>NC_052631.1:17916875-19403750 GCF_016161935.1 Mauremys reevesii | reverse complement strand
ACAACCTACAGTAGATTTCCAAGAAGAACACTAATGTGACCTCAGCCTGTTTGCATAGAATACATCACTGGCCATTATGGGTGGTTTATGATTTAATCCTTTTTAAAGTCTTCCTGTAACTACTTAGTTTTTTCACTTAATTATATCAGTAGTCCTTAGGGGGAGAGAGTTTTTAGAGCATTATCCAATCATGAAGCATTGATTGTACTATATAAAGCTCTTGCTCTTTTAAAGTGTGAGAATCTTTGTATTTGGTCTTATAAATGGGATAATACTTGTAGCAAATTTTAGCTTGAACTTTATCACAGATCATCATGGTATTTCTATTTGGCAATACTCTGTTTTAACCCTTCTGTGGTATATTAGTAAACATTTTCTACACACTTTTTGAATTCTGAAATTTATAGTCCAATGACATACTTAAAGTAGTAGTTTTTTAAAGAGAAACGCTCTCTAAAAGCGTTGATACATATTTGGTTATAGCTCAGAAAGCCATTTTATTTAATCCATCAGATTTGCCAGATGTGCCAATTCACTAGTTGATTTCAACAACCAACAGGGTAAGAATTTGTGAAGGTCATTGATAGCAAATAGGATCTATTCACCATTCTCAGAATCAGCAGTGAACCCTATACTGATCTCTACTGCAGAATACCTCTGGAGGGAATTTTGAGAATTATGACATACTCATGGTTAACTGATTCAGATCACAGTTCAGATAAATCTACCACTGTTACATTCACTGCAAGATGCATTTCCCACAGCCCAACATATCTCAACTTCTCTTTTGAGCAGTTAAGCTTATAGGTAAGAAACCACAGACAAGTGCAGAACATGTTTTGTCAGACAATGGTTTGGGGATTCTATCATAGATTTCCGGGGATGGACTCAAAGTTGTGTAGAGCTCATTCTACAGATACCTGATTTGGGCCAAATCCTGGTCCCATTGAAGGTCTCTCCATAAAAATCTGCAAGACCACCTCACTGTTCTCCTGCCAATCCCTGCTTAAATCTCACCTCTGTCATGGTGCTTACAGGCAGCTGGTACACTGTGATCACACTCACCTTCATGTTACTTTGTGCCACCCATGACCCTTTTTGTAGCCACCTGTTGTATGTCTTTCTGTACTATTCAGTCAGTTACATCCTAAATTGCTGTGCTGGATGTTTAACAGCTAAAAATGTAAACACAATTGAACTTTTTCAGTTGTGAGCATAACAGCTGATTTATGTAACTGTGCATGAAGTATGCAAATATCTGTGTCTGATATGTTTTTGTCCAAAAATGGGTATTTTGTTTAAATGATAATGATCTGATGGCATTTTAAAGTATAGGCTTAATAAAGGCTAGATCATGCCTTTTTAGGCAAAATCCTGCATTGACAGCAATGTGAGACACACATTGCTCCAGGGGGAGCTTTGAAGGGGGATGCAATGCAGGAACATACAACCCTTCAGCAGTGTGGATGGGGGAGTGTCCAGGCTTCATCTCTAGGATGGTGTAACCTGTCCCCCAAGTGTATCATGATTGGTCTGTGGCTTGGACAGAGGAGGAGCTGTGGTGAGGGGCCTGCCCCTTATCCTCCCTTCTTTGCATCCTTTGGCATGCAGAGAGATCAGCCTCTGTGCTCCAGTGAGCACAGGCACAGCAATTGTAACTGGAGCTTAACATCCGAATATTCAGCAACCGTTTCCATTTAAAGCTGAAAAGAAACAAGACCTGGTTGAGAAACATGGTTCAGTTTTTTTCTTTTGTTTGGTTGATCAATTTTTTTTTTTTTTTAAAGTTCCACGTTATCAACTTCTTCCAGCAAATGAATGTTTAATCTATTAGTTGTTTTGGGGGCGGGGAGAAGGTGTTGACCATTAACTTACAGTAGCTCCTGTTTCTGAGATTTTGTTTCACATCAGCCTTATGACCTGTGCTGATGGCATTTTGCAAATATGGTAGCAAATGCTTGATCAACTTAAACCTTGGCACATATTTCAGCATTGTAATAGAAAACCCTAGCTGTTCTGCCTAAATGTTTATAAACATAATAGAGTATTCTCCCAAAGTGCCACTGGTACTTAAGGGAGTAAATGTTGTTTTCAGTGGTATTTAAAAGGCTAACTTCAGACACAGCGAGTTTCAGAAAGTCTTCTCTAAAAATCAAACTGGTGTCACAGAATGGACACCCAACAACTGAGACACCCTGCTTGTTAAAATCTTAGACAAATATTTTATTTTTTGATATATGTATGGCTTTCTCTACTATTTGAATTCCATATTAGAAAACATGCTTTGAATCAGGAAGTATCTAAGTCACAAATGGTATGTTTACATGGGGATAAAAAATCTGTGGCTTGCCCAGGTCAGCTGACTCACATTCAGGCTTGGGCTCTGGGACTGAAAAATTACTGTGTAGATGTCCAGGCTTGGGCTAGAGCCTGAGATCTGCAACCCAGTGTGGGTGGAGGGTCCTGAGCCTGAATGTACACAGGACAAACCTGAGCCAGCCTGAGCCATGCCGCAGGGTTTTTATCCCCATGTAGACATACCCAAAGGGTTGGATCTTCAAGGCATTGAAATCAGTGGGAGATTTGACATTGACTTCAGTGTTTCATGGTAGAGCCTAGAGGCCCAAATCCCATTGTATTGGGCACTGTACAAAAATCTGGAAACTGTCCCAAACAGATTACGTTCTAAGTATATGGTGTGAATCTAGAGTCATGTTCTCATAGTAGTTAGTTAGCAGTTCTGTGGGTCCAGTTCTGTTCACATTAAAGGCAAAAGCAAAACTATTGACTGCAGTGGGAGTAAGCGTGGGCCAAATGCTGGTCATATTATTCAAGTCTGTAATGCATTTCACATCAGTGAGGCTACTTGTATGAGCACGATGAGCAGGATTTGACTGTAAATCCTCTCTACTAGGGGTTCTTATTGCTTTCCTTTAGTCATGTTTAGAAACCAGCATATTTAATGCTCCCGGGATGCCCTTGTTCAGGTACTGGACATAGAAAGACCTGGTTTTGTGACAAGTCACTAATTCACTGGTCATTTTCAGTGATGCCAAGAGATGCCTAGCTGGAAAGTTGGGTGCTCTACAAGCAAAAGTGACATCTGCTCTGCTGGAAGTTTTTCATGTGCTGCAGAACTGACACACTAGTATCTCGTGCCCCTTTATTAGATATCTGTTAATATCGGTGTGTCAAAAAGTGTGATTTATACAATGAAGGAAGGATTTTCTGAAGGAAAATGTTATTTCTGTATACAAATGTGCTCCCACTATCTCCTTCTCAGTTGCTTTTAGAATAAGTTTGTTGTAGCTCCTTTCATATTCAGGGGTGTGTGTGTGTGTGTGTGTGTGTGTGTGTGTGTGTGTGTGTGTGTGTGTGTGTGTGTGTGTGTGTGTGTGTGTGTGTGCGCGCGCGTAATTTTAAGAGGGAGGGACAGTTTCTTCATTCTTAATGTTTGCCAGAAAATAACTCATACCTATCCTGTTCTATTAGGATGGTTCATATAATAAGGCTTAATATGAAATTAATTTTTATTTAAATAGCTTTCTAGGAATGCACATTTTTCAGTTCTGATTAATGATAGATTTAAAATTTAGCACATAAATTAATCACCACTGGTATAGGCACACCAGTAAATGAAATCATCTGTTACTTAGGAAAAGAAGAAAAATGCAGAAATTTAACACACCTTTTAGCACCTTTAACACACCTTTTTGGATATCCTGCTCTTAACTCAAAATTTGAGTTATGTCTGTTAGTTACAATTGAAGTCGATGACTTCACTGTACAACTCATGTCTTTTGGGATCTGATCCTGCAATCTGTTTGCTTGAGTAATCCTTACTTGTGTGAGAAAAGGTTTATAAGATTGGGCTCTTGGTTTGTAAATATTGAAACGGCCAAAAAGAGAGATCTGAGAATAGGGACAATACCATCAGCATTGAAACTGCTTGTAAGCTCTTCAGGGCAGGAATACTTTTTGTTCCGTGTTTGTACAGCACTTAGCACTTCGGGGTCCTGGCTCATGTCTGGGGTTCCTCGGCACTACCACAGTACAAATGCTAATAATTTAGCGTTTTGTCAGTCAAACTTTTTTACTTTATAGACAAAATGGCAATAGATGCACAGACTGCATGTCACAGAGTGACATAAAAACACTGTGCAACATCATTAGACCTGTTTTCAGGGGGAAAAAACCACCACCACCAACTGACTGGTTCAAGACAAGGGCAACTTAACAGCAAAGACATCAGAACAAATAAATATATGGAAGCTGTACTTTAGTCAACTACTGAATGGTGAGCCAGTGGCCAATCCTCTAGATATAGAGGAAAGGGAAGATCTGGATGTAGAACTAGGACCTATCTCCCAAGTAAAGGGATAGAGGGTGTTGGAAAGACATCAGGGTGAGTAACATTCCAACAGAGGTTCTTGAGGCAGAGTTGAACATAGACAATTTGATAGGCCTCTTATTAAAAGATATGGGAAGAAATAAAAATATTAAACAAGTGGGGGGGGGAAGGGGAATGTAATGAAACTGCTAAAGAAAAGGGACCTCTATCACTGTGAAAACTATAGGTATTCTATCTATCCCAAGTAAGATATTTACACAGTATTTTAGACAGAATAAAGTGGTAGGTTCAAGGTTCTGATACAAACAGGCAGGGTTAAGACATGACACATCACATATAGATCAAATAGCAATTCTGCTGATCAAATGGCAGTGACACTTTATATGAATGCTATAGATTTCCAAAAAAGCCTTTGATACAGTGGATAAGGTAGTTTTATGGAAATTGCCATGCCACTATGGAAACCCTCAGAAATACATGAACATGCCAAATTATAAGAGCAAACAGCAATCTGACTAAGCCATCTGAGGTGGTTACAGGCATCAGACAAGCTTGTCTTATGTCACATGTTCTTTGTATTGGTCGTAGACTTGGTAAAGAAGAAACTTCAGAACAATCAAGGTGTATATAATGAACTTTCCAACAGACGTTAGAGGACCTTGCCTTTGCCAATGACGTCAACTTGCTATGCCAAACTCATCAAGCCATTCAAGCCAAAGCAAATGTCCTCCAGGCCTGTGCACAATTAGTAGGTTTGAAAAACAACACAGAGAAAACTAAAACCATGAGACTCAATCACAGGAAGAAACATTAATAACACTTTCTGGGACTGAAACAGAAGAGGTCTGATATTTCACAAATCTTGGCAGCATTGTAAGTACAACAGGTAGAATGGACAAAGACATTCAAACCAGAATAGTGAAAGCCAGACATGTCTTTGCAACTCTAAAGTCAATCTGGAGAAACAGAACTATCCCTCCAAACTTAACGTCAAATATTTAACACAAATTTAAAGTTGTTCTTAGTATATGGTGCTTAAACTTGGAGACTTAGAAGACCTTACTATCTAAACTCCAAGTTCTCATAAACAGCAGCCTTAGACAAATCTTCAATATCAGATGGCCAGAAAAAAATAACAGAACTCTAGAGGAGGACAAAACAGAAACTGATAGGATATTATGGAATGAAAATGGAGATGGTTGGCACATACATGAAGGTAAGAACTAAACATAACAAGACAAGCATTAGACTGGAGCCCCTATGGCAAGAGGTGATGAGTTAGACCAAGGATAACATAGAAACACATAATAGAAATAAAACTGAAAACTAAGACTGCAGCAGGAAACTGGGAAAGATGGAAGTGAAGGCGCTATATTCCACATGGAATAGAGAGGCATAAGAAAAGAGATGAAATCTTTTATACCTGTTACACTAGTAAAAATAAATTTTTAACTATTTATTTTTAAAGTTACACACAGTGCAGCTTGGTTTTCTAATTGTAGCTAAATTATCATGGATAGCATGTCATAAGAGGTGGCAAGTATTAAGGTATTGTGGATGTTATCTTCCATGCCTAAACAATTTTTCCCCACAAAAAAACTGAAAAAGACGAATCCCATATTATAAAAGCAGTAAGACATAAGGTGGAGGATTTCGTAAGGCAGGAGAACATGCCTTGTGCAGTTAACCTCACAACACACTTGAAGCATGAGTAAATGATCCCATAAAATAAGTCTTGACATGATTAATTGATTCAATTATTAAAGCATTTTAAAAAGGAATGGTAATAGAAGGTGTTGCCAAGCACTGGAGAAGTTCATATTCAATAAAAAGTTATTTTAGTAAAATTTCTAAGTAGGTTTGATTTAACCTTTTCCTACAGTCATTATTTATTGGGCCAGATTCAGCCAGGATTACACCAGCTTCAACCCAGGAGTGGGGACACAGCTATGTGGCACAGACCAGAACTGTAAAGACACTGTCACTCAGCTAAGCTGTAAATGTGCTGATTAAGTGCATTTTTGAATGTCCGCCTCAGTGCTGTTTTGTTCCTACCAGACTGAGAAGAAATCTTATTTTTGGTATTGAAGCCCCTAGTATAATGTGCTGTATAGAATCTCAGGCATGAGAACTCCTGCCATACCTAGATCACTCATCTGGAAGAGCCATTTTGTCACATTGACAACTCGGAATGGCTCATAAAATTTCAGTGAAGGTACATTTATGTATTTTTTTTCCTCTGTGGGACAGTGCCTAACCCAATGACGGAGCCACTAGCGCATAAGCAAGTGAACACAGATTCAATGGACAAGTTATAGTCAGGGACAGAGCTGTGTGCTTTGAAACTCAATTAAAGAATATCTGTAAAGTGCTCTGAGATCCTCCGATGCAAGGAGCTGTATAGAGTCAGTTCAGTTTTATTAAAACCCTGCCGTGAGGTTAGTAATTAACTTACCGTATTTTGTCAGTAAACTAGACCCAGCACTAACTCAGAGGGAACAGGCCAAGTATATAAATACATAAACAAGTTTGTTCGTTTGGCAGAGTAGACTTCATCTCTTATTTTAGACAATATAGTCTGCAGGGGTCTCCAATGAACTGTGGAGCATTAAGATGATTTTGTGAAAAGGAACATCTCTCTGTTAAAAATGAATGCATTTTATGATGTTCCCCATTCACCAAATACAATTTCCCCTTGACAGCTAATCATACATCACTTTCATTAATTTACATGGCATACTAGTTATAATCTATAGATTTATAGGCAAAATGTTCAGACTTTAAACACTTTTGATTAATGATTTAATACTATTTTGCCATTTGAAATTAAGCAAATTGCATAATTTATTTTTTATAAATTTTATATGAAAGTGCAATGAAACCATACTAGATGCAGGATATGCACACAGACACATGTAGAGCCCACAAAAATACAGAGTTAATGGATAGAGTATCCTGGTTGTGAACATATAATTTTTACTGATTACCGAATGTCAGGCCAGATGATGCGATTCCTATTAATTGAATTAATCTATTTAATAATGACCCCATTAGGGCTAAGGATTTCAGCAATGGACCCATTTTTATTTGCTATCTGATACATAAAATAACAGGAAGGGCAGGATCAGACACATGCAAAACAATTGATGCTGAATTGGCTTAATTCTCTTGTTAATGTATGATTCCAGCACAATGAGAACTCACCATTCTTTGGTCCGTATATGGAGAGCCGTATGGTTGTACTTTATGATTTTTTCTCTAGAAAAGAGACTCTCCTGAAATTTATTTAATACTTTATTTCAGGATCAATTAATCTTTTAAAAGGCTTTTGGGAAACTAAACCAGACCTTGCAGTTTAACCTCTGTAAGCCATCGTCTGAAACCTTTGTAAGGCAGGAGGATTGTGTTCCCTCCCTTAACAGTTAGTTTGGTTCTATTATAATTGCTGGAGCAGGGTTTCACATTGTGGGTAAGCAAAACAATGTGAAAAGAAGTGAGAAGGCAGGAAAAACCAAGGAGTGCAGTTTTTGGAAATCATACAAGCAAGGCAGTAAATGCAAGAGCCAAAATCTTCATAGAGCTTCATAGGCTTGCATAGTGCATTTACTTTCCTTTGTTCTGAAAACTACCATTATAAGCATGTCACTTTGTTTCCTGGTATCTGCTATGATAGATTCCTTACCATCTTGAATGCATTTATCCTCACAATACCCCTTTGAGTTAGGGAAGTGCTGCTGTCCCCATGGTATGCATGGATAAGGAGGTAGAGAGAGAAGTGACTTGCTCAAGTTCACACAGGAAGTGTGTGGCAGAGAAGGATTGAACCTAGGACTCCTGGGGCCCTAAGCACTGGCCCATCTTTCCTCTCTGTGAGGATCCTGTTGTGCTAAGCATCATACAATACATATCTTTTGAACTAATGTTTCAAGACATTTGTAGGACTCCTGTCTGGATTGTAACTGAAGATTTAAATCAAGAATATTGTTGCACTCTGGGTTATATTTTATCTTTTTTAAAGGAATAAAGGGAAGCTAAATTGGGGGAGTATTAGTGTTACCCCAGAACTTTCTTTTTTGTTTTTTTACACCAGGAGTTGCAACCTTGAAGAAAAGTCTATCTTCTCTATTTAATAGAAAAAAGGAACTAAATCAAGATTGAATGACTTGTGCATGCCAGAAGCTGCTAGCAACTTATTTTTCAAGATGAAACAAATCTGTAATGAAGGCAGCATATAGTCTCAAAAGAGAACTCACAAACCAGTGCCAATGAGAAAAGACAAGGCAGTAAGATATTAGATGGTCCAGAGATTTTATAGTCAAGTTATGGTAACAAGGACTGTTATCTGATGTATTTGTCCAGTGCCCAGCACAATGGGACATAGTCCTAAGTGGAGTCTTTGGGTATCACTGTAAGAATAAGTATAATAAAATAAAGCCAGCGAAAAGGAAACAGGAAGCCTGTTAGACATGCTCCATTTTTAAAACCTTTTGAAAACTATTTCTTTTAAAGAGATTAAACTAAAAAACAGGGAGTCCATAGACAGATTATGCTACTCCCCAGGTGAAACCTTCCTGCCCTCCTGGTCTACTGCCCTGGTAGCACTGGTCTTGCTTGATTTATTCTAAACATAAAAATTATCACCTGAAAAATCATGGAACAGGATGTGGTTGAAACAATTACATGAAACTTGAAGGAGGAGCATAGGATGCAGGAGGGAAGAGTTTGGGGAAGGCACCAGTTAGTCAGTCTGTATGCACATGACTAGAATACTAGCTACAGTTGCAGCATCTCTGTTAAGTCCTCTTATTAAAGAGCCGGTTAGTTTTCAAAACATGTAGCCCTCCCATGTTATTACCCAGCATGTGGTACACAAAACAGTAGTAAAGCAGTGAGTCTGAGGATTAGTAAAGGCAGCAGTAAGACTGGCAGCAGTGTCTGTGTCTGTCTCTCACACACACCCCTCTCTCTCTCTCTCTGTCACTCTGTGTTGGGAGGTGAGTGTGAAAGACACTTATTTCTAGTGTTGTTGTTTGTTAGTTCTTGATACTTCCTGCAATGCACACCTATTCTCTGTAACTTTGAAAGAATAAAGTGCTGTAATTTGAGGTTTTTGACTGGTGTATGCATTTCATAATTTTTCTCAAGCTTAAATTTTAATTCTTTGTGTAGTGAGTTCTAAAATGCCTAACCTGTCCTGGCTGAAGTAATTATCCCTATGATAACTTTTTAAATACATAGTATGTCTGTTTTTGTTTTACTGGTTGTGCACAGCCGCACATTACCTCAATAATTAGCGTACATAACAAAATTCATTCCGTGCCTGGATGGGAAAAAAGAGGGAACATTGGCCCCAGTCCTCACGTGTGCCACCAACAGGCAAAGTTGGCTTTAAGTCATTTTCTCACTCCCCTAATCCCGAGAGAGTTCTGAATTAGGACAATTGATTGGTGCAAATCAGAGCAGTCCTCGGGCTGATCCTGCTTATGCGTAGTGCCACTATGGTAGCTTGGGATCCCTGAGGTGTAGGAGAGGTCCAGTCACATATCCCTGGTGTGATTGTGGTGTAGGAGAGGTCCAATCACATATCCCTGGTGGCCTCAAAGAGGGGGAATGGGGCAAGAACCATTACATAGCTTTCTGGTTTTTTCAGGCTATGGCATTAAGGCCAATCTGTCCTACAGGAGCAGTATAAAGTGGTCATAATGGAACCAAGAATCAGGGCCAGTGCTCTTACAGCAACATTAACCAGGCAGAATTGTTTGGTGCTGACCTTAGCTGCTTTTCTTTATCTGTGTTTGACCTGGATTTCTTTAGTGCATCTACTGTTTCAATACCTGAATTTGCCCTTTCTGAGGAGCTGCAGAATTGGGTGTGTTGTCCTGAGTGCACAAATGGTACACAGAGCCTGTTGTGCCAGCTGACAGAACATCTGCATCAATGAAAGTGCAGAGATCTGGAGACGGGGACTCTATAGTGGAAAAGAGTGCCTTAAGAAGGCGCTTGCTTTTGAGAATAACTGCTTACTCCTGAGACTAAGTCTTAGAGGGATTTAAAAACAGCCACCACAGATGATTGTATGCTGTTACCAGAGGCTGAGAGCCTGCTGTTGCTGGTAATAAGAGCTGCTGTCCTCAATATGTGAGTTGCTGTTCCTTGGCACTGAGAATCCCTGTTGTCAAGGAGAATTGCTGCTGTTCAAGAATGAAAATCACTATTCTATAGGATTAAGCATTGCCACTGCTGCTGCTTCTGTTATGTGACTTTCCTGTTTATTGCCAATGAGCAGTGCATCTTGGTTTGACTCAGTCTGCACAGTTCAGTTTTGCTCAGTTGATCTTGGGAAATATTTCAAGCTGTGAAGTTGCTAATTTTCCCATAACTGAGGGCTTGTTCCCTTCACTTTCCCATAACATTCAATAGGGATTTTTATTTTATTTTTTAGGCTGAAAAATGTGTGCATTTATTGAGCATGTCCATAAATAATTAGATTGTGACTAGCCCCATATCACATGCAGAGGAGTAGGCGGAACAAAGGATCTCCCAGTGGGTGGACTGACCCTTCAGGGAGGCAACCCCCCCAGCACCCTATTCTGTCCAAGGCCCCGCCCCCAAACCTCCCACCCCCATTCTCCTCCTGTGGTGGCCGGAGGAGCCCTGGGCTGGCGGAAGCCCCGAGCACACACCTCCACCTCCCCTGCAGCTGGAGGAGCCCTGGCCCGAGCCTCAGCCTCCCCTCCTGAGATCCCGAGCCACCCCATGGAAAAGGCAAACGCTCTTCCTAAAGAACCTGAGCTTTTTATATGTGCCATGTAGGTTCCAGGGCAGCTGAGGAGGCAGTATTTGCTGGTCAGCTTCCTGGGTTCATCAGTAAACTCTCTGGAGTCCTCGAGCCTCTTGTACCCACCAACCTTCACATGGCTACATTAGAGCTACCTTGGGAGAGCTCATGGGGGCTGCATGACAGATGTTCCCATGAAGGGGGTGAGGAGGCACAGAGAGCAAGTGAAGAGGGCAGAGCCAGATCTGGTCTGATGTATGAGAATATTCTCAACCCTAGAAGGGGCAGAGTTTGAGAGGAATGGTGCCCTGACACACTGCCTATTGGTGCCTCCTTAGGGGCTAGAGTGTCTGTGTCCCACCACTTATGCACAGCTGTCTACGGATACAGTCTAGCCCTATATGAGGGGAAATGTAAATGTAAAGATATTAATGGGCACACGCAGCAGCCTGGCACAATTGATCTCTAACTACTGACCATTTGTTGAACAGCTTTTCTCCTGATGTTCGTTGCTACTAATCAACAAAATAAAAAAATTAGAGTCCTAAAAGCATTTTTAAACTAAATGATAGATGTGGAAATTAGCTGGAGTCTGGTGTTAATAGGATTTTCCTTACAGTTAAATAAATAACTTGCCCATATTGCTCTTGAGAACATATTCAAAGGGAAAATGTTTAGACGGGAGATTGTACAAATAATTATTTGTTTTTTCTGAAAGGCAGACTATGCAATCTAAGCAAACAGAAATAACAATCTTAAAATAGCAAACCCTGTTTCTATTTGTATTGCTTCATCAGCTAAACTGCTTTGACACTTTCTTTATCAAAAAGACATTTAAATCAAGGAAATGATTTTTAATATTAGGGCAGAAATTAATTTCATGCATCCGCTAGCAAATGCCTACTATCTAGAACTGAGTAAACAAACATTTGCACATCTGCTACTGTTATATGAAAACAGAATATGAAATTATGAAGGGAGCTGGATTTTCCTTTTTTAACAGTGTATTATACTGTTTGGAAAATTATTTAATTAAATATAGAGTTTGTTAGGATAGAGCCACATATTCCTGTCTTGGGAAATAAGGGAGGAAAAGGTTACAGGAAATTTCACTGGGCACCAATTGCTAAATTTCATCCACATATCTTCTGAATGGGCAAAGCTTGGGGAACCATAGAGGGCAAGGCTTGAAAGTCCCATAAAGCCTATTTGCATTGCACATGTGGTTTCTCGGGCAGGTGCAGTTAAGGATCGGTCCCTTCAGAGTGTTCCCCAAATTCTACTTTGATAGCATGGTGCCCATATGAGCCATGTTCCCATTGTGTTTTTTTCCCCCTCTCCATGTCTGCTACTTACCCCACAGGCAGATGGTGTAGTGGGAAGTTAATGTTGATGAGCCTGTCATTAAGTACAGTGCCATTTGGAAAGGGTACCATGTCTGACCATTACATGTTCCTTCTAGCCAAATCCATGGAGCTTTTACCATGTGGAGGGGCTTCTGTTAGCTTCCGAGGAGGGAAGGGCACATAGAGCAGAACACCCTACCCTTTCTCCTCTGACCTGGGGCCTTTCCATGATCTCTTGAGTACTTGAGAACTATTAATCTAGTCCAATTGTCCAGGTACAATGTCCATTGAAGTCAATGAGAGTCCTTTCATTCACCTCCATGGGCATAATGATGAGTCACTTGTGCAATCCCAAGAGGCTTTCACTACATGTTGCAGTGTCTCATTCCTGAGGAAAAGAATGGCTTTTAAAATAGCAATAGTTAGGAAGTGGTAGATCCAATTCTTATTTATAAATATTATGTATACCTCAGGAACATGAAAGTTCTGCTTCATTTATTTTATGCTCTGTAGTAAAATGTAGAATGCTGACTGTAAGCTTTGAACGGATCAGTCCTCACTGACAGATACGCATAACTCACAAATGTTAACAAGAATCACAAATAAAACTCAGTGAGAACCAACCCTGAAGTTATTGTCATTAACCTGTCTGTTTACAATGTTCTGAACTTTCTTGGAGTAATGTTTACAGAATTGCCTGAAGTGGGAAAATGATAGTGTCAACGTTGTGCATTCCCACCTAAAATCCAAACTCCTAATAGACACACTGCTCTGGAACTAGTGTAGCCTCTTGAGCTAACCAGCTGAAGCTCCCAACAGCCAGCCCAGTGCAGTTCATATACTGGACCATATCGTCCTTTCCTGGTGTATCACCTCTCCAACTCTTTCCCACACTTCAACTACTCCAGTTTCTGGTGGGCACCTCTGGCAAAGCTCGGCCCTAATTTAAAAGAAGGGAACCATGTTAGAACCAAGGAGTGCTGTGCTGTAGAGCAGATAGGGCACTACCTGGGACAGAGCTACATGTGACCAGAAAAAAATCCACAAGGGACGACCCTGGTAGGTTTTGAACAAGCTCAATGGCTGCTTGAAGCCAGTGTAGAAGCCACCATTAAGAGCAGGAAATTCAACACATCTTTAGCTCAGGAGTTCTTCAATAGGTAAATACAGCTATATACTAGTGGCAATTCCCATCAGACTGGATGAAGGAAAACATGAGGCCAGGAGGATGTCTGCTGCCAGGGCTGGGTCTGAAACCTGCAATATTCTGGACTCAGGCAAGATTTCTTTCAGACCACACAAACTAAATACAGCAAGTCATCACTCAGCAGAGGACCAAGTGCTGCTGGCAGAAAAGAGCCAGTGTTTTTCTTTGCTAGTAAAGCAGACATGTTGATTTTGGACTCGCAGCCACTCCTTGAGGTTTCTGAAAATTCAGATTATACATGGCCACATGATAGTCGAGGAAATGGTCTCTAGGGAAGCTGTTTTGTACATACAAGTGTGTGCTAAAACAATGGAAACAATGTTCTACTGCAACTCTATTGATGCAGGGTTATATGAATATGTACTGTAGAAGAATCAGAAAATGTGTGAAAGTCTATACAGGAAGGATTTAACTAGTCATCTTATTACTCAGTAGCTGTTGTTGAAGTGACTTTAGATAGCTTTCAAGTGCTATTTAAAAGGCATTCTTTACAGCAGGGGTCGGCAACCTTTCAGAAGTAGTGTGCCGAGTCTTCATTTATTCACTCTAATTTAAGGTTTTGTGTGACAGTAATACATTTTTAAGTTTTTAGAAGGTCTCTTTCTATAAGTCTATAATATAAAACTATAACTAAACTATTGTATGTAGAGTAAATAAGGTTTTTAAAATGTTTAAGAAGCTTCATTTAAAATTAAATTAAAATGCAGAACCCCTCCCCCTACCCCCCCGGACTGATGGCCAGGACCTGGCCAGTGTGAGTGCCACTGAAAATCAGCTCGCGTGCCGCCTTCGGCACACATGCCATAGGTTGCCTACCCCTGCTTTACAGTAAAGGTAAACATTTGTAATATGTAATGCTTCTGTTTTTCTCTCTGACAGTGACTGGAAACTAATTAATAAGAACTAAGATTTAATAAGAAATAAGCCCATTGGAATGCTGGGTAGAGCCCCCAATGCCTGCTGGGGGAAAAAATGTGTCGAGGGTGGTTTTGGGTAACTGTCATCATTGAACCGTCAATCATGCCCTCCCTCCCTCCCTGAAAGTGCCTGCGGGCAATCTGTTCGTGCACTTTTCTGGTCAGTGACAGTGCGGACGCCACAGCACTGCGAGCATGGAGCTCGCTGCAGTTATGGCCGTTTTCACCTCCTCGCACCTTATCGTCCACCTCTTCCACAGTCAGCTGCTGAGAAATCAGGCTACTTTTCAATGGTGCTGCAAGCACTGGTGGACCATAGGGGACGTTTTACCAACATCAACGTCGGGTGGCCAGGCTAGGTTCATGACGCGCGTGTTTTCAGGAACTGTGGTCTGTTTAGACACCTGCAGGAAGGTAGTTTCTTCCCGGACCACAAAATAACTTTTGGGGATGTGCAGATGCCTATAGTGATCCTCGGGGACCCAGCCTACCCGCTAATGCCCTGGCTCATGAAGCCCTATACAGGCGCCTTGGACAGCGACAAGGAACTCTTCAAGTACCAGCCAGCAGCGTGACCTGTGACTGTTCAGTTTCTTTACAGAGAAGCTGAACCTGCCCCTGTTTCTTTACCCGGTTACTGTTGACTATCCTCTGCAGTTACATACCCCGTTCACCCCGTTTCCCCCACTTCCAACACACGTGTAAAAATAAAATACATGTTCCATTGTTACTTAACAAAGGTTTCTTTATTAATGACTTTGCGTTAAAGGGTTGAAACTGGGACGCAGACTGTGCTGGGTAGGGTGTGCGGTGATGTAAAGACCGCCTCTGAACTCGAGGAATGACAGGCTCCTGCTCCTAGAGCGGTCCGCAGTGCCGGACTGGTTGTTTCAATGGAGCCTGCCATCCCTCCTTTTTGGGATTCTGTGTGCGGGGGCTATGTGACCTTGTGGCGGAGGAGGACGGATACAGATTCCTCTGCTGTGTGACTCAGCGGTCCAGGACAAGGACCGCTGCATAAGATCTGTAACTGCCCTCCCCCGCTACAAATTCACGTCCCCCCCACCCACACAGAACCTGGAAACCACCTCCCATACCGACCAGGGTGCCTACTGACTGCACTGTGTGTGACCTGCTGCTGATCCTGCCCCCGTGTCTGTACCCTGGTAAAGATGACCGTCCTATGCAATTACCAACCCCCTTCCCCACTCGCCCCTTCAAACACAGTCTTCTGTTAAAAAAGCATGACGGAAACAGTAATTAACAGCAAAGTATTTTTAATAATTAACTAGCCAGTTAGGGGATGAAACTGGGACGGGGGCTTGGGTGAGGCGGGAAGTAAAGGACTTCTCAAAATTTAGGGTATGAGAGCTTTTGGGTACTTGAGCACTCTGCTGGAGTGCAGTGACAGTTTTAACGCCCCCCGGCGCCCCTCCTTCTGGTTATTTTGGGTGAGGGGGGTATGGGACATTGTGGCGGGGGAGGGCGGTTGCAGATACACTGCAGGGGGGCTCTGTCCTCCTGCCTGCGGTCCTGCAGAACATGCACAAGGCGCCGGAGCGTGTCCGTTTGCTCCCTCATTAGTCCAAGCAGCGTTTGAGTCGCCTGCTTGTCTTCCTCATGCCACCTCTCCTCCCGTTTGCTGTGTGAGCGCTGGTACAGAGAGAGAGGGTCTCCCTCCACTGGCTCTGCTGGTCCACCTCGGCTCGGGAGCAGCCCATAATTTCAGCGAACATCTCGTCCCGTGTCTTTTTCTTTCGCCGCCTAATCTTTGCCAGCCTCTGTGAGGGGGATGCTGTGGCAGGTCTGGAGACAGTCGAAGCTGTGTGATGGGAAAAAGGGAGTGAATTCCTTGCAAAGATACATTTTTGTGAACAATGAACACAGTCTAGTCTGTGTCTGTGAACAAGAGCATGCACAGCACCTATCTTGTGCACACTCCTGCTGCAGGCAATCCGGAAAGCATAAACTCTGCCCCTGTTCCACCCCATCGCAGTGTCCCCCGACCCTTGGAATTCCGGGTTGAGATCCCAGTGCCTGATGGTGCAAATTTCATTGTCGCGGGTGGTTCTGGGTACATGTAGTCACTCATTCCTTCCTCCGGGAAAGCAACAGCAGACAATCATTTCGAGCCCGTTTTCCCTGGATTACCCTGGCAGACGCCATAGCATGGCAACCATGGAGTCTGTTTTGCCTTTTGTCACTGTCACCGTATGTGTACTAGATGCCGCGGACAGAGGCGATTCAGCAGCGCTACACAGCAGCATTCATTTGCTTTTGCATGACAGCAGAGATGGTTATCAGCTATATTGTACCATCTACCATGCCATTGTAAATTGGCAAGGTGATGATGGTTACTAGCCGTATTGCATTATACCTTCTGCTGCTGTCATAGGTGCCCCTGGCCGAGATCAGCCGGGGGCGCAAAAGACAAAACTGGGAATGACTCCCCGAGTCAATCCCTCCTTTATGGTATCTAAAAATAGAATAATTCCTGTATAGAATATGGGGCTAGTGTAGTAGAGATCCAGTGTTTCAGAGAACCAGAGAGCACAGCCACTCCGTGTCAGATTATGCAGGAATGATGAGCTGCATGGCATTCACAGGGGGTGCTCCTGCAACAACCCCACCTGTTGCTTCCCTCCTCCCCCAGCCTTCCCGGGCTACCGTTGCAGTGTCCCCTGATTTGTGTGCTGAAGTAGTACAGAATGCAGGAATAAGAAACAGTGACTTGTTACTGAAATGAAATGAGGGGAAGGCAGCCTCCAGCTGCTATGATAGTCCAGACAGGACATTAATCAGTGTGAGGCAGTACAGAATCTTTTCTTTACACATGAAGGGCGGGGCTGATGGAGCTCAGCCCCCTGTTGCTATGATGAAGACGGTTAGCAGGCCGTCTACTTATGGGCTGATGACGAGGACGGGTACCAGTCGTATTGCACTACACCATCTACAGCAAGGCTGATGATGATGACGACGGATATCAGTCTTATTGCACCATCAGCCACCCATGAGGCGGGGGTGGGGAGAGGATGCTATAGTACAGTGCCGCAGCATCGCGTCTACCAGCAGCATTCAGTACACATAGGGTGACATTTAAAAGAGTCAAGAGATGATTTTTTTTCCATTTCCTTCTAGGGGTGGGGGAGGGGGGTACATTGACGAGCTATGCCCTGAACCGCCGTGGACAATGTGTTTGACCGTACAGGTATTGGGAGATCAGCCAAGAATGCAAATGCTTTTCGGAGACTGCAGGAACTGTGGGATAGCTTGCGTCCTCAGTCCCCCCTCCCTCCATGAGCGTCCATTTGATTCTTTGGCTTTCCGTTACGCTTGTCACGCAGCAGCGTGCTGAGTCTCTGCTACGCCATCTGTCTGGAGATTTTTTAAAAATACTTTGGACCAGGCATAACATTACAGTAATTCCCCTAATTAGATGCAGGAGTCTCCAAGCGAGATCATCCTGAGGACGGTCACTGAAGGAGATAGAGAGTGCATGCTGCGTGAAAGCTGGCACAAACCAGGGGCCTATGCAGCTGTGCTCGGGGAGGCAATGCTCCCTGAGTACCTCATGAAAGCCTGGCGCGGAAAAGTGTGCTACCACGGAGCACCCAATAAGGCAGCTCTCCCCAGGAACCTCCTGCGGAGGCTTTTCGATTACCTCCAGGAGAGCTTCGTGGAGATCTCCCAGGAGGATTTCTGTTCTATCCCCATATATATATACCTCCTTTTCACATAGTTCAGATTCCTGTTCCATTAATAATAAAAGTTTACATGCTTAAAGCACTTACCGACTGATCCTTCCCCTGATTCAGGGTCTGGGTTAACGGCCGGGGAGGGTTGGTAGGGGCTCTCCGTGAGGGTGATGAAGAGATCCTGGCTGTCGGGGAAACCAGCGTTGTAAGCGCTGTCGCCTGCCTCGTCCTCCACAAACCCTTCCTCATCTTCTCCGTCCGCGAACATCGCCGAGGAACTGGCCGTTGACACTATCCCATCGTCAGAGTCCACGTTCACTGGTGGGGCAGTGGTGGCAGGCTCCGGAGCATCCGTTTGCCGCTTTGGTCTTCTGGTAGCCTTGTCTCAGGTCCTTGATTTTCAGGCGGCACTGCGTTGCATCCCGGCTGGATCCTCTGTCTGTCATGGCTTTGGAGACCTTCTCGTAGGTCTTTGCATTCCGTTTTTTGGAGCGCAGCTCCTAAAGCACAGACTCCTCGCCCCACACACCGAGCAGATCCAAGACTTCCCGGTCAGTCTATGCTGGGGCCCTCTTTCTATTCAGAGATTGCCTGGACTCCTCTGCTGGAGAGCTCTGCATCGTTGCCGGTGCTGCTGAGCTCGCCCTGATGTCCAACCAGGAAATGAGATTCAAAGTGCCCAGGCAGGAAAAGGAATTCAAATTTTCCCGGGGCTTTTCCTGTGTGGCTGATCAGAACATCCAAGCTCGGACTGCTGTCCAGAGCGTCAGAGTGGTGCAGTGTGGGATAGCTCCCAGAGCTACTAAGGTCGATTTCCGTCCACACCTAGCCTAATTCGACATGGCCATTTCGAATTTAGCGCTACTCCCCTCGTCGGGGTGGAGTACAGAATTCGAACTAAAGAGCCCTCTATGTCGAATTAAATGGCTTCCTGGTGTGGACGGGTGCACGGTTAATTCGAATTAACGCTGCTAAATTCGAATTAAAGTCCTAGTGTGGACCAGGCCTTAGTTCCAGCACCTATAGTGTATATTTTATAGGTATAGGGAGAGAAGGTGAGATAATTTCTAATCTAACAAAGAATAGAGACTGATACTCATAAAACTTGCTCAACAATCCTATTTCATCTTAGTTTGGTTTTATGTTAATATCTTAAACTGTAACAATGCTTAGAATAATTAAAAATTCATCTTTTTATAAAATATCTATTTTACTGTTTGTTCTGTTGTACCTATTGATAGCAATGGGTAAAAACTTGGTCCAGTTTTGCCATTAAACTTAAACCAGGCCAGGATTTCGCCCTATACATTTCTGGCATAGAGCCTTATCTAAAGCCAAGTGAAGTCAGTAGAAAGCCTTTTTTATTTTAGTGTAATATATGATAACTCTCGATGCTGAGTTCTCATATAGATATTTAAAAAACAATATAATACATGTTATCAACAACGAGGAGTCTGATGGTTTGAGGTGCTGAACATCTTGAGCTCTGATTGGCAGAGGGAGATAAAGGTGCTGGGCTCCTCTGAGGATAAGGCTCCAGATTTTAATAGTAACCCTAAATAAACTTGTTAGGTGCTACAGCATGGAACATATTTGTGTTTAAACTATGACTATGCAGAGCTCACAGAAGGCAATAAAAGAAGAAATAAGCCACAGCAGAACAAATCTTCAGAATTAAAGGACCCAAATTTTAATAGAGAGAGAAAGTGTAAGACACAAATCGCTTAAATTAAAATAACTGACTCTCAAGAGGGGTGAAACAGAGCATGGAGTAAATCTCCTCAAATGAAATACCAGCACTCTAGAGGATTAGTTGCATGCTCTATTTCCTTACTATAAATGTGCCTCAGGGTGATGGGCAATCACCCTTATTCAGTGTTAGGGAAGGTGTGCTATCACTGTGATGCAGAGATAGTCAATCATCATAAACCTGTTGAACTGGGTACTTAAATTGTAGTTGCCTGTTAAAGATTTCAAAAGGATCCGCTTGCAGAAAATGAATTTCTCATTGAACATTTCAAAACCCTCTGCTGGACTAAACAGCGATGTTTCAATTAATGCTCAAGCAGTACAGGGCAGTTTCAGATCCCTCAGTTAAGGAGTTTGCATCTTGTTACTAGCAATGTGTTTAGGAAGAGAATGTGCTCTTACAGCCTGCCCTCAGTAAGGGAGTGGTCCTAGCCATTTTGCTGGCTAAGACGGAAGGCATTCTTTCTCCCTCACTCCCCACCCCAAAAAACCCTAAGTGGCTAAGCGTGCCCCTGCACCCCCCCAGTGAGCAGCACAGCAATTCCGCACCTCCTAGAAGCTGGCCCCCAGGGTGACTGCCATGCTTGCCTGCCTCTTGACCCAGCCCAAGGCATTGCAGTGCTATCTGAAAGGACGGCAGGGATCAAACCATGATTTAGAGGGTATGCCTATACTTCAAGTGGCTGGTGTGATTGCAGCACATGTAGACAGACTCAAGCAGCAGTACTGGGCAGGAGGGACTAGCACGTACTGCTGCCCATTCTGCCACCGATCCACTGCTATTGTTCGAGCTGGCTTTGATCATGGCTCTGTCCTCATCGCAGTGCAGACACAGCCAGACTCATCATGCAGTCTCTGTTCCCCTTGTCCTGGGAGAAAATGCCTTAAACTGTTTAAGACCATTTAGATTATGTTCATATGTGTTTCTACCCTTCCCTGTGGCAACACTATAGACACCATCCCTGTCTTGAAGACCTTACAGTTTTAAAAGACAAAGAGCATTTGAGGTGTGTGTCTGTGGGCCTGGGGGAAGGAACGGGGCGGGGGGGAAGAGAGAGAGAGGAGGCGGGGAGGAGGGATACAATTAAATATCAGCATTTCTGTCCAGGCCTGAAGAATTCTGTAAGCTCTAGAGCTTGTCTCTTTCACCAACGGAAGTGGTCCACTTCACCCACCCTGTCTCTGCATAGTTGTATACATTTTCAATGTTTGTTTAATTATGTAAATTCCAACTATCCCCTTTTGCCCCTCAGCCCATCATTAAGTTGTCTTCTAGTGGACATAGAAGTAGGTCTTATGGAGGAAAGGCACTAAAACTTCCTCCACTCTAGCTCTAATTCAAGTCATGCAGATGGTAACTGTTGAAGCAAAGGCCATCCTGTAGTGTTCGCTTTCAGGCAGTCCTAAAAATGAAGTGAGACTTGCATTTTATAATGCCATTTAAAATGGAAAGAGGAAAGAATTTCACTCTCTCTCTCTCCAGTGCATGAACACATTTTTGCTTACATAATAAAAATGTGCAGTGAATATCATGACCTCTGTCTCTTAAGTTCCTTTCTCCACATACTAAGGAGCGGCTGTTTTGGGTTCATACTTCCTCATTCTACATAACTTATTTTGGAGGAGAGCTGACATAATTAGTCTTACTATTTTAGTGTGTCAGGAATATTTGCTTTTGCTTGTCACCAGCGTATTCTGAGAGAATGAAAATAACCCATATTTTGTTTTTTAGTTTTGTCATCTTAATGTACAAGGACCCAGATCCTCACAAGTATTTAGACACCCAAATCAATGGGAACTAGGGGCCTAAATACCTTTGAGGATCTCAGCCTCTGTGCCTTTCAGTAAAATAGTATTGCTAAGGGCAGGCTGATGCCAGGATATTCCTGGCTGATGCTACAACTTCCTATTGTTCCTTTAGCAACTTAAGTAAAAGATGTGCCAAGGTCAGATTTCACCAAATTTCATGGGCTTTTGGGCAAAAAAAGTCCTGTTTGATTCCCAGGATGGTAACGATGCCAGGACATGGCTCTTATTGTCTGCTCATTCATCAACAGTTCTTATGTTTCCATCATTTGCTCTTCTTTCAGCCTGCCTTTGTCTCTGAAAAGAGCAGAGGAACAGGCAAGGGTGCTAACTAGGGGATGGAGCTAGTTTTGGCAGCAGTCCTATCTTTGCAACCATCATGAAAGAGAGAGGCTATGACTACCCTACAGAGCTTGCAGTGGCATCGCTGTAACGCATCTGGTGAAGACGCTCTTAAATTGGTGTAACTTATGTCGCTCAAGGGGGTGGCTTGTTCACACTTCTGAGTGACATAATTTAAACTGACCTGGGCAGTATTGTGTACATGAATGTGTTCAGGCTATCTAAAAGCTCCCCAGATCTGGTCAGGATTAATTTATTACAACTACAGTTAAGATTATGGGAGCATGAACCTGTTAATTCATTATGAAACAGATTGTGGGAGTTTCACTGTTGCCTCTGTTCTCTTGTACCATCTGCTGCAATGTGACTAAGTGTTTTCATCTATAACTTGGAGGGCTTGACGGACAGACTTCCCACAACTTCTATAACCTTGTGTTGCAAAGCCAATAAGAGGTGCTTCAAGAGTATGAACAGGCCCACCCTTTTCACTAGTCTACAGCATCTGTCTCTCCGCTTCACTAGGTTAGCAAGGTATAATCCGTGTCTATTCCAAATGTGAATTTCACACATGTCAAGATGAAGAACTGCAGTCCTCACAGAAAAACAGCTGCCCTGCCTGAGCGTCTCACATGAGCATTTAGGAGGATCTGCATAAGGAAAGGGAGGAAAGAACACCTCCCTGCCAAGCTGCAGAGTGGACATGGGACAGCACCACATACCTTACCCTAGCCCAAAGTTGGGAGGCCCACTGCAGGAAGAACAGGCTTTGGTCATTTAGACATTGGTGTTGAAAAAGCATTTCTATGAACAGGTCACTAAAAATGAGGGTGGTAATTGTATCAGTTGCTAGCAACTTTTTCCGGAAAGATCAAATCAGGAAAAAGCTTTAGCCTAAGCAAACAGTTTATGTATATGGATGCTTTTCATACTTATGCCACTTTATATATAATCTTCTGCAGTAGTGAGAGATTATAAATGAGCAGTTTGAAACAACTAAAGCAACATCTGTCTCATCCTGAAATGGTGCCTCATAACGTAGGGCTACTCTATATTACTTTTGTGGGAATAAGACACACAAAATAAAGGTGCAGCTGAATCAATCAAACCTTTGACCCCCAAATTAAAGTGAATTAGACTTAAGTCTATCATAAAACTAGAACAGAAAAGTGCAAAGACAGTCTCTTATTTGTATAGGACATTGCACTGCGATGAAACAGATCAGAAGCCTTAATTAAGAATTATAGTGATAAACAATAAATTAAATTTGGGGGCACAGCCTGAAGTGGCATAAACTAGCATAGATTTTAATACAGATGGGCTGATTTACATCAGCCAAGTATCTGTCCCATAGGCCCATTGAAATCAATGGTACTATGTCGTTTACAGCACTTGAGGATCTGATCCAAATTCTCCACTAAGTTATGCTCTGTGTGTGTGTGTGTGTGTGTGTGTGTGTGTAAATATTTACTAGATTCCTTTCCATAATATTCTAGTACTGCTTTACAAAATAAATATTAAAGCTTAAAATAGAAAACCTGAGTGTTTGGAGCCAATGATCTTGTAGAGCAGTAGTAGTTGCTATTTTTATAGTAAAGGAAATGCCTTTGAGAAATAATGCTTAAAGGACTTGTAAAAGACATCGGTGTGTTATCTGTGACTACCAAAGCTTTGATTTCACTGCAAGGTAATTAAGAATGTCCAGAAACTGAGGTTTTTTGGAATAGATTTTCTTTATCTTTAATTTACAAAAAAGTGTTACACGGGGGGAAAAGCATAATAGACTTTGGGAATCTTCATAGTTTAAATGAACTATATTGTTGACTGAAATGCCAACATTTTAAGCATTTAATTTAAGCCAAGCTAATGTTGCAATGTTAAAACTGTTGTTCTCTTTTAGTGAATATATATATATTTGAACAGTTAGCTTTAATAGAGTTACTTTCAGGAAATTGAATTACACATTATAGAAAATGTTTGCTTACAGAGCGCTTAGATCATTCACCTATCCTTTCTAATTTACACAAAACTATTATTGATCAGCACTTTTTTTCTCTGCAAGGCTCTCTTCCTGCTTTCTCCACTCAGGCAGAACTTTCAACATGCTTCCAAAAGACTGGAAAAGGAAAGCAGAATCGGGCCTCAAACTGTCATTACCTGGCTATGGAGGCACAAGCGATAGGGGAAGGGTCAAACATAAGGAGGAAATAGTAGGATTAGCAAAAAGTAGTACAAAAAATATTGATTCACAAACAGAAAATGTTCTGAATGGGCAAGTTAGTCTGGTCGTCAGGGAGGTTATAACTTGGTAACTAGGAGTTAGATAATATGAACTAGGATTTATATAACATTAGGGTGACTATATTTCCCCAAGGGAAAATGGGACACCATGTGGGGCTAGCCTGAACTCTCACCTTCCGACACGGGGCTGGCCTTAGCCGCTTGCTCTTGCCAACTGATTTTGCTTTTGCATTTGCTCTTGCCAGCTGATGACTTTGGTCTTAATTTGGGTTAAAGACAGGACTGTCACGGACAAAATGGGATGGATGGTCACCCTATCCTATATAAAATGTAATCCAAGCTGATGCTGATTTTGTCAGAATTACAAGGGTCTTTTGTACTGTTCTTGACCAATGTCTACATTGTATGAAGCATGTGCTTTCTTTGCAACAAAAGTAGGCTTTCTACCTACGTTATTTTATTAAAAATAATTACTGGGACTGAAACAAGAAAAAGTCCCCTCTAAGTTTGATTGAATCCTCCCCAGTCTCTCGCAGTTTTTCAGGGTAGTTAGGGTTTGAGTATGGAATCTTGTTCCAAACTCATGTTTGCTTTTTTAGATCCCCTTGTAGGAAACCAGTGTCAAAAAGTAACTGCTAATGTTTAGTGCACTCTTGCACCGTTTGTGTTGTCATTTGAGGACAGAAATGGACGTGTGGTTTTTGTGGGTGGGTGGGTGGGTTTTTTTGGAATTTGTAGAGAGAGCATGCATTGTTTACATCAAGGCCTGAGAAAGTATATAGCAAAATTGGCACAACTGAGTCCAAATTAAAGCATGGAAAAAATATTCAAATACTGATGAAAAGACCCTTTAATTTTCACAGGAACATTTACTTGCTGTACTGCCACACTCTGGCAAGCTTATATATAAAAGTGGGTTTGGGATGGAAACTAATATGTGGCCTTAAATATAGGGCTGAAGGTGGTCTAATTTTAATACTTCTCCAACAGCACCCCTATAAAATTATACTGCAATTTTCCTTTGTTTCTTCACTGGTGCTTATGAAGTTTGTTTTTTGTTTTGTTTTTTTGGTAAATGCAAGCCTGTATATGTCCACCTGCTGTCTCTTGCCTAATCCAGCCAGTGAATTCACTATAATGATACCTATTTCAAATCTTAGCTATCATTGTCACCATGATATCTTATTAAATCTTTAATCTTATTAAATCAAAACAGGAGCTGGTTGGAAAAAGGTTGAAAAATTCATTGGAGAATGGGAAAAAAGTGTGTGTGTGTGTGTGTGTATGTATGTATGTATATATATATATATATATATATATATATATATATATATATATATATAATTTATTTTTCTATTATCAGACCATCTCTGACCATCTTTATTTACGGTGAGTTTCCATAAAAAGTTCATACCAAGAAAGACGACGACTTATGAGGCCACTTAACATCATGTATACCATCACTTTTTTCTTTATATATTTGTAAGCAAAAATCTTTGAAATTAGTCATTTAAAACACCAATACTGCATGAAGGTGGTTGGAATTAAAAAGAAAAATTGTGAAACAATTAAATGGCTTTTAAAATGTAGCTTGTTGGCATGAATTTTATTAGAAATGTTAAATTGTGCAAGACCTTGTTTTCCATCCCCACCCCCAATATTAAACCTCAGCAAGTCTGCAATAACTGACATTTCAAGGAGAACGTTAAGTCTGGAAGTGACTAAATGTTGTCTGAAACATCATGAAATTTCAAGAACTGTATTTTCCAGCAAGGGATTTGTACACACACACCAATTGGTGTGAATCAACATTATTAATATAGCTAACCAGCATATTCTATGCATTTTTTTCTGTAATCAAACCCAACTTTTATGCTAGAAAACTGGAATTTCCTGTGGAAAACTAGAAAGTGAGAAATCAGAGAATCTCCTTTCTCCCACTTTCTGATTGTTTTCAACTATCAAAAGCTTAAAGGCAGAATTCACTATCCATGATGGAGACTGCGTATATTGGCATGTGAGACTGGAATGGTGACATCTTTTAGCAGTAATCATATAATTAAAGTTTTTCTTTTTGGAGCTACATATTTGTCTTTCAGTGAAGCTGCAGCCTTTTCCCAAGAAATCATTTAACATAATATCTGCAAGATGCACTTATCATTATTATATAATCTGTGTTGTGGTAGCATGTAGGCTACCAGTTTGAGGCTCAGGACCCCATTGCGCTAGGCACTGTACATGTAAAAAATATTGTCCCTGACCCAAATAGCTGGTAAGTTTTTTGTTTCTCAAAACATTGTCCAGAGCATCTTTTTTTATCATTAGATACTAAAGGGCCAACTTTTCAAAACCAGGTTCCCAAATATCTGTAAAATATACATGGGGGGTTACAAGCAGATAGTTTGTAGAAATTTGCATACACGTGTATTGACAAGTGCCTAGATTGTGATCAAAACTAAACACCATATTTTCAACTGGAGTTAATCAACAAAACTGCATTGATTAATTGGGGGAAATCTTGACCCTAGTAAGTCAATGTCAAAACTCCCATTGGGTTCAATGGTCAGGATTTTACCCACAGACTTCAATGGAGCTTTCTGGGTAAAAATCTAGCCCATCCAAAATTACCTGTTCTATGTTGCTACAGGCAAAATTTAGGCATTTTAAAATTGAGTCTCAATGTTAAATATCAAACAAGCCATATTTAGCCATTTTGTGAAATCTATTGCCCAAATTTCCAAAGAACAGTTCCCTGCATTTTCATGCATGTCTGATTTAAGTGTGCACACCTTGATATCTGTGCATATGTCATGGGTTGCATGCATGATGGATGTGTGCAAAGGGGGGCATGCACCTGTGTGAAAATATGGTCCTGATCAAAATCTTCAGTAAAGTTCAATCCAATTTTCAAACTCTTGACAATAAATGATCATCACTCTGTCTTTTTAAAACTGGTGTTCATATTAGTATGAATGGTTTATTTCAAAATAATAGACTGAACCTAGAAATAATCCATTAAATGCTGGTGGTGGTTCTGATATGGGGGAAAAAAGCTTAGGTTCACATGATTTGCAGAGTATTAGAGGGGTTGCTGTGTTAGTCTGTATCCACAAAAACAATGAAGAGCCCATTGGCACCTTAAAGACTAACAGATTTATTTAGGCGTAAGCTTTTGTGGGTAAAAACCCCTTTCAGATGCATTGCGTGAAAATTACAGGCAGCATTATTCTATTGACACATAAAGGGTATGTCTACACTGCATAGTTGTCACCAAAACTTGTCTTTTGCGGGTACTTAATGCCTCCTCCCCCTGCGAAAGACAAGTTTTGCCGACGCAAGCGGCAGTTTGAATGCAGCTTTGTCGGCAGGAGCGCTCTCAATTTTGTGTAGGTGTTTGTCTCTGTCTGAGGGATTGAAACAAATTTGGTTGTATTTTAGGGCTTGGCTGTAGACAATGGATCGTGTGATGTGTCCTGGATGGAAGCTGGAGGCATGTAGATAAGTATAGCGGTCAGTATAGGTTTCCAGTATAGGGTGGTGGTTGTGACCATCACTTATTTGCTCTGTAGTGTCCAGGAAGTGGATCGGTCCAGTCTGAGGTTGATGGTAGGGTGAAAATTGTTGAAATTCAAGTGAGATTTTTCAAGGGCCTCCTTCCCATGGGTTCATATGATGTCATCAGTGTAGTGCAAGCAGAGTAGGGATGCTCGGGGACAAGAGATGAGGAAGTGTTGTTTTAATTCAGCCATAAAAATGTTAGCATACTGTGGGGCCATGTGGGTACCCATAGCAGTGCTGCTGACTTGAAGGTATAAGTTGTCCCAAATCTGAAATGGTGGGTGAGGTCAAAGTCAAAGTTCAGCCACCAGGTGTGCCATGGCCTCATCAGGGATACTGTTCCTGACCGCTTGTAGTCCATCCTTGTGTGGAATATTGGTGTAAAGAGTTTCTACATCCATGGTGGCCAGGATGGTGTTTTCAGGAATATCACCATTCATTGTCATTTCCTCAAGAAGTCGGAAGTGGCTCGAAGATAGCTAGGCGTACTGGTAGCGTATCGTCTGAATAGAGTCCAAATAGCCAGATTATCCTGCTGTAAGAGTGCCAATGCCTAAGATGATGGGGCATCCAGGGTTTCCAGGTTTATGGATCTTGGGTAGCAAATAGAATACCCCTACTCTAGGGGGTGTGTCCATGTAGATTTGTTCCTGTGCTATAGCAGGGAGTTTCTTGAGCAGATGGTGTAGTTTCTTTTGGTATTCCTCAGTGGGATCAAAGGATAGTGGCCTGTAGAATGTGGTGGTGGAGAGTTGCCTGGCAGTGTCCTGTTCATAATCCGACCTGTTCATGATGACAACAGCACCTCCTTTGTCAGCCCCTTTGATTATAATGTCAGAGTTGTTTCTGAGGCTGTGGATGGCATTGCATTCTGTACAGCCGAGGTTATGGGGCAAGTGATGCTGTTTGTTCACAATTTCAGCCTACGCACGTCTGTGGAAACACTCTGTGTAGAAGTCCAGTCTGTCATTTCGACTGTCAGGAGGAGTCCATGCTGAATAATTCTTCTTGTAGTGTTGGTAGGAGGGTTCCTTTGCGTCAGTGCACTGTTCAGTGGTGTGTTGAAAATATTTAGAGAAGAGCAATTTAAAAAGAAATAGATGAGAGAAATATGTTTACATGTACAACAAAGACTGGCAGGGTAAGGATAGATAGGAGTCCACATAGCATTTTTACTTCATTTTACATAAAGCCATGTGAGAACTGCTGTGAAGGAAAATTTAATTAACTCGAGAAATATCTTGTTTCTGGAGAATTAGTGTTAAGGGACAATTCCAAAGTTATTTCAATACCAATAAGTCTGGGCCCCAAACTTCTACAGTTTTGGGTTTTTTAAATGTACTATATAAATCCCAGTTTAGTATTCATGATACAGTAGCAACATCAACAACATTTAAAGCAATTGATTTAATTTTATGTAACACATAAGCAGCTATGTAATTGCATAAAATGGAAATGATTATTTGGCAACTTAAAATAGGTACAAGGTTCTGCAAAGGATGCAAATTAGTCATTTTACATATAAGTCACTAATTCTATTAATACCTTATAAGTGGCCAACAGGCCCCCAAAGTAGTTTTCTTGTCAACTCAGATAACAGGGTTGTGCTGTAATGAAGCATTCTTAAAATGTATTACTTTCCCAGTAGCAGCATGATCAAGGAGAGAGAAGGCTAGCCAAGTGGTATTAATCTCTGGGTTAATAGAAACATTTCCCAGGAGAGACATGAAAGGTAGGTTATAGATTTGAAGAGGTGAGACTACAGCAGCTACCAAGTCAATTCAAGCAGTTTTAATATAACCCTCCCTTTGATTAGTTGAAATAAGTTCTAATTTAGGGGAAAATGGAAAGGTGATATTAGTGATTAATATTAAGCACTTCTAATTTTCTGTTTAAGAATGGTCTGGGAGACTTCTTTATGGAGGTTTATTCTTCCATAAAAATGTTATGAATTATAGGTTGATAATGAAAAGGTTTCAAAGGCATGAAGATGGGTGAGCACAGTCTGGAACAAATAATTTGTGGAAGATGTGATCATTTTGCTATATTCCAGTCTACAATCCAGTCCATCACTCCATGTGGTTGGGAGGAAACCAAATGATGTTTTTCTAAATTATATTGTTCATTATTTCTAATACAGATGAACCTAAACCTTGGCCTCATCCTATCTTTCTTTTGAGATAGGATAGTTTCATAGCATATAGAGATATGGTTGCAAGGCTAGTTTGAACAATTACACTTATCCTGAAAATGGAGGAAGAGGGGGATGGCTGAAGTTAGTGGGAAAAGAATCCAATGGTCTGCGTACATTGCTTCCCTGCATTCCTCAGCTACCTCCTTTCAGTGCCAACGCTCTGGCCAAGGACACTGAGTACTACTGTCGTACACTATGAAGCTGGCAAATGGGAACTTGAACATCAAGAATACTAGGGTGAAATCCTGACCCCATTTTAATTGACTTCAGTGTAGCCAGGATTTCTCCTCTGGAACCTAAAGGTCTTTCTGCTCAAATACTAGTTGTTTGTAAGTGAATTTAAAAAAGACACCATTCAATGAGGTCTGATCACAAAGATATCATAATCCCATGGTAAGGCATATATTGTTTCCTCTGAGAGTGCCTGTATCTAAAGCAGCAGTAGCTAGGGTGACAGAAGCCACATTCTGCTGGAACAAGGGAGTTACCACCTTCTACTGTGAGACTGTAACTGTGGATTGCTTTCAGAAGAGATGGAATGATGATGAACCTCGGCGACTTCAGAACAAAATTTAAAACCTATTTCTTCAACCTAGTCTTTCCGAAACAGCCCCATAAAAAAATCATATTTTTAAAATAAGTCTCTTTACAGAATTGAGGCATCAGAGGAATAGAGAAAAATAGGTGCATCAGATACTATGGTAGTGGGCACAATCTAAGAACATACACTCTCATACAGTACCTGTAAGAGATTAGCAGTTGGATCAAGAGATGCTGGCTCAAAATATACCTAGGCAAGACTAAAGTGATTCTTCAAGGAAGGGCGGGAGGGAACAAACCAAGACCCAGGCCTCACCACCCACTGAAGGCCTCTGTCCTCCATGCATCAATGCAGTACAAGTCGTTGGAGTCTTACAGGACTCCATTTGTTAGTGGCAGGAAATAACATGTTAAACATGACAGGAAACTTTGTTCCTTCTGGAAATATTTTCATCTAATTGAAATATTTTCATCTAATTTTTTTCAACAAAAATGGCTTTTCAATTTTTCATCATTGATTTCTATTGACATTCAAAGGAAAATGGGTTTTGGTTTTCATTGTTGTCTGTTGCCTTTCTCCTCTTTTCACATTTTTTCCCCAGTAGAAGAAAGGAGAGGGAAAAGGAGAGAAGGTTGGGGAGGGATACACAAATGTTGTTTTTTTTATTCTAGTGGAATTGAAACAGTCTTTTTAAATTATGTATCAAGGGTAAGTAAATTTTCAGTTTTGAAATGACTCCATAGGAAATTTTCAGTTTCAAATAGAAGTGGAATGAATTTTCTTTAAAAAATAAATACAAAAATTATGAGGAAAAGAGTTATTTTGTATGGAAAACACTTTCAATCAGCTCTAGAACCTTCATCTTGAATAAGGGATCATTTGTCATCTCCAGGGTTGACTATTGTTACATATAGCCTGGAGCTAAAGGTAAAGGGAACACAGAAATTCTACTTTTGTACAGGGCTTAACAGGTTCCTGCCTTAGCTGGAGGGGAATTGCTGAAGGATACACATTGGTGGTTCTGCAAAAATATCTTTTGCATATCAGTAAATACAGATTAGTTTTCCCCTATTTTCTGTCAACAACTGCTGTTTGCAGCCAATGACCATAGAATACAATTTTCTATTGTATCTTTCCCATGTAATTCACCATATTGCTGCTACACATGGACATTATTGACAGCCAAACATATACTTATGCTATTGTCCAAAGAATGTATGAACAGAGACAGCATTTGCTTGACTGTCGGTCAACCTCATAGTTTACCCTTTGAATCAATTTGAAAGCCTTATTAACACAATGGAAAGTTCATTTTCATCTGGCACAAACTCAGGCTGCACATTTGGCTGTGTTGGAAGAAGAAAGTAAACAATACATCCTTGCACATATCAAGCAAGCTCAAAATAAGGCAACGCCAACTTTCATATTTTATCCAGTAGTGGGATAAAATTTTAATTCATGATGCGGTCAAGAATTAACAAATCTTTCATGCTGCACAAATTGTGTCCAGACATCATAACCACCCATAATCAGTGGTCGAAAATTTAACCTCATGGTAAAATGAATAAAACGATCACACTAATCAAACCAGTAACAAGTAAATATTTGTTTTTTTAGTAGTAGTATTTATATTAATTATGTATCTGTTCTTGAATTTGACTATTTTATTTGACTATCTCTGTAGGTAAACTACCAAATGTTTACAATTGTTGAAAACTGGCAGGACTGTACTAGCATAATAGCACAATGAAATATTTCTATTCTGCTCTTGGTTCTAATACCTCAGCCATCACTATAGAATCTGAGCAACTTCCAGTGGTACATTAGCCAGCAGTTATTTCAGGTACTGTGAATCAGTGGCGAATACAAAGACCATGGAAAAGTATAATGGAATGAATGGACTGGAAAGTTCAGAAAACCTGTAATGGGGCATCAATTGAAGGAATGAAGACTTTGAAGGTACATGACTGTTGTAATTGGATCTTATTAGTCAATAAGTCCTATGATGGAGACAGCAGTAGATACTAGCTGTAGCCATGTGATAAATGAACCTTTGACTGCCTCACCAACACTCTGCCCTCTAAATGAGCTAAACTAAACATGTCTGACACACACATCCTTGTATCTACCCTACCAATGCACTGGCCAGGTAAGAGAAGGAATTATGCCATACCTAGTAAACACCTGTAGCAAACTACTCCCCACCTCAATTGCAAAGAGGGAGCATAGTGACTCATACTCAGAACACTGTGGAAAGGCTCAATCTATGCCCATACATAGAAGGAGAAAATGAATACTATTTATAAATTAAAAGTCAATGTGTTATAAATATCCACCCAGTGTAAGAAGATACAGGAACTGATCTCACACGGTGCTAATTCCCCCAATCCCACTGGATGTATTCAGCATTTCACAAAACTTGTTTTATAACCACAGGTAGGGAACATATGCCATGCAACTTCCTTGTATGTTTTACTAGGTCTTTAAAATGAAGTCTTAATTTTTGTTTACTTATGGGAAAGATAATTATAGAGTTAAAGTATGGGAGTGAGGGTGGAATATATTGCTCAAAGAGGATAGGGAGTTTTTGATCACCTATTCAGTAGAATGGATGGAGTTAATTTGTTTTATTTAAAAATAATTTTGAAGTTCTTTTGAATTAGGTTTGTTTAAATCCTACTCTCCCTGTACACTGCTTTGCTGCAATAGTGAGCTACATTCCTTCATGAGCTGGCACTGCCACCATTAATTGTTTTCCATTATTTAGGAAGATGGAAGCTGAATTGTAGCTTTTAGAGAAATTTTAAGCCATGCAAGTTGCCGGTAGGCGTTTCCTCTGGAGAATGGGACTTGCAAAGAGACTAACCCAGACTACATTCCTCTCACAGCTGCAACTTACCTTGCTTTTCATTATTTATAAAAATAATTGATGTGAATTTTTTTATGGAAATACAAGTCTCAAACTTTAGTGCAAAATCTCTGGGATGGGATACCATTGTTGGTATGTGCAACCCTCACCCACATTCATAACCAGAATGTTCAGAAAGAACAGGGCCAAGAAAGTGTATATGCAAAATTGTGTAGAGTTCACAGTAAGGTCAGAAATGGTCTGATGCTTCTGTTGTCTGAGTGTCTATTAACTAATTGTGCTGCCCCAACCATTGTCATTGCCATCAGTATCCCAGCTGCCATCAGTACTCTCCCTTTTGAGTAACAGTAATAATAATTCTAGTCCTACTTTTCCTTATAAATTGAGTGGTGGCGACTCTCCAGCCTGTGACATTGTCTCAGGTAGAAATCCATGTTATACTGTGTGCTCGTCCTATTTCCCAGCCCTTCTTTTTGTCCAAGTGGCTATGTGTCTCAAAGTCCATCTTACCCTTTCCTCACTTTTCATGTGCCCTAGGTATCATTTTGGACACATGTGCCTTTGTGGCACTGTTCAGCCATTTTGGTAAGATTTTATTTTTTTATGAGAATCATGAAATTATATATATATAAAAAATTTAATATTTTGGAAAGATCTAGACTTATCACTCCTGGTACCCCATATATGCCATTCTGTTGTAATATAATCATATTTGCTTTCTAGATTTAGTGTAGCAATATTTGTTTTCTGAATTATAGTGAGCAATTTCCCAATCTTAAAAATACAAGCACAACTACAGTAACTACAAAAATTGAAACATCAGCATCTGAACTAGCATTGTCACATGGAAAATCTGTTAGCACATTCGGGATTAGACCTGTAGTCTAATTTAGGCCAGTGTTCTATCTCAGACTGTGTCCACAAACTAGATGCTTTGGAAGAAGGTACAAAAATTTTTTGCAAGAGGGTAGATATTGGATAAACAGCCACCCAGAAAACATCTAATCCTTAATGGTTAGAAACTGAGTTAAACCCGGGAGCATGAGGTTTTGTGTCCCTTACAAATTTATATTGAAGCCCTGGCTATTCTGATGATTCATATGAATGTACAATCATTCTTTGAGTCTTAGAACATTCTTGGCCTCGATACTATCCTATGGTAAAGGGTGCTCAAGATGTGTTATGTAAAAAAGAATGTTTAATCAATTTTGTATCCTTCTACTACAGAATACCCCCTAATTCTTGAATGATGAGACTAGGGGAATAGAAGAAGCTTCCTTTTTTATCCCATTAGTTATTCTATATAGTTTAATCATGTCCCCTCTTATTTTCCCACTTTCTAAAGTCAACAATCCCAATCTTTTAAATCTTCTTCATATGATTTTTTCCATGTCCATAATCTGTCCCATTTTCAGTCTCTGATCTGAGATGGGATGACCAGCACTGAACACAATATTCCAGATGAGTGAACCATTGGTTTATATAACGGTGTTATCTTTTCTGTATGATTGTCCATCCCATTATTTATGCATCGTACCAATTTGTTTGCTTTTTTGACTGCACAATGAGCAGTAGTAATCATGTCCAGAATATTTTCCTCGGGTGATAGTTAATTTAGAACTCAGTCTGGTAGGTCAAATTTTCCTCTCCAATATACATTACTTTGCATATATCAACACTGAATTTCATTTGCCATCATGTTGCTAATTCACCTTGCTTGAACTTTCATTGAGATGTAACACAGGTATGGAGAACTGAAAGTGCCTTCATTATTTCAGTATTCTTTCATTTCCTCTTTTGGTTGCTGTTCTTACTTTAGCATTTTACTTCTCATTTAAAAGTTTCCTATGTTCATTTTGACTCAGCTAGCTTTTGGGACATTTTAATGTTTCTGTTTGCATATCTTATGGTTTGGAGGCAGATGATTTTCTAAATTATAATGGAATTTCTATGTAAGTAGACATTATCTTATTAATACCAAGAAAGGTCATGATTGTTTTTGCTATTACAATAAATACCAAAGAATGTGTAATCTGCAATTTGAGCAATAGTTTATTGAATGCTTGGGAAATAAGATTTTAATCCTTGGTTTATATTTTTGACAGTCCATTACCTCCTTTTATTTGACCTTTTTGACATCCGTTTGAATGTTTGAAATTTATCTTTCAAAGAGAGCACCTGCATAGCCCTAAATCCTGTAAAGAGGGTTATCAATGAACTATGCCAAGTTTGGGGTCAAGGACATGGCTTATTTCTGCTGGCATTAGTTATTGTAAGGTTAGAAGAATCAGACACACAGTGATTAAGTACACAGGTTTCGTTCCACAAGTTTTACAAAGCCATCTTGGCCAAAATCAACTGACTTGGAAGTTAAAACAAATTTCAGTGCAGTTGATGATACCCAATCTGCATTCCAGATTTTCATTTAAAGTCCCTATTTTAAAATTAAAATGGAGGCCACAAGGTCAAATTCAGCTGTTACATGGATTTAACCTCAAAGAAACGTTGACAAAGTTACTCTGGAGGGAAACCTGTGTGCATGAGCGCAGAATGTTGTCTATATTCTTTTCTTTGAGGACATGCAGAATTGCCTTTTTGGTAAAGGGTGCAGTTCCTATAAGGTTAGATCAGTCATAGACACCTGTGTGATTCACACCAAACCACACTAACTTGACAAAAGCTGCAGTCTTTCAGGGCTGTTTAAAAGCATACCTGCCTGCTATAGGCATTTGAGGTTTTACTGTTGGCTGACACCTTTCAAACTTTCCAGCTTTCAATCACATTTGGGGAAGGGGATAGAGATACCAGATAAATTTCAACCACAAGACAATCAGCAAATATTCCCTATGTTTAAGTGCATCCAGAAAATGAGACTGACAAGTCATTTACTGTGAAGACGTCTCTGGACTGGATCTTCAGCTGTGCAACTGAGTAAGGGAGGAAAAAACAAATGTCCTGATCTGGAATGCAGTCAGGGCCTGAACAAGCCTCTGGCACAAAACACAACTGTAGGGATGTTCTCAGTTTCACCAATTTGAAAGGGTCTCTTCTTACCCCTATAAACCTATGAGAAGGTGGGGAGTAGATGGCTGATTTAAGCCAGTGTAAGGTGCAAAGGAAACTTAACACCACATCCATTGTCTCCTGTCCTCTCGCCGGCATAGCCAGACAAAGGAGTTTATGTGAATTTGAGGGGGGAGCAAACTTGATTTCTGAACTATTTAAGCATAACATGCAGAAGTTCAAGATATTCTAGTTTGGAAAACAACTAGTAGTAAAGAACAGCTTCTCTGAATCATAATTACTTTCCATCTCCCCATACCCACAATCCCGCCCACTCCGCCCTCACAAAGTTTAAAAAATGTTTCAAGAAACTTTCCCAAAGTATGTTTTATTAAAATTGTGCTCACTACTGACACATTGATGAAACTCTTCTTTCAAGTTGAAGCTTCGGTGATTTTCATTTCATCAAGAAAATACATAAAAATCTAGTAAGAGAAAAAGCATTAAACTCCAATAAATCATTTGAAACAAATTAAAGTGATGACTGAGCTGACATATTCAGTTTTCAATAAAACAGATTTTCAACAAACTACAGACATTATTACTCAAAGATTTAAATCTGGAAAACACAATTCTGCTTGTTTGCTCACACTTGAGTGCACTAAATCAATCTGGTGGCTGGGCTATAAAGCAGAACACTAACAATGCTATACCACACAGGAGGGTGACTCAGTGAGTTGGGACACTGGTCGTTTTTTTATTACTCAAAGCTACTTTTGGATCATGAAATATTTGTTTCATGGTGGAATTTCTACACAAGTGATGTGAGAGATTAATAAGATCCTTCAAATATTTCACTTTTAGGGTTGGATGTAAAGTTATGTATTTTTAACAAGGATTGAATAGGCGTGGTGGGAGAGAACTCGGAAAACTATATGCTTGGCATTTCCATTGTTCATATATCATTCTCTATTGAATTATGCTAAACATAGACAAGGAGGAGACCTAATCATGTTGATAGGCCCCTAGAGTGGATAAATGCTTATGAGCAAACAAAGCAATTTAAGAATGGAAAACACCTGTGCTAGTTGCCTGCCTAAGAAGCGTATGATGTAAATAAAGACAACATTGTGAATTTCACATTAGATAGGGGCCTATATGGGTAGTACAATAGTAGTGATGTTTTCCAACATGGATAACGACTTCCATAATTCTCAGCAGTATGTGTTCATTCTGCAGTATATCATTGGTTGTATTTTGATACCGACTGAACCATTAAGTTAAACATGTTCTGCTCTTGCAAATAAAGAGCTAAACATTCACCCTAACATTTCTTGTTTTCTCAGTAAGGCCTGGTCTACACTGTGGGGGAGGGGAATCTACCTAAGATACGTCTACTTCAGCTACGCTATTCTAATAGCTGAAGTTGTGTATCTTAGTTCGACTTACCTCATGTCCTCACGGTGCGGGATCGATTGCCGCAGCTCCCCCATCAACTTTGTTTCCGCCTCTCGCTGAGCTGGAGTTCAGCAGTCGACAGGAGAGCGATCAGGGATCAATTTATCGTGTCTACACTACATGCGATAAATCGATCCCCAATAGCTCGATCACTATCTGCTGATCCAGTGGGTAGTGGGGTACTTCTTTTAATTTGAAATCTGGCCCTATAAATATATTTTAAAAGAACTGAATGAAACAGCCGAGATTTCCAAGTCCTCACTACCCATAACTGAAGCCAGATTTTGAAAACAGCTCAGAACACATTTAGGCACCCAAACAAGGGCAAATTTTCTAATGTGCTCAGCACCTAGGAACTCCCATTGTGACACTAGGGCAGTTAATCAAGAGCTCATCATCCAACATGCAACTAATAAGCTTAGTTCTTCTGGAAGCCTGGCCACATATTTAAGTGCTTTAATGGGAGCCAATCTCCTTTTGAAATCTGGGTGCTGAGTAAGGCTGGTTGAAAAATTTGTCACAAGTGGTTTTTATATGGAAAATCAAGTCTTTGACTAAACACATTTTCCCATGAAAAGTATCTGCTTTCTGCATAAAGTTGTCTTTTCACTGAAATATATCAGCTGAAACCATAAGATTTTGGATGACAGTGGGAGTTGTAATGCCTCATGAGAGTTGTACTTTTCTCCCCATGTCCTCATGCAATTGTATGCAAGGATCTGCAGCTGGACTATGGGTCCCATAATGCACTATGGACAGGGATTCCATGTTGCAAAGCTTCCCCTCACCAAAAGCGGAAACTGTCGTGCAGTCCAGTTGAATGTAGTGTAGCAGGAGGGTCCTGGCCCATAGAGGAGAATGGGGAGGTAAGGAGAAAACTGCAACTCCTATGAAGCATGACACATCCCATATTCTGCAAAAATATTTTGGTTTCATATTTTCAGTGAACTTGAAACTTCCCATGGGGAATTATGACAAAAATAAGACATTTTTATTTTCATCAAAAATTTCCAAAGACAAAAAATTGGATTAGCTCCAGTGCTGAGCCTGTCTGAAATTCTGACCAGAATAGCAAATTCTCCTGTATCCCATTAAAAAAAACAAAACAAGTGTGTATGTTCACTATAATAACTAGATCAGCCCTCCACATTCTATGTACGAGGGGAACCCTAGCTGCAACAACTTTTTTTTTTCTATATAGGTCCTTATACCATGCTTATCACCATGCTTATCTGAATGCCTGAACATGCCAGGTAGCTTCAAGGAAAGGATTTTTTCTGTGCGGGGGTTGGGGGGGAGGATTCATATGCAGTGGGGATTGGTTTGTCTGACCCAAATCTTTTTCCCTAGTTGCGCTGCTCTGCATGTAGTCATATTTGAAAGGACAGCATCTAAATGTCCATTGTAAAAGGAATAACATTATAGCACAGGGCTATAATACTTTTTAGTTAGTGCTGTTATATCAAACCATGGCACTTTGGTGGACAACCTTTTGATATGAGAGGAGTTTATAGAATGTCCACAAGGAGGTTGGGGTATTAAAGGTTTCAACACTTTCCTATCACAAATGGAAAGATAATTAATTCCCCTAATAACATAGGTCAGCAACAAAATATTTTATGGCTAGCACACTTTGTGTCACATTTCTGTCATTTGTTTCTTTCCCATATGTCACCACTTCTTATAGCCAGTAATGAGGTGTGTGTGTGTATTTATGAAGGGTACCTAATGAGTGACTAAAAACAGTGTCAATCACTCTGACTTTTCTAGTACTCAGCTTGATGTGTTTCTGATTGATTAAGCAGCATTTTTCAGTCAAGAAGCAATTCTAAAATACCCTTTAACTGATGTACGGTAGATGTCATAATTACAGTTTGGCTTGTTCATGTTTGGGATGATTGGTGGATCCCCTCCTCCCCCGCCCCATTTTGAACAGCCTCCAAATCTCATTGCCTTCAATGCTTGTGCTAATATTATTATATTGTAATAACGAATATAGGTGACAAAAGCACATGGTATGAATACTAGCAAAAGAAATGACGGAATTCCAATTTTAATATGGGTGTTGAGACAAAATGCCTTCTGTTTTGCAATGACTCAGCTGTATTATTCTTTCTATGCTTACCCTTGGGTGGAACAATGAGTGTACTATTTATCAACACGAGAAGACGTTATTGATTTTAAAAAACAATTGATGTTACATATATCTACTTTCCACTTTTTATGAGTAAAGTTTGGATTTCTTGTAAACAGAACATAAATCTTTACCGGAGATAGCCTATCCGTAAGTGTGCAATAAAAGTGACTGTTAAATATTTCTAGTAATTTGCAACATGATTCAAAGGTCAGCCATTAGCTGTCTGAGAGGTTGAGAAGCACATTGTACAGTTACCAATTTATTCTGGGATTTCTGCCTGATTTCAAATGTCTGTCAAGCATGACAGTAGCATTTTACCAGGAGTTAATGCTCTAGAATTTTTAAGGGCTTTATAACTATCCTAACCCAATCTTTAATTCAGTCACACAGCTTCATTTTCTAAATTCAAAAGACTGATGTGTTAAACAGATGGATTGTTCCTTGTGTTTCATGTTAATGGTTCTGTTACTGCACTATTTTGATTCTATTGGTATTGATGCATTCTGGTCCCATCCTATTAACCAAAAAGCCCTGCAATCAAATCATTAGTATGAAGCCCACTAGAACAATAGTAATAGAAATTTCTTGAATAATTATAGTGGAGTTATGAAGATTAAGCAAATGTTCAGTCATTGCATTACCAAGACCCACATTATAGGGAAGAAAACCCTCTCAATTAATATCAGTTCCACAGAAAGACTTACACTAAAGACTTTTATTTCAGAACACAGTAGCTTTACTGAGCAATTTGGTGACATTTAAGGTTATCTGAAAAGTACACCAGTTTCTTTTTTATGAATATGCTGATTGTCTATTATAAATCCTTTTTGCTTCAGGTTAAATTAACAAAATTTGGTACATATCAGAAGTTACCATTTGTTACGAGCACATTTTTGCTACTTAAAAGAACATGTACTTTGTCATTATGGATATATTTTCTGGAAAGAATTTAACGGAGGAAAAAAAATTGTTCTCTCTTCCCTTTTCTGCCTGAATAAAGAGTGCCAGTAACTGAGCTTTGTGAGGCCTGGCAAAACTCTATGCATTCAACCAAGGAGCCAATTTAATTGTATCTGGTCTACAAAGCTACTTCTGCTTTTTGAGACACTTCTTAGTGCTTTTCTGCCCCACTCCACTCATTATATTATTGTAAGACTCTCATTTGAGTTTGGTTGCTCAGCTATTTTAAATCATAAATCAACTATCACGTGGAAGAACCCACACCCCCACAGAGAATCTGTGAACTTGATGACTCAGGGCTTGAAATAACAGCACTGGGAAATTCAGCATGCCTATGATATCTCTGACCTGACTCCCTGCCTGTAGGACGTAATGTTTGCATTTTATCTGTAGTCCTGGTGATACATGGGTAGTTTATAATGTATTGTAAACTGCATATTTGAATATCTTCATTATTGTAAGTGATGGGTAAACTGGTTTAAGAAACACTGTATCTGAACCTTCTTCCAAATTGGAAGTGAACAGAACCTGAAACTACTCTTGAGTTTGTCAGCAGTACCTTATGGCTGTAAATCTGCAGTCTTTATGCAAATGAGGCAATGCTCCATGTAGCATGGCGGACACTCACCGCCGTGGCGCCTCCTGCTGGTTATCCGGGAATTAGCTCAGTTCCAGCCTCAGAGCACCTCCTGCAGGCCGGTGTCTTCCTACTGGTGCCTTCTTTCTCCTGATCTCCACCACTTATAGTATTTCAGGCCTCATGGCCCTCACCTTGGGCCTGCCACACAGCAGTGTCCACACACTCTGGGTTTCCCCTCCCCAGGGAACCCCAAGCCCACCTCGCCTCAGTGATCCACTGCCAGTCTTCACCTAGCCCCTTCCCTCAGGGGCAAACTGCAGTCTGAAGTGGCCACTCATCATTGGCAAGGGGGTTTGGACCTGCTGCCTTTCTAGCCTTAGCTGCCTCCCTGCAGCCTTAGTACCTCCCCTGGCCTTTAGCAAGGCCTCAGCCTGGGGACTCACCAGGCCAGAGCTCCTCAGCTCGGCCTGCCTTTCCCCAGCCCTTCTCTGCCTCAGGAACCCTGCTTGCTCTCCCCAGCAGCCTGGTCCTCTCTGCTCCTCAGCTGGAGCAAGAAACTTCTCTCACTCCCTCAGCCTGCCCTTTCATCAGGGCCAGCTGTACCCTAATTGGGTGCAACCACATCTATGGCTGACTCCCCAACTGGCCTTCCTTGGCTGCTTTTAACCCCTTCCTAACCAGAGGGGGGTGACAGCCCTGTTACACCCCAATTTGCATACTTGCAAAATTTGCATTGCTCATTTGCACAAATTTCCACAGTCAAATCCATTAGTTTGGTCCTCTTGCTCCCTATCCATTAATTCTCTGCTCTTATGCCTTAACAAATCCATAATTCCTGCCTTGAATTTTCCCTCATTCCCCTGCTTTCCGTGCCTTTCCCCTTCAAGTTTACCTCATCCCAACAGCACTTTCCCCATTTTCCTCTTGAGTCTGTCCCTCCACCCCTCTGGTTCCCACTGAGGTTATGATAAAACATCTGAACATATGAATGCTTATCTGAACAAAGCCAGCCAGGCTTCAGAGTTGAAGTCTCCTCTCCTGCGTGCTCCTCCCCCCACCCCATTACTATCAGGGCCGGCTCTACAGTTTTCGCTGCCCCAAGCAGCGCACGGAATTGCCACCGCAGGCGGCGGGGGCAGTCCATGCGCCCTTAGGGTGGCAGGCGCATTTCCGCGTCGGTGGCAATTTGGTGGCACCTTCTATGTTTAGTTGAAGCCGCCGTGGACAGCTAAACATAGAAGCTGCCGCCGAATTGCCGCTGCCGCGGAAACACGCCTGCCGCCCTAAGGGCGCATGGACTGCCCCCGCCGCCTGCGGTGGCAATTCCACGCACTGCTTGGGGGCAAAACAGGGACTGCCGCCCCAAGCACCAGCTTGGAATGCTGGTGCCTGCAGCCGGCCCTGATTACTATGGTCTCGATACAGTAGACAACATCTATAGCTCTAGAAGTCAAACTGGCTCTGTGTTTAGCTGATTTATTATGGGGGAGAAGGTCAACCTGAAGATGAAAGGTTTAAAAAAAATAATCTGGTGCAAGGTGGTTGTTGCAGCATTGGTTGTGTTGAGGAAAGCTCATTTACAGGAGACTGAGGAAAGGGGATTGCTTGCGATGGTGCTATTGCTTTTCCCTCCTTTGCCAAAGCAATAGCACTATCACAAGCAATCCCCTTTCCTCAATCTCCTGCAAATGAGCTTTTCCTCACCACGACTAATGCTGCAACAACAACCTTGAACCTGATTAGAGTTTCAACACGGCTGTCAACCTTATTTTTATATGGGGCCTGAGTCTGGGAGATGTTGAGCACCAACACCTGTCAACATTATCTATGGCTTAGCACCTCCCAGGGTCAGGCCTATAACACTTTTCATCCTAAAGATTCCCAAAGCACCTTACAAATGTTAACAAGGGGTTTCTTGGTGACCTTTATGAATTATAATCCATAATATATCAGAAGCACTCTTCTCATTAATGAAGTGCAACCATCTCTTGGGTGAAACACGGCAACTGTTTATTGGTGCAGAGCAACAGTTCATAGCATATGAAAACAATAACAAGAATAAGCTTTCCCAAACTACATTAGCCAATCCTTATCTTAAGTGCTTGTTTTACTTTAAATATACATGCTCTTCGAGGTTTAAATCACTTATTTTTACATATTTTTTTCAAGGTTTAATCACTGCAACTTTCATGACTCCACAGTTCCAATTTATCACTCTTGTTCTTTAACATTGTTTGTTAATTACAAAAGCATGTTTAGTTATGGAACATAAAAAAATTGCAATCCAAACAAAATAAGATTTTCTAAAAGATCAGAGCATTTAAAAAGCAGCAAACATCTCTGAAAGCCAACTTTGCTGTTTACAAAGGATATTTAACCAATTAACAGTACATATTTGTACTTTAGTCTAAATAATTGGAAAACCACAAAGCACACTTACCATCATTTAAGAGAGTACAAACATAGTTTGTATAACAAGCAGCCAAACATTTTTTGATAAGTCTGTATTTCTTAATGTATTGTAGATCAAAAGGGCCATAATGAGACACTGTGTAGCACAGCTGCATGCCTGAAGAATGAAATATTCTTCTGTTTATTTTTATATAAAGGTTTTCTGTGCCTACTGTATTCAGAGCACCAAAGGAGAAACAAAGGTTGCATAGGAAGAGGAAAGAAAAAGAAGGGAAGGTAAATAAAAAGTTGGATGAAAATGAAAGAAGGTACAGAACTAAGTGAAAGTTGATGAGATAGAAGATCCACTTCTTGTTTTTTCTCCTTAACAATAATACAATAAACAATAATGTATCCGGCTTTATTCTGAGTAAACTGATAATGTACACTTATTGTTCTGGAGAATCTGAAAGCATTTCCTAAAATCTAAAGTAAGAAAGTTATTATTATTCCCATTTGTTCCCAGATGTGTAGGGAAAATGAGACAAAGTTTATGCACAATATCTACATTTTGGAAACCAATAGTCGTCTCAAGCAGTGCACACAACAATGGAGATAACCCAAATTAGTGGACAATTTGGATCTTAAATAATCTCTTCCTCAGATTTCCCCCTACAATATAAGGAAAATAATTATAGGGTTTTGTGAAACTTAATACGTACAACGTAATTAGCACTTTGGGACCTCATAATGAAATTTAAGTGCAAGGTATTCTTAGCATTATTTCTTGCAATTAGTATTCTATTAATTGTATTAATTATGAGTCATGTAATTTGGGGGACCGTACCTCTGCTGCTTCCATCACTGCTTGTTGAAATGTGGAGTTTTATGGTTATGCCTCATGTTTAGGAAATGTTTTCTTTAGCACTCATTCACTGAGCTGATCAATATGGTATTTACAAGAAAGTATCAATCTTGATTACAAATTTGTCTCTACTTAATTTTTCATAATATACATAAACTTGAGACATTGAAGGTAGTGGCTTATCAGTTTCCATGCTTTCAAATCTAATCATATTTTTAGACATGGCATTAAACACTGAAGGTTAGACATATCACAACCCCTACCCCATTCTATTTGCTATAATAATCCTCCTTGATTAAGACTTATAGTTAAATTATACCAGAGATCAGAAATAAATTCTCATTGGAGTGACATTTATATTCTTTCTTTAAGCAAGCAAGAATTATCTACATTCAAATGAAAATGAACATTTTAGATGCTTGCATCAGTTTTCCTTAGAACATTTTCTCCTACCTTACTGTTTCATTATTGCAGGAAATAATAATTGGTACCTGTACTTTAGCATATATAAAGGAGTATTATAACTTCATCTAGAAAATTTTGAGGATATTATTTTCTTTGAAGTATAATGTCCTAAATTGGCACTGCATGTTTAGTAATTCTAGTAAGTAAAATATATTTTTGTTGCAAATTCCTGAAGCTTAAAGACTACAGATACTTTCATAGAGGTGTAAGGGAGAACTTATTTTTTCCCGGAAAAGCAACAAAGAATCCTGTGGCACCTTATAGACTAACAGACATTTTGCAGCATGAGCTTTCGTGGGTGAATACCCACTTCTTCGGATTTTTTCCCCTGTTCCTTATCAGTGGAGAAAACTATAGGAAGAGCAGATGCTACTCTACAAGACAGCAGAATAGAGTACAAATGATAGAATCCATAGACTTGCTGTTGCTTTAGGGCCTTTTCCAACTCCCAGTGAAATCAATGGGACTTTTTCCACTTTCTCTGAAGTGGGGTGTGATTGGATCCCTTGAAAAGATTTCACTACAAAAGGAGAAATAAATTAATGGAATTAGATTTAAGTGTACACAAGCATTCGCTGTGGACATTTCCTTGATTTCTCAGTCCAGAGGAATAAAAATACCATGTAGCTTATAAGATTTCTAGATAGGGTGACCCGGCAGCAAATGTGAAAAATTGGGACAGGGATTAAGGGGGTAATAGACACTTATATAAGACAAAGCCACAAATATTGGGGATGTCCCTATAAAATCAGGACATCTGGTCACCCTATTTTTAGAGGTTCTCTCCAAAGGCTAGTGTTCCATCCCAAAATATTCATTTTCTAAGTGCACCTAGGTAAGTTTTACAGAGAATATCGTATACAGTGCACTAAACAAGGGCACTACTGTGGTCCATGGTAACACCATCTGAGCAGTCCAAAATAGCACAGTTGCTGGCACTCAAGATGCAGCAGGATACACAGTTACCCTCTACAGGTTCCTACTAAAGGCTTACCTACAGCAAGTTAGCACATAGCAAACCAGGCTGTGAATCTACAGTGCACTAGCTTGCTTCACACTAACTCGGTGTAAGGATCCTGCTACAGAGCACTACATTTGTCAAAGTGTACTATGCAACATTCAGTGCTCTGCAGGAGGATCCACATGGTGAGTTAGGGTGTGGAAAGCTAGCGTGCTGTAGATTCACACCTTGGCTTGCCACATACTAGCTTGCTGTGTAGACAAGCCCTAAGTTCAAAACAGTTAACGGTATCTTTGCTTTGTAAACTGAGCCATTCTAGATAGTCGTGAGGAAATTATTTGGTTTTGAGTGATGTATTAGTGGATGAAAAAGAGGTCAGAGTGAATAGGTGCAAACACATTTCCAACTAAGATAGCACAGGCATAGCTAGTGATGTGTTTATTGTGTAAGCTTTTTGGCAGAGATTCTAACAACTGATAAGAAGTGTTAGGAGTGAAGTATGAAATATTTGGTGCACCTGAGTAACTCTGTCTACCAGCAAAATAATCGCAGTTAAATCAAATAACCTGACACATCTGCTGCTTCAGAAAGCTGTCTGATGCATGTCTGGTGCTAGAAATAATGCCATGAAATATGACTGCTTAGCATTAGCCCAAATATTATTTCTTGATCATTCTGTGCCACTATGTCATAGTGCGAGTGAGGAGAAAACACGAGAAGGAAAGGAAACAAAACAGCAGGCTTTGAGAAGGGAAAAATACCTGGGAAGAAAAAGTACAATGAAATCTTGACCTGAAATTTTGTTTGAGAAATTCTTTTCATTAAATTATCCTTCTGTCAAAAGTAATGTATTTTGGACTATTATGATTATCCTGGAGTAATTTAGTAGCAAGTTTAACCTTTTCACTAAGAAAGTACAGTAAAGCTTCTCACGGGAAATACAATATAGTAGATAGAGCTACTATTAGGTGGGTTCATAACTGGTTGGAAAACCATTCACAGAGAGAAGTTATCAGTGGTTCAGTCATGCTGGAAGGGCATATCAAGAGGAGTCCCACAGGGATCAGTTCTGGATCTGATTCTGTTCAATATCTTCACCAATGATTTAGGAAATGGCATACAGAGTACTCTGATAAAGTTTGCAGATGATACCAAGCTGGGAAGGGTTTCAAGTGCTTTGGAGGATAGGATTAAAATTCAAAATGATCTGGACAAACTGGAGAAATAGTCTGCAGTAAATAAGATGAAATTAAATAAGGACATATGCAAAGTACTCCACTTAAGAAGGAACATACAGTTGCACACACAGAGAATGGGAAGTGACTGCCTAGGAAGGAGTACTGCAGAAAGGGATTTGGGGGTCACAGTGGGCCATAAGCTAAATATGATTCAACAGTGTAACACTGTTGTCAAAAAAAGAGGCAAAAAACATTCTTCAATGTATTAGTAGACGTGTTGTAAAGAAGACACAAGAAGTAATTCTTCTCTACTCCACACTGATATGGCCTTAACTGGAGTATTGTGTCCGGTTCTAGGTGCCATATTTCAGGAAAGAAGTGGACAAATTGGAGGAAGAGTGCAAAAAACAAAACAAAAACTAAAGGTCTAGAAAACATGACCTATGAGGGAAGATTGAAAAAATTGGGATTCTTTAGTCTGGAGAACAGAAGACTGCGGTGGGGGCAGGGGGACGGATGACATAACAGTTTTCAAGTACATAAAAGGTTGTTACAAAGAGGAAGGGAAAATTTGTTCTCCTTAATCTCTGAGGATAGGACAAAAAGCAATGTGTGTATATGGCAGCAACGGAGGTTTTGGTTGGACATTAAGAAAAACTTCCTAACTGCCAGGGTGGTTAAGCACTGGAATAAATTGCCTAGGGAGGTTGTGGAATCTGTTGCTGGAGATTAAGAGCAGGTTAGACAAACACCTGTCAGGAGTGGTCTAGATAATACTTAGTCCTGCCTGGCATTCAGAGGACTGGAGTAGATGACCTCTTGAGGTCCCTCCAATCCTGCTGACTCTTTCCAACTACTCAAAATAAAAAAACCTGTTGTACATGAGGTAGTATAAATAGAGCAGAAGTGATGCAATATAAATTGGCATTCGGGCATACATACATTTTGGCTATAATTTGCTAGATACTGGTAAATAGACAGATTTTTTTTGATGGTGGGGAGGGCTGATATATGGGATTTATATGTATTTGTGAAATGGTACATCTCTTGTATGAGAAGATACCTCGTGGCTGACCACTCTGTATCACTATAATATATAGGCCTGATTCTCCCCTCCCTTGTGCCATGACCCAGTAAATCATGACGCATACTAGCCATGCATTTAAAGTAACGCATATTGAAGTTGGTGGGTCATCTTTCTGGCTGGTCTGGTGGATTTTAAAATAACCATGATAAATCAAATGAGTCAATAGTGCATTAAGAAACTTATTCCAAAGTAAACTCAATAAAACATGTAAGTCAAATGTAATTACATAAAACTAATCCCTTCTAACATAGGAGGGATCATTAATATTCAAAAGTAAATTATTTATTTATAGTATCTAAAAGTGTACTCATTTTTTGTGTCAGATAAGACATAAAAAAGTGTTCCTGCTCCAAAGACCTTACCATCTAAATATACTTAAAGTTAACACTATATGGTATTTAAAGGCATCTCAAAATGGTAAGTTTGACAAACAAATATTTCAAAATTTTGTGCAAAGACACAAAGAGAATTGGTGTAATCAGAACTATCATGAATATTCTGAAACATTAATAAAAATGGATTCTTTATAAAGTGGCTTAAGAGTCCATTGAGAAGCAGCTTCTGTACAACTTAGTCTTAAGGATGATTATTGTTCAAGTGAACTGTAAAAATATATTTCCTATGTAAATAATGGATATACTCTTGTGCTTAGTGAATCAAGGTTTTTCAAGGGATGATTTTTTGTATATGATTTTATACTCTAAATTAGTGGAAAGATTCTTCAACGTATAGTTAGTTCATTCTATTACTTACAACTGGATTGTATTTGTTTTATTATGCATAGTATGTTTTATTACAGTAAACATAGACGATGGATTAATGTCAAAAGGTTTGGGATTTTTAAAATAGGCACATTTTATTATTTTTGTAATTGGATGAGAAACACATTTATCCCATATAATCCAATCCACATTTATCCCATATAATCTGTTCCTGATAAGTGGGTCTCCTGTTACAAAGGTGTCTTACACTGGTATTGTAAAAAGTTTAAAACTTTCTTTAAGGTTGTTCAAGCCTCCCATATTCAAGGTAAGTATGATTTTATTATAAATTCCTTGTAATAGAAGAAGCAAAAGCCTCAGAACTCAGCTATCTGTTGCCTATGTTTGAACCACAACAAAATCTGCTCCCATTTGGATCAGAAACACGATTACATTGCCTTTCTGATGATATTCTAGTGTTGGGGGGGAAAGAAGCATTGAAAAAGCTCTGAATTACTGAAAGCACCTCTATATCTATGAACAAATATACACACAAGCACAGAAGTTCCAATGTCTCATTTTCATGACGAAGAAAGATGGCACAAAATCACAAAGATAGGTACAAACATATACAAGATGCACATCAGGTTATGTGCATCAACCAGCTATATTAAGGGGGGATTCTGGTGGCCAAATTTCCTACCTCCTTTCCAAGACATCAAAATCATAGTGTAGAGGCTGCTAGTGACCTGATCACCTCCATACAGATACTTCCCCCTTTCACTTATTCTGCTTACCCATGAGCAGCCCCATATGTTTTCACACTCTAACGAGCCCACTATTTCTTTCGAGAGTCTGTCTTATACATTCAAGTTCAGGTCTGCAGTCCTGGTTCTCCAGGACACTTGCGTTCACTTGGGTATGATTCAGAAGTCAATGGAAAGAGTTACACAGGCCGGTGATAGTGCTTTCTCTCAAGAAAAGAGCTCCTTTGATGTGATACAAGCTGCATTGGTTCTCCCCTGGGAGATATGTCATGCTAGCAGCCTGGCTTTACTGAGTGGCAAGTCCACATTACTTTCTTATCATAGCATATCTAAAATTCTGTCTCCGTTATCCTCCATGCATTTCTTTTATGATTATGAAGGAATGTATTTCTTAGAAAATAATTAGTTGTTTCTATTAAATCTACATGAGAGAATTCTTGTGTATACAAGAATGTCTGTATGATAACAGCAGGTAATTGCTCCCTGATGCTTATTATATTTTTTAGCAACCGAATCAATGACTTGATTCAAACATCTTTGTAATACAGTTCAAAAGTGATTCCCTTTTAAAGTGAGGGGAAAATAGATATGGTATAGTAAATACAATTTCATCTAGCTTTCCAGCAACAGGCTTTTCTGCTAGATGTGCTGATATCTACTTAGTATCCATTTACCTCTTAAAAATCAGTGCTGTTCTCTGAAGCACAATGCAGAACATGGCATTGCCAATATGGGTAAATAGTGATGTAGGGTTAGGGTGACCAGATTTTTAAAGGGACAGTCCCGTTTTTTGGGACTTTCTTATATAGGCACCTATTACCCCCCCACCCCCATCCTGTTTTTTTCACAGTTGCTATCTGGTCACCCTATCTAGGATGGACTCGTGAAGTCTATTCTTAGTACTTATTTAGGCAAAACTCCAATTTACTTCAACAGGAGTACTGTTGGAGTACTCAGTGGACTGAGTAAAGTCTTCAGTTTGGAATGAGATTTTTAGGGGGAAAAACACTTTCCCTGACAACAGTTCATCAAGAAAGGAATGCTCATAGATGATCATAGCTAGGTGGAGGTACCTGTGATAACTATACGCCCATCTAGTAGCCTATGACCAATTAGAAGAGTTGAATCATGTCTTCACAAAGATTATTAGGATCCATGGGGGGGGGGGAACCCAGAGTGTATATGATAAATAAAATAAGTTAAAAAATCACAAAGCAGCATTAAAACCAAACCTCAAGACAGCAAGGTAAATGAAAAATCTTTCACTGTACCTTCATTCAAACTAGACATCATTGCTGTTACCTGAAAGTACAGAAAAACAGAACGCTATTCTAATAAAGACCATATTTTGCTTAAATTTATCCTAGCTTACATTAAAAGAAGCAGAAAGCAAATGGTATACATGATTAAACAGTATGCAATTTAAAAAACCACATGGGTTCTTTCAAGCTCTAGCATAATTCATTTTAAAACATCATAGGATAAAAATGATCCCTTTGTCCCAATGATAATTATAAAGTAGCTATTTCCTCCAAATAAGTGGAGGTAATGGGGAAGTCCATGCTACAAACCCCCCAACAATCTTCAGGAATAGAAAGAGTCAATTGCTTGTCTCCTGCTCTTTATAATAGGCTATTTAGTGATGTGAAATGGGGATAAACACTCTTCTTGGGTGTCTGGTAGCATCTCCTCCTCCTCCTCCTCCCCATGCATCCAAAATATATCTGAAATAAAAGCAAACCATGACAGTACTAATCTCCTTTTTCCTCTGATAGTGTTGGAAAATCTTTTATAACAATATAAACTGCAAACAAAACCTGTCATTTGTTTAATCCTACAAAGCTATATCTATTGTAGAGGCATGGATAAATATTGTACGCATTTTTCAAATTGTGGGTTTTTTCCTCGCCACATAAAGTTAACTTCTCAGTGACTTTTTAAAAAACTTTGTGGGATGGATTTTCAGTCATGGTTGCAACTGTGAGAAGAGGGGCATTATGGGCTGAATCCTGCAAAGAATTTAAGCACATGCTGTAGCTCTTCACTGGACCAGGATCTATGAAAACACAGTTGTGTGTGCAGAACCAAGGCATTGACACTTCCAAAACAGATGTAAAGATTTTTTTTTCAGATTTCACATCAAGGCACCAATGTTTTCCAAATTGTGACGTGCACACTAAGTCAGAATGAGAATTTGGCAAAGAAAGCAAGTGTAGTTATAAGTGAATTCCATTTCTTGCACAAATTAGAAGGTAAGAGAGTTGCATAGACACAGCAGTGTACTAAACCATCTGATTTTCAACACATCTTCAGCAATAATTGTAGATGTATGGATGTGTGCAGAAGCATCCACCATGGGTACATTAGCATATGACCACAGGTAGGTGCATACAATTCTTGGAAGAAATGTACATCTTTGGAAGGATCTTGTGACTAGAAACCCTAAAGCAGTAATAACCTTATGCACCAATGCTATGACATGACTGTACTAAGTCTGACTTTCCAATTTCCCTGTTAACTCTTCACAATTACAGATTTAAAAAAAAATAAAACAAAAAACACTGCATCTGGAACAGTTGATCCACTGCCAGCTGTGGGAAGGTGGTCACCAGAACTGTTTGATGCACCCAACCTTAGGGGCATCTCATGTATTCCTGTTACAGTCTCTGTTTCCCTGTCTTTATTCTTTGTAATGGAAATGAGACACTGGAACTTGAATGCCATGTATATATAATCTAAATCGTGTATTTTAGGTATTGGGCAACTCATCTGTCGTCTTTTCCTCTCTCTCATCTGCCTCTATCTAAAGAGTTGGGCATTGATCCCCGTGATTCAAGATGCTGTTTACTAAATGCTGTGTGTGTGTCCTGTCTCAGATAAACCTATCCCTTGGTGAGGCCTCATGTAGAATACAGTGTCCAGTTTTGGGCCCCACACTACAAGAAGGATGTGGAAAAAATTGGAAAGAGTCCAGCGGAGGGCAACAAAAATTAAGGGGCTGGAGCACATGACTTATGAGGAGAGGCTGAGGGAACTGAGATTTAGTCTGCACAAGAGAAGAATGAGGGTGCATTTGATAGCTGCTTTCAACTACCTGAAAGGGGGTTCCAAAGAGGATGGATCTACACTGTTCTCAGTGATATCTGATGACAGAACAAGGAGTAATGGTCTCCAGTTGCAGTGTGGGAGGTTTAGGTTGGATATTAGGAAAAACTTTTCACTAGTAGGGTGGTGAAGCACTGGAATGAGTTACCTAGGGAGGTGATGGAATCTCTTTCCTTAGAGGTTTCTAAGGTCAGGCTTGACAAAGCCCTGGCTGGGATGATTTAGTTGGGAATTGGTCCTGCTTTGAGCAGGGGACTAGATGACCTCCTGAGGTCCCTTCCAACCCTGATGTTCTATGATTCTATGACTACACAACAACTGCAGCTAACTTTATTACTATCTGTGGCAAAATATTATAACTAGGAGTGTTGGCCTTACTTGGTCACTCAGCTGCTATCCTGATCTGATGTGAGCCTAGGTACTTAATCACACTATGGACAAACAATACACAGTCAAACTTGCTTTTACATGGATACATCTAACTAGATAGCTTATGTACTGACACTTATGTAAAAAGTTTTCATTAATTAAAAAAAATGCATTAAGTTTTAGAGTTCTCTAAATAGTGGCCTAAAACGTGGTCATGTCACCAAAGTCAATTTATCTCCCTGATGCAATAACAGGCCCTGTTTCTAAGACCTACTGTCCCCCAACCCAAGTATCTTTTGTTCACTGTGAGCGCTACTCATATCAGCATAATAGCTGTCAACATCTTGCCATTGTGCTGCTCAAACCACTTGTCTCCTGTCTGGAATTGCAAATGTTAGGTAAAATTGCCGTAAATAAAACTTCAGGGGAAGTAAATTTGTATGGCAGAAGATTAATAATTTATTAGTGATAAAAATTTGTATTGACATCATATGGAGCAATAAAATAAGATTATAAGACAGAGGGGTTCAAGAAGCCTAAGGTAGCCTCAGACAATCAGGTACAATGGGATGAGGAATACATATTAAAATAAAAGGTCACATAGCAAATTATACAACAGTGAACCTGTGGCAGCCAAGTGATTGAAAGAGAGATGAACATAACTGAGGAAAGAAAATTAAAGTACAATAGAACAAGAAAGCAGAGCAATTGTATAAGATAACTGTGGATTAGCAAACCAAGCACTTGGAAAGACTAATGAAAGAGGAGGCACACAGAATATTAACTGCATGATAGACAGCACCAGCTACAGTGCATTGCAATCCTGAATGCCAAATACTTAAGGAATGTTGGCCTTCATTGCTGGAGATCATTAGCAGGCTGGGGTGTGGGAGGACAGAGCCAAGCGTGAGGGTGGCACTCGGCTCCCAGAGGCCAATGGAGGCTCTCCTTTACAATGGACAGTCTTATTGGATAGATGGCTTTGCTATTACCAGAATAAGAGTCCTTATAATCCAGAGGTAGAACAAATATTTACTTAGAATGTAAGTTCTTCAAGATAGGGACTGTCTTTTTATTCTTTGCTCATACATAGGCTAGTATAATCAGCCCAAGGCTGGGATTCTTGAATAATACTGGATAAGACCCACATTTCCCCTTCTGCCCAGAGTAATTAGGACCTGATCCTGCTCCCACTGAGTTCAATGATAAATTAGCCTTTGATTTCTGGGGAAGCAAGACTGGCCCACTGGCCGTAGCACACTCATAACTCCACTCTGCCAAATGATCAGCAGAAGGACAACATTCATTCTGCTTTAAAAGCAGAAAGAGCTGAAACAATAGAAATTAACATACTTTCAGAATGTGTAAATTGCACATGTCCCCAGTCTGTAATAATGAAAATTACTACAGTGCGTTATGATGGCATAACATCTTGGAAACACTGTGGCATTTTTTCCTATTCATACAAGAAATAAAAGCTAAAAGATGAAATATTCACAAGGGTCATATCTAATCCACTATGCAAAAGCTAACAAGCCTTTAGTCTGAAATACTAACTTTGTAGTACATTATTGTCACTCACTTGGCAATCTCTGTCCATCTCACTATGAAGATTTGACTCATGTTGTTATAGTAGGTTCATTCCCTTTTGTTTAGTTTAAGTGGAGTTTACTAAATAGCTAAGATTTGTAACTAAATTATTTGCAGAGCACTCTAAATTCATAATTAATAGCTTTATTCCCATACTATGTATTTTATTGGCATTTTATTTTTCATTGAATTACAACCCATCTTATGTTAATGTTTGAAATTACCATGATCAGTACCTACAGGCAAATTCAGTAAGAATCAATTTGCTTATAAATAAATCAGCCTAAATATATAAATGAACTGGCAACTAGAAAAGTGCTATCTAGTAATGGGAAAATACTTGTTTTTATTGGGTAATTGTGCTTATTAAACAAACTACATTTCTTTATGACATATTGGTTTCAAATCTTTTGAGAGCTGCAGAGACTATTTCTTAATTTAAAAGATTTTTCCGCATTTGCTCTTTGTCTATTAATGATTTTCTGACAAAATACTCTTTCTAATTTTCCACATGGTACATTCAGCTGATAGGCTGTATTAGCCCCATGTCATTTTCTTTTTAAACATATGTGGCGTGATTCTTAGCTGGTGTAAATTGGTATAGCCCCTTTAACCTCAGTGGAGATTCATGGATTTATATCATCTGAAGATTTAAATGTTAAAGGTATTTAGGTGCCTAAAGATACATCTAAGCACCTAGTGGGATTTTCAAAAAACGTATAGGTGCCTAACTCCCACTGATTTCAGTGGGAGTTAGGCATCATGGCACTATTAAACATCCCACTAAGTGCTCATCTACACTTTTGAGCACGGAAATACCTTTAAAAGTTTGGCACCTGGCCCATAAGCAGTACCGGTATATGCAAGACACAAAAGGAGCCAAATTGCTCATTCCATGGAAGAAAATCCTTAGAAAGGGATTCTGGTGAAGGAGCAGTATTTTTCCCCAGATAATAAGTGGGAGATTTGTAACCAAGAACCCCAGTTCTCTCAGCCACCAGAAGCCAAGGCCATCTTCCTAGAAGTCTTAACTTCTGTATTGGCTCTGGAACCTCTGCACATCTATGTTTCCGGCTTCCCTTGAAATCCCCCTCAAAGGAGATTTCACAGCATGAAAGGTGAGCATGGTAGGCCTGCATTAACTTTGAAGATTTACCTCACCACTACTTGTGGGCAATTGTGTTCTATTATTGTCAACGACAGACAAAAAAAAGTTGCCTAAAGCTGGGCACCTATACATTTAAACATCTGAATAATTTATTCAGTTGTCAGAGGTGCTAAGAATCCAGATTTCTTTGAGTTCATGTCAATATCTGTGATAACAGTATATGCAACATGTCTACAAATTCTAGTGCCAAATTCTGCATATCCTCATCAGGAATAAGCGTCAGAATGTTAATTATTCGACATCAACAAACAGGAAATTCTTCCAATGCTTTGGCTTATAGAAAAGTGACAGAATATCAGCATTGGATGTACCCATAAAATTGGAATGAATTTGCTGCGGACTCAATGTTTGGAATCCCAAACTCGTACTTTAGTCTAAGGCCCATGGCTGGATTATTAGAGCAGAATGCTCTTGGAAGCATGGTCATACCCCTCCTCCTTCTGTGGAGGAACTGAGGTCACAGTGCAATAAAATGTGTTGTTGTGTTTCATCATAAGTATCAGAATGCTGTGATGTGGCTATCCAGAAAGAGGAGTTACTTTGGCTTTACACTGATATAAAACATGGGAAGCTGGCCAACTAAATTTGCATGATTCAAGTTTTATTCAGTTCAGCCTTTTCAAGGCCAGCTCAGTTTTTTTGCATGGACTATTCGCCCACAGCCACAGAAGTTGTAAGAGAATCTTGAGAAGCCATTATTACTTTTATTCCAGAATTGTTGCATAAATCTGACACAGTACAGACATCTAATACACTTGATTTGTGAAGATTTTAATCTTCACAGAACAATTTTTTTTTCTTTCAATCACAGGTTCTTCTTTGTCTAGGGAAAAATCCAGCAATGATGATCACAGGAAATTTGTTTAGTGCTTCTATCAAACTGTAAACTATTGCCTATCCAGTACCAGAGATGCACTGAGGCATATCTTGAAGCCTACTTTCATTTTGGACCAGAACTTTACTGGGAACCAGGTAGAAATGTATCACAATGTAAACATGCAAGTTTGGTTCACTATCACATCTCCAACAGTGAAACACATATGAGAAGAACTTTGTTTTGAATGAATAACTTCTCTGCTTATTCACAACTGTTAAAATAGAAAGGAAAAGATAGTGATACTAGAGGCATTTGTTCAAATCCACATCCAAAGTAACTTTAGGAGACCTACTGTAGGTATTGCTAAGTCAAAGAACATCATCTTCAAAATATGAAGATCTGATGCTATTTCTCTCGCATATTGTGATTTACAATATACTACTGTTATAGTCTATATGGCATGCAAGTTATACATTTGTGTGTGGTACCCTCTGTGGTCTTTTCTTTAGGTTAAATACATTGCCTTCTCTTATGTGCATCAGTAGTGGCTTTTAATTTATTTATTTTTTAACACTTGTATGCTACAATTGGGATTTTCTTTGGAATAAATATTAATGTACCATCCGCGATTTTTCCAGTTCCCTTCCGTTAGCCAGCCCCCATTTCAGCATTCTCAGATATAAGCCATTTTAGTCCATGAAGTAAATATTAGATTTATGGGATAGCCCACTACACTTTTAAAGTTTTTTCCAGCTTTATTTCATAATTACAACTTTGAATGTGTATTCTGCATTAATGCATGGAGCTGCATGGTTGGAAGTTTGAGCTTTTCAAACTTGAGACAATCCCCTGGTAAGGAATCTCTAATAAAAAGAATCTCCAAGTTTTCTAGGTTCATGAGCCTCAGCAAAGCCTCAGCACCAGTACATTATTGAAAAGCAAGCAACAAAACATTAGACGCATAACAATATTGTTTGGAGATCAAAAAGTAGCTGACGAGTGCTATTACATTGATTCTGCTTTTGAGGTGTAGAGTGACCAGATAGCAAGGGTGAAAAACCAGGGCAGGGAGTAGGGGGTAATTGTTACCTATATAAGACACAGTCCCAAGTATCAGGACTGTCCATATAAAATCAGGATATCTGGTCATCCTAGTGAGGTGTATTTTGAGTAGTGTAGTGCTCAAAACATACTCCCACCCAGTAGTCTGTCTGTCTGTTTGGTTTAAAAATCACTTCCTTCCTCCTCCTCTCAGTCTTTCTGATGCTATATTTGGAGATTATGAAAGTGCTGATCTGTGATGCTCAATTTCTCCTCTCTCTATTGCCCTTTTTACACACCAATCCTATACGGACTCATCTCACAGACACAGAAAGCCCCCAAACAAACCCATGTTAATGGTCTTAGTCACTGTCATGTTTGATTACGGCAATGCTCTCAGCCTTTCATTGCGTTCCATAGTTATGCTGGCAAGCATTCGGGCACTCGTGTTATTTATCGGGCATTTAATGGTGTCCAATCTCATGAAGAATATTGAAGCTTACTGCTTTTTGCTCAGAAAAGTCAATATGACTGTGTCAGTGGCACCTGTTTGAATGGGTTGCAGCAGCTGTCACTTGGGAACCTAATTCAAATCTCATTAAAGTCAATGGAAAGTCATCTTGTGATTTCAGTGGACTTTGGCTCAAGCCCACAGTGCAGTTGTAACTTGTAAAAAATGATGTTATGGAATATGTGTTCTCAGACTCCAAAGCGCTTCTTCTCACCTTTTCTCATGATAAATAATGAATGCTTTGGAAATATACATTAACATCTTAATTTTTGAAAGCATTGCACAGGTTATTTCCCATGCAACTCTCATTGGTTTAATGAAACTCACCTGGCGAGAAAACACTTCAACCCCTGGAAAATATAGTTATACCCAACACACAACTCCTGGGCCATTGTTCTTGAGAGGCCCCATTGAACAAAGTACATTGTGAGGATAGAACTTGTTCACCAGATATCAACACTCCCCATCAGAGATTGTCATTTATTGTCTGCTACATGGGTAGATTGTCCTTTCTGGATGCAGTTTAAAAAAAACAAACACCTGAGGATAGTCCTGGGTAAACTAAGACATTTGCTAGGGCTGGCAATGAAAAGAAAAGGAAGCTGGAATTTTGCTTTCCTAGTCTGTAGATTCTGTGGGGCAGAGAATCTTTTTGTTCTGTGTTTCTGCCACACCAAGCACGTTGGGGTCCTGGTGCATAACTAGGTTTCCTCGGGGCGTGAACAGAATACAAATAAATAATACAATACAGTAATAAACTTTTTGCTTATTTTACAGTTGCAGAAAGTGCCCAGAAATACCTTACTCTGGTAAGGCGGGTGGGAAGCTGCTGTTAAGGTTGCAGCTGCTAATAATTTGTAACATTGCGATTTAGGTTGCATTCAGTGTTGCGGTACTTGTGCTGCCTCATATAATTCCTTTGAAGGAACAAGTTGTTGTTGTGGCTATTACATGCATACCTTCAATAGATTTTGGAAACAATGAAGCTAAGCTAATGTTTCATCCTTCTCTAACCTATATTTACAATAGTCCACATTCATATTTATATTTCATATTTATATTTCATATTTTATTTGTGCACAATGTGAAGAATTGATTTCATACCAAGTTTGTTGGTATAGCTGCACTATCTTCTCTCTTGCAGAGAGGAAAATTATTTTAATAGCAGCTGATAGTGTTGGTTTTTTTGTTTTTTTCGGGGGGAGAAAGGGGGCTTGTCATTAGTTTCAGATATAAAAAAAATGTAAATGAAACAAAGTTCACTGGTGGGAATGAAAGCTGCTTTGTCTAAATTTGAACTGTAGACAGCAAAACCATAAACAACAATAATCACTTGTAGGATTAGTTTCTGGGCTCTATGCCACAACTTTGCATATGGCACAGTGCAGAGCCAGAGCACTGGAGTGGTTGGTTCAGTAGACAGTCTATTTTAGTGCAGCTCCTCACATATCTTAAAATAGAGTGGAGTGCTCAAGCTTTTCTCTCTGGATTAGTGTGGACCTTCTCACTCTTTGGTACTATACTATGGGTCTGTACATATCTATACTTTACCTCCAAGATCCCACTGCATGGAGCTAGGCAGTGAGCTGCACCAGAGCTGAACAGTGTGTAGCGCTCTCCCCCGCACGTCCCTCTCCCCGCGTAATTGTCTCCAGATTCTGATCCGACATGTTGCACAGCAGAAGGTGTACTGCAAAGTGTTCTCTACTCTAGTGAGGTGGGGACAGAATTTGCTCCACTGTTCCTTTAAGCCTAACGTGTTTTTTTTTGTTTGTTTTTTTTGGGGGGGGAGAGAATCTTCAAAGGCACAAAAGTTCTGCACCCATTTCCCATTGAAAACGAAAGGGAGTTGGGTGCCCAAATCCCATTCATGCCTTTGAAAATCTTCCCCTTTATAAATGGCATGGAGGATTCTAGACCATACAGGAATTGCTCAAGTGAACACTGAAATGCAGACAACTCTAGGTGATATAAGGTACATTTGATGCTACAATGAAAGATTTCTTACTCAAGATTTGTTTTGTACTTTAACCTGCAAACTTTCATGGCTTTTCTTTGACTTCTACCATATATCATGAGGTCTTGCCAGCAACTCCAAATATTTAATATGAATTTCATTATTTGTTTTTTTCACATAAAATCTCCTTGTGGCAATGAGACATTTTAAACTTAATGTGCTGATACTCACAGCTGTCTAGTGATGAATATGGTGCAGAGAAGTGTCTTAGTTATGTGCATGCAGTATAACTCATTTTTATTAGATCAGTCAGGATCTAAATAGATGTAATTGCAAAATGGTTATTGATTTGAATATGTGGAAAAATACTACTTTGTGCCTTTCCCCGCATTACAATAAACGTATTTGCCTTCACCTTCTAGAAAGCACTAACTTAGAATAATGTTGATCTGGAATATAGGAAGGATTTTTTTTTCAGAAATTACTTAAGGTGATGTTTCAATGGAATACTTCTAGCCCTGAAATGATAGCTATTTTTGTTTTATTTTGTCCTAGTAGCTTACTGGGTTTTTTGCAAGGAAATCAGAGTTTTATTTCTGAGCACTCTATCTTTAAGGGGAAATTTGCAAATGCCAATCTCTTATATTGATATTTTTGTAGCATTAGAAATTAAAGTTCAGTTAGTTGCTTCATGAACTTTGGCTATTTGGATATTGCAAAGTTACTTCCTACTTCTGAAGTTCTAGTGTTCAAAATAAACTTAATATTAAAGAAACATTTTTACCCTGTAGAAGCTAATAAAGGTGACTGTAAATGAAGTATCTTAAAGGTATATATGGAATTCAATGGCATACTGCATTAATTGTAGATACAAGTGAATAAAGGGAAAAAATAGAGGTCCCCATAAACTGTGGTCAATAGCTAAGCAGTTTGGGTAAAATCCTGGCCTTGTTGAAGGCCATGGAAGTTTTGCTGTTGATGTCAATGAGGCCAGGATTCAACCCCTTAAGTTAAGAGTGAGACATACTTTACAAATAATGTAGAGAGGTCATAATGGAAATTTGTTAAAGTCGATCTCAGGAAAGGCTCACAACTGTGGTAGCAGGGGTTTAATAGGTTGGCATATGCTAAAATCAATTGGGAAATCAATGGGAGTCAGGCCCTGAAGTATTTTTGAAAATTTTACTAGGTGCTTAAATGCCTTTAAAATCTGTCCTTAGAGTTTTGGGGATTTTTTTTGGTTTATTTTTTTAAGGAAAAAAAATCACTGGAGTTGGGAGCCAGAAGGCAGCAGCTTTAATACAGGGATAGCATTAAAATAGACAAGCACGGTGAAGAGAAAGCTTCTTGGGATCGGAGACAGATTTCAGTGGGAATTGTGGGTGCTATCATCAATCAGCCTGCATTTCTATCTAATCTCATTATTTATGCCATACTCATCACCATGGTATCTGAATGCCCTACAAAATAACATCATTCTGTTTGCAAACCTGAGTTCTCTACTCTATACTCTTTCTAGGAGAAAAGGAATGCCTGCCTAGAAATTCCATTCATTTCTCTTTCCCATACTCTGAGAAGAGGCTGAGTGTAGATACTGTGGCTTTTTTTGGTCTCGTTAAGACATAATTAACATGACGGGAAAACTATGGCAAAGAAGTGGATCTTTGCTTTTCATCCTGAGGGAGGTCAAGTTTGTGGCCATCCATACTACTTGTGGAAGAGAGTCCACCAAGCACAGGCCTGCCATTAAGAGGAAATATCCAAGGGCCCAGTCTATTGAGAAATTTGATAAGAGTATAGGATAAGAAAATAATAGATATAATAGAATAATAGTCATTTCTCCAGGTGTGATGTGGTCTTGTCGTCTGTCAGTGCTGTCAGTGGCTGAGATGATGTATTCTACACAAGTTGATTTTTTTTCAAGTAATTTTTGGTTTCATACCCAAGTACAATGGATTTCTATAATCAAGCTTGGAGGTTATGGAGGCATGATTGTGGGATTTGATGGAGTGGGCTGAAATTGGCATAAAGAGTTACAGCTTTTGCCCTGTTAAACCATAACCACTCAATGACTGTTCCTAAAGGCTGCCCATGATAAAAACAACTACTATTCATCACTCTCACCTAAATGAGAAAATGGAAGTAAGATCTAGAATCTGTAGAAAAGTAGACTCACCACTGGCCCAGACCCTTGTGGCTGGGCATGGTGTAGCAGGCTCTTTAGTGCCAACAGCTGTCCCAGCACTGTGTGTTTGCTTCTTCTCATGACTCAGCCATCTGGCCAGGTCACTTAGTGTTCCACCCCCCCTTCCAAGGAGTCAGTATCCCAAACAGTGTCCCACATGACACTAGTCATCACTGAGAAGTCCTCCACCCCTCTAGGGCTACTTTTCCATTCGCCTCTTCTGTCAGAGTAGCAGACCCATGCTTTCTCCCTGGAGTCTCTCAACCAAATCAAAAGTGAAATATAAAAAACAACAAAAGCAATTTCTGCCACTTCCCCAGGCTTGAAGTTTGAATACATCCTCCTCAGTTGTCCATTCTCTGCAGGACACTGGCTCCCAGTGATTAAGTCTCTGGAGTCTTGCCCCTAGTCTGGATCCTCCCATCCCATCTGCTCCTAAGGCTGTCCGCCTTCAGGTTGGACTTTTCTCGCCCCTGCTTCCCTCTTCCATCAGTGCTGGTCCCACTTGTAAATTCCCCCCAAGACTGTGTTTCCACAGCACACCACTGTTAGTGGCGTATAGGATGTTACACAACACAGAAAAAAGCCTGCTGAATCCATACTGGAGTGTAACTACATCTGTCAGTGAAAAGGCTCTGGCAGGGAGCAGACAAACAGTGAGGAAAAGTTTCAGCAGCTCCCCACTGCCAGAGCCGCCTCTTGATGTTGGAGTCTTTTCCTGCAGCAAACAAAGGGAAGGCTCTGGCAGGGGGGAGACAATGGGGAAAATATTTCATCTGTTCCCCACTGCCAGAGCCTTTCACTGCAGTAAGGAAAGGCTCTGCCAGGGGGAGGCATCAGGGAAAGGCTGAGAAGGGAGCTGGCAACCTTTCCCCATTGATGAAGTCCTTCCCTGCCATGAGGAAGGGCTCCAGCAGTGAGGAGCTGGCAGAGACTTTACACACAACAAGCATCTTTCCCTGTGGTGAGGAAGAGCTCCAGCAGTGAGGAGGCAGTGGGGCACTATACTGCTAAAAATAGCAGTGCAGATGGGGAGGCATGCTTGGGAAAGTAAAGAGTATGTAGCGTACATAATCATACACACTCACTCTTCAGGCATGTCTTTACTCACTTAAGCCATGCCTCAATGGCTACGCTGCTGTTTATACCTGTGCCGGTGGCTATATGAGTATGTATTCTATACACCCCTGAAAGAAGCATGCAGTGTAGACGTAACTTCAGTTGAATGTCTCCCTGGCTTTCTTTCCAGGAGGTCCAAGCCTTGCCTTTTTAACAGGGCTCAACATTAAAGCTTTTCCCTCCCTATCTTCCCAGAGAGGAATTACATCATCAGCATTGTTATTTTTCTCTTTCACCCCCTTCTATGCTGCACTTTGTCCTTTTATAGTAACCACCCAGCTCCACCCCTAGCTGTGACTCATCTTTAAATGGACCCAGCCTGCCCTCCAGGTGCCTTAATTGAGCTCTGTCAGCCCTTTGTGGAAAACCTCTCCGCTGGGTCCAATCATCACCCAGGACCACCTTATCCCAGATGATTCTGATTACAGGCATGGCTGGGCCTGATTCCCCTTAAAAGACCATCGAGCCTCTGGCAGCCTCCTGCACTTTTTTGGCTCAGAATTGAAGGACAAAATTATGGACAAAATGCTTCCTTTCCATAGGCCACATGCTCACACAGGTGATGTTTTGACTCTCCTCAGTCATGTATGAATAAAATATGACTGAGGAGAGTCAAAACATCACCTCAACATACATCCTCAACACGATTAGGGAACATTGATGTCAGCATAGGGGAGTCTTATACTATGTGTATGTACATCATCCCACCCAGTGGGCCTCTGATCTTGGTTGGAGCTTCTAGGTGCTATTGTAATAGAAATACTAATAGACTCTCTCCTGAACATGTTACCGTCGTGTTGATTAACACACTAGGCAATGCTAAATGCATGAGTCTTTTACAGCTTGAGCTAAAGAGCCAGTCTTTGTCGAGGGGAGCTGGGCACACATCCTCTGTAGATGGGTCACAGAAAGAGACATGTAATGCACACTGACTAGTGGGTTACACAAGTGCTTAGGGTCCAGAACTCCCCAACTTTGACTGTCTCATGCATAGAGCAGTTGCCAGATCAGACTGTTAATATGTAATTTTGTTTGGTAAAAAGAAAAGTGAGCAGTTACTACTTGGAATGGTGCAACGTACATCATATCCCAGCGATGATTAAAAATACATAATGAATACTTACCTGGAGGGGTTTGTAAGTACAGTAAAGACCATAGAAGGAACACATCAAGGGCCTTTATGCTGAATGACTTTATAATCTGAGAGAAAATATTGATTAGTACATCAAATATAAAAACAGTTAATGATGGCATTTATTAAAATCTTCACTATAATGCATAATTAACACACTCGGCTTCCACCTCAGACACTGCCACAGCAAAGCATGGCTGCTGGGCAAACAAAAAAGTAAATGTTAGTTTTCCCTACCAAAGAATTTTGTGACCATTGAATTACTTGAACCTCATTAGACAAAAATATCAAACATCTGATTTGTAAAACTTGCTATGTGCTGGCAGGATGATCTGACTTCCATGTCAAAACTAAAAATAATGAACAGAGAAGAAAGTTGGTTGATTTTTGCCTAAGAAAGAAAGATATTGAATGATGAGTGTTAAAAGTGAGCATATAGGGCCTGATGATGATGCTGTTTCTCACATTAGTGAGCAGTTACTCACATGAGTAGCCCCCTGGACTCAGTGTGAATAAGGAGCGCATAATCTAGAGTAAAGGCTGATCCTGTGATTCAATTTTATCTTTTCACAGCAAAAGTTACTTGCATTCTTTACAAACTATTTTATAGAAAATATTACCTAACCTCGTGTCAAGGGATTTGATAGTCCTGTTTCTTAATATATAAAATTGATGTCCTTTTCCTGTTTTGGTATAGCATATCTTACATTCTCATCAGATAATAGTAAAGCAACCTTGGCTGAGCTCTCTACACACTTGCCTCAGCCACTTTTCATAGTATTTTCAAAACACGCTGTATAAATAAAGAGCTCGTAACCAATACAGTTCCAAAACTGTTTAGTTATTGCAAACCTGTTTCCATCCCTATCCAGTAGTTTTCAACTGACTCCACACCAAGATCTCCTATTCCATACTGAGACCTATCTCATATTTCTAGCTGGGAATCTCCTCTGACTTCATTTAGCAGTATGTGAAGGGCAAGGTCTATTACTCTGACACTTGGTCACAACCCCATGCCGAGAACTCTTTTTCTAATGACTAGATTTTTTAAAAAGTATTATTCACTGAGTGCTATCAAATGCATACAGTGCTCTACTACAAAAATAATACAGGGCAAGGATCTTGCACTGAGGAGCTTCTACCCCATCTCACAAAGTTGATACATTGGACAGCAGTAAATATATTGGGACATTGTAGGTGAGATCAACATGGGAAGCATTTGTGAAATAAATGGATTTCCAGGAGAGGCACTGGAAGAGGGAGGCAGTTCGAAGTATAGGGGAAAGCACTGAAGACAATGCAAATCAGAGTATGAGAAGGAGGTAAAGTAAGTAGTTAGGAGAGCTGATGTGGAGGTGTTTCTCTGGGAAGCATCAAAATGATGTGACATACATTATCTGGAGATAAATGTTAACCAGGAAGGGGCAAATCCTAACCCTGTCTCTATAGCCACAGAGGATTCCTTGGCTGTAGGAGGGTCAGGGCTGAAGAAATGGGGAGGTGCATGGATGGGACAGGAGTGGGAAGGGGCCAGGTATCCTCCACTGGAGAGCTCCTTCTATCCTTCTCTTGTTGGATGCCTTGCAAGGGACAGCAGAGCCTCCTCCATCTCCATACCTAATTTAATTCAAACCAGGCACCATATCAACCCTGAGATCAAAAGATCAAAAAGGTGACAAAGTTATCAAGTGCACCTTGGTTGGACCACAAGATTCAGCTCACAGTAACTTTGGCTCCTCTTTGGATATTGCTCTTTTTTCATGTTAAGATCATTTCATTCAATTAAAATGGGTTTTGAAACCAGGGATCATTTCAAGGCAAGTTACAAGGCTTACTGTATTTATTTATTAAGTGACCACCCAGCACTGGGAGTTGCATGGAATATTACAATCAGTGCATTCAAATAGATCATAAGTCCTTTTTGAGATGTGCACTTTGAGCACCTTTTATAATATATCAGCTGTTAGCTTCACACTAACAACTTTCCATTGTCACTAATAGAGCTAAAAAGGTCAAGAGAGAACCTCTGGAAAAAAACAGGCTCCTATAATGGTAACAGCAGTTGACCCTAAACTGAAAGGCCAGAAATGCTATATATAAATATTATTATATTACATAATATATAATTCAAATGTTCTTTTGTACTGTTGACAGCATGTTTCCCCTTCACTGATTCAGGCAGCAGACATGCATCCCAAAAGATTATAGAACATTGATGTCAGTCACTCTAAATATTTTGTTGAATGAAAATAATAAATTATGGCCCATGTGAACTTTCCATGGAAATGTATATTAAATTTACATGAATGAATGCAACCACCTGAATATCATATTTACAGTGAAGCGAGAGTGAATGTAGCTGACCATATAGGAGTTGATCCTGCAGCACTTACTCATAATAGCAGATTAATTGAACAGAATTGTGGCCTCATTTGCGCTTGTTTTACACAGTTAATTCAAATGAGTTTAGAGGAATTAATCCTGACTTACTCAAGCGTATCCATTTGCTTTGCATTTGATTGTAATCAGAGAAGACCAAGTATGAGTGTGGATCATGCAGTTCAGTGCCTGCCATTGGCCAGCACCGAGCAGGAAACCCCTTTATAGAGAGTGTTTATTGAAATCTAATGTATGAACACACTCTGGCACCAATCCTGCATTACGATCCTCTATGAGGAACTCCTGCTGTAGTGCAGAGAACTGATGAAGCAGTGGGATTCTACCTGGGCACAGGAGTCCAAGATAATAGTTCCTGGTGCAGGTTTATGGTTTATTTCTGGAGTTGTCTTCCCCAAAATAATCACAGTCAAAACTCTGCAGGTTTCACTGAAAGCTACGGTTTGTTACTGGAAAGTTACTGCATGGAAAGCCAGAGTGTGAACCTATAGCACACCATCTTGCCATGCAGTAATGTCCCCTGTGGACAGTGCACTGAAAGTCCTAGAGCAACATCACTCTGGAACTTGTAGTAGTGTCCACGCAGTAAACTACTGCATAGTAAACTGGTGTACTGTAGGGTCACACCCTGACTGTTTGTATCTCGCTGTAGAGGCCCAGAGGGGCAGGCTGCTGAAGGGGCAGCTGAGCCAGGATTGGCTGAGCCCTGAGTAGGGGGAGGAGCCAGGCCAGGAGGGGCCTATAAAAGCGGCCGCCCAGCCAGGCAGCGGCACAGGAGGCAGCAAACAGGGCTGCCAACAGGGGAGTTAGCGTGGGAGTTGGCATGGGAGGAGGTCGGAAGAACAGGCAGCAGCAGCCAGCAGCCATGAGCCAAGCAGCAGAGGACACACCGAGGATGAGAGCATGCAGCAGCTGCGGTATGTACATGGTCCTAGCAGGGGACCCCAACCAGTACTATATATGCATGAAGTGTCGCCTAATAGAGCTGCTGGAGGAAAAGATCCAGGGCCTAGAGCTGCAGGTGGAAACCCTGATAGAGAATAGAAGGTGGTTTGAGAGGCTGATGGAGCAATGGCAAGCAGTAACTGAGGCCCAGGGGCACAGGGGAGCAGGGGCTGAGGCCAAGGAAGGGGACCATCAGAGGAGGAAGATGGGCGGTGGAGGCATGTGACCGTGAGAAGCAGGCCAAGGAAAGGAGAGCCAGTGAGGGGAAATTGAGCTAAGGAACAGGTTTGAAGGTTTGGAGAATGAGGAAGGGTACAGCAAGTGGTAACTGACAGTGAGAGGCCAAAGAAAAGCCAGTCCATAGATAAAGGGAGGAGTCGATGGAAGTAGCACCAAGTTTGGGCCCAGGAAGATACAGGATGGCGGGAACCACAAGGGATGATAGGAATGGAAGGAGCTTGCAGACCAGGGATAGGTTAGAGGACCGTGCTGTCCCCATGCGAAGGCAGGTCTACGTGATTGGGGATTCCATACTGCGAAGGTTGGACAGGCCTGTGACCAGGGCCGATCCGGAGAACAGAAGGGTGTGCTGTCTTGCTAAAATACGGGATGTGGACCTGAGGTTGAAAAGGATCCTAAGAGGAGCGGGTAAGAACCCTTTGATCATCCTTCATGTGGGAACGAATGACACGGCTAGATTCTCGCTAGAGAGGATCAAGGAGACTATGCCAGGTTGGGTAAGGCGCTCAGGAAATTGAGGCTCAGGTGATCTTCAGTGGGATTCTACCTGTCCCTAGGGAAGGGCGCCAAAGGGGTGAGAGGATCGTGATGGTTAATAGTTGGCTGAGGGTGGTGTTACAAGGAGGGCTTTGGGATGTATGGGCACTGGGAGGCTTTTGGGGACAGACAACTGTTCTCAAGGGATGGGCTCCACCTAAGTAGGGAAGGAAGTAGACTTCTAGGAGGGAGGCTGGCTCATCTGATTAAAAGAGCTTTAAACTAGACACTGGGGGGAGACGGTCGGGAGAGGTCCTAGTGCTCTCCACGCCAAATTTTCACATTGGGAGTGAGGACAACAAGATAACAGATATAGCCAGAGGGGGGCAGTTACGTGTAAGGAAGAGTGGGGGGACAGATTCTAGATCTACAAGTCATACTGGAAGTACTGTGTCCCTACCAAGTTGGGTAAAAGAGTGAGAGGAGCCCAACAGGAAAAATTAGGATGTTTGTTCACCAATGCGAGAAGCTTAGGTAACAAAATGGAGGAACTGGAGCTCCTGGTTGAAACCGGATATCGTAGGAATAACAGAAACATGGTGGAACGGTAGCCATGACTGGAGTACAGGTATGGAAGGGTATGTGCTGTTTAGGAAAGACCGATGCAAAGGTAAAGGTGGGGGAGTAGCACTGTATATCAATAATGAGGTAAAATGTAATGAGATAACTAGCGCTGCAATGGACAATACGGAGTCTGTTTGGGCAATGGTCACATTGGGGAGGAAAACTACCAGAGCCTCATCCAGGATAGTGATTGGGGTGTGCTATAGACGGGATCTAGCTTAGAGATGGATAGGGAGCTCTTTAATGTTTTTAAGGAGGTAAACACTAATAGGAACTGCTTGATCATGGGGACTTTAACTTCGGATATAGATTGGGAAACAAATGCTAGTAATAATAATAGGGCTCAGCTTTTCCTAGACGTGATAGCTAATGAATTCCTTCATCAAGTGGTTGCTGAACCGACGAGGGGGGATGCCATTTTAGATTTGATTTTGGTGAGTAACGAGGACCTTGTTGAGGACATTGTTGTAGGGGACAACCTTGGCTCGAGTGATCATGAGCTAATTCGTTTCCAAATAAATGGGAGGATAATCAATAGTGCATCTGAGACTAGGGTGTATGATTTCAAAAGGGCTAATTTTACTAAATTAAGGCGACTAGTTAGGGAAGTGGACTGGGCTAACATATGTAGGGATCTAAGGGCAGATGACGCCTGGGGTCACTTCAAGTTGAAGTTGCAGGAGTTGTCAGAGGCATGTATCAGGTAGCAGTTTTAGACCGAGCTGGATGAGCAAGCGTCTTAGAGGGTCATTAAGAAAAAGCAGAAAGCGTACCAGGAGTGGAAAATGGGAGGGATCAGCAAGGAAACCTACCTTATTGAGGTCAGAGGGTGCAGGAAGCTGTGAGAAAGGCAAAGTGGAGATGGATCTAGCGAAGGGATTAAAACCAATAGCAAACGGTTTTTTAGCCATATAAATAGGAAGAAAACCAAGAAAGAAGAAGTGGGACCGCTTAAAACTTTAAATGGAGTGGAGATTAGGGATAATCTTGGAATGGCACAATATCTGAACGAATACTTTGCCTCTGTCTTTAATGAGGCTAATGAAGGGCTAAGGAATAGTGATAGAGGACCGATGGGAATGAAGATATGGGGTAGACATTACGGTAGCTGAGGTAGAAGCCAAACTGGAACAGCTTAACGGAAGTAAATCGGGGCCGGATAATCTTCATCCTAGAATATTAAGGAATTGGCGAGGATATTGCTAGCCCGTTAGCGATAATCTTTAATAAATCCTAAATTCGGGGATTGTACCGACTGACTGGAGATTAGCTAATGTAGTTCCTATATTCAAGAAGGGGAAAAAAAGTGACCCGGGGAATTATAGGCCTGTTAGTCTAACATCTGTAGTATGCAAAGTCATGGAAAAAATCTTAAAAGAGAGAGTGGTTCTGGCAACTGGGATAGATTACAGCATGGATTTACGAAAGCTAGATCGTGCCAAACCAACTTGATCTCCTTCTTTGAGAGAGTAACAGATTTTTAGACAAGGGAAATGCGGTGGATCTCATATATCTGGATTTCAGTCATGAAGAATTACTGGTTAAATTGGAAAAGATGGGGATCAAGTGAAAATCCAGAGGTGGATAAGGAGCTGGTTAAAGGGAGACTGCAGAGGTAGTATTGAAGGGGAACTGTCCGGTTGGAGGGTTACCAGTGGAGTTCCTCAAGGCTCGGTTTTGGGTCCGATTTTATTCAATCTATTTATTGCTGACCTGGGAACCAAGAGTAGGAGTGGGCTGATAAAGTTTGCGGATGACACCAAGTTGGGGGGTATTGTCAATTCGGAAGAGGATCGGGATATTCTCCAGGGAGATTTAGATGACCTTGTAAACTGGAGTATTAGTAACAGGATGAAATTCAATAGTGAGAAGTGTAAGGTTATGCATTTAGGGATGTCTAACAAGAACTTTAGTTATAAGCTGGGGGCGCACCAGTTGGAAGTAACGGAGGAGGAGAAGGACCTAGGAGTCCTGGTTGATCGCAAGATGACTATGAGTAGGCAATGTGATGTGGCCGTTAAAAAGCTAATGCGGTCTTGGGTTGCATTAGGCGAGGTATTTCTAGTAGGGATAAGGAGGTGCTAGTCCCGTTATATAAGGCGCTGGTGAGACCTCATTTGGAGTATTGTGTGCAGTTTTGGTCTCCTATGTTTAAGAAGGATGAATTCAAACTAGAACAGGTACAAAGAAGGGCCACTAGAATGATCCGAGGAATGGAAGGCCTTTCGTATGAAAGGAGACTTGAGGAGCTCGGTTTGTTTTCCTTAACCAAAAGAAGGATGAGAGGAGATATGATTACACTCTTTAAATATATCAGAGGATAAATACCAGGAAGGAGAAGAATTATTTCAGCTCAGTGCTAATGTGGACACGAGCGGATATAAACTGTCAGTCAGGAAATTCAGGCTTGAAATTAGTTTCTAACCATCAGGGGAGTGCAATACTGGAACAGTCTACCGAGGGAAACAGTGGGGGCGAAGGACCTCCACGACTTTAAGATTAAGCTAGATAAGTTTATGGAGGGGATGGTATGATAGGATAACGGGCTTAGTCAATAGGTCAATTATGTGCCTGGTATGATGTAACCTTTTCCAGAGGGTTTGGCTGGAGAGTCTTGCCCGCATGCTCGGGGTTCAGCTGACCGCCATATTTGGGGTCGGGAAGGAATTTTCCTCCAGGGAAGATTGGCTATGGCCCTGGAGGTTTTTCGCCTTCCTCCGAAGCATGGGGCAGGGTTCACTTGCTAAGGAGTGGGTGGATCGGCTTATGTGGCCTGCATCTTGCAGGAGGTCAGACTAGATGATCATAATGGTCCCTTCTGATCTTGAATTCTATGATTCTATGATTCTATGACTTGCCAAGCAATATTGTAGACAAGCCTAAGTCACTTTTGAAAATGGGACAACTCATAATTCACTTGGATACTTTTGGAAATTTTATCCTTGGACTATAAATAATTACAGTATTTGTACATCATTCCTTAATCGGTTTTTCAGTCTTTGTCACTTAGATAAAAGCTACATATTAGATCATTTTACCTAAAGTCATATGTGATATATTATCCAATGAGAAAAGAAAGTAGACAGCAAATATCTTTCAATGGTAAATGTATAGGCCTGATTCTTCACTCTCTCACTCGAGTTTTATAACAGAGTGACTCCACTGATGTTAGTGGAATTACACTATTGTTTCACTGATGTTACAGAGTAGAGAATTCAGTCTGCAGTGTTTGTTCTAACTATCAAACTGCTTTAAACCAACATTGATATTGAGCAATACTGCCTATCAGATATGAGTTGACATTACAAACTAAATTTTTTAACATATGGCACTATTCTATTCAACTTGACTTGTGCTACATGAATTCAGGAAAACAACCAAAGCCTATTGTTTGCTGTGTTGTTGTAGCCGTGTTGGTCCCAGGATATTAGAGGCAAAGTGGGGAGGCAATATCTCTTATTGGACCAACTTCCATTGGTGAAAGAGACAAGCTTTCGAGCTATGCTCCTTGCTGTATCAGACATTAGGAGTCCCAACCCTGTTCCACAACTTCTTTAGGAGATGCCTTCCTCTTATTCCACTTCTAGTTCTGGTTTACAGGGAACCAGACTCCTTATTGAACAAGTTCATACACTTGAACTTGAACAACTTGAACTTTACCTCTTACTCTACCAACCAAGAGGCTGGGCTGCTGTGAGAAGACAAAAAGAGGGAAAAATTCCTTCCCAGCCTCAAAAAGATGACTTGTGCAATTCCCACAGCAGACCTCAAAACCCAGTCCTACAGTAATCCCTGGGATACAAGCTGCTGTTTTGGGAATGTAATCATGCCTCAGTTGATGGAAAAAGATTTATATGCCCATCCCCTTGGATGCAGAGGAGCAATTGGCTTTTGCTACACCCCTCAGACCAACAAATCAGCTAGGCTACTCCCCTTCCCAGACCCACAAGAAACTAGGTTCCAAGAGGTGGAGGGAAGGAGGTAGGCAGGTGCTAGACCTTTAAAGAAGCCACAGAACCCTCTTTCCCTACCAGACCAGACAAAGTCCCATCCATCTCTGAGGTTACAGGGTGAGGTGCATTTTCCAAAGTGACTAGTGATTTGGGGTTCTCGGCTCATCTGAAAGGGGTCTGGATTTTCAGAAAATGCTCATCATCCACACTTTCTGAAAATCAGGCTACTTTAAGATGACTTAAGTTGGCCACCCAAAAACAGAGGCATCAAAAATCACTAGTCACGTTTGAAAACAGTCTATAGGGTTTTTGTTTGCTTGGTTTTATTTTATTTTTTATTTTTTTGAGGAAGGGTTCATTTAGTTCTAAATCTTCTGTGTACCAAATAATAGTTCTGTACAGTATTTGCTATATCCTTAACTAGAGATTCTTCTTTGAAAGGAGTCATCTAAAACCCTTCATGGTTACAAACTGATTAAGCATTATTCCTTCAATTATTATAACAGCATTCAGACATTCATGCTTGCCCGGGTTGCTATCAGCATCTGAAGCATTCAGCATAAGCAGAGAAGTTTCTTTCACTGGTAGTAAATCCTTTAATAATGTGGAAGTGTTATATAACCTTCTAATGCACAGAACATAAAATTCTTGTTCAAGGAAGAGATGAAGCCATACATTTAGATAATATCTAGCTAAGCTTTTTTCTCTAAATAGGAAAGAAATTAAGATAGAGTATGCAAGATTTAATAAACTGATGCCATTTTACCTTTTTATGTATAATAGCATTAATCTGCCTGAAAATCCCCAGACATCTATGTCTGCAATATCCTAGATGGGATAATGTGCCAACTTGTTGGTGCTAAATTACACACCCAGATTACCCAAACCATAGAATTATGCAAGTGCGAAAACAGATTGGCAAAGTTGCATAGAGAAGGAGCAGAAGAAATCTCTATTTCTGTTCTGTTATGCTACATAATTGCTTGGCTTTTTGTTTTTCGTTGCATTTTTTCCTCAAGATAATTTTTTAAATTATGAATTACAAACGACAAAAATGGAAATTTCAGATTTTGAAATTGATGGAAATTATTGAAAATTTAATTTATTATGAAAATGACATTTTTCAGGAAAAGACTGAATTATTTTTGAAGCTTTTCATTTTTCAGTATTTTTGATAGAAACTTTATGTAGAAGAGAATGCAGCTCCTAATTGCTCTGGGGTTTTGGTTCTCATTTTTTGCATTGCCACTGTGTACATTTTGATTGGTCGCTTTCAGTCTTTTCACAAAAACAAAAATTGAAAAAGGTTACATTTCAGCAGAAAAATCTGCCCAGTTCTGCTAAGAAGTAAAAAGAAAAAAAAAATCTGGGATGGCTACTGAGGGATCCAAGGGCAATATAGCTGGTCAGCTGTGCTATGATGCTCTTTCTGAACAAAGAATAGAAAGGCTTCATATGTGTGATGTTTAACTTGGTTTCCTTTCTGAAGGGGCTAAAAGAAAAACAAAATGGTGTAGACCATGAAGGACTCCCACAAACACACTGGAGGTTTAGACAACACGGGCTAGTGATGGATGTGGAAGTGAGGATGGAATAATATGATGCATAGGAATAGTATTAAGAGCAATGGAGAAACATCCATGGGAACTTTCAATCTAGTTTCCTGATTGCAGTTCTATCTGGCCCTACGTGAGGGTTATGAAAAAGAGTGGGGCATGACAAGGAAGTTCTGGTTCATTATATCTCTATAATTCTCTTGTGTCTCAACTTTTGCCAAATCTCAGTAAAGTAATTTTCTACTACTGGTTGACAGTGCCACTGATGTGTAACAAATCAGTTATATAGTATTTTTTTTTTAGAGGACAAGATCATTCCTGTTTCTGGTTCCAGAGAACCTATGCAAACCTTTACAAATGGGCATGACTCCATCAAACCTGAATTCTCTGGAGTTAACAATGAGATTGCTCATACAAACCAGGCCTTGGAAAAACACTTTCAAACCTATTCTGAGCCATTTTGGACTGGCTCACATAGCTCTCATGCAAATATAACCTAATACTAGTCAATTTGTCTTAGAAAAATGATGATGCAAATTAAAACTGAAAGATGACCTATATCAAGCAATTGCAGTCTGCAGTGTGAAAATTTGTTGTTAGTGTGCAATTCTGTTTATAAAATTCTTGCTGGGAATACTAATATGTCTGCCCAAGGCTGTGTCCTCAGAATTCCTAACTCAGTCATTTGCATTAATGTTCTATGGAATGTAATATTGCATTAATCCAGGTTTCAAATTATTCAGAAACTATGATGTGGAACCCTGTATATTTCCTGTTTGTGGGAAGCTATATATACACATTATTTGTATTTAGCTACCCAACTATTTTCAAGTATTTCTTGCCATCTTTGGTCTTGTTTCAGGTTAAAAATACAAGAGAAGCACGAAGACAGGTATCACACTGTCTGAAGTGGCTCGTGACTGTGAGTGCCTATCTCAGGGCAGATTGTAAAAAAACAAGGCAGACACCCCAAACTGATGGTATGTTCTATCATTAGATTTCACAGACCCAGTAACAAATACGAATATCACTGTATCAGTTTTACCATGGAGTCACAGGTAGTCCCCTTTAGGCTCTCCTGTCTATCTTGCCACCCAGGGAAGCTGTACTTAGTGATAAATGCTCACTTACATCAAAAAATAAAAAATCACAAAATATTCAGGTTGCTTCCAGTCCCAAGAGACTAGTCATTTAACCCAGATCATTCGGTACCCTAGATCTTACACCAAAGTCACCACTTGTAGCCAATTCTGTAATAAACTAAAGATTTACTAACTAGGGGGAAAATGAGTTATTTACAGTAAAGCAAGCAAACATACACACACACACATTACCATGTATGGGTCCTAATGGTGACTGATGTAGCAAGCTGTCCATTCACAACGTCTTTCAGTGTGGACTCAGATTGACCCTGGAGATGTCTGCTGAAGCTTATTGTTTCAGGTCCTGTGAGAGTTCAAACGTCAAAGAGATGAACATTTTTCCTTGTGAGGAATTTTTAAATCTTCTTCCCTAAAGCCTGGTCTACACTAGGCGTTTAAATCGGTTTTAGGAGCGTAAAACCGATTTAACGCCACAACCGTCCACACTAGGAGGAACCTTATATCGATTTTAATGGCTCTTTAAACCGGTTTCTTTACTCCTCCCTAACGAGAGGAGTAACGCTAGTATCGGTATTACCATATCGGATTAGGGTTAGTGTGGCCGCTGATCGATGGTATTGGCCTCCGGGCGGTATCCCACAGTGCACCAGTGACCACTCTGGACAGCATTCTGAACTCGGATGCACTGGCCAGGTAGACAGGAAAAGCCCCGCGAACTTTTGAAATTCATTTCCTGCTTCCCCAGCGTGGAGAGGTCATCATCACAGGTGACCACGCACAGCTCATCAGCACAGTTAACAATGCAGTCTCCTGAGAATTGTAAAAGAGCCCCAGCATGGACTGCACGGGAGGTACTGAATCTGATCGCTATCTGGGGAGAGGATTCAGTGCTAACAGAACTGCGTTCCAAAAGACGAAATGAAAAAGTATTTGAAAGAATTTCTAAGGCTATGACGGATAAAGGCCACAGCAGGGACTCAGTGCAGTGCAGAGTGAAAGTTAAGGAGCTCAGACAAGGCTACCAGAAAACCAAAGAAGCAAACGGAAGGTCCGGGGCAGGTCGAAAAACATGCCGCTTCTATGCTGAGCTGCATGCAATTTTAGGGGGCTGCGCCACAAGTACCCCACCCCTGATCGTGGATTCCGAGGTGGGGGTTGTAATCTCTGCCATGGCTGAGGATTATGCAGATGGGGAAGATGAAGATGAAGAAGAGGAGGAAGACCTAGCAGAGAGCACACAGCACTCCGTGAGCCCCAGCAGCCAGGAGCTTTTTATCACCTTGACGGAATTACCGTCCTCCCAGCCCTCACAAGCCACTATCCCAGACAATGACGCCATGGAAGGGAGCTCTGGTGAGTGTACCTTTGCAAATAGCAAACATTGTTTTTTAAGCAAGCCTTTTTTAATGATTGATTTGCCCTGAGGACTTGGGATGCATTCGCAGACAGTATAGTTACTTAGAAAAGTTTGTTAACATGTCCGGGGATTGAGAGGAAATCCTCCAGGGACATCTCGATGAAGCGCTCCTGTAGGTACTCCAGAAGCCTTTGCAGAAGGTTTCTGGGCAAGGCAGCCTTGTTCCGCCCACCATGGTAGGACACTTTACCATGCCATGCATGTAGCAAGTAATCAGGTATCATTGCGTGGCAAAGCATAGCAGCGTATGGTCCCGGTGACTGCTGGCATTCAAGAAGCATCCGCTCTTTATCTTGTTCTGTTATCCTCAGCAAAGTGATATCGTTCAGGATAACCTGGTTAAAAATCAGGAATTTAAGTAAGGGGGGTGGCCATTTTTCTACTGGGTTCGTGGAATGCAGCAGCTTAAAAAAAACACTTTCCTGCACGTAGCGAAGTGGGGGGAGGGGAGGAGTGAAATGCCGATGATCTTTTGTGTTTGGTCACCGGCGAGGCGATCTTCCCCAAGCTACCAGACATGCAGTGGGTGGGGCGGAGGGGGAAGGTTGTTGATTAGCAGGGAGCTAGCGTGGTATTAGCCATGTGTTGGGGGGGGAGGGGTAAATCACTGAGACAGTGGCTTACTATGGCCGCATGCAAGCTGAATTCTGATGCCTGGACCTGTATCTGTGAGATCTGTAACTCCAGAGCTGCAAGCACTCACTATTAAGATGAAAAATGCGACCTTGTAGGGAAATCACATGTGCTAGGTGAATAGTGATGTTCACTGTGAAAGAGTATAACCATTGTTCTGTAAAATGTATCTTTCTAAATATTTATCTCCCTCATGCAGCTGCAAATTTTTCAACTATCCCTCCTCCATCCCAAAGGCTAGCACAGATAAGGCGGAGGAAAAAGAAGACGCGAGATGAGATGTTCTCGGATATTATGGAAGTTACACGCAATGAAAGAGCTCATCTGAATGAGTGGAAGGACGTGGTTTCAAATTACAGGAAAGAGGCCAGTGAACGTGAGGACAGGAGGGATGAACGTGAGGACAGGAGGGACAACCGAGATGAGAGGTGGCGGCAGGAAGACCGGCAGGAAAATCAGCGGTGGCGGCAGGAAGATCAGCGGTGGCGGGATGCAACTCTGGGGCTGCTGCGTGATCAAACTGACATGCTCCGGCGTCTTGTGGAGCTTCAGGAACGGCAGCAGGATCACAGAGTGCCGCTGCAGCCCCTGTATAACCACCCTCAACCCTCACCATGTTCCACATCCTCCTCACTCAGACGTGTAAGAACGCGTGGGGGGAGGCTCCGTGCACCCGCCCACTCCACCCCCATGGACAGCCCAACCAGAAGGATGTCGTTACTCTGAATTTTTTTTTTAATGACCTTCTCCATCCCTCCTATCCTCCTCCCAAACCACACCCTTACTTCTCTCCCTCTTTTTATAATGAATCAATAAAGAATTCATGCTTTTTAAATGAGAGTGACTTTATTTGCATAAGTAAGCTGTACTCGAAGGAGGGGAGTTGCTTACAGGGAATGAGTCAATCAAGGGGGGGTGGGTGTTCATCAACAAACACAGCAGTCACACTGTACCCTGGCCATTGATGAAGCTCGTTTTCAAAGCTTCTCTGATGCGCACCGCTTCCTGGTGTGCTCTTCTAATCTCCCTGGTGTCTGGCTGCGCGTAATCAGCGGCCAGGTGATTTGCCTCAGCCTCCCACCCCGCCATAAAGGTCTCCCCCTTACTCTCACAGAGATTGTGGAGAATACAGCAAGCAGTAATAACATAGGGGACATTGGTTTGGCTGAGGTCTGAGCGAGTCAGTAATGTGCGCCAGCGTGCCTTTAAACGGCCAAATGCACATTCCACCACCATTCTGCACTTGCTCAGCCTGTAATTGAACAGATCCTGACCACTGTCCAGGCTGCCTGTGTATGGCTTCATGAGCCATGGCATCAAGGGGTAGGCTGGGTCCCCCAGGATAACGACAGGCATTTCAACATCCCCAACTGTTATTTTCTGGTCTGGGAAGTAATTCCCTTGCTGCAGCCATTTAAACAGAGTAGTGCTTCTGAATACGCAAGCGTCATGAACCCTCCCTGGCCATCCCACGTGGATGTTTGTGAAACGTCCCTTGTGATCTACCAGTGCTTGCAGCACCATTGAAAAGTACCCCTTCTGGTTTACGTACTGGGTGCCCTGGCGCTGCAAGCAAAAAAAGGCGCGAAACGGTTGTCTGCTGCTCAGGGAGGGAGGGGTGAGGCTGTACCCAGAACCACCCGTGACAATGATTTTTGCCCCATCAGGCACTGGGATCTCAACCCGGAAATGCCAAGGGGCGGGGGAGGCTGCGGGAACTATGGGATAGCTACGGGATAGCTACCCACAGTGCAACGCTCCAGAAATCGACGCTAGCCTCGGACCATGGACGCACACCACCGATTTAATGTGTTTAGTGTGGCCGCGCGCACTCGATTTTATAAAATCTGTTTTACAAAACCGGTTTATGCAAATTCAGAATAGTCCCGTAGTGTAGACGTACCCTCAGAAATCAAGCTGATAGCAACAGTTTCCACACAGGTCCCTTCTTCGTGGAGTTGGCGAGGGAAGGAATGTACTTAACATAGTCTTTTGATCCTTGATCTTGCACAATGGCTCATTTGCGTTTAATGAACAGGATTTAACATCTTCTGGTTAGAGACAATGGTTTGCATCACACACATCATACAACTATGTTGAGTTACATAGTTAGACATTCACAATGCAAATACTTGCTATCAGCAGCGGCGGCTCCAGGCACGAGCGCTACAAGCGCATGCCTGGGGTGGCAAGCCGTGGGGGCTGGCCTGCTGGTCCCTGCAAGGGTGGCAGACAGGCAGCCTTCAGCGGCTTGCCTGCAGGAGGTCCACTGGTCCCGCGGATTTGGCAGCAATTCGGCGGCGGGGACACCGAAGCCGCGGACCAGGGACCTCCCGCAGGCAAGCCGCCGAAGGCAGCCTGCCTGCTATGCTTGGGGTGGCAAAAAAGCTAGAGCTGCCCCTGGCTATCAGTTTATAACATGGGGTATAGTTGAGCGACAACAATGCATGCAGCATTCTACAAGTATTTTATAAAACACAAAACACATTCTTATCAACTTTACATCTAATATTTATTTTGATAATACTAACTCAAGGTAAGCAAGACTGGTTTCTAGCTATGCCTTTGTAGGGGTTCAGTGCGGCCTGGGACCATGGCATGAACTGGTATCTGATCTGTCAGTGTTACAACAGGCAAGGCTTTAAAAGAGAGAGAGAAAAATAAGTATGGTTTGAAAAACAAATAAAAAGTGGTAATTAGGGTGAGGCTAGTAGACCCTATGAAATTACATGAATACGGATTAGAAGAATCAAACATCTATATTGTAAGATGTAGGGATCTGTCATCTTATATCTCTATAAAGGCTTGTTTACACTGGAACAGTCAAGAAAGCCAATGCACTTTAACTTCACACTTTTAGTTAATTCATCTTAGTTTTCCTGAGTGTCTGTACATAGACTATCGAATGTGCTTAAGAGCCTTGTACTTTTTTGGCAACATAGAACAGCTCCAACTCCCATGTAAATCAATAGGCCTCTTTTCATTGATTTCAGTGGAAGTTACATGGGTAATACTAAAAGACAAAGTAGCCTCTCTCCACATTTCTCTTGAACACATTACTGGGTGTTCTCCAGCTCTTCTGAGTCAGAGGCACCCAAGACATTCTGGAATGATTCTATCCCAGAGAAGCCCAGAATATGCGTCTCAGGTAGGGTCAAGCTTTCTCTGCTGGTAGCCCACCAGATTGCTGTGGGGCAATCCAGCCTCTGGATCCCTGATGGTTTTAAGCTTCCCTGGATCTCACCAGGTTGCAGCACTGTTTCTTCTCTTGGCCTCTCTGGCACATTTCCTTGGCACCACCTCTTAGTTCTGTTACTCCTTCACAGAAATGGGGCCCTGCAGACCTCCTGCCTTAGATCCCTTTAGCAGTGCTGCCCCTCAAAATGTGCCAGTCTTTTAAACATATCCACTCCCAGAATTCTACCATAGGTATAAGCCTTCTGGGTTAGTTTAACTCTTTCAGGGGGCTTAAAGTAGGTATAGCATATAATAGTTTGCATGGATGTCTAACATGTTGTTGCTTTATACTTAATCAAATCCGTACAAAAATAATAAACCCTACATGTATTTTCCCTCACTCTAGCTCACTACTCCCTTGAGAGTTCTTGGGAGACCATCTAGGTTCAGTTAGAGAGGGTCCCTGCTCCCCAACAGTTATTTTGCAAGTGTAGTTTTTGGCTTTTCAATTTATACTATTTACACTATTTAATAACAAAACTATCTTATTCAGATAGTAAATTAATACCCTATGTAAGGTTTATTAACAACTGATGCCAAATAGGTGCTAAATTTGCCAGACTTCAGCATGTCAAATTTCAACAATTATTTATTTTCATGGCTAGATTGTAAACCGGCAACTTCACCCCATACCCTGCCAAAGGTGATCTGTAATGGGAATACAGAAAGGTCTCAGTGTGGCTAGCGAGCACAGTTAAAGATGTATACCTGAAAACTCTATTGTCAGCTTCTTTAGAGCATCTTAATGTGATTGCCTTGTCAGCTCCATCAATAATACAGGGCAAAGATCAATCTGTAATGAGAGAAGATGAGATAATTTTCATAAGTGTAGTACCCTGATGCCTCCCTGGTAACTGGAAGCTGCAATTACATGGTTATACTGCATATTACTGTTCAAATGTATTGTAGGTCTGACATTTGGGATAGCCAATGATAGATAAAATGAAACTACAGTAGTGACACATATCTAACTAGCAACAACTTGCAAAAAAGTAGGTCATCTTGAGTTTCTGGAATATAATTTAAAAGTGTAAAGCCCATAACTATGCTCTTTCTATTGTATTTTCTTGCCAAAAAAAGATTGAATGAATGTTCAGCATGAGTAAGGTCCAATACTATAATCCAGTTCTCATATAGAAATACCTAATTTCTAGCCACAACGCTGTTTCTTGCTCATGTAGGAGGTTACAAGTAATAATTCATGCTTTTCTTTCACAGTTTCTTATATTGTAACTGGAGCTGTAAATATCATAGTTACTGTTAATAGAGACTCAGAGTGATCCCTCTTCTTATTACCATGAAATCCTCTAATTCAGTAACTCTCAGACTTCTTCAGCTAAGGAACTTTTACAATCCCCCACATCCTGTGGACTCCTGTCCAGTGCTTTAAGAATTTTCATCAACATGGTCTTTAATCAAAATTATTGCTTCTCCCCACCACACAGACTTTTTTATTGTAATTTAGTATCACATTCTTCCTCTAGTCTTCCTGGAACTGCCATGGTGGCTGGCCCTCTTGTTTTTTTTGCCCTTCTTTCACCCTTCTATTTTGCTGGTGTTGCTATGTGAGCTCAGTTTGTAACTTGTCAGGTCTTCTCCTTCCCTCCCCATCATCACCACTTCTGTCAATGTTATTTATTGTTGCTTTTCTTCTTCCCACCTGCCATTACACCTTCTCATTTATCCTTGAAAATGGCGTTGTTTACGGCCGTCACTGTTCCTGTGGCAACTCTGTTGGTGCTGCTACAGGAATAAGGAACCTAGCAAGTGGCCCCAGGTTTCATTTCATTTGCTTTCATTTTCTTCCAATAATGGTACCCTAGAGAGATAAGATAAAATTTAAAAAATCCAAGAAAATACTAATTACACAAATTATCAAAAGAGAATTCAACTATGTTTTGCTGAAACTGGGTTGATATATTTGCTTTTAGAGTTAGTTGTGTGATAAGTGGCTTTTCTTTTACTTTGAGTGTTTGTAGGCTCATTTCTCTAATTTAAACAACTATTTTACTGTACTTTATTTAATTTGCTATTGGTGTACAACTGGATAGCAGATGCACCAAGGTGTTTTATACACCTAATTGAAACTTGGTAGCACACTTCAGGTCTATAGTCTCATTCACAGTCCCATAAAAATGATTCACTTATTTCAATAAATCATGGAAGATTGGCATTATGCAAAACCTGGAATATCTGATATGTTTTTCTTTTTTTCACAATTGTAGTTATTCCTGTACTTCCTCAGTGTTCTGGTTGTATGCTGTATATCTACTGAAAAAGCATTTAACAATCCTAATATATATGTTGTATATCATGATCTATGGCAGTATTTTCAGGGGATACCACTGCAATGCGAGTAGTTTATCAGATGCATTTACCCACTTTATTTTAATCTTTAAAGTTATCTAAGGCCTTGATTGATTTACAAATTTAAACTTTTATTCTAATATTTCTGTCCAAGAGTCCATTATATCCAAGGTGACTATCCGATTTCCGATCTAATGCTGGAATTTTGCCTTCCATATTAGACATCCAGAGTTTTACTTATCACCTTCCATCATGTCAATTTCTCCAGGCTCTACCCTGTGATAAGCAACTGTTCTCCTCCTCCTCATGTTGGGTGCAACATATTTAAAGATAATCAACCTAGATTTAGGACTTGCTCTTAGAAATTTGATTAAGAAGAAACCTTTCATCTGCAAATCTATATTAGGTAAACAATAGCAGCTTTGTCTTCTTAAATAGACTTATAGAAGTCCACCAGTTATATTGTAGATGGAACATCTGTTTGATCTGCTGGCTCCTGGAGGAAGTGTGCACTGGGAAAGATCTTACCAGGGCAACAGACTAGGTAATATCATGTGTCCAACACTAGAAAAACATGATTGTGGTAGAAGGACTCAAGAAGAAGTTTCACCAGTTTAGAGGCTTCTCCTAATTCTATTGTTTCATGATAAATCTGGGGGGGAGGGTAGCCATTCTAAAACTGACCTAGTTCAGATGTGAATTTTTATTCAAAAGTACAAACTATGAAATAATGTCCATTCTCTCAACCGTGAGGTGGCACAAATGAAGAGAACTGAAGAGATAGAGGGAGAATGAGTGGAAGCCAGAAACCCAGAATCTAACCACTTTTTTTAATGTTCCACTTTGTGGACTGTCTATTAGCACATCTCCCTTTGTTTGCAGTGTTTTCAAAACATACTGAGGTTTGAAGAGGCCCCAGTAGCACTGGTAGTGGAATATAAATCTGTTTAAGACCTTTAATGCTGATGCTTACACCAGAAATATATTATCCCAGAAATCTCTAGTCCAACAGCAACCATTTTGTATAAACCGGAATAAAAAAAAGTTGTACTGAAAGTGCAGGGAAGGGGTTCTTAAAATTCCTTACAAACCCATGGGTTTCTTCTGACCTACCCATAGCTATTTGCCACTGATTTTAGAGGCCCTAACTGAGTGCCATACACAATTTCTCGCTTTCATGGTGTATATTAAATACATTGTTTCCAGTTACTGCTCAACACAGACCAATCAGAGTTTTTCCTCTGTGAGAGTTCCACAGTATAACTGAATCATTAACTGCACTTGTTTGTCTCTCCCCACAATAAAGAAATCTATAAAAATAAGTTTGAAAAAAATGTGAAGAATGATGCGAAGGATTTGATTTAAAGGGACTTAGGGAAGGAAATCCAGAGAGTTAGGGCTATCACTTGACCATAACTCTTTCTGTTCTGCTCAATGTCTCAGAACAATGGGTAATCTTACATATCATATGGTTGGAAATTCCAATAAATTGATACAATGGTGTAATTATAGATGCTGAGGCATCCATTATCAGAAGCATGCTGTGTATATTATATATATCGGTATACTTATTGGTTCCTATGTGTAGTATTTCTGCAGCATTTATATTTTGTTCCAGGTACATAAATAAAACTTGCCAAATTTATCCCTGTGGGTGTAACTGATCCAAGTCCAAGGACATTCTAAAGGAATGGGAAGGATTGAAACTTAGCTGGTTGGGGTTTTATTTGTGACAGCGTAGGGAGATAACAGACCTGGTTTAAAAGATTGTGTAGCTGAGAGAAGAACTGTATTAACTCTCTGCTGGCAGCCAGTCCATATGTAGGGATCTCGGGAGTGACAGAAAGACAGAGTAAACCCTGGCCAGAGACACTCTAGAGGGGACGGAAGAGGAGGAATGGAACACAGAACCCAACCAAGGACCTGACTCCCAAATAAAAGTGGAAAAACACACACATACCCCCACACCCCAATCTTATCCTCTGAGTGTATGAGTAAGGTCAGAAGAGGACAACTTTCTCAGAAATTTCATCTACCAGTCTGAGTAACAGCACAAATATTGAAGCTGTTGCAAGTAGAATATATGAGGGAGAGTTCAGGATAAGGTGCAATAATGTTAAATAATTGTAGAAAAAAGGAAAAAGAAGCTAACAATATATTTGGCTAAATTGCTAATTTGTGAGTGGGGGAAGGGAGGAAAGGCACTTACAGTAATTAATGTGACTGAATTAAATGTTACCAATATAATAAAATAATCATAATAGAGTTTCTAACAGAGTATTGGATACAAAGAGAAAAGAAAATAGTTACACATACTGAACAGCGTAAAATATGTATGGAGTTACAACTTGTTCTGATAAATCATGATCAATCACTGAATGTGCAGATGTGACTTGTTACAATTCAAAAATCTGGAATGAATAGTGATGGTTGTATCCTTGAGAAGGGAGTGAGTCTCTTATCTTTCTGCATTGGAAAGAGACAAATCAGACATTGATAAGGACAAGCTTTAGAAATACATTTATTTTGCATCAATTTCAACACTATGAAAATGGTTTTTTTTTAAACAGCTCCCTTTTTTATACCTGTATGCAATTGGCTGCCCTTCTAAGCCATCTAGAAGGACAAAGTAACCTTATAGCATTTGTTGAGTTGTATGACAGTGAATGCAGGAGGAAAAATCATTAAAGTTATAGATGACACACACAAATGAGTTCCTCACTTCATTGTGTGCAAGTGCTTGTTACAAATATCCACAAAAAGCAGATTTCATGAATTCATCTCGTCAGGATATTTCAAAATTAACATTCTAGTCCAAACTAAATGAATTACCTCACGACTCTTGCCCAAGATATATAGATATATCAACCACTCCCATTCTTTATCCTTTGTTGGAACTCAGTAAGAATGGCATTTAGAGTAGGTCATTTTTCCTGGGAAAATCCAGGGATGCAATTGCCTTGTACTATACTTAAAAATGATTTATCCTCTTAGCTTCATTTAGTCAGAAAAAGAGACTGTGATTTTAAGCAACGTTGTTTGTAGTCTTGTCTGAAGTTTCTTGTGATGTTTTTGAATTCATACTCTGTTTTACGAGTGTAAATCCTCTGGACCCTTCAAAATCTTATTGGATTTGTCCTGTGTCATGACTTGAGAGTGTGTGTGTATATCTATATCTATGAATGAGTTTTGTATCCTGACACATTATCCTTCATCTACCTTATAAGTTAAACTTTATATAGCAGAACATGAATATTATGAGGGGGGAGGGATAGCTCAGTGGTTTGCACATTGGCCTACTAAACCCAGGGTTGTGAGTTCAACCCTTGAGGGGGCCACTTAGGGATCTGGGGCAAAAATCAGGAGTTGGTCCTGCTAGTGAAGGCCAGGGGCTGGACTCAATGACCTTTCAAGGTCCCTTCTAGTTCTGGGAGATTGATATATCTCCTATTATTATAGACTACATCAGGTTATTTACTCTAATTATGATCTGGAATGAGCAAACTGGTTTGTATAAATTAAAAACCAATTTGAACTTTCACCACCTCAAGCTTGAATTGAACATTTGATCTTATTTTATGAAAGTGTGGACAATGGGAAGTTAAGGGGAAATGCATCAAAGTTTATGGATGAAAAGAAAAAGTATCTGAAAACAAATTTGGCAATGGCTGAAAAGGAGAAGGATAACCTCCGAAGAACATTGGGTTTTAGGCCACAAAAGCTTATGCGCAAATAAATTTGTTGGTCTCTTAGGTGCCACAAGTACTCCTTGTTCTTTTTGCTGATACAGATTAACACAGCTACCACTCTGAAGCATTAGAAGAGGTTCAGAGATGATGCATATGGGGAAAACCCAAGGAAAGAGGGGAATAGTGGTGGACTGATGAAATGCAGGTAGCAATGTGAAACAAGAAAATGACACACAAAGAAAAAAGATATGAACCCCTTGAATACAAAGCAAATTAAATACAAAGAAGCAGAGTGAACTGCTGAGCAGGCAGTGAAGGCCAAAAGAATGGCTTGGATGACCTGTACCCACTATCCAAACTATCCATTGCTAGCTAGCAAAAACGATCTGCAGCATTGCAAAAAAATGAGATGCAAAGGGAAGGAGGATGGTCTTGCAAAATCATTTGTAACTGATGACCAAGGGAAGCTGCTAGCAACACCTGAACAAGTAAAGGAGAAGTGGAAACAATACTTTCAGAGTCTCTTAAATAAAGCAAGCCCGTTTAGGGAAAAGTTGCAACATGTGGTATCTGAGGCTCACATAACGGACAAAAGATGAGAAATGCAGTGCAGATAATGAAGAATGGTAAGACACAGGACCCAATGAAGTGACAGCAGACCTCTTGAAAGTCTTAGTGAAAGATAAATAAAATGGATGAGCTGAGTGGTTAAAGCCATAGGGCAAGAGAAGAGAATTCTCAGTGACTAGTGCAAGTCTATCTTGGTCCCAGTACATAAGAAGGGAAGCATCCCTGAATGTGGAAACTATTGATGGTAAAGCTATTGTTGCATGGGATGAAGATATTGGACTGCAACTTGAATGCTAGGATTAGGAGTATGGTGGAACCCCGCATTGAACAAGAACATTTTGGTTTTAGGAAAGGATGAGAGAGTTTTACAGATGCCATGTTTGTCACTCAGTAAGTGGAAGAGAAGCGGTTAGAGTACCAACAGGATAAATTCTGGATTTTTATAGACCTAGAAAAGACATGATCAAGTGGACAAAGAGACGCAGTGTTGAAGAAATATGGAGTGTCTGATGATTTAATAACTATGGTGAATATCCTAATAGATCACCTAAAACAGTGATCCAAACATGTTTTGAAATGACAAGCCCCTTTGACATTAAAGTTGAACTGCACCAGGGATTGGCCCTCAGTCGGCTGTTTTTTCTAATATTGATTAACTAAGTCAGCAGGATTTAGGATGGGAAAAGTTGAAAAGTTGCTATATGCAAATGCTATAGCAATAAATTCATGCTCAGAAGAAGACTTAAAGGAAATAATAAATAGTAATATGACCAACTAAGCTGGCATGGGATGAAAAGGAACATAACTAAGACTGTGGAATCAGTAGAAGTACCAAAGGGAAACTGGGTATAGAGATTATTGGAGCATGACTAAATCAGACGGACCAGTTCAAGTACCTAAGTAACTTGGTCACAGAAGATACAGTCCAGACTGGGGTGTGCCGGAAGACTGTGGAATAACACCTCAGGTGTTGTGTATTACAAGCATTAGCCACTGAGACTAAAAGCCCAGCTGTATAGACCATTGGCACCCTCTGCTATACTGCATAGTGCAGAGGAATGGATGGTAAAGCAATGGCAGATTCAACACCTACAGGTGTTCAAGATGCACTATCTTTATACAATTAAAAAAAGTTGCACAAGGGCAAATTTTAAAATGAAAACATTAAGATGGACTCAGTTGTGATGAGTCTGACAAAATCCAAGAAGTGCAAATTCACTGGTTTAGACACATGCAGAGGATAAATAAAGGGGACTTAGAGAAGATAGCATGGCAGGAGAGACCTCAAGGAAGTAGTAGATGGATTGCATCAAACAAGATGGTAAGCAGATGGACCTTTAGTGCTGACTCAGGCAGATGAAGGTGAATGCTTGCACAACAACCCAACCTCAGATGGTGGGATAAGGGGAAGAAGACTGAGTTGGTTTATTTCCCCACTTCTTCCTGTTATTTTTTTAAGCCTCTGCACTGATGGATTCTGGCCAGGACAGGACCAAAATTAAAAGTCGTTAAATACAGTAAGTGGCTGTTCTAATACTTGCAGCATATGGGTTGGGGTGAGGATATGAGGGGGAAATTAAGAAGAATTTATATGCTCCCAAACCTACATAATCATTCAAATTATCTTCATCATCACTGCATTTACTATTTGGGGTGGGGCTATCTTTTTGTTCTGTATTTGTACAGCACATACTATAACAGGGTACTGGTCCCTGACTGCTACCAGATGCTACCACAATACAAATAATACCAATTTGGACTAAATATTTTGTATTTGTGATCATGTTTAATAGACAAAGGAGGGGAGGCAGCATGATTTCTGCCCTGGTAGGATTGCCTGTCTCCTCTCACTTATTTTTCTATTCCAAGTTCATGAGCACATCTCTCATTTTCCTTCTCTTCTTTCTTTTCCATTCTCGGGACACAATGATAAGAACATTGGCAAATTATGGGATGGCCTGAGGATAGGCATTAATCTAAAGCAGCACAGCACTGAACATTTCTCAAGTTTTCTGTGTTTTCTTGTCGTGTGGTGAAGGCCACTTCTTTATCTCCTAGGGAGGAATAATCTGCTCTTGAACACATCTACTGTCTGATAATATTAATTGCCTGCCTGCCTACCTACATCCTGGGCCTTATGTACTCCACAGCACAATAAGGCCAGGTGCTATAAGCAACCCTCTACTCCTAAGCAAGAACCCCTAAATTCTGCAAGGTAATTTATTCTGTCTCCATGAATTACCTTTTGTTCTCATCCCTTCCCCATTTACAAAAAACATGCCTAACTTATAGTGGAAAATATTCATTAATATAAAATTAGTCAATTAATTTCAAGTTATTTTTATTATGGTTTTTTTGGCTATGTTCTCCCGGAGGTCCAGCTCCACACCTCAGGCTGAGGATCACACAATTTAGTTCAGGTGGCTTGGCTCAGAACCATCCCCTCTCTGTGTGCCAGGTAGCTTCAGAAATTCATCGCCCCAGATCCCCAGGCTATGACTGGTACAATGTTCTCAGGCAACCTACCTGCCCAGTTTACCTATATTGTTCCCCATGCTTAGCAGAAATAGGACTCCTGCTCTGGTTTCATGAGCTGCTTCCTGGTTCTATTGAACAATGCAGAGACTGTAGTAGACTTAGGTAATACTCAGCACGACTAAAGGTGTCAGAATCTGGGCCTGTGAAAATGGTCACGAAGTATAACTTCTCTTATGTTTGATGTCCCAATTCTGTGTACTTAATAGCACTATTTTGTTTAATCACTTCTTGCTCAGTTTTATTTATAACAGTCCTGATTGTTCCTTTAAGGCACAGTAGATCCAATTTAACCCACAGGAGGGGACGGGTAGCTCAGTGGTTTGAAGATTGGCCTGCTAAACCCAGAGTTGTGAGCTTAATCCTTGAGGATGCTCTTTAGGAGTCTGAGGCAAAAATCTGTCTGAGGATTGGCTCTGATTTGAGCAGGGGGTTGGACTAGATGATCTCCTGAGGTCCCTTCCAACCCTGATATTCTATGATAAAACATGTTTTACAATAGGGTTGTATGGATACTACTTACTATCATTTAATTCAGGCCTGCACAACTCGTAAAGCGGTGAGGGCCACATTCCTCCAAAGAAAACAGCCGAGGGCCGAAACCTCCCAGCCCCGCAGAAACACCCCGCCCCAGGGCCGCCCAGCCCTACAGAAACAAGCCCTCCTTCCCCAGCGCCGCCCCACCAAAACAGCTGTGGGCCAAAAAGGAAGGTTGGGGGTGGGGAGTTGATATTTTATTTTAAATCAACCAGGGGCTCCCAGCTGAAGAGGTGGCTGGGAGCCCTCAGGGTCAAATTAAAGGGCTCGGGGCTCCGGCAGCTGGGGGAACCCGGCAGGGTCGGCTCTAGATTTTTTGCTGCCCCAAGCAAAAAAAAATTTTGACTGCCCCCCATCCCAGCCCTGGGATCCCCCCTGTACCCCGCTGCTGCCCCAATCCTGGGCTCTCCCCCCACTGACCCACACCCCTGCAGCCCCAGAGCTGGGCTTCCCCCTTTCCTCCCCACCAGAGCCCTCCCCCGACCCTGCTGCTGCCCCAGCCCTGGGCTCCCCCCCACACACACCTCCTGCCTCCCCAGCCCTGGGTCACTGGTAATGCTCCCAGGGCAGGTCATTCAGCAGGAATGTTGGATGTGCACAAAACACAGACAGGATTGGTTCCCATATGGTTACAGAGCTGCAGTAAAGTGGAACAATTTTCAGCTTGTGTGATTGGAAGATATCTGGATGCATATTATAAGACTGTCCTCCATAAATGAGGAAAAGTTGAGGTGCCTTTATTATTCTTTTGTTCCACTCTTTCTATTGGGGAATTTGTCAATGCAATATCACTGTCTTCCTTAAACAAACAAAAAGGCAATGGCTGTTGAAAATAGCAATTCCAGTGCTAATAAGCATTTCTTGCTCAATTTTATCCTGCTTTTTCTACAGCAAGTTACAGTGGATCAGTATATTTGATTTGGGAGAAATGAAGTAACAGCTGCCCAAACTGAGCTTGAGCACTCCTGAATTTTGAAGTGTTCAAATCTGGAAGGCAGGTGCTGGAGGGGGGCTTGTGGGCTCCATGGGGGAGCATGGCAGCAATGTGTCTGGAGCTGAATGGAGCCAGACACGCTGGTCTGAGTGGCACGGTAAGGGGGTTGGGGGTTGGAGAAAGGGTAGGGTGTTCCAGGGGGCAGTCAAGGGACAGGGAGCAGGGGTGGTTGGATGGGGCAGAGGTTCAGGGGGGCAGTCAGGGGATAGGCAGCAGTTGGATAGGCATGGGAGTCCCAGGGGTTTATCAGGGGACAGGTAGGGGGTGGGGTCCTGGGGGAAAGCTGGGGGGGTCTTGGGAGGGGGCAGTTGGGGTGTGATGTTATTGGTATAAATTGGGACCATATAGAACATGTGTTGCAACCAAGGTCCTGTAGTGGCACCAAATCTTAAGTAAAGGGGGTCATATAAGGTGTCTAAGACCAGGTTCTGGGTTGCTGGTTATGATTATGCTGTCTGTATGTCTGTGTATCATTTTGTAGTTGAAGTTATAAGTATTGGCTCTGTACTGTCTGTATTTTGTATTATGCTCTGCTTCTGGGAAATATCCCAGACAAGCTGGTGTTAGCCCTGCCTAGCTGGCTTGATGGCCCATTAAGGACCATCAGCTACACAATTGACCCATGGAGAGAAGGCAGACATGCCTTGTGACTCAGCAAAGTATGCAGGGACTGGCCCATGTGACTCCAGACTCCATTTCGCTGTAATTTTCCACAGCGTGGACAAAGAGATTCTTACACCTGGAAAAGTCTATATAAGGCTGATGCATCATCTCCATCTTGTCTTCAATCCTGCTTCTGACCTCTGGAGGGACTTCGATACAAACTGAAGCTTTCAAAAGGGACTGAACGACCCATCCCAGTGGGGGATGTATTCCAGAGACTTAATCTGAACCTGCAGTTTACTCCAGCACTGCTGCAAGCCTGAACTAAGAACTTTGCCATTACTGTATGTAATTGATTCCATTTAACCAATTCTACCTCTCATCTCTACCTTTTTCCCTTTGTAAATAAACCTTTAGATTTTAGATTCTAAAGGATTGGCAACAGCGTGATTTGTGGGTAAGATCTGATGTGTATATTGACCTGGGTCTGGGGCTTGGTCCTTTGGGATCGAGGGAACCTTTTTCTTTTATTGGGGTGTTGGTTTTCATAACCATTCATCCCCAGGACGAGTGCACTGGTGGTGATGCTGGGAGACTGGAGTGTCTAAGGAAATTGCTTGTGTGACTTGTGGTTAGCCAGTGGGGTGAGACCAAAGTCCTTTTGGTCTGGCTGGTTTGGTTTGCCTTAGAGGTGGAAAAACCCCAGCCTAGGGCTGTGACTGCCCTGTTTGAGCAATTGGTCCTGATTTGGCACTCTCAGTTGGGTCCCGCCAGAATCGCTCCGTCACACGGGACAAGGAGAAGGGAGGCTTAGATAGCAGCTGGGGTCCCAAGGGGCAGTTGGAGCAGGGGTCTGGGGAGGGAGCAATCAGAGGACAAGAAGCAGCAGCATTTAGATAGGGGGTGGGGTCCTGGGGGGCAGTTAGGGGCAGGAGTCCCAGGAGAGGGGTATCAGGGGATAAGGACCAGCGGTGTTAGATAGGGGGTGGGGGTCCTGGGGGGCAGTTGGGGCAGAGGTCTGGGAAGGGGGCAAACAGCAGCCGCATGCCAGGATTCAAACGGCTCTGGGCTGCCCGCAGCTGCAGGGAGCCCTGAGCCCTTTAAATCCCAGCTGTGGCTGGAAATCTCTGCGGGCAGCCCAGAGCTCTCTGACTCCCGGCCGCGGCCGAGATTTAAAGGGCTCTGGGCTCCCCGTGGCTAGGGGCAACCCAGAGCCTTTTAATTCCCAGCCACGGCTGGGATTTAAAGGGCTCTGGGCTCCCGGCCGCTGCGGGCAACCTAGAGCCTTTTGATTCCCGGCCGCGGCTGGGATTTAAAGGGCTCTATGCTCCCCGCCGCTGCGGGCAACCCAGAGCCTTTTGATTCCCGGCCGCGGCTGGGATTTAAAGGGCTCTATGCTCCCCGCCGCTGCGGGCAACCCAGAGCCTTTTGATTCCCGGCCACGGCTGGGATTTAAAGGGTTCTGGGCTCCCTGCGGCTGCGGGCAGCCCAGAGCCCTCTGACTCCCAGCCGCAGCCGGGAATCAAAAGTCTCTGGGCTGCCCGCAGAGCGCCATGTGCGGGGGATTTAGAATCCCCTCGCGGGCCGCACAGTGAGGCTCCGCGGGCCGCATGTTGTGCAGGCCTGATTTAATTGTTTCTATACTTTTCCTGTACAAAAGACTTTGTTACAATGTTATCCATGGCTGGGAAAAAAGGGAATATAATATCCAAACAAAATCTTAAACTGTCTCAGGTCTTTCTACAAAGGGGAGACAGATACCAGAAGAAAAATAGACATTTTTATTAAATATTAAAAACGTGATAAATCCATTTTCCTTTTCTTGATTTTTAATTGATATCTTTAGCTCTATAGACCATCTAGACCCAAGCTGACTATTGTGTATCTGGCTCTAAAGGACGCAACAAATATAGCATGTTGATCTTATTTCAGTGGCGGTCTCTATGCACCAAGCAGAGATTTTTCCTTTCATATATCACTCACAACTAGCTGAACTGTTTTCACAATGTCATCTCAAAACATAGTCTTAGATTTTTCTTTCTTCTTTTCTTTATGCTATCTTTTGTTGTTCTGATTATTAGTCAAACTGAGCCTAAATTTTATTACCTCTGTCCGACATCATAGGCTCCACTGATAGCAAAGGTTACGTAAATAGGAGAGAGAAATAAATACAGCATTTTCTGCTGTTTTCTGAAAGTTATTTCTATTGTTTATGCACACACAGCATCACTTTACCTGTATATCCAGAAATTCATTGATGACTGTGTTTTTGTCGCAGTTAAGATGATACCACAGACACAATGGCATTTAGGTACCCAGCTTCCAATGAAAGTCAATGGGAGTAGGGAGCTTCATGCTTATTTGTGCCTTTGAAAATCTCCACCTATACGATTTCTATTTCTCCATTGATGCAGCACAAAGGAATCAGAGCATGACAAAGAATCAAGGCCAAGATTTTAAAAAATAGAAGTATAATCCAGACTCCTAAATTCATATTTTGATCCCTACCCAATGGTGCCAGAAATGGGGATGGGGGATGCAGAGGGGCCATGTCCCACCCTTTTTAATAAGAGCATAGTTTGCCCGTTATCAGCTCCCCTGCTATGAAGCACAGCCTCTGCCGTCACTGCTCCACGCATGCATAAGGCTTTCAGATGGAGGTGTGGGGGTGTCAATGCCACCCCCTGCCCCCAAACTATGCTCATGTTTAAAAGTGGGGGGCATGGTCCTCTGCTCTCCCAATTCTGGCACTGGTGGGCCCCCCCACTTCTACAAAGCTTTTGATGCCTTTGCCATTTTCAGAAATATAGAGCATCCAGTAGCTCCCACTGACCAGTACTTTTACAAATTGGGCAGATGCCTTAGTGTGGATTTAGGATCCTGTCTCCGGGCTTCTATTTTTGAAACTCTTGCACCAGTCGCATTCAATGTCAGTGGTGGTGCCTCACCTTATACAGTATTAACCCAGCTGTGATTGGGTTGGTCAACTCACACTAATGATGAGGCAGTAAAATGACCATCTTTTGAAAAATCAAAAGCAGGACACATGCAGAAGTCCCACCCCTGCTGCTTCTCCTCCCAAGCCCCTGCCTCCTGGCCAGGCTGGAAGCCAAAGTGGGATTGTGATGGGATGCCTGCCCCACACTGGGTTCTAAGGGATTAACAGAACCCTAAGGAGGCTGCACAGGAGGCAGCCAATCAGAGAAGGGCTGAAGGGAGCAGCCAAGCTGGCCCATATAAAAAAAGTTGCTGCAGGGCAGAGGAGAGCAGTTCTCTGCTTGGAGCCTAGGGAGGAAGGACTGCATCTCTGGAGGGCTGAGAGAACTGCCAGCACCCTGGACAGAGCAGTGCTGCTAGCAGGAATCAGGAGAACGAGAAACAGCTCCTGGCTGGCTGCTGGGGTTTGCAGGTTGAGGTCCTGAGGCCAGGGCAAAGAGGATGCCGGGACCACAAGGAAGTGGCCAGACAGTTTTCTGCAGTAGGCACTAAGGGAAGTGGCTTAACAGTGGACAGCAGGTCCCCCAGAAGGGGGGTGCACAGTGTGTGGCATGGCCAAAGGGCTGCATCCTTGAAGCGGATGCTGCAATCCTTGAAGAGATGTGGGTCCTAAAAGAGGAGTGACAATGGCGAGGCACTGCCCGAAGCAGGTGCACTACCATGCAGAGCTAATTCCCAAGAAAACCAACAGGAGATGCCACAGTAGTGAGGGAGCACCGTTACACGGGCTTGAGGAGAGCCACCCAAGGAACCTGGGCCGCTCTGGGGAGCTGAGACTCTCCACCTGCCCTCAGCAGGGGGCCCGAGAGCAACCTCTGTTCATGTCCCTGTCCCCAGATATGTTGATCTTCAGGACATGCTTCTTTGTAATTACATTATAAGCTCTGTGGGGCAAAGACTAGATCTTCCTGTGTATGTGGCATCACCTAGTATGAGCAAGTCCTGATCCTGATTGAGGGCTTTAGGTGCTACAAGAATACAAATAATATTACTATTGTTACTAATTAAAATAAACTGTTGACCCTGCCAGCAGGTAGGGGATCTTGGGGGACAACTACTGCACTGGTGGGGTGCAAAATAAACTTTATTAAGAAAATGCAAAAACAGGGAAAATTCAATAGTGAGGGGTATGGGGTTTTTTAAGGTAGACAATGGGGGAGGGGTTTCTTTTAGTAAATAGTATAGGGGGTTTCAAAAGTGGGGTACAATACAGTGGGGTACAATACAGTTGGTAACCAATTAACACTGAAGTATAAATGTAACAGGTAGCTAACAATTTCTAAGTAAAGGGTGTGTCACAGCAGCATATAACCAACTAACAGTTATGGGTAAAACGTGTTAAAAAACCAACAACTCTAGATAAAAATGTGTTACAGTGGTGTAAATGGAAAATGTGAGGTGTGTCAGAGAGAAAAAGGGTAACCAATGTGGTTTTATGCTAGATTTCAGCAATACAATTGAGGTTTGGCAGCAGTAGGAGCGGGGTGAACACGTAGGGAAAGGGATTAAAGGTGAGAGAGAGAGCGAGAGAGAGAAAGGCAGTGGTAGAGGAATGAGGTTGGGGGATGAGGGGAGAGGAGTACATGGTGGAGCAGAGACCAAAGGCAGAGGCGCTGCGGAGGGAGATTTAAACTCAGGGAGACACAGAGAGCAGACAGGCTGCAAGTTTAAACAGCAGAGGGACTGCAACGAGTGACTGGGGAGCTCGCGGGGGAGACACGGGCAAGCTCAGGGGTGGGGGGGTTAGGGCAGTGGGAAGACAGACTTAACCACAGTTATACAGAACACAGCAAAATCTTATCTATGATCTAATTTAACCAAGACTACACAAATTAGCAAGCAACAGAACACAATGCAACGATTTTTTAAACTTAACTTACAGAGCACCATACAAACAATTCTCTAAACCTAACTTAACCACAGCTATGCAAAATGAAATTACAACTTATCTAGACTAAGAACCTGATTTTAATAGGTGCACCTTACACTATGCCGATTCTTTGATTGGGAGGGGGAGCAGTTCCAGAGGGCAGAGTGGTGTGTGCCCAGGGTACAGCCCCGGGGGGTGGGAGGGGGGGAGAGGGGAAGTTAACTAGTGGTGGCTGCAGTAGTGGGGCGGCTGCAAGCCGGCAGCCCAGGATACAGTTCAGGAAGGCACAGCTTAGCAGCGGCACAGGCTTATTTTTAGCAGCAAAGGTGCTGCGGAGCAAGAAACAGATTACAGATCCAGACCAAGGAGTTAGCTTGGGTCTGTCTGCTGGGGAAACAAGGCCAGCAGCTAGGACAGGGGGAGTTTGCAAGAGGGAGTTCTTACCAATCCCCAGGACCCAGCAGCAAGCATAGAGGCAGGAACAGCAGTAGCATCGGAGGATGGAGAGAGGACTCGATTCGCTTACAATAATCAGGAGATCTCCAGGCACAAATTCGTTGTTCGTGGGAGGGGAGTTTAAAAACGGGGGTATGCTCAAAAACAAATGAGAGCAGGGAGAGGGCCCCCCAAAGACCCCTAGCTGATCAGACCAGGTGGCAAAGCAAGGACCTTCTCCGAGGTCTGATCAGAAAATGTCCGGCTTTAAAGGCAAACTTAGGCAGTTTCCCACCAGTACTTTTGATTGGCTCCTCTTGATACAGGGGAGGAGAGAAGGCAGGGAAAGGCTGCAGGTAAGCATAGGCATTCCTGGGCATGTTCTGAGCCACAGGTATGACTCATATGCTTAATTAGTTGGCCACTTCAGGTCTTGCATATCTGGGCAGCGCCCCCCGCGCCGAGCCCGGGTCTGAACAAAGGAGCCAAACAAAGAAGCAAGAAGCCCCCTCCCTAGGCAGAGCAATGGCTCCAGTTAGTCTGTACAGGCCATTCCTATGAATAGGGCTGTGACTTTAGTTAGCACAATGGCCAGGAGGGGCGGCCACACAGGACAAACAGAAAGGAGAGGGGAAAAAAGGAATGCAGCAGGGGGACAGCTGTAACAGACAACCGTGAGCAGTGTTCAGTGGATGGGAGTAGGTGAAGGAAGAGACTTAGTTTTGGAGCCACATTGTTGTTGGGTGTTTTTTTAGTTTTGGATGTTGTTCCAATTTTTTGAATAGTGTTGATTTTTATTTACATATTATGTTTGTGCACCTAGAACTCAGAACGTGTGCGTTTTTAATAAATAGGAATAAAACATTTGTCTGTGATAGGAGTCAGCACTTCATAAAGAAAAAAGTTCCCCTCTATTTAATGAGATTGTTTTAAATCAGGGGTCGGCAACCTCTGGCAAGCGGTTCGCCAGGGTGCTTACCCTGGCGGGCTGGGCCAGTTTGTTTACTTGCCGTGTTGGCAGGTTCGGCCAATCGCGGCTCCCACTGGCTGCAGTTCGCTGTCCCAGGCCAATGGGGGCAGCAGGAAGCTGCGGCCAGTACATCCCTCGGCCCACAACGCTTCCCACCGCTCCCATTGGCAGCAGGTAAACAAACTGGCCCGGCCTGCTTACCCTGGCGAGCCGCGTGCCAGAGGTTGCTGACCACTGTTCTAAATAATGGTCATTTTTATCACGGTGGGGCTTGCTTAGACCATGGCCTCAATTCGACAAGGTATTTAGGCATATAAGAAGTCCCACTGAAGTCAATAGACTACTCACTTGCTTAAATTTGCATGTATTTAAGCATCTTGCTGAAGATGCTTAAATGCATGTAACCAATGTTGTTCTTAAAAAAAAATTATGCTTAGTGTAGAATACCTGCTTATTTATGACAAGTGAACCCTTTGCTTCCTGGCTGCATGAAGTACTTGGTGAATGTATCTTTACCAGAATAGCCAAAAGAAATGGCGAAGTTTGCCTTGCAGTTGTTGCTGCTGACTCAGATATGTGAAGAGCACTGTGTGGCATCTCTACATGCCTCTTCCACATCTCCTCCTCCAATCTGTTTTAACAAAGCCTGGGCAGGGGCAGGACAGTTAGTGAAAAGCTGGATATTCGCAGTTGACCCTCCTGAGGGAGGCGAGGGAATAGAGCTAAGCACACCTTTCCCATCTCCCGAGCACTTTCGCCTAATAGAAGAAAAATCACAGGGAAGAGACAGCCCCAAACCAAAGGTATTGAAGCTGGCAGGAACAGACAGAGCAGCAACTTCAGCAGGTTCTGCAGTAGGGACCACTGGATAGCGATGATGCCATCAGGCTGTTATCTACAATTTTCATTAGCTATTCCCTCCTCTACACTCTTCACCTTAACCTCAATCTACTTCCACTCACTCCTCCTTCTCCTGTGCCATATTCCCTGTTATTCCCCTCCATTCCATAGACCATCTCCATTTCCTTTTCTTTCCATTTAGAAAATCTCCTCTTAATGCCTCCCCCAAAATCATAAAATTAACATGACAGTTACAAAAGGTCACTTTTTTGGTATGTTCTATCCCTTTTCCACACCCTTTTTCTGTCTTGTTTATGTGGACTGTAAGATGTTTTGGGGCAAGTACTGTCTATTACGCTGCTTTATACTCCAGCACACACAAGTTTCGTTCTTGTTTGCACCCTGGACACTACCTTAATACAAATAATTACTAATAACTAAAACAAACAAGCCAGGATCTCTCTGTGTGTGGCCTGGTGGTGGAGAAAGGGGGTTGGGATTGAGGTGTGAATCAGAAGAGAGACAGAGTTGGAAGGCTTTTCTTTTTTTAAGTAACTGATTTTCCTGCTAATACATAAATCCCAATGAGGTGCAGCACTTTACTGTAAGAATAGATGTGGAAGAACAATTCAGAAAAAATGGTATTAGTATTTTTTTCTTATAATAGAAAAGCTTAAAATGAACTCATTATAGGCCTCTATATTGCAGATACAATGATCAAAGTTCTGTCATAGTTTTGCAAAAGTCCAGATTTCCAGTGCACTTAGACAGCCACTGCAAGCAAAACTCTGTAGAGACGTCAAACACCTAATCCCTCTGAAAACCTTTAAGACCAATGTCTCTTTGCACTGTTTATTGCTGAGCATCAGTTTTCCTAGCCCCTTACTAAAGGTAAACCTTAACAATCCACTTATAAATGAGTGAAAACTAGTAATTTATTGGGTTGTTGGTGAAAAGTAATATAAAAAAATCAATTTAGAAAATGATCTTGTCTGTATCTAACCTGCAAAATTTCCAAAACTGTAATTTCCCTGGTGGGAAATCTATTTCATTGGGAAAATATTACTATATATGTTGGCTACTCTTCCATGAATTATAGACAAACTTTTGCATAACATTCTGGTATTTTACACAAATAACCTATAGCAATGGATCAAATATATGACATTAAAAAAACAAAACAAAAAAACCATAAAAAATAACCCCCGCAATGTTACTCCCTCATGCTATTAACCTTACTCTATCCTTGTTGTTGAAATGAATGGATGCACTGCAGTATACAGTTAGTCCTGCAGAGGAGGTTATTTTTTTTCAAATAAATGCAATGATTTTTTATTTTACAAATTTAAATGATAATCCTAAATGATATACAGAATCACTATCTTCCCATAAATATTGGTCTAAATATAAACTTTTAAAGCCACTAGTTCTCTTGCTAAGCATTTCTCCTTATTTCAGAAATTGCTTTCCATTGCAGAAGAGGAATGTGGAGTTGACTTGGAGAAAATATGTCTTGGGGGTATTTTATAATGAATGACTTGCCTTTCTATCTGGAAGTGCTTATACTATATTGAGAAATGGATATACATAGAGTGGTTACCAGCAGTTCAGTTTGTTGTAATTTCTAAAATGGAGCTTCCTGTGTTTCAGATAACAATTGATTTTTTTAAAATAGTATTCCCTTACCTATACAACTTGTTTTATATTGGATCCCCCACAAGATGCTTAATTACCTTTTTGCAATAGTACACAGAATTAAATTATACAGTGGCTAGATATGTGGTTTCCAGTATCCATTAATGTCTGCAAGGGGGGAGGGGGGAAAGATACTGAACTTAGATGCTCTTTATTGCAGACACAGTAACAGAGAGAATCATTCCCACTGATAAAATTAAGGTCTCACTTTCAATAAATGGATTTTCATACATAGGGAAACTGTTAAAACAATATTGAGGATTTGGCTTTATCCACTGAAGTCAGAAAACTGAGAGTTATGACTTAAAGTTGATCTGTATGAATGTCCTGTTGTGCCTAAGTACTGCATATCACACAACACTGTACTGTGTGGAACAGATTCAGTTTTCTTCTGAAGCCCCCTGAGAGAGGATTTAAAACCTCAGTGACTAGACATAATCACCAAAATTCAAACCAAAATTTTAAACCTTTACTCTGATTCTTCTAGCATGTATGGGTTTAAGATTCTGTAGAAACTCATTAATATAATGGCTGCATCCTATAATCCCTATGCATGCAAATCTCCTCTGGATTTCACTTGGAATTATTCATACAAAATTATTTCATACAGCTCTATTCCCCCTATGCTATATACTCATTACTCCCACTAACATCAGTTGGAGTTAACTTTGCATATGGAGGTAAAAAGTTTAGGGTCCAATTTTGCCATCAAGTATGTGACAGAAATTGGGCTTATATATAAATAAACCATTTAATTCTTGAAATTTTATTCAGTGTGGGTAACTGTAACGAGGCACTGTGGTCCCCCACCGCCCCGGAGAGGGACAAGCGCTTCCGGATGCCAGAGCGGGGCCAGAGCTCACTCAGGTACATTAGTAGTGTACACACCTATCTATTTATATTATATTTATGTTTGTATACTATAGTAGTGTATATTTCTATTATATGAATGTACATAGATTTATATTATATTATATTAATGTGTACGCTACTAATATAAATAGATGTGTACACTAATGTACCTGAGTGAGCTCTGGCCCCATGCTTTTCTACTTCCTGTCCTGTGCCTGACCCTCTGGGAGGTGGGCTCAGAGCTTTCTGGCCTCGCCCACTCTGGTGTCCAGAGGGGCTTGTCCCTCTCCAGGGCAGCGGGGCACACACGGCCTCGTTATAGCTACAGTTAGTTATTATATTATATTTATATGTACACTACTAATATAAATAGATGAATATATGCCGATGAAGGTTGTATATATCTTGATATAGTGCTAGTATATGCATAATAAACACACTGTATAATTAGAAAAAAATATACAGTATGCATGTATATTATTGAAAACCATTTGAAAATCTCTTCGGTGGGACTGCATCCTTAGCATGAAACACCAAAGCAGAGCTATCCTTTCCGAACCAAATCTCAAACACAAGGATACAGATTTACATTCAGTCATGCTGCAAACCCTTCAAATGAAAATAAAGTTGATGACTTAAATCCCCCCGGACTACTAGAGGCAGCTTTTTGGTAATATTTCTGACACCAGTTCTATTGTTTTTTTTTTCCTTATAATGCACTGACCTAGATCTGTTGGTATAATTTTTCAGCTTCTAATACTGATAATATTGCTTTTAGACAGTGGTTTCAGGGCCCTTTTGAGATGAATTCTTCAAAGCTGCGGCTTAATCCATTCTTTATTAGCTTCTGTAAAGTGATTATTTCTTCAGGGCTGGATGGAAGTACTTAAAGGAAATGAGCATTCTGTTAGCAAACATTGCTGCTCCACTTCCAAAGTATTTGCTGGAATTTTAGCATTTTAGGGTTGAGTGATAAGGATATAAAACAAAAGAAGAAACCAATAGAAAAGTTTCTTATGTTAACTATGTTGATTCTCTGGTATTTTTTTCACCAAAGCTCCAGTGTGACAGGTGTTCAGAGACTGATGGTCTGTGACGGGCATTCTTGAGGTCACTGGAGCTGATACTGCTGTTGAGATGTCAATTTTTTTAGTTCAAAATGAAAAATAGCCGTGTGTGTGTGCGTAGGGGTTTATTTCACTCCTATTGCAGACAGAGTGGTGCTACGGGAAAGGAAGTCACATCACAATGTAGTTTATCTTTGCAATATCTGATGCATTGCTTGCAAGCAATGATATAAATCTGGTTTATAAGCATATAAATCAGATTGTAATTAGACGATGTAATATAAGGCTCAGCTGATATACATTGGCATAGCTCCATTAACTCCACAGGAGCTATGCTGATTTACTTCAATCAAGGATCTAGTCTGGAGCTATGGTTATTTAAGGCATAGTACAGAAAATGAGGAACACCTGCTAGCACGTTGGCTGATCAGGTAAACCCACAAGTGCCTTTATGCCAATTTTCAAGCACTCGCCCGCTTTAAAGTGATATGAAGCTGTACGGTGACAGTAGGTGATCCATGAGGCATTATGCTTTCAGGGCTTGCAGTATTTACCCCCTCTGTAACTCTCCAGTGTGTAATGGCAGATGAGTCCGTGGTCGGTCTCCTCTCTGCCCCTGTTTGGATGATTGCACTCACTAATGGTGCTAGACTATGCCGTCTTTGTGATAAAGTGAGCATAGGGACTGAGACTGTGACCGACCTCAGGATCTGCGGGAAATGCAAGATGTCTTTTTGTACCACCCTACCTCCACCTCATTGTGTATCCATGCAGTGGCCAGGCACAATCTCTGGCCAATAATATTTGTAAAACTTGCACACAATTGACCCCACAAATCAGGGCCAGATTCTACCACTTCCTAATGTGAGTATGGATGGCAGAATTGTGGTGTTGTGGTGTCTAATTTACAAATATTTGGGAAGGATGATCATGTAGTTAAGTCACTGGCCTGGGACTCAGACTATTGGTTCTCAGTTCCGTGCTCTGCCACAGACTTCCTATGTGACCTTGACCAAGTTACTCAATCTCTCTCCACCTTAGTTCCGCATCTGTAAAATGGGAATCATAAAGCTTCCCCTCTCCTCCTTGTCTTGTCCAGTTAGATTGTAAGTCTGGGGCCAAAACTGTTTCTTGCTATGTGTTAGTACAGTGCCTAGTGTACTGAGGCTCCAATATAATAATAAATAAATATCATAATAATAAATATCATTCATGCAGTTTACAGGCTCTAAAATGTGAGACAGTTTAAAAAAACCAAAAAAACCAGACCATAGTATGAGCATCACCCAAATCACAACATGGAGAGGAAAATGATCCAAAACTCAGTTTCCCTGTTTTTATTTTTGTTCCATGTGTGTTTTTTATAGATCATACTCCAATGAGACTAAGCATCAGGCCTGATTCGGATTTCACTTTTATCAGTTTGGCACCAGCTGTGACTCCATCAACTTCAGTGCAGTTACTGTTGATTTACACTGATGTGAGACGGAAGCAAGACCCATGATGCCTAAAACTTCCCTTTTATTCTCTCATATGTTTCTCTTTTCTTTGAGTACATGCCTCTTTTTTATTTGCTTTGTGTTTTTTAACTTTGAAAATGTAAATCTACCTACTTTGCACCCAACAGTTTTGGTCTACATTATTCTGGTACAGCATTCTCTGTGCTTTGATGCTGTTTAATAGAATTGAGTCAGGAAAACCTCATTCCTTCCAAACACAGTGGATGAAACTGAAAGAAAAAAACAATCCGTTTAGGCGTTTTCAATAAAAATATGGGGGAAAATGTTGAAAATTGTCATTTCCCCTGGAAAATGCTGTTTTGACAAGAACCATTTTTTATCAAAAAAATTTTACTAGCAATGTGATGCAACTGCAAAAAAGGCTAATATGATTCTGGGGTGTATTAACAGGAGAGTTGTTGGTAAGACATGGGAGGTAACTGCCCTACTGTACTCAGCACTGGTCAAGCCTCAGTTCTGGGACCATACTTTAAGAAAGATGTGGACAATTGGAGAGTTTCTAGAGAATAGCAACAAAAATGATGAAAGGTTTAGAAAACCTATATGAGGAAGGGGTAAAAAAAACTGGGCATGTTTAGTTTTGAGTAAAGAAGACTGAAAGGGGAACTGATAAGACTTAAAATATTTTAGGGGCTGTCATAAAGACGATGTGACCAGTTGATCAAATACAGCTCAAACAGCCTCTTTTAAAAAACAAATTAGCGTTTCTTTGAAATGTTGTTATAATATATAGATGTGACTATAAGATACAAATTAATACACACGTAAATATGATTGAGATTGTCTATATCAGGTATTGGCAACCTTCGGCACACAACCCATCAGGGAAATCCGCTGGCGGGCCGGGACTGTTTGTTTACCTGCAGTGTCCACAGGTTCGGCCGATCGCAGCTCCCATGGGCCACAGTTCACCGTTCCAGACCAATGGGGGCTGCGGGAAGCAGCACTGGCCAAGGGATGTGCTGGCTTCCGCGTCCCGCAGCCTCCATTGGTCTGGAACCACAGCTAGTGGAAGCTGTGATTGGCTGAACCTACAAATGCTGCAGGTAAACAAACTGTCCCGACCCGCCAGTGGATTTCCCTGATGGGCCGTGTGCCAAAAGTTGCTGATACCTGGTCTGTAACCTTCACAAACCACATTTAACTTCTCTAATTTCAGTGCTCACAATACCATTGTCATCACATGCCAGTTTTACGAGAACCATTCACATATGCTTTCTAAACACCATCCTAGTAAAGGAAAGATCTACCTATATGTCTCACAGTGGCTCGCTGTATTGAACTTCAAATAATTTTTCAGATGATTTCACTGGCCTGTTTTTAATGTAACTGAGTCCTTTCAGTTTGTGGATACCCTACAGCTACCTGTGGATTATTTTCAGATCCCATTCAATAGCTCTGTCTGTTCAATGTCAACAGTATAAAATGAGTTCCACTGAGCTGAGCAGCCTAAAAGCTCTAAACGCAGGTATATAAGCTTCTTTACAGAGCTCTTTTAAATGTACAGCTGATTTACGAAGGAGCTAACATTTTAAACCTGACCAGTTTCATGTGCCAGGTAAAAATACTGCTTATACTAATCAGCTTGGTTCCTGTGACATGCAAAATAGTGGAAACCACAGGAAAGGGCAAGTTAGAAAAGAAGTTAGAATCATTTAAATAAGAAGAAGAACATACATAACTAACCTTCTTGATGTTTGGACAAGAGTGATGATGGCAGTTCATATGACATAATTTATTTGAATTATCAGAAAGTCATTAATAAAGTTCCGTATGACAGAATCCTGTATAATTTGCTGGTTAAGCTTCAGGGACTCAGAACAGTTCACAGGGATGGATGAAGACCTGGTTCCGAAGAACAAAAATTGGAGTACTACTTGTTACTAAGTGCTGCTACAGGAATAGTGTTGGTAATTCATTAGGTAGCACTCTTTCATCTGAGTAAACTGAATCACTAACAGCAAAATAATATTAGGTAGGGGCACTTTGCTGCCTGTGCTGAATGAGATGTAAAAATCTATGCCAGTGGTGGTCACAAAATATCCAGTGGCGCTTATCAAAGTAATGGTGTTAACCTTGCTGCTGAACTCAATTTAAATTTGGGTACCTTTATTCTGCCTACCTAAAATTCCCTTCCCTTCCAGTTGCAATTAAACTGTTCCTGACTCTGCTCTTTGTGTGTAAATAGCTACCACCTTTCACCCCAGAGGTGGCTTGTCACACACATGTAGGTGCTTTTAAATAATTATTAATCCTCTATCTGGATCTGCCACTTGCATGGTGTTTCTGTACAATATATGGGGATGTATATTTCATCCTAGGGGACTGTCCGGACAGAGGAGCCTATCGGCTTAGGGCAGGAAGGAGGAGGCTCTTTATAAGTCACCTAACAGCTTCCATTTAAGGGTTATTAAGATACAATGTCAGAACCATTACGGCTAATGACTCTAGTGCCTTACTCTGAGCAGCACACAAACCAATTTCACCAGGCAGGTTAGGGCCCAGTTGTATTAATTTAGATGGAATATATATATGCTAAAGACATTAACCTACCTCAGTCATTGCCTACCATTAAACAGTGTTAAACAAGGTCCAGGGCTTGGTATACAGAGACCTCAGCCTCCTTAGCAAACACACCATTAAAAATCCTTTTAACCTTTTATTAAAGATACAGAAAAGAAGGATAAACAGTTAAAGCATTTGAAATGTCAAGTATTAAATAAAGCTTTCATTTTAACAACTTCTCTTGTTCCCATCCCCTTTCGTTGGAGAGAGATTTTTAGAAGGGAACCCCCCGTTGTTTGAGAGTCTCTTAGATGTTATCAAAAAAGGTAATACCTGTCCTTTTGGGGAAAAGAGAAGTTACTTACTGGGGCTGGGAATGTTGTTGTTGCTGCTGTTAAAGTCCAGTCTTAGAAGGAAATGCCCCCGTGTTTGACAGTCTCTTAGATGGTATTAAAGCTGGTAATTGTAATCCTAGGTGGTGGTTGGGATTCAGCTGGAGCTGGTAGGAGGGCATGATGTCAAATAGGTCCCTCTCTGTTTGTCCCATTCTGGTCATGACACTTGTTAGAGCCATGGGCAGTAGGTATCATAGACTAGGAGAGGCCAATGCCCATGCTCTGCCCACAGACTCCCCCTCCTGATTCCTGCCCTCTCTGTGTGCAGCAGTGCAGCTCCAGTCTCCCTGTGCAGTGGACCTGACTAGAGCTGGAGGCATGCTGCCCACCCTCCCGGCACTCTGGATCTGGGGGGCTAGCCTTGGGCGGGGGCTGGTGGCTGCAGGGATGAGGGGGGCACTCTGGACTCCAGTGGTGGGTGTGTGTGTGTGTGTGCATGGAAGGTGGGGGCCTCTGGTGGAAGGGGCAGGGCTTGGGGCTAGCCTCCTCCAGCCTGCAGTTCAAGCATGGCCCATGGTCAGAGCCCAAATGTGGGCAATCTTGCCTAGTGGTCAAAGGCCAGAGTAGCATCAGGGTCATTGTCAGGAGTCATACCAAGTATAGCCTCTGTTTATGGGACATCACCAGCAGTTTCCCTGTCTGCACTGTGGCGCAAAGAGTAAGGCTCTCACTTGGCTATCCCACAGGTATGGGTTTGAGACCTGCAGTGACTGACACCACCACTGAGGATCAGGATAATGAAAGCCTGGAGTCCCAGGAGTCAGTGGGGGTGGCAGGCTCTGTGTTGAAGCTTGCTCTAGTAGCCTCACTCTGTTTTTTCCTCACTTCCCCCCAAAAAGGGAGTGATGGGTAGAATAACCCATCTCCTCATATTATGTTCACCAATTAAGCCTAATATCTGACATCCTAATTTTGGTTCATTAACTTGTAGTTCAACATCTAACGTTTTTAAGAAGCATAATTTCAACATAGTCCTTGAATCAGATCAACTTGGGCTTTTCTTGTTTAGACTAATTCAATTTTTCTGTCTCCCTTTTGCACCATTTCCCATTAACATTTGTTATCGATTATTGTAAGATTTTATGAACTTTTACATACTTTTTACTGTTGAGCTCACTATTCTGGTAAATGTATGAGCCCAATTGTTTCAACAGCCTACATATTATTGTGAAAGAACCCAGGATGATAATGGTGGGAGGGTGTAAGTGGATGATATAAGAACACAGACTATCTCAAGAAAGGTCAGAGAAAAGGAGACTGGGAATCTCACAAAGGCACAGGAATCTGGCAGGGCATCTGAAGAAGGTAAGTCTGTCTAGGTGGCCATGATGGGATTGGTAATACCTTAGGCTAGACATGCATGCAGGTTGGTGGTTGTTTTAAAATAGTTTTTCTCAAATATTTTGTTCTAATAACTAGGTCAAACTATTTTGTGTTAAGAAGCTTGTTGGTCAATATCACTGGTCAAAGATTCCCAAAGGTAGAAAATGCAGGTGCTTGAACTCCAGTCAGATAAGTAGTTAGTATGCTCAGAGTAGTATACGTAGGACCCAGCCTAAGAGTAGAAGAACTGCAAGATTCCAGACTGAGACAGGTGTGGGTAAGAGGCCCAAACATGGGTGCTCTCAGAGAGACCAGAAAGAGGACAGATGCTCAATTAGCCTCATAGCTGTGACGTGGCTGCAGGTCCATGGTGGAAGAAATGATTTCTGTTTGTAGGCTATATATCAGTTTGTTTATAGGGACTGGTGATCTTTCCTCTTATGTCAGCTTTAGCCTGGAATCACTCCATTGACGTTATTGCAATTACTTCTGAATTACACCAGTGTAACTAAGAGAGATTCTGGCCCTTTAGGACTCATGGGATCTTCTGTGATGAAAAGTCCTATATGAACATAGTGGTGGTGGTTGTTATTCATAATGACCCAAGTCAGAGATAGACATACAAAAGGATATAAATCATTTTCCTAGGGTGTAAATCCAAATTGGGATGCATGCATGCAAAATGAGTCCGAGGCTAAAGAGTGGGTGACCCGGAACAATATTACTGACGTGGAAATGACAGAGCAGAAAAAACTCAGGGCAAGAATCAAGAGAGCAAGAGGCAAGAGAGAAGGCGCAAATACACTCTTGCACCTCCCTGGCACCCCAGAAAAGAATGCCACAGTGGGTCCCACAGAAAATCCAGGGCCCACCATTGACCCCCAGATAGCGGAAACATCGTTTTTTAGAGTAGGGCTCTCAAACGTTTTCAGCAAAATTCCCTTTGATAGCACTGTCCTTATGTCTGTGCTCAGGGATAAGTCCTTTTGAAAAGCCCAGCCCTGATAAATTTCAGATAGTATTTTGTCAGCACTGAAAATTTTGAATTTATACAGAATATCTTGACTTTGAGAGGAATTGAAGTTGCTCTTTGCCCCTTAGTAGGTGCTGGCCACTTCACAGGATTAGGTCCTGACTAGAATTTATGGAGAAAAATAATGTTCTTATATCATTTTTGAAAATAACAAATGTTTCGGTATACCAATGATATCATTGCTGTGCACTTACAGATATGTTAATGCCTTTGTTCATTTGTACCCCATCACTTGAGGGCAGTTTGAATTTGAACTCTGAAAATCATATCAGAGCCTGGCAAAGGAACAAAGATGAAGCAGATTCCACTGAGAACATCCATACTCTAAGTAAATTGGAGCATTTGTTGTGAGTTGGGCCATATCTACGCTACCACTTACGTCGGCAAAACTTTTGTCACTCGGGTGTGAAAAAACATATCCTTAAGCAACATAAGTTTCTCCAGCATAAGTGATAGTGTGCACAGTGCTATGTCAGTGAGAGAGTTCTCCTGCCAATATAGCTACCGCCACTTGTGGAGGTGGTTTTATTTTGTCAATGAGGGAACTCTCTCCCATCGTCATAGAGCGGTTACACTATTACACGGTTACACTCACTAGTGTAGACATGGCCTAACTTAACTATCCCCAGGCAGTTGTACTCCAGTAACAAATTACAAAAGTGTAATTCATTCAGAGTTACTGTAGCAGGGTGGTTACCCTGCTCCTGCCCTGAAGGGCTTAAAACAGCCCTGGGGAAAGGTTGTGGCTGGGAGCTGCTCAGCTGTGGCCATGCTCCAATCAGGCCTAGCTGGCCCCTAGAAGAGGCTGTGAGCCAGAAGCCCAAGCAGTCTGTCTCTGCTTGCAGAGAGAGAAGGGCCCGGCCGCTAGGGAGCTGAGCAAGGTACTGGGAGTGGAGCAGGGCTGGGGGAAGGCTAGAGAAGCTGGGGAGCTCTGGCCTAGGAAAGCCCCAGGCTGCAGGCCTAGCTGAGGGCCTTAGACCAGTACTGGGGCTGCAGAGGGGCAGCCCAGCTATAGGTAGAGGCAGAAGGTCCAACCCAACCTTGCCTGTGATGAATGGCTTATACTGCAGTCTGCCCCTGTGAACGGGGGCTAGATGGAGACTGGGCAGTAGCCAAGACTGAGGCAAAATGGGGATAGTGGGTGGTGGTTCCTGGGGGAGGGGGGAGACCCAGAACTGTGGGGGTACTGCCAGGGGGCAGCACCCAGCTAAAGGGGCACCAGGGTCCTGGGAGGGACATGGGGGCCAGAGGACAGGCGGATCACTGACCGGCAGAGGGCGCTCTGGAGCTGGAATGAGCTAATTCCCTGAGATGACCAGCAGGAGGCACCACAGGGGTGAGTCCCACTCCTCTACAGTTACCTATTCATTTGTTAAAATGTACAATACGATCACCACTGCATCACAGATGCAATAAACATATAGTTTAGTTTCCTTTTTGGTATACAATCTGTATTCCATATATTCTTCTTGCCTTTCAGTGTTGGAATTGGTTCTTCATATATCTTTTAAAAACATGATTAACTTTTATATATATAAAAGGAGTCAGTGCCACAAAACACATATTAGAGGGGAATGACACTGGAAGGGAGTTGGCATTGATCATTATTTCCAGTTACTTCCATCAAGAACACAAACTTTGCATTAAAAAGCTACCAGAAACACTTGTGCCACTTTTCATGAACTCATGATACTTCATATTTTTGCTCAGATAATGCACAGGAGCCCTCTAGATGCATAGTTAATTGGGAGTTCTGTGCCTACATGAGATTTACAGCCAGCTCAGAAATCTAACTGTAAAAATCTAATTCTCAGGGATAAAAGGTGGATTTGTTAACACCTCTGGAGGATTGTGTGTCTTTAAAACCATGAATTAATTACATTCACATGTATAGGCTTTTTCATCTAAAAAGTTGATAAAATTCTAATATGTGATAACAGTTGGTCAAAAAATTGGAAGAATTTTCAAGATTTATTTTGTATAGAATGTGTCCCTTTTTACTGGAAAGCTTTGAAATTCAAAAGTGTTGATCCTCTCTAACAGGATTTTAATTTAATAGTTTGCACTTACCTAGCAGCTTTTGTCAAAGTGCTTTATAAACATTAGTATATTTAACCTCACCAAACTCATGTAAGGTAGGTCATCACCATTTAATCATAAAGAAGTTAGTTGTCCAAGGAAACAGGATATATATGCAGCAAAACCAGGGATGGAATCTGACTATAGTCTTATGATTTCACCATGCTTTGCAAATCTCAGACTTTATCTGGGTTTATGTTATGTTCAAGAAAGCAGTGGGTTTTAGCATGCATCCTGGAAGCATCCCATATTTGGAAATAAGTACTGATTGAACCACTGACCCAAAATTGGCAGAAATACAAATAAAGAAACTCTCAGCTAAATTTGCACACACACATATCTTCCAAAACAAACTGGTTATCACAGTGTGAATAATAAGTTGTTCTGCCTTTATAATATGTAGATACACCATTTGTTCTAGCAGTTTCATTGTTTTGTTACTGTTGTTCAAGCCCTTATGAAGATGGTTGGATCTTTAGCTATCTATCTGAAGAATAGGAATGTCCCTCAGAAATGGGGAAGCTGAGGTTGGGCCAGCAGGAGAAAGAAACCTCTGTCCCCTTTAAGGATTGTACCCTCTTCCTCCCCTCCTTTGTGGTCTTGAAAATGGGAGGAGGTAGGCTGATTGGTTGGACAGAAGAGCACAGCATATGCCTATTGGCTCCTGCACCCCGAAAGTGAGGGTTTATAATCCCTTCCACTTGCCTGGCAGCACCAGTCTGCACCAAGAAGTAAAGCTGAGCAGAGGCAAATGCAGCAGAGTGACAGTACGGGGGTCCACGAAGGATAGGATAGAAATCACCTCCAGAGAGGCAGTCAGGGTAGAAGAGAACATGTGCAGCAGGTGAGGTTCCCATAAGGTTTCCCTTGGGCAGGAGTTTAGAGGCTCCTCTACGCAAATATTGGGTATTGGAGGGATTCCCCTTTTCTTGAGATTTTTCAGGAGCTAGCTGGAGCCTATACTGCAGGCTTCTGGTGTTGCCATTTCTGCAACTGGATTGCCAGGCTAGGATGGAATTACAGGTTTCCTGTGTCCTAGTACACAGACCTTACGGAGTTGTTGTTGTTGTTGTTCTTATAAAGCACTATAAAGTCACATCAAAATGAACACGAGCACAGCACTCTGGAATTGTTAGCCAACACTCTCTTCCTCTGTTTCACTGTGTTCACTCAGCCTTGAGAAGCACAGCATGCCACATCCGTCTAGTCAGCTGCATCATCAAATCACACTTGCCATGGGCTTCTGCTGACTCCTTAAGGGTTTGTCAATGCAAATGCCCCTTTGATGGAATCTGGGCATGGGCCGTATGGGGGCAGGATTAGGGTAGTAGCAGCAGCCAACAGAGTATGGGTCTTCCCAGCAGGCAGAATATTACACATCAAACACCTTTAAATCCAACTCTGAGTGAGAATGTAGGCACACGGGCCAAGGCCATTGAGAAAGATGCACCTGTGTGAGAGATCATAGTGTGGTAGATGTCATTGCAGCTAACAGTCCCAGTCTTCCAGTGAAGGTGGCTTAAATAAGAGTGTCTGCTCCAGTCTGCCTTCTCAAAACTGAAAGAGATAATATTTAAAGGGCAAGATATATATAAATAATCACCTTATGACATAAGGAAGCCATGACAGAAGGCTGGGCTGACTGACATAAGAAGGGCAGGGAGACTGACTAACTTGAGTGTGGGAAAGTGAGCCACCCACCTGCTATGTTCAGGCATGTTGTTGGGGAGGTTGGGCCTTGTCAAAATATAGCAATTTACTCTGCCAGGCACATAATATCTTTAGGATCATAGCATGGGCTCATTCGTAGGAATTTATGTTGATGGCTGCAATCTGCACAGGAATGAAGTGGAACCAGGCTCATATAGACCTTTGATCAGACTGCTGTCCTTGGCTCATCTGATGTTATCCTTTTCACAGGCCTGGTCTACACTACGACTTTAAGTTGAATTTAGCAGCGTTGCCTCGATTTAAGCCTGGATCCGTCCACACGACAAAGCCCTTTTTTTCGACTTAAAGGGCTCTTTGAATCGATTTCTTTACTCCACCTCCGACGAGGGGATTAGCGCTGAAATTGGCCTTACTGGGTTGAATTTGGGATAGTGTGGACGCAATTCCATGGTATTGGCCTCCGGGAGCTATCCCAGAGTGCTCCATTGTGACCGCTCTGGACAGTGCTCTCAATTCAGATGCACTGGCCAGGTAGACAGGAAAAGGGCCACAAACTTTTGAATTTCATTTCCTGTTTGGCCATCATGTTTGCAGAGCTCATGCAGAGCTCATCAGCATGATGTGCACATTGCCCGGCCCGTACTTTGTGAGAAGTCTATGACCATGTCCCTCTCATCACCATGCTGCTGTTGCCTGGTTTTGCGTGAAACAATTGTCTGCCATTGCTCTGACGGAGGGAGGGGCGACTGACGACATGGCTTACAGGAAATAAAAATCAGCCAAAGGGGAGGCTTTGCATCAAGGAGAAACACAAACAACTGTCACACTGAATGGCCCCCTCAAGGATTGAACTCAAAACCCTGGGTTTAGCAGGCTGTTGATTTCACAAAACAAATCGGGTCAAGTTCTTATTTTGATCGATCTATCTTTTACATCTTAGGCTGGCAGCAGACAGTGCAGTACAACTGCAAGCCATTGTCATCTCCTGGGTGCTCGGCAGAAGATGGGAATGACCTGGCTGAGTCACTCCCATGTCTGCCGAGGCGCCCCTGACTGATCTCACCGAGGTCAGCTAAAAGAGCACCCAGGAATATGACGACGATGGCTACCAATCGTAATGCACCGTCTGCTGCCAAAAGGAAATGAGCTGCTGCTGTGTAGCAATGCAGTCCCACGTCTGCCAGCACCCAGGAGATGTACGGTGATGGTGAGCTGAGCGGGCTCCATGATTGCTGTGGTATGGCATCTGCTCAGTTAACCCAGGAAAAAAGGTGCAAAACGATTGTCTGCTGTTGCTTTCACGGAGGGAGGGAGAGGGGGGCCTGATGACATGTACCCAGAACCATCCGTAGCACTGTTTTTGCCCCATCAGACATTGGGATCTCAACCAGAATCCCAATGGGCAGCAGAGAGTGTGGGAACTGTGGTAATAGCTGCTCTCAGCTACCCACAGTGCAACACTCTGGAAGTCGACGCTAGCCTCAGTACTGTGGATGCAGTGTGCCGACTTAATGCACTTACAGCATTTTGTGTGGGGACATGCACAATTGACTTTATAAAAACGGTGTCTAAAAAAAACGACTTCTATAAATTTGACCTAATTTTGTAGTGTACACATACCAACAGAGAATGGCTTATATGCTCCATTGCAGGCAAACCAGAAACCTGATATTAGCAAACAGATATTCTGATCCTTCGCTAAAAGAAAATGTTGTTGGAACTTATGCAAATGTAAATGCGGATACACAAAATAAAATAAAATTTTGACACCCACAAAGCACATGTTTGCCCTAGCCCCCAGAGGAGGTGACATTCCATTAGAATGGGGTGGGAGTCAGAGGCTAGATGCAGAACCTGTAGAGGAAGTTTTGGAATGGTATCATTTGCAGTTTAGCTACAGGTGCTATGGTTACTCCTGCATGGTTACCATGGCAAAGGAGAGCATAGCACAGGAACAGTGTTCAGTAGCACTAAAGATATCATATAAACAAGTAGGCTGGATGGAATGATTCCAGACTTACATCACATATTAAGAGGAAAGATACTTGATTTTGTTTTGTTTTTTTAAGTTTCAGGACCTTTCAGGATAGTGGATCACTTTCTTCACAGGAAAAATTTACCATGGAAAAGAAAATTTCAGTTCATGGATATGTCAAAAAGTGCATATTGTTGAGGTTCCCATGGTGAACTGAGATCCCATTCATTTAGGATTAGTGTGGTTACATCCAAATCACATCTTGTATGTGTCCAGTGGGTTATGCCTGCCAGTGGTGGCATCTGAATGCATAGGAGGGTAGGGGTGCCCCTGTCAGGAATGATAAGGCAGTGGTATAAATATGCTAAACTCTTTCTGTTTCTCCCTTCCTTCAGGAACAAGTGACAAGGTTGGGTCTGAGATGACTGAGGAGGTAGCCAGCTGCCAAGCCACACGAATTGGTGGCTAGATGTGCAGGCATAGTGTTCTGCATTTGGACCCCAGGCAGGTGGTCAATTCCTCTTCAAAATTCACAGCTGGGTTTCTGTGCTGAGACAACTCAGAGTTGAGATGAATGGAAAGGCACACGCTGGGTCTGCAGATCCCCTTTTACATTCATTGGCCAGGCAGCGGCCAAGTGAATGAATCATTGTGCATCTGAGAGGAATCAATTTAGAGATTTAGTAAAAGGGTGTATTTAAGTATTAGGACAAAGATTAGGAGTGGATCCAGTGTCTTTCCCCAAGATAATGTCACTTGGCCTGAGATGCTGCAGTGGAAGGTCTGGGAATGGGAGCTGCTGGAGAGAAGTAAATTGGCTGGTGGCTAAATTGTGGGAGTGGGAAAGGTTAATGATTGTCCAGCATGGAATTGCATACCCAATCCCAGAGTTATTCAGTGAAGATGTGGCACACCTCTCCAGCTGGGGAGTGGATATGACTTTGGCTACTCTTAGGGAATGAATTGTTAACAATCTGAGAATCTGGCAGTGGGTGGGAATGGGGGAAGCAAGGTAGCCAAACATCTGGTGGCAGGTACCCAGTGCACATAATTGTTCCACATGGGGGTCTGGTTCCCTGATAAACCAGAATTGGAAGCAGATTAGGAGAAGGCATCACCTAAAGAAGGTAGGGAATGGAGATGAGGCTCCTACTGTCTGGTATAGTGAGGAAACAACTCCATCTTCCCCATCCTTTTAACTATTGTATCAGGGGAGGACACTGGGGTCCTAGCAGTGATATAATCAGGTTCATGGTATGAAGAGGGGGTTGGGGGTGACTTTCTACTAGGTAGAATGGATTATAAAGAAAGGATGGCATGGGACATGTTGTTGTGGATAGTTCCCAGATATGTAATTTAATACATTTGTGGCTTACTTAAGACACATTTTTGGTGTCTTGTCCAGTTTTCCTGAGGTGTCCAGGAATTTTTTTTATAATGTATAAAAAGAAAACATACAAACTGGTGAAGTTGACTGGAAAAAACAATCTTCAAGCAAACATGAGTTTACAGATATTGCCACCTTCACTTATAACAGGTAGTACCTTACTCTGTGGGTAGCTCCACTGAAATCACTGGGATTACTCATGGAGTGAGGTGCTGCCAAAGGATGAGAAGGTGTGGTAGAACTTGGTTCTTTGTTATTATGAGGCAGTAATAGGCTAGAGGAGTAGTCCTTATGTTTGCAGGAAGTGAAAAATCTGCTACTTCCTTTAACTAGCAAATGCTGCATTTTTATTTCCTTGTCTCTAGTAACCAAATTTACTAGATACACATAGTTAGATCAACATGCCGATGGAAGTTATAATTTCAGAAACTGAACGTTGGGTCTCGATAGAGATAGATAGATACACAAATAATAAGATATTAATGTGGCTGCTCCAGAGTTTAATGGCATCTAGATTATTATTAGTAGTATAAATTCAATATACCTACAGTGTCTCCACAAAAGCTTTGTTTTCTATCACTCTTTTAAGTATCAGAATGTTTCCTTAGAAAGGCATTAGATTTAAATAAGCTTCTCAATTTTAAAATATATACACATACATTTTGTTGATTTGGAGTTTCTGTATTTAGCAATAACAGCTTGTCTCAGTTTGGTGTCTGTGTGTCTATATGTTTCCCCTGCCCGCTCCAATCTGTTAGATGATAGTGAACACGGTAAAAGAATAATAAATTTAACATTGGACACGCTCCAAAATGTTCACAGTACAGTGTGGCAGAATGCATTTTAATGCAGATTATATCGATTTGAGACCTATTGCTAAGTAACCAGAGCTGCTGACCTTTGATATGTGCTTTCTGTGGTCTTCTGGATGACAACAACTTGGAAGGGAAAGAAAGTGCATTTGACAACAAATTTAAAAGCTCAGCTACTGAGAACTTCATTTAATTGAGACTTACTGAAACTCTGTGAAAGGGGGGAAAGACGAAGGGCTTAACAACACGAGAGAACATTTAAAACCTCCTCCTCCCCTTGTCATAGGGTGCTGATAAAACTGTCTCAGGATGAGAGTAAGTAGTTCAAAGTGCATGGGGCATTCATTGTAGTTAAGGCCAGCTTTAAAGGTAGCAGGGAAACTGTTGGATGTGGTCCATTTTGTGTATGTTTATAAATAACCCTGCAGCTGGCATTGAGCTGAAATATAATAAGACTGGTGCCAAGGAAGTATGGTAACCTTTTTTTCTCCAGATCAGTTGAAGCAGGAACATCATATGTAAGAAGAAACAGCTATAGCTTCAATGGCAAGATGGCTACTTGGTATTGAAGTGAGTTCACATTTAGTGACTGCATCAGCAGCAGCAATCTGAAAGAAAATATATTCTAATATATGGCTCTTAAACTGCAATGTTATAGTGAGTCAGCACGTAATAATACAGACACTAGAGTAGCTATCTTTAACATTCAGCCACAGTGCTGGAAAAGATGGAAAGGGTGTGAGGGCAGGCAAATAAGGGATGTGTAAAATTATGTTAGGGAACTGGAAATCTAAGCTGAATGTAATAAGTTTCAAAAAGAGATTGCATTTTTATATATGGATACCAAGAATATCCAGAAATATAATAATGATAAATTTTGGAAGTAATTTTAAATCTTGCGCTTCAGGGTTTAAGACAATCTCTAACTATAGGGTCTCATCCAAGATTCTATGTGGGGCAATTACCCCACACCTGCCTACTGCAGGGTTCTTACACAGTTCTCTAGCAGCTGGTGCTGGCCACTCTCACATAGGATGCTGAAAGAGATGTACCTCAGGTTTGGTCCAGTGTGGGAACTCCTGTGTTCCTGTGAAGCTGCAGTGCAAACTGAACTAGTCCAAGAAACAAGGTGCTCAAGGTAATATATTTTATTGGACCAGCTTCTGTTGGTGAAAGAGACAAGCTTTCGAACTACACAGAGCTCTTCTTCAGGTCTGGAAAAGATGCTCAAAGTGTCACAGGTAAATACAAGGTGGAACAGATTGTTTAGCATAAGTAGGTGACACACATTCTAAGGACCATTCAAGGTGAATGGCCTGTTAACATTTCCTCAGTCATAGGACAAAAAAGAGGGGTCAGTGGGTTACAGATGGTTGTAATAAGCCATAAATCCAGTGTCTTTTTTTTAAGACCATTATTTTTAGTGTCTAGCAAGTTATGAACCTAAGCTCCCTGGCTTGTCTTTTGAACATTTTGTGCAGGTTTCCTTTGAGGATGAGGCCTGAGAGATCAGATGTGGAGTTACTCTTTTGTGAACCTACAGGTGATGGGGTGTTTTTGTCTTTTATCATTTTATCTGAGAGTTCATTCAAGAGCATAGTGATTTTCTGGTTTCACTCACAGTTATTGGGGCATTTAGTTCACTGGATGAGATGCACCACATGTTGTGATAGTAGGAACCGTGGATCTTGAAAACTCTCTTGAGGGGTGGGTATTACAAAACCTGAAGACATACAATAAGCATCTGTTGTTATGGCAGGGTCTAGTGCCTCTTTGAAATAGTGGGTCATGTTTTGTGGGAAGCTTGCTTCTAGTCCAAGAAAGTCAGAATGCCTGAGATCGTCCAAGACTTGCTCCTTTCTTTCCTTTTAAGGAGTTATAGACTAATTCAACGGTGTCCGGATAGCTCTGGATGATGCCAAAGTTTTTGATATTTGGGGTTCAGATTTGTCTTTGAAGTCTGACAGCAGCTCATATACAAGTTCGGATCTGACATATCAATCAAAACGATGCGGGTCTGTTCTCTATCCCCTTGCCCACCATGGAGATCAAGCAGTAGGGAAAGATCACCCCAGTGAACATAAAGTTCCAGCAGTCTTAACAGTGTGCTCTTTCCTATTTCACATAGTTGGTGACATGGTGTGGACCCACATTTGATTAGGAGGGGATAGTGACCTGATCTGGCCACCCCTACCAAGCAAGCTGGAGTGAGAAGTAGTCAACAGGTTGCTCCATCCTGAAAGTACAGAGGGGTGGGCTGGATGGAAGGCAGTGGGCCCCTTAGGAACAATGAGCATAACCCTGTTTTCTGCTTCTGAACCCCAGAAGTGCTAATTAGTCTCTTCCCATTTTTGTTTCAGCTTGGCTGTATAGTGCAGAGGGTAACACCATTTGTCTGGAATTAACCATCCAGTGAAATGGGGGTGTTGCAATTGTAACTGTAACCCACCCGTGAGTGTATGTTTCAGGTCCCCCTCTCTACCCATCCACAGAGGATATGAGCTATTATAGAGCCTAGGGTCTTTAGCTTGAGCTGTAGCAGGTCTAGAAGTTCCCAGGTCATTTCCTGGTGTGTCAACCAAGACAGTATTACCACAGAATGTTTACTGAAAAATGGTGTTGGTGTCTTCAAATAAAAAACAAATTTAGTGAAGGGGCATTTATAACCCACCTGCTTTTGGGATATGACGGGGACTGTGACAGAGTTCTTCTCTCAGGCGGTGCAGGAATCTGACCATGCCCAGTTATCTACACTGGGTGGTCACAACACAGGCCCCACTTCCCTACTATTTGTAAGGGAGAATCTGCCCTTTGTGGGCCTCTGTCTGGGGGATCAAAATGAAAGTCACACTCCCAAACATTCAAGGATATTCCCACCCTGTGGTCATACCAAAAACGGGAGGGGTAGCAAGTATATAATGCTCCCAGTGATACAGCCCCAATGTAATGGGTTTGGGAAATTACTCTGGCTGTCTCTGAGGCAGGCTCAGCCTGTCGTTCTTGCCCTCAGAGTCCACTATACTCTCCTCAGGGTCAGGATGAAGGTCTACTACCTAGGAGCTCTGGCGACAGGATCAGCTGTCGCTCCTGGAGTGTGCAACTTTGGGCAATCCTCTTCCTTCACCCCCTGCTCACTGCAGGTTCCTCCCCTTTAAAGGTCACCTCCCTATCATGCATGATTGACAGGGATAGAAGTGTGGCTATGAGTAGGGCACTTGGAGCTAGGGTTAGAGTACCTATGGGTAGGGCTTCCCGCCCTAGGGATAGGGTTCCTAAGGGTAGGGCACTTGGACCTAGGGTTAGGGTTCCTATAGTTAGGGCTTCCCGCACTAGAGTTAGGATTCCTAAATTAGGGCACTTAGAGCTAGGGTTAGGGTTCCTATGGTTAGAGCGCCACGCCCTGGGTGTAGGTTTCCTATGGGTAGTGCACCCTGCCCTACGGATAGGGTTCCTAAGAGTAGTGCACTTGGAGCTAGGGTTGGCTTCCTACGGTTAGGGCACGACACCCTAGGGTTAGGGTTCCTATGGGTAGGGCACCACACCCTAGCATTAAGGTTCCTAAGGGTAAGGCTGTAGGTTCTAGGGTTGGGGATCCTATCGGTAGGGTGCCACACCCTAGGATTATGGTTCCTATGGGTAGGGCACCCTGCCCTAGAGTTAGCATTCCTAAGGATAGGATACTTGGAGCTAGGGTTAGGGTTCTTATGGGTTCAGCACTTGGAGCTAGGGTTAGGGTTCCTATAGGTAGGGCTTCCTGCCCAAGGGTTGGGAATCCTAAGGGTAGGGCACTTGGAGCTAGGGTAAGGGTTCCTGTGGGTAGGATACTTGGAGCTAGGGTTAGGGTTCCTACGGGTAGGGCACTTGGAGCTGGGGTTAGTGTTCCTATGGGTAGGGCGTCCCACCCTGGGGTTAGGGTTCCTACGGGTAGGGCACTTGGAGCTGGGGTTAGTGTTCCTATGGGTAGGGCTTCCCACCCTAGAGTTAGGGTTTCTATGGGTAGGGCACTTGGAGCTAGGGTTAGGTTTCCTAGGGTTAAGGCTTTCCGCCCAAGCATTAGGGTTCCTAAGGGTAGGGCACTTAGAGCTAGGGTTAGGGATTGTATGGGTAGGGCACACTGCCCTAGGATTATGGTTCCTAAGAGTAAGGCACTTGGAGCTCGTGTTAGGGTTCCTATGGGTACGGCTTCCCACCCTAGGGTTAGGGTTCCTATGAGTAGGGCTCTTGGAGCTAGGGTTAGGGTTCCTATGGGTAGGACACTTGAAGCTGTAGTTACGGTTCCTATGGGTAGGGCACTTGGAGCTAGGGTTAGGGTTCCTATGGGTAGGACACTGGGAGCTAGGGTTAGGGTTCCTTGGGGTAGGGCACTTGTAGGTAGGATTAGGGTTCCTATAGGTAGGTTTTCCCACCCTAGGGTTAGGATTCCTATGGGTAGGGCTTCCCGCCCTAGGGTTAGGGTTCCTATGGGTAGGGCACTTGGAGGTAGGGTTAGGGATCGTATGGGTAGGAGACTTGGAGCTAGGATTAGGGTTCCTATGGGTAGGGCACTTGAAGCTAGGGTTAGGGTTCCTATGGGTAGGGCTTTCCGCCCTAGGGTGAGGGTTCCTATGGGTAGGGCACTTGGAGGTAGGGTTAGGGTTCCTAGGGTTAGGGCTTTCCACCCAAGCATTAGGGTTCCTAAGGGTAGGGCACTTGAAGCTGGTGTTAGGGTTCCTATGGGTAGGGCACACTGCCCTAGGGTTAGGGTTCCTTAGGGTAAGGCACTAGGAGCTAGGGTTAGGGTTCCTATGGGTAGGGCTTCCCGCCCTAGGGTTAGGGTTCCTATGGGTAGGGCACTTGGAGCTAGGTTTAGGGTTCCTATGGGTAGGACACTTGAAGCTGTAGTTACGGTTCCTATGGGTAGGGCACTTGGAGCTAGGGTTAGGGTTCCTATGGGTAGGACACTGGGAGCTAGGGTTAGGGTTCCTTGGGGTAGGGCACTTGTAGGTAGGATTAGGGTTCCTATGGGTAGGTTTTCCCACCCTAGGGTTAGGATTCCTATGGGTAGGGCTTCCCGCCCTAGGGTTAGGGTTCCTATGGGTAGGGCACTTGGAGGTAGGGTTAGGGTTCCTATGGGTAGGAGACTTGGAGCTAGGATTAGGGTTCCTATGGGTAGGGCACTTGAAGCTAGGGTTAGGGTTCCTATGGGTAGGGCTTCCCACCCTAGGGTGAGGGTTCCTATGGGTAGGGCACTTGGAGGTAGGGTTAGGGTTCCTATGGGTAGGGCACTTGAAGCTAGGGTTAGGGTTCCTAGGGTTAGGGCTTTCCTCCCCAGGGTTAGGTTTCCTATGGGTAGGGCACAATGCCCTAGGGTTAGGATTCCTAAGGGTAAGGCACTTGGAGCTGGGGTTAGGGTTCCTATGGGTAGGACACTTGGAACTAGGATTAGGGTTCCTAGGGGTATTGCACTTGAAGCTAGGGTTAGGGTTCCTATGGGTAGGGGTTTCCGCCCAAGGATTGGGGATCCTAAGGGTAGGACACTTGGAGCTATGTTTAAGGTTCCTATGGGTAGGGCACTGCTCCCTAGAGTTAAGGTTCCTATGGTTAGGACACTTTAAGCTAGGGTTAGGGTTCCTAAGGTTATAGCACTTGGAGCTAGGGTTATGGTTCCTATGGGTATGGCTTACTGCCCTAGGGTTATGGTTCCTGTGGGTAGGGCACTCCACCCTTGAGTTAGGGTTCCTAAGGGTAGTGCACTTGGAGCTAGGATTAGGCTTCCTATGTGTAGGGTACTTGGAGCTAGGGCTAGGGTTCCTATGGGTAAGGTTTCCCGCCCTAGGGTTATGGTTCCTAAGGGTAGCTCACTTGAAGCTAGAATTTGGGTTCTAAATCGTAGGGCTTCCCTCCTTAGGTTTAGGGTTCCTATTGGTAAGGCACTTGAAGCTAGGGTTAGGGTTCCTATGGGTAGGGCTTCCCACCCTAGGGTTAAGGTTCCTAAGGTTAGGGTACTTGGAGCTAGGGTTAGGTTTCCTATGGGTAGTTCGCCCCACCCTAGGATTATGGTTCCTATTGCTAGCCTTATCTCTAGGGCCTGTCTGGCCTCTTCTTATCAATGTAGGGCCTATATGCCCTGTCATAGGGACAAGAGTAGAACTGCTTGGTAAACACACTTAGTATGGCTTTCTTTCCTTTAGTTCTATGTGCATCATATACAAAACTGTACATGGGGAACAGGCTCCAACAGAGAGAAGATTTTTAGGATCCCTTCCACTAAAAATCTGTTCTTGTGTTTTGATAAATAAGACTGACAGCAGGAAATTTAGTTATAAAGCTATGTATATTCAATTTAAAGTGGATCATAGAGCAGTTTGGGTACAAATGCTTCACTTTGAGTAGAGATTATATTTAAACTATGAATATGGCATATTAAGATTCATGTTTTCATCTTTGTGTTTTCTATGAGGACTTAATCTCATCTTCCAATATCTGCACTGTTAGAGATTCTCATTGAAATAAATAGAAGGGCATAAACAAACTGCCTTTCTTCATAAGTCTCCTTCACGCACCTTCCCTCTATCCCCTCCTCCCCCTACTAATCTTCTAGAGCACTACTCTAACCGGAGACAGAGGAGTAACTTTCACACAAGAAAACAGAGAGGGCAGGCTAAAAGGGTCCTCCACAAAGGTTTGGATGCACTCTGTACTAACCTCCATACTTTGAGGCTCATATGCCTCAGAGGCCGCAGAGTGGGATTCTTAAACCGCTCAGGGGAAAGACTATCTTGCCACCATTCCCCAATCCTGTAGGCATGCTCTGACCAAATACCTGTTACATGCCACCACCTGAATCTGAAGGCAGGCCAAGTCATTAGATAAAGCAGTAGCAGAGAGCCCATGCAAAAGACAGTCAGTTTACAGGGAAATGTTGGACAAGTGTGAGAGAGAGATTGATCATGCGACAAATCTATATAGAGAAAAATGACTTGGGTTGCTCAGACAATGAGCTTTCTAAGTGGCTGACCTGGCTTAGGTGTCTAACGCCAGGAAAGGATTCTTGGAGGTGCCTCTCTGGCTTGTCAGCCAGGTGCACTAGGTCAGCTGCTTAAGCACCTAAGCCCCTCTCCTCTCTCCACCCTACTCACTCCTGGTTAGCTTAGGCAGCTCTCTGTTCAGCTGGACAGGTCCTGAAAATCTCTTCCTCAGGTGCCTACATGTCTTGTGTGGAGATCCAGGCCACATAGTGTGGAGCTGAAGGTTCCATGAGGGGTAGCCATTGCAATGCTGAGCTGAGCCATGCCTAAAGACCTCTGAGTATCTGGGCCTTAGTTCCCCATTTGTAAATTTGGGATGATGATACTACTTTTCTCCTACCTTTTGTCTGTCTTGTCTATTCAGATTGCAAATTTTTGGGGGAAGGAACAGTTTCTTATTAAGCATTTGTACAGCCCTTATCACAATGTGGCTCCAACTTTTGGGGGCCTCTAGGCCCTATTATAATATTAATGACCATAAATCCCAATGCATGGTTCCATTACAACTGTAACTGAGAGGAAAGAATTACAAGTAACTTATTTTGTCCCATTGTTACTGTTGACAAGTTATTTTGAAACAAGTGATAGGAATTTAAATGCTTGTTCATATTCGATGCTGCAAGTGGATCTCTCTCTTAAAACACAGTGTGGCAGTTGGGTTCTCCTTCATCCAGATTGAAGTGATTCATTCCAAACCAACTCTGCAAGTTCCCTTATAAATCATGGAGTGGCATATTGATTTTCCTGTTCATACTTTATTACACCAAGTTTCCTTTGAAACTAAACCGCTGTGTAGTCTCCTTAAATTATTACCTTTTCATTGTAACTGAAAACTTTAATTCAGAGTTTTCCTTCACATAATATGTGTGGATGAGTGTGTACATACACACACACATTTTTCCCCACAAGATATAATTAAAATAGAAAATAGATGTCCGTTTTTCATAGTTTATGGATGATGGTCCGTGATCCAACTTGAGACTGCAAATCTTGTTAATCCTGTCAATCAAAGGAACAGAAATCATCTTCATCACCTCACCTGTATGTTTCCTCCATTGACTCAGCATCACTTCAATTTTATCTGGTTTGAGACTCAGCCAAGAGTCACTGGGAAAGCCAAGGAACTACAGTGTCTTGGTCTGTTAAGACCTAGAGATGTGGGTCAATGGTGTACTGCAATTGGAAACATCTGACTTTCTCCCCTAAGACCTTCATATAGACATTACTTAGAACATATAATATAGGTTTCATTGTAAATGTTTTCAATTTTAGGTAGAAGTTTCTAATTTAATCCAGGAATTTTAAAAACACCACCACCACAAACAAACAACAAATGTGTAACATGAACTAGTGCCCAACACCATCAACTGCATCTTCTGTGCCTGTTCTCACTGAGTGTTTACATTGATTTTTAAAACAACAATAATTATTTGCAAACTGCTTTGAGAAGTGGATGGTTTGGGTGCAGCAGGAGGTCAAGGAGCTACTATATTGTTTTTGCAGTGATGCTGGAGTATCTGAAGGGTTTTTTTGTGGTGGTGGTGGTTGTTTTTTGCAAGCTGGCTTGCAGCATTGGAAAAATTTATTGACTGGTCTCCTGATTGTTCAGATCATCTTCAAACAGCCCTAGTGAAATTGTGGCTGGCCATATGGTAATATTTTAAAAAATCTATTTTAAGGTAGTTATCCCTATTTTTGAAATCTGGATTTGAGAGGAGTTAGAAAAAAGCCTTTTCATGTTTATCCAAAACACAGAAACCTGTGTTACCCCTTATAAGAGAGCTCTCTGGACAGATGACTGATTACCCAGCCCTACTGTCGAGATCTCGCCAAAGAGGAGAGAACAGAATTAATCAAGCATAGCTCCTTCTGTCTCTGCCAGGTGCTGTGGATATATCAACAGCAACTCATGGTCAAAGATATCAAAGGAGAGCTGCTAGACCTAAACGATTCAGCATAGCCACCTGAACTTTGTCCATTAATAGGAGATAGTACAGGTATATAGAGTAGATTATCTTCTTCCTGTACCCAGATTTAAAACAAGATTGAAAGGGTCAAGGCAACTTGAAGATTCCAGATAGCACCAGAGCAGCTTTACTGCAACCTTCTTAATATACCCTTCCCCAAGAAAAGGGAGGTCATGTACCAAACCAAATTGATTGCTGGGCTCAATAACAGTTTCTGAAGCATGGGCCTGAACAACTGCCTGTTGAAAAATGCTAATATCTTGCTTCTCTAAAGGCAGGGGCAGCTCCAGCTTTTTTGCTGCCACAAGCACGGCAGTCAGGCAGCCTTCAGCAGCTTGCCTGCGGAAGGTCCCCGGTCCTGCGGATTCAGCGTACCTGCCGCCTAATTGCCGCCGAATCCGTGGGACCGGGGACCTCCCGCAGGCATGCTGCCAAAGGCTGCCTGACTGCTGCTTTTGTAGGGACACATGTAGGCACATGCTTGGAGCGCTGGTGCCTGGAACCACGACTGTCTAAAGGGGAGGCATTTTAAATTTACATAGATTTTCACTCAGTGTTCTCTTGTGCTAAATTTAACATCTCTGAGGGACATGGGTCCAAATAGCAGGCTCACAGATCTAAGCTCCTCTGGAGACTCAGTAAAGGAGACCAGACAAAACTCATCCAGAGAAACAATTTTTACAGAATCTGTTCTGTTTCATGGATCTGCGTATATCCCCTGACTAGTGTCACAGCTCCTGCACTCATTTGAGTACATCAGTATCCAAGCTTTCATTTAAAAAAGAAAAAATAAAAGTAAATTTCTAGCCCTCATGGCTGTGAAAAAGGGTTTGAAAGTGTGACCTGAGAGTAACCGACTCAGTAACATTGCTTGAGTCTGAAAACCACTTGAAACATTACCTCTGACAGAAATGAACTGCCCCTTGCATCTAAGTGCTGTGTTAAATATTGTAATGCTTAATAAGAATATTGTTTTAATCTGGTTCTGATCAGACAATTCAGAGTCCAGTCAGTCTTATCCCAGGAACTGGTATGACATTTCTCACAGTGAGAAACATTTAAGTTTCTGAGTGAAGATGGACCAGATTTGCTGCATACCAGGGCTGCACTAGTTGGAATTTTTTGGATATTATAATGCAGAGAAAATCTTCTATACTGTCACAGCACGAGTCTTCAAAATTTGTTTGTCATAAGTGATTGATTGCTATCATTTCATCTATTAGTAAATGACTCTACAGTGTCAGGAAATAGCTTTCTACATTTTGCAGGCAGGACAGAAAGCTACCTAGAGATGTGCAATTGTAGGGGCTATGGGTATATCAACACTATGAGCTTGGGGTTCTTTGAGTCACAGATTCTAAGCCCAGAAGATACCATGGTGATCATCTAGTCTGACCTCCTGTATTGCATAGACAATAGAAATTCCCAAAATAACTCCCAGACCATATCTTTTAGAAAAATGTCCAAACATGATTTAAAAATTGTCAGTGATGGACACCAGATACTTGGTAAATTGTTCTAATAGGTATTTACTCTCTCCATTAAAAATATATGCCATATTTCCCATCTGAATTTGTCTAGTTTCAACATCCAACCATTGAATCATGTTATACCTTTCTCTGCTATATTGAAAAGCTCATTATTTAATATTGGTTCTCCATGGTAGGTAGTTGTAAACTGTAATCACATCTTCCCTTACCCTTCTCTTTGTTAAGCTAAATAGATTGAGCTCCTTGAGTCTATCACTATAATGCATGTTTTCTAATTCTTTAATTCTTCTTGTAGCTCTTCTCTGAACCCTCTCCAATTTATCAGCATTCTTCTTGAATTGTGGGCACCAGAACTGGACACAGTATTCCAGCAGTGTCAAATACAGGGAGAAAATAACCTCTCTACTCCTACTTGAGATTCTCTTATTTATACGTCCCAAGATCACATTTGTTCTTTTGGCCACAGCATCACACTGGGAGCTTATATTGAGCTGATTATCCACCATGACCCCCCCAAATCTTATTCAGAGTTACTGCTTCCCAGGATAGAGATCCCTATCTTGTAATTACGGCTTACATTCTTTGTTCCCATATTTATACATTTACATTTAAAATGTATATTGTTTGCTTGTGTCCACTTTACGAAGCGATCTAGATCACTGAGTCAGTGACTGGTCCTCTTCAATATTTACCACTTCCACCACTGATAATGTTTACAGATGGGGATTTGATGTTTTTGTGTAATCTGCAAACATTATCAGGCCTAAGCCCTAAGAAACAATCCCCACTGGAACCAGACCAACTCAATGAATATTCTCTATTTTAAGTACATTTTGAGACCTATCAGTTAGTCAATTTTTAATCCATTTAATGTACGCTATGCTCATTTTATACTGTTCTAGTTATTTTAATTAAAATGTCATGTGATACCAAGCCAAATGCCTTACAGAAATCTAAGTATATTTTATCACTTTTCTTTATCAACCAAATTTGTGATTTCATTAAAAAAGTTAATTTGACAAGAACTATTTTCCATAAACCCATGTATAGTTGCATTATTACATGATCTTCCTTTAGTTCTTTATTCTTTGAATCTTATATCAGCCAGTCCATTATCTTGCTTGGGATTGATGTCACTCAGAGGCCTATTATGACCTAGTCATTCCATTTACCCTTTTTAAAAACTGGCACAGTACTAGCTTTCTTCTGTCTTCTAGAATTTCCTCAGTTGTCCAAGACTTATTGAAAATCAATATTAATGGGCCAGTGAGCTCCTCAGCCAGCTCTTTTAAACCTCTTGGATGCAATTTAGCTGGACTTGCTGATTTAAAATTGTCAAACTCTAGTAGCTTCTATTTAACATCCTCCAGCGGTACTAGTAGAATGGAAAAAGCGTTATCTCCATGAGATGAGACTGAATCACCTGTTCCCCCCCCCCTCAAATATACAACAGATATATTTATTGAACATTTCTACCTTTTCTGTATTACTGACAATTCTACCATTGCCATCTAAGTAATGGACCAATACCATTGTCAGGATTCTTTTAGTTTCTAATATATTTTTAAAAACCTCCTTATTGTCCTTACCTGTTGGCCATAGATTTCTCTATGCATGCCTTGGCTTCCTGTATCAATAAATCAGAAGTTCCTAGTTTCTGATTTATATTCATTACTATCAATTTCCCCTTTCATCCTTTTGGTCTATCTCACTCTCACTCTCTCTCACACACACTACACTACACTACACAAGAGAGAGAGAGAGAGACACACACACACACACACACTAGGTGCCCAAAATGTCACAATGAAGAAGACCGTGCTGGTTTAAAAAAAATGGTGTAGAGAGACACACACTGTATATATACGTTATATATACACTATATGTACTTTAAGATCTAAAGAGCTGGACACTGCAAAGAAAAATAACACTCCCATAACTGATTTTTTTCAGCCATCCTTAATTTTCTGTGCCCCAGAGACAGATCACTTTTCTCGTTACATGTTATAGTGATCAAAGTCTAAAGAATAGTACCTCCGCCAAAAGATTTAGCGATGTTAGAAGTTACTATGTTTTTGTTTTCAGAACACGTGTGCAAATGTTTCATTTTTTTTACAAATGCAAGGAGACCAGAAATAGAAAAAAAAACAGGAACAGAGCTTGAACTAGACTTAAGAATTTGTTTTCCTGCACTGATTAGACAAATAATCTTTGAATATCTTTGGTCATTTTTCTTCTAGTTGTATTATATACTTAACTGCATATAGAGAATTAGTTATTAAAGATTTAAAAAGTCTTTTACTGATGCATAAGAAATCATGTGGTTGAGTAGGTATTCCCTAAATTTATATTTGGAATACCATGTCTTTCAAGGTTGTGATGTGAGAACTTCAGAGGTCAAAAAAAGAGAGGACTCTTAATAGTCAAGGCTGGAGATGACTAAGGGAGGGAGTAAAGTTTTAGATGTAAAGATAGAGAAGAAAAAGGACATAACATAGAGATTCAATAAGAGAAGAACGAGTAATTTGATCAAATTGAGTCTACATGGTTGATTGCATTGCTTCCTCATACGTAAAAGATGAATGATCTTTTTAGCCATATTTGTAATGTAAAACATTCTGAAATATACAATGAACAGTTGCCTGGATGCTAATGCATGATGCTAATTTATTTTGGAAGTGATGTATGCTGAATGATTAAGAAATGTATCTGCTTTGCCAGGTAGAAGATCTATTGAGAAAACAGTTAACTCCCTCTGTCCTGAATACATGAACCAGAATATCATCATTAGGATACCAATGGATCTTATTACTGCTACAAGTCTTTGAAAATAATGTTCTTAAGTCAACACAATATTTTACACAACTTGTCTCTTTTCTACAACATAATACACAATACTGACAAGCTCGATCTTTTATTTAATTTATTCCATGACCACCTCTGATGGGAATTAACTCCTATCACCTGCAAGGCTGGCAAAGTTATGCTTTGCACTTGGGGAGGTGAATATCTAACTGGCTTAGAGCCAGAGGGGGCAGAGCTAAGGGCATGTCTACACTACGAAATTAGGTCGATTTTTAGAAATCAATTTTATACAGTTGATTGCGTATGTCCACACTAAGCACATTAAGTCGGCGGAGTGTGTCCTCACAACCATGGCTAGCATCGACTTAGAGTGGTGCACCGTGGGTAGCTATCCCACAGTTCCTGCAGTCTCTGCTGCCCATTGGAATTCTGAGTTAAGCTCCCAATGCCTGATGGGACAAAAACATTGTCACGGGTGGTTTCAGGTACATGTCATCAGTCGCCCTTCCCTCCATGAAAGCAATGGCAGACAATTGTTTCACCCCTTTTTTCCTGGGTTACCCATGCAGACACAATACCATGGCAAGCATGGAGCCCTCTCACTGTCACCATTGCTGTTGTGAGCATTGTAAAAACCTTGCACATTATCCTAGAGTATATGCAGAACTGGGCTAAGAGATGTCAGCACGAGGAGGATTTTGATGAGGACATGGACACAGATGTTCCTGAAAGCAAGGGCTGTGGCAATTGGGACATCATGGAGGCACTGGGGCTGGTTGATACAGTGGAATGCCGATTCTGGGCCAGGCAAACAAGCACAGACTGGTTGGACCGCATAATGTTGCAGGTATGGGATGATTCACAGTGGCTGCAAAAACTTTCGCATGCGTAAGTCCACTTTCCTGGAACTCTATGAATTGCTTTCCCCCACCCGGAAGTGCAGGCTGCATAGGTCAGACCTCAGCACAAACAACATTCCCATTGTTATTGCTGCGTCCTGTGTGCTCCATAATATCTGTGATAGTAGGGGGAGACGTTTGGTGTCGGGGGGAGGTATGAGGCAAATCGCCTGGCATCTGATTTTGAGCAGCCAGACACCAGGGCGATTAGAAGAGCACAGCAAGGTGTGCTGCACATCAGAGAGGCTTTGAAAACCAGTTTTAGGACTGGCTAGGTTTCAGTGTGACAATTGTGTTTCTCCTTGATGCAAACCCGCCCCCTTTGTTGATTTTAATTCCCTGTACACCAAACACCCTCCCCCCTTTGAAATAAAGTAACTATTGTTTTGAAACCATACATTCTTTCTTTCTTAATTTTTAAAAAAAGAGAGAGAGAGAACATACAAGGTAGCCTGGGTGGGGTGGGGGAGTAGGGAATGACAAGGCCATGTTTATTGTAGTCACACTAACAATCAAACTGTTTGAATGACAGCCTTCTGTTGCTTGGGCCATCCTGTGGAGTGGAGTGGCTGGGTGCCTGGAGCCTCTCTCTCCCCCCATTCCCCCGTGTTCTTGGGCATCTGGGTGAGGAGGCTATAGAACTTGGGGCGGAGGGCATGTGGTTATACAGTGGATGCAGCAGGGGTCTCTGCTCTTGTTGGCTTTCCTGCAGCTCCAACAGACACTTCATCATGTTTGTTTGCTCCCCCAACAGATGCTTCATCATGTCCATTTGCTCCCGCATTAGCCTCAGCATCGCCTCCTGCCTCTGCTCTTTGTGCTCACTTAATTCTTTCCTGGCCTCTGCCACTGAATGCCTCCATGCATTAAGCTGTGCCTTTCGCCTTCTAATCTGTGATAACCTCAGAGATGGAGATGATGGGGGAGCATAGAAACATTTGCACCGGGGGGGGGGGGAGAAAAGTGTGAGTAAAATTTAAGATACATTTTTGAGAACAAAAGGGAAACTCTTTCACAGTCAATCAAGCAATTCACAGCAGACAGCACATGTGCTTTAGGTACAAAATCACATTTTGCCTTTTATATTGAGCGCCTGCCAGTTTGGTGACACATCACACACACACACGGCTGGGCAACAGAATTCGGTTTCCAGGCAGCCATGGTAAGCCAAAGGGTACCCGGCGTTGGCTTCTAATACCTTCATAACATGTAGGAATGTTTTCAAACTGCAGTGCCCTCCTTTTCAAGAGCAAGCAATGGGTTGGGTTTCAAATTTAAAAGGAGGGGCTGTGGTTTTCGGGTGGATGTGCAGAACACACCTACCCCCACCTCACCGTGTGGCTATTCTCTGGAGTGATCCCTTCACCCCTCCCCCCCGCCGTGTGGCTATTCTCTGGAATGATCCCTTTTAGTCAAGCGCAAACAGCCGAGCATGAATGGGGTCCTTTTACTGTTCCCTTAAAAAAACGCCCCTGTTTCAAACCATGAACGATATCATGAACGATATCACTCTACTGAGGCTAACACAGAAAGATATAGACTGAATGTTACTTGAATGCAACCATAATCCAGGACCATTCACTGCCATGCTTTGTTCTGAAATGATTCCAGAATACTTGCTACCGTTTTGGCATGGTAAAGTGTTCTACCGTGGAGGACAAAATAAGGCAGCCCTCTCCAGAAACCTTCTGCAAAGGCTTTCAGAGTACCTCCAGGAAAGCTTCCAGGAGATGTCCCTGGAGGATTCCTGCTCCATCCCCTGACATGTGAACAGACCTTTCCAGTAGCTGTACTGGCCGCGAATGCATCCCAGTTCTTCAGGGCAAATCAAACATTAAACACTATTGCTTTAAAACCCTGTACTATAGTTACAAATGTGTGCTCAGCAGAGGTGCCTTCTCCGGCTTCAGGGTCAGGGATCCCACCTTGGGAGGGTATTGGCGCCAGGATGATGAAACGTCCCTGGCTGCCAGGGAGAATGGATTCACCACTTGCCTGCTGCACATTCTCCTCCTCCCTGTTGCGTGAGACTCCCCCCTTGCAGGTGTCCACGAACAGTGGTGGGGTCCCCACCTAGAATGCTATGCAGCTTGTCATAGAAATGGCATGTATGGGGCTCTGACGTGAAGCAACCATTTGCCTCCTTTGTCTTTTGGTAGGCTTACCTGAGTTCCTTAACTTTCACATGGCACTGCTGTGTCCCTCTGTTGTAGCCTCTGTCCAACATGTCCTGTGAGATTTTGGAAAATATATTTGCATTTCTTCATTTTGATCAGAGTTCAGCCTGCACAGATGCTTCTCCCCATACAGCAATCAGATCCAGTGTCTCACACTGAACAAACAGGAAATGAAATTCAGATGTTCCTGGGGCTTTTCCTGTGTACCTGGCTAGTGCATCAGAGTTCAAAGTGCTGTCCAGAGCAGTCACAATGGAGGACTCTGGGATAGCTCCCGGAGACCAATACCATTGATTTGCATCCACACTATCGATGCAGTCATTTAGACCAGGCCTAAGTCATGATAAGTAGACAGAAGGAGGTCAGTCGAGTGGAAAGATGGCAGAGGAGGCAGGTGTCTTTGGCTGATAGAACCAGAGACAATGGAGAGAAACAGGGTAGGAGAACTGTTTGGTGGCATTTGGACTTGTTTATGATACCCCAGAAGGGGTCTGAACTTAGGTGACTTGGCCAGAGGACTGAGCCACAAAAGACTTGGGGCCAGAGGCAGGGAGCCGACAGGAGGTACTGGAGCCAAAGATAGTAGCAATATCATGAACCAATGCAAGGGGGCGCTCTGCCAATGAGTGAACCCTGCCACACCTTCCAGATTATGCTTTATATTATCCACCTGTATTTATTCCTTGACTTTCCTGAGGAAGCGAATATTGAATTCAGACACAAGGTATTTTCTTTGAAAACACTAGGCTGTTATTTCTGTCTATATATTTCTTCCTCAAACTCAGAAATGTGATTATCAAAAGAACAAGTTAACAGCAGAAAGGTATTAGATTGCTGGGAAATAATTTAATATTTTTTTTTGAGAATCTCCTTATTAGTTTCTTGCTGAGGTATTTTTTGAAACACAAAGTTGTGTAATCATCCATCATGTCATTGAGATAATGTGATTTTCCCCTAGAGTAACTCAGTGTTATAATGCAGAATGATATGAACTGCAATCCTCTGGTCATCTAAGCACCATTTTTAAAGCAATTTCACCAAATTGTATTTAATTTAAAGGTGATTCAAAGATCAAATATGAAACTTCCATTGATTTTTTTCTGTGTTAATCCTATGAATGAATATTGGAGGTATTCTTGGAATAGCCAATTGAAATTTCATCATTTAAAACTTTTGAGGAGCTATAATTTTAGCCTGGTTGTATAACAGGAAAGTATTACTGGTCAAAGATTTTTAGGAGCATAGGACATGGCTACCAGAAGAATTGTGAACATAATTGCCACACAATTCTTTCTGTGCAAGGATTGCAGCTCTCTATGGACCAGGGGTCCTGTCCATTTGCTGGAACACAAAGAAGGCACTAGATCAGCCTAAATTCAGGTTTTTAATCTAAAAGTCTTTTCTTTCTCTGTGTGTCTCTGGAGAATCCAGATTGAACTAGTATATGCATACCTCTCCAGGGGGTGGCTTCAAAGGGCTGATAACTGAGGAAGTACATTAGTATCCTCTTCCTACTAAAGAAGGTACATATAATTCCATAATAAAACATACACAATTGCACTTTTAATACAATGGACACCCCCAAAGTATTCATAGAATCATAGAATTCAAGATCAGAAGGGACCATTATGATCATCTAGTCTGACCTCCTGCAAGATGCAGGCCACATAAGCCGATCCACCCACTCCTGAACTAATTCTCTCCCTTGACTCTGCTGTTGAATGCTCCAAATCATGATTTAAAGACTTCATTTAGCAGATAATCCACCAGCAAGTGACCCCTGCCCCATGCTTCAGAGGAAGGCGAAAAACCTCCAGGGCCACTGCCTATCTACCCTGGAGGAAAATTCCTTCCCGACCCCAATATGGCGATCAGCTGAACCCCGAGCATGTGGGCAAGACTCTCCAGCCAGACCCTCTGGAAAAGGCTAACAATATCCCAACATTGACCCTTTGTACTAATTACCAGTGTGGCACGTTATTGACCTATTGACTAAACCCGTTATCCTATCATACCATCCCCTCCATAAACTTATCCAGCTTAATCTTAAAGTCATGGAGGTCCTTCGCCCGCACTGTTTCCCTCAGTAGGCTGTTCCAGAATTGCACTCCTCTGATGGTTAGAAACCTTCGTCTAATTTCAAGCCTAAATTTCCTGACTGACAATTTATATCCCTTTGTCCTCGTGTCCACATTAGCACTGAGCTGAAATAATTCCTCTCCTTCCCTGGTATTTATCCCTCTGATATATTTAAAGAGTGAAATCATATCTCCTCTTATCCTTCTTTTGGTTAAGGAAAACAAACCGAGCTCCTCAAGTCTCCTTTCATACGACAGGCTTTCCATTCCTCGGATCATTCTAGTGGCCCTTCTTTGTACCCGTTCCAGTTTGAATTCATCCTTCTTAAACATGGGAGACCAAAACTGCACACAATACTCCAAATGAGGTCTCACCAACTCCTTATATAACGGGACTATTAACCCTAATTCAATAAGGTTAAACTTAATTCAGTAAAGTTTTTCCATAAGGTTTGTCCAGGATATTGTCAGTCTGTCATGTTGCATTTTATCCATAAGTGTTCTTTAATGGGGAAGAGATGACAGGGTATGTCTACAGTGGAAACTTCAAAGCACTGCCACGGGAACGCTCCCGCGGCAGCACTTTGAAATGCGAGTGTGGTCGCCCGTGAACGCTGGGAGGGAGCTCTCCAAGTGCTCCTGGTAATCCACCTCCACAAGGGGATTGGCTCCGAGCTGTACTCCCAGCGCTCAGAGCCTGTCTACACTAGCGCTTTAAAGCACTCAGACTTGCTGCGCTCGGGGATGATTTTTCGCCACCCTGAGCCAGGAAGTTAGAGCGCTATAAAATGTAAGTGTAGACAAGCCCTGAGATTCAGGTTGATCTCTACTCTTCCACAATAAGTAGAGATGTACACGTGTGTAGCTCCAGATATAGTGGATGTGTATATACACACACACACCCTGTCATATATAAAAATAAATGTCTGTGGTGGTTATATGATGGTAGAATGCTCCAGTCTTCCTTCCCTGCTTTTCAATAACTAGGAAAATGTACATCTTAAAATTCAAAGCCACATTTTATATATGTATTATTCTAATATATGCAGAAGATGAATCTACAGTGATGGCTCTTTACACAATTCCAACCACACACAAAAATATATGTAATTCAAAGTCTCTTTCCATTTCTGTGAAGCAACCATTACAGAGACAGGAAATCTACTATTATAGAATACTGAGTCCCAAATATTAATGCAACACTTATTTGATTTTCAAAGCAGCAGATTATATTGTAGATACCTAAACTACCCTTGATCTTAATCTTGAACTGCCATGTATCACAGCATGACCCCATTGAAGTCAATGGAAAACTCTCATTTAACTTAGCTGGAGGCAGAATGGGTCCCATAATTTACCTTCATCAAATTATTTGCTTTGTGTGTGTGTCTATGTGATTGCTTTATGCTGCAAACAATAATAATTCATATTCATAAGGTTTAAAGACGGAAGGGACCATTAGATCATATAGGCTGACCTTCTAGACTGTATCACGGTCCTTTAAATTTCATTCAGTTACCCCCCATGTTGAGCCCAATAACTTGTGCTTGACTAAAGCATATCTTCCAGAGGTGAAGAATCTACCATTTCCACTGGTAGTTTGTTCCAATGGTTAATAACACCCATTGTAAAAAATGTGCCTTATTTCCAGTTGGAATTTTTGTCTGGCTTCAGCTTCCAGTAATTGATTCTTGTTATATCTTTCTCTTCTAGAAAGCCCTTTAGTATCTGGTATTTTCTCCCTAGGAAGGTACTTCTACGCTGTAATCAAGTCACCTCTCAATTGTCTTTTGATTAACTAAATAGATTGAGATCTTTAAATATTTCACTGTAAGGCATTTTCTTTAGCCTTCAAATCATTTTTGTGGATCTTTTCTGCACTTGCTCCAACTCTTCAATAGCCTTTTTAAAATATGGACACCTGAACTGTATATGGGATTCTAGTATTGATTTAACCGATGTATACAGTGTTAACATCACCACCCTACTTCTACTCACTACTCCCAGTTACACACTGTAGCGGGGTGGTCCCCCGCTCCTGTTCCAAAGGGCTTAAAACAGCCCAGGAGAGGGCTGGGGCTGGGGCAAGAAACCTGGGTTGATTGGGGAAAGTAGGCTCAGCTGTGGCCATGCCCCAATCAGGCCTAGCTAGCCCCTATAAGAGGCTGTGAGCCAGAAGCCCAAGCAGTCTGTCTCTGTTTGTAGAAGGAGATGGGCCTGGCTGCAAGGGGCTAGAGACAGGGTATCTGAGTGGAGCAGGGCTGGGGGAAGGCAGAGGAGCCAGGGAGCTCTAGCCTGGAAAGCCCCAGGCTGTGGCCTAGCATTGGGCTAATAGGTACTGGGGGTTGCAGAGGGCAGTCCAGGGGTAGGCAAAGGCAGCAGGTCCAAACCCAACCTTGCAAGTGATGAGTAAGCTGATACTGCAGTCTGCCCCAGGGCGCGGGGGCTAGACAATGACTGGCAGTAGCCATATACTGAGGCGAGGTGGGGAGAGTGGGTGCGGGTTCCCCGGGGGGGACACTCTAAGACTGGGGGGTTACTGCCATGGGGCAGTACCCCCAAACAACAGGGCACCGGGTCTGGGAGGGACACGGGGGCCAGAGGACAGGCGGATCACCAGCCTGAAGAGGGTGTTCCGGAGCTGGAACGAGCTAATTCCCGGAAGTCACCAGCAGCAGGTGCCGCAGGGGTGAGTCCACTCCTCAACACACACCCATTAGTTATACATCACATTTGTAATTTTTACCATAGTACCACACTGGGAGCTCAATGTGTCCATTATGTTCCCTGGATCCTTTCAGAGTCTCTGCCTCTAGGATACAGTCCCCCATTCTGCAGGTATGGCCTACATTCCTCATCCTAGACATAAAATGTTGTATTTGGCTCTATTAAAACACATTTTATATGAATGGGCCCAGTTTATCAAGTGATCCAGATTTCTCTATATGACTGCCCAGTTCTCGTTGTTAGAATTCCATCAATCGTATTGTTTCCAAATTTTGTCATCAGTGATTTTATATTTAATTCCAGATCATTAATGAAAATGTGGAATGAACATAACATCAGAACATAAGAACAGCCATACTGGGTCAGACCAAAGGTCCATCTATCTAGCCCAATATCCTGTCTTCTGACAGTGGCCAATGCCAGTGCCCCAGAGGGAATAAACAGAACAGGTTATCATCAAGCGATCCATCTCTTGTTGCCCATTCCCAGCTTCTGGTATCGTATTGGGCATACTACCAATCTCTATAGAACTCCAGTGGAAACACTCCCATTCAATGATGATTCCCCCATTGATGACTATTTTTGGAGATCTGTCAGCCAGTTCTTACTTCATTTAACAGATGCTTTATTGATATTGTATAATGTTGATTTTTAAAAAAAATCAGAATGTCACGAGGTACTAAGTAAACTGCCTTACAAAAGTGTAAGTATGTTACAACTATGCAGTTATCTTTATCTACCCGACTTGTAATCTCGCCAAACAATGTAAGCAGGTTTGTTTGGCAAGACCTGTTTTCCATAAAATATTAATGACTGGCATTAATTATACTTCTGTGCTTTAATGCATATACATATTCTATGAATCCCATATTCCACAACCTACTACCTGTTCTCTTGAAAACATTTGTTTCTCTAAGGATTTTTACAAACAATAACTAGTTGTTCAAAATGCTCTCTGATTAAACATGTTGGATGGAATTTTGAACGTTTTGGAAAGTTGAGTGAAATTTTACAGCACCGTCATCAAAAAGTTTCAGCTGTGAGGGCAATCCCTTTTACTGGGCAGAGAGCAAGGTCTGGTCTACATCATAGACCAGGGGTCTCAAACACGCGGCCCGCGGGGCTATTTCCTGTGGCCCGCCAAGCGGCCCATGTCCGCTCCCCTGGCCTACCTCCAGGCTGGGGTGGGCAAACTACAGCCGCAGGAAGGAAGGGAGAAGAAGCAGAGGGCTCTGTCTGTGTGTTTTCCTGGCTTCTAGGCACCGCCCCCTCACAGCTCCCATTGGCCGGGAACAGGGAACCACGGCCAATGGAAGCTTCAGGTGAGGTATCTGGAGGTGTGTCAAGTAGCATGCAGAGCCCTGCGTCCCCCTCCCCCAGGGCTGCAGGGACATGGTTCTAGCTACTTCCCGGAGTGGAGTGGGGCCGGGGCCTGCAGTCTGCCCTGGCCCCCATGTGCACTGCTGCCAGCCTGAAGCCCTCCTGCCCCCCAACCCCTTGCCCTGAGCCCCCGCTGCACCCCACACCTCTTCTGCCCCCCAACTCCCGGCCCTGAGCCCCCACACCCCAACCCCCTGCCCTGAGCCCCCTGCTGCACCCCAATTCCCTGCCCTGAGCCCCCTGCCACATCCCACACCTTTCTTGTACCCCAACCCCCTGCCCTGAGCCCCCTGCTGCACCCCACACCCCATCCCCCTGCCTTGAACCCCCTGCTGCATCCCAGACCCCTTCTGCACCCTGAGCCCCCTGTCTGCACCCCAACCCCCTGCTGCACCTCAACTCCCTGCCCTGAGCCCCTGCCACACCCCTCATGCACCCTCTGGGGGAAGGGAGGGAGTGGAGTTGGGGTGGGGACTTCAGGGAAGGGGTTGGAATGGGGCCAGAGAAGGGGTAGGAAGAGGCAGGGCCTCATGGAAGGGGTGGAGTGGGGGCAGGGCCAGGGGCAGCGAGGGGTGTGTGTGTCAGTGATGCGGCCCTCGGGCCAATGAACTAACCCTCATGTGACCCTCCTGGTCATTTGAGTTTGAGACCCCTCCTGTAGACCTATATTGGTATAAGTATGTGGCTCAGGAGTGTGAAAAATCCTTATCTCTGAGCGATGTCATTATACCAACTTACCCTCTCTCCCCTCTCCCCCGCCCCCCATGTAGACAGAACTATACCAGCACGAGAGCTTCTCTTGTAAACATAGCTACTGCTGCTCAGGGAGGTGGATTAACTACATCAAAGGGAAAGTTTTCTCCCATCAGTGTACAGTGCTTTCATTAAAGTGCAGCTGCACCAATGCAGCATTTTAAGTGTAGACGTATCCCCACTGAAAAGGTTTGCTTCCTGGCTGAACTTGATTGGTGGTTGGATGTTCTAGTCAGGAATCAATTTTGTCAGAGAGAAAGGAAAGCTGTACTGAATGAAGACGATTAGCTAGTAATTGTAAAGTGCTATGTATCTTTGAAGAGCCATATAAACATTAACCATTTAATCCCAATAGCATATCTGTGAAGCAGATAAATAGCATGAGGGAGTTTTTCAAAGGTACCATGGGAGTTTGGCACAGTGATTGCAGGCTGTGAGCCAGTTGTCCTTTTTTTGGCTTTGAAAATGTCACCTCAATTCCCACTTTGCAAGTTAGGAAACTGAGATATAAGATGCCAGATTCTGTCCCCACCTAGACTTCATACAGCTTCATGGGGATAGATTGCAGGCTGGTGTAATATAGAGGTACACTGCATTACACTGAAGCCAGCTATCTCAACCAGCTGTGTGCCGTTAGGGCAAAGAATGGAATGAAGAGAGTTGGAAAGGAAGCATGAGAGGGTATGTCCCATCCATTCTATGCTCTGCAGTCCTAGGAACAGAAGAGGTATAAAGCTCATCTTCTCTGTCCCTGAACACTAGCTTCAAGTCAGTGCCAGGATTAGAGCGAAAAGCTTCTGGTTTCCAGTCTTTAGTTTAATCCACTAGGTCATACTGCCTGCCATATATAAATCTTCCCAAGGGAAGATCCATCAATCTAGGTGCCAACAACCCTTATAATTAGAGTGAGAGCTTTGCCATGATTGGCCACTCTCTCTTCTTTTAAACTAAGTAATTTGAAGGCTATTTATTTGTATCCCAATTAAAATCTCTGATTCAGGTCTGAAGGAGAGTTAATGTCTCTCTTGACACCATTTATGTCTTTCCTTTTCTTTCAGAGAATAAAGGAATTGCATTAGCTCACCAGTGTAATCTCATCAACATCTACAGACATTAACTCTTGCCAGATTATCACCCTCAAAGTTTTATTTTTGCCATTTTCTAGTTCAAGTATTGAAACTGACTGAGATTAAAAGATGTAATCATGCCTCATTCTGTGTGCTGCTTAGTACCCTTGTATGGAGAGAGTGATATGTATATGCAAGTATGTGCAGTAAGAATAGCATATATATTTTAAAAAGTATTACCTCATCTTATCTCATTAAATATACAGCAGTACATTTCACATGGGTCAGATTGTTGTTAACTTAGGTGTCTGGGCCAAATTTCAACTCAAGTAACGACCAGTTGGGAGAGGGCACAAGAGGTTACATGGGGTTTTACAGGTATCCCTATGTCAGATATATGCACAATAGTTCACCAAAGGGTGGCATCTAAGGTACCTACGTAGAGCCAGTAGCCCACTGGTTATCATAATTATTGTCATGATTATGAATATTTAAGACTTTATGTATCTATACTGAAACTTATGTTAAGGTCTTGGGTTAAGGCAGGCAACCAGGTGACATTCCTCAGATATGTTCCTTTCAGGCAAGAGGTGACAGACGCTTATCTCCCTGCCTGGTCATATGCGTATTGTCTGCCTCACAATGTAGTCCTATTTTCATACTGAGTCCCAGCAAAAGAGAAGATTGTGAAATGGACTAGAGAGGAAATCCACATGATAAAACAAACAGCAAGGGTATCCTGTTTATGACTAAAGACAAAGGATTGTTAGGGTATATATACAGGTACAAGGAAATACACAGAGTTCTTCATGTAGGAGACAAGCTGAAAGTATGTTTGGGTATGGCTACACTTACGGTTTGCAGCGCTGGTAGTTTGCAGCGCTGGTCATCCAGCTGTGTAGGAGCAGCGCTGGTGTGTGGCCACACTCACAGCTACCAGCGCTGGTGTGTGGCCACATTTGGAGCATTTGCAGCGCTGTTGGGAGTGCTGCATTATGGGCAGCTATCCCAGCATTCAAGTGCACCAACGTGCTTTTCAAAAGAGGGGGGTGGAGGGTGGTGTACTGTGACAGGGAGCGGGGAAGATAGAGAGTGGATTTTTGGAGCCAACACTGTGTGTTAGCTTCCTGGATTGGAAAAATCACAAAATGTTCATGAGCCCTTAGTCTTAACTCTAATTGCAAACAGCCTGCCTCCAACACGGACTCCCCCCTGTTTCACTCACTCCCTGTGGTGTACTGTGACAGGGAGCGGGGAAGAGAGAGATTGGAAAAATCACAAAATGTTTGCGAACCCTAACAGCCTGCATCCAACACTGTTTCCCCTGCCTCTCATTTGATCGTTCACAGCCAGGTACAGATAGCTCCTGTTTGCTGTGATCAGTGTTTGTTTTTATAGATAAGCAGTTCAAACGGAGCTCTCCGATCGGCTCCGTTCTGTTTCATTCACTCTGCCTGCCTGCCTCTCATTTGATTGTTTACAGCCAGGTACAGAACGGAGCTCCGATCGGAGCTCGTTCACAACAAAACAAAGAGAGGCTGCATAACAAAACAAAGAGAGTAATTTATAAAAGCATTCTGGGATACACCTTATTTCCTGGAGGCCAATCACAGCGCTGGTGTGTGGCCACACTTGATGACCAGCGCTGCAGCACCAGCGCTGGAATCCTTATTCCCCATGCTGAGTGAGGTGTACGGCCAGCGCTGCAGCCAGGGAGTTGCAGCGCTGGAAGTGCCCTGCAGGTGTGGCCACTTACTAATTGCAGTGCTGGTGGAGGCTTTCCAGCGCTGCAAATCGCCAGTAGCCATAGCCTTTGTCTCATAAAGAGTATCACAGCTAAGACTGGCTATGAAATGCTACAAGGGTTTGGGTGAGCAATACTCTACACGAGAGAATCTAGTTAATAAAGTCTATGTTCTGGAATGTGCCTTATGGTTTTATTTTATATGTATCAATTTTTTCTGTACTTCTACTTGCTATTACTTGAAACTCTGTTTTTGTTAAATAAACTTATACTTGATTTTACTGTAAATGTATCTAAGTGCTGTGTGTTAAGTGGATCTGAAGTGAAACTGGTAAGCTGAGGTGTACTGTTTCTCTGGAAGCAGCAAATGTGTGCATACCAGGTGTCTAGGAGAACGAGCTGAACACTCTAGGGAAATATTCAGAGGGCTTGAGGGTTGTAGAGAGACAGCAGGGTCTGCCTAAGCCTAGGGGGAATGGTTCTGCTGCCCGTGGTTGGTGGAGTTGGGAGGTAACCCCCAGTAGGCACAAACAAGATTTCCTCACACTAAGGGCAGATGATATTGAGGTACCTCACAACCATGGGTACCTATAAGAAGCATCATAATCCCTCCCCAAATTCCTCTGAGGCTTCAATTTTCTCCATTTCCTGTCCATGGCTGTGATTCAGCAAAGTACTTAAGCAATTGTCTAACTTTAACTATATGAGTAGTTCCACTGACTTCCATAGGAATATGACATGGTTAAGGTTAGGCAGATGCTTAAGAACCTTGCTAAATCAGGTTACTAGATTGCAGCAGTGTTTCTGTACATGTTTCAACAACTCAGCAGTCTGATTGTGAATATGGAAGCAGTATTGTTTCAAGTCGCTCAGTGTGATGATACTCTACCTGAATTCTCATCAAAAGAAAATAGTTCAGCACTTTCAACCAAGTTCCTATAAAATAAGAACTAAAACAAGAACAGGAAAAACAGTTTGAACCCTTCAGTAGTATTTCACACAGAAATGAGAAGCAAATGTAAAAAAATACAAAAATAGGGAACTACCACAAGCTAAACTATGTTTTATAGATATAGGTTTTTTAAATTACTTTTACTCACAATAGCTAAATAAACCACCAGCTGCAAATGAAATGAGGTAAAAACAAGCCCAGAACAAAAATAGGTTTATTCATTTTTTTTCTGTACACCTTATTAGTGTTTGTCTATAAAGAATGTGGTACCTAGCCAGCAGCCTTGAATTGAAAATGTAAAATCCATTAGTAACAGGCCAGTTCCTGCTTTCCTTAATCCCACAAGTAGCCGTACTGACTGCAATAGGATTACCCGGGTGAGCAAAGCTGGTAGCATTTGGCCTTGAAGCAGCCACTGCTGTCACTGACCACTTTACTGTTGCTTCTGCCCTTTTGCTGTATCCCCTCCTATAGTTCCAGTACAGGGCCTAATTTAGCATCACAGACACACCAATGAACAAGTGAATGCTGTTGGCCTTAAGTTTGTGTGTGTGTGTGTGTGTCTCTCTCTCTCACACACACACCCACACCTACACACACACGAAACCAATATGGCTATACTGAGGCAGTATCCTCTGCCCCAAACTGAATGTTTTTCATAGTGTATGTTCTGAAGAGAGACGTTAACCTTTAAAAAGAAATCCATGTGCCTCTGAACTTTCTCACCTTGACTTACACTGGAATCTGAATGTCCACTCTTACAAGAGCTCTATCCCCATTTCCAAATCCAAGAGGATTGCATAAGTGATGGCTTTATGATGTTAAATTTTGGATGTTTGTCCGAAGGAGTTTGCTCTTAACTTCAATGGGAGCAGGATAGTACACTCTGCCTCTTGTTGTTCTATGCACCATGAAGGTTTAGTCTATTTTAGGGCTGTCAATTAATTGCAGTTAACTAAAAAATTAACGCAATTAACTAAAAAAATTAATTGTGATTAAAAAAAATCAAACAATAGAAATTATTAAATATTTTTGGATGTTTTTCTACATTTTCAAATATATTGATTTCAATTACAACACAGAATACAAAGTGTATAGTGCTCACTTTATATTATTATATTTGATTACAAATATTTGCACTGTAAAAATGATAAACAAAAGAAATAGTATTTCTCAATTCATCTCATGCAAGTACTATTGTGCAATCTCTTTGTCATGAAAGTGCAATGTACAAATGTAGATTTTTTTGGTTAAGTAACTGCCCTGAAAACCAAAACAGTGTAAAACTTTAGAGCCTACAAGTCCACTCAGTCCTACTTCTTGTTCAGCAACCACTAAGACAAACAAGTTTGTTTACATTTACGGGTGATACTGCTGCCTGCTTCTTATTTACAATGTCACCTGAAGCAGGCATTGCAAGGTGGTATCTATGTGCCAGATATGTTAAACATTCATATTCCCCTTCATGCTTCAGCCACCATTACAGAGGACATGCTTCCATGCGGATGATGCTCATTTAAAAAAAATAATGTATTAATTAAATTTGTTCCCGAAATCCTTGGGGAGAATTATATGCCTCCTGCTGTTTTACTCGCAATTCTGCCATATATTTCATGTTAAAGCAGTCTCGGATGATGACCCAGCACATGTTGTTCGTTTTAAGAACACTTTCATTGCAAATTTGACAAAACGCAAAAAAGGTACCAATGTGAGATTTCTAAGGATAGATACAGCACTCAACCCAAGGTTTAAGAATCTGAAGTGGCTTCCAAAATCTGAGAGGGATGAGCTGTGGAGCATGCTTTCAGAAGTCTTAAAAGAACAACACTCAAATGTGGAAACTACAGAACCCGAATCACCCCCACTCCAAAAAAAATCAATCTTCTGCAGGTGGCATCTGACTCGGATGATGAAAATGAACATGCATTGGTCCACACTGTTTTGAATCGTTATTGAGCAGAAGCTGTCATCAGCATAGATGCACGTCCTCTGGAATGGTGGTGGAAGCATGAAGGGACATATGAATCTTTAGCACATCTAATACGTAGATATTGTGATGCTGGCTACAACAGTGCCATGCAAACGCCTGTTCTCACTTTCAAGTGACATTGTAAACAAGAAGAGAGCAGCATTATCTCCTCCAAATGTAAACAAACTTGTTTGGGGAATTGGGTGAACAAGAAGTAAGACTGAGTGGATTTGTAGGCTCTAACGTTCTACATTGTTTTATTTTTGAATGCAAGTTTTTTTGTACATAATTCTACATTTATAAATTCAACTTTCATGATAAAGATATTGCACTAAAATACTTGTAATGGGGGAATTGAAAAATACCATTTTTGTTTTTTACAGTGCAAATATTTGTAATCAAACAAATATAAAGTGAGCACTGTACATTTTGTATTCTGTGTTGTAATTAAAATCAATATACTTGAAAATGTAGAAAACATTCAAAAATATTTAAATAAATGGTATTCTATTATTGTTTAACAGTGTGATTAATCACACAATTAATTTAAAATTTAATCACACAATTATTTTTTAATCACACAATTATTTTTAATCGCTTGACAGCCCTAATCTTTTTTGACCTTACCAAATGTGTTTTAAATTTTTTAAGTGATTTTTAATTTAAGGAGTTTTTTAGCCTCTTTTTTTGCAATCATGTCAGTATTACCCTGACTTTATAAAGTTAATTAAAATAAATGACTCTGCTATAGTCCTCTTTTTAAAAATGCTTTAAAAATGTGCAAATGGTGTCTTAGCAATGAAAGGGGTCTGCATAATGCAAACTTTGACAACAGAACATAATTTCTGCATACTATGCATATCTGGCATACTGTTACTCCACTTAATCCAGGGACATTTAATAAATCATAATTCAGATCTCAGGTAATAGATTTGTTGTATAATCTCTGCTGTGTAGGAATGTGTAAGGCCAGTTCCAAGTTGTTAAACGGTGTTTTACTGGGTATTCAAAACATATACAACTCTAAATTTTGATCTGTTAATACAGTAGTTGCCAATTACAATTTAAAAGAAGAAGAAATACAAATCAAATATCCACAAAATACTGTGATAATTTTTTTTTCATTTTTATTTGGCCTGGTATTTTATGCCAAACTCTTTCTTTAACAGATCTATGCTAATTTTAATAATAAAAGCTGCTTAATTGGGATGAAAGCTGCCCCCACAGATGGCCCAATTAAGAAGAGTCTACTTACTGGATCTTCCAGTTCAGTGTCTTTGGCAGAGGGATAAGATGGCAGTTCTTAGACCAGAATACTTTAGTCTTACAGTATGTCTGCAACTGGGAACTTGGTAATTTTGCTACATTCTGGAGAATCTCCATGACATCTAAATATCCATAAACTATCAGACATTAATTTAACTTGAAGTAATCATGTCCTGTAGCATGACGAGAATTACAAAATGTGATCATTATGCACAACAGTGAGGATTACTCTAGGAGGTATAGACAGGGATTACTTTACAAACTTTAGAAAGTCTCGTTCCCTTTTTGCTTAATATCTATAGTTTTTGGAGAATATTATAAAATCCTGAGATTAATGTTGGCTGAGAATTAAGCCTGGAAAAAATATTATATTTGCTGTATATAAAACTGAAATGAACTTCTAATTAGATACTAGCTTTCAAAGACATTATCTCCGCACTGAAATTATAGTTACTGTACTCAAGATTTGTGCTTCTAAGTTTAAAAGCTCATTCATGTAGAAAATCCTTTCAGGGCATGAATATATACTGACATTCTGAAAGTTTCTCAGTTATCAAATGTGTGGAAAAGCCCATGGTTTTATATAGTTGACCCTGACAATCTGACAAGGTTAAAGGAACATTCTTATCCCCAAGTTATATACGCGAAGGGTATGTTTACACAGTCTGCGACAATGAGCTTCCCAGCCTGGGTCAACAGACTCGGACTCACAGAGCTTGCATTACTGTGCTTACAAATACTGTAGCTTGGGTTGGAGCTCAGGTTCTGAAGTCCACCCTGCTCCCTAGGCTTCAGAGACTAAGCTCCAGGCCAAGCCTCAATGTCTATACAGCTATTTTTAGCATGGTAGCATGACTCAGGCTTGGAGGCATGTTGCTGTGGTATGTGTAGACATATTCTTAGCCACAAAAAAAGAGTATGAGAAATGGCTGGGTTTGTTTTTTGTTATTTTGGAGAACTTACTATTTTCTATGCTTTCGTTAGGGCCAGAGTGAAACAACAGCTTTTGATCTGTGTGCCACATTGCCAACTCTCATTATATTTACCAGATCCGCAAAGGTATTTAGGCACAAAACTTCCACTGATTTAGTTAGGAGCCTAAATACCGTTGTGTATCTGTGCCTTAGTGTGTGTCTTAAATCCATTGCTCCTGGACTCGTGATCATGAGAGAATTTTTCAGCTTTCACTAAAAGAAAAAGGGTTTCTAGCACTCTGATTTGTGCAGAAAAGCTTGAAAAAGGCTTAATATCCAGAAGGCAAATGAAAGAACCCCATATTTATTCATTTTTTCCCTTCACAGTTCATTAGTTTTAAGATAGCACCATTATTCTGAGTGGAGGGAGGGCTAAGTCCTGAATTTTAAATATTTGGGGTTGACAATATTGAATTGTCATAATGAATTATGGGTAAAGCTGGTTGGGAATTGTTTAAAGAAACATTTTTACTCGGAAAATGCTGGTTCCTTTAAATGGAATTTTTTTACAGAAATTTATCCGTTTTCACTACATTTTCATCAAGAAGTTTTCTCAGATCCAGGATGGAATTACTGGTCAAAATAAGAGAGAAAGATTAGATGATGATTTAAATATTCATCTAATGTGGAACAGCTCCAACAGGAAAGACTGAGAGACTGACTCCATAGTCCTGTGTTTAGGGTATTCAGATGAGATGTGGGGAGCAGGGACTTGAATCTGGGTCTCATATCCCAGGTAAGTGCCCAAACCATAAGATACGCATACAAAATGATAGGGTGTAAATTAGCTGTTACCACTCAAGAAAGAGACATTGGAGTCATTGCGGATCAGTCTCCGCAATCATCTGCTCATTGTGCAGCAGCAGTCAAAAAAGGTAACAATGTTATGAAAGGGATAGAAAATAAGAGAGACAATATCACCATGCCATTACATAAATCCATGGTCTGCCCACACCTTGAATTCCTTGTGAATGTTTGTTTGCCCCGCCTCAAAAATGATATGTTAGAATTTGAAAAAAGTACAGAGAAGGGCAACAAAAATGATTAGGGGTGTGAAACAGCTTCCAAATGAGAAGAGATTAAAAAGACTGGGACTGTTCAGGTTAGGAAAGAGATGACTCTGGGGGGGGGGGATATGATAGAGGTTCATAAATGGTGTAGCGAAAGTGAATAAGGGGGCAAGCCAAGAACCTGAGATCATCCAAAGAAATTATTATGCAACAGGTTTAAAACAAACTTAAGGAAGTTCTTCACACAATGCACAGTCAACCTGTGGAACTCCTTACCAGCTGATCCCGGGGCCTCCCCAACAGTAGCCAGTGCGGCTGGCCCTGGGGCCAGCTTCAGAAGTCCTGGAAGTCCCGGAAAGTCCCAGAATCCATGATTTCCATGACAGACTCGCAGCCTTATTCATAGTCGTAGCATCACTTTAACTTCCACCTTTTCAAAGCCCTGCTTTTAGGAATGCATAACTTTTGGACCAAAATACATAGATTTCTTTGGCTGAACTGCTTATTATTGTGCTTTATTTGTCTCTCTCTATACCCTTGTTTGTGAAACTAAAGTTACCCTTACCATTTTTCATTTTGTTTCTATTGTTTCCCCTGATCGTCTTTCATTATGGCATCTGTATAATACTGTAATATGTTGTTCCTTTTAGCTATATTTTTCGAATGAAAATAGGTAAGTAAACAAGTGGCAGTAAGGCTCAGCTTCGATAGGAGACTTATATAAAAGCTGCCTCTGTACTTCTATTGATTCCAGTAATTGCAGTGGAAAGTTCTTTTTTTCCCCCTCCATTTGTTAAGGGAAAATAGATAGAGCAGGTAACCTACTGCCTTTGCAATATGTGTATTACTATATATATATATATATAAAAGCTGTGATAGATGGTGATCAAGTTGTTTTTATACACAGATGTGGGTGGACACACACACAAGCTATATCCATAAACAAAAAAGTACTTAGTCTTAGGATAAATTATCCTGACATATATATACACCCCCATAATTCTGTTCTGAAGAACATGATGTAGCAGTTTCATTCTATATAGTGCTTACAGTTTCAACAGCTCCAACGGTTCCCATGATTTGAGTCATTTGTATCTTTCTAGAGGCTTTGGGTAGGATTCACAATGGTAACATTTAGGTGCCCAGCTGCCTAGTGGAATTCACAACCCTGAAGTAGGCAACCAGTCTCCAATGCCTGGGGACAGTTAGGTATTTAAGAAGGGGATTCACCAAATCCAGCAAGCTCGGGGGGGAGCCACCTAACGAAGCCAATAATAAATGCTGGCAATAGAGATGTGGCCTGAACCCGGCCCCTCAAGGCCACAGGGAATCACAACCATGAACCTTCTCCTGGAGTTATCTGCCTAAACCAGATTAGTCTTTTAAGCCCAGTGGTTAGTGCACTCTCCTGGGTAGTATCATGATTTCAACATCTGTGTGCATGGCTAGCCACTGAAAGCCTTAGGAACTTTGGAAACTAAGGTTTCTAGGAATTTAGGTGCATATAGGTTTAGGTAGCTGCTGAGCAGGGGTTTTGGGAATGTCAGTGGCATCTAAAAGTGGGACTCAAGTGCTTAAATTCCTCTTGTGAATCCCCCTTAGTAACTCACTTGTTCTAGTGTTGACTTATTCTTTATTGTGTGTCTAATATCAAAGCCTGTCAATTACATAAACTTTAGTGATTGAACCTTTGGGTGGGAAAATCCTTCCCCAAACTTCATTTCAAAATTTTGCAATCATCTTAAAAAGAGGTCCAAACTGAAAACCTAGATCTGAATTATCTTGAAATATGGGGAAAATCAGTACTGGATCTGCACTTCATTGCTTCTCTGTATAATAGACCAAACCAAAACCTCTCATTTAAAATCCCACCAACAATGGGAATGTTTGGATCAGCATGAGTTAATCTCCAATCAGATTAGAAAAATATGTGTAAAAACAGAAAAAAGGAAAAGGAAAGGGCCAAAGTCTACTAATATCTAACATGATGGTATCACTGAAAATGCTTCACGTGGGATTGGCTTACCTCATGTCAAGGGATGCTTGCTGCTGAGTGTCAAGAAAAGGTGAGAAACCTCCAGATGCTTGCCAAAAGCCTTAAGAAAAAAAATGCCTTCCAGAATGAATTGCTTTACGTTTGCTCATATTGAAATCCCCAAGCCATCTCAAAGTTTTTAAAGTGTTCTAATATTATCTGGTATCAGAGGGGTAGCCGTGTTAGTCTGGTTCTGTAGAAGCAGCAAAGAATCCTGTGGCACCTTATAGACTAACAGACGTTTTGCAGCATGAGCTTTCGTGGGTGAATACCCACTTCATCGGATGCAAGACTTCTTGGGTATTCACCCACGAAAGCTCATGCTGCAAAACGTCTGTTAGTCTATAAGGTGCCACAGGATTCTTTGCTGCTTCTAATATTATCTGTATAACTTATGGTATTAACAAATAGATAGGTAAATAATTTAAGGTGGTTAAACGTTCATAGATGGATAAGGCCATATTCTTCCTTATACACATGAAGAACGTTTAATGAGAGTTGAGCTTATGGAAGTGTAGGCAGATTTTGTCCCATTGTCATGGCATGCTCCTTGCAGCTTCTTAGTAGCAGCAAATATGTTTTTCTGCAACTTTGCAGCATTATGCCTGACATTCTAATGAGTAGTTTATATACTGTTCACTGTGACAAAACATTGGTTTGCAGAAATAAATGTTGCAATTACTTTCTTTTCCAATTGGAAGAAAAGGACAAAAAATGCAACTTGTTCAGGGAAACAAAAATCCCCAAACCTGAAAATGATTTCTTATAATTAAACAGGAAATGGATTAAATTGTACCAGACCAGCCATAGTGGTAATTTAGTCATTTTACTTGTCATTTTACTTGTCAGTGCATAATTCTGCATTTGTTTTCCCTTGGCTTTTCATTATACTTTATGGATCAGCACTCAGTACAGTGAACATGAAACAGTCAGCATTTCCTTTCACTATACCTGTTGGCAATCATCGGTATACAAGACTCTCCTGAGTTCACTAAAGGCAATGCTTTTTTTAGCATCTCTGGAGAATGTGTGACCTTTATTGCTACTTTACAAATCTAGTTGATTGATGTTTCTTTTGCATATTGCAAAGCTTACTCATTCTCACCAGCCATTACTGCTTTAGCTTACAGTATTTAGCATGGAAGCAAATAAGCAAGCTGGACAGGGGCTTGGGGAAATGTAAAACTGAAATCATTATATTAAATACAATTCATTGTTAGTATCCTTCCTGTATAGTATAATATTATCTTGTATAGATTAGAGGATGTAAAAATCATCTCTCATTATACTTTACTACAGATTGTACTCAGGAGTGAAATATTATGTAGAAAAATTTGGACTCAGAAGTATTGCATCTGCCAGATTTCACCCCTGGTTATATGTAATTTAAAATTTATTTTCAGCTTTAGGCCTGGGTGATTGAACTAAGTTACTTCTGTGTGCATTGTTTGTGTCTTTAAGTGCACTAGAAGCTGGAAATATCTCTTTAAACATGATGATGAGTCACTACTTTTGATTCACAATTTAGCATGTAGCATTGTGAAGCAATTTTAAATGTAGAAATGTCTTCAGCTGGAAAGAGCAGACTCCCTCCCTTATTCCCATATCAGTAGTCTCCTGTCCATCCAAAATACAACTATTTAAAATGATCTTGCATACTCATCAAGCTGGCCACATCCCTGTACTCTCCTAATCCTTCCACTGGCTCCCTCTTGCTAAGCATGTAAAGTTTAAATTCCTTAGCCATGCATTCAACCCATGTCCATCAATTGCCTTTTCCATTCCACAAGGATAGAGAAAAAGGTACTACTCACTGTGAGTAATGGTGGCATAGTCTGGCTCAGAGGGATTAGAAGGGAGGTGACGGTGAGAGGGTAGATGAAATTGGACCTTCTTCCACGTATCATGTGAAAATAAACCACATAAAAAGATTAATAAAGGCATTAATGAACACTAGGTTTAACCATTACTGTACATATTGGACAAAGGTCCAGTTCTGTTCCCATTGAAGTCAATGGGGGTTTTGCTATTGACTTCAGTGGCTGAGCAACAGACAACATTTTATTAATATTTACATAATTTTGAGGACATAGCAGTCAAAAATATTCAGTTCCTTTAATGCATGGATGAAAGAAAATGGTACAAAAAGGGATGCATGCATATAGGATTGTAGAGCAGGGCATGAAGTAGTTAATGATGCCAGGCTTGCTCATATAAAGAGACATCCAGGATGACAGTAAATGGACTTCATTCTCTATGCAAAGAAGCAACAAGAAGAAACTATTGCCTTTAAGGCGGACTGGTACTGTCTTGTTTCCTTGTACTCCTTCATCTACCTGTGTATCTCCATCTGTTGCCTCTTGTCTTATATTTAGATTGTCGGCTCTTTGGGGCAGGTACTGGGACTGTCTGTTTCTTCTGTTTGTACAGTGCCTAGCACAATAAGGTACTGGTCCGTGACTGGGGCTCAGAGGTGCTGTGGTAATACAAAGCAGAAAGAGTCCTGTGGCACCTTATAGACTAACAGACGTATTGGACCATAAGCTTTAATGGGTGAATACCCACTTTGTCAGACGCATATGTACAAAGTGGGTATTCACCCATGAAAGCTTATGCTCCAATACTTCTGTTAGTCTATAAGGTGCCCCAGGACTCTTTGTCACTTTTTGCAGATCCAGACTAACATGGCAACCCCTCTGATACATGGTAATACAAGTAATATATGATAAGAAGAAAGACAGCTGCATAAATACCAAAAGGTTAATTTGCAAAAGATTTTCAGTTTTAAGTTTCTGCGGTGAAATGATTAATAGGAAAACTATTTTTAAAAAAGTTTTAAAACTCTGATTTAAAGGATGACAGTGCACTCTTAAGATTGCTGTAATAAAAACACACCAGATCTTTCAGGTTTTGAAGCATTCTTGGTTTTATAATTACACATATTGTAGTTGTAAATATTTAAGTTCATTGAAACACGGAATGCCATGGATATAGCCAATAACAATAACCTGCATACCTCATTTCTAAGAGTTATGTCAGCTTCAAGTGTCTATTTAACTTGCACAATAAAAATACAAGAGGAACTTAGCAGCACAGCAATGGATATACAGAATTTACCATCATAGTAAGATACTCTTATACTTATCAGTCAACCAAAAATGTGAAAGTCAAACAATGGGATATCTATCTCTATGTATGAATTAGTGTCAAGGTACAATATGTGTCGGATGCTTTATACCCTAGTTATGTTTACTACTGCATCAGTGTGAAGAAAATGGAATAGTGCAAAACCACTGTAGTTCATATACTTGTTCATTGTAGGCAAACTGGAGGGCTTACCATGAAGGTTCCTTAGAGGTTTTTAAGGTCAGGCTTGACAAAGCCCTGGCTGGGATGATTTAGTTGGGGATTGGTCCTGTTTTGAGTAGGGGGTTGGACTAGATGACCTCCTGAGGTCCATTCCAACCCTGATATTCTATGAAGACTGATTCATTTCTTCTTTATTAATTAATTGTAATTGTATATTTTATTTATTAATATCCCTTTCATTAGTAAAGAACTAAGTTGTGAGCTCAGTACAAAATGACAACTATTGAGTAGGTTCAGACTACTTAAAGTGAATTCTGAGATTCTAGTTTACAGGTCTGTAAGTGTTGGGCTATATTAAAAAGGAGTTCAGGTGAGCTTCTGACAGCTCTTCATTGGGGAAGTATACTTTTGCCTGAGAAAAAGGCAGTGTTTACATCACTACTTTCTTTCAAAGATTCTGCTGGGGTGAGCAGCTTTAAATTTCAGTGTGATATCTATAGGACCCCCACCAGTTGGACTACCCTAGTCTGAATCCTCAAGCCACCCTGGCTATCTTGGTACTAGTTGCTTATAACCCTGCTCACTGGCCAAGAGCACCTTGATCCACCATAACGACACTCTTCGCAGATTTTTCTACTTCCGGGCTCCTCCACCTTGAGATATACTAATGTAAACCTCTGTAACCCAGGACTGAATCTAGCCTCACAGAATTAAATCAATAAAATGTACATTTAGCTGATAAAATAAATATGGGCACTTGGTTGAAGAGAATTGAAAAAAATATTATATGATGACATTTTGACCCATTCTTGTAAATGGCAAGATCTGGTTCCTGGGCTAGCAGCCAGTACAGTGATTCAGTTCCATGGATAATGTAACAGTCGTCTGGCCAAGTTTTATAACTATAGATGTATTTCTCTGTCTCTAGCACTGTCTTCATCTATATCTTGTCATTATCAATATCTATATTTACTGAGCCCTGAAAGATTTTTTTGCAGCATTCCTATAGGCAGCAGATTGATCAGAGTGAATTGGCCATTCACTTATCACATTATTCCATATTTGAACATTGCTTTGGAAAGTTACATGTCCCGGTAAGACATTTCAGGATCTCAAAGCTTTCTTTTGAGGCCAAAGGTAAAATCACGAGTGACTTTACAGTATGGGTGAGCAAGAGGTGTAGCCCCCAGTACTATAATAACATATTAGAATGTATTGATCAATGCATGTGGTATGGAAGGGAAGAGGTTCAGAAAGGGAGGGGCATCTCTGTCTCTTTTTTACCAAAAAAAAAAACAAAACAAAACAAAACAAAAAAAACAAACAAAACAGTTTTTTGGAAAATTAAAATTCTTTTTTCCAGCCAGTCACATTTAAATCAGTGACAGTTTGGGGGCTCTTGAAGTCTACATGAACACTGTTGCCAGACAGAACTATCAGATAGCAAATGAATTATTTTCCCCACCATCAAGTTGTGTGGACTTTTTATAAGCAGGAGTTCTGGGATCATGCAACCCACAGTGGGTGCATCTACATTAGAAAATTAGTACCTGTGTGCCAGCAATGATGCAGGTGCACTGGTTCTAAATAGCTAGCATTGTTAGGGCCTGATGGAGTTTTTACAGCCATGTCATGAAAATCAGCTCAGAGTAAGTTTACATTGCATGGTGATAAACAGTGCTGAGTCATATCTACTGCAGCGCATATACTGTTGTTGCCAATGATGTAGCTGCACCATGTTAGCAGTTGCTGTAATACCTGCATTCATTTTTGTGTGTGTTGTTAAGACTAGTGTGTGCTGTGGCGTTTCCTGTCTCCTGCTCAGCAAGCCTTGCTGTGTGTGTGTGTGTGTAGGACTGTTATCATTCTCAGGCTAGACATGAAAATAGCAATCGTGTTTAAAAGGGGGAAAAAAAGAACAAAACACTTCTGCTGCTGCCGAAAAGCAGCGGGGGCCCCAGCGCAGCGAAGCGCGCGCCAGCGCGCCCCTTCCGGGGTCCCTCTTCGGTCGGTCTTCGGTTGAGCTCGCTCGCCGCCGCTCCCTGGGCGCGCGGAGGCCGGCCCGCCGGCGCCCGGGCGGGCGGTGGACCTGCCGCGCAGGCGGGGCAGCGAGGCGGAAGCTCACGCGCCCCGGAAGCCGCCCCGCCGCAAGCGCGCTTGGCGCGCTGGGGTCTAGAGCCGCCCCTGGCTGCTGCTATTTAGTAGTAAGCAAACCAATGAAGGCACGATGCAACCTCCAGAAATTATATAAGGTATCAAAATAAACAGGCTTTGTATGATTTTCCCTATTACTGTTCATGGGGAGAAAATGCTACGAGAGAAAGGGAACAGTGTACTTGGTGTAGATAGGAAGGTAATAACTTTGCCATGACCTATTCAATAGCTGTACCGAGAACTAAGTTAGTATTACTGTCCAGAAACAATAGAAACACTGCTTGTGGCTTAGTCCATCTGCTAACTGTTCTACACCCTCCTAAAAGTTTATATAATTTGCCTCTTACTGCTTTGTTTTTTCTCTTTTCCCCAAGTCCCAAAGAAACTCTGGTATACAAAGAGACAGATGTTAGATTCCAAGTATATGCAGTAAGGCAGATAATTCAGGCAGGCACTGGGGTGGATCTGGTTCTAATTATAGTTCCATATTGCATACGTCTGTATTATCATATAAGCAGCAGTTTAATAAATCAGCAATGGTGGATGGATGAAATATATGTTTGTGCAACTGTGCAATATGGGCTATATTCTAATACTCCAGGCAGAGTCTGAGAAAAAGGATCATAAAAACTATATGGGTGTTGAGTTGCAGAAGGAATCTTCCTATCCAACCCATTGTGTGAGGCGGTGCATATTGTTAACTTGACTTTAACTACCATGATATCCCCTATAGCTACAGTGTTGCTTGCAGACTGCCTCATTACCCCTACATAGAATTGTGATTCACTGAGTGGACATGCTGGCCATTTTCTACCATGCCCACCATCTCCCAGTTCCTGCACCATGGTACTTCTGTGCAGAAAGAGTCACTGCAGAGTTTGCTTCCTGAGCGCACAGACCTGCAGTGCTAAGTCCTCTTGTGCAGGTTCTTTGCTTCTTGGGCCGCCACACAGTGAAAACACGGCTTTGCGGGCACACTGTGGGCCTTCTGCAGCTGTACTATTTGACCCACTACGTGTATCTGGAGAAAGGTATTTATTTATGATTCAGAACTGTATCATTTTCTCTTTAACTTCTAGTTGCTGTCTCCTAAATCACCATCACTATTTCTTTACTGGCTTAGAGTTTCTTAAAATGTTAACCAAAAAAAATAATCTCAAAACAACCCCTCCCCCCTAAAAAAAATCACATCATCCTCAATTTGTTGTAGTTGAATTCTTGAAAGTACTCTTTCATTTAACCAATATTTGCATAAAGTGGACTTAAAAAATTATGCTGAATTAGTCATTAAACCACTTAGCATGTGCAAATTAAAATGAGAATGTCCTTAAGGAGTAATCCATATCAATTATGATCTTAACCTCTTTTAATTGGATCATTGGAATTCATTTTATCCCGCAGGTGCCGAAAAAAATCCTGCTTTTAAGATGATGGCCATGCACACTCTGCATTATACACAATACTCAGAGACACATTCAGAATAATCTGAAACATTCTCTCCAGAGTGAATGGAATGTTAGTCTCACTAAAGATTTTATAGTTTTCCATTTTCTTCCATGGGCTTAAGAAGTCTTCATCTATCCCAGCTTAGTATATTTCAATGTATGCCATCTGTAACTCAATTTCCCTTTCTTCAAAAATTGCTGATGTCTACTTACATGCCAATATCTCCGCAACTGCTTGAAGTTTCAACTAAATCTTGGTATCATTTTAAGATTTAGCCAAAATACTTTGCTTGCTGTTCCTGACACTTTTGCCAGTCATCTTTTCTTTTTCGTCCTTTACTTTTCCTTGCTACTTTTAGCGAAGACACAAAATCATTATGCACTACGAATTATTTGTTCCTTAATGGAACATATGAACTCTCATGTATATATAAAGAGAACAAGGTTACTTTTTGTTTTGTTTGTTTCATTTGGAGATTTATTTTTATGCTATGTGATGGCTGTGCTGTAGCAACAACAATAAAGGAAGTAAAAAATAATACATATAATAAGATGCATTAGAAAGACAGATCTTACCCATCTTGTGCCAAGCTTCTGAGTTGCTATACTATCTTCATTACTTGCACTCCTTTTATTCAGGAGGAATACATCCTGGAGCCATATAGTTTTGGATGCACCTGCATTGTCTTTCCCGTTCTTTGACCTTGTTTATGGAAATGCCACAGAAGAGAGCTCAGAGGAGGGTTGCATCCCCTTGCATGGGATTTCCAAGTGCTATTTCCCACCAGGTCTGCTGAACAGTGTTACTTTTCCTGTTCATTTGTGGCTAGGGGCCCTCTGCAGACATAAAAAGGGATGGCAGCAAAAATAAGAATAAGAAGAGAACTTCAAATAAATAAAACTTTCCCAAAATTTTGACACAGAATATGGAAAAGCCCTATTAGACTCTTTCCATCCATTTTTTTCTTCTCCTTACAATATGTTGTAGAGGTTTTGTCCAGGCTTTCTCTCCATATCCCAGTTAATGGGGCTTTATTGTAGTGAGCAGGGATGGATTAAGGCATAGGCACACTAGACCCACACATACAGCTTCAGTTGCTGGAATCACATGGTAAAATCAGAATCTCAGCTTTCATTAAAAAAAATTCTAGTCCTCATGGATGCAAAGAAAAGCCTGTAAAGAGGAACCACATATAACAGCCTGCAGACAGCCTGAAGCAATAGCTCTGAGAGGCGTGAACTTCCCCATTTATCTGAAACCCGTAGCCACCTCAAGGAGTGGCAGGGTTATAACAGGGGTGCACAGGTGAGTTTTGCTTAAGGCACCAGATTGCCTTAGTTTGGCCGTGACAGTGAATAGTACTTTACTCTGCTCTTAGTCACGCTGATTTCAAAGAGAATACTTCGATGGTAAAATTCCAGAACCAGCTGGAGTAATTGCAAAATAATGTGCCATTCATTACAAGAATGTCAAGATCTAGAGCCTAGTGACTCTTTTCCCTCAGCTAATATATATATCTAGGTTTTTTTCCTTAAATGTACAGATAGTAATTGCCAGGATCATTTTTCTTTTTCTTAAAATGACACGACCTGTTCTTTCTGCCAAACTTTCCATATCTCTGCAGATGGTTCCCAAATAATTGTCCATAATAGTAATGTCAGTGTGACTTTGATGGCAGTATTTGTGGAATAAGATGTTACTCAGTAAAATGGTATCAGAAATTGGCCCTGTATAGGAAGAAATAAATATTTTGTGACCTAGAGCACAACAAGTTGTCTTCTCTGCGCCCCCCCACTGCCTTCCCATGATTAGAACATGCTTTTTCTCAAGAGAAAAAAACAAAAGTAAGGTATATTCTTTATTTTCTCCTGCCATTACACAAGGAAGATTGACAGGGGATAGGGAGAGCCTGAAGGTATCATACTGATATTTCACTGCAACATGCAGGGGAAAAATCAAATTAGTTAATGGCAGAGATTTGGCCTTGGGTTACATTGTCAGATGCTGATATAGCCATTCCCAGGGTTACTGAAGGAGAAAATCTGCTAAAGGGATGAGGGTGGAGGCAAACACCCCCCCATCATATGACTTTTGCTGAGGGGACCCAGAGCCAGCTAGCACAGCAATGAAAGTGGCTCAGGTTGCTGGGAATGTGCTTCAAGGTGACCCACAGAAAGCCTTCACTGGCATGTGTCCTATGGTAATTTAAAACGACTGGTGCCTGGCAGATTCCCCCATGGAAATCTCAGGGTAAATTTCCCACAAGGCTCAGTGTCTGCTTCTTGTGCTATCATACACGAAGGTGAATTTAACTTAATTTCCCTCTTCATTAGGTCTAGTCAGAGAACATTAGGTGTTAGCTAAACCTGGTCCCAAACATGTTAAAATCAATATCTAATCTAACAGGCTTATACAATAATTTAGACACACCTTGGTGAAATAGGAACCAAGAATACTATTTTACCTTTTTTTGTCTGCCACATTTCTGTATGTAGGCAGCTCCAGTTGCCCTTAGACTTTGCATAGGGGCAGTGGAGGAACAGCTACAAACCACCCCAGAAGCTAGAATGGAGGCTGTCGCCTGTGCTAGAGCTCCATTGTGTTGGTTGGCTACGGTTAGTCCAACCGTCCGCTTTTTCAGAGTTCCCTGCAAGAAGCCCAATTACCATTGTTCTTGGATGGATGATATGAATTTCACCTTCAGCAAACAGGCACCAGCAGAATTAATCAGCTAAGGTCAGTGAGGTAGAGAATGAATTTTGCCTATGGTATATTCCAATAATGCACACCACAGAGGGAGAATTAAAAAAAATCAGTAACAGAACATTTTCTTTTTCGAGAGATGAAGATTTTCCCACATAATGAAAATTAACTTGTCCTTTAACCACTTTGCTAATAGAGATGGAAATCTCTGGGATGCTAAACCAGCTTTCATTAGATGGGTCATCATTAAGGAATCTATGTGGACCTCAGCCTTGTAGATCGATGAAATTGAAGATTTAAAAAATAAAATAATTTGAGAAGGTTTATCATGAGGGATCATCTAATGAATGCCTGAAAAGTAAGTAATCATGATTTACTTTTGTATTGTTGTGCTTATTGCAGATGTTTGTATATGCATCCTGAGGCACTGTGGGATATGCGTGTGTGTTTTATTACTCTAAATAAAGAGAGAATAAAATATCCTGAGTATGCTATATTCAGAACTAAAGAGCATTACTCAGAGACTGACAACAAGGCTGGTTAAGTTTTAGCAGAGCAGTTAAAGAAGTTAGAAGACACAACAAAATCTCCACCAAGCATTCTCAAAACTACAGTACCCGCACGAGGAAATAAGGAGACAGATCAACAGAGCCAGACGTGTACCCAGAAGCCTCCTACTGCAAGACAAACCCAAGAAAGAAACCAACAGGACTCCACTGGCCATCACATACAGTCCCCAGCTAAAACCCCTCCAGCGCATCATCAGGGATCTACAACCCATCCTGGAGAATGATCCCACACTTTCACAGGCCTTGGGTGGCAGGCCAGTCCTCGCCCACAGACAACCTGCCAACCTGAAGCATAGTCTCACCAGTAACTGCACACCGCACCATAGTAACTCTAGCTCAGGAACCAACCCATGCAACAAACCTCGATGCCAACTCTGCCCACATATCTACACCAGCAACACCATCACAGGACCTAACCAGATCAGCCACACCATCACCGGTTCATTCACCTGCACGTCCACCAATGTAATATATGCCATCATATGCCAGCAATGCCCCTCTGCTATGTACATCGGCCAAACTGGACAGTCTCTAAGGAAAAGGATAAATGGACACAAATCAGATATTAGGAATAGCAATATACAAAAACCTGTAGGAGAACACTTCAACCTCCCTGGCCACACAATAGCAGATCTTAAGGTGGCCATCCTGCAGCAAAAAAACTTCAGGACCAGACTTCAAAGAGAAACTGCTGAGCTCCAGTTCATCTGCAAATTTGACACCATCAGCTCAGGATTAAACAAAGACTGTGAATGGCTTGCCAATTACAGAACCAGTTTCTCCTCCCTTGGTTTTCACACCTCAACTGCTAGAACAGGGCCTCATCCTCCTTGATTGAACTAACCTCGTTATCTCTAGCTTGCTTCTTGCTTGCATATATAAACCTGCCCCTGGAAATTTCCACCACTTGCATCTGAAGAAGTGGGTATTCACCCACGAAAGCTCATGCTGCAAAACGTCTGTTAGTCTATAAGGTGCCACAGGATTCTTTGTTGCTTTTACAGATCCAGACTAACACGGCTACCCCTCTGATAATTTTTCTTATGACACTTAACCTTCTATTAAATATTTTCTTAAAAGCACAAATTTTAATGACCAATAAGTGAATATAAATATGAAATGCTGAGTTTTTCTTTCCCGACAATTCTTGTTCTTGGGTGATAAGATAGAAACTTCTTAAAAGTCCTCTGATGAACATTAAAATGTTGCAAAGTAACTAGCTAAACATAATATATATTGTTATATTTCAAGCATCCTGGTTATAACATACTTACAACTATATCTTTATAGTTAATAAAGATGCAAACATGTTTGTAACAACCTAATCAAATATAATTTTAGTAATATTATTTTTGCATCAGTTGGAGGGGTCTCTCTTACACAGGGATGTGATCATTACGGCCTAAAACCTCCACTTAAGAAGGCCAGACCTCTGCCCCATGTCTCAGAGTTATAGTAATGGCTCTGACCAACTGTGCATATACTCTGTCCCTGCCTTCTGAACTGTTGGGGTGGACACTGTTCCCTTTGAAACCTCATAGTTACCCGGTTCAAGGATTGTTTCTATGACTTTGCACAGGGAGATAGTTTCACCCATTTATCAAAAATGAAAGCCGGATAGGATTAGAAGAGCTAATTACCTCCTTCTTGGGTGTATCCGAGTGGAACAAAGAGCCTTTTACCTCATGTAGTGCACACACACAGGGAGCAGGCATAAACTAGCTCCTAGCAGTAGAGGGCACAAATGGAAGGTCAGTAATGATGTCAGCTGTGCTAAGGGCCAAAGGGGTGAGTCTTTATCTAAAGTAAGCATGGATGAGACTAAGTTTATCCATACATGATGGAATGTTTTCCCCTCCTACAGAGCTACAAAGTACTGAGGGATTCTTCCCCCTAGGCTCAGAAGGCATTATGTCTTTTATAGGCATATTGCCCTCTGCTACTTCTGCTTGGCCAGCATGCTTCATCCTCTTCCAAAGCATGAATGAGCTTTGCAAACATATATAATTGAGCCCAAAATATCTTAAGTTGTGACCATTGTACCTGCTCCTCTGAAGTCTTCCTAGCCAAAAAAAATAAAAGAAGAATGCTTGCAAGTCTACTATATTTCCCGCTCTTTAATATACCTCAATCTAAATGCTAATTTTTCCCTTCCATATAACTTTTGTGAGAATATCTTCATAAAAATTCTATTGGAGGACACTTTCCTTAGGTATTCTTAAAAGACATATCAGTTTAACAGACTTAAAATGTATGTCCTTGATTTTCCTTTTATCTGGCTGATCTCAATGTCAAATAAAGTTTCCAGTAAAATAAAAACATGGAACTCTCTTTCCATAATCCATTAGGATTTAATGCTTAGAGTGCATCCAAATGAATTCTGCTACTTAGCAATGCATGTTACACAGTGGAAGAAACAGGTGTCTTTTGTTTTAATATCACCACTGCTGCAAAGTAAAGTATAACGTCAAATAAATTTCATTTGTTTATTCCTTGAATTTAAGATTTCATGGTTTACTTTTGAAGGTAGGGAGTATTTTTCTATAAAATGGAAAAATTAGCATCACAACCTTGTTTTCTTCTGTCACACTTAAGGATGTTCCTAATGTTAACTCCAAAGTGTCAAAATCCCGCCAAAAAAATTTCTTGTTGCCAACAACATATATTAAATGTTCAGTAAAGCTGGAATTTGCTATGCTATTTCGGTAGATATAAAAAATAAGTTGGTAAAAGGTGCTTTCAACATTCAGGAGAAGGCGCTTATGTCATAGCACAGTTAAATTAAATCCTTATAAAAAGAATATTCATATTTATGAGTTCTCTGCAACCTGTTGCATTAACATAAAATATACCTTCCAGTATTTAACATAACATAAGAACATAAGAAAGGCCGTACCGGGTCAGACCAAAGGTCCATCTAGCCCAGTATCTGTTTACCGACAGTGGCCAATGCCAGGTGCCCCAGAGGGAGTGAACCTAACAGGCAATGATCAAGTGATCTCTCTCTTGTCTTCCATCTCCATCCACTGATGAACAGAGGCTAGAGACACCATTCTTACCCATCCTGGCTAATAGCCATTTATGGACTTAGCCACCATGAATTTATCCAGTCCCCTTTTAAACATTGTTATAGTCCTAGCCTTCACAACCTCCTCAGGTAAGGAGTTCCACAAGTTGACTGTGCGCTGCGTGAAGAAGAACTTCCTTTTATTTGTTTTAAACCTGCTGCCTATTAATTTCATTTGGTGACCCCTAGTTCTTGTATTATGGGAATAAGTAAATAACTTTTCCTTATCCACTTTCTCAACATCACTCGTGATTTTATATACCTCTATCATGTCCCCCCTTAGTCTTCTCTTTTCCAAGCTGAAGAGTCCTAGCCTCTTTAATCTTTCCTCATATGGGACCGTCTCTAAACCCCTAATCATTTTAGTTGCCCTTTTCTGAACCTTTTCTAGTGCTAGAATATCTTTCTTGAGGTGAGGAGACCACATCTGTACACGGTGTTCGAGATGTGGGCGTACCATGCATTTATATAAGGGCAATAATATATTCTCAGTCTTATTCTCTATCCCCTTTTTAATGATTCCTAGCATCCTGTTTGCTTTTTTGACCGCCTCTGCACACTGCGTGGACATCTTCAGAGAACTATCCATGATGACTCCAAGATCTTTTTCCTGACTCGTTGTAGCTAAATTAGCCCCCATCATGTTGTATGTATAGTTGGGGTTATTTTTTCCAATGTGCATTACTTGACATTTATCCACATTAAATTTCATTTGCCATTTTGTTGCCCAATCACTTAGTTTTGTGAGATCTTTTTGAAGTTCTTCACAATCTGCTTTGGTCTTAAATGCAAAAAAAAATTCCTGAGGTCAGGCAGTGACTCTCCATGTTGATGATGATGTTGTTCTATTACTAAAACACTGGGAAAAAAACACTTTGTAAAGTAAAGAGTGTGTCAGGGGCAAAGCTAAGTAGCTCATCAGCACGGAAAATAAAAATAAAAAAAGAATGGACATTCAAAGTAATTATCTTAGTACTGGCATTTAACCACATCATTTTAGAGTGTGAAATTAAATACTTTGCTGAGGTTTTCTTTCAGTTTATTTTACGATCTTAGACTAGCAAGTCCATTACTGCATTTTGCTCCTCATGCTAAAAATCACATCTTCAAAAGTCCATCTTTGTTTTGAAGGAATGTTGCTCCTCGATCCACAAATATGCTATTATTTCCTGTAAATTAGTACAAAACTTATTGTCACAAGGTGCTATTGTTATATATTCACATATTTATTTTACAAATCACTGTACCACAGATTCAATATAACTTCTCCGTAAGTTGAGATAAAGTTTAGATACCTTGACATTTTGGAGGAATGATGATGCCACCTCTCTGTAAGCCTATATGATGGTGAAGCAACACCAACAGAGCTTTTATATTTCTTTTGTTCATTCAAGAGCAGAGGCAAGCCATTTGGCAAAGATATGGGTTCTGATGAACGAGCTTTTGTAGTTGTACCTGAAGAACGTGGATTTGTTTTAGCTCATTAGGCTCACAGCTGGCTAACATTATTGTGTTGTTATTTTAAAATATGTGCTCTGTCACCAGTGAGCTACATTAAGTCAAAGCTCCTGCTTCAGTATAACCTGACAAGGTTGACATTGTTATTCACCGCAGGCTTTGTACTTCTGGAAAATATCTTAAAACATACTTCATGAGAAAGCACAGGACTAGAGCATATCAGAACATTTTCCATAACAGGTTTTTTCATTAAAATATGCCACATATGCTAATAGGACAGAAAATATAATAATACCGCTATATAAATCCATGGCATGCCCACATCTTAAAAACTGAGTACAGATCAGGGCATCCCATCTCAAAAAAGATATATTGGAATTGAAAAAGATACAGAGAAGGGCAACAAAAATTATTAGGGGTATGAGACAGCTTCCATACGAGGAAAGATTAAAAAGACTAGGACTTTTCAGCTTTGAAAACAGACGACTAAGGGGATATAATAGAGCACTGTTTCCCAAACTTGGGACGCCGCTTGTGTAGGGAAAGCCCCTGCTGGGCTGGGCCAGTTTGTTTATGTGCTGCGTCCGCAGATCTCGGCTCCCAGTGGCCACAGTTCACTCCTTCAGGCCAATGGGAGCTGCTGGAAGCGGCGGCCAGTACGTCCCTCGGCCCGTACCACTTCCAGCAGCTCCCATTGGCCTGGAGCAACGAACTGCAGCCAGTGGGAGCCGCAATTGGCTGGACCTGTGGACGTGGCAGGTAAACCAACTGGCTTGGCCCGCCAGGGGCTTTTCCCTACACAAGCAGTGTCCCAAGTTTGGGAAACACTGTAATAGAGACCTATAAACTCTTGACTAGTGTGAAGAAAGTGAATAACAAAATGTTACAAAGAATCCTGTGGCACCTTATAGACTAACAGACGTTTTGCAGCATGAGCTTTCGTGGGTGAATACCCACTTCTTCGGATGCAAGTTCACCCACAAAAGCTCATGCTGCAAAACGTCTGTTAGTCTATAAGGTGCCACAGGATTCTTTGTTGCTTTTACAGATCCAGACTAACACGGCTACCCCTCTGATACTTAACAAAATGTTGTTTACTCCTTCACATAACACAAGAACCAAGAGTCATCCAATGAAATTAATAGGCAGCAGGTTTAAAACAAACATAAAGAAGTATTTCTTTACACAACACACAGTCAACCTGTGGAACTCCTTTCCGGGGGATGTTGTGAAGTACAAAACTACATGTATACATAGGAAAAGGAAAGGGGGAGAGAGATGGGGAGAGAGACAATTTACTTTTCTTTAAAAAAAAAATCTGTACAACAGAAATACTGATTTTTGGATTAACTTAATAAACATATTACCATATCCAACATACAACAGTATTGTGTTCAGTTAAACCAAAATTAGCCACTAATTCAAACATGACAGAAAAAAAGAACAGATTGTGCTTTTCACACTGCAAGACCTGTTAATAATTAATAAGAAGGACCTATAAACTATAGGGTTTAAAATAAAAGGCCTAAATAAGTTCCTGGAGACAAGTCCATCAATGGCTACTAGCCAGGATAGTCAGGGATGGAACACCATGCTTTGAGTGTCCCTAGCCTCTGTTTGCTGGGAGTGGAGGAGGGGGATGGATCACTCGATGATGGCCTGTTCTGTTCATTCCCTTTGAAGCACTGTCCACTGTCAGCAGACAGGATATTGGGCTAGATCAGGGATCGGCAACCATTGGCACACAGCCCATCAGGGAAATCCACCGGCGGGCTGGGGCGGTTTGTTTACCTGCAGCATCTGCAGGTTCAGCCGATCGCAGCTCCCACTGGCTGCGATTCTCTGTTCCAGGCCAATGGGGGCTGCGGTCAGTCAAACCTGCGGACGCTGCAGGTAAACAAACCATCCCAGCCCGCCAGCGGATTTCCTTGACAGGCCAGGTGCCAAAGATTGTCAGTCCCTGGGTTAGATGAACCATTGGTCTGACCAAATATAGCAGTTATTGTGTTTTTATGCCATGTTCTTGTCAAGGCCGAAATATTTTGGTCCCTAGCGGGGAAAAAAATGGTATCAAATATTTCAGAACCAAAACCACAAAGGCAAATGACAATGCTAAAAGTTTTGGGTTTTTTGGTTCCAGATATAAGCCATATTTGAGATGGATGTTGCCATTATTGTCTTCTTGAGTTTGCTTGCCAATCTTTAATGGAAGATTATTTGGATACACCATCAAAGTGGGTATATTTCCCCATCTGTATAATGATACTGACCTCCTCTAAGGTCTACTGATGAGAAGTGCTATATGGGAGTTAGGTGGTATTATAATTTTTAGTTTAATATGAAAGGTTTAAATGTTTTTCTTAAGATTGTAGCCTTTAGAACAGTGTTTCCTAAATATCAGGTCATGACCTACCAGTGGTTTGCGGGAAGGGTCCAAATGGAAGGGATGTGACAGCAATATTTACGTTTATGCGATGGACCAACTTTTTAGACACCTCAAGCCCTCTTCTGCCTCTGCAGTGCCTGTCACTGACTCCCAGGTCACTACCCACCCAGTGCATGTCCCGGAAGTGCTCCCCGTAGCACTCTCACTTCTGCTGGCCTGGGGCAGCAGGCAGTGGTATGTAGAATGGGAGCAGCATGGAGGAAGCAGATGGAGCCAGCCAAAGGACAGTCAATGGTCTTGTAGCGATTGCAGCCCAATTGTGGGGCGAGAGTGTTGGCTGGGATGCAAGAGGGAATAGGGCTGGGAGAGTAAGCTCAAGGGGGTGAGGGAAGCTGACAAAGGGCATAGGGACTGGAAGAGAAGGGGAAGTGAGGGGAACAAGGGTCTGGAGAGCTGAGACTACCTTTTCCACACTGAGAGCAATTAAGACTAAACAATACAACAAATTTCTTGTTGAAAATGATCTCAGGCTCTGCATCTCCAAAACTGCCCCAAAATTAAATATATACAAAGCAACTCAAGGAGGTCCTTCTTATTAATTATGAACAGGTCTTGCAGTGTGGAAAACACAATCTGTTGTTCTTTTTTTCTTTCATGTTTGAATTAGTGGCTAATTTTGGTTTAACTGAACACAATACTGTTGTATGTTGGATACGGTAAGATTTTTGTTAAGTTAATCCAAAAATCAGTATTTCTGTTGCACAGACTTTTTTTTTAAAAAGAAAAGTAAATTGTCTCTCTCCCTGTCTCTCTCCCCCTTTCCTTTTCCTATGTATACATGTAATGGTCGGTGTCCCAGAAGGACAAATGCAGTTGGCAGGGCGTCTTAGTAAAATTTTTGGGAACCACTGCTTTAGAGAGTCATGTCTGCTTAAAATGAAAAGAAACAAAACAAAAACAAACACCCTCATTTACCTGATTTTTCTCTCACCCTTCTGCTTTGGTATCAACAAAGAAAAGTCCTAGCTTGCTTATATTTAATAACACCATCTATAGGACTTTTCTTGTACTGTACTGTGCAAACTCTGAAGATGTTTTCCATCTCAAAGAATTTATTAACCTATAGGCAAATTTTAAAATGTCAATGACAATGTATTTTTGTACTGGTTGAGTTAGAAAATGTCAGTGTTTTTTTTTACCTATACTTCTCATGAAACTACAGGTGAAGTTCAAAGGTAGCTCAGAATGCTTATTATTCTTATGCAAATTCTTGATATGCAATTCAGTGTGAACAGGAGAACTGAGAATTGGTACTTTTGCTCAGACTGCTTATCCACCCACACGCTAATGGACTGCCCATTTTTAATATGTTCTGGGGCAAACTCTGTTCTCAGTTATAGCTGTGTGAATCTGGGATAACTCCATTAATGCTAATAGATTTACTCTGGATTTAACTGACAACAGAATTTTGTCCATTGATTGTTGGTTTTGTTTTTTAATTAAGAACACACATTTTATATCATGCAGAATTCCGAAGTGGTGCAGGTTGAAGTGAAACATAATCCTCCATAAGGAAGGATTTTGTAGTTACTCTGCCTAAACAGCTGATGAACCTGCAGTAAAGAGGAACATCTGCATAATTAATGTATATTATTTCTACTAAGCCAAATCCTCAGGAGTATTCTGGACAACAGTTTTGCTGTGTCCCATTGCAGTATAGCCATCAGCCCAGTGGCAAAGCAAAAATATGGTTTCTTAATGTCTAATATTCTTCTTTAGCAATGTCCCCACAAGAGAAAGTGAGTCATGAGACAAGGGAGATGTGATGTACTGCATTCTGTAGCAAATAAACACTGACTCCTGCACCCTGGAAACCATGAAGAGCTATTGAAGCCATTAAATATTGATTTCCAATGCTCTCCATCCTTGAAGAGCTTTTAGTGCTGAAGAATCCTGCCTATATATCTGACCAGCAGCTGTACACCAATACATAATAATAAATAATCCTCCATACGTGTAAATGATGAAATCATCACCACCTTTATGAATGTGTTCAACAAAAAATCACCATCACTAGGAGGCTGAACGGCTGAGACTTGCTAATAGGTGTTACAGCCTTCACTTCTCCAGACCACTGGTGAAGATGTCTCAAATGAGGCCGGAAGGCTTGAACCAGAACAGTGCTGAGCCCTCTGGCATGGATCCAGTGAAGCACTCACCCACAAACTTATTCTACAGCCCTTTAATAGCTCCATAGGAGTCAATAGCAATACTCAAACCTGATAGTGAAGCCCACGCCTAAGTGCTTTGCTGGATCAGGGTTGGAGTGCTCAACACCGGGTAGGACTGAGCCCCGTGGGATTATCTTCTGATATTTGACATAAATCCATGAACAACTGATTGCTGGTCTCAATCCCCTTCTAGAGAACTAAATCTAGAGAATTGGTGTCTATATCATGACTGACGATGTTACCTTGCAGTTTCAGAAGGAAGGCTAAAGTGTAGGTATTATATTAGGTATCTGCTCTCTGCTAACAGCAGTCTTTTCAGGTCATCGTTGAGACACATTTATGGGCTTGTTTGAAAGCTTGCACTACTGCTGTTTGTACTGCATTTTTTTTCTGCAAATAGGTAGATTATTTCAATCTTCAAGACTATCTGTCTGACATAGTCACTAAATTCACTTACATATAATGAAATAAAAAGAATCAATTGGAATTTATGAGGCTAATAATATTAAATGTGTAATGTAATGTTCCTAAAGATATTTTATTTCACATAGTGATTTATTTCCATGTCTCTCTCATTCAAAGAGCGCATATTGATGCATACTATTCATTTCTAATAACTAATTTTCAGTAAAATTCAAATGATAAACACAATCTATTATGGAATTTAAAAATCAAAATATTTCTCATTCACCCATGATAGTCCTCTGTTCTCTTATTTAGAGATGAACATGTAAGATGGAATTTTCAAAAGGATCTAAGTGATTTAGGTGCGTACATCCCATTACTTTCAGTTGACATTAGGCACTTTTGAAAATTTTACCCTTTGTCTGAAATTAATGGAATATATGCTCCTAAATTGTTTGAAAATTCTATCTGTAATGAAAAATGCTACTGTGAACCCAAATTTCACACAGAGGGTAACATTTTCAAAAGTACTTAATGTCTTAAGATATTTTCAAAAGTGACTTAGCTACTTAGGAGCCTAAGTCCCACTTCACTTTCAGTTCTTGTGTGTTGTTTTATGTGCATTTGAAAATTTATCCATGGAGAATTCAATAGGATGTACAAATCCTACAGCTTGGTGCTGAAATTGGCATGCAGATTCCTTTTCTCAAAATGTCACTCACATGGCCATGTTTGAAAATTAGCTTTCCCACATTAAAAGTGTGCATCTTATTTGAATATCATTTAAATCTCCTGTGAATCTAGAAACCCTGGTGATGAGCTCCTTGTAATTATTCATAAGACAGACGAGTCTTAAATTTAAAATGGGCCACTGTACTGTACTCACAAAATAGATTTGTGTGTACACAAATGATATTTACTTGTGAAAATAAAATTACTCTTTAAATTTGAATTAAATTAGAATTATTTGAATACTATAGGAGCCAAAGCATTCAGGATATTGAAACTTGAATACATCATATTGCTAAAATTTTAAGGCTAAGTAGGATGATGCCTCATCAGTCCTTTTTAAAAGCACTACAGGTGCCAGTTCTATAAATGTATTGACAACCACACTTGAAGCAGAGTCAACCTTAATTCTTAAGTATTTTATGACTTTGCAGTAGGAGGCAAGGGTGAGAATTAGTAACCCAACAGAGTAAACAAAGGAATGTTGGATGCTGAATGATTCCATTTTGATCCAGTTTTGGGCTAGTACTAGTTTTGTGGGGACAAACTAAAAAGTCTGATGCTTTTGGGGCCATACTCCAATAAACAAGAAGAAACATTTTGATTTTGCTGCTTTGTACAATATATTTTGATTACATTAATGGAGATTAAACACACATAACTACTATTTCCCTTTGAAATAGCACAATCATGTTCTAGGAGATGCTGTGATAAACTCAACTGCTATTGAAATGATCAGGTTTTTCACATTCCAGCTGAGTTATCTATACTGCACAAAAGCTCTTTCATTACGCAGGTGGAGAGGAGCCAGCCCAAGAGCCACATTAAGAAGCACCTGATTTTCACATGCAGACATTAGCTACAAACAGCTGGTGAAGTTATAGAGGTAATTACTATTCAATAAAGTCAATAGCCAAGTTGCAGAGCAAATAATTTAATCCTGATACTTGATCAATGGAGAAGCATTTCTTCTTAAGGACTTAGGTTTGAAAGAGAAGTGATTCTTGAATACAAGAGCCATTTTTCTTTTTGCACCTGACAATGTTTAGAAAAGGAACAAAGACATCTATTGAATTGTAAAATCATAAAGAAAAAAATTGCATAGGCTTATCTTTCATGTGGTTGTCAGTGTAGAGCAAATGGAAGTTTTGGGAAAAGACAGTGAGAAACTTTCAGAGGTGGCAAGCAATCCTCCCAAAGTAAAAGGAAAAAACGGTTTGACTGCAGTACTGGGTCAGAAAAAATTAGACCATCCCCAAATCATTTTCTGATCCCAAAAGACTGCATGGTAGCATACACATTATTGCATGAATACATTCCTATACACTCCCTATGATGCTAATGATTTTATACCTGGTGCTGGTCTGTGCAGAACTCCATATCTCATCTATGAAATAAAAAAAAAGGAATTTCAATTCCCAAGAAAGCAACTCATCAAGCCAATGAAATATAATTAAAAAATAGGCATAATAAAGTAAAGACCTGTTAGTAACACACATCTCAAATACTCCTCATTTTGATGGAATGGAATTAATTTTTGTCCAACACTTGTCTTTGTTCCACAAATCTTTGGGATCCTCTCACTTTTTCAGTTGAAAATTATTCACATAAAAATAAAGGAATACGTAGCTGAGGTTACAGAAACAATTATTTTCACTATAGGAATAAATCTTCCAGCATTTGTTTCCCTTGTTTCAACACTCACTTTGGGTCTATCAGGCATTGTCTCTCATATAAGGTCCTTGGCCGCTTGGGAACTATGCTTGCTAGTAATGTTCTGGAAGTAGTGATATGATTGCAGACAAAAAGGAGAAGAATTAAAACAAAAGTGGTTTGATGTCTGGGGATGTTCCTGACTTTAGGAAAAATATGACATTTGTGATAAGGATCATGTAAGGATCACACAATACATAGCTGAAAATATTTTCTTTTCTGTGCTCATTTTCAATCTGTTTCTCCTTCAGTGGGATTTCTGGGTGCTTGTAGTTTTTCACAAATGTCTGAGGACCTCAAAGATTAGGGTTTTTTGCACTTTACTATTTTGCAAGCATTGATTTTTTTCTTATTATTTTTTCTCCCAAACAAGCTGTAATTAACACAGCTGGACTTAAAAGCTCCAATCTACAGAAGACCTTATCTTCCCAAAACATTTTTGTTTGTGTACCAGTATAATCAATAAGGCTTACGCAGCTATAGGAACAATGTCAATTAACTGTTGCAAAAAAGTAGTGTTTTATAGTATTAACAGAACTAGCAGCTATTAAAATCAGAGAACCTCAGTTTCCTCCCATACTTAAAATAGGAAATATCTGTGTTACCTGTATGGTAACAGTTGGCAAATGTTGACTTTTTCATGGCTACATGTGAATTGCAATGACAGAAACAACTAATGGGCATTTCTAACTAAGTGACTTTTACAATTGAAAAGCTTTCTACTTAGGCTTCTTTTTTTTTTTTCAAAAAGGCTTCAGTTTGGTTCTTGAGTTTGCATGCCCAAGTTTGCATCCCCAGCCAGTTGCACATACAAGTTCTATGTCCGTATGCATCTCATGGAGGATGGGTCCAGCAATGGTTATTAGCCAGGCTGGGCAGGGATGGTGTCCTAACCTCTGTTTGCCAGAAACTGGGAATGGGCAACAGGGGATTAATCACTTGATGATTACATGTTTTATTCATTCCCTCTGAAGCACCTGGCATTGGCCACTGTTGGAAGACAGGATACTGGGTTGGATGGACCTTTGGTCTGACCCAGTATGGCCATTCTTATGAACAAAATGTTTTGTTATTACCATTTAATAATTATTTCTTAGCCATGTGCAGTAAATTTTTGTTCTTATTCTAGTTCTTAATGGACATATGTTCATATCATAAAACCCAGAACTTCTATGACATTTGGCACTAATCAACACTTTTGTTAATTGTCAGAGATACCAACAAATGACTGAATATGGCAAATAAATTCACTTCTCAGTCCTAGAAGCCATCCCTCTAGAATAGGCTAGAAGAACTTTGGTGGGTAAATCCACACGGCCATTGTCCATGCAGTACATATTTGGTGGATAAATAGTGGATTTCATTGGTTCTCATCAAGCAGTATTCAAAAGCAGTAAATTCTTTTTCTTTTCTCTTCTTTTTGTAAGTCAAATTTGGGGCCTATCCCTTGACAGTGTTCCTTTGCATAATTTATGCTTCCCTGGAGATTTGTTTTGTTTTACTATATTTGTCACCAGTTAAGCAAAAGCTTTTTGGGAGCCCAAATCCAAAGTAAAGCAGAACATTAGGTGCTTTAATATTATGTTCTTCAAGATTGATTCTGCTGTATATTAGAGAACACAACACTCAGCATAACTTGTGGACAGCCGTAGGCAGGGAGTTTTTACTTCATACATCATTCACAACTTTCTGTAGTAATTCAAAACATTTCATCTCACCTTATTGTACAAACACATTAACACAAATACTTTACCTTTCTTCCCTTCTGTTTAGAAAGTTCTCTAAATTACAGTGCTACGCTGCAATAAAACACTTGTGGCTAGCCTGTGTCTGCTGACTGGGGCTCATGGGGTTCAACCAGAGGGGGGGCTATAGAATTGCAGTGTAGACATTTGGGCTTGGTCTGGAGCCTGAGCACTGGGACCCTCCTACCACACAGGATCCCCGAGCCTGGGCTCCAGACCAAGCCCAAATATCTACACTGCAATTTTAGACCCACAGCCCTAAGCCCTGCAAGCCCCAGTCAGCTGATGCAGACCAGTCACAGGTGTTTTATTGCAGTGTAGACACACCCAAAGTGACTTAATGCTTAACATACAGCTGGCTTTTCCATCTGATAAGTATGCTTGGCATTTGTGTAGTATCACCTCAGTTGTTTAGGCACATACAATATACTGGGCAGGGATTTCATTTCTTGATACCAAAAGTGAGAAATAAAATCTTGTCATTGTTTTCATTCAAACCTCATTTTCCAAGCTACTCTCATAAACTACATCAGGAAAAAGCTTAGACTACACTCCTCAATAATTAAAATGGCAGATTCAAAGATAATGAACACAGCTACTGTATGAGATTTAGATCAGTGGGCTTTTCAGTTCTATAATGGCAGCCCAAGTACCCCACTGGCATTGGAAAGTAACAGTAAATGCATGTGTTGCATAGTATTAGCTTCCTTATACTGGGGACTGAAATAAATTTAGTTCCCAAGTTGTGTCGAATAAAAATTTGTTGAATTTAGTATTAATTTATTAGGAGTAGGTGTTCTGTGTTGTTGTTTATTTGACCACATAATTGTGCTCAGTGTTATGCAAACACAGTGGGGGAAAAATGGGCTTCATCTCAGGGAGTATACAGTCTAAATCAGAGACACAGAGACATATGATACCTGGCACAGATTTGGGTTTAATCTAGTTTTCCTGTATTACCTTGAAACAAAGATAATATAATATACTTGTCTATGTGAATAATATTCATCTAAGACCATCTAAAAACAAATATTCAGATGCACCAAAATGGTTGCTTTGGAGGTATTCATTATTGTGTTGGAACTATTACTATTTTGACTGTTGCTGCTGCTATTGCAACTGTCAATGTCTTATGCAATCAAATGTATAAAATCCCTCTCACACCTCTTGTTGAACTGTCCAACCTTTTCAAGATGGAGATAACATAAGGCTTCTGTAATGTTTATAAAGTCAACTAGCAATTCTGCTATAGGTCAGCTTCTTCCATTAAAAAGGCAGTCATATTGAGACCATTGGCCTAATTTCCTAAAAGAGGTTAGGATGCCAGAGATTCAGTGAGGCGCACAGTAAAGAGTGCATACGCCTTTATTTAAAGAGAAATAGTCTCTAATTGTTAAGGCTCAGACTTAAAGAAACAGAAGGGTTTTGTTTTAATAAAATATATATATATATATGAAAAGAATCTGAAATACTTTTTTCAAACTTTTTTTTCTGTTTAGATGTTTTCTTTGCAACTTCTTACAGATCGTTTTAAGCACATTTAAGTCCACTGAGGTATTTAATAAGACCATAACATAGCTGAAAAAGCAAACATGGCAAAATATATGAGTAGAACATATTTCAGTCAACCTTACGTGAGTACAGTTGGTTATCTTTCCAATTACACATTTTCAACCTAGTCAGCCATGGCAGTGTGTGTAGGCTCTTAACCATACCTCCTGCAGCAAGCCTTCTGACCAGATGCTCTAAACATATTTATTTGCATCACAATTTTTGGAGTCTCTGACTAGAGTACATTCCTTTTTAAGATACAGCAAGGTACCTTCACGTGCAGGCATTGTTGATGGGTCTAGAACTGTGTTCATGGAGAGTTAAGGAATCTTATTCAGGTATATGGCAGAGAAACTTAGTATAAAGGCATTTGTTGTCATGGCCCAGGTTATTTTGGCCAGATAGTATTTTTTTTAACAGTGTGGTGCTATTTCTCTTGGATATGTCCTCTTGGCTCTAAATGTTCCTGCATGGTTTGCAGACTGGGAGATACCAATTAAACAGTGTGCTAGTGACAGTTAGTGGTGGGTACTCTTTGAAATAAGGCTAGATTAAGTTGGTCAAATTTGGGGAGGTTGGGCCTCCCAATTTATTTATTTGTTTGTTGTTTTGAGGTTGGAAGTATTGAATGAAACAAGAAAAGCGTCAGGGAGCGATGATGGATGTTGAGCTATGAGAGGGCTTATTCTCTGTGTGGACTGTGAGGCTCTTTGTTAGGTTTAAGCAAACACCCTTGTGGCCACATCATACGCCAGTATGGTGTATTGTATTGGTATGTTGGGTCTCTCATTAATGGTTTGGGGGTAGATTAGTGCATGCTGCTCCCAAGTTTATCTTGCAATCCCTGCCTAGCAATGAGTGTTAGTTCTTAGTTTAAGAACTTGTGGGCAAAAGTCATGACCTTTTTTCTACTACTGGTGGGTGCGTCTTTTGCTATGTCATTCACTTTACTGCTGTTATTTCAATACCATTTTATTTTTTTTTTAAAGGCAGGTTGTAGAGGTGGTGTACCGATTGTAATCCAGAATAGATTTAGGTAAGAGTTGTGAAGCTGCATGTGAGACATAATAGGAAGTAGGGTTCAGATTTAATTGTACTGAAATCTTGTGAGCTGTGCACATTAGATTTCAGACCACAATTGCAGGAAGACCACAAAATCAATTGCTATTGTGATATTTCAGCCATTTTGATGATGACTAATATCAGTTCTTCTAGTGAAATGTTCACCATTTCAGCCAAACTATCTCACATCCTCACAAGATTTCTGATTAATCTGATTTGGAACTGACCAATAGGCCCCATCTATTTGTGAATCTAATACAAAATTAATGGAGTCAACTCTGACTTCTACCTATTAATTATTATTAATCATGTTTATTGTGGTAGTGCCTAAGGGCCAACAAAGAATGGGCCCCCTTTGGGCAAGGCACAGAACAAATACACAGTCGTAGATGGTCTCCCCCGTCCCAAAGAGTTTACAATCTAAACAGACAAGATGAACACAGGGCTGGGGAAGGCGTATGACACACAAGCTGAATGAATAATGAGATGGACTTAATGTTAGTTCCATGATTTTTTTTCTTTTGGTGGGGGGATTAGTTAAGAGGGGTCAGTTGAGTGGGAAATAAAAAGGGGGAAAAGAGCTGAGGGAGGCAGGACAAGGGATTGTAAGAGGGGAAGCTGTAGTATGAAACTGAGGTGAAGACACAATGAAGGAGAGGGTTGGAGCAAACAGGCAATTGAACACAGGCAAGCAAGTCCTGTCAAAACTGTAGAAAGTTCTGAGTCTCCAGAGGTCTCTGCTTTCGCTGCTTCTGCTACTACCAGCTGGAATCTCTGGCTGGCTACTCTCTTCAGTTTTTCTTCAAGACTATATGGTGAGGGGAAGGGGAAGCACAACATGGATCTGAATGCCTCCTGAGGTTCTTTTTTTCTTTTTTGTTTGGGTGCAGGCATATCCCCTGCATAGTTCTGGGTCTGGGGGAAGAAGTGGTTCTAGCTGGCCCCATTTTATCACACCATACCCTGACCCCCACTGCTAAAATATTGATTAGTTATTTATTTTTTATATTGCAATAACACCCAAAGACCCAATCAGGGATCAGATTTCCACTGTGCTACATGCTGTAACAAATTTATAGGAAGACACTGACATTAAGATATTACAGTGTAATTATTGTTTTTGCGACACTTCATGTACAGCATTGTTCATAAACTGGCTTGATGGCCCAAAGTCTGGCTTGCCTGACCCTTTAATGTATGTGGGAATCATTTTTGAAATAGCCCTTTTTAGTTTCAATAATTAAAGTCATTTAAAAGTTATAATTAGAAAGTATATCTATGGCACATGAGCTGATAAAGGAAAATGTAGCTTCAGAAACTATTCTTTTCTATGAAGAGCTCCTACTGTGTCAGAAAATTACAGTGTCCAACTTTTAATTTGGCTCAGCAACAAAGGATTTCCACCTGCTCAGTTAACACTTTTCATATTTTAATTTTTCAATCTGGATGCTCCAGTGGGGGTGGGGGAGAGGACGGGAATGGGAGTGTGCTATGCTGCTTATAACAATGTTCTGGGGTTAAACAGGAACAGAGGAATGAAGAAAAGTTTCAAATGAAAGGAAGCCAGGGATCCATGTAAGTCCATTCGCTCTGTTAAAGTGCAGCAGCAATTGGGTGCTGTAATGTTATTTTTCCTCTAAATACAGAACTTGTTTAATTAGTCTTTAAGGATGTTTATACTAGTTATTCCTAATGGCTTGTTCTTTTCATTTGGATTTGAATTGCTTCCTGTAGCAAAAAATATTTCCTAAATCTCCTCAGTACTCTCATCCCTTTCATATCTTAATTATGATTCTTTGGCTTGAAAGAGCCAATGGATAAATGTAAATGGACAGAGTGACAAAGATAGTCTCTAACGATGTATGAGGTTTTCAAAAGTGCCTTGGTGCCTAACTGTCATTGATTTCAATAGGAGTTAGGTGCCTAACCACTTCTGAAAATACCACTGGATGCCTAGCTGCAGCTTTGCTGCCCAAATAGCTTTAAAAATCTGGCCCTAAATATCCAGCCTTAGGATTTTTATATTATGCTCTGTCATACTGGATAATGCAAGGGCCAAACTGTGCAGTGCAGGCATTGGGGATATTGTGGACCCACCACAGAATGAAGGATTATGCTTCAGCAAATAAAGCAGAGGGGCAGATGGATCCTGACAAGTGAATCGGAACTGTTTGGTAGCCATATTTAATCCATTACTGTATTGGGGTAAATTATGCAAGGTATCCATGCATGGTACCTGATGCAATTTTTGTTCACACTTGATAGGACCATGGACTTCCATGTAGTGTGGGTGCTAGAATTCATGCTTGCAAAACAATATTTATAGGGCCCAATCCTCAGCTGGTGTAAATCAGATGAAGTCAGTGATTTACACGAGCTGAGGATCTGTCCCATAATATTTAATTTAATTGTTCAAATTATAATGAATGTGGGTTGTTTTTTTTTTAAAATCTGTATGTGATGGACTGTTCACCCCACTCTAGCATAGCAGAGGTTAATGAGGCTGATGAGCCATTTAACCAGATAGACCACTCCTGAGGGTAATTAGTGGCCTAAGTAATCCCTGAATGATGATTGAGCCCAGCTGACAAGGAATAGGCATGACTACTATAAAGCCAGGAAGCTGGCAACAGAAGAGGGTTGTAGTGAGGAAACCTATGGTCACTCTCTAGGCATCAGAGAGGGAAGGAAGGAAACTCAGGAAGAGATTGGAAACCCTAGGGATTCAGGCCATGCAGAAAAAGTTTACCCAGAAGGGTGGTGGTGTGGAAGCCTGAGAAAGGATGAAGGAAGAGGCTCAGGAAAAGGCAGCAAGGTGGGAAATTGCAGACCTTGAATGCTGATTAGAGGGCCTTTGAGCCGGAACCTGGAGCAGAGTGTGGGCCCAGGTTCTCTTATCAGTCACTGAGCAAATGGCATAGTTAGGGCAGTGGATTTGAAGATTGCATGGAATGGCTTTGATACCCCTGGGGCTTTGATACCCCTGGAAAGGGAAAACACGTAGTTACATGGCTGGAGGGCCAAACCATGAAGAGGGAGCACTCTGAGTCACAGAGAAAGAAAGGTTGAGGGGTGCATGAATGAGCGACGGAAGGGGACATTGGACCTGGAAGGAGCTAATTCCCAGAGCAACCAGGAGGTGACACCACAGTGGTAAGTGAACCCCTTCCTGCTCTAAGATATCATATGACAAGATTCAGTGCTTGGGAGATGATTTTTAACACATATTTATATTGTAAATACTGGACTATGCATATACAGACAAGAAAGTGTTCACAAAGATACAACTGCTATACATTATTGTACATATTACCATATACTGTCTAGCTGACCCACAGTTTACTTTACAAAGGTTCAACACAACATAAATACTCAGTGACAGAAGATTCCCTTTAAGAATACAGTAGAAACATGCTTTCCTGTTTTGTCTGTAGCTTTCCACCTTTGGAAATTATACTGTACTCCAAATAGCAATTATTCAGCTTTACCATATATATAATTAAACTGCATTCATTATAAGATTATTAGCCTATTAAAACTATCAACTTCTCACTGATAAATAATCAGTATAACTATGTGCACTTGCCTCTTGGTTATAATTAAGTAACAAATGGTACATTATTACTGTGCATCAAGATCTTTGCAGCCATTGGAAGCCATTGGTATAGTAGTCAAATACTGACTTTTTTGTTTTTGTTTTAACAAATACTGGGCAAGTGTGTGTCTGACTATAGCCATAGATGAAACCCTGACCCAGCTGTAGTAATTGATGAACTTCCCATTAACTTTAATGTAGCTGGGATTTCACCCCAAGAGTATAGGAAGATGATTCAAAGAGCCTACCCGTTCAATTACTCCTCAATCATAAGAGGTGGGCACAATAGTAATCCATGTGCTGGGAGAAAAGTAAAGAGGCTCATCACAAATCATCCCAAAGGGGACAGGCATAGAGAAGGAGGAAGCAGGGGCTTGAAACCACTCTTCCTAAATCAGCCTGGAGAACTGGATGGTTATGAAGGAACAAGTTCCACCAACCCAATGGATGATGCAGCATGCACATTCCACAAGGGTGCCTGGTGTCACAAATAATCTGTTGTATTATTTTTTCTCTTGTATGCTATTCTTACTCAATTTTTATTGCTGCTTATGTATGGTGATGCTGTTAGTCAATTTAATTAGTGCAAATAGAGGAAATGAAGGACCACTGCAATGCAGTATAGATAGTAGTAGAAGTTTCTAGTAACTTCTGCTACTAAGGGAGGCTACAGAGCTGGCCCATGAAGTAGAATCAGTAGAGGTACTAACGTAAGGGGACACGTGTCTCTTTAGATAATGAGAAGCCATCAATTTCTACTATGGCTACAGTGAACTTATTCAAATACAAATACAAAAACCTGTAATATAAGGATGCATGCTAGAAATCTTAGTTGAAATCGGGAATAGCCCTCTTCCTTAGAACAGCTGTGTGGAGGCTGAGGTATTGTTGAGATGAACTTTAAAGATGTCTTAGTAAATACAGTGGGTTTTCCATAAACCGTGGCCCTAATTCTGCAATGCACATACTTAAATCCATCCCTATTTAGCACAGAACTTAAGCATGTTTAACTTTAAGCACAGGGTTAAGTGCTGTCCTGAATAGGGATGCTTAGAATCATAGAATCTCAGGGTTGGAAGGGACCTCAGGAGGTCATCTAGTCCAACTCCCTGCTCAAAGCAGGACCAAACCCAACTAAATCATCCCAGCCAGGGCTTTGTCAAGCCTGATCTTAAAAACTCCTAAGGAAGGAGATTCCACCACCTCCCTAGGTAACCCATTCCAGTTCTTCACCACCCTACTAGTAAAAGTTTTTTTCCTAATGTCCAACCTAAATCTCCCCCTCTGCCACTTGAGACCATTACTCCTTGTTCTGTCATCTTTTACCACTGAGAACAGTCTAGATCCATCCTCTTTGGAACCCCCTTTCAGGTAGTTGAAAGCAGCTATCAAATCCCCCCTCATTCTTCTCTTCTGCAGGCTAAACAATCTCAGTTCCCTTAGCCTCTCCTCATAAGTCATGTGCTCCAGCCCCCTAATCATTTTTGTTGCCCTCCGCTGGACTCTCTCCAATTTATCCACATCCTTCTTGTAGTGTGGGGCCCAAAACTGGACACAGTACTCCAAATGAGGCCTCACCAGTGCTGAATAAAGGGGAATGATCACGTCCCTCGATCTGCTGGAAATGCCCCTACTTATACAACCCAAAATGCCTTGGCAACAAGGGCACACTGTTGACTCATATTCAGCTTTTCGTCCACCGTAACCCCTAGGTCCTTTTCTGCAGAACTGCTGCCCAGCCATTCGGTCCCTAGTCTGTAGCAGTGCATGGGATTCTTCCGTCCTAAGTGCAGGACTCTGCACTTGTCCTTGTTGAACCTCATCATATTTCTTTTGGCCCAATCCTCTAATTTGTCTAGGTCCCTCTGTATCCTATCCCTACCCTCCAGCGTATCAACCACTCCTCCAAGTTTAGTGTCATCTGCAAACTTGCTAAGGGTGCAGTCCACACCATCCTCCAGATCGTTAATGAAGATATTGAACAAAACCAGCTCCAGCACCGACCCTTGGGGCACTCCACTTGATACCGGCTGCCAACTAGACATGGAACTATTGATCACTACCCATTGAGCCCGACCATCTAGCCAGTTTTCTATCCACCTTACCGTCCATTCATCCAGCCCATACTTCTTTAACTTGCTGGCAAGAATACTGTGGGAGACTGTATCAAAAGCTTTGCTAAAGTCCAGAAATAGCACATCCACTGCTTTCCCCTCATCCACAGATCCGGTTATCTCATCATAGAAGGCAATTAGGTTAGTCAGGCATGACTTGCCCTTGGTGAATCCATGCTGACTGTTCCTGATCACTTTCCCCTCCTTTAAGTGGTTCAGAATTGATTCCTTGAGGACCTGTTCCATGATTTTTTCAGGGACTGAGGTGAGACTGACTGGCCTGTAGTTCCCTGGATCTTCCTTCTTCCCTTTTTTAAAGATGGGCACTACATTAGCTTTTTTCCAGTCATCTGGGACCTCCCCCGATCGCCATGATTTTTCAAAGATAATGGCCAATGACTCTGCAATCTCATCAGCCAACTCCTTTAGCACCCTCGGATGCAGTGCATCCGGCCCCATGGACTTGTGCTCGTCCAGCTTCTCTAAATAGTCCCGAACTACTTCTTTCTCCACAGAGAGCTGGTCACCTCCTCCCCATACCGTGCTGCAGAGTGCAGCTGTCTGGGAGCTGACCTTGTCTGTGAAGACAGAGGCAAAAATAGCATTGAGTACTCTAGCTTTCTCCACATCCTCTGTCACTAGGTTCCCTCCCTCATTCAGCAAAGGGCCCACACTTTCCTTGACTTTCTTCTTGTTGCTAACATACCTGAAGAAACCCTTCTTGTTACTCCTAACATCTCCGGCTAGCTGCAACTCCAAGTGTGATTTGGCCTTCCTAATTTCACTCCTGCATGAAATATTGCTTCCCTAAATCAAGGCTCAGTCAGCAATATTAGTGAGCTTGAATTAATGAAGACCAAAAAACCAGTCAGGAACAAACTCTGAAGGGCTTAATCAGTCAAAATTCCTATTGAAATCAATTTAATTTTGACTGAATACAAACCAAAGTAAGGGATTTGGTCAGTTCTATAAAACTGACATTCTTGAGAGAGGGGCATGATTAATCTTTACAATACTATAAATCCCAGTAGGCTATGGGCAATATGTATAGTTTAATGGGCAACAACTGTTCAACAGATAACTAATGTAACTGCAAAATCTTCAGGTCTGCTACAGATTACTGTTAATTGGCTAGAATTAGGGTGACCAGATGTCTTGTTTTTAAAGGGACAGTCCTGTTTTGGGGGCCTTTTCTTATATAGGCACCTATTACCCTCCACCCCCGTCCCATTTTTTTCACAGTTGCTATCTGGTCACCCTTCCTAGACTGTTTCAAGATTTTGTTGTACTAACTGATCAGAGGAAGTTGATTGCATTTGGAAAAGGAAAATCCTTTAAAAGTTTAAGATACTTCCATACTGTGACATTGTTCCACTTAGATCCCAGTCCTGGAACCTATTCCATGCATGGTGGACCCTTACTCAGAATGGAGTAGATGGCATGGAGTAGAGGGCAGAATTGGAGCCTCAGGGCACTCAAGCACCCCATCAAGGTGGTATCGTACACACTGCCCTTCCAATACACTGTGTACTGCCTCCTAGGAAACAAAACACTTAAGACTGTAGCTAATGAAGTCCCCAAACGAGGGAAGCCGGTCTGGCAAAAGCTGATGGATGTAACGGAAAGTCATACAAGAGCTGCCTTGACTTAAAAGGATAAATCTGTTGTATTGCAGACATCAGTGTCAATGTGTTTAGAAAGGAAGATTTCTGTGGAGTCAGAGGAAGTCAATAAAGTCATAATTAAGAAACTGTCTGCTGGCGATTCTTTACCAGCCACACGCCATTCATTTGCTTCACTGCAGCTATTCAATAGGTGACAACATTAAACATGCACCAAATGAAATAGGTGGAGGATGAACATTTGTACATCTTGGAGCAGACATTTAAATACTTAATTTTTGTTTGTGTTCCTTCTGCAGAGTGTAAGGAGGATTCCTGTCAGAGTTAAGTAATTCTGGTATAATGAGAACACTGTTTCATACTTAATGGGCTTGCCTTAAGGTTTCCATTTAGACTAGCAAGATTTATGCCCTTTGTTGGGGAATAGTGATTGGAATTCCTTGGCAATTAACACATGGCCAGTCCTGGGGGTTAAGATATTAGGTATTTTTTGAGAAACTGTAGAAGGCTGAGTCAATTTTTTCTGCTTGTATAATTCCATTGCTGGAGTTATACCAACAGAGGATTTGGACCATTGAATTTATACTGGAAGTAAGATGAATTGGACTATGTAGTACCGTAAATTTCTTCTATGAATCTCTGATTGGTAACTGACAAGGAACTAGACATGGATTTGTTTAGTGTACTTACATGGTAGGAAGATGAAGTGGCTCAGGAAGAATAGTGAATTTCTGTGTATGTTGAAAAAGTTAAGCTTTGCTGGGTCTTCTCCACAAACTAAACTCTGCAACAGGAATGAACTACTGGACTTCATCCCATAAGTCAGTAAAAATCTTGTCTCTAAAGTAGGTAAGAAGAGTATATTCATTTGAACACTGATTGAAATTGGATCATGCCTGTCTATTGGTTAACACAAGGAAACACTGGATCACCTTAATAAGAAAACCAGCATTATTTCTAATCTCTCTGACTTTTGAGTCTCAAGTTTGCTTGTTTTTTTTTTGTGGTTTTTTTTGAGGTGGGGGGGAGTTGCGGAAACTTTCCAGACAACTGATTGTCAAATCAAACAAAAATAACATTCATTCATTTACTTCTCTATGCTAATCTGTTTTCCTTTTACCCCATAGCAACAGTTTGGCAAGTTGTCATTTTTAGTAATATAAACCTCCATCTGAATTATTATTTTTGTGTTTGTCAATGTTTATTATATTGTTTATAAGGCGGACACAAACATTTGTAAACAGGAGCCACATTGCTGCTTTTCTAAGTCATTGGAAAGCTAGTCTTTGACAGGGTTATTGGTTTAATGGATGGAGGGGAAGGAGTAAATGTAATATCTTTGATTTTTAGTAAGGCTTTTGACAGTCTCACGTGACATTCTCACAAGCAAACTAGGGAAAGGGTCACCATGAAATTACTATAAGATGAGTGCAAAAGCTGGTTGAAAGACCATACTCTGAGTAGTTCTCAATGGTTCACCGTTAAACTGGAAGGGCATATCTAGCGGGGGTCAGTCCTGGGTCTGTAACTAGTGAATATTTTCTTTAATTATTTTGATAATGGAGTGTATGCTTATACAATTTAGATGACACCAAGCACTTTGGTTGTAAGCACAATGAGGATAGGATTAGAGTTCAGATTGGAGAATTAGTGTGAATTCAGCAAGATGAGATTCAATAAAGAGAAGTGTGAAGTACTTCAGCAGGAAAAATCAAATGCAGACTTACAAAATAGGGAATAAATGGTGAAGTGGTATTACAACTGAAAGGACCTGGGGGTAATCGTGGATCACATATTGAAAGAGTCAATGGTGTAATGCAGTTGTAAAAAATACTAATTGTTCGGGGCATATTCAGAGGAGTGTTGTCTGTAATACATGAGGTAGTTGTCCCACCCTTTGGCACTGGTGAGGCCACAGTTAGAATACTGTGTCCAGTTCTGAACATCAAATTTCAGGAAAGATGCAGACAAATAGGAGGGAGTCCAGGGGAGATCAACAAAATGTTAAAAGGTTAAGAAAACTAAGCATGTTTGGTCTTGATCTATGGCAAGTGAGATTTAGATTATATAGTAGGAGAAACTTTCTAACTGTAAGAGTAGTTAAGCCCTGGAGTAGGCTTCCAAGGATTTTGTGGAATTCCCATCACTGGAGGTGTCTAAACAGGTTGAACATACACCTCTCAGGAATGGTCCAGTTTTACTTGGTTCTGCCTCAGCACAGGGTGCTGACCTCAACTTCTTAAGGTCTCTTCCAACCCTACATTTCTATGAATCAGAGACCAATAGCTCTCTGAACTTAGAAATAGTTATCAACATCTCATCACAATAAGACAGCAAATGCCTCTGGAAATCTGTGAAATACTGTCTGGAAATCAATAAAAAATTTTCTGCCCTCTGTTTATAATAAGATGCTGTAACAAGATAAGGGCATGTGAACTATAGTGACCTCTCATCAGTGTTTAAAAATGATGTATGAACACTGTCACTAACAACAGAGGCACTATGGCCTAGAGCACTAGACTGAGACTCAGGAAAGTTAGATTCTATTCCTGGCTCTGCTGCTGGTCTGCTGAGTGACTTTGGGCAAAGCTGATTTGCATCTCTGTGCCTGAGTTTCCCCTTCTTAAAATGGGAATAATGACAGTTCCCTCCTTTGCAAAGTGCTCTGAGGTCTATTGATAAGAACTAAATAGTATTAATATTTAAACATCTATTGTGGTGAAACCTGAAATAATCACTTCCATATTTTAAACCTTCAATTTGAAATCATATTCCACAAAGTTGATCATTTTAGGGTAATAAAAATGCAAAGTCAGCCTGCTTTCATCTTGTACTAATAAAATATATTTTATGGGTGACTTTATGATGTGACTATACCAAAACATTACAATCATGAAGTGGAGAAGAGGCCATTTGGCGACCCTCAAACCAACAATGGAGTTGGGGCGAGGGGGCTTCCAAGATTGCAACAGAACTTGGGGATGATGCAAAGCTGCCTATGGAAACACTTGTTTGTAGATGAACTCGGGCGACAAAATTTGACTTTGGATTGTGAAACCGCAAAGCTTGTAGGTGTTCTCAGTTTGAGGCTTGGTATGATCTATTATAAAAATGGATTAGGATCTGAGTTCATATTGCTTAGGGACTGTGATTTTTAGCTATTATGGCAAATCCTAAAATATACAGAATTCCTTCCTCCCCCACCCCCGAGTTCATGGGTGAGATCCTGACCCCACTGAAGTCAAAGGACATTTTCCAGTGTCTTCAGTGGGCCTAGGATTCACTCCATCCGTTTTTGAAGAATGTAGTATTTGGGCTTTGGCTCATTACTACATGAAATACAGCCATCTGATTCTACCACAGCTATTAAACATAATATTTTTCTCCCACTAGTTGGCAGTTGGGATTTTTGCTATATCCATTAAATATATCTATACCTCTACTACATTTACTATTCAACTCACTTCTTAAACAAATACCTGTTAAAAGAATAAACCTGTCAGAAAAAGCTGCTTCTTGTGCACAAAAAATATAAATTACAGTATGCCAAAAGAACAGACCTGCAATAAATTTTCTATTCTGCTCCTAAAATTACACAAAATAATGTAGCGGAACTCTATTAAACAAAATAAATCTGTTGAATCAATGACTTCTCAGGGTGATATACAGACATATATAAACCATAAGAGAAATAGCATGCAGAGCCTGAATAGAAAGGGAAAAATATAAATTAAAATAAATGGAAGCCAATTGCAAATAAAATTACTCACCTCCACAGCAGAAAGGATAGCTAAAGAAATCAACAGTATATTTTGGAATAAGTTTAAATACTCATAGTAACAAACATAAGGAAAAGTGTAAATACCAGCAGACCACAAAATATAGGTTACTGCTTGATGCATGTAATTTTCATCCTACAACTGCAGTTGACTTGGTGTGAGTACATGGGTCCACCACTGCAGTAGCAGCTGTAGGAGAGAAGCCATCTATTTAAATGATGAATTCTAGTATACAGGCAGAGGACTGGGCATCCAGGTGTTATTAGGACATGATACAGAAGGTGATGAGCTCCTTCTGTGAGATTCTTTCATCACCTTTTGGGTCAGGCCCATCATAGGCGCTGACTTCCCCTCTAACCGGGGGCTGCTCTATTTGCCCCAGGCCCTGTCCCCACTCCACCCCTTCCCCAGCTCTGCCTCTTCCTGCCCCCTACTCCTTTTACATTTTAAAGTGTACTCTTGAAGTTTATGCATCAGATTGCAAACAGAAGAACTCTCATCTTGCCAGAATGCAGCAGAGGAATGCGAGACATTCATTCAAGGGAAGCATATAATTAGGCAAACTGGTCAAAAGGACCTCCCCTTATTACATTTTATTTTAAACAAGGTGACATTTGAAAAACCTCTGGGTGGGACCTAACTTTATCATAACCCAATACCCAAGTTGAAACTTAGTTGCTAAGAAGTTTGGTTTAAAACTCGGATCCAGAAGGTCCCTAAAAGGGAGGCCAGTTAAAGTCCTAGATCACCTTATGTTGGCTATAAGGCAGGTATCTGAGATTTCACCAACAGTTTCTGGCCTTATTTTATAAAACTGTTTCATAGAGGCAAAATTCTGCTCACCTTACTCCAACCCACTGACTTAATGGAAGTTTTGTGTTAGCAAGGCAAGCAGGATTTGGCCCTGAATATGAGGACAACAATATAATGATTAGTGTGGAAGCAATGCGACACGAACTGTTGTAGTCACAAATGCATTTTGATCCAGCACTAAAAAGAGAACCATTCTCAGATGGCATAAATTGAAATAGCTCCACTGAAGTCAGTGTAGTTCCACTGATTTATACCAGCTGAGAACCTAACTCAGAATATGTATATTATGGGTAGAGGAGGTTGGAACTTTTCTGAAGGAATAGTTTTCCATTAGAAAATGCTGACTTCACAAAACTGAAGAAACGTATCGGCTTTTGTCAAAATGTTCAATGGGAAATTATATCAATGTTTTGTTTCAACCTTATTTCCACTTTTATGTTGGGATAAAACCAAATTTTGAAATCTTGGGATTTCTTATGGGTTATGAATTCTTTTTTTTTTTTTACAATATCTAATTGTGAGATTAATAGACTATGAAACAGAATAGTATAAATGTATACTTAGCTGATGGATTCCTTTTAAAATCCACTTGAGGATTTTATACCTTTTTTCTCAATGGGATGGGCTTTAAAAGTTCCTGCATGGCTACTGCTGCTATGCAATTGCTCCAATTCCTCTACTTAAAGCTTCTCTTGTAGAAATCATGTGGGAGAATTCATGAATCCAGCCACTCCCACTAGAAGAAGGATTGGAGATTTTACTCTCTCAAACTGTAAATATTCCTGCTCAAAGTGAGATGTTTGATCTCCCTACTGTTATTGGGAGGTTTGATTTTATTTAATTTTCTCTATTTGGCTGCCTCCTAGTGTAGGATTAATGTATGTGGGTAATAGACAGGGATAGTCTTGTTCCACTATAGACCCAATCTTGGAACAAATGTTTTTAATGTTTACTGATTTCTTCAGGAAGAGAAGTATGTTTTTCAAAATCTCACTTGATGATTTTGGGCCAGATTTCCCTTCTCCTTAGTCATATTTTATAGTACTGGATTTCACTGTTAATCCCACTGAGATCAAAGGAGTGTTGCCAGGGTCAACTATGGATCTACATGAGTAAGAATCTGACTCCTAGTAAATATGTAGAATAGCTATCCTCTTTATTTGCTTCTCATATTTGCAAGAATATTTATTGATTTTGCATTCTTGAGAGATCAATAACCAAATACTAGAACCATCTCTCTACTTATATTGTCCTTACCCTCAACACAAACTCTCTTGTATCATCTCAATATGCATCTTTTTTTTTTTTTACAAGACTCCATAATCCCTTACCAATAATGTCCCTGTGCCTCTTATTTCATTTTGTATATCCCTTCAGTAAACTCCTGGTGTTTTAAATCCCCAATCATTTTTCTCGTTCAACCGTGTCTGTTTCAATATTTTCATACTTATGTTCAACAATATGTAACTCCCATTCAGCAATTTTACTGTATAAAATGTGCAGCTTTTTTCTTAGCTCTCCTTTGATTTATATTCTCACTAGAGGTGTCTCCTACTGAACATTGTTAACCAGTGGATAAATTACCTTGGGATTTAGGCAGCAACATCTAAATCTCTTTTCACTTTCATTATTTATTTATATATATATATATATATATATGTCGTGTAATTTTCCATATTATCAGTCAACTGGTTTGCTCCTGAGCTCTTGAAAGAAAGCCTTTTTCTCTTTTTCACATCTGTTTTTCTCCCAAGCCTGACTCAGGTGCCTGATAACTTTCTTACAAACCAATTTATGAAGGCAAGGTCTAACATTTCCAAATTGAGAGTGCAGGTGCTCTGCACCTTTTGAAAATCAGGCCACTTACTTAGGCATTTGGATTTAGGAAACCGTTTGAAAATTCCAGCCAAGAATTTCTGGCATGTGTCACTGAAAATTAGGAAGGAGCAATGACTTGCTTTTCTTGCAAAAGCACTGATAAATCTAAAGGCATAATGGTATTCATGTTTCCTGTGCTGTGCTACAGTTGTAAGACTTCAGGAGAAAACACTGATTTTTCTGTGAGATCTTCACTGCCATGTAGTGTATTGCGATACAGATCTTCTTAATTTCTATGCAGTATCATACATAGTCTGAAACTGAATCTACCCACATAAAGTGTCAGTAGTTGGGCTCTACATGTGTGGGGTGGTAAAAGCCTCTATCCACCTCAGGGCCAGGTTGTTTGGGTGCTGTGCAGCCCTCACTATAGGTACTACCCCAACCTATGGACTAGCTTGGTTACTCTACCTTGGTTGCCTGGGATCTCCCTGAAACATGCCTTCTATGATGACTCTGCATAGACCTGCACAGAAGCCTGTTCTGTGTAATGCACAGGGGTGTTTAGGAATGACCTGCTGACTGCTCACCTTAACAACACCTGGAGCTGCCTTTGCATGTCTTAAGTGGTGCACAGCACTGTCCATGCGTGAATTTCACCTGGATTTTTACAGTGCAAGCCAACACTTCTCAACTGTACCATCGCTGTATCCCCAGAAGTTTATTTACAAATGGAAATATACTGACAGACTCTCCTCTCCCTCCCACCCACCCCCCAAATGGTAATGAGTAAGGCTAAGATTTTGTCACAGATATTTTTAGTAAAAGTCACAGTTAGGTCATGGGCAATAAAGAGAAATTCATGGAAGCCCATGACCTGTCCCTGACTTTTACTAAAAATATCCCTGACAAAATGCAGAGCCCAGCAGCGGGGTCCCCACACCGCCTGCAGAGATTGGGCAGCTGCGGGGGCCGTTCCAAGCTCTGGGGGCTCGGAGCTCCAGGGCCCCCTGGCTCTGAGCTCTGGGGTACCCTGGGGGCTGAATTCACAGAGGTTGCAGGAAGTCTTGGATTCCATGACCTCCTTGAAAAAAATCATAGCTTTAGTGTTGCTTACATAAATATGCACAGTGATACAATGTCTAATAGGTGAAATAAATACCTAATTGAAAGCATCCCTGAACCGGCATCCTTGCAGTATAATAATGAATACAATTAAAATACATGTTTGTAAGTGTGTATTAGAGATGTCATCAGCAAACAGATGCATTCCTCATGTAATGAGGTGTTTAGGCTGCTTGGTAAATGCATAGCTTATATTTTCCACTCATAGACTTCAAGGTCAGAAGGGATCATTATGATCATCTAGTCTGACCTCCTGCACATTGCAGACCACAGAACCTCAACCTGCCCACTTCTGTAATGACCCCTAATCTCTTGGTTTTTTTTTCCTATGATCAAGTAATTCCCTCTCTAAAACATCCCAGGAACGGTAAAAGGAGACAGTCTAAATCCTGCTCAGTACAGGAAAGAGTTAGAGCTCAAGAGCCAGATACTTCCCTACACAGAATAATGCAAAGTTGGAGCAGGAATTTCCATCATGACTTTGAGCTTTATTTCCTCCTGACCATACTGGTGATCCTTACCAGTGTTCCAGCTAATTTTTTCCCACCCATGTGTGGAATGAATTTTGTTATGTGCACCAATATGGAGGTGATGTGTCACACATCACCTCCATATTGGTGCACATAACAAAATTCATGGGGCCGGGTGGTGCCAAGGGATTCGGAGTGTGGGAGGGGGCTCGGGGCTGGGGCAGAGGGTTGGCATTCAGGGGAGTGAGGGCTCCGGCTGGGGGTGAGGGGATTGGGGTGCAGTGGGGCTCCACGGAGCTACCATGGGGAGAGAGGACTCCCCCACAGCTCTATCTCCGTGCAACACTGGGCTGGAGGGGGGAGGCACCTCTCCCCCAGCTGTGGCAGGTCCAGGCCGGGCTGGGTTGGAGCCTGGGGAGGGGTGCTTGTCCCCTGGCCACAGCAGGTTCAGGTCCAGGTGAGTCTGGGGCTTCAGGACAGGCATCTCTCCCTGCTGTGGTGCTTAATAGGCAGCTGCAAGACCATGCAGTTTAGAGGGAACTTACATCCTTACTCCATTTTTATGCAGGCAAACTGCATAAAATGGCATTTTGCCTGTGTAAGGTCTGAACAAAATCTGGGGACCAAATTGTGGAGCTCATACTCAAACAGAATAATTAATGAAGGTTCTTAAATCACCATTACTTCCTCTAAAGATGACATCAAATTATGCCATACTCTGTACTGCATTATTTAATTTGAATCTCTTTTTCTGGTCTCCATGTCACCCAATATAAATGCCATAGAACTGAGATGGCACAAGATAAAACACTCCCTATAGTCTAAATATGTTCCAGAAATACATGAGGGCAGATATTTAACTTTCCCTTGGTAGATTTTGTGTTTAGCCTGAGTAGTTTAAAATGATACATACAGATTTCAAGAGTGCTGTCAATAGTGGTTACAAAGCAGAGCAGGACAAACTTTTACTGTTCCATGGGCTCACACTGCACTCCTGGGGTATTTGAACTGCCTATGGAAAATCAGGAGGAACTTTGTTAAATCTTAACATTTTTCTCTCCCACAGTGGATTTTGGTTAAATTCAGGTTTCCCATGCCTCAGGACTCTTAAAAATAGAGTTCCCCTTGTAATTTTTGTGATATGGCAATAAAATGTAATCATCACAGGAAGTTATGGTGTATCCGACATGTTCTAATTTATAGAGCAGATTGAAATGTTTTGAATTGACTTTTACAATGATGTTTTCGTAGAAAATTCATATGTTGAGGGAAATAAACCCTGAAAAATGTTGATGAACATTTATATCAGTGTGTTAGCTCATCGAAAACCCTATTACCAAAAATGGTGTTTTTATGAAAAATTGCATTTAAAAAAACTACTCTTCTTTTGCCTGATCAAACCTTTTTTCTGTGGTTGTTCTGAGTACTCAGGGCTATTCCCACACAGGCCCACCTTGAACCAAGCTAGTGTAGATTTAATAGTGTAGTTGCTATGGGAGTTTCTTGGAGGAAATCAGACAGAATAGTGGCAATTGAGGGGCAGGAAGAGATGTTTGAAATCAATGGAGTTGAGTTCAATTACACTCTTGCTCATTTTGACTTCATGGGACTACTCCTGTGAATAAGAAACAGGATTTCACCCAATAGAGAAAGTATAAAAACAAAACACCTGCAGTGGACAGTTTTCTTAGAGTGGGTTTTCTAGAACGCTGCTCCTCAGTCTCCAGGCCATTGCTATAGATGACTGTAATCAAACAAGTTGCACATTTCAAAAAGAACCAGACGTACAGCTCAGGGTTTATACTGAGCACCTCAATCTAGCTCTTAACCACACTTGTGGAGTACATGATGCAATTAGTTCAATCAAAAGAGAAAAAACCACCCTTTCCTTTTCCTTGACACAATAACTGTGTGTAACAAAGTTGAAAAGTGAGGTGCTAATCCCTGATTCTAATAAAATGCAACTGAAAACCTTTTGCATGGTGAAGCAGACAAAGTCATACTGCATTGCTTAAGTTTCAGGAACTGTTTTCCCCCTTGAGTGGAATCGACTACTTTTTGCAAGGCACAGGCTGTGCAACTAGTCTGAGAGCACAAACATTGGGTTCATCTACCTTCTATGCTTGTTTGATTGGGGCACTCCTTCTTTGGAAACCTGTAATGTTACTTCTGCCACTCTGTAAAGTCCTGTAGTCATCTAATATTGATCAGGTTCAGGTTTCTGAATCTGTAAAAGAATGCTTAAAAACTACCGAAGATGACAGAATCCTACGAGCATGAAGCTAGTTAGATCTTTCAGAAAGTAAAAATGTTTGTCTGAGGAGGCTGGCAACTCCTGCTTTGATCCCTGGAGTGGTAATGAAAAAGGCAAAGTTACCAAGTCAACACAATTCTGTCCACATGCCAAGCAAGTTATTTCAAACAGCAGTTTATATCATGTACTTGGACCGTATAATTCAAGAAATACATGTGAAATTTGATCAAGATGATGATGCCTGTTACCCTGATGGGCCGCAGGTTGCCCACCACTGATATACATTGTTCAAGCTTTTAAATACTTGGGATTTTTCCTGAAAATGTTGAGTGCTCTTGGAAGGCTTAAAAACCCCACTTTACTCCAGCATGGGTGTTTTTTTTTTTTAAATTAAATTAAATCATCCTGAACATCTTACTATAAAACTGAGAGATCAAAAATAGCCTTGAGAAAAATTTGAATGGGTTAGTTCAAAACCCATGATGCCTAGATTTTATTATTTGATCATACATCGTTCATATAGCTGTTAAAGTGAGGAAACAGATTTCCCACCCAACTACCCCCTTTTCTGGTCACTGATAGGCTGTCAAGATAACTGTGTCATTTGGATTCCAATCATTTAGATAATTGGAATATTGGTATAAAGAGGTATATCTTGTTTAGGAAGCACAGGCAGAGCAAAAAAAGGAAGGTATGTTGCATTATACATGAAGAATATATTCACTTGTTCTGAGGTCCAGAAGGAAGTAAGAAGCAGAAAAGTTGAAAGTCTGTGTGAAGATAAAAGGGGAAAAACAGGGTTGATGTTATGGTAGGGATCTACTCTAGACCACAAAATCAGGAAGAAGAGATGGATGAGGCATCTCTAGAACAATTAACAGAAATATCCAAAACAAAAGGCCTGGTGGTAATGGGGGACTTTTCCAGCAAACGTCTGGGTAGTTAAAGTAATATGGCAAAACACAATGTCCAATAAATTCTTGGAATATACTGGGGACAACTTTTTTGTTTTTGATGGTGGAGGAAGTAAGTGGGGCACAGTCATTTTAGACTTGATTCTGACTAATGAAAGGAATAGATTGTGAATCTGAAGGCAATTTGGGTGAAAGTGGACAAATTGGAGAGAGTCGGTGACAGGTATGTCAATTTCTTGCAATATCCTTGGGGGAAAATGTTGTTGAATCAAATTTAAATATCTTTGGAACCTACTGCATTAAATGCAAAATTTATGTATTTTGGGCTGGGATTTTGTTACCTCCCACCCACACCCCCAAAAGGCATGATGTGACCTCTGGGAAGAGTTACGAGTTTCAGAGGACCATGCCAGACAATCATGTACTCTTGGAACAAACAGTGTCAAGTGGTTTTCCTGGGAATTTCTAGGGGGAGTTGAATGCAAAATCCCCATCTCCAGTTATGCAAAAACCCCAACTTTTGAAACTACACCCTGTGGAGATGACCATTATCTTTGATTAACTGCTCCTGGAATGTCAAGATCAAAGGTCCAAGCTGAATAAAGGAAAGACTGACCTATTCATGGGGGTGCTAGTTCTGAGGTAAGGCTGCTATGAACTTGTAACAACAGAAAAAACCCTTTGTTGTGTTTGAAGGACTGACTCTTATTAGATGCCTTGTTGCAGTTGGGGAATGATCTCTGGTAAGCTTATTAGCATGAATGTAGGGTTTTGTTTTCTCTGTAATGCTTCATCCTAAGGATACATTTCTTGCTTAGAAATAGTTGTGACCCAAGGACCTCTTGATGCCAATTGGCAGAGAATACAGAGATACACATGGGGTAAAGGGATTATCTGGGTTCATCATAAGAGGTCATGTAAGGTCTCTACTGAAAGCATTTGTCACAGTTGCCTTCATAATCATTGAGATGTATGTCAAAATATATACATAATTCCTTACATATTTTCCATTTATGTTCTCTGGGCCTTGTAGGTAAAGGTAGTGTATCTTGAGACAAACTTCTCCAGACAGGAGATGGGAGACACTTACCTCCCTGGTGGACCGTTGTGTATTTTGTGTCTCAACAGAAGTCTATTAGCATACTGAGTTGTGCTACTGAAGACCTTGTAGAGACTTCAAAAGGGAACTAACCGGAAGAGATAAGGAGTGGGGATGGGGAAACCCTATTTTAAGGGGAACATCAAAGGTGTGGTATATCTGAAGGTGCATGCAGAGAGACACCCTGGCATCCTTCAATCTGAGGACAAGCTGCCAGTGAGCTTGACTTTATGAAATGAGGATCTTAGCAAACCCGACTGAAAATACTGGAAAAGGACCTGTGCTAAACAAGGGAATGTCTTGAGTTAAGTTTAGGCTCTAAAAAGTGTTATGATTTTATTTTGTATGTAACAATAGATTTGCAATATTCTTACTTGTTATCATTTGAACCTCTATTTGTTGATAGCACTTGGAAGTTCTGGTTTTCACTATACATATAAATTTGTGTCAAGTGGAAAGGTAATCCTGAATTGAACCTAGTAACCTGGTGTGTATTCCTTTTGGGAATAAGAGATTTGAGAGTGTTCAGTGAAGCAGGAACTGAACACTCCAGAGGGGTGCTTGGAGGATTTAGGTTTTGATGTGTGCCTATCTCTAACTTGTACAGAGAGAGCAAGGCCTCTGAGTCCTGGAAGTTATCACATGTGTTGCCACATACTGGTGAAGTCAGGGAGGGCTACCCATAGCAGGCACAAACAAGACTTCCAAGTGCAGATGTTTGGGGAAAGCAAAAAGGTATGGCTTTTGTCTGTTTCCCTTAAGCCTGGTTGGTCAGGAGGAAATCATAATATACTCCAAAACAAAAACAGCACAAATAAAAAAACAGCTATCTGTGGCCTCAGGTGCCTTAATAAGGGCTTAGTTTCTAAAGCTGCACAAGATATCTAAGAGAACAAGGTTTCTTATAGGGGAGGAAAGACAATTTAAAGGGACAGGACTAGGAAAGAGAAGGCCAGATACTCAGCTAGTGTAAACTGAGTTATCTCAATTGAATGCAATAGAAGCTAGATCAATTTACACTGCCTGAGGATCAGACCTCTGGAACTTATTCCAGGCTCGTCCAGATTTCCTCTGTGTATTTGGGAGAATCACATCACGTATATTCCTGCAGTCTCCTCTGTTAAATGTGAGTGGCCTAGTGGATAAGGCACTGGACTGGACCTTAGGAGACTTGGGTTTAATTCCAGGCCATGCACTGGTTTGCTGGATAGTCTTGAGCAAGTCACTTCTCCTCCCTATGCCTCTATTTCTCATCTGTAAAATTAGCACAATAGTGCTGACCTCCTTTGTAAAACACTTTGAGATCTAGTGCTGAAAAGTATAAGAGCTAATCATTATTATAACTCCTCCTCACTTTCCCTCTCCTTCTCTTATATGACAATCCTATTGAGTACTGATGTTTTTTCCAGTCTCTAATCAAGAGCAAAGAAACTTTTCACTATTTCCAAGTTATTGTAAGACACAAATCTGAGAGGGAGAACTATTGAGCTGTATGTCAGTTCATCACTGCCGAACACTTCGCTGTCACTGAGCTTGTATTGGGTTATGGAGAAGACTGATGGATGCAGCGCTGTGACTGATGAGCTGCTTCTGCACTTTATTGGTTATTTAACCTATTGCAGAACATCTGTCCAGCTAATGTGGTTTGAGAGAGAACCTTCTATCTTCACAAGAATGCAATGCCCCCCAGTTAATGAAAAGGAACTAAATTCAGACTGGTAGAAATGAACAATTGGAGAGTCTAAAAATGAGCTACTCTACATGACATTAAAAGAGCATAAATTAACTTTATAGAATGGTTAAAATACAGAAGGTGATGTTTTGGTGGGAAAAATTCAACTAATGCAAATAAGTCCAATCATGCTACTGAGAATACATACATATAGCTAAAATCTGGGCTCACCATGCACACTTCTGTACACGCCATACTGCAAAGAGGAATTAAATATAAACTGCATAAAAGGATACAGCAGAAGGATACAGTTAATCACATAAAATATGTTTAAATGACATAAACCCCACAAAAAGCATCACGATTACAATTAAAAATCAGGAACAGAGAGACAGATTGAATTTTGGGTTCAGGGAAGGGGAAAGAGCATGAGAGAAATTATGTCAATGACAAGACAGAATGGGAGGCGTGGTGGGAAGCTCACCAGAGCAGAAAAATGAGGCCCTATAGCGCTGGTGGGCAACCTGCGGCCCATCAGGGTAATCCACTGGTGAGATGATTGTTTACATTTGCATGGCCGCCCACAGCTTCCAGTGGCTGCGGTTCACAGTTCCTGGCCAATGGTGGCCCCCGCAGCGGATTACCCTGATGGGCCACATACAGCCCAGGGGTTGGCCACCACTGCCGTAAAGGATGGACTCTGAGAGTTGCATGGTACGTCACCAGATGACTTCAACTGAGGTAGAAGCAGCACTAGTACTTACTCTGAATTTATAAAACTGGGAGTCTGTTTTTCATTATAGATCTCAATAAATCATCCCTCTCTTGCTTTCTCTTGGAAATTGCCTCACTTGCTGCTTTTACTGCCATTCTTCAGTTACATTCTTTCTGGAGGAGCTGCACAAGGAAAACCAAATAAAACTGATGTCCCATAAAAATCATTAGGCGCATAGATTTGCAGAGGATTTCTGGGATGTTTTCAATGGCACAACTTAACTTTGCTACACAATTTCTGAGGTTTTCAAACCCTAACAATGTTCCTCTATGCATTTGTCTTTAGTGAGATCTGAAGGCAGTAGTGCTGGGCAAACCACAAAAGTTTGAGTTCAGGTTCCATTCAAATATCAAAAAGTCTGAATGCTTCTGACCCATTCCTACCTCCTGTCTGCCCCGGCACTAGCAAACTTTTTGTAGCAATGCTTCACCAGCAGCACAGCTGGCCCGGTGGCAACAACTGTGGAAACTGTAGTATAGATAATATAGGGTTAGATGACATGGTGATAAAAGCATCTCAGTTGCATAACCAAGGCAAAATGCTCCACTTCCTCTGATCCATAGTATTGAATCAGATATTTTGAGGAATCTTTAGTCTCATGTTTTCAGGATGCTACATTACATCTTCCATCATTTTGGTCTAGTTTGGGCAAATTATGCCTATAAAAGCTGAGCACAGAAAGAAGGCCTCTTTGGCAAAGAACAGCATTAGGTATAGGGTGTTTTTTAGCACTTCCAGCCAATACAGGTTGGAAACAGGAGGTAAAATAACTAACTAAAAATGTCTCAAACTTAAATGCTTAAACTGTGTTCTATTTTTACAAAGAGCTAATGGTTTGTTTTATTTGTTTGAAGTGGGTTATATATTGACTGAGACTAGTTTCTCCTTCCTCCACTAGATGGGTATTCCATATTGCAGCAAGGCAGAAAATCCATGTCTCTGTTACACTACCCAGCCATTCCTCTGTACCCCTTATCCAAAGAACTATAACCCTTTGTTATAACACTTTGGCCCCTGATTTCAATGTAGGCAATGGAGCTGATCACCTGACTCAAAGCAGCAGCACTGCACTTGACACGTTTTCATCAGGCGTGAGGGGTGGATCAAGTTGCAAGATGGACCAGTTTTAATGGTATTCGGTTTTGGCTTCTCCCTCTGAAACTATCAATTGGGACCAACCATCACCTACTTTCATTACAGTAATGGAAATAGGCCAACAATGCTGACTTTGTACAACATATCTAAATGAGTTCTGATACAAGCTATTTTGCACTTACAATTCTAGAAAAGTATGAGGGGTTGTGAAGAAATTGCTAAACTAACAGTGTTGAGACACCATTTGTTTGCCTATTGAGTCACCGAAAGCAGTTGAGTTGAAAAATATTGGTGATTACATTATTTGCCAGCTGTTGGAAAATGTCATTCTTTCATGAATATTGAGTTATAATCTATAGAATGGATTGAGTAAGGGAAAATTTGTATTGGCAAATAATGAGTATGGCAATTGATGAGGAAAATGTATTGAATACATTGTACATAAATATTTTTCAGCCAGCCCCTCAAATCATAGACATTCAAATTATGGCAGCTAGAAAAAACATGGCACTTCGACAAATCCTTTACAGCTGATACCTCATTATCAGATATGATAAAATTACCATTTGTGGGCAAGGAGTGATGTAATGAGCCATTCATTGATCTTGACATGCAGTTTTTGTGACATAGTGACTGCGGAGTGAGATTTTTTTACTCCAAAAATGTCAGTGGTATTTGCTGATATTCATCAGATGATGACTTTTCTGTCAATAAAGACCTGAGATGGATTTGACTTAGTAGTGGTGACCTAAAGGTGATGTCCATAAACCATTAACCTGATTAACTAAGACATCCCATCCCTTTTCATTGTCTTTTCAGATGTATTAATAGAAGTGTTGTATGTAAGACATGGATGGCAATTGTCCTACTCTTCTCAGCACTGCTGAGCCCCTCAGCTTGAGGACTGTCCAATTCTGGGTAGCACACTTCAGGAAAGATGTGGACAAATTGGAGAGAGTCCAGAGCAGCACAGCAAAAATGATAAAAGGTTTAGAAAACCTGACCAATGAGGAAAGGTTAAAAAAACTGGGTATGTTTAGTCTCAAGGGGAAAAAGGAACTGAATTGGAGCCTGATATAACAGTTTTCAAATACGTTAAGGGCTGGGCTGTGTTCCCCACAGGGACCTCTGAGAGGGCAAATTAGGCCAGGCAGGCCTAATTAGCCAATTAAGCAGCAAGTGGGGAGAGAGGCTACAAGGACGCCACTAATAAGAAGCAGACTCAGCTGGGCAGGAAAAGGAGGGGTCTGTATAAAGCCCAAGAGCTGTTGGCTGTAAGAAGGCAGGTTGCAGTTATTCTCTGAGAGGAAGGAGCTGGGAGGGTGGTGCACCAGAGACGGTGGGAGCCAGTGATATAGGTAGTAGCCCAGGGAAAAGCAGTAAGGACTAAGCTAGTACAGGCCTTGGATGCATGTTATAGGGTACCTGGACTGGAGCCCAACACATAGGGAAAGCCTGGGTTTCCCTACCAGCCATTAGGTCGTGGCACAGGGTGTTGGAGACATCAGATGGATGAGTAGTCTGGAAGGACTGTGATTTTTCCCAGAAGGGGAAGAACTTGGGAGGACCAAGCCAGAGGCCAGAAGCTGCTGCTCCAAAAATAGTAGGGGCTGTGGACTGAGAGAAGAAGACAAGTAGAGAGACTGCTGAGGAGGGTGCAGCACCTGACAAAGCTAATTTCCAGGGTGACCAAAGGGAGGCACCATGAGAAGTGAGAACATGTCACAGCCTGTGACAAAGAAAACTGTGATCAATTGTTCTCCCTGACAACTGAAGGTAGGGCAAGAAGGACTTAATCTGCAGCAAGGAAGATTTAGGTTGATAGTGGGAAACCCTTTCTAACTATAAGGGTAGTTAACCTTTGGAATTGGCTTCCCAGGGGTGGTTGTGGAATCCCCATGATTGGAGCCTTTAAAGAAAAATTTGGCCTGTCAGGGATGCCCTAGGTTTACTTGGTCCAGCCAAAGTGCAGAGGACTGGACTTGGTTTCTTCCAGCCCTATGTTTCTATCATACTGTGATTCTATGGGTTTTTTTTAATTGGTAGTTAGGTATTTTGAGTAGGATTTTCAAAAGCTTAAATCTGGGAGTAGTAAAACTCCCATTGACTTCAGAGGGAGCAGATTCAGCCAATGCTGAGTGCCTTTGAAAAGCCCATCTGTTGTGTGTTTCCTCTTGTCTATAGTGCTGCTAATGGATACTAAATGCTGGGAAGGGCTAATGGAAGGATTTACCTGCTGCAGATGTGGTCTATGACAAGCTCTACTCACATTTTTGTTGTTTGGAAAGAAGACAAAGACAGAGGGAATGTGGTTTAACGAGTCTGCAGTATTATTAACTTAACCAGTATAGGTCTTCAGTACTGTCTACCATTTGAGGAAGGACACTCAGAGCCCTTCCCACCTTGAAACCCTTACATTTGTCTCAGCACCATTGCTGTGATCTCCCATCTCCAGGAGAGTGTCTGATGTGTCAGTTAAATGCAGCAGCAAGTTCCCAGCCTGCAGGTCTGTGAGTAGACATTTTTGTTGTACTGAGCAATCTTTTTACAAAAGACACTAATGCCAGTTTCTAGTGAGTGACTCATCCCCCAAGAATTGACACTAGTTAGAGAAATTAAGGCAAACAGCAAGCTCTCTTGCTGCTTATTACTGCTCCCCCAACAGAGCATTTCTAAAAGCTTGCTTGCACACTGAAAACTTGTCTAACTATGTGTTACAGTACCATCTAGTGACCCCTGCCATAATACTAAACACTGCATAAACAAGCTCTATAAATAGTCTCAAAATTGTCTCCAGAAGGGTCAGAATGACTGGCTTTTCTTTTAAGGACATTTATGGAATGATTTTAAAACACATTCAGGAACATAATAAACTCTCAGTAAATACAGCTTCTACTTACAAAATATAGCTTTGAAGCTAAAAAGGGTCATTTTGCTATATAAATCCATACATCTGAATCCTAGTATTCAGAACTAGCTAAATTTATGCTGTTTTAGGCGGGGTGTGCTAACTATTCCTAATGCAGAAGCATAAATACTAGAGTAAAATGATAGTGGCTAAATAGCTAGGGTGCTTTCGTAGCTTCTCATAAGTGTGTTCTTCAGCTTTCTATAAGGGGTTGTTGCATGCAAAGGTCGGTGAGAATGTGAGGTCTCCCAGCAGGTTATGGGAAAATTGCTGTGCTGCTTAATTCTGACAAATACCTATGTCTCTATAGATACTGAATGCTTTTTACATTTAAATAGGTATAATTTGTGACTGTCCCAATTGTAATTACCCTATAACATTAGCAAATTTACTATTTCTACAACTTTAAAAAAATTCCAAATTGTTAGATACAAATGGAAACAGTATCACCCTGGGGCCAGGAGCAGCAAGCATGCTTCCAGACTATTTATACCTGAGACGGACCGGAGCTCAGGTTTCCTAGGACCATTAAGCTAAGTGAATTTTATTGCCATGATATTAGGCATTTTATTGCCAGGCTGGTGTATAGGAAAAGCAATTTATCACAATCCAGAGCATGCCACTTTAGAGAGAGGTATGAGCCCCATTTCAGGGTGCGGGAGCAAGGGGGTGCTGCTGTACCCCCCAGTTTGAAGCAGTTTCCATTATATGCAGGGTTTACAGTTTGGTTCAATGGTTTTCAGAACCCCCACCATACAAATTGTTCCAGCAGAAAGGAAGGGGGGGTAGACCAGAATCCTTGAAGTAAAGAGATTGAGAGTGGAGGTGGATCAGGCTGGTGAAAGTAGGAGATCATCTCCACGAAGTTCTGTTTCAGGCTCATCGCTAATCCCAACCTCCTGAATGTGAAAAAAAATTTGGTGGGAAATCTTACAAGAACATGAAATTTCCACAACTTCCATTTTTTGGTTGTAATAGAATTTCTAGCTCTGATCACTGCCAGGAGGTGGTAGACCAAAGGCACAATTAGTGGTTTTTAGTTTAGTCTTGATAGAAGTGTAAAAAAAAAAAATGAATTTTCTTTCTTGATCTGCATTTCATAGAGAAATTTTCTTATGAGAGAGACCCACCAAAAATATCTGTGACACTAAGATTCTTAATAAAGCTTTTAATTAGTCTCATTACAGAATAAAATGATTTTAGAGTTTATATTTGCCTGAAAAACATTGAGAACACCTATTTTCAGCAGGATATGTATTTTTCTAGTAGTGCTAGTTTAAAGCCTATTCTGAGTGTCATCCCTCTAGATGTGGGTGTCTTGCAGTCTTTACCCTAAGCTGGGAGCTCTACCTTCCAAAAACTGAACACTATTTAAGAGAGCTATACCCACTTGAATCCTAACTCTAGCTGCAGGATGCCTAACCTGATCCTAACCCAGGGAGCCCTACTGTCCACAAACCTAGAGCTGGGCCAACCTGTTTTTTGTTTGGCGGCACTTCCAATAAATGAAATTTTTCTAAATGAGTCTGAAATTTTTCAGACTTTTTGTTGAATTGAAGAACTCAAAACAGAGTCTGTTCCATAATGGGGAATGGAACCTGACCCTTCTACATCTCAATGAGTCATATTCATGAATTGTTTCAGGTCAACTGAAACTGCACTGTTTGAATGAATTATTAGTCCAGAAAGTCTCCAAGTATAGCACAGTTACTGCTGCCATGTGCCACTCTAATAAAACCTCTAAAGACCATATTCTACCCTTTCTCTTCCATGGAATCTCCTATAATTATTTTTAAACACAATTTTAGTGCCCCGCTTGTTCTTATGTGGAGAGATACCTATCTCATAGAACGGGAAGGGACCTTGAAAGGTTACTGAGTCCAGTCCTCTCTTCATAGCAGGACCAAGTATTGTCCCTGACAGATTTTTGCCCCAGATCCCTAAATGTCTCCCTCAAGGATTGAGCTCACAACCCTCAGTTTAGCAGGGCAATGCGCAAACCACTGAGCTATACCTCTCTCCCTCCTGCTGTATTTCTTCCTTGAATAAGTACTTTTATCTTTTGTTCTCATCTGTATACGATTTTATTTGATAGCTGTAGTTTTAACATGCTACGATTACATGTGGTTAGGCTCCAACTCATTCTCTTACCTAAGGTATGTGTGACCACTGAGACCATGATCCTGTACACAGATCCCTGGCAGTGGACCCTACAGCCTGCATGGAGACTTCCCCATGCAGATCCCCAGGCAGGTTGTTAGGGCTACGGCTGCATTTGCAGGATGGGGCCTTAATTTGTTTTACGTTATTGCAGGATGTTATGCTCTATCAAACATATGCATTCACACCTCAGGATGTTTTATATCAATTGTTATCCCAAAAGAAGAATTTTAAAGTAATAAAAATATAAGTTGTGGTTAACTAAGAGCCTCATCTTAACCCCATTGACGTCTCTTTTTTCATTGAGTTGAGTGTGCTTTGAATCAGGCCCCAGTGAAGTCTCATTCAATAACTACTGCTGGGGGAATTCTGCACCAAAAATTAAATTCTGTGCACAATATTTTAAAATTCTACACATTTGATTTGTCAAAATAATGTAATATAATCTCACCAGTTTCAATTATTTTGGTAACTTATTTAAACTGCAATAAAATGGATGGAAATGGGGAGCAATGGAGAAAATCCCCAAACCCCCTTTGTCTAACAATAATGTACCTAGGTTTAACCCTTTATTTCTAGTTATTAGTCAACAAACATATCCAGCCATATGCTCAGTATTACATTATAGGCAACTGAAGAGCAAGTGAGGTTTGAGGAATCAAACTCACAATTTGGCTACTGACCATCTTCAGAAATGTCAATAGTAAACAGTTCATGGAACATATTTTGGAAGGAAAAATTTTCAGTCCAAAAAAGTAGACTAGTTCTAATCACTAAACTACAATAAGCATTTAAAAGCCTTTTGGTCATTTTCAGTAAGACTCTTTTATGCCACTCTGGCAATGTAAAGGAGCCTTCAATTTTTTTACACCTGTTTTACACTCCTGGGGGAATTCACTAAGAATGGGAACAATTCACTAACAACAATGGGAACAACTAAACAGGCAGGCTGCAACATTATGCCCTGTCTGAAAGGACAGAGCTTGCTTCACACTTACCTCCAAACACTGCAAAGCCCTGCCCTTCCATGCTGGGCACACTGCCAGAGCGATGTCTCCACACACATGCCCAGCACTCTCATTGATTTGTCTCCACCATCTGTTTCAGGATGGCAGGGAGGATCAAATGACTGCTGTTGCAGCTTCCCCTCAGAAGTCATTTTTTCTGTGCATAAGCAAAGAAATCTGTGGACAACATGAATTCTGCACCCACGCTGTGGTGCAGAATTCCCCCAGGAGTAAATAGCCACTCTTTCTTATGATCTGAGTTCTTTCAATGCTGTAGCTGAGTGAAATTTTTGACCAGAATTTTTTTTCCCAGAAAAATGGAGATTTGGATCTACCCAAATATTTTGTGAATTCACGTTGAATCTGGCAAATTGTTTTCCACTGAAACTAACACAAAATCGTGTTTAATTTCAACATTTTCAAAATGAAATGTTTTGATTAAAAATGACTGCTTCAAATTTTACTTCAATTTTAATTTTTAAAATGTTTTTAAAACCTCAAACTAAATTAAATATTTTGTTGAACCTGAAACACTTTTATATTGTGTTTCAACCACTGAACTGAAAAATCAGTGGTTTGCACAAAGCACCATCATATCTAGATAAACTCTGTCAACAAATGGATGCCTAGTCAATCAGAGCATGAAGTGCTGTTCCACACTACTTCCTGTCATTATTTATTAATCATTTGTTAGCATCAATATGTTGTAATTCCAAGGTGCCTATCCTCATTAGTGTCTCTGTAGCCTACGTGGCCAGTAAGTATAAAGATTCTCTCTTTCTGTTAAACGGTTACCCGCTGGCTTCAAACTATAGCCATTCATCCAGATTTTTTTTTACTTTGAAAATATTATAAGAGCTGTGTTAGAGTATATGTGTGAAAGTTGTTTGGTTAGATGAACAGGTAAGACTTGATCTTTCCTCAGGTGATGAAGACTTATTTCAGGAAGTGAGCAGCTTATTTGAACTGTGAGATTGCAACACAGTATATGTTTTAAAAGACACTGATAGTACAAAGGGAATGTTCCACCAATTAATATGCACACTTGTGCTTCCTTAGGTTACCACAGTGTTAAGATTTTTTTTCATGCATGAAGAACAACTATATACTTTCAATGTAAATTAGTTTAATTTTGGAATCTAAAATGTCTGAACCAACATGTTCACTACATCTTGTATGAAGACTGACAGAGCTGTTAAAGAGGCCTCTGTGGTGATGTGACACACACAAGAATACATACAGCAGAAGATTTCATTAAATTGTACAGTACGCTCATGAATTACTTTAGGTCATCACCAGCACGTCTTTTCAGAAAGTATTAGCTGATACGTTATTGAAAATTCTTCAAAAATGTGTAAAAAATACAGATTTGTGAATTCTTCTAGTAGGCCTGCAATATTCTACCAGTTTTATTATATTGGGACTGTATTTTAAAAACAAAATGTCTCAGGTTCCTGGATGACAAAAACATTGATGTATGGTGAACCTTTTGGCATCTAGATTGCCAAGTTGCATTCAGTTGATATTGGTTTAATGTCCAAAAGTAGTATTGTTTGGTAGCCTGTTGTTAATTTCAGTACTGCCTACTGGCTTGGCCGCTAAGTGCTTTAAATACAGTTTAACATAAAAGCAGGAATACAACAAGACTGTTAAACTTGAGTCATGACTTAAAGTCATTAAATTACATTACATCTCAGGTGGACTCTAAAACGTGAATTCTAAAGATGGGCGGCCCTCCAATTAGAAAATTCTGCTATGGGACACTAGCACCATCTTTTTCGAATTTGGGTGTAGCACTAATCAGAAAATGGTGATGGGGGGAGTTTGGTTTTTTCCCCCTCTGGAGAAAATTTCATCAGAAATTAACCAATTACTTTCTATTGAAATTTTCCACAGAAGATTTTGACTTTTCATAAAACAAATGAAAAACTAATGAAAATTGGATTTTTTTTTACTAAAATGATTTTTGTTTAACAGTTTTGATGGAAAACTTTTCACCAGTCCTACTTGGATAAATGGTAATAGGTGATCTCACCTATCCTTGATGGGACTACTTGAGGCTTTAGAGATCATTACCAACTACACCTAGAATCTAAAAGGAATCTAGTGTAAAGATTAAAAACAGAAGTTGCATATAATAAATTGGGTGGTAATCATTTATCTCCTGATGAAACTCTGACCTTTGTTTCCAGCTTCCACAGAACTGTCATGGCTTTAAATGGGTATGGAGGGTGAACTGCTCTCTTTTTCTGAAAGGTGGTCTCTCTCCACAGTGGGATTGAGACATACTGGTGTAGTAGTTAAGTGAAGTTTACACTCTCTATACATGAATTAGCTATCTTGAGTGGTTTCAATATTTAGCACTGTAATAGCATCCAAGAACATTAAACTCTGTAACAATACAATAATTGAAAATGTTATTTACCATTACTTTTATTACATGTATTTTATTGTAGATGCAATAGGTATACATATATACAGATTTCCCTTACCCCCTTAATTTTAAAGCTGTATTTATTGGCATAAATATTTAACTAGTTGATGAAAATATTTATGGTTTAATTTGAGTTACTTGGTGAGGATATGTGATGAAAGGTCTAATAGGAGCCTGAGAATTCAATTAACCCATGTGTGGCACCTGGAGAGGTGTTAAGGTCAGTTAGTAGATTCACCTGGAAAGAGGTCAGGTTTCCTTAAAAGGACTGAGAAAGCTCAGTTAAGAAAGAAACCTAAGAAAGTAGATTGGGAGTTCCTGTTTTCTGAGAAGGGTCTTAGAGAAGTCAGGAGAGAGGAGAAATGATAAAAATAAAACAAGGGAAGTTAGACCCTGTGGTGGGTCTCAAAACAGGCAAGACTCTAGGGCAGCAACCCTCTGATGTTGGTGTTCAGTTGAGGAGTAGTGTATTAGGGAAAGCTCGTGAAGAACTGAAACCACTTCTGCCCTCCATGGGTTTGAACTTAAGTTTGTACTTTTGGTTTGGTATTTCTTGGAGAACTCTAGAGAAGAATCCTGCAAGCCATGGCCCTGAAAGAAGAGTGGAGCCTTAGAAGAATGCAGGTACACAGTGAGCCCGGAAAGGTCTGCAGATAGGAAGAAGCAGGGGAACTGTTTAGGTACACTTGCCTGCTTATTACAGGTTCCCTGGGCTAGAACACAGAGACGAGAGAGGGCCTGGGTTTGCCTACTGGCCCCTAGAAACAGTGGTGTGGAGACAGACACCAGGAGTTGGAGGACTACTGAGTTGGCACTTGGGCTAAAAGCTTAGTTTGAGGCTGTGGGACTACAGTTTTGTTGGATTTTCAGTTATCCTGGAAGGATGGGACTAAAAGTGACTTGGCCAAAGGGCCTAGTCACAAAAAGAGAGAAACCACCATAGGGCCAGAATGGCTGTCAGCAGGGGATTCTAGATGAGAAACTCTTTTCCAAATTCAGCCATGAGAGAGCAAGACAGAGTGCACGCCTCTACAGGAGGAAAGACCTAGAAAGTGGAAGATCATCGAATCCGCTGAATAGGCTCAGACAAACCCATACACTCAGCACTATTAGTCACAATATTCATTAATCAATGCATAATACAACTTTAAATCCTAGGTGTTGCATATAAGCATAGACAAGGGTGTACGTGTATCCCTCATTGGAAATGTAAAGTACTATAAGTCTCATCCATTTTTCCACCATATAAGTCCAAAAGAAAGAGGTGCTTGCAATGGAACAATTTTGCTAGAGTCCTATTCCAAGTAGATAACAAGAAAAGCTGCCTTCTTAGCTTTTGTTTTTTTATGCATTGGGTCAGATCTGTACATTTGAACAGATTTACTTTCTGAACAGCGTGGCACTTGATGAGTCACACCAGGGCTGAAATTGTTGGGCTCCTAGATTCTATGTGAGATCAATCAATATAATACAAATACAAGATAGCCTCAGGATGGTGGTCTAAAATTTTGAAGCTATTGCCATTCCACTGGCCAGAACTAAATAACTTCTCAATGGCAGTCTCAGGTCTTCCTTTTTGTTTTTCTGTTCTTTCCATCACTGTTGTCCTTATGTTCCTCCAAATTGTGATGAACAGTTTGATTCACACAATGAGAGGGAGAAATGTTGCAGCATGGACAGATTCAATGATATGACCTGTTATACATGACATTGTCTTCAGTGTTGAAACTGGGCTAGGCGCAGGGTAAAATATAATAATGTCTCACCTGAAGGAAGTTTTTACTCTTCCCCCCCACCCCCCAACCTGAAATGGTACTGCCTGTATGTTTGTATACTAGTGTAGTTTACTCAGGTGTTTCTTCACTTACTTCATGGGGCATCTATCTAATATATCTATATGAACTATATTGTATAATCTTCTTGGGTAGAAAAATAGGTTTTAATATGTCTTAAAATCAAGAGGAATCATTTCTACGTCTCTTTCTACAATTAATAGTGGAAAGGCTGAAAAATGTTTTAATTTGTATGGTGGTGATTCTGTCTCCTCACATTCCGCAAATTTGTGTAGGAATAAAGCCAGAATCTCATCTGGCATAAATTGCCATAGCTCCATTGACTTCAACAAAGCTATACCAATTTACACTAGCTGAGGATCCAATCCTGAAACTAAACTTTATAAAGGTATTAAGTGTGTAATTATAACCCTTCTAGTAATGTAGTCTGGACTACCCCTGCTGAGATGTTATCTTCTATGACACGCTATGTTGCAAGAAGCTAATGGAGCATAAATCCCTGCATGAGAGCTGGAGAGCAGGGAGAAAAGTTCCTACACAATAACATTGATCCTTATGAATCTTTTAACCTTTTTAACAATCAGAATGTGATTAAACTCCAAGCATCCAAACTGTATGGACAATATGCCTGACTCTGCTGGATGTTTGAGATGTGGAGGAGAGTGTAGAATCTTTTCGATGGAAAAAGGAAGAATATGCAGTGAGAAGAAGTGGCAGCTTTCATTCAGATGCATCTGTTCTAGAACAGGAATTTCTCTTTCTCAGTTCAGTAAAATACGGGATGAATTTCTTTTTTCCGTCATTCTTTCTTCCCTAACACAGACTTACTGCTGAAGAAAAAAGTTATATAGCATACTACAGAAAGTAATTTCATCAGCTAATTTGCTTTTATTGCTTTTCAAGGTGCCCTATCCAGCCATTCCCTCTCCTAGTTGGTACAGTGAAAGCTAAGAATGTTCTCATTACTATCTTTCACTCCACTGAAGCTAAAAGAGTCTGGCTGTAATATTCTCCTTGCACTATATTAGTTTTTTACATTTCCAATAGTTAAAGAGAATTAAATTAATCCAAGACACTTTCATCCACTATCAGGACACTTCTTAGGTATCTGATCACTCTTTGGCCAATCATAGAGCTTCAAGTGATTTAGATGTGAGGGTCTCCCTTTGAACATGAACATTGGGAAATTCTCAGTGCTTAAAGAAAGGAAGTTGAAATAATCACTTGAAGTGCAGAGCAGGATACTGATATAAGACTCAGAGAAGCAACGTTAAAAGTTCAGGGAAACAAATGGAGATAGTGTACCTGAATCATAGTAAGAGCCTTGCTTTCTCATGGAACCCCCTCCTTAGTTCACCTATTGTAGCAAAGCCATATTTTGTCCCTAATATTATAAAGAATATGGTGCTTGAACTAAAGCCTGTTGTAAATTGAAGCAGACTGGTGATTTTTGAGCCAATATTTTTAATTTGAGTGACAGCAGCAGCCTGGATACTACATGAATGGCTTGGTTTTTATCAGCAATTAGAAATGAACTCTCTGGTCAGTAGTCAATTGGAAATGATATAATTCAGTTCCTAATGGACAAGTGTCTACATTACACAACACTTTGCAATTAATTAATTTGTACCAATGTTTTCAGCAGAGAAACCACGGGCAAAATGGGCGCTGAAATCAAAACACCTTTCCATCCCACTTAACCTAGGTGCAGCTTCATCAACAGGGTGATGTGGAGAAACTTTTTCTGAAACCATCTGCACAAGACACGTGTGACTAAAGAGAAGACATTAGTCTCTGGCAACTTTCATAAGCTATAAATTATTTATTAAATATTTTCAAAGGAGTGGAATGCTGTGTATTTAAAGACCTAGTTTAGCTCTTACTGCTACTTAGCAAGAATCATTACAGAAGATGAAAAATCAGATATTGTAGTCAGCACCAGAATAGCAAGAATTAAAGACCTACTGGAAGATCAAACATGTGATGAGAAGGGACAAAAAATTGAAAACTAAATTCCAACACTTAAATTTGCATTTGTTCTGTGTTTAAATTATGTCTGTGAAACATGGACACTCAAACAATTGATGATAAAAAAAATTAGTCCTTCAAATTGTGGTATTATAAAATTCTGAAAATTATGGATAGATCCAGTAACTAATGAAAAAAGTATTTGGAGATTATTGGAACACTGCAAATGCTAGTCAGATCTTATGAAAAAAGGGATTTGATTTGCAGGCCATATTTTAAAAAGTTCAGTGAGCGATGCATGCTTATGGGTACTGGAAGAGAGATGGCAAAAGAACATGAGACAGAAAAATAAGATTGGGGATGGACAATGTGAATCAAAGAAACATGGAGCTGGGTGGATCAAAAGGATTATTCATCCATAAAGATTAGTAGGGTATCATATAGTATGGGCTACCATCGATCCAAACCTCCAGTAATGGAGATGGTACATAAGAAGATTGTTCTTATTTTTTTTCTAGTCCACACTTTTTTTTTGTAATTAGGTTCAAAATTCCTCTTCCTTGTCTCTCCTCCTGTTAAATCAAAGTCTTGCTGTTAATTTAATTGGGACCCGGCTCAGGACCAGGTTCAGAACCTTCATGGTTTGAGGCGGAAGCTGTCAGTAACCACAGAGTGTATTTAATGAAGATCAATGCAGCGCTACTTGTTAGAGATCTGTGTAATCAAAGAGTAATAGAACACAGCTACTTGGGACATAAGAGGTTTTTTTAAAGCTAAATTCTGAGAATTTAAAACTGAGTGGAAACCAAAAAGTCTTAAAATAAACATTTCAGATTTCATCTATTTTTATAGCTACTTAGAACAATGTTAAAATGTTATTGAGTTGGAAGTTATCCAGGTCTCATAATCAAAAGCACTTTGCATATTTATAACTGACTTGTTTTAAATTTAAAAGCATAATTCTTAAAAGAGTTTTATTTGTTTTGGCTAAGAATAGATCTGATTTTACAATATGCCTGTATAAACTTTTCCATTACAGTACACTACAAACTATAAACTATTAATAACTGTATTTTGGCCACTGCTTTCTAGCACTTCACCAGGCTACAAATCTTCAGGTAGTGTTAATCAGATTTTCACCACTTGAGGATCTGACCCATGAAGTACAAAAAAAAATAGAAAATATGTTGACCCGCATTCTGCTCTCAAAATGATGTAAATTAGAAGTAACTCTATTAAAATGAGTAGTTACTGCCATTGGAAAGTCTTTCCAGTGACTTCAGTGTTTGAATGCTAAATTACAAAAGGGCTACACATTGACCGATGTGAGTGTACTGAGATCGCAGAAGAACACAAGCAAGAATACAGATGGAATTCTTCTTGCACATTTTTATGTTGTACAAGGTTCTGATCCCAGTTACGTCAAACCTGCACTGCTGTAAATCTTAAATAGCTGGATTGCAGCAGGGCCGCCTCGGGGGTGGGGGGCAAGTGGGGCAATTTGCCCCGGGCCCTGCAGGGGCCCCCATGAGAATATAGTATTCTATAGTATTTCTTATGGAAGGGGCCCCTGAAATTGCTTTGCCCGAGACCCCATGAATCGTCTGGGCAGCCCTGGATTGCAGTCAATAGCATCACTCTAGATTTACAGTGATTTAATGGATCAGAATTTTGGTCCAGTAATTGTCGCATAACACAAAATTGTGCCCAGGGAAAAGCAAAATGTCTGAAGAAAAGCCTGGGTTTGCCTTATACAATGAAGAAATCAGTCAGACAGTTTATCTATGTGAAAACACAATCCTCTAATGCTGCTGGGGTCTGTCCCCCATCCATCATCTACTGATAAATCACTAGTAATGGTCAAACAAGCTGAAGCTGCCTCTGGGCTCCTGTAGTTTATGCTCAGAATTTCCCCAAGTATTCTAAGTAATTTGGCAAGCACATGGGCTAGCTTCTAATAACAGAGATCAGAATATGACTCTGTAGTGAACACAAGAACATAACAAATTCCTTCAAATAAGAGTAATTTAAACTGTTTCTCCACCCCGTCCCGCCCCACAGTGTCTCAACTCCATTTTGCTTCCCTGCAAATGTTTGTAGATTTGTATCAAATGCTACATGCAGGAAGAAAGTGACCTAATGTAATTTAAGTATACATGTCCCATTATGTCATTTTTTATCTAATCTACACAATCCTCCAGTATTAGGGGTGAGTTACTACTGAGATCAGGACCTCTACTTTATAAATATTCTCCATAAAGACATATACACCATGGTAGTTAAAATGATCCTTGTTATAAAACACACCAGGCTAGGTTTATAGCAGATTTTCTGTACAGTTTCATAAAACATGTTACATAATATAAACTGGGAACTATTAAGATGAACAAATCTTTTTGTTAAAAGGTGAAATGGAAAGAACATTGTTGTAATTTAGTTTTAGATTTATTGACTAAATCAACCTTTCTGACATATTTTTCCCCCTTTGTTTTCATTCGGCACTCTTATTAATGTTAATAGAAGTAGAGTTGACACTCCTGAGCACATCAAGGAGATGCAATGCTCCTAGGACTCTATCCCAAAGCTTTTAGTTTTTCGCTACCATTTCTCCACTATTAAGTCATTGTCTTCTTCAGAAGTTTCAAATATGTCTCTAAATATTAAACCATTTGGTTCACTGCTCATTTCTCAGACCCAAGACACACAACTTTAATTTAGAAATGATTCCTATTTCTCATTTTATCACCCTACTAGATCATGGATAATACCAAAACAACAAACTCACAGTTGTTTCTGATCAGAAATAGGTATGCTTGTTTGTCTGTTTTATTGAGTAGTATCGATGGACAGGACAAGCCCTAGACAAGAACGAGTGGTGACATTGTACTGCTCCCCCTGCCTGCAAAAATGCTCTGGGATGAGAGAGGGAGATAGAGAGATCATCTGATTATATTTTTCAAGATATATCTGTCTGTCTCTCCTTATTTCTAGGTTCTGTCTTGCCTGCATTTTTCACTAATATACAATTCTTAAATTTCTCATGGTCCAGCTGAGCACATTGTGATCAAGGTGTTGTCTACTCCATTGTGATGTTCATTTTTCTGTGGTGCAAGTACTAGGAACAGGGTATTCTGGCTAAAGATAATAAGGTATTGATTAGCACACACACAATCCAATTGAAAAGACCCTAACCCTAACTTTTTTTTTTCATTGACTAGTGTTTTTGAATTAGTTAATTGAAATCCAGAAGCTTTAAGTGCAGATTCTACAGTCCTATGTTGTCCCTTGGTCATTACACAACTTGTTTCTCAATGGACGTTGAGATGACATTTGATGTTAGACCAAAACTAGTTTAGGAAAAGTGACAGAGAATGTGCTTGTTTTGCTTGTTTAAAAAAAGGGACTATTTGTAATCACAAATCACAATCACATTCAGTTTTTTTCTTTCAAAATTTAATATTTAGCATAAAATACCTAGGGTTTAGTCCTCACAATGGTTTCAGAATGTCTGGGATCATTATAACATTCACTGTTGTGCAGCTAATTCAGATCCTAACAATTCCAGGTTGTTGGGAAACTAATGTTCCCCATGAAAATTTCATCATAAAGTTTAAACAAAGGTTAGCATTGAAAATGTTTGTTTTTACTGAACTTTCAAAAAATGTTTTTTTTCTTTCAAATAAAACCCCCAAAACTGTCATTTTCCCACAGAAATGTCCATTTAGACAAAATGTTCTCTCCCTTTTGTGGACTTTATCACTAGATGGGAAAACAGGTTTCCAGAATCTCTCCCCTTTTCTTTCTTCAGGGTTTCAATTCAGCAAGGCACTCACTAGATAGCACGAAATATAAAAATTTCTTCCCACAGAGGCAAAACTCCTCCTGATCTGATCATGAGTTTTGTCCAAATACTGAATGAACAGCTTATGTTTATAGACCTTCCATTTACGCATACTTCATTTTCTGTGCTTATGGTAAGAAATTAAAGAAACATTATGTATACACTTCACCTTACAATAATGAGTTCCAGGGGGCAGGAAGGAACTACAACATATTCATCATGAAAGAAGAAAGCTAAATATACTCTAGTGTGGGAAGCAATGGTACCTTTACCGACAGGTTGTTGTTCAAGCAAAATTAATCAATAGGCATTGAATTCATGAAAAGTAGAAAGGAACAGTAAAAGGAAAAAGAACCAGACAGAGGCAAGGAGACAAAGAAGCACCAGATTTTAATACTCTAATGGCCACTGGGTTATTATTTTTCATGCAACCTTTACTTCATTTATTGTTCATTGATTCACTTTATTCATAATTAGACTGTGATCCAAATATCTTTGCTGTCTATGAATAATTACACCCACAGAGTTGATCTAGGATATGTTAGCTTCAGTGGAAATTTGTCTGACATAGTCATGGAGATTTTGATTTGAAATCGAGTAATAAGTCTATGGAATTTTATTTATTTCCTAGCTGATTTAGAAAAAAGTATTTAAACTTTCATTATATATCAATACTTGCATTAAACTGAACTGAAATTGGCCTGTTGATTCTAGTATTTAGTCAAACTTAATGCTGCATGATAAAATCAATTTATGTATAAGTGGTCTTCTTTCTTTTTCATCCTTGTAACTTGTACTGTACAGTTGCATGTTGGCTAAGACAGATCCATCCCTTTTATTCACTCACACGTACTTGAATTAATACAAATAAATATGATTGAAGGATCAGTTTTAAAGAATATCATCACATAACTGAGATTAATGTACTTATATATTCCATATAAATCTGTACCATTGCTGATTCAACTGCAGCATATTTCACATTGAGCATGGCACCATCTAACCATGATTTGCAGGAGAAAAGTTTCTGTGTAATCATTAACACATCAACTTCTCTCTTTCTGTCTCTTTAATGAGTTAATCCCATTTTATCTGAGACTCAACACATATAATAACTAAAGGACTGGCAACCTACTTCATGTTTATCATAATAGTATCTCTTCCTTCTCAATAGACTAAAATCATAAAAAAAAAATGTTGAATAGCAAGTCATAATGTTAATGAGCCTATCACTAATAATCAAGAGAGAGTAAAGATGTGACAGGTGGCAAAGGATCAAACCCTCACATAATCAGAAAACAAAAAAGATTTGAGTCAAGAACATCTAGCCTAAATATCTTAGTGGTTAATGGGGTATTAGACACAAAGGACATGCCACATGTTTAAATATTCTGTCTTAAAAACTAAAATGGACTTTTAAAAACAGCTTATTTTGTGAACTTTAAAGCATTTCCTTGACAGTGTGTTTACACAGTATCATATGCCCACTTTGTAACAACCACTCATCGTAGATGGTTTTTTAAACAACAAATTATTTTAATACAAGATTCTACAGGGAATTACCAATGCTACTCTGTATTTTGTGGAAGATACCTTTATTTCACAACATCTGTGTGACTGACCGTCAGACTCACTAGACTTATATCTTCAGACAGAACTTAGTTACTTCACGTCAGAGGGACACACTGTGTTGTAAAGCACTCATAACATGCTGAAGTCCTGCAAAGTGTGAAAGTCAAAGATTCGGAGGTAAAGAAGGAGAGGCTGAAGAATAAACCAACAGTTACCAAACTAAACTGATGGTTCATGGAGCAGTTGTTGGTGCTCCACTGAGAACTTTCTGATCGCAGGGCACTGCCTCCTCTCCCTTATTTTCATCCACTCAGTATTCTTTTGTAAGACAAGAAATATATGTTAAGGGTGGGATTTTGAAAAGCGCAGAGTGCTGGCCTAATTCTGCTTTCCTTGAAGTCAATCATAAAATGCCCATTTGATATATACCATCTTTCCACACATATATTTGCTATGGCTTCTACGGGAATGTTATATGATTGTGAAGAGGAAGGAAGTTGCCCATGAGACAAGCTGTCTATTAAAATGTGGTGCACACCATGAAAAAAGTTTGAAAGTCCATGAATTTACACTATTAATAATGTAAAATATCTCAGAGGGACAGTGTGAAGAGCTCACCTTTCTGAGACAACTTGCCTCTCTGGTAGTGGCAAAAGTTCAATAGAAGGCAAACAGTGACACCAGTTGCATGCAGCAGTTTCTTACTGGAAAGGAAGATAGGGCCAGGGATCTAGAAATGGGTAGTGATCAACCTGTCTTAAAAATTACACTGCTACCTCGATATGCCACCCAATATAACACAAATTTGGATATAACACAGTAAAGCAGTGCTCCAGGGGGGCATGCAATTATTTCCCTCCTTGATCTCAGCTTTGCTGCATCACTGTTCTGCATTTTATTACTTTTTCAGAAAGCGAATGAATTTTTGTAGCCTTTGATGGACAGCCAATTTACTGGCCATGTTTGTTTTAGAAATGAATGCTCCCAGTTTGTCTGGCTCTGAACAATCAATACCTGAAACAGTTGAGGACAAAGACTGTAATCCCCCCCCCCCAAAAAGCATTCTATACTCTGGTGAGAAATTTAAAACAAAATGAACAACTGCCAAAAAATTGTGCATTATTTAGTCCTCTGAATTCTGAGTTGGGTAAAATTAGTATCTGTTCCAACTGTTCCTTGTTTGTGTGCACATTGCCTATTTTCTCTTCATTTCCCACAATATCTATTGTTCTATTTTGGTTTAATTCTTAGTTATGTGTCTACTTTGCAACTTATGTTTTTTATTCCTATCCCAGCTCAGATTTTTTGATCTCTTGATGATATTGAGTGAAATAGATTTTTGAGCAAATGATTAAACTTTTTTGTCCTATTTACATTAATTTAGAATTTAGTTTTCAACCAGTCTCCAATCTCCTTTTAATTGTTCAGGTTTGGGACTGAAGTTCTAAGTCGGAGACATATGTCATTACTGCCACATAAGCTGAAAAATAATGTTAGAACTAAGAATTTTTAATATTTCATTAATGTTATTTGTTACAATGCGAAAGATTATCCTATGTCTATCTTTTTACAGAGACAGCACTGAACTAACTAAGTCTGACTAAGAACTCCTGAAAACCAAAGCTTTGAGACCACAGTCTGTCCTAATACTGTATAAAGATATCTGAACTCATGTGATAACATTAGCTCCCCCCCTTTAAGGCAGAAAGCTAGGGATGGGGTTTTCAAATTTGTCTAAGCAACTTAGGAGCATAAATCTAGACTAGTGTTTTCTAAGTCAATTAGACACATTTGAAAATCCCAGCCTAAAATATTACAGAAGACTCAGTTGAAATTAACAACAAATCAAAGGTGACCAGGGAATCTAAAAAGGAATTCTTAAATTGAAAGACACAAGAGTGCTACAGAGAGAAGAACATTAAACAGAGAATCTCAGTTAGGCCTGGATCCTGCAATGTGGTTCTTAGCTGCAGACCCCTGTGCCCAGTTATAGCAGGATCAGCATCCAGGATCAGAGTCTGACCATTAGAATCTGGCAAAACAGCAGTCTCTGCAATGCTTTTTTTATGGGATTTTTCTTTTTTTAATAAAATATTAAAAGAAATAGCATAATGCCCAAATGTCTCACTGGTAGGAAAGACTCCCATTGGAAATGTGTGCTTTCCTAGTTTTAAATTAAAATTAGATTAGAAATGAACAGAAGGAAAAAAATATTTGAAAGCATTTCCAGTTTCCAATTAGTGACCATTGATCTGGTACAACAAAAGAAAGGATTGCTATTTGTGGTTGCATTTAAAGGGTAACCGGTGAAGACTGTCTGCTTGACAATGAGTGACAGCACCAAAAGAAGCATAACATGCCTATTTCTGAGGGTGAAAAAAATTAAAGCTTTTGAATATATTGCAAGTATTGTTGCTAAACTGTTATTTTGTTAAATACCATTTCCCATGAACATGCCTTTCTCTATACATTTCATCATTTTATAATGAAAGAAATATATGAATATTGCCAGTTTGTTGTGATTGACAGAAATAATGTGTCTGATTTAGAAAGCAGAAGAAACAGTAGGTCAGATTCTCCATGGTTTTGCATGCCTGAGGTAGAATCTCTAGGTTGTGCAACATCTCTCACAGCCCCAAACAATTTAAGAGCAAATCCCTGCTCCAGAGGGTACACACTATTTAAAAAAACAAAACAAAAAAATAAGCAGATGAAGCGTTGGGGACAGGGATGTAACGTGTAAGCAAATTAATATGATGACAACCTGGCATTTCTTTGTTGTTTGCATGAGTTGGCAGTGGTGTTTTGGGGGGCTATGTATTAGATAGACTAAAATAACATTAGTTCAGTGGGTTTTTTCTTTTGAATGCATTTATCTTTCCCAAATAAACACACTGAAAAGAAGAAAACCTTGACAATCTATAACTAGTTAAGAAAGTCAACCTTTGTCCCAGAACACAATTACCTCAGTAATCATAAAATCACAATGAAAAACCCTCTTTCCACCATCAGTCACATTGAAACCACTATGGGTACTTTATTAAAAAGAGACATTACAGCAAAGTACATTTAAGGCAGCAGTATTCAAGTCAGCCCTGGCAGGAAAGGAGCACAATTCTCTCTTCAAGCCAGTGATTATGTTTTAAATAAAAGAAACTACACAAGCATGAGACCTTGGGAGCTTCTGATTTTAGAGTTGCCGAACTGATAAGATTTAATAGTGAAAAAGAAGTTTTCCACTTCATATTTGAAAACTATTGTAAATGTTGCATTTTCCCCCCTGAGCGAAAGGTCTAATATAATTTGGAAAATGCCACAATGAATGTTTTATTCCTTACAATTATTAAGCTGTTCTGGTACAAGCACCTGCTTTGGTAATAGGGGAAGTGGTGCCAGCAGCATTTGTGCTTACTGCAGTGGCGTTTGGGTGGCAGCAGCACAGCCCTTGACAGCTAGATATGCAGAGGGCCTATATACTGTACATTTATCATCCAACATACATACATGTACTCAATGAATCAAGTCCAGTGGGGTGAGTTAAGGGCAGAGTAAGAGCTTCCACTGATTTCTCCTTTTGGTTTGTGACATTTGAAAAATAAAGATCAATCCAAGAACAAGTGGGATTTTGACTATGCATACCTCTATTTTACTGTACTCAGCAGCTATATATTACACTAAATGGTCACTGCCAGTAATGTTATTTAGACTAGAGTTACAAATTTAAAACCCTAGAATTTGGGTGCCCAGTTTAAGATATCTAGATGTCACAAGTTGGACATCTAAAAACTGAGGCACCAGAAATTTTAAAATTTGTGCCTTAGACTCAAATTCAGGAAGGTACTTAATATTTGCTGTTATGGAGCTGTAATACATATAATACAACGTAAAGAAAACACCTAAACTGACTTGATTGTCCTATGGTCTGATCCATTGTGGCTAATTACATGGCTCACAATTTTAGTTTATAATCCCCCAAAAGTCACTTCAAATGAGTCCACCCTGTAATATTTACAGTGTGACTAACAATAGATTCATAATGAAATACTGAAGCCCATCTTACCTGTGGAATCGGAAGACCAACAGTTGTTATAGCAGACATTTTTTTCTCAGAAAAGCTACTATACATCATGTTAACTGTCTTATTTTTATGTAATTCTTTCTTTTGCAAACATTTAAAGCAAAGTTAAGCAAAGCTTTTTGATTTATTGCAATTGCCAACTCTCTCTGATATTTTTTCATCCTTAATCATCGCTGCATGAAATCAGGGGGAGCATGCAACTGATCTGCTAAATGAGTCAATATGGTGCTGTACTCCTGGACTCTGGATGAAAAATCTGTTATGTGACAGAATTGATCTGTGTTAGCAGGTTTTCAGTGTGTATTATAGACTGTAAATCTGTTATATGATATGTTTTGTTCAGCTCAATATGCTTTGTATCTAATTTATATTATTCGGTATGATTTCTATCACAGATGGTATCGGATTCATTCAGCTTAATATGGTTTATAGCCATTTGGCTATCTATTAAGTATAGATTATTTTTAAAATATAATTTATCATTTATGGGATTAATTAGATTCAGACAATTTATATCTATTGAATTATGTGGAGGTTTTGTGTAACTGTGATAAGAATTGAGTTGGCTTGGTATAAAGAAAATTTAAATATTTGTCCCTCGGGCTAAAGGAACAATACAAACTTCTGAGGACTCCTTGCATGGAATTTGTGCTTTAGACATCTGCTCAGATAGCAACAAAGCCCTGGATAAGTGATTAATAGTGTGTCAAGGATTGAGAAACTTTTTGCTTTGATTAGAGCTTTCTTACAATGAACCAACTACTTTGTTTTGGTACCTGATAGATAGCAAAACTATCTGGAAGCGGGATAATCCAAGCAAAAAGCACAAAATGTGTCATTTGACAGCTGGTGGCTTCTTCTGTAATATTCTCCATCCGCAGTGGATGTTTTATGCCATTGTTTAACAGAGTCACAATGGCATAAAACATCCACTGCAGAGGGAGAACAGTATCATTATATGCCCGCTGCCAGTTAATACTTCTGGTTTCCAGTAATGCCAGTAGGAATAGTACTTTCCAGATTTCTCAACTCAGAGATTCGGACACTAGTTGGAAATATAACTCTCATCACTTGACATGAGTTACTTCACTAGTAAGTATTTTGTATTGCAGACAGATGAGCAATCCTCACAGAGAGAACTGGAGACGTTGATTCAAATACACTAAGGATCAGTGTAGCATTTCTGTTAGTTAGTAGCATAATTCAGGAAAATGGGACTGTCAAACAGCAGTTTATTGGCAATAATTGCAACAAGTAAATGTAATAGCACAGTAAAAAAGCAAAAGCAGGATAATAAGGCAGCATCTGTTGGCATATGGTGTAGGATAAGAAACACTAGCTGCAACGTGTCAGTAATCAGATACACTGGTACAGCAGTCAAGCAAGACTAGTGGCATAATACATACAACAGCAAAAATGCAGAATGCAAGACTGAGCTAGCATGAGCGAGGAAGGTCAAACCAATGAAGCCTCTCAATGACATTTGTAACTCAGAAATATAAATGTGATATCCACATGATTTAAGGTGATAGTATGTTTATCAATAGCCCTTCAATATCAGAGCAGACAGCAAATCACAAAGCTTATTATTCACTTTGGCACAAAAAAACCACTCTCTGCTAGCGTTCAGTGACTGACAAATAGTATCCAATAATCTCCAGTTGAGATGATATGCCATCTGCTTGTCATTCATTTCTAAGGGCTTTTTGCACTGGGAAGAGGCGAGATCTGATACAAATGATTATGGCCCTGTATACCAGAAAAATACATTTTTATCCTTTTAGAAAATGAAATGGAAAGCATCTGTCTTTGATTTTAACACTTCTTTCAAATTCTAAAATAGTATAATATTTTTCTTTTTATGGATGATGAATCTCAACACATGAAAGACATGTCTGTTCTTTGCAAAATCTTTCAGGTTAATCAGCTAGATCTCACTAACAAATCTGATGTTTTTGTTGTTGACCAAAGAGGTCTGTTGCTTCGATAGCAAAGAAGTGATTGCTTAAAAGGCACATTAAGCTGGCATCTCTGTTTAACTCAGACTACTGAAAAAAAAGGGGGGAAGGTACATTTCTCATCATAAGATTCTTTCCCAAACTTTATATATACAAAGTTCTCTCTATATATGTGTGTGTGTATAATATATATGAATATTATACTCTCGCTCAGAGAGACATTTTGTAAAAAAAAATGTAATGTACAAAGCTACACACTAAAAAAATAGTTAATGTGAGGGTTGTCCAGTCCATGAGCAGCAGAGAAAGTCCAGAACCAGACATATGTTATGACTTAAGTTTGTTAAGTATTATGGTGCAGTAGAAATAACTCCAGCATTAAAGTTTCCATAATAACCCTGACTTTGGTTCCCTTCAAAAATGTACCCCAGTCATATCAGCCTTGAAATGAACAGGTTAATTCTGATGGACTGACATACTGTAGATTTCTTTTCTACCAAAGTTGAAGTGAATTTGACAAGCGGTCCTTGAACTAAATCCCCTTGGTCACGGAGGGCGGGTGAACATCCAGCTCTGGGCCGCTAGCCCCCAGCCGGGCCTGCCCCTCCTGTCCCACTTACTCCACCAAAGCCCAGTGCTCTCTCCCCTCCCCATGGCCTCCAGCCCCACCCAATGCTCAGTGAGTGGCACATGCCCCCCCAAATCCTGAGCCACCGGGGGGGGGCAGTACATGGCCTCCGCCCCCAGCATCTCCAGCCCTCCAGGCAGCATGGTCCCAGCATCTGGGGTCCCCTCCCAACACTGGGTGGCCCCAATCACCCCAAGTCCCAGTCTGCCTAGCACCAGACCCAGCACACTTCCCGGAAGACAAGCTGCCTGCCTCGGCTGGGGCAAAGGAGGTAGGGCAAGAAGGAGGGGGCCTTGGGGTGGAGTGTGGGTGGGGCTACGCCAGGCTGTTTGGGGAGACACAGCCTCCCTCAGCCTATGATACCCACTGCCCATGTCCTTGGTAATAGAAGCATCCATCACAAGTCCAAAATTTAGGGGAAGCTAAAAATAAAAGAGAGCGAGCTGGAAAAATTATTAATACTTTATTGCAATGTACCATTAACTCTGATAAGGGTAGTATGGGTGTCAACAGAATGCTGCTGACCTAAGCTCTCATTTTAAAAAAGGAAGACTGTGGTCTCAATCTAAACTTTTCTGAAACTGGAGTTAATATTTCTGGTCCATATCTATGATTTAACTTTTAAGGGATATATGGGTTTAAAATAAAGTTAAAAGGCCATGAAATTAAGTGTTAAGGTGCCTTTCTCAAACAAATTATTAACACTCTCTCAGATAACACCATAATTTTAACTCTGTCCAGTTTAGGGATGACACAAGTGAATTGATGTATAATCACAATAAACCTACACATATTAAAAGAATAAATGCAAAAACTGCACCACTGTCCCATCTCGGGGTCTCTCTGAGTGCATCCCCTCAGACATCAGGCCTTGGACCTTTACTTCTTCTGGGGTGGAATTCTGCTATTTGCTTCCTCTCCGACTATGGCCTGGGTTAGAGCCCCCTAGATACTAACTGTGACTAATTTAGCAGGTTCAAGTGGGGTTGTGTGGTGTTTAGATGTTGCTTGAAATTATTAGAACTGGGAGCACTGGCTGTTGGGAGTCTGAAAGGACAGGAAACAGGAAGGAGGGGGGAGGAGTTGAGGAGGCAGAGTGAGAGTTACAGAGGGTGCAGCAACAGCAGCTTGGTAAAGAGGTTTCCATTTTAAAAATAAAGTCCTGTTGAAGTTTGTTAGTATCTTGCCTGGTTGATACAACAGGTTGGACCCCTCAAAAGTTTCTCTTCAATACACTATCATAGGGTATGTTTGCAGTGATACAGAAACAGCATCTGCAAAAACAAAGCATAATGTATTTTGCCTAAAGAGTACAATGCTCTTAGAAAGGTAGATTTAAAATAATGAAGACCTACATACGTACTCCCTTACCTAAGCTTATCCCTTTCTTATCCATGGTTTAGGCAGATCCTCCAAACTCAGATGGGGAATAAGGAAGAAAAGCCTACACTGTTTATAGCCAGGGTCGGCTCCAGGCACCAGTTTAACAAGCAGGTGGTTGGGGCAGCCACTCCGGAGAGGGGCGGCACATCCAGGTATTCAGCGGCAATTCGGCGGAGGATCCGCTTGGAGTAAAGGACCTCCTGGTGAATTGCTGCAGATCACGATCGCTGCTTTTTTTTTTTTTTTTTGGCTGCTTGGGGCAGCAAAACCCCTGGAGCCAGCCCTGTTTATAGCCTTCTGTCTGTGTCTCAGTCACACTGTCAGCCTTTTCACTGACACACGAGGCCAACCACTCTTAGCTCACTTGAAAAAACCCTCCCTTTCTCCCAGGGCACCTTTTTTTACTGGTCAGGGTTGTTTGAGCTCCGGCGTGGCCTTGGGAAGGGTTTAACTTCCTATCCTAAAGCCAGTTTGGTCATTTCTCTTCCCCCAGTTGATGACGCAGTAATTATCATCTTGATTCCTTTGAACCTGAGAGAGTGTCTTTTCTGTGACATTGTTTTATCTTTCCTGGATTCCTCACAACTTCTCTTTATGGCCTCTTTAGATTTAACTATATTCATTCAGCAGATGACAATATCAAATTGAACAAGGAAACAGTCACACATAATATAAAAGTTAATATAGTATGTTACACAAGTTTTGTATGCATACAAACTTAGTTATGTTGTACATAAATTAACTAATAACTTATGGGCAATAAATTTGTGTACTTAACGTTTACTAATTTCTTTGCACTCCTTCATGCTGCAAGTTAATATAAAACACTTATGAAAGACATTCTCCCATGGAATTCTAAATCATCTCATCAATGACTGGTTTCACTATACCGCCATATCTTTCCTTATCTGCTGTAAACGTTAACATAAATATCTCTCTACAGTAAGGCATACTCCATAAAACTAACTAAAAAGAAAAACAACCTTTTTCCATACTTTTATTTATTTATTTATTTATTTTAATTATGGTACATTGTGCTTAATGTAGTGGGGTACAGTTAAGGTTGTTGTTCAAATGAGAATCAGTGCCTTTGAGAATCCTAGAAAATTAGGGTTGGAAGAGACCTCAGGCAGTTATCTTATCCAACTCCCTGCTCAAAGCAGGACCAGCCCCAACTAAATCATCCCAGCAAAGGCTTTGTCAAGCTGGGCCTTAAAAACCTCTAAGGATGAAGATTCCACCACCTTCCTAGGTAACCCATTCCAGTGCTTCACCACCCTCCTAGTGAAATAATTTTTCCTAATATCCAACCTAGACCGCCCCCGCTGCAACTTGAGACCATTGCTTCTTGTTCTGTCATCTGCCACCACTGAGAACAGCCGAGCTCCATCCTCTTTGGAATCCTCCCCACTATCAATTTCCTCTTCACTCTGCAGACTAAATAATCCCAATTCCCTCAGCCTCTCCTCATAAGTCATGTGCCAAGCCCCCTAACCATTCACGTTGCCCTCTGTTGGACTCCCTCCAATTTGTCCACATGCTTTCTGTACTGGGGGCCCCAAAACTGGATGTAATCTCCAGATGTGGCCTCACCAGTGCCGAATAGATGGGAATAATCACTTCCCTCAGTCTTCTAGCAATGCTCCTACTAATGCAGCCCAATATGCCATTAGCCCTTCTTGGCAACAAGGACACACGGTTGACTCATATCCAGCTTCTCGTACACTGTAATCCCCAGGCCCTTTTCTGCAGAACAGCTGCCTACCCACTTGGTCCCTAGTCTGTAGCAGTGCATGGGATTCTTTCATCCTAAGGGCAGGACTCTTCACTTGTCCTTGTTAATCCTCATTAGATTTCTTTTAGCCCAATCCTCCAATTTGTCTAGGTCACTCTGGACCCTATCCCTAATTTCTTGGTTAACTTTTCTGATGGTTTTTAACTCAGATGTTTTTGAAATGCAATACACATTTAAATCTCACATGGGACTGAAATTTTTACTGAACAAAGTGGTTGGTTTTGGTTTTTTTTGGTCTAGGAATCACTTTAATATAACATGAAGTATGAGAAATAGTGTGACAGAGGTGGAATTGCTAGGTATTAATTTATGAATACTGATGTAATCGTACAAATATTGTAAGTTATCTATTCAGTGAAGTTACTGTGTAAGTATGATGAGATATCAGAATTTCCTGCATGACTGAATTGATTGAACTTAATAGAGGACTATGGGAAAAGAAAACAGAACAGCAGTGTGATAGACCCAGATATAAGGACACCCCCGTACACATTTGAAAGACAATGGAGCAAGTTGTTAGCTTCAAATGAAAGTGCAAATCTTCTTTTGCCCAAACTGGGAGTTACCAGATCAAAGGACTACAAAGAATTAAAAAGCTTTTGGGGAAAAGAAGGGGAATGAGTCACCAAGAGTTGCCCAGGGAGTTTCAATGAGATCTGATAGGGGAGCCAAGCTGAGATAGAGATTGGATCTGTGGAAGAATCTAGAGGATGTGAGACTTACCAAGGTCCCTATGTGGAAGATGACTAAACACCTCGTAAGCTGGATGTGGTTATGGTCTCTCTTATTGTTTTTAAGATATATTTGCTCTGAACGGCTTTAGTGCTTCCTTTGTTTTAAGGAAGCTGTCTGGTCACCATATTAATCACTGTCATTGCTCCCAAAGAGAAAAGAACTGCAGTTTCAGAGCCTAAGGGTTTGTCTATACTTTGCTGCAGTGTAGATTATGGGGATGTAAATTGGAACATACCAAAGTGTTGCACTGTAACTACCCTGGGCGGAGACTACCGGCATGAAGTAAAAGGTACCTAGTTCCTATTAACATAGCTGGAGGACTGTACCAATAAAAGCTATTTACCTTTAGTTCATGCCAGCAGCAGCCACATAGAGCAAAGTGCAACACTTTGGCGCACTCTAGAGGGCAAACCCCTGTAGTTCACAGTGCCCAGGAGTGTGGACATAACCTCAGACAGCCTAGCTGAGATAGCTGTAGTCCCCTGGTTAAGGCACATTCTGAGAATGGGGGAATCATGTGATTCTACTTCAAAATAGAGGTAACAGCTTGAGGCCTAAGACCTAAATGGGTTGCGTTTGAAGCAATCAGGAGGAATCAGAAGTCCAGTTCACCTAGTAACTGTGAAATAGGGCAAAATCCTTCAAAGTAAGGATCCACAGTTAGCTTTCATGATTCATGTTTGTGAATATTTGGCAGTTCTATATATTTGTATCTAGCTTTGAATTTCAGTGACTACTTCAGTCGTGTGCAATGTACTTGGGCAAAATTTAATTTGTCTGAGTAAGGAGTTTTCAGTCAGATTCTTAATAAAGACATTAGCACATAGAATAGTATAAGTCAATATTTATAAAATGTCACTTCTATAAAATAAAAAGTAGGATGAGAACTGGAGAGCAGGACAGCAGCTTTTATCAGAAAAGAGGGAGAATACATAGACTATCAGAAACGAGAAAGAGATTACTATCAGAGAAAAGGGCATTGGCTCATTCTATTTCGTCTGTTAATGACAGATTAATTTGATATCTTCCTGGAGTTATATTGACATAATCTTGAGAGCATTGTGTGCTCCCATTACAGTTAAAGGGATGTTCATTGTATGACAGTTTTCATTACACCTTTTGTGACAAAAATTAACTTGCAAGCTCTCTAGCTCTTTTTGCAACTAAACTTTGTGTTGCTTCCAAATGAGAACATGATTTGATCTACACAAATTTATGAACTGCCTACAGACTAGTGATGGTTGAATGCACCATGCAGTATTTGACTTGCTGTACAACTGCTTGAATAATGTTTCTAATGCACAACAGCAAAAAATCTTACTTCAAATATAGTGGAAAAATTCCAATATATAAGTAAAACTGTTTAAGAGAATTTAATTTGTGTAAAGTAAATATGAATGCAAATTGATTACTTATATACTTGGCATACCCTTCACACAAACTGGATGCTATATTTGACATTCTGCTGTTTTAAATGCATAAGACAGTATCTGTGTCAACTAGTCTTAATAAAGAAAAAGCCAGTCATGATCAAAAATATGCTAAGACAAGGGCTACTTGTGGAAGAGGATCTTTCATTGTAATGGTAACAGTATTGTGCACAGACTCAGTAAGTTAAAACCAATTTACAAACCCATAAAATGCCATTACATTATGTGCAACTATTCAGCACATTCTTTGAAAGACATCAATAAAAGGGAAGTGTCATGTCGTGTGTGTGCTGTTGAGAAGTAGTCTAAGAATCCTGCATAACATAATTCTCACTTCCCCTGCCCAATGGGAAAATTCTTACTGGGATAAAACAGAAAATAATTTAGAGCACTTACCTGGAACAAATCTTCAGAATCAATCAAATGGAAATATAAAAAAATGGAGCAGCAATATGTTACAGAGAATGATAGTTAGACTCAGCATAGATACTGTCATAAACAAACAGCTAAAGTCTTTGTCCTAAACACTTTTTCTACTCAATTAAGAAACAATATTTTCTTCTCATTGATCTTATTTCCCACCTCCCTTTTTCACAGTTGTTTTTCTCTCCTTTTATGCTATGAGTGGTGATGAATTATGAAAAAAACAATACTTGATCCAGTCCCCAAGCAACTGTTGTTAGGCAATGCATCACTGTAAGCTTATAAATAAGTTACACAGACTTTCTTAGGTACCTGGCAGGTCCAGTTAAATCCTGCTTACTGTGGTCATATTTACTTTACACAACGGCACTTGATAGAAAGAGATATTTTAGTTCTGACTCTTTTCTAGTAAGTTCCTATCTACCTTGAAGTTCTCGCATTCACACACACATACTAACATTCACCAAATTCAACCCCAACCATTGATGGCCAAAAATAAAGCAACCTCTGTAGTCCAAATAATGGGAAAGGGTACATAGATACTACGTGAATTCTCATGGGTTTCAGAATGCATAATATAAATCAGTATTCAGTTCAGAACACAGAGAGCCCCAGATGTCAACATAGTGCATATACAGAAGTAACTCAGGTTTTGTAGAGTGTCAACTGACAGGTTAGGAATGGAGAAAACACCGTTTCAAATAATGCAAAGTGAATTCATACAGAAAGACTGACAGCAAATCTAACACTGGAAGTGTGACAACACTTAAGGCAGGAGGAAAATATAGGATACAAACTGGTAAACTCCATTTAACAATGAAACACACATATACAAAACCAAATGCCTGTTTTGGCAACAGTATCTACAAAAGACCATGGCAATTGCAGCAACATCAGCCATCAAAAATCTAACAGGAAATTGGCACTCTGAGAACATTTAATATTTTAATCCTTTTTTACAAGATATATAGAAAGGACATTCTCTGAAGTAGATTCAGCCCTGGTGTATTTCCATTATGGCTGGATTATTAAGCTAGAGAGAGGGCAGAGTCAAAGATGATGTGCAGGTTGTGGGCCTGAGTGACTTGAAGGATTGTGGTATTGTCAAGAGTTACAGGGAAAGGGTTAGGCGGGAAGATGAAGAGCTCACTTTTGACCAACTGAAATTAACAGTGAGACTGAAGAGCTGTTGGAAAGACAGGTTGAGATGCAGGATTGAACAAAAGGAAACAGGTCAAAAGCAGAGAGGTGAGTAACAAGAATAAAGAATAAAGAAGGTAGCTGAAGCCACACAAATGGATACAATCACTTCAAAAGAGGGTGCAAAGGGATGGTGGTGGGGGCAAGTATAGAACCCTGTGAAATCTCCATAGAAAGTGTGAGAGTGGTGAGGGAGACCCACTGAACAGGACACTAGGGGAATGATTAGAAACACAGGAGGAGAACTAGGAGAGGGTGGAATCGAGGACACTAAGGGATAACAAGGTTTAGCAAACAGGCAGGTTTGATGATGTTGTGGGGAGGGTTAGCTCAGTGGTTTCGGCATTTGCCTGCGTTGGTTGTGTGTTCAATCCTTGAGGGGGCCACTTAGGTATCTGGGGCAAAATTAGTACTTGGTCCTGCTAGGGAAGGCAAGGGGCTGGACTTGATGACCTTTCAGGGTCTCTATCAGATATATCGCCATTTATTATTATTATTTATTTTATGTCTAAAGTAGTTGACAGGTCAAGGAGAATGAGGATGGAATTGGAAGAGAGAAACCTGAAACACCAGAAATAGATACACATTCAAAGAGTTTAGAGGTGAAGGAGTGAAAGGAGATGGGATAATAATTAGAGCTGCATGTGAGGACACGGGGTTTGTGGGGTTTTTTAATGATGGTGAACATGGTTGTATTTTAGGTGAAGAGAACATGAGGACAGAGGCTGAAAAGACAAGTGAGTGAAGGGGTGAAAATGGAGCAAGGGAGGTCAGGAGGCAGGAGAGGAGGTAGTGACTGGGACAGATTTCAGGGTTAGAGGAGAATAGCAGACTGAAGATTTTAGTGTTGGTGACTGGAGAGAAGGAGGAGGAGAGAATAGCAGAGAGGGGGCCATGAGGGATCTTGCTGATATTCTCTGAATAAATCACTAATTTTTTGTCAAAGAGGGAAAGAAAGGCAGAAGGGGGAGGAGTTAAGGAGGTCAAAAACAGTGGTGGATAGGTGACTGGCATGGCCGGTGTGTGGATCATCTACAGTGGAGGAGTAGTGCTGCTCAACCAGGAAGCAGCTGAAGGACGAACGAACAAACTCATAGTGAGAATGAGAGACAATTTTCTGTATTTGGGGAGGGAGGGTTGACACAATGAAAATTTTCATGGAAAGTGTCTGTTTTCTTTGAAAATTTCAGTGTTTCGTCAGTGTCAGGAGTAAGGGCCTGCAACTGCACTTGTTTAAGGTCCTGACAGCCTGAAGAGTCAGGTAGGCTGCCTGAGTGGACCACCAGCCTGATTGGCTGAGGATGCTAACAGGCCAGTTCTTAAGCCCAGCAGTAGCTTGCTGGTAATTCAATAGGTATGTGCCTGTGGATGCTTTGTCTCACTCCAAGCCCTGCACTCAGACTTCGGGTAATCTGGTGCTGAACCTCAGCTCTGATTGCTGGCTCCAATTCTATCTTGACCCTTAGCTCTGGCATTCAGATTCTGACTTTGGTTCTCACCTTCAGCTCTGAACCTTGGCTCTGACTCTGCTTTGACTTTGGGCTCTAGCATTTGGACTCTGACTACTAGGTTTGATTGCCTACAACCTAGTCCCGTGACAGCCAGAAAACTGAAAACCTAGACATTAAAAAATTTCATTGGAAAACTGATTCTCCTTTCCTTACTTCCAGCTGAACATTTTCAGTTTTTAGGGTTTCCATTTTTAATGAAAATTTTAAACTTTCCTTGGGGGAAAAATAGATCGACACTGGAGACTTTTCTCTAAAGTGCTTGGCTGCATGGGAGCAGGAGTGGAGGAAGCAGAGCTGGCAATAAGCCTGGGTTTGGGTGTAATGAGATGGACACTGTCATGGGGAAATGAAGCAAAGCTGTCAGGAAAGGTAGATAACAGAAATCTGATGGAGACAAAATGAAGAGAGAAACAGAGGAAAAAATGAGTGGCGTGTGGAAAAAGACTGATTGCAGTTTATAAGTCCTGAGTGTCAATGGATAGGAGGTTACAAAATGATCGTGGAGCTGGCTGAAGGTGGTCAGGTTGTGGTCAGAGTGGGTGTACAGTGCTTGGTGAATGAGCCAGGGAACAATGAGTCAGTCCTCAGATGTGTATAGTATTTGCATGAAACATCAGTGATTTTATAAGGAAGATTTCATTAAACAGCACTTAACTTAAAAAACCAAGAGACAATTCTTATTTCTCATCTCAAGTGTCACTATCTAACATCTGCCTGTGCTGTTTTGAAGTATCATAATAACTAGATAAAATGCTTTATATTTAGAGAAAAGATTAACGCTTATCTCCAGATATTAAAAATGTCTCAGTGTCATTGTAATGTTGATCAGCAAACAGAACATCAAGGGCATGATTGTAGATATCACAACAAATTTGTGTTTGAGAGTAGACCAGATTAATCACTTGGGGGGTGTCTATTATCCTTTGCTGTGCATGCAGTGTTCCCATTCACATGAATGAATGAGTTTCTTTTATAGAAAGAGGAGAAATAAATTCCTTAAGGATTTAGCACAGCGGAGAATTTTACAGTCTTGCAAAAGGGAGGAACTAGATAGCTAGAGGATGGCACTAAGACTGTGATTGTACAGCCCTTAGTGTCCTATGCATCAGGCACAGAATATGATGACACCCTTGGAAATAAAGAAGTTTACTGTGTGGGTTTAGATGAGACCTTTCTGTTCTTTATGGATATGAACAATCTGATGGATGCTTGTAAGTGTAAGGGTTTCCTCATTCTGTCTATTATCCCTTGTTCTGCACGCAATGTTCCTCATCTGTACCATTGAACAGACTATACCAATGCACAGCCCTAGTCCTCTGCAACTGTGTAAGGTACTGTGCACCAGCTGGCTGGTGCCCTCTACTTCAGCTTTAGCTGAATTTTAATGGTTGTATATGTATATAGTCTATGCAATGCTTAAAAACAAAATACCCTGTGTTCTGCTTGTACTATCACTGTTATTAGAGGAGCCAGGAGTTCCTTCACAACCCTCCCAGTTATGCAATCTCTTTGAAATGACAATTTCTGTGGGACATTCCTCATCTATGCCAGAACTAAAGCATCGGCATGGCATGCCTCTCTAATACACTTGCCCAAGGAAATCAGTCTTATAATATTTTCCTGGGGAAACCATGGAGATAATTTAGTTTCCAAATTTTGTCCTCAGGTGCAATACACATTAAAAGTGAACTGCAAAGGTTCTGCTGAAATGAAAATGCTTGTTTGTAATATCCCAAACAGGGGGGGGGGAGTTGGAAGTATATAGCAATTTACAAATGCAATTGATACAGTATTTTAAAATAATCTGGGATACAAATTGGCTTTCGAAACCATCAGAGCTGCAAACTTCTTGGCTCTTCTGTCGAAGGGAATGTCATTATGGCTTCCCTAAAAGTCGGTTAAGAAAGTCACTGCATTCCAAATCTAAATGTCATTCCATTCTAAAGCACCTTTTTCATTCCTAGGTAACTTTGTACAAAAAGAAATTCCTTTTGCTCTGAAATTTCTCATACTTAAACTCAGTTCAGAGGTGAACGTTTGGGAAAGGTTGAATAAAATGGGCTGAGCCGTTTCTGAATTATTATGATTCTGTGGGAAAAAAACACATGCGCCCATTTATTAAAACAAATGTTATTTTAGAGGCTTGACTAACTCAGTAATGGTTTTTGTTTTTTTTTTAAAAGCCATGGAACTTGTACTAGATTTAGACTAATTCCTCCTCAAAGGCAAATGACTGTGGCAGGTTTTGGGAGAAAGTTCACAATAAAAAATAAGTTACAAGTGTCTGAAACTGACTTTACCAGCTATGCACAATACTCCATCTTTGTAAATGTGGAAGATGCATCAAAGGACACGTCACATCCTAATCACTACATGGGGATGGAAAGCCCTCCCTGCAGCAGAACTGCAGTGATTCTGTGCATGGGGATTCTGTAACCCATACATGCCCTGAAGTGGACCTCAATCAGCAGCAGCTTTTTTCTGCAGAATCACACAGTTGCAGTTAAAGTGGGGGACAACCCAAGCTATATGGATCCACTGCCCCAAATTGCTACAGCATATGAGTACTATTTAGATTGTTGCTCCACCCTGCGGGTTGGAAGACATTGTCTCCTAAACCGCTGCAAATATCTCCTGTACAAGACTCATTTGTAGGCTTTTTCCAGTGGCCCAGGAATTAGTCCAATGTCCATATCTCCTGGGATGGGATTCACATGTTCAAATCCAGATCCATTAAACATAAATGGTCTAAAACCAATTATGAAAATGATGAATTTTGCATAGTACCAGAGACAAAAGGCCAGTCTGGAATCTCCAGAGCCAAAGGGCTATTGTGTGAGTTTTTAAGAATTTTTTAAACCTCTGATCAACTGATACTTGTATTGTATAGTTAAGACACAATCTACTTTGTTCCTAAATAATTGCAGAATAAGCAACCTCAAAAATAGCACACTAAAAACTACATTCATCTTACCTTTTTTATCCTGTCCTTCCTTTGTGCCAGAAAAATATTAAACCTGAGCCACTGCCAGTTTTTCTGTCATTAATATTTATGACACACATTTTGAATGAGTGCTCATTAATTTCATCCTGGTCAAAACAATACCATATCCACCAATCAAAACAGTAAACTTTTTTGCCATGGAACAAATGGTGTATTTTAATTTATTTATATTTATTCTGATCTGAGGCAAACTTTCCCTGGCAAATACTACCGTGCGTGTGTGTGTGTGTGTTCCCCACTATGAAATTTCAGCTTTGTATTTGTAAAAATCTACTTTAAGTTCCCTAGTTCAAAAATGAACTTGTTCTACATGCTTCCAGTAAGGAATTTCTTGTCTTCCACACAGACCTATTAGGGTTAGATTCTATAATACACTAGATCACTTGGGTAATGGGAAGTTCAATAGAATATACTCCATCTGATCTTCATATTTCTGTCTGAAGATCAATCAGCTACAGCTTGTTTATTGCTTAGTTAAGAATGATCTTGAATTAACTATGTTGTTTTATCTGGATGAAGTGACCCAGAGCCAGTACAAACAGATTAATATTTCTCCCGATAGTCCCTGTATGTGCAAAATTCAATGTCTTGCTGTCATGGGGCTAATTACCCTTCAGGAAGGATCAAGGCCTAACTGACCCATGATGAGCTTGTGGGCTACACCTGAGAGTAATCAGGTGTTCCAGGTGTTGCCCCTTTAGCTAATCAGTAATGGAGCAACTGAGCTAGAACGAGGCTGCTAGAAAAAGTATGAAAAGTGAGTTGGTTAGCAGGAAGGAGGCCCCAGAGTAAGGGAGTTATTGCTGGAGAAAACTCACAGCTGCTATACCCTGGAAGGAACCCCTAGGAGGTAGAGTAGGTGTCTGTAGGGTCAAGCCCTGAATGAGGGCTTGGATTTGTTAGTAAAAGCCCCAAAGAGCACTGACTGGGAAAAAAAAGACAGTAGAGCTTGTCATTAGGCTCTCTGAAGAGAGCTAGTGTAAGCTTCCAAACCAGAGAGTCCTATAGTTCGACTGGCTCCTGAGAAGGAGAAGAGCATTCCAAGAGAGAAAAGACCCAGGAGAGTGGCTCAAAGAGGGTTGTTTCTCTCTCTCTCTCTCTCTCTCTCTCTTCCCTTCTTCCCCTGGGAGGAGCCAGCTGGAGGACCCAGAGGGAGCAAAGCAGGCTCCTGTTGGGGGAGCCCTCAGTTTGGGCCTACAACAAGTATAAGAAACCTGGATGTTAGGCTCCTATAGGTGAAGTCCTGAGATAGTGGCTTATAAGTGGGGACAGGGAGATCCCAGAGGTAAACTACTAGAGTCCCTGGGGATGGGAGGCAGTGGGGGAATCCTGCTGGGAGGAAGCAGTGTAAAAGAAGTTCTGCGGGGACCAGGAGAAGGAGCCCAAAAGCAGAAGACTTCAGGAGCCCAAGAGGTAAAGGAGAAGTTATTAGTCTGAAGATTTGTTTTGAATGTGCATTTGGACCTCTTCCCACTTGAAAGGGATTGAACTTTTATGTAAGTTGTCTGGAGTACTGAGATATTGAAGATCCTGTGAGAGGCAGGTGGCCTACAGGAGGCTCTGGAGCTGAGGATAATGGCAATGTTACACCTTGATGCAATGAGGTGCTCTAAGGGTAAGTGTGCCCCCGTCACTTGTGCTCTATGTAATGTATCCAGATGGCAGCACAGTGTTCTCAATGTTTGAAAATTATTAATTCATAAGGGATAGTACTTTGGCTTAGTAGAATCAGCCTACCCTACACGAAGGAGCATTGCAAAGATCCAATAGTCTCCTTTTTAAAAGGAGAAAAGACAAACCAGTGACCTTAAGGAGGTTTTTGGGTTTTGTTAATTAGAACTATATTTTATAATCATTCAAATATCCTGATGGTTCTGATTCACACTTTTCCAGAAAGCAAGACTTCTCTATTTAATGAAGCGAGAGAGATTGACCTATAGTTTAGGGCACTAGCCTGGGCCTAGTGAGACCCAGCTTCAATTATCTGCTCTGCCTCCCAATTCTCTGTGCCTCCATTTAAAAGTTGTAAAATGGGGATAATAGCACTTCCCTGCCTCAGAGGGGCATTGAGTATAAATACATTGAAGACTGTGTGTGGCTCTTAGATACTATGGTAAAGGGGAATGTGTGTGTGTATATACACACACACACACACTCACACCTAAAATAGAATGTTGGAACTCCATATTTAATCCATTAGCCTATTATTCATCCCTCTACCACATAGTGTGAGTGTGTTTTGGGGGGAGGAGGGGATAGGTGTGAGGGAGGCTTCATGGTGGGGAAAACTGAGTAAAGGATACCTATACCAAGTTTTCCCATATTCTTCTGTCATGGGAGTGATGGGAGAATGGTTTGAGCCGTGCGGCTGCCAGCACCCATTTGTACAGACGTCCTGTGCTGCCTCTTGCTCTGGGGCTTCCTACACCTTACTTGGTCTATGAGACCCCTCCACATATAGGTGCCCTAAACATTCAAGTGGAGATTTCCCAGGAGCCACTACACAAATGTGAATGCAGCTGTGATTTCATCTGGCCAAATTTACCACTAGAGGTGGAGGGAGAAAGCAAATGTATGCCGCTCCTCCCATGTGAATCCATAGAGAGAGACATACCAAGTAGCCATCTGACTCCTCACTGTGCTGAATCCTGTGGGAATGATCCCCTCCTGAAGCTGTGCAACACATTGGTTAGTAAATACAGTTGCGTCAGATCCCCCAAATGGAATGCAGACACAATGGAGGGAATTGTAATAGAATGCAAGAGGAGAAAATCTGTTTCCAAGGGAGGAGTGTGTGTTGGTTTTATGTTAAACTCTAAATGTTTGCATACAACGTGCTTTCAAGAAAAAAAAAAAAAGCTGGATGATGTGCTCTGGGAACTAATTTACCTTTGAGCCCAATGCTGCATTGACTGACCATTTAAGTTTCAGCTGAGAGTATGTATTTAAATATATTTTCAGAGCATAAAGAAGCTGTTATGCTCCCTTCTGGGAATAGTGATTTACAATGGTATAGTTCTAGGGATCTGTAAACATATGCTAAAAATCCTATTAAAAAAAATTGTGCTGGCCCAACTAGATGCTTTTAAAACTTGGATTCCTTGAAGATTTACGTAACGTATACAGCACCAGAAGTGGAGAGTGGGATTACATTATATGTATCAGAAAGAAGTGTCTTGCCAGACTGCTATGCCTTCATAATGCTTTTTTAAAAACAAAGCATTAACACGTGCTGTGTACGCTCTCTCAGCAGGAACATAATGAAAATTCAAGTAGGTGTTTTGTACTAAAAGTGGGGGTAGGAGGACACAATCTGGATTTTTATCAGAGAGACCCTAATAAAGTTCAGCATAGTCTTTTTAGCAAGAAATCCTTCAGAAGCCCCAATAAGGCATATTAATCTCTTATGGTTTGGCAGCTAACATTTGAACTGCTAGTGCCTGGGTTCCCTTTCTTACTGTGTAACTTGGGATTAATGCCACAAAATGTCTGAAGCTAGATGGGGTTAAATGACTGGGGGAATCAGATCCCTACTTTCTAGAATGAATAACATGTACTTTAAAACTTTAAACTTTAAAGCCACTTTAAAGTGGCTCAAACTTTCGGTCAAATGAAAAGAATCCTGAAAATCAGTCTTTAAATCTCATGACTTCCATTCCAATCTCATTCTCTGAGGGCCTGACTCATAATTTTTGAATGGTTGGGATTGGCAATACAATGCTAGGAACCTTCAACCTCCAGGGTCACACTTGCCAGGTAGAAGCTGGTCACAACTTTAGTCCATGTGCTCCCCTTAGATGTGTGAGGCTAATACTGTAGCAGTGCCTGCCACTCCAAAGTGAAATACCCTGGGGCAATTGGGGTCTGAATGGTAGCTCTGGATGGAAGAATCCTAGGGAGCACAGCAAGAGATGCATTCTCCTTGTGTGCAGGGGAGCATGATGAAGTATTTTGCCTTCCTGAGCAGTAGCCTATCCTGAACTTCTGCTCAGTTGGAGCAGCTCTGCCTCCACAGCAATGAGGACCAGAGCCTTAAAGGTACAGTAGTCACCTGTATTTGCTTTGGAAAGTAGTCTGTCAATTAACTGAAAATCGTTAAGTTTAAAACTTTCATATTAAACTGTACTGAAGTATCACTTTGATTTTCATATTTTCTGTTTATGCCTCTTCAATAAGTCGCTTCACTCTCTTGCTGGTCCCTAGGCATTTCCATGAATCTGTCTAAATGATATAGGGTCATTACATTTGTGAACCAAAAGAGTGAAAATAACAGATTGGAGCTGGTGTGAAAGGGGAGTGACCCATCAGGGACATTGTATACCCTCTTCCATCTGAACCTGCAGAGGTCTCTCCACAGGCGGAGAGGGAGCTGCAGTCAGTGGGTGGAGGAAGGGGCTGGAGAAATAGTTGCAATCTGGTACTCTACACCACTCTAACTACATAGCACTGTTGTGAGCACCTGATTGCTAACACAACCAGCCTTCACTTACTTGCTGTCCTGCTCTGCACTGAGAGCTCCCCTGTTGTGGACAGCAACTGATAGTGGGGGCCTGACCACATAACAAGGTAGTTATCCGGTCAAGGGGCAAGTAGCCTATATGGAGGCACAGGGCCGCAATACGGAATGGATCTAGGAGGAGGAGTTGGTTTGGAGGGGCAAACCCCTGACCACCTTAAGACCTGTCTCCTAGTAAGAATAATGCACTAGAAACTCCACAAATGCAAACTCAGAGTTTCATGTTTCCTGTGTGGGGTAGCCTACCTTGAGACTAATATCCTTTAGTGCAGAGATTCTCAACCTTTTTCTTTCTGAGCCCCCCCCCCCAACATGCTATAAAAACTTCACACACACACACACACACACACACACACACCCGCCCTTGTGGCATAATTGTTTTTCTGCATATAAAAGCCAGGGCCAGTGTTAGGGGGTAGCAAGCAGGGCAATTGCCTGGGGCCACAGGAGCCACAGTGAAGCTACATTGCTCAGGCTTTGGCTTCAGCCCTAGGTGTTGGGGGGAGGGGGAGTTTCAGGGCCTTGGGCTTCAGCCCCAAGTGGTGAGACTCCAGCTTTCTGCCCTGGGCCCCAGCAAGTCTAATACTGGCCCTGCTTGGTGGACCCCCTAAAGCCTGCTCACAGCCCCCCTCCAGGGGGGCACTGAACCTCTGGTTGAGAACCACTGCTTTAGTGATTGTTATTTTAAAAACAATGCTAACTTATTCTATGCATCAATCTGTAGATAGAGCTGTCACCCTTCACCCAGTGTGTGTGAGTCAGTCATTTCCTCAAGAGCAGTGTGCAGCTACTAAGTGTTTAAAACTTCCATGGCCATTGTTAAAAACCCAACACCCTTCCTTAAACGTCAGTGCAACTCATCTTGTACATGAGGACCAAAACATTTAAGTAATAAAGCACATGTGGAGTGTGAAATCGAGATGATCAATGACTGATGACAAATCCTCATGTTGAGTGTAAAAGCACACTGAAGCCATCTGTTTTGTGATATGTGAAGTGAATAGCAAGTACTCATTTTTCTCACTTCGTTTCAAATGAGTAATCCACTACAAATTGAACATAATTTACAGAGAGTCTGGTCATTTTAGTATACATCATCTGGAAAAGAATAAATCTCTAAACAGCTGAATTCATAAATTATGCATTTTTGACATTTAAATGCATCATAGGAACACTATAAATCAGGCTCTCTTGCAAGTTCCAGTGCATGCACAACTTTTTCAGACCTGCCTGATATTATTAGGCCTGTATTTCTTGCACTGTACTACATATTCAGAACTAATTACTGTCTATAAAATATTCAGTGTGCCAAACTGCCCTTGACATAATCTGACTTTTCAACCCATCTGCACTGCATGTTACGTCATTAAGGTTTCAGCTTCCCTTGAATGATTTTTAAAACCTGCATTTGTACTGGTCTCTGATTTTTAGGGGATTAACATGAATGCAGCCATTCACAGCTCACTCAAAGCTAAAATTTATACAAGATCTCCATCTGCGAGCACCTCTTGTGCGTGTTTTTGTTTTTAAATTTGTGTGATTGTAAATTATAGGAATGTAAAGACAAAAATCCCTCCTTCTGGATGAAATTTATCCAAAGTCCTAATAAAATCAATAGGAATCTTTCCATTGATTAAAATGGACTTTGGGTCAGACTTTTTTGTCTCAAGAAAATCTCACTTGGTATGATACATCATACAACCTGTACTCCCATTACCTACTAAGTTTTTTACCTAAATCAGGAGTGCAAATTTTGCCACTTGTATGTTTTTGATACAAGTTGTGATGAGTGCATTTTATGTCCCTTTCTCCTCTGACAATGACAGACAAATACCAGGACCAAAGATCAGGAATAGACCACCAGAGGCTAACATAGTATGTTAGCGCTCAAAACATTGGATTTTTGCATATACCACTCTAATATTACTTAATTTATGGTAGGAGAATCAAATGTGGAGCAGGTTGGCACTTTCAGCATTCATTATGATACATTGGCCTAGCCTTAATGCTTCGACTGAAGTCTGATAAAATCTGTTTATGATCCTATTTGAAAGACTAAGAGTTTTAGAGAAGTACAAGTGTCCTTAAAGTTCTGCCATCATTCTCTCCCCCCCCCACCTTTTTTTTTCCTCTTCAGCATGTTTAATCTTTAGTTTAGTTTCCTGTTTTTCCTTGTGGGCTTGATTTATTGGATATCAAATGGTGCACAGCAATCAGTAGGTACAGTGTTTCTAGCAGTGGGTCCTAAATGGCTTAAAATAGTCCCCTCATGGGAAATAAACTTTGGGTACCAAATCTTTCCCAGTTAGACAGAATGGGGAGAATGAATATTATGATAAAATGGACCTGGTGTTTGAGATGTCTGACATGCAGAAAAAAAGTTGTGTGTGTGTGTGTAACAGACATACTTTTGTAGAGACAAGCATTTTTGTGACCTTCTATAATTTAGGAATTAGTCCAGATGTCTGCCTGTTCTAAGCAATCACAATGAGATCAATGTCTCGGATCATAACCAGGTTATCATTTCCACTAAATATCATGCCACAAACCACAAGGTTCAAAGGGCTAATCCAAATTCATATAAAATAGGATGACATTTTAGACAGAGCTGAAGGGCTGCACATGTCATTGTTAGCAGAATGCCCCCAAATGAGCTGCTTCCAGTCACCATCTACACCTCTCACGTCTATTTCTGCAGTTGCTCTATGCTTATAGAAATACTGTTAATTTTAATGGCAATTCCAGATGTACCATAGATGCCCATTTTGACTAGTAATGGCAATAAAAAGTCACTTCATTGTGGTAGTAGTTTGCAGACTTAATAGCAATTTATAGTGGTGATCACTTATGAGCAGTTGTAATTTGGCTATTATGGTAATTAAGGTGATCTGAGGAATTTCAATGGCTGCCTTATTTGAAAAGCAACTAAAAAAGTGTTTTCATTATAATCTCCTTGCTGATTCATGACCCTATAGTTAGGTTTACACTTGGAAGACTTTCCTCATGATTAATTTAGTTTGCAGAATAGAACACATCATGATGTATTTTGGAAGCATCTATACCTGTATGCATGTTATGTGATACAATTGAGTTCCTGAACAGTTTTACCATTTACAACTATGTTGCCTCCTTTTAGACAGGAAGATAATTATATAACAACTGTGTATTTGATACTGGAAGCTGCCTGGAGGCTTAAAATTGATTTAATGGAGGCAGTTTTCCAAGTGAAAGAGACCTTTCCAAACAATCTAAAGGTCATATAATTTCAGAAATATTTTCGCTTTTAGTGGAGATGCTTGAAGAAAAAATCGTATCCCTTGGCTTATGTATCAGTTGCAAATTGAACTTGTCATCCTCACTTTACAGTTGTCCTACAGTTCATTTAATTTTAAGGTCATATTTTCATTAATCTCATATTTCCAATACGGCTTGTAAATAGAATTTCTCCTATAAAGGATTTTAAACTGTCTGTAGTCGTCAACTGGGGAAGCATGCCAAACATTTTGCGTTCTTAAACTACACCCAGTGATCCTCAAAATAAGGGCTATTATAACATAGGTCATCTTGCTGCATTTTCTTCTCATATAAATCTAAGGCCAAAATATAGCTCTTGGATAAAGTGGCATGTGTATATGCAACAAAGCACCTGTGTGGTGGTGAAGAGATGTATTATGCTTCCTAAGGCAGAATGAATCCAGTAGTGCTGGGAGAAAGCACTGAGTTACACACTTGCTACACCTGTATGGAAAGCTGAACATGCACTATCCCCCACCTAGCACTGCCCCACCCCACTCTGAATCATGCAGTGCTGGCATTAGTATTAGCAAACCTTGCTGTAGCAGGGTGGTCACCTGCTCCTGGCCTGAAAGGGTTAAAAACAGCCTTGGGAGAGGGCTGTGGCAGGGGAAAAGCTGGGCTGATTGGGGGGGAAGCAGCCTCAGCTGGGGGCTATGCCCCACTTAGGGTCCAGCTGGCCCTATAAAGGCCAGTGAAGCCAGGAGCTGACAGTCTTCTCTAGCTGTGGAGGGAGGTGGGCCTGGCTGCTGGGGAGCTAGTTAAGGTACCTGAGCTGGAGCAGGGCTGGGGGAAGGCCAAGGGAGCTGGGAAGCTCTGGCCTGGAAACCCCCAGGCTGCGGCCTAGTATACGGCCAAATAGGTACTGGGGTTGTATGAGACAGCCCGAGGCTAGGCCGAGGCAGCAGGTCCAAACCCCTCCTTGCCTGTGATGAGTGGCTTATACTGCAGTCTGCCCCAGGGAGCGTGGGCTAGTTGGTGACTGGCAGTAGCCTATGACTGAGGCGAGGTGGGGATAGGAGGTGGTGGTTCCCTGGGGAGGGGAGACCCAGTGAGACAGCGGAGTGCTGCAGGGGGCAGCACCCTGGTCTGAAAGGGGCACTGGGGTCCAAGAGGGACTAGAGACCCAGCGGCAAGTGGGACACTGGCCTGCAGAGGGCGCTCCTGGGTCCAAGAGCTAATTCCCAGGATGACCAACAGGAAGCGCCGCAGGGATGAGTCCCGGCACCGTTACACTTGTACTCTGGAAATGTAGATTCATTATAGTTACCACATGGAAGGGAGGATATGAAGATAAAGAGATCTCTGTGCTTTCTCCTAGAGCAATGCTCCCAGGCAGTGGCAGGCAGGCTATTGGAAGAGAGGATGTGTAATGGTTAAGTAGAGTGACTCTCTTAAGGGATACCATTTTTTAAAAAAATAGAAAAAGTCTCATACAAGCAACAAGCATTTTATCTGCTTCAGTTAACCCAGTAAAGCAAAGGGTTCCCCTAGTCTCATATTCAATGCCTACTGATTCAACTTTTCATCAGACAATAAAATTTCACCTATGGAATGTCATAACTCTCTTGTTGAGCTCAAACATTTAAGATCCACTGATCTAGGGTTTGTGTTGATGTTTATCTCTTTATTGTGTCTTCAGTTCTGACTTTGTCTTACTGTCTCTCAGCAGTCTTACATTTTAAAACTGATTTAAAGGATATTGATAAGATGCACAAACATGATATGTATATATCACTGTACATTATTTTCTAGTTTGTTAGCAAGAAGAATAGTCAAGTGGGACTTTTTAAAATAAGATGCATGGAAGATGGAATAAATCAGGCCACTCTGGAATTTTCTACCTGATCCTATCAGACCTAATCAAGGAATTCAGGTGATCCTCTCCAGTAGGAAACAAATTAGAAGTCTGAGCAGACAGCTACTACATATGTAGCCTATTACGGCTTTGAAACTCACAAAAATGACATGAGGGTGGGTTGTATGCATGTATCAGTCCATAAATGGAGCTAGTGTATGGATGAATACTGACAAAATCTTGAAGTCCTGACTCTAGACTAGGGTCAGGCAAACTTCTTGGCCTGAGTGCTGCATCGGGTTTCCAAAATTGTATGGAGGGCTGGTTAGCAGAGGCTGTGCCACCCCAAACAGCCACCTATCGCCCAGCCCCTCCCTCTATTCAACCCCTCCTGCTTCTTGCCTCCTGATGGCATCCCCGGGACTCCTGCCCTATCACATTAGCAGTGCCATCAGGGGCTCGTTCACCTGCACATCTACCAATGTGATATATGCCAATGTGTGCCAGCAATGCCCCTCGGCCATGTACATTGGCCAAACCGGACAGTCTCCACACAAAAGAATAAATGAACACAAATCTGACATCAGGAATCCTAACTTTCAAAAGCAGTAGGAGAACACTTCAACCTCTCTGGTCACTCAGTAACAAACTTAATGGTGACAATTTTGCAACAGAAAAGCTTCAAAAACAGACTCCAACGAGAAACTGCTGAGTTTGAATTAATATGCAAACTAGATACCATTAACTTGGGTTTGAATAGAGACTGGGAGTGGCTGGGTCATTACACATTGAATCTATTTTCTCTGTTAAGTATCCTCACACCTTCTTGTCCTCTGTCTAAAATGGGGCATCTTGATTATCACTACAAAAGTGTGTTTTTTTTTCTCCTGCTAATAGCCTATCTTAATTAATTAGCCTCTTACAGTTGGTATGGCTACTTCCACTTTTTCATGTTCTCTGTATGTGTGTATATACACTTACTATATGTTCCATTCTATGTGTCTGATGAAGTGGGCTGTAACCCACGAAAGCTTATGCTCAAATAAATTTGTTAGTCTCTAAGGTGCCACAAGGATTCCTGTTCTTTTTGCAGATACAGACTAACATGGCTGCTACTCTGAGACCAGTATTAAATTTTGTTTAAAAGTATGTGTCTATCTGTCTCTATCTATCTATCATCAAAATTTTCCCTGGAACCTCCCTTTTCTCTGCTGCCCCCCTCACCCCACATTAGTTCTTATGGGGAAATTGGATTTGCTTAACATCGTTTTGCTTAAAGTCACATTTTTCAGGAACATAACTACAACATTAAGCAAGGAGTTACTGCACACTTCTTGCATATCATTTTAACAATACTAGTATTCCTCAATATAGGATTTTCTGTGTAAAATGCTATTTCTAATGTGTGATTGTCAAGGTTTCCTCCCCCACTCTGCACTTTAGGGTACAGATGTGGGGACCTGCATGCTTAGACCTGGTAACACTGCCACCAGCCAGAAGTCAGTGTCTGGCACACTCCCTGTCCCCCCAAAACCTTCCCTGGGGAACACACATCCAAACCCCTTAGATCTTAACACAAGGAGAAATTAACCATTCCCCCCCTCCTTTTCCCCCAGACTTCCCCTCCCTGGATTGCCTTGAGAGGCTTCACACAGATCCAAAACTCCTTGGATCTTAAAACAAAGAGGAATTAACCATCCCCCCCTCCTTTTTCCCCCCACCAACTCCTGGTGAGTCCAGACCCAATTTCCTGGATCTTAAAACAAAGAAAAATCAATCAGGTTCTTAAAAAGAAAGCTTTTAATTAAAGAAAAAGAAAAGGTAAAAATTATCTCTGTAAAATCAGGATGGAAAATGCTTTACAGGGTACTTAAATTTATATAGCCCGAGAAACCCCCTCTAGCCTCAGGTTCAAAGTTACAGCAAACAGAGGTAAAAATCCTTCCAGCAAAAGAAACATTTACAGGTTGAGAAAACAAACATAAGACTAACACGCCTTCCTGGCTAGTTACTTACAAATTTGAAACATGAGACTGATTCAGAAAGATTTGGCGAGCCTAGATTGACGTCTGGTCCCTCTCAGTCCCAAGAACGAACAACCCCCAAAACAAAGAACACAAACAAAGACTTCCCTCCACCAAAATTTGAAAGTATCTTGTCCCCTTATTGGTCAGGTGTCAGCCAGGTTTACTGAGCTTCTTAACCCTTTACAGGTAAAAGAGACATTAACCCTTAACTATCTGTTTATGACAGTGATAGAAGTAGATGAGAAATGAGGGCAGACCCTATGAAATAAATGTATTGGCTCTGGGTAAATGATCACAAATCTGTCTACATATATCTTGAATGAATGAAAATATGAACAGTTGAATAGTGAAGATCAATTTAAGTATAACTTATGAAACTGCTACTTGTGTGGCAGATAAATACTAAATATATTGATAGGAATACTTTCTAAATATCAGGGTTGAATTGACTAAATTGCATGCTAACGTTTCCACAAAGTCACTAAGCAATGACTGAACTGTCAAACAAAAAGCCTGGGCAAAATTAGGCAAGTCAGTATCTACAAGCATACGCTGGCGCAGCAATGTGTAATAGCAAGAAAATTAATGCCAATGCTTTTTAAAGAAATTATCAGCCACTTCAATTTGGTTTCCTACAAGGAAATGACAGCTGTGTCAAAGAGAGTGAACATCTTTGTAACCTTCATATTTAAAATGGATCTTTGAAAATAGTCCTCCCCTGGTTAGGGTTGGGGCTTGTAGCCTGGTGGTATAAAAGAAAGGTGAAAGATGAAGACCAGTGAAGAAAGCAGCAATATTGATGCCAACTTTTCCTGGTCCACAATATGGACCACAATTTCTCTTTGAAAACAAACATACTGGCTACCATTAGCTACAGAGGAGAGGGATTCTGGTCCAGCTCTAGCAATATCATCCTTTCAGTTACAAAAATAAAATAAAAACAGACACTTTTTAAAAGTCAGTTAAAACAAGGGACTCAGAGTTCTCTACCTCTTAGACAGATGTTTTTGCACTCCTGGATGGGTGACTTGGATGCACTATGTTCTAATCTGGTATACAAATTACACACTCTAGACTACATCCATGGCTAATGTAAACCAGTGCAGCTCCACTGAAGTTAATGGAGCTATCCCAATTTACCCTGGTTGAGCAACTGGACTATGTTTAGTATTCATTCCCAGTTCTGCCCTGAGGAGTATAAATCCGATGCAATAGTGTTAGATAAAGTAGAGTTACTTTTCATTTTTAACTGCTGTAACTGAGAAGAAGATTGGGTTTCCAGTATTATCAATTGTTGGTTGCTTCTTGGCTGAGATTTCCTTTCCGTTAAGATCCATTTTGACATACACATCCCTAAAATCCTCAAAGGGATCATTTCCATTTCAAAGTTTGCAGGTGTGGTCTTTGGCCAGGTGAGAGCGTTTTGCCCCTATTTCAGTTGATGGACATAAACCACTTTAAGCAGATATTAAGCATATGGTAACATGTATTCTAACACCTTTTTAGCCATATTTTATCCCCCAAATCACTTTTTCTAAACTTGAATGATCTTTATTTAAAATATCTTAAGAACTGTGCCAAGGACCAGTTTTAAGGCATGGAAAGTTGTATTCAGAATTTATATTGTGAACTCTTTGAGCCAGGTAATGTTCATTACTATATATCTGTGCAACACCTAGCAGAATGGGATCTCAGTCCAGTTTGGTTCTCTAGCTACTACTGGAATACAAATAGCACTAATTTCTCGTGGTTACTAATATTCTAGAGTGTCCCTGATACTCTGGCAGACTTTGTCAAACACTGGTAAAAATACTTTTTTGTTGACACATACTATATGAACAGAGATTTACTCTTATAGTAGTCCATAGTGATGCCAGATGAAATGAGGGCCTGACTTTGCTATGCACTGTAACATAACTAGTTAAAAATAGTTCTTGATCCAAGAAGCTTACAATGAAAACAGATGAGAGACAGGGAATTGTAGCACACGAAGACTAGAGGCTAGGCTTTTACAGGTATTTAGGCACTGAGTAGAATTTTTTAGGGGGAAAAAACTTTCACTTAAATGCCTAGATGCTTCTGAAAATCCCACTTAAATACTTTTCAAAATGCCTAAATACATTTCCAAAAACTGGCTCTATGTGACTTGATGATGGTCATATAGGGAGTGTGTGAAATCAAATCACCCCAGACCTCCTAATTCCTGGCCTACAAGACTGTTCTCCGACTTCTAGTTGTTTTAAAGATTTAAAGATAAATATTACCATGATACTATATGTTCATATAATTTTATGCAACCATAAATAGTATACACAAATCATGCGCATCACCCATTAGAAACTGGCATGCCTCTTCCGGCCTTTCTGATTGCCGCTTAGACTCTTCTGTCTTTGCGCACAAACCAACTACTGCTGCTCCACATGAAGTAGACTGCAAAATAGCAAGTCCTTGGCTTCTTCACTTCTTCTCCCCCTGCCTCCTGGGAGTGAAAGAGTGCACTAGACCCCTTGTGGATCCTTGCTTCTCAATTTCCAAGGTGGACACTCCTTACCAATTCTGTCTGATTGTGAGGAGAATGTGCCTCCAGTCCTGTCTACCCAGTTGTGGTCAGCCTTTAGAGGCTAAACAACAATGTGTTGGGTTTTTTAGGAGAAAATACTTTAAAAAGTCTGTCCCTGCAACACACATTTGTTAACACCTTTTAAAAAAAAAACCTTTCATAAACTGGAATTAGTGTATTTTATATTAGTTGCTAAAGGTTTGGGCACCTCCATCTGATAACAGTGGTGCTCGGTTTTCTGATTCTTAACCTTTACAAAATTAAAGTGCTAATTCTAACAATCAGAGCAAGGTATTTATTTGCTTGCTTGTTTTTTCTTGTGTGGTAGAAATCTCATTAAAAGTATACTGAACAAAGCATAAATGTGCTATAGGGAATAATCCTGTGCTCACAGTGAGAGGCGCTAATGACCTATTTAGGTCATTTCCAGTTCTAATTCCTTTGGCATTGTTTTAAACATGAGGGGCAAAATTCATCCCTGGTGTTAACCCATTTGAATCAATGGAATTACCACAGGCATGAATTGGGTCCAGTGTTTCCAACCTCTACATCTGTAGAGTTCTCATCACACTTTAAAAAATTAAACAGCAGAATAGATATAAATGCATTTCCTTCCATTGATCTAAATTTAACAAGGAAAAAAGTTGCAATAAAATTAGAGATACTGAACTATCCATAGGAGATTCCAGTACGTTATTAGCCTTCTCACCCTGCCACTTATCTTCAAATGCACACACCACCAGCAGGAAGGATTTAGGTTATATTTTAGTAATCCAAATCTTGTGGGTAGTGGGTTTTGCTGAAATTGGAGCACTTGTTACTATAATTTAACTACAAAAAACCTGCATTTAGTAAAGTAAAGGATTTGACTTCAGTGCACAAAAGCAATGAGGTTTACAGCAATATCAGTAAGGTTGGGGTGTCAGCCTGGATTTCCTTGGTTTTCTGGATTTGTCAAACATTTAACAATGCTTAAATATAGGCTTTTTTCATGTTGATAGTGAAATTTCCATAATGGTAACATTTTTAAAAGAGAAAAAGGCTAGAATAAGCAAAAAGACAGGACTGATTGTGGAAAGGAAAGTTTGTAGTCTAGTGGCTAGAGCATGATACTGAAGTTGGAAGACTGGAATTGTATTCTTAGCTTTGCTACTTAGTGTCTGACTTTGAGGAAGACATTTAGGCCCAGATTTTCAAAGGTACTAAGGTGTAACTGCACTCAGCATTGCAACATCTAATTGATTAAGGAGCCTAAATTCTCATTTTCAAAAGAGATTTTTTGACCCTCAAGAACCTAAATCCTATCAAATGACAAGATTTTTGGCCAAGTGCGTAAACCCCTCTTGAATGTGAGATTTAGGCTCATAAATCAGTAAAGCATTGTAGTGCTGAGCACACCAATGTCTCAGTACCTTCCAAAATCTGCCCTTTATCCTCTCTGAGCCTCAGTTTCAATAGCTGTAAAATGGGGATAATACTTACCTATGTAGTGGGGAGTTCTGAGGCTTAATTCATTAATATATGTACTTTGCGATAGTCAGATGGAAATGCTATGAAAATGCAAGGTACTATGCTATTATTATGGATGGGAAAGACATTGCAATCACTAGTTAGGTTGTTGAAAGACTTTGGAAGCTAACTATTAGTGCTGACTGGACCTGTTTTTTGATGAAATTTCATTTTATCAAAGCTAATGTGTATCCATAGGCTGGTGGTTAGGGCACTAACCTAGGATGTGGAAGATACAGGTTAGAGTCCCTGTTGTGCCTAAATCATAGTGATCTGATATGAAAATTGCTCTGAAACAGGGAAAGTAGGGACTTGATCCTAGATCTTCCTCTTCCATATGCCAGGACAGTGCCATAATCATGAGACTATATGGTGTGAGTATCTCTAAAACAGACATCTTGACACAATTGTATTTGCAAAAAATGTTTGACGTTGTTGCTGTCCAGAGAATGACAATTCTGTTTTGATCTAATAGCTACATTGTGCTTTCTGCATACTTGCCTCAGAAAAAGCATAGAACTGCTTTTGGAAGTTTCATATTTAAATATGATGAAGAGAAAATGGATCTTGACACCTTTTTTACAAAGGATATTTTGTGTATCTGGAGGGGGGCAATATGTACCATCATTCTAACCAGCTATGTACATTTTTATGTGGTGTGTTTTCTAAATCTAGGCAATTGTGTGCGTCAGTCTATAGCTTTTCCTGTCACACTGCATGTTACAGTCTATTACTTTCCATTCCAAATCTAAATAACATGTTTTTAGAAAACTGTGCTTTTACATTTAGCTGCGGTTTTGCTATGTCAGGTCTGATTGTACCCTGCAATGCATATGTAGCTTTTACGGAGATTTATAGAATGATAAATTATAGAATAAATGAAAGGGAGTGGGGTGTGTGGAAAGAATCTATGCAGGTTGTACCTGTCATTCCTTTGCTCTGTGCTGCAGATGTTACCTTTTTTTATATATATATTTGTTTATGTACAGGTTATGTTCAGAATGAGATGACCACTACATTTGGTAATAGTAATGGCTTCCATTGATACTCAGCCCCTCATCATATATCTCATGATGGTATATGAGGATATCACCAAGTGATATACTTGTGGTAACTGAGTAGCAACAATTTCGTGAATATTATCATTTAATGGTGTTTACTGTATATTGGGTCTAATATTATATATTACCCTTCTCAAGGAGCTTATATACGAGACTCACGATTTGACTAATGAGTTTAATCACAGAATTCTACCAGTCTTTTCAATTAGATGAAAAACAGGCCTGGCAGTGAATGATGATTTAAGAGCTGATGTTTTTCACTTATCAAAAGTGTTACTGCCAAATCCCATTTGGGGTCATTATATTCTGCAGGGCTTTGGGTACCAGGACTGAGATCTTGAACAAGACTTTATTCAATGGGGAGTCAAGTCAGTGCAGAGAGTATTGCACTGGAGTGATGTGTTCAGTGATCCAAGCTGCTAAGTAACTTAGCTGAATCCCATTTTGTATCAGTGGAGATTTCCCAGATATATAACTTCATACCTATATATGAGTTGCACAACCAAGTGTAGAGGTCACAGATGCATGAATCACTACAAACAGGTCTGTCTCTAATAGGATGAGGTATCCTCTGACAGGGCCGGTGCAACCATGTAGGCGACCTAGGCGGTCGCCTAGGGTGCTGGCATTTGGAGGGCGGCATTTTCTTTGGCAGTGACTGCAGCGGACAGATCTTCGGATGCCCCGGTCGCCGCTGGCATTTAGGCGGAGGGAGCTGGGGCAGGGGAGCGTGGGGAGAGCCGCCTGCAGCAAGTAAGGGGGGAGATGGCGGCACGTGGGGGAACTCCCCGCCCCATGTCACCCCTGCCTCGCCTCCCCCCCGAGCACGTCATGGCTGCTTCACTTCTCCCGCCTCTCAAGCTTGCAGAGCCTAAGCTGATTGGCCCTGCAAGCCTGGGAGGCGGGAGAAGTGAAGCAGCCACGGCGTGCTTGGGGTGCTCGTGCGCAGAGCAGGGGTGAGGTGGGGGGGAGTGCTTCAGGGCGGAAGGTGGGGAGCTGCCGCAAGGGGGGCGCCTCAGGGCGGAGGTGGGGAGCTACTGTGGGGGGGTGTGCCTCAGGGTGAGGGCGTGGGGAGGGGAGGGTGCAAGGCGGAAGTTTCGCCTAGGGCGCGAAACATCCTTGCACCGGCCCTGCCCTCTGACCATTCACATATGGAATGGGAATTTTATGCCACTTTAGATATATGGATATCTGATAGTTTTGAGGATTCGTAAGTGTATGTCTATAGTGCAACAAAACACCTGCAGCTGGCCTGAGTCAGCTGAATTGGGCTCATGGGACTTCAGTTGCAGGGTGATAAAACTGTAGTGTAGACCCTGGCTCCAGCCCAAACATCTGAGACCTACTCCCTCACAAGGTCTCAGAGCCCAGGCTCTTGAACAAGCCCAAGTGTTGGCTGTGAACCAACATAATCTGAGCGTAGATGCCATCGACAGTGAGGATGTCAGAGACTACATCTTGAGCTCTGAGGGTATGCCAGCACAACTGCTGGGAGCAAGTTGCATCCTGTGTCAATAGACTAGTGTTAGCAGGAATGCGAGTGTGGATGTACGGCTCAGTCTGGCACTCAGGCTCTGAAGCCTAGGGAAGAGTGGGCTTCAGAGCCCAAGCTCCTGCCTAAGTCCAAACATCAAAGCAAAGTCTACACAGCTATGTTTAGCATGCTTGCCCAAGACCTGTTAACTTGACTCTGACAACCTGGGCTCTGAGATTGACTCACTGCATCTGTATAGACCTTACCCCTTTAGTCCATTTTCCTATCGGCTTCATCTCAAATCTTGTCTGGGTTCAGCTTTACACAGCTATTTTTCATTAAGGTGTAGATTTTGTCTAAGTACTGAGACAGTTGGGAGGTGATACTGTTTGTTTGTTAGGCCCAGTAGCATGCAGACAACACCTGAGTTGTCTCACTAGTTCTCCTAACTGCTGAATAAGATGGAGCCTGTGGGACATAGCACCTGCTTGTCCTCAAGACAGGAGCATTTGCCCAGAACAACTCCACTGGCTTTAGTGTGAGGGGAAGAACTAGAGCCATTTCAGGGCATTTCTATTTACCTACTTACAGCTTCTTGGAATGGGACAAGAGTATTTAATAATCTTCAGTATCAAACATCTAAGAGGTCCCACAGGATGCATATGGATGCATTTTTTTCTTGTTTATGGTCAGGTGGTCATCCACCAGAACAAGTGTTCTGTCACTGCCATGCTGCTCTGGACCTGAATGAAAAAGATCTAGGAGATTGTCAGCTGATAGGTGATGCTGATGACTTTTCAACTCCTGCCCCCTATTTCTCAATTTTCTTGCTCAGTGAAGCGGAGGTTAGACACTAAGTCATAGTTTGTGCGGTCTCTATTGTCTGGTTAGATGGGTGTCTTGGGGTGAGGGCCCTGCCTGCAGCCTGTGGCATGAACCAACAGGTCAGAGCAGGGAGCTGGGTCAGCCCCGTGTGACAGGAGCAGCTGCAGGATGAGTGAGGGTGGGCTCATTTTTTCACATCCTGGGGGCAGGGAAGGTGGAGGTGGGGAGTTCCAATTGCCCATAGTGCATAAGGCCCCCAAAATGTTTAATCTGGCACTGGTCTTATTCCTCTTTCTAAGGGATTTTGCCATCTATGTCTATTAAGTCTGTTCTCCCTCCTCATCCCCTTTTCCAAATAAATCAAATTATTTTGGGTACAAGAATATAAATGGGACTATATCCATGTTACGGAGGCAGAGACTGCTATGGAAGTAATGCAGTATTTATTATGTATTAAAATTTGGAAAATCACTGTACACACTGAAGATTGGAAGGCTTCTCTGTCTATCTCTAGTTCTATAAACTTCAACAAGCATTAGACCACAACATAGATTTAGAGTTATGGCTTTAAAATGAGACTGAAGAGTTCCTATTTGTACATGTTCTCTCAACTCCTTCTCTCAACTCCCTGTCTTCTGCACAATTGTCTCTTAATAAGGGTTATGGTAAGGGGCTTCCAATTTAAAAAAAAAAAAGACACAATCAGTGGTCCACTTTCCAATGACAGCTGGGTTTATGAGGCTGTATTCATTAGTTAATAGTTAGCACTGATGATATGTTACATCATTCATGCTTTCCAAAATAGATCCCTGAGACAAAGTTCGCTAGTTAAAACAATAGTGATGAAGTTAATTTGAATCAGTTGACATCTTGGTTGTTTAGCCTACAATGTGAACAGTGATTTTTCCAAATTCAGAAAAAAAAATTCAATTAAATATGCTATGTAGAGTGGACAACTTAAGTCCAGAATTGGCCTTTTGTTCAACCTAAATGTCCAAAATGCTTAACTTAGAAACAAGATGACGTAGGTGACATTATGAGGCTACCCCGAAGCATCCATGAAACCAGAAACTTACTTTGTGTTCACATTCTCTGTATAGAAAAAGTGTCCGAAATTAGTAAGTGTAAAGATATCTTTACTAGTATTTCCATATCCAGTGTGGGTTCTTATTCTTCAGTGTTACAGGGGAAAAGTCAGTTCTGGACAGCTTCCCGTTTTCACTGGAGGCAAAGAAAATATTTCTGATATTTTAAATTGTGTATGTATCTATCCACTGTGATGCATCTTTAGAGGGAGTTGTCTCTAAAAATGGTATTTAGTTATTTCCTGGTCACTTATTAATGTTCCATCATAATTCCAAGAAATAATTTATTCAACATACAGATGCACTTACCAGACAGAAACAAATCCAAGTTGCAGAGCTGCAAGAATGATTGCTGTTCTTTTCAAAGCTGGTTTTGGGATTTCTTCAAAAAGGAGAAAAGGGCGAAGAAATTACCTCTAACAGAACAATTTCGTTGGCAACAATACTCATTACCGATCACTGGAGTTAATTAATTACTTTGAGATTATGGTTATCTGAATCAGCCACTTTGGGTAAGATATTACCATATGTCTCCTAGACCCCTAAACAACTTAGATCTTCAAAACAATGTTTGGAATACATGTAGGAACATAACAAATAATAAATGTTAGTTTTAATATTATTTATTATAGGAGATTAAAGGGAGATGAGTCTTTTTAATACAAATATAACAGGACTAAAGAAGTATTAGGAAGAAAGTAGGTCTATTAATAAATGATGAAGGTGAATAAATTATTCAAAAATGACTGACATGCTAAGCTTGTTTTTTAAAATCTGCCTTCATCAAGAAATCTCTGCGAAGAAAGTCTGACCCTTTAGTAAGGAAGCAAGAGTCTGCTAAAATAATCACTGATACAAAGTAGACATACATGTACAAATTAAGTAATTGACATTCTGCAAATCAGCCAGTCCAGATGGTCTACAACATGGGGTCATAAGAGCTATTACTATTGACAATATTGAAAAATGAACAACTAGGAAGGCACCAAAAGATTTGAGGAAAACAGATGTAATACCAGTTTTCAAAAAAGGAAAGCATAGTGATTCTGATGCTTACTTTCCTTTAAACCTAATTCTCAGGGAAAGAGAACCTCGGAGGGAGGGGGAGAGGAGAGACCCTGGACAGACAAACTTGATTATTATTGGTTTCCTTATATAAAATTACTGGATAAAGGGAATAACAGACGTAATCTATTTTACAGCATATTTACCAAAAGTAAATTTGTGGATGATTGACACACATTTAGATTTAAGAAAGTCATTTGATATACTTATCTCAGCAATCCCAACTAAATGACACAGCTCAATTATCAATCATTTACAACCAGTAGAGCAAAAAAGATGAAATTATTTATTTGTAAAAATTCAAATAGTGAATACATTTGAGGAAACAGATCTAAATAAATGATTTGCCATGATCATTTGCTTTTTTCTGCTAGAATGGTGCACTGTAACATGAAACAAAAACTACCTAAAAGAGCATAAACACAGGGAATTAAGATTATTTAACTAGGGGCACAGATTCAAAGGCATAAAGGGCAGAAAATTAATGGAAGTTTGGGAACGTAATTCCCATTTGTGCCTCTGAAAATCTCCCCCTTGGTGGGTTACTTCAGGGATTGATGAAAAGTCTTTTTTTTTTAAATTTAACATCTTTCTTAGACTGTAGAAGTCAGCCACAGGCCTGAATATGGGAAAGTGAAAAGTCCTATTGTCCCAGGAAGAGCACTGAAAACACATTTTCGATCTGGCAGGTGTAATCTGTCCAGGGTCTTATCCATGCAAAGGGATGATGCACAATCTGTTCCATTTGTTAGTAAATATGCCACATTACACAGTAATCGTTCAGAAGAGGTCAACAAAAAATAATCCATTGTCTGCGAGTAGGGATTGAATTATAGGGAAAGATTAAAAGAGAGAAATATTATGTACTGTGGCTTGGATGTAGCTAAGGTGGAAATTCAAGCTGTCTGCAAATAATTGAAAGGTATAAACCATATGGATATAAAGGAATTATTTAGTATACATATTTATAACTAAATGCTATAGGATGTATACAGGAAAGTTAAAGTTTTGCTGAATTTGGGGAAAATAACCCTGAAAGTGAAATGTACAAGACTGTGGTATAACTAATGTTTATTTCTTGTTCCTTTTAAAAATGGGCAGGGCAAACCACTAGAAAATATTCGGTAAAGGACACATCCTTGTTGGCAAGCATATAGACCTAGTCTTTTATTTTTTTTATTTTTTTTTCCATTAGTACCTTCTCTGATTCTGTGATCATTCAGAGTGCTCAGCATCAGCAGTGATTTGTTTCAAAGAAATAAATGGCCAAAAACAGATTAATGAATCTTTTAGACATACTAATGAAAAGGAGGACTGCAGACTTGTATTCTAGATACAGATCTCTCTTCAATTCTAGATCTCTCAGCTTCCCTGAGACTCAGTAGCAGGTTTTCTCAAGATCAAGACAGTTAAATGAATTCCCCAAGGTTATACATTTGGGGCCAAATTATACCATCACTTACACCTGTACTTCTTAATTCAAGGGCCTTCCATCATCAATCAATGGGTGCTTACAGCCCTAAGCCTAAAATTTCATCTATCCGTTGTGGAATTTATTCCCTTGCAGGGTCAATTCCGGAGAACAACTAACTTCTTATAAACAAGGAAACTAAGGCACTCCTTGTCTGGAGGACAAATGTAATTACAAGTCTCCTTGGCTCTGGATAGGTAACTAGTGGAACCTGTGTGAATACTCTATATGCTGATATAATATAAAGCTATGGTTAAATCAAGTCTCGTGGCAGTCTTCAGCTTTAAGACCAATTACTTGCAGCATATTAGGATATGCAAGAATTGTCACAGTGGATTCTAATTCAAAATTATTACTCTCCATTTTCTAACAGTTTGCAGTCAGCTAATACCACAAACATCAGTGTTTGCAGAAATCTACTATATTTCCACACCAAACCAAGAATTTAATAAGCAATTAATTGCTGAAATGATGCATAGCTATCTGCAATAACCATTTGTAGACATTCAGTTCAGAAGGAGAATCAAATTGAGCTGGTCTGATACTTCTAAATGTACCTGTGGGGGAAAAGATGGCTAGTGAGTGATGTGATTAATATAGGGGTCAAAATAAAAGGGGAAAGGACAAGGTGTCATTTTGAAGGTTATCTTTTCTTTAAAAATACAAAAACAAAAGAACATGTTGTGAATGAAGGCAAATGCAAGTCTATAATTGTTAGACATAGGGTGAACCTGATTTCATGAAAGTCAATGGCGCAAAACTCCCATTGATTATAATGAGGCTAGAACATCACCCATAGATTTATATTTTGGCACCTAAATGAAAGTCACCTTCATTTCAAAGATAAGCAACTGCAGCTCCCATTGATTTCATGGGATTTGTGGGTAGCTCAGCACTTTTTAATTTCAAGCCAATGATGCCAATGAGAACATACATTTGAGTAGCTGCTCATGATGGAATTAAAGGTGTGGTTTATTGTCTGGCCCTAACAGGCAATTGATATATCCTTCAATATGCTAGATTATCGATATGATAGCATAATTTCTAGTCAATCAACTGAGCATGTTTCATTTAGAAATTACATGAATAGGAAACTATTGGTAAGAACATTTTAATTAAAAATGTTCTTGTTTTTAAGCGGGATAAGGCTTTTATAGCAGGCTTTGTGCTGACCCAAAGTCAGTGCAGAGAACTTTGGAGAAAACTCAGGAGCTACCCTGTTGAGTTGGCATTTTGTTTTTGTATTATTGAGCTTACTGGTTGTAAAACTATTTGAGAGGAATGTTCACCTAAATGGTTTGCCAAGTTGATTTCCCCAAACACCTGCAACAGAAGCCCACCTTAAAGAGAAGGATTTGTATTCACCTCTAAGCTTCAATGAATTTTCTCTTCTCTTCCATCATTTTCATCAGGGGCCTTCCCAAATACTTTTGTGTCAATCTGCACCATGATGTAATTTACCTAGCAAGAGGTGACCATTGGCTAGTTGTAAAGAGAGAGAGGTGGGGAAAGGATGAAGTTAGATTGTTGTGTTTAGTGTGTGGGTGCTAGCTGGTGTTGCTGGTCTATTATATACAGGAGGTCAGACTAGAAGATCTGGTGGTTCCTTCTGGCCTAAAATGGTATGACAAGACCACCATTGCAGCAAGACCTAGAGCCAAGCCACCTGCCACCAATCATGGTGGGGGATGTACCACCAGCTGAAACTGAAGTAACATTTTTCTGTAGCTAAAAATAAAAAAAATAGAGAAATATATTCAGTTGTGTTTTCTAGTGCTCCTATTGGTGAGAGTCACTACAACCTTCTTGACACTAACTCCCATTTCTTTTATATGTCTATACCATACCTACCAATTAATAGGATATATTTGGTTAGAATTGTTTTCTGAATTGTTTCAGTTCACTTCTGAGTCATCATTCATAATATATTTTTTTCAAAAAAGTTTCATCCAAAACTTCTATATTTTATTTTCTCTGTTCTTCATGTCTATCTTCATTTTCACTCTAGCAACTTATCTCTCCCCTCATTCCTTCCTTCGTCTCTTTCTACTATCACTGTTCTTCCACAGCCCTATGCTTTTTGCCTTTGGTGTACACATGAATGAGGAAATGTCTGCATTTAAAAAAAAACTGATGTTTTCTTCAACTCATTTGACAAGAAATGCTTCCTCAGGAAACACTTATCATCACAAGGTGTAGTTTTGGCAGCCAGACCTAACGATTAGTTCTCAATATCTAGGAGAAAAAATATTGTGAAAAGGCTATCAATCCTCATGCTTTGGGGTATAAACTGATCACTGGCTGGAGTCAAAAGGAGGAACTGCAGAACTGGCAAGGTGCCTGATGGAATTCTCCTCATCCTCTGGAATGTCCTCTATTGTCAACTCTTGGTAAAAAGACAACAGGTTTGATGGTCATTCAGGTACGGTAATTATGTCAAACCAGTGTAAAGCGTACCTTTAAAGGTTTAAAAACAGAGGTAAATTCTAAGTTCATGTGCACTGTAGCAAGTGTTTGTGAGAACAATGTTAAACTCGACTGTTTCTTATCTGTTTAACCAGTGCAAGCAAAACATAACTTTTTCTAAATCTTTTTCCTCAAAGTCTGAAAAGACATTGATATTCCAATAAATGTGTACCTTATGGGATAATTGCATCTCATCCTTATAAATGTCCCCTTTTCCTTACTTCAAACATTTTAACAATTTTAAGATAAATGATTATTACCACCAAATTGCCATAGGGGTACATTCTCCTCCCATGGCTCAGACTTAACTCCCAGAGCTATGCACATGCATTGAAAGGATATCATACTATTTAATTTTATACACACATTGTCAATAATGAGTAAAGCCTCTATTTTATTCACACTTGCCTGGGTGTAAGAGTATATCTACTCAAAATTACATATGGGCCATTAAAATGGCGTGATCAACATATTCATGCATAAATATTTAACAATTTCCCACAAACCAGCAAACAAAAGGCGTATTAAAGCAGGCTCCTTCTGCAGTATTTTTACATCTATCTAACATGCAAAGTTTTGTAAACGAAGCCCAGCTGACTAGTATTTTAAAAAATAATGCAGCTAGAAAGGTTTATAATGTGTTTCCATAGAATAGCAGTGCTTAACGTATCATATTTGATAGTGGCAGACAATGTTAACTATAAGACCCATTCGGTAACTTTTTTAAAATAAATCACTGTCTTCTCTAATACTACGTGTATTGTGGAGTTCATTATAAGTAACGTAGTGGTGTCATTTAATCAAGCAAGTAGTATGCTTTATTTCTTTTTGTTTGTCTAGTGTTAATTCAATTTTAGATTTTTATTTGAAAACTCTTGCTGACATCTTTATATTTTTACTCACGTCTCTAACTATATTTATCTGATTTTTCTGATAAATCCTTTAGGGCAGAATCTAGTGAATCCATTATCTACTCTACACTACTGGAATAAATTTTAGTACTATTGGGGAAAAAAATCCTAATTTTAGACATTCAATTCTTCCTTTTTTTATAGAGCAGTTCAGTGCAACTAACCATCTAGCTCTTGTATAATTATTCATATTATCTATTTTGATCTTTAATAGGCCTTGATAACTTTTACCTTTCTAAAAGACTATTAGCTACCTATCAACACATCGTGCACAAAATTATAAAAATAAGAATGGCCATACTGGGTCAGACCAAAGGACCATCTAGACCAGTATCCTGTCTTCCGATAGTGGCTAATGACAGGTGTCCCAGAGGGAATGAACAGAACAGGTAATTGTCAAGTGATCCATTCCATGTCGCTCATTCCCAGTTTCTGGCAAACAGAGGCTAGGGACAACATCCCTGCCAATCCTGGCTAATGATCCATGGATCTATTCTCCATTAATGTATCTAGGGGTTTTTTTTGGACTCTGTTATAGTCTTGGACTTCAACATCCTCTGGCAAGGAGTTCCACAGGTTGACTGTGTGTTTTGTATGAAGAAATGCTTCCTTTTGTTTGTTTTAAACCTGCTGCCTATTAATTTCATTTGGTGACCCCCAGTACTTTTGTTATGCGAAGGAGTAAATAAGACTTATTTACTTTTTTCCACATCAGTCATGATTTTATAGGCCTCTATCATATCCCTCTGAGTCATCTCTTTTCCAAGCTGAAGAGTCCCAGTCTTATTAATCTCTCCTCATACGGAAGCAGTTCCATTTTTTTTGAGGGGATCAAAAAGCATGTGGACAAAGGGGATCCAGTGGATATAGTGTACTTAGATTTTTCAGAAAGTCCCTCACCAAAGGCTCTTAAGCAAAGTAAGCCGTTATGGGATAAGAGGGAAGATCCTCTCATGGATTGGTAGCTGGTTAAAAGATAGGAAACAAAGGGTAGGAATATATGGTCAGTTTTCAGAATGGAGAGAGGTAACTAGTGGTATCCCCTAGTGGTCTGAACTGGGACCAGTCCTATTCAACATATTCACAAATGATCTGGACACAGGGGTAAATGGTGAGGTGGCAAAATTTGCAGATGATACAAAACTATTCAAATAGTTATGTCCAAAGCAGACTGCAAAGAGTTACAAAGGGATCTCACTAAAATGGGTGACTAGGCAACAAAATGGTAGATGAAAATCAGTGTTGATAAATGCAAAGTAATGCACATTGAGAAAACATAATCCCAACCATACATACAAAATTATGGGGTCTAAATTAGCTTTTATCACTCAATAAATGTTTTGGAGTTATTGTGGACAATTCTCCGAAAATATCTGCTCAATGTACAGTGGCAGTCAAAAAAGCTAACAAAATGTTGGGAATCTTTAGGAAAGGGATAGATAATAAGACAGTAAATATCATACAGCCTCTATATAAATCCATGGTATTTCCACCTCTTGAATACTGTGTGAAGATGTGGTTGCCCCATCCCAAAAAAGATATATTGGAATTGGAAAAGGTTCTGAAAAGGGCAACACAAATGATAAGGGGTATGGAACAACTTCCATATGAGGAGAAATTAAAAAGACTGGGACTTTTTAGATTGTAGAATATATGACTAAAAGTGGTCTATAAAATTGTGACTGGTGTGGAGAAAGTGAATAAGGAAGTTTTATTTACTCCTTCACATAACACAAGAACCAGGGGATCACCCAATGAAATTAATAGGCAGCAGGTTTAAAACAAACAAAAGGAAGAACAACTTCTTCACACAATGTACAGTCAACCTGTGGGACTTGTTGCTGGGGTATGTTGTGAAGGCCAAGACTATAGTGGGGATCAAAAAAGAACTAGATGAATTCAGGGGAGTGGGAGGGGGACGATATGTCCATCAATGGTTATTGGCCATGATGGCCAGGAATGCAGGACTCTGGGTGTTCCTAGCCTCTGATTGCTAGAAGCTGGGGGTGGATGACAGGGGATGGATCACTGAATGTTTGCCTGTTCTGTTCATTCCATCTGAAGCATCTGGCATTGGCCACTGTTGGAGGACAGGATACTGGGTTAGATGGCCCTTTGGTCTGACCCAATATGGCCTTTCTTATGTTTCTAGGGTAATATCTTGGAGCTGCAGTGAAGCTTCCCAGATGACTTAAGACTATCTCAGCATATGCTGCTTTAATCAAGGGTCTCTACATTCTAGTGGGGCAAAAGAAAAAAGATTGAGGCCTCTTCAGTCTCTGAAGCTGGGCACTCTGTGAAAAAGATATTTTATTCTGAAAAATTGTATTCTCTGATTCAAATGTTTGGTGGTTTGCCCATGCATGCTGGGTTATCTTGACTTATCTATCTTATTTACTATTGGCTTCACCATGAAAGCTATATCACATGGCAAGAGTACCCCTGGGCAGTAAGTTGACAAGAACTATAATCTTGTCATGGGAGTCCTGGGTCTTTGATTTCCTGCCAAATGTATACACCAGTTACATATCTCTCTCTGCCCAGTAGCAATACCACAGCTAGCATCATTATAAGCCCTGCAGCTCTTAATATTTACTTCAGGCTGAAACTGCTATTTAGATTGGCAGCCAGAGAGTGTTTTTGTTGCTGTTCCCATTTGCAAACTATAATCTTTTTTTAAATAAGAGGTGATCCTCAAAAGGCCATTACAATGAGTCCTTCCTTCTTGGTTTGCCTTGGTTTTTGATTCATGTTAAATTTTTAACTCTCTAAATTGTTAGTCCTTAATTTATAGACCTTTTGATTTTGGGGGGTTGGGGGAAGAAGAAACGTCTTACGTAAGAAAAGCTGCTGTTATGTACTGCCACCGAATGCAATGCTACTTTGGTGATATTGTAATGTCTATAATACTTGGATTACTATTTTTATTAAACTTAATATTATAAAAACATATAACTGTTAGGCAGAGTGCTAAAATCAAAAACTGAGCAAAGTGAAATCTGCTTTACTTAAAACATGAGCAAAAAGGTTCACCAGAAAACACCAATTTTTTTTTCTATATTATTGAGGCATCGATACCAGCCACGTAGTTAACTGTTTGGATTTTATATTTCAAGCAATATCCTTCTGTTTCACATTTTCAGGACTGAATTGGTCTCCATATTGGCATAATAACTTTTCATAGGACAAGTAGATGAGGAAGAAGATTTTTTTGAAACGCACAAATAGCTGTTAGAGACCTAACTGCCATTCGTGCCCTTGACAATCTCCCCCTTGAATGTTTTGAATGTTTTTTTGTAGTGGAAATATTTTAAAATGTTCCTTTCTGAAAATTTGTCCTGTTTCTTAATATTTTGACCGGGGGAGATCTCTAGCTCCCCAAACACACACTTTGATAGTATATCGGACATAGGTAACTTTTGAACAATTTTAAAAAATGAAACAGAGTTAATCCCCTTATTCAGAATAAGGTAATTGATTTTTCACAATTCTATCTGATAGAATTCCTCAAATCCCGCAGCTACTTCCATTACCTACTACTCTCAGCCTGGCTCCCTGAGTAGAGAGACAATTTCAACCAAACTAAAATGATTGAATGGAAATTTGCATTTATTCATCAAAATGTTTTCTTTGTCCAAGTCTTCCAGCCAGCTCTGCCTGACTCACTAGCTGAGCTCTGCAAATGGTGGGACAGGAAGGCAGGGTGGGAGATATGGGGTTTGTCTCTGAGGAAGGGATGTGGCTTTGGAGTAATGTGATGGGGTGAACAGGGATGTGACGGGAAACCAGATAGTGACTAGAAGATTTGAGGGCTTGTTCAGGGTGTTACAGGGACTGAGAGTGAGGTTACCAGGGATATGCAGGAGGCACGGAGAAGATTCTCTCTTGTGGGTTGTCAAAACTGGAGTTTTATGAGCAGTTGGAAGGTAGCACAGAGTCACAGAACTTCCTCTGAGGCATCAGAGGTTGAAGCATTCCCTTGAAGCATCTGCCTCTGCTCCCCAGCCCACCATGACAGCGCCATCATGAGAAGACCGTGATGCACCAATACCTCACACAGAGAAACTAAGAGCTGCCCCAGGACTGCTGCATCAGCTCTCCAGAGCATTAGACAGGAGCACTAGGGGAGTCCCGAGTGTGTCTGTGCCAAGGCATCAGCCCATCAAGGGCTTGCTGCCTCAATGCAATGAGGAACAGAGGCAGATCGATTGGTGGAACCCACCAAGTGCCAGTGCATCAGAGGGCCTGGTCTTCTCTTCATACCCAGTTCACTCACTCCACTCTAGGCTCCAAGCTTTCATAATCATTCCCCTGCTTCTCCAATATCCAGCTTTCTGTTTTTCCCCATGGCAATATGCAACAGTATCCTGGGAAGTGAAGGGAAATGCAGCCAAGTAGAACACATGAGGGAGGGTTGAATTGGGATTTGGGAGCGTGGTGGGTAAATCTTTGATGGGCCAGAAGGGGTGTTAATGGATATGGGGGAGGATGTGGAAAAAGTAGGGTTGTAGCTGGGAGGGGTAGAATGGAAAAGTGAGGAATTGTGCTGTCTGGTCATTCATATACATGTGCTGTCACATGGATTTACTTTAAACACTTTTGAAAATTCTGGTCTAGTTCAATACTCAATTAAGCTTATCTTGAAACGAAGAAAAATGCTTCATTTAATAGTTGAAAGCAGTAGCAGCTACTGCAGATCCACGCAACAAAATAAACCAGCAAAAATGCTCTTGTCTTGCATTTTAATCTGTCTAGTAAGGAAGGCTCATTTGGTGGATTATCAAGTCTTTTGTGTGTGTTTTAGCATTTGAACATTTGCAAGAGAGAGTTATGGGAGAAACAGTGTCTTTCCAATAGTATCATTAGAGGATGATATTTAGAAAAGAGTAAAAAACTTGTTAAAATTTGATCTATGCTTCAGGATCTGCTGTAGAGTGAATCATTCATCTCTACAGTCAGTCTTTGTGCAAACCTTTAGCTTGGTTTCTGTATTCCAGAATCCTCAAAGCTTTATGAATTTAAGATGACTAAAGAATGTTAAGAATTGAAGTATCAGCTTGGGATGGTGTATGATTTAGAAGGAAACATTCTAGACTCCTGCCTCTCTCTTGTTCTGTGCCTTGCAGTCTGCATTAAATGTACTGATCACTGGCTGGGTAGAATGTAATTAGAGAAGCTGCTGCTGCTGGGAGCTCTTACCATCACTGAACTCTGTAGTAATAGGTTGCATTCATGCTGGGTTCTGTTTATTTCAGTGGACGTTTACTAAAGAGAATGGTACTCCCTATGTCTGGTACAGTGACAATATTATGAAGAAATAAAAAGTATCTTTTTTTTTCCATTCTGCCCGCCCCCCCAGGTAAACAGATTGGTGCTTAACAAAATTGCATGCCAAGGAGGTTGAACTGAAGGTCAAAGGACAAATTCAGCTCCTGGCTACACGATCAGCCAGTATTCAGATTAGAGAACTTGGAAGAAGAGGAAATTCATGCCGGTGGTTTATTTTTCAAATGAGAAGTCACCTATGGCATCATCTTACAAATCTACCATTGACTTTTCTTGAGTTGTGTGAAGTGCCAATTGTACGGGGAGACTTTGGCAAACCAGTAAAGTGCCTGAAACCACTATGGCTTATTGTTAAAGACAGCCTAGTCAGGAAGCTGTTAAAAGCAAGTCTCAGCTTGACCAAGGCAGGAGGGGAGGGGGGTTTAGGGTGCCACCGAAAGGGCAGCTTGACCCTGCGTCCTTCCTGATAAGAATTGTGTTGAAGTTGCTGATACATGCATTTTAAAAGAGTAGGATATGCCCCAGAAATATCTATTGAGGTCTCAAGGCTGCAAGTTCTGGAAAAACCCACACCTGGTTATTCAATAATCAGAAGGAGCCTCTTGCTTGATCATTGAAATTGCTTACTTATCAAGGTTTCTTTAAGGGACATGTCATTCTATAACTAATGTATAAATAAGGGGACTCATTTGGGGACTCTTGGGGACTGGTCTCTCCCTCTGGATGCATCTTGTGTTCCCCAGTGGCAGACAGGCTGCCGCTGTATCACTCAAAAGCCACACTCAGCTTTGGTAATTATCAAGGGTTCGGGGTGTTTTACTGATCTTGTTGCGGACGTGTGTAAGTGCTTGAGACTAGTAAAGTTTAGCTTTAAGTGACAGCACTCTTGTGTTGTCCTGTTTGTGCCAGCCATCTGTCGGTCAGACGGCCGTGTCTCCCCTGATTTATTTCCTGACACCTCCTTGCACAGAGTAAAAGTTACCAAGCGCTTTGGGTTGAAAGAACCCCGGGTAACACCTACCTATACTGGCTGAGGACTATTATCACAGATTGATAAAGAGCAGTGTAGTACTTTCTAACTATATGTACCATTCCCAGTGACAGTCTCATTACGATTGCACTAAACTTAGAGGTTTTGCAGACGTTTGGGTAAATAATTGGTTCAGTTTCAGACTATGCTGATTCACACCACTTGAATTTTGCCTTGAGTTTCAAAATAAGTCAGTTGATTTCACGAGGTGGTAACCATGCATATCTGAAAACTTCATGTGACTTTTGATCCAATGCCATTAATTGGCCCCAATTTAAAGTGGAACTACATACAGGTTCACACAAAGTGTAAACATTGCACAAAGCTGCAACAGAATTAAGTTGTACCAGACTCTCGATAAGAAGTTAGAGCTACTGAATTGGTGTCAACAGGCAAATGGCTCTATTTTGGCATTTGTACCAAGACTCCTCAGCCAGTAGAAATACCATTTGAGCTAGGGGAGATGTTCTCTTAGCTCTTGGTGGTAGTAGTGGAAGTTGTTACTGTATATTCCCCTTTTTAGACCCATAATCATGAAGGGTACCATTAAATCCTCCTAGAACTCTGAAAGGTTCACATCATGTGATAACACTCAGTCCTCTCATACTACACACTTTCAATCACTACCAACCCGGTCTGGATTCAAACCAGCACCCTACAGGCTAGGTTCTGTTATCACCTCCCTGAGCCAATTAAACCTCACCACTTGTTTGGTTTCCAGCTATTTGGTGTAGTATAGTAAGATTTCTTGCTCTTGCAGTAGACTTCTATGGAATACGACTGTAGTACAGTTTTGGATTTGTCTAGTACAGTAACTCCCCACTCAACGTCCTCTCGCTTAACGTTGTTTTGATTGCCGTGGGCAGGAGGGAGGGGGGAGCCTGCGCATCAAGTCCTTGCTCCTCCCCATTCCCTCCTGCCCCCTGAACATCACAAGCCAGCTGATTGCTGCAGGCAGGAGGGAGGGGGGAGGAGTGAGGACACGGCACACCTGCCCCCTCCCTCTCTTGCCTCCTGCCCATGGCAATCAGCTGGCTTGTGGTGTTCAGGAGGCAGGGGATGGAGGGGAAGCCTGTGCGCCATGTCCTCGCTCCTCCCCACTCGCTCCTGCCTCCTGAACGCCACAAGCCAGCTGATTGCCGGAGGCAGGGGAGGGAGGGGGAGGAGTGAGGATGTGGCATGCGGAGTAAAGGGGGAGCAAAAAGAGGCGGGTTAAGGGTGGGGGCTTGGGGGAAGGGGTGGCGTGGGCGGGCTGAGAGTTAACCCCCCCCCCCCGGTGCCTGCAGAGTAAGGGAAGCTGCCGCTGTGCAATGTGCTTCTCCTAGCCTACAGCACCTTCAGCTTCCTTGTCTCCAGTGCCAGTGGGCTGTGCCTGTGTGGGGTAAGGCAGGGGCACCTCTCAACTATAGTACTGTACTGTATGGCCAAAAAAAAAAATTCTGGAACCTAACACACACCCCCCTTTACATTCATTCTTATGGAGAAAATGGATTCGCTTAACATCATTTCACTTAAAGTCGCATTTTTCAGGAACACATCTACAATGTTTAGTGAGGAGTTACTGTATCTCCTGTTAAATCTGCTGACTTTCCCTTGAGGCTAAAAGGGTTTAGAAGGAAGCTGATTGCAAAAGGAGGGGAGGAGTGTTCAGGTACAAGAGGTAGCATGAGCGACCAGAGTGGAAGAAAGATACAGAAGGGACATTTAGAAGCTTTTAAAGATAGATGTATGGGGAATGGGTGGGGTGGGGGAGACAGTAGGAAGAAATAAGAGAAGGTGTTTGCAGGTGGGAGGGAGGGTGTATATGTGAGAGAGACATTATGCAGGGCTTTGTAAGTAGGACAATGAGCCTGGACCCGATATGGATGGTAAAATTAAGCCACTGGAAGAATGTGAAGAGGAAAGCAACATAGTAAGCAGGTAGCAGAGGAAAAGAACTATAGCAGCAGCAATCTCCAAGGCCTTTGTCTCATGACCAGCCCTCTCACAACGTCGATACTAAGAACCTGCCACAAGGCTCTGGGTAACCTTTCATCCTACTAATAATCCTGATAAGCAACCAGAGATGGTGGATTATGCCAGCCTGCAGTGTACCAATGATGTCATGTTCTGAAGTACCTGGTCTTCAGAAAGAGGCCTAGTCATATCCATGTCAAGAGAGGGTTCTGGTCAGAAGGAAGAGGGTATAAATTCCCTCCCTTCCCTGGTGAGCATGGCAGGTCTCTGTCCCACCTGAGACTCTTCCGGTCCACCCTTGGCTGAAGTAATTGCCAACTTTCTCCTCCCCTCAAATCCCCCATAGCCCCTCTCTTCTCCTGCTACATGGACACGGCCCCCACCATGCATTCAGTTTGTGGAGAGTGCATTATCAGCAAGATAGAGCAGATTATCTAGTACATATTTTCTTTACTGTAACTTTTGTGGAGAAAAGAGGACAATTTTGTAAATGAGTGACTTCTACAAACTGAGCTTTTTCTTTGATTGTAATGAATCTAGAAAACAGAAGGCAGATGCTGCATGATTATGTTTAATGTGACTATGGCAGGATTTCATCTGTGTTGTTCCAATTTATCTCTAACTGTACAGAATAGCCTTAAATGGGGAACATTTTCCTTATTTACTCCATGTTTATCATCATTACTTTTTTTTCTGAGCACTACAGAAGAAAAGGTTGCAGATGACGTGAGTCTAGGAAGCCCATGAATATAAAGACTATGCCCCAGGCAGGGCGGCTTAGCATAGACTAATGTGACGACTGGTCTTGTAGTGGTCATAAACAGGAAGAAATGTACATATATGTAAATAAGCAAACACTATATCCTATCTAGAGCTGCTCAATGCCCAACTTTGATCTCTAGGATTGATATAAGAAGCATTTTTTATGAGCTGTCCCTTTTTTACTGTGATACGGGTGTGGGGTGATTAGGCGTTCGACCAGGTGTGTGCATTGTATGAAAGTTTTGTGGGCTGTGAACCATTTCTTCAGCATTCAGTACCTTCTTGTGCTCCTGCTGTAGTGAGCAAAGCTCCTCTCTACCCACTTCTATGCTGGGCAAGAAGATGCATGACTAACCTCAGGAATAAGCAAAGATTGAGGGAACTGATTTGTGAAGTGTTTGAACATCTCCACGGAGCTGAGTGCCTCCAATGATTGAAGCCGGGCTGCTCAGTACCTCACAGGATTGTGTTCACATTTTTTCAGTTGATTTCTTTTAAAATGTTATCAAGCATGAGTCATCTCTTTTCTTGATGCATTGTAATATAAAAATGATCATGCTTTAAAAAGTCATTCAATCCCTCATCTGAAGTTTCCCTGCTCATCCTCTTAACACATATTTTTTTATATTTCAAGTACAATAGCTCTATTCTACTAAAAAGTCATCATGTTTGCCCAAACATTGCACAGTTAATAGTGTTTGTTATAGCACCTGATACAGGAATAGCACAGAATCTGGAAGTCAGCTGAGTCAGAAACTGAAAAGAGGAATGTGTTTTTGATCACTTAATTAAAGATTCTGTCTATTCGATAGTGATTTGAGATTTTTAAGCAACCCATTTTCATGCATTTACAAATAGATTTGTAGTTCACTATTGACAAATGAAAATCTTCTAGACCATCAAGCTATGCCACAGCCACCTCTGTTACAATGTGACTCTTTGTTGTTGTTGCCTTTATCTTCCCTCCCCTTGTCTGTCTTCTATTTGTCATTCTGACTTTTGTTGCATCTTCTTTCAAATCAAACTGTAAGGTCCTCAGGGCAGGGACCTGTTTGTACAGTTCTTAGCATAATGCGGGGCTCAATACTGTTTGGAGTCTATAGCTTGCTTCAATAAATCATTAGTATTCACATTGAAAAGACTTTAGGGATTTTCTAAGTGCGGTATCTTGTGAATCGTTACTTTATATATAGATTATGCACAGCACCATTACCCATACTGCTGTGATGTCAATGATCTCAATATGATATTAAAGTGGTAGATGATCTAATGGTGGCTTACATTTTAACAGTGCACAGGTTTCTAACATGCAAATTAAAATAAGGTCATAGTCAGAGTTTGAAAGTCAGTTAATGCAGAAAGCAGAATGAAAGTTCATACTAATCCACTAATGTGCATCTCAGTGGTAATTAATTCAGGTCTTTGTAGTGGTTCCAGGAAAGTAATTTATTATTCTGTAGGACGAGTCTGTAAAATGTGCTTTTTGGTTCTGAGGCATTCAATTATAATGAATAAATAATTGCCATAGTTTTGTTTTACAATTATTATGTAGTCTTGGACTATTAGAATTGATTTGTATCAATAATATTCTTCAAAGCTAGGGAAGCAAGAGATGTAGAAGGATCAGGTCGCTTTTAGTTTTGTATTACTGAAATGCCTAAATTAAAATGTATCTTCCCTTAGATTTACTGGCTTCTATGAAAGTAGCAACTACGCAACTAACTTTAGGATTAATATTTTAAATAAGATTATACAAAAGAGATCAGAATCAACATATTCTCTTTATGTAGAAGAGTATACTTTGGATATCATATTTCACCTAGGATTGATTTGTCTCAGTTATGCCTTGCAGACACTGGCTCATGCTTGTGGCAATGTAAAGATTCACTGCTGCAGGGTACATTCCACAATGGAATTTTTTTTCACTTTCCGCACTTTTGGGGCCGTCAGGCTCAAAGCGTGTCCTATTGTTCAGTTTTATTGTTGCATTAGTAGTATTAGAAACAAGAAAGTAGACACAGCTGAGATTTTATGGAAAGAATTGTTCACAGGAATAGAATACTAGCCATTGTTCAGTCACCCATGTCCACAAAAAAGGGCATATCTTAAAATAACTTCAATTGTCATTATCCACCACTGGCCTAAGGCGTCCTTAATTGATTGTTTGCTTAGCCATTACATCATTTAGAAATATTAGAGCTGAGTGAAATATTTGCAGTGAAAGTCAACTGTCATATAATAAGATTTTCATATTTTGTTTTAAATGGAGTGATTATCCAATTTCATGAAAACAAACCACAATTTTGTGACTTTGCTTGCCCTGAAACAGGTTGTGTTTGTTTGTTTTTTAAAGCAACAACCTTTCAATTTGTTGAAATTCTGGATTTTGTTTGGATAAAGGTACATTTCTGTGAAAATTCTGATACTTTCCTGGTTCAGGACAGCACTGACTTGTTTAGCAAAACACAGCATTTCTGAGCCCGACGCATTGCAGCTGTGTAAAGTTCTGTAGCTTTGCTGTTTTGCACAGCAATAGTATGCAGCTTCAGCATTCTATCCTGAACCCCCTTTCCAGCAGAAAGTTCCTCCTGAGAACTAAGTGCCCTCCCACTTCTCCATCCCACCTTCGAGAACCAGAGAGAGGATACTGCCTCCTCCATTAGTTAAGTGTTCCCTGACTAACTTTCCTTTACTGACAGGCCCGCCTCCCCAGATAGACATTCTTGATGCACACCGGTTCTTTCCCACCCACCTTCGACTCCGGTTGTGCTCCACCTCTCCACTATCGGTTCTTGGTCTGAGGAATAGACTGGGAAACAACAGATGGGGTCGGGAAGCCATGTTGGGGGGCTCATGCAGTGGGGAGACAGAATGTGATGAAATTGGGGTCTCTTAAGAGTCCTGATCTAGCGAGAAATGTTCTCTCCTTCCCAGCATTTCATCTAAACTTTGGAGCCTAACCAATCCCAATAGTTTTAAATACCTATGACCCTATTCAGTAAGAACTCCAATCAGAATTTCATTTGTGTAACTGGGGTTAAACTGGGACACAAAGGAGGATATTGTTAAAATGATCTATAATGTTAATTATTGCTATATTAACAATTATTGTAGTAAAGCCATTAAGTCCCAATTAGGATTAAGGCCAAGTTGTTCTGGGCTCTGTACAAACAGTCTGGACTCCTGTGTCTCCTACTGATTCCTCCAAAAACCATAAAATATAAAGCTACAAGGCTTGTTTTCAGACAAGGGTCCAGTCTTAGCTATGGTCTGAGCCGGCAGTCACTTCTGCACATAGGTAACTTTATGAATGTGAATAGACCCCTTGAGTTCAGTAAGACCAACAAGACTACTTAGATGTATAAAGTTAGTCTGAAGTCTAAGACTGCTGGGCAGAAACATTTGTTTCACCTTTATTGGTAGAAAACTTCTAAATTCAAGCAGTTGTATTAAAACCGATGTCCACAGGCAATAAAAGGCGGGGGCGGGGAGGGGACTAAAACCATCCATTATGGCTCATTGCAAACCAACCTGAATGTTGGCTTTGTACCAGCCCAGCAGGATTATAATAATTGATTTTGGATTTTTGTTGATAGCCTTTTAAACTTATTTGTTCTTTAAATTCTAACCACACTAACTTTACATCTAGATGTTTGGGGCAGGAGGGCAAATGTTTTTGCCATCTAGATTCCACTTATATTTGGAGACTGATGATATGTGTCCATTTCCAACTACAAGTAGAGTGCCAAAGTTTCTGACTTGCAAGCCTAATCATTGTAATATGCAATCAACATAAAAGAAAACAGAGGAGCTATTTTCTTACAGTCATTTGGGAGACCTTTGTTTCACTAACAGAAATGAAGTGAATTATAAAAGAATAAAACAAATAAAAATTTGACTTCTTATAAAGTGCAGTTAATGTACAAGGGATCTATCCATTTCTTGAGCCAAATTTTTATTTTTGCTCACTTTTGTAAGTAAGGAGATCCACTGGGGTCTGAGGAAGAAGAAATTCTCTCACTTCCTCCAGGCAATGAAACAAAAGTACAGCTGTCCTATAACCAAAACTGTAATCTCAGGGTTGAAATAGTGGGACAGTTCATGCTTCCCCACTCCCCTGCCACTCTTGATCCACCCCTGAAACCTACTGTGTTTAGGGAAACAGAGGGATTCCCTTGGTGCAGTCCTAGAGCCTCTAATACTTTTGCCACTATATTAAAGCTTGCACCATATCCCGTCATGATTTGAAATAATACTCTATGAAGACTATACACAAAACATTTTAGTAGTATATGAACCAGGAGCAGATGAAAGTGAAGAAATGTGGGGTTTGTTTTAGCTACAAAATTCAGAAAACTGAATTGCAAAAGCCAAGAGCAGCTCAGCACCATGACATAAGTGTCAGAATATCACAGCATCATTCCAGGGCAGTACCCAGACCCTGGAGTGCAGGTGGTGGGAGAGCAATGCTGCTTGGAGCAGCAGATGGCACCTTCTAACTCGTGTTCTGTGAATGGACTTCTGGAGTGCAGGGTTCTTGTTGCTTGTACGTGTGAACAGACCTTTCCTGTTGTCTAAGCTCCAAGAATGAACACCTGGGATACACACTGTGTGTGTTTCTGAGATAGTCTAAATGTGACAGTGCTGTGATACGACCTCTAGCAAACTCGAACCCACAATGTTCAGATTCAATTTGGTTATTTTGCTAGGGTTAGATATTCAATACCTTTTGTTAAACCCTTTTGGCAATGCTGTTGTGTTGAATAATTAGTTACTGTTATCCAGTCTATATTGTGAATGGATATTTAGTGGCGAGTCAGTTAACAGCACTAATATGAATACCTCATAGATACTGGTATCTCGAATCCACTATGGATAATTCATCACTTGAGCATTTCTGTATAACTCAAATGTGGATATTTTCCACCAATCTCCAAACAGTCATTTGTAAAGTCAGGTTATGATAATTATAGAATGGCTGCAGTACATTATTAGAGGATACTGAGCCCTGGAGAATGGAGATAATTATATTTTCACACTATTAAAAGTGTGCACTAAAATTTTATTTGTATACTTAAAAAATATGACATTTTAAAGTCATGAACATTTAATATTAAATGATGGCAACATATGGAGTGGTATTTCTTTCCTGATTACAGACAAATGAACTGTCAGTGTCACCTTCAGCACTTGTTCTTACTTATTATCCGTTATGAAATGCTACTTGTAAAGGGTCTATAGCAGTTTATAGCCATTAGCAAAGTAAATTAATTGCAATATCCACTGCTACGTGAACTTTGCAATTATTTTGCTATTCTCTTTGGTTTTGTTGAACATCATAGTCTCCAGCTGAACAAATATGACCCAGTTAAATAAATAAATAAATAAACTATCACAGATACTGCATCTCAGATTTGAGTGAGAAGTTTTGCTCTGTATACTATCCTTTTTACACCTTTGGATTGAAATCAGCTTGCTTTTTTTTTTTTTTAGTACTTTGCATTCCTTCCTGAATCTAAACATCCCCATATTTTTGAGAGTGAGATTTTGAATCTGAAATATGCCAGTTAAATTAAAAAAAAAAAAAAAGAGAGGTTATGTATTAAAGGCATGATCTAAAGCCCATGGAAGTCAATAGAAAGATGATGTTTCACTTCAGTGGGCTTTGGATTAGGCCACTTAAAATATGCCCACACAAGACTTATTTGCTAAAATGTTCTGCGCATAGACTAGATGAGGTATATTATCGATTCAGTCTTAGTATTGGTTTCCCATCCAAATACTGCTTCCCGAAGATTTGTTAAAGTCAGCAGGATTCTGATGTGGGAGTTCACCCACACAGTTCTCGTTTCAGGAGCCAACCTTAAGTTAATTGTGGACTCTGTCCTGAATTGTCCTTTATTAAGTTATGTGGAAATGGAATCCTCTGCAGGCAGATCTCAGGGTTTTCACAGGGAAAAATACTTTTGTTTCTTAAAAAAATTTGTATATTAAATTTAAATTTGTATTTTATCCAATGTAAATGTTGGAATCACCGGTTTAGGGTGGTCAGCACTTACCAGTTTAGCATGTGGACATCAGACACCTATTCTAAACACACAGACTGCAGTTTCTGACACCATGCTGTGCTAACTTTGGATAGAAGTTGATGTTTTAATGGCTACCACTGTATGTAACTAGAGCTGGGTGGAAAATGGTTTACCCAACCTATGAGAATTTCAAGATTGTGAATTTTTACCATCCTGAATTGGAACAGAAAGTCACAAATTAAAAATTGGAAAAGCGTTTCTTTCTTGATAAGTTTGATCCATTTTTAAAACATTTTGTTTTGTTATAGTATATTGGAATGGAAAAAAAATTCCTTTTTTCATTTCCAAATTGTTGAAAGGGGTGACTTCTACCATTTTAAAACCTTTAAAAAATTTGAAATGGGACATTGATCAAAACCCACTCTTTCCCATGAATAGCTGGCTTCCAAGAATAGATATTTTCCAACAACAAAACCTTTAGTCTCATAATTCTCAACCAATATGTAATGTCTCATGCTTTTGGAATAAGTACATCTGTGTTCATTTGAGAGAAGTTTCCAGGTATGTGTGAAAATAGTGTTAAGTGATGGTAAAACATATATTTACAAAGAAAATTTTAGCCCAGATAAAATACATACAACTTGCCCTGACAACAAATATTTTTTTCTAAATTGCAACCCTTTTCTGAACAAATAATAATAAAATCACTGTGGCCCTGACATTAATATTTTAATTTTGTTTGGTCCTGATTTAAACAGCAGAAAAGGCATTGAAAATTACAAGTATCTTTTTCCTTCAGTGAATGCTGTGCAAATAATTTTTGCAGTAATGTTGGGCTCCAACCACCCTCCTTTTGCTTGCCCAGCATGAAAAGCAATAAGTATGTGTACGTACATACTTGTGTGTACGTACACACACACTCTCTCTCTCTTATTCACTAATCTCCTAGGTTACAACAATCAGATTTAGCATACTTTCCATGTAAATTGTTTAATACTTTACAGTTCAATACAAACACAATTGTGCATGCAATACAAACAATGTAGGATGTGAATGTGCATAACCTAAGAGTTACCCATTTAAGTCCTCTTTAGTTGAGTCCTGGCAAGCATACATTAGAGAAGGATTTTAGACTAATTATTATGAATGTTATCTGTTTCCTTCTGTTCAAAGTATCCTTGGTGCAAGGTGACTAATAAAGTCACCTTAAGACTTTAGAGAGAAGGTATGTGAGATCTTTTTCATTAATAGTAGTTAGTCCAATTAGCCAAACTTTTGAGCTACACTGAGCTCTTCAAATCATCTTTGATTTGCTCAAAATCGTCTCTTTCCAAATAAATGTGATTATGTCACACATCTTGTCTCTCTGATATCCTGGGACCAACATGGCTACAACAACACTGCAAACAACCTTAAAGTTCTACTTTAGCATCAGTTCATTCTTTTCAATATTATCATGTGTTCCTCTCTAGGTCATCCCAGTGGCCTGGTTTCAGCTTTTTATAATTATATTAGAGATTTCATGGGGAAGGCCTCAGATGTTTCACCGTCATCCAGGACACGAGCCATCATACCGTGATGAAATTGACGTACCATTCGTATGAATCGGTCTGGACAGCCGAATTTCAACATGATCCTCCACAGGCCCTGGTGACTGACAGAGTCGAATGCTTTCGAGAGATCCACAAAAGTTTTGTAGAGTTCACAGTTCTGCTCTTGACATTTCTCCCGTAGCTGACGCGCAGCAAAGATCATGTCAATAGTCCCACGTCCCTTGTGGAAGCCGCACTGTGATTCTGGCAGTAAGCCCTGCTCCAGGTGAGTGATCAGTTGGTTCAGCAAAACCCGTGCAAGAACTTTCCCCGCTGTAGAGAGCAGCAAGATTCCACAGTGATTGTTGCATACCTGGCGATTGCCCTTCCTCTTATAGAGGTGCACGATGGACGTGTCTCTAAATTCCTGTGGAATGGATCCCTGCTTCCAGAAGGACTGAAACAGCTCAGTGAGTTTCCGTAGCAGCACGGCTCCACCGACTTTGTACACCTCTGCTGGTATGGCATCTGACCCTGGGGATTTGCCACTTGACAGCTGGTTGATGGCTTTCTTCACTTCGTTCTCTTCTGGTGAAGCATCCATGGAGTCATTGACTGCAACCTGGGGCATCTTGTCAATGGCCTCATCATTGATGACTGAGGGGCAGTTGAGAACTGCTTCAAAATGTTCAGCCCATCTCTGGAGAACCTGCATCTTCTCTGTAAGGAGCACAGTGCCATCAGAGTTCAGGAGGGGAAAGCTCCCAGAAGACTGTGGACCATAGAGCGTGTTGAGGGCTTCATAGAACTGCTTATAGTCGCTCCTGTCCGCGTATGTCTGTATTTCATCTGCTTTGGCGCTCAGCCACAAGTCCCGCATTTTGTGCAGTCGGTTCTGTACTGTTCTGCGAGCGTTGATAAAGGTGGTCGTCTTTGCCGCTGAGGATGGATCGTTCTGATATGCGCGATGCAGGCGGTGCTTCTCAGCAAGTAAAGCCTGGATTTCTGCATCATTTTCGTCAAACCAGTCTTGCCGCCTGCGTGTGGAGGGCCCCAATACCTTCGATGCAGCTGTATGGACAGTGTTGCGGAATCGCTCCCAGTCTCTCTCAGCGTCATCCTCAATACGAAGATCAGCAAGCTCATTCTCTAGGTCTTCTGCTAGATTTTCAGTGATGCGGCTGTTCTTCAGCTTCGACACATTGATCCTTTTGAGAGCCTTACAGCCTTGTGGTCATCTCTTCGGCATGATATGGAGCTTCATTTTGGATACTATGAGTCTGTGATCCGTCCAACAGTCAGCGCCGCACATAGCTTTTGTAACCCTGACATCTTGTCTGTCCCTTCTCCTGATGATGACATAGTCGATCAGATGCCAGTGCTTGGAACGGGGATGCATCCACGAAGTCCTGTTACGGGTAGGGAGGCGGAAGACCATATTGGTGATCAGAAGGTCATGTGCTACACAAGTTTTCAGCAGTAACAGACCATTGCTGTTACACTTTCCCACTCCATTTTTCCCGATGACTCCTTCCCAGGCTGAATTGATCTGTGTGAGAGGAAGATCTGTCCCAATAAGTCTAAATAGTATCATTCTTTCAGATAACTCCTGCCTAATGTATAGCTTTCTTTTCTTTCTTTGTTTCTATTTTATGATGAGCCTAGATGCCTGTTAGGGGGCTTATTCCTTCACCCTCTCACTTCTCTGGTCCTTCTCGCATGAACAGAGAGCAACAATACCCGAAGTCCAAAGACGCAAACAATTCGATGTTTATTGGGGTGAACTTCCAGCAAGCATGATTCCAGTTTCCTTCCTTAGTGTCCCCCTTCCCAGCTCTGACACCACAGAGCCTTGCCTGTGTCCCTGTTCCTGTTCCCATCCCCTGTTCCCATTTTCCCCTTTAGCAAGACATGATTTTAATTCCCCCATCCCCGGTCCCTGTTCCTATTTCCCCCCACTCCCTTTACAGGCCTGAATATCTATATCCTAACAATGCCATGGTAATAGGTGCACTATAAATTATTGAAAATAAATAATAATTGTGTATTGTCTAATACAGCTATGGAAAGGAACTGCAAAGTTGGATTAGTGTTGACAATATCTGGGGGAGGGAGCTGGGGAGAGAAATAATTGTGTGGATAGGGGAATGTAGGTAATTTCTCATCTGTGGAAATGTGTCTGAACCACTGCAGTGAGTACAGCAAGTGGGGAAGTGGACAGATCATCTGAAAAAGTCATCTTTCTAAAAAGAAGACTAATATTTTCAAAAATGGGCAGATGAAATTAGGCTGAAAATGCTAATTGTTGTTCCTAAATAGTTGGCTGTGGTTTGGTTTTTTGGTTTTTTTCCCCACCAAAAGCACTCAGCATGTAATTCCAATGAACTCAGTGGCAGTGCTTTGCGCTCAGCCCTTTTGAAAATTGGCCCACTTATTTAGGAGTTCAGGGCCTCAGTTCTGGAAAGCACTTAAGCACATGCTTAAATCCCATTGACTTCAACTATCTTGAAGTCCTCTTACTGTCCTCTTAAATTGAGGCCTACATCAGAATTTAACAGCCTACAGTTAAGCTTTTGGTTCTGAAAATTTTGATGAAAATTGTCAGCTTTTGAGTTCTAGAGGCATAGAAAGTGTCTGAATGATGAATCATTTCTATCTCTCTCTGAACTCTTTTTAACTCAGATACCATTGCGGAAAAAAAAAAACATTTTTCCCAAAGCAAATAAAAAAAATCCATTAATCCTTGGCTGATTCCTTGTATACTGCATTTCTGTCCAGTGAGATGTTTTAAAACCAAATTGTACACCCTTGTGAACAGAGATTTATAACTGAAATGTTGGCAGACTCTCTACCACAGTGGAATGCTAAGGCTCCTATAGGACACAATCGAACTGGATGTACATTGGAATATGCTGTTTCTAGTTCTCAAATGTGGCCCCCATCTTCCAATCAGAAACATGTGTGAGACTTTGCAGTCATGCACAGCCTCATTTCCGCCCACGTGCAGACTAATAGAGAATTTTTGTTTCGTGATTGATGGCACTTTGTGGCACTAAATCTTACATTTTGTTGGTGCAGTTGGCCTTTAAATCAGCCAGTACATGCTTTTACCCAACCTCACCACTCTTCACGTTGAAATTTGAGCCACTTTTGGGGAGCATATTTCAAATGAAGTGGGAATCTACTCTAAGGAAGTTTAACTAGTAGGACAGCTGGAGTGAGTTTAAATGAAATATTCACAGCTCAAGTGGTTTTAGTAACAAACTTTTTTCTGCACTTTCAATAACAATTCCTATTTTGTATGCATAGCAGCTCACGTAGGATGTATTGTCGACCATGTGCTGCTCCCCATTGCACTAAACAGTTGCATTCTATTACTTTGGGCAAGAATAGATATCTGAATTCACTTCGTATTTAAAATACCCCAGTATGCCCTGGTCCGTCTTTTAGCAAAGGTGTCCACACTATGAAATTCTCACTTCATTTCAGCAGAAAGGCTAAGGATTTAATAGCCAAGGAGACTGAATTACTCTTTCAGTCCCATAACTGATTCCTTGAGGACAGGGCTGAGGCAAAGCAGTTTGGAGAAACCTGGGCCTGATTTTTGAAAGGCACAGAACTCCTACAGCTGTAACTGACGTCAGTGGAAGAAGCAGGTGTTTAGCACCTTTGAAAAATCCCTCAGGCCTGCTTATTCTGGGAACAGAAGACTTTGGTCTCCAGGGTGGTTGATCTGGTATGTTTATGGAGCACCAAGTTCACCCTGTGTGTGTGTGTATGTGTATGTATGTGTATGTATGTGTATATATATATATACATACATACATACATACATACATACATACATACATACATACATACATACATACATATAATATGTGTGTGTGTGTATATGTGTGTGTGTGTATGGTGGGTTCTTTTCTTAGAAAGGAGAAACATTTGTGTATTTTCACTTTCTGCACAGAAGTACATACTGTCAGCATGAAAGGTTCCCTGCAATCAGTTAAATATTGATTATATTGCACTTCAGAAGACTGAAACTCCAAAATTCAGAATGCTGCAAAGGACTGTTTCAAAGAATCATTCCTGCTTCATTAGAAACCTTCTTTCTGCCCTCCTTCCCCAGTATGTTAGAGCAGCGGTTCTCAAACGTTGTTGCACTGGAATCCCCTTCTGACGACAAAAATTACTGCACAACCCTGGGAAGGAGGATTGAAGCCTGAGCCTGAACTTCCCCTCCCTGGTGGCATGGTGAAGCCAGACCCTGAGGTCTTCAGCTGGGAGGCTATAACCTGAGCCCCACCTGCCCAGGACTGAAGCCTCGAGCCTCAGCAACTGTAACACCAGCCCTGGCCACCCTATTAAAACCGACTTTGGGGTCCCGAGCCACGGTTTGAGAACCACTGTGTTCGAGGGTTATTTCTTGTTTGGCTGCTCAACCAGCCCCCTGACAGCAGTTGTTTCATGCTGAGAAATGCAGACTACAGCCATGTCAAAATTCTTTGTGCTTTCTAGGTAAATCTGATGGCTGGAGCAACCTGATCCTGACTGGGATGATTTAGATGGGAACTGGTCCTGCTTTGAGCAGGGGGTCGGACTAGATGACCTCCGGAGGTCCCTTCCAACCCTGATATTCTATGATCCCACTTCATCTCCTTCGCCATTAATCTCTGCCATTAATCTCTGCCACTGCCATTAATCTCTATCAGTGGACGTTTGAATTTTCCTAAAATCAAATTATTTTCTAACACCCTAAGTTATTACAAGTATCAGAGGGGTAGCCGTGTTAGTCTGGATCTGTAAAAGCAGCAAAGAATCCTGTGGCACCTTATAGACTAACAGACGTTTTGCAGCATGAGCTTTTGTTGGTGAATACCCACTTCATCGGATGCAAGACACTAACTTATTACACTAACTTAAAAAAAGACATAACTAAGTTGTTCTCTGAAACTGAAGCCTTGCTTAATACATTTATAATGCCTAACAAACAGCTTTATATTTCCTCAGATCTCCATAAACAATAATCAATCTTCACCACAATCCTGTGGGGTACAGGAAGAACTGCTATCCCCATTTTACAGCTGGGGAAACAAAAAACAGTCAAGTTCACAAAGTGAGTCATTAGCACAGCCAGGATTGGATTGAAGAGTTAAATGCTCAATCCACTAGGTCACAGTGCCACTAAGAGCCACAAGCACTGTGCAAGGATGACGGGGGGCAACTCCCACAACTTTTTATTTTATTTTACCTTTTACTTTTTGTGGGTCACTTTCAGACAGATGTGACCCACAAAGGTAATCTGACCTCACTTCTAAACTCCCAGAAGTCTAGGTGCCCCCTTCAGCTTCCTGTGTGAGTTCAGAAACTTAAGTCTCCAAATTGAATCAGTAATGGATGATTTGTTTCCAAGCCCTGCAAACCAAATCCTAATGGGTTCATGCAGTACTAGTGAAAAGTAAATGTACTTATGATAATTTTGGATCCTCTGAACTCTGGATTTAACACATCCTCATGTGGGTACATATTTGTTCCAGTAATTTCCCTGTCTAAAACCATAGGTCATTGGGTTTTGAGTAAAGTAGGCATCAATACTAAAACCTGAAATAGTTTTCTTTTCTGTAAAGCATATTAATACCCCTCCTTTGGTTGTTACACAACACAAGATGCACTGTTTAAGCATTGACAATGAATGAAGAAATGGCTTAAAATTAGTTTTCTAATCTCACTCTCCATATTTCAGATCCCATAAGTTTGTGGTGGCTGTTTATTGGACACTTGACTTCAATTACCGTACATTATTGTTTGCAGAGTTGTAGCCGTGTTGGTCCCAGGATATTGGAGACAGAAGGGGAGTGAGGGACTACCTTTAATTGGACCAAATTCTATTGGTGAAAGAGAAGCTTTCAAGTTCCACAGAGCCCTCAAGGAGACCTCTATGTATCTTGAAAGCTTCTCTTTCACCAATAGAAGTTGGTCCCATAAAAGATATATTTTCTCACTCACGTTCTCTCCAATTGTCATAGAAAATTACATAGTGAGCTTATCTATAGAAAATACATTTTGGGAGGCATCAATTAGGAAGATAATAAAGGAAACATGAGTAGTAATGGGATGAAACTAAGACCATATAGATTTAGGGCTTGATTCCTGTCCCTGAATCTTCATGTATTACACTGCCTAAAATATTACCGGTAATACTTTCTAACCTCAATAACCAAATCCAATGTAACCAAATTCAATGCATTTTATTTTACATCAACATCAGCTTCAATTTGGGAGGTTTGTGCAGCTGACAGTGGTTCTGATCCTGCAAGGTGCTGACCATTGCTGATGCTGAATGCCCTGTACTCACACTGGCTTGGAATCCATGGGAACATGTATCCACAACTCCTACAGCAGTCAACAGCGCTCAGCCCCTTGCAGGACCAGGCATAGTTTTTACTGATTCCAGCCAGTAAGATCCTGGTTAAACATGTATTGAGGTAACATTATTGTACTTGTTAGGCAAGCACCGGTATTAAAATGATGGCAGCTCCAGAAGGTCGTGTGTTTTTTCTTCTTTGTTATAAGCATATAGCAAACCTCTTGACTCATGCCAAGACAGGATGGGAAGATTGTAGCCTATAGTTGGGGTTTACCCCAAGTGTTCCTTCATGGGTCAGGCAGTCCTATGGTCCAGAGCTGACTAGACATGATACCAGGGGGTCTATGACAGTAATCTATTTACTGGGCCTGATCCAAAGCGCACAGGAAGCAATAATGATTTTTCCCCCATTGACATCAGTGGCTTTGGATAAAGCTCTATATGAGCTACAAGAGACTGTACATATTATAACTACCTGTAAGTCTTGATCTTCTGAGGTGCTGTGATCTCTTATCTGCCATTGACCTCAAGTGTGATGGCTGCCATCTTGGCCAGCATGCCCAAGACTGAACTGGAGATCTCCAGAGCTAAGAGCATGAGCTGCTACAACTTGAGCTGAACAGGCAAGTCACTCCAGCTGGGGCTGTAACAGACTTACATCCTTTGCACTCTAGGCACAGAGTGAGACCTGTAATACACATTCACCAGCGAGTTATACAAGCTCAGCACCTCACAGGATCAGGTCCCTAATGATTCTTAACTGTCAGTTAACAGTCCTAAAGAGTGAGGGAATTTTTTAACATTTAAACATTAATATATAATGTAGCCACCTTGTAATAACTGAACATCTCACATGATTTTTTCCCAAGAAATTGACACCCACTCCTCCTAACCATTTCATGTAATGTTTTTAATTTTCGTCATAATTTTACCTGATTTTTGTGTGTTTCTTACCTTCAAGTCCCTGCACAGCTCTGACATCTACATCTTGGTCTTTTGCCTTATTGGGATTTCTTTTTGACTACTATCCTCACTGCTCTGCTAACAATCAGTCTTGATGCTCTGGTTGTTTTCTTCTCCCAACCCCATCCCCTTGTTATAGGCGCTGACTCCATGGGAGCTACGGGGTTGGAGCACCCACGGGAGGAAAAAATAGTGGTTGTTCAGCACCCGTCAGCCATGACCATCAGCTGTTCGGCTGCGGGTGGGAGGTGCTGGGGGAAGTGAGAGGGAAGAGGAGGAGTGAGGGTGGGTCATGCTTGGGGGGGAGGTGAGAAGTGGGGGCAAGAGGGGGTGGAGCCTTGAGCGAGGGTGCGGAATGGGGGTGCAAAGAGGCATCGCGAGGGGGAAGGGGCAGAGTGGGGGTGGGCCCTTGGGGTCGAGCAGGAGTGGAACACTCCCAGGGAAAGCTGAAAGTCGGTGCCTGTGCTCTGTTTTCCATGATCCCAAGAATTGCCTGTTAGCAAAGGCATCACACTTTCCTCATTCATACAACCTTATTTTGCATTCACAAGCTATGAGTTCATAATAAATAAATAAATCCATTCCCTCTTTGATTTTCCTAGCATGTTCTGTCTTCTCAGTTATTTCATGTGGGGCTGTATTCACCTTTGTGCCTTGTAAGGTGTAAAGCATGCTGTGGATCTAAATAAATATAATCACTTTATGACCAGTGAGGGTTTTATTGCATTATTTAGGAGGAAACTGCATCAAACAGATACAGTGGTACACACAGTTCTTCATTCTGGCCTATCAATTCTAATAAGGAATACTCTGCTGGATTTTAAAACAAAAACAAATAAACAAAAATCCCTGATTGTCTCTTTTCCTCCCCTGACTAACTATTGTGCTTATAATTATGTTGTCAAGCCAGAATCTCCTATAGAATTTTAAAAATATATTTGTCTTCCTGAACTGTTAATCTGTTTTTGTCCAATTGATTTGGACTCAGTTAATACGGGGTTGTGAAAATCCTGTTTTGTTGCAGCATGCATTGTGAAGTATTTTATGGTTCATAATGAGGTCTATTTTTTTTTTGTAAGGAGGAGGTACAGTATGTTCATGTTACAGATGCCATCAGATTACTTTTGGATTTGATATATTCATGAAGTCTATCATCCCTCATGAATGAAGCATTCCACTGCTAGATGCACCAGTTGAAACCTAGCACTCTTGAATTACTAAGGTCATAATTCAGGAGATGCTTAAGTCTGTCCCAATGCAGAAAAGCATTCAACACCCACTTAATTTTAAACATATGCTTAAGTTCTGTTGCAATTGCCTATAAAAACTGCATATTTGTATGTATGATATTGCTATCGTAGACTGCACATTTTCAGACTCCGGTACACAATAAGTAAGGTGCTGAGCATCTACAGCACTTTAGAAACAGAACAGAAACATTCTTCTCGGTGGGTTAAAGCCTGCCATTGGAGCTTTGAAGCTTATACAGATCTAGTTACAAAACCAGACTCAATTCCAATTGCATTTCTTTGAACTTGGTTTGAACCCAAATCAGGAAAGGTGCAAAGGTATATGAACTAATCTATTCTCCTTGCTAGTCTCAAACAACTATTGCTTTGTAATCAGTTTAGTGTGGTTTAAGGATATTCATCTGTTTCCGTGATTACTCATCTCTCCACACAAGCTAACAATAATGGCACCCTTTAGAGCATAATAGCATACATCAGAATATACCCAAGACATTGTTCTTGCACTGTTTCTATAATTGAAGTATTGAGTTGGAAGCAGTCAGTAGGCACAATTGTAAAAGTATTTAGAACTAATGTTCTTGGAAGCAGTTATTGTACATTCAAATAATTCTCCATTGTACTGGATATTTTTTTTCTCTTCATGAAACTTGTAGAAGGGTTGAAATCAATGCAGGTTGTTTTTTTATTTTATGACCTTGAATCTTGAGGATGTCAGTAAAGTTATTTTTTTCAGACAGTGTATTTGCACACTTGAAACTAGCCATAGAATGTTTTATGCCTTAATTTTTTGAAGTACAAAGAGTTAAAAGACAGAGTATAAAGTGACTGTCACAATAGAGAACTTCTACTATTCAAAAAGATTTCTGGGCTGGAAAAATTTAATTGACTTTATATAGTGACAAACCCAAGGTATTTATACAACAATGCCAGTCCTAAGTTGGATAAAAGAGGGGCTTTGCAGTTGGGTTTACAACCTACTCCGGAATGTATTGCAGCAGAAGCAGTTCAGTTAAACAAACTTGAGGCAGGTAGGTTCCTATGGAGTTCAAAACCCAAGTATGACAGATCTCAGTGAAAGCCAAAAGGAAGCTGAGATTTCGAGACATTGAAATCTTATGACCAAATCTGTACAAATTAGGTGTGTGGCATGTATTTCCTTTGTATAGTATGGGAAAGCTGGCACACGTTACATGAGAGAGTATTTTTTTTCTCTATCTGAACATACTTGGTGTCATTGAGATGGGCAGGAGGTGGCGAGGTGGTGTCTGATGGCTCTACAATCTCTTACCCAGGAGAAGGAATGTGTGAAAGAGCTGTAGGAATTATGCTAGATACCATCACAGTGGAGACCCTGCTGGCCTTAGAGCCAGTATATGACTGAATAATAACAGCCAGGCAGCAAATAAGACATTCCATATATACACTAATCCAAGTATATGCACCAGCAAACACAGCAGGTGTGCAGCAACTGTTTTATGAAATACCTAACCATGCAATCAAGTTGATAGGCAACTTCAGTGCACAAATCAGCAACAAATGTACTGATTGGGAGGGAGTCACGTGCATAGCACTGAAAGGCATCTAAACTGATAATGGTAAATGGCTCTGTACCACAGAGATTCAAATCATCCTAAAGATAGAAGGCACTCTCAAGAGGATTCACAAGTTCACATGGAGATCACCAGACAATGTGACTGTCAATCAAAGAGACAGCCATCTTCTCTGAGCGATGTCAGTCAGCAGAGGAGCAGATGTTAGCTCAGATCATTATATTTTAGCAGCCAAATTCAAATTCCGATCGTGAAGAGCAGTAGAGAAGCTCATAGCAATAGAGAAGCTCAAGGACAAAGAAACACAGATCAGATTGCATTTAGCAACCACTCTAGTGTTTTACAGGACTAAGCTGATGCAAGTCTGGGATATAGTCAAACTGGAAGAAGACTTAGTTGAGACATCAGAGGAAGTAGCAAAGCTCCAAAGAGGGCAGAAGAAAGATGCATGGATTATATGTGTAACATGGGCAGTACCAAAAGCGCTGACGTAGAGAAAGGAAGAGTGCAAGACAGGACGAACTCTTAGGGATGGTTGCAAGATACAGAGAAAAAGATAAAGAAATGAACAGATTGAGGCAAGATAGAAATGCCTGGGTTCAGGAGAAGGCTGCAGAGGCAGAAAAACAGCACAAAGAGGAAATGTTATTCAGTTCTATAGAATAGTGAAAGACCTCTCAAGAGGAACCAGACCATCACAGGTGAGTCCCATCAGGGACTCTGATGTAGAGATGTTGACTATGCATGAAGATCAAGGTAGAAAGGACATTTCCATTCCATAGTAAACTCTCCAGAGTTGATGATCACACACAAGTTGGAGACATATCAATGATAAGTTAGTAATAGAAGTGGGACCAATAACACTGATTAAATTTAAAGCAGCCATTAGAAGCCTTAACCAGGGTAGAAGGTTCCTAGGGTTGACAGAATTCAAGCAGAAGTACTAGAAGTCAGAGACAAAATTCTGATTGAGAAGTTAACAAAACTCTAACAAGATATGGGTGAGAGAATAAGCGGCACAAAACTGGAAAAATGGCATCATGGCATTGCCTAAAAAGAGCGATCTTACTCCATACCCAAACTGGAGAGGTATTTTACTGCTGTCAATCCCAGACGAAGTAATGACTACTGTTGGGCTGAATAGAATGAAGAAGACAGTGGATGAAATACTGTGTGGGGGGGAGGGAAACAGGCTGGATTTTGTCCAGGTTGATCTTGTTGTGAACTGATAGTCACTGTTTGACAGATCATCAAAAAAGCTACTGCTTGGCTCAAATCCATGTTAATAAAATGTATTGACTTTAAGAAAGTTTTCAATAGTGTCTATAGAGATGCTGTAGAATACGGCTAGAAGTTAGGGATACCAGACAAGCTGGTCCAGCATGATAAGGAAGTTATATAATGGAATTAGATGCATAGTAAGATCAGATACAGGCCTGGGGGAGTGGTTAGATATTGTGATTGGTGTTAGATGGGGGGGGGAGGTGTTTATCACCAGTTCTCTTTTTGTATTAGTAATAGGTTGAAAAATGAAGCTGGCAACAAAAGGCATCATGAATGGTGTAAAAGGAGTTAGCGAAGATGAGATGCCTGACCTTGACTTTACTAGGTCTCTGATATGGATTGGAATGATTGTCCTTACATCAGAGAGAGAACAGGAAGTGGCAAAAATTAGATTGAAAGTAAAGGCAGAGAAAACCAAGATTATGAAAGTAGGAAACTGGACAACAGATGCAAAGATGAATGTGGACGAAGAAGAAATCAAACAAGTAGAAGAGTTCTGCTATCTGGGGAGAGTAGTGACATTTGAAGATGGCTGCAATTTAAAAAATATTCATACAAGGTTAGGAATAACAAATACCACTTTTGCAAGGGTGAACAGCATCTGGTCAAACACAGGTCTCCATACTAACCTAAAGGTCAGATTATGCCCTGCGATTGTACTGTGTGTGCTAGTGTCAAGTGAAGATACCTGGCTCATTAGATGATGATAAAAAGAGATTGGATGCTGCCCATCACAGATGGTTGAGGAAGATATTACACATTTAATGGAAAGGCAAAATAACAAATGTGAGAGCAAGGGAGCTGACAGAGCAGATTAGAAAATATCGTTAAAGAAAGAAGGCTCAGGTGTTTGCGACATGGACACCATATAGAAGATGGGAGACATGCTAAGCAAACAATTAATTGGGTATCCGAGAGAAGAAAGAGAAAGCAAGGCAGAACTGGCAGAAGACAGTGACAAGACGATACTGAATGCATTGGCATCACTGGGAAGAAATACTGCAACTAATGAGCTACTGTAATCAGTGGAAGAACTGGATTGACGGATATGTCAGTGGCACAGGAGGAACTAAGTTTTAAGGTTTACACATGGTACAGGGCATTGGTTTTGTGGAACAATGGGCCACTACTTGTAGGGAGAGGGGTCTGGACATGGAGGCTATCTAATCTTCTAGGGTATAGGCTGGCAAAACTAGACAGGAGCGTATTAAACTACTAACAATGGGGAGGGTGAAAAGAGGGAAGAAATGAGCACTCATTCAGCACAAAAATCAAGATGCCAAGAACAAAATTAATCAAGGCACCAAGAGATGTGAAGAGAAGATTGTTTGTTTTTAATAGCTTATCAATATTAAGAGGAATTGGAATTACTCGTTTATTAGCATAAATTCAACCTGGTTAGTATTACTGAAACCTGACGAGAAGCCTGCAAGACTTGAATGTTGGAATCACTGGTTATAACCTATTGAAGGACTGAATGGGCAAAATAGGGTGGGGGGGAATAGAACTCTGTTAAAATGGCATTATGTGTTTTGAGTCATTGACAACTTGGAAACAAATGATCTTGAGTGCTTTTGGATCAATGTTTTAACCAGATAAACCACAAAATGGGGTATTACTTGGTGTCGTCTGCTGACCACCAAATCACACTGGAGAATAGGACAACCAGTTCCTTATGCACTTGTCTATAATGTGTAGGAGCAAAAAAACCTGTTGCCATGGGAGACTTCAATTTGAGTGATATGTGCTGGAAGTCTCATGCTGCCAGTACTAAAAGGTCCTTTGAATATCTAAAAATTATAGATGTAAATTTCCTAACCCCAAAAGCGTTACATGGCTGAATTCTATATCTGATAAAGAATAACTGATCACAGAATTAAAATTAATGATTGCTGAGGTACAAGTGATCACAACTTGAGTACATTTGTTACACACAAGCAGGATAAAGTCCCAACTAGCAAAATGTATGTACTTGGTGCCTTTTAAAAGAGACAATTTTACAAAGCTGAAACCAGTTATGAACCAAGTCGGCTGAGAGAGAGAATTTAAACAGCAAAAATGACAGATAATTGGTAACTGTTTAAGAACATTTTACTAGATGCCCAGAAAGCCACAATCCTAAAGTCAAGAAAGAAGGCTACAGTGGTTAAAAATACCAACCAGTGTCAGGTTATGTCCATACTGTAAAATAGGGATCTGATTTCCCTGCTTGCTTCACATACTCGTGCTAGCTGTCATCAAACTAGCATGTGTTTAAATAGTAGAGGACACGTGGTAGCACGGGCAGTGGCAGCAGAAGCATGGCTTATTTGTGCAGAGTATAAACTCACCTGAAACCGGCGGGTACCTATGTTGCATGGCTAAGTCATGCCACCACTGCTGCTACCTGTGCTACTGCAGCTATACTGCTATTTATTACTCATGCTAGTTAATGTGAGTATGTGAATGCAAGCAGGGAAATCACACCCCTAGCTTGTAGTGTAGACATAGCCTTAGAGGGGAAGTGAAAGCAGCTATAAAAATATTTATGGAAGTTTAAAATATAATTTAGAAGCTAGGAATGATAGAAAAATGTTAATGAAGCAAAAGGACATGGAGAAATCTAGGGCTAGCAGCATAAATTAAAATAAGGAATCAAACTAAGCAGTTACCCAGGACTTAAATTTTATATGATTTCATATGTTCACTTTTGCTTTATTGTTGTGTCCATTTTCTAACAAACATATTTAGGCTGTTGTTGGGGACTCTGCTACAGAGCATCATTAGAGAAAAGGAAAAGGAACTAATGGCTGGTTGTGACAGAAGTTGGAGGCCGAAGACGGGCCTTGATGTGGTGCATGGTTTCCATAAGCTGATCCCAAAAGCTGACTGTGGTCAGTAAGTGGGACACAGAAACACCAATGACCATGAGGAATGGTGGGAACATGAGACCACTGGTTACAAATACCAAAAAACAAAATTCCCTCCAGATTACTATAGCACTAACCTACCCAAATAGAGAGACAGCCCCTCATGCTACAGATGGCCTTCATTTATATAGAGAACACAATTTTCCAGACCTCTATGCGTGCCTGAATACCACTTCCTTCATCAGCAGTACAAGTCACCACCTGCCTCATTGTTTGTTTTTCATGTGAATCATAAAGTGAAAAATATATAACTGTTAGTCTAAAGTGATGGGCAGATGGGCAATAGTTTAGTAATAAACACAGAAAAAATTCCTATAAAATGGGTATGCAAAGTGTAGAGAATGTTATGGATGCAAACAGGCCAGAAGAAACCGAGAGCCAGGGACCTCTTGGTGCCAACTGGCGGAGGACATAATGGGTGAATATAGGCTGACCATATGTCCCGATTTTATGGGGACAATCCCGATATTTGGGCTTTTTTGATATGGGCTCCTATTACCCCTCACCCAGTCCCGATTTTTCACACTTGCTATTTGGTCACCCTAGGTGCATAGGAGTTTACAGGAATCCCGTGGGTCTGATATCTACGTCATAGTTGGGCAAAGAGTGACATGTAAGGCCTCTATGGAGAGCCTGTAACCCACTGATCATCATAGGTATTGCAAAATTTAAGGAAGGATATTATTTTTAAAGTTATGTATCTGTACTGAAATCTGTGCTCTTAAGATAAAGACACATCAGAAGTGATAAACAGGTTCTGGACAGGCAGGGGGTAACAACCTGACTGGTTATTATCTATTGTGTGTCTACAATGCAAGTACTATGACATCAGAGCAACCAGCTAATCAAGATTGCAAAGTAGACAAGAGATGACAAAATCTACAGGAATGAACACACAGTGGGACATATCCTGTTTATGATCTAAGATCAAAGAATTAGGCTGGTGTATCAGAAGAATGGTAGGAGACACACTGTATCCTTCACCTAGGGGACAAGCTGCCAGTATGCTTGTCTTATGAATGGAGGGTCAGAACCAGCCTTGCTGTTAAACACTGGGATAGAGTGAGCTAACCCTTTAATGAGACAGAGTGTCTTGTTAGTTAGGCCTAGGCTCAAGAAGGCTTATTATGACTTTATATTAGGTGTAACCAGTTTGTTTCCAATATTCTTACCTACTTTCTATTACTCGAATCTTTTGTTAAATAAACTTCTCTAAGTGCTGTGATTTTAAGTGGAGCTGTGATAATGAGGTGAAACTGGTAAACTGCGGTTTGTCCCTTGTGTAAATACTGTGCATGTCCAGTGGAACAGGGAGACACTGGGGTATGTTCCGTGGGCTTGAGAGTTGCCGTGTGCAGAGGGAAGCTAGAGCCTGCATAGACTGGGAGGGGAGTGCTTGTGTTGCCCGTGGCTGATGGAGTCAGCGAACTGATGCCTGCCGGGCACAGACAAGGCTTTGTCACTCCTTACCAAGGGTTGCAAGGTGCATCACAACCCTGGGTAACCTCAGGAAACATCATAGAAATAATCTGAATACCCACATTAACCCATAAAATAGTTAGTTATAGCATGTCTGTAGATCGGAAACAATAAGACGTTTGCACAGCAATCCTAAGTAACCCCATGACATTACTGTAACCCTGATTCTCCCCTGTGACATTGCCAAACCCTTCTGGCCTTTGGGTAAAAAGCTGAGTGAGACCTAAACTCTCAGTCCCTGTTTGACAGTGTGTGGAATTACTGTTCGGCCACAGGGCTCAGCCTTTTATTTATTTATTTATTTATTTTTATTTTAATACTTTCTCAAATAAAGTCATGTTTGTTAAATCCCAAAGCCTATGCTATTTGAAATGCCAATATTTCCCACCACACAAATGTAATCTGAACAGTTTGGTATACAGCCACGAGGAAGAAATTGCAAGTCAATAATAGCATATAGATTACTGAGAAGGGAATCTTCGGAAATAATGTAGATTCATCCCAAAAGCTAGTTTATATATTTTAATACCTGCCCTCCCAACCCAGCTGGAAATCTTATAGCGCAGTCTCAAATTATTTATAACTGCAAAGTTCTTTGTTTCTACTATTATCATTTTTTCATGCCAGGATAGGTCAGCTATGGGGGAGATATAGCATGACATTGCTTTATTAAAGCTGACACTTTTGCCATGGATTGAATGAATTTTAATTGTGTGTATGTATGTATAGATGTATAATATTTAGCCACAGATCATTAGCATTCAGGCTCTGTTTTGCTATTAACTAATCTGCTCCAAAATATTTGAAATCAAATTTATTTGCCAGCCAGCTATGTTCAAAAATATAATTTAAAGACCCGGGCACACATTCTTGTGGTTTAGTTATGTAGAACATAGAGGAGTTGTCAGTCAGTCTCATTAGCAAGGAAGGCGAATCAGTGCATTCTGCAGGAGCTGTCACTGTTTTTCCTCTGGTTCTGATTTATACAGTGTTTAAAAACATGTATTTCTCTGTCCCTTACCAGGAAAGGTGATGACATTAAGGCGCCTTGAAAATTTGTCATCTCTGAAGTTTGTATAATGCAAATGTATGGTTTGGGGTTTTTTTTTATTGGTGAACATTTGCTAAATACATTTAAAAACACAAACAAAGGCCCACACACAAAGTAAGATTGAGCCTGTAAAACATTCATGCAAATAGAGAAATCAGATGGAATGGACACTGCCACGTGCTGTTCGTTGCAGTAAATCTGCTTTCATTATTTCCATTTTTAAAACCCTTTTAGAAGCTTGAAAATATTTTACTTTCGTGAGATTTCCCCCCCCCTCATTTGTGAGCTATTGAGGTACAGCACTGGTGGTAAACTATGGGTACGTCTACACTACGAAATTAGGTCGATTTTATGGAAGTTGATTTTTAGAAATCAATTTTATACAGTCGATTGTGTATATCCACACTAAGCTCATTAAGTCGGCAGAGTGCATCTTCACTGCCGTTGGTCGCATCAACTTACAGAGCGGTGCACTGTGGGTAGCTATTCCACAGTTCCTGCAATCTCTGCCGTTCATTGGAATTCTGGTTTAAGCTCCCAATGCTTGATGGGGCAAAAACATTGTCGCAGGTGGTTTTGGGTACATGTCGTCACTCTCCCCTCCCTCCCTCTGTGAAAGCAATGGCAGATAATCATTTTGCTCCAGACACCAGGGCAATCAGAAGAGCACAACAAGGTGCACTGTGCATCAGAGAGGCTTTGAAAACCAGTTTCGTGACTGGCCAGGCTTCGGTGTGACAGTTGTGTGTTTCTCCTTGGTGCAAACCCATCCCCTTTGTTGATTTTAATTCCCTGTAAGCCAACCACCCTCCCCACAAGTTCCCAGGGTTTTCCTGTGTACCTAGCTAGTGCATTGGAGTTCAAAGTGCTGTCCAGAGTGGTCAAAATGGAGCACTCTGGGATACCTCCCGGAGTCCAATACCGTCAATTTGCATATGCAGTACCCCAAATTTGACCCAGCAAAGTCGATTGTAGTGCTGCTCCCCTCGACGGGGAGGAGTATAAAAGTCGATTTTAAGAGCCCTTTAGGTCAACAGAACGGGATTGGTTGTATGAACGCATTCATTTTTAAATTGACCTAACGTGGCTAAATTCGACCTAACCCCATAGTGTAGTCCAGGCCTATGAAACATTCATGCCTTCATAGACTTTTTAGGGCTTATAGCTTTTTTTTTTTTTTTTAAGGTGCATCCTATAGAGGGTGCCATGATCACAAAAGGTGCAATTGTGTCAGAAATTGGCAGCTTTTACTAGTGCTTACTGCATCGAATTCTCATTGAAGTCAAGAACTCAGAATCTGGCCTTCACACTGTACAGATGCGAGTACTGTGGCAGGAGTTATCCTGAATGACACAAGTGCCTGAACCAAAATCTCAGCTTCAAGCACCCCAAATATTGAGGAAATTCCAAACCAAGCTTCTCAGGCTCATCTCTAACTAAGAGGAAACATAACGTATGTATACTTGAGCGTGTCTGGCACCATCCAGAGGGCGGGAGAGGAAACAAACACATTGTGAAAGTAGAGACACTCAACATTGCCTGTTGTGAGATAGAAAGTGTTTTGTCTTATAAAGTCCAATCATAGCTGTGCCTTGTTTGCTGCTTTTGTTTTACAGAATTAAAACAAAATTACTACAGGGCTTATGGTTTTTGTTCTGTAATTTTTCTGACACTTGCAGAAGAAGGCAGAAAACAAACAAACAAATAATTATATCCTGCCAATATATCCTGAGAGGAATTTCCATCCTCTCAGGATGAAAATTAAATTAATTTTTTTTTTGCTTTTTTTAACAGTTTACATATTCCCCACAGATGATGATGGTTTCTAGGAGTAATCAAATTTAGACAATTAGATCAATTAGCATTGCACCATTAGGGGAAAAAATAAAACCTGTTTCTACAAGGTGCTGTCAGAGATATAAAATAAAAACAATGGTAGTGGCTGAAATTAAAGTTGATAGTGTTCAGCATCTTGCAGCTCTGGACCCGCCATATGTGAAAGCACTAGTAAGAAAATAACTTTCCCTAGACTTTTTTTTTCCATTTCTCCCACTTGTGTGTTGATGATTGGTCTAATGCTTGTATTCAATGTGCAATCTCTCTGGTACTAGGTGCTGTACAAACACCTAGTAAGAGACCATTCCTGACTCAATCTCAGGAGTGGCCTCTAGCCGTATGATGATAGAAATACACTGGGTTTTATTATTAATTATGTAAGCCCTCCAGCCTGGGACTAAGGACATTCCTTTTAAGGTCTAGAAAGAGATGGCCTGCTTCTTTATGTAATGTGGTATTCTTCATCCATATTTATGTTATGAACTCAGAAGCAGTTAAGGAAACTGAGTTAGTCTTTAGTGTTTTGTTGAAATGACACACATTATATTTTTATCTATGCTTTGAAAAAACTGTAATAATGCCAAACACTTTTCATTCTTATTCACTTTCTTTTCATATGAAAAAAAGTATATGAACTTTCTCTTAGTCTGGCAACTAAAACTTGAAGTACCGAACCCCTTATAAGTGCATTCTCATTTTCTTGCAGTTGTCATGTTTTATATAGTTAGAGCTTAGTTGTCTTAATATTATCTGTGCTAACCGAGCTGGATTGGATTTGTAAAATCTTTTTGATATTGCTCTCTCCTTGTTTCATGAAATCTTCCAGAGCATATTGCCTTCGGACTCCACTTTTAGGGAATGCTGATTAGAGTACCCCATTTACTGTAATACTGATGGAGTATGAAATGCAGCTCTTAGTAGACATGCTCCATGGCCTCTATGAGGAATTAGTTACCCAACAGGTCAATGTGAAATACAGATAACTAGGTGGCCAAATTTGTGTAGACAAATATGATTGTTTTATGGGAAACTTAAGGCCACTGCTTTATATAATGTAGTTGTATCTGCACTTTGTTTTAAGACCATTTTCAAAATTAGGTTCCACAATTGTGGTTTTTGTTTTTTTGCTGTTTTTTTCCCATGAAACTTTGAAAATAATCCTGTGTCTGTGCTTTGTTCATTTACTAGAGATTAATAGTCTCCCCATTTCTTAAAGAGCACAAGCTAATATGAATCTTCCTTTGCTTACAGTTCTGTAGTAATATGTTAAACGATAGCTATTTTTAATATCCCTTTCCAGTGTTAAACCTTTTTGATGAGCACTGATTTAAAATGAAATGAGGCAGATATTCTTATGTGCTCCATTCCCTTTGTTCTGCTCAGGCACCACAAAATTAGCACAGACTAAACACAAACCACTAACTGGGGATTCTACTCTTCCCTATGTCCCTCTTTAGAGCTTAGGGGGTGTGGGAAGGGAGGGGGAGGGGACAGGGAAGGGAACAAAAGAAGAAATTACTTGAGCAATGCAGGGTGTTCCAGTGGAGACAGGTCACTGAAGTGGCAATCAGGAGAAATGGGTTCTATTCCTTGTTCTCCTATTGGTCAGCTGAGTTCCACCTCCCCTTTTTGTTGTCTTGTCCATTTAGATTGCAAGCTCTTTGGGGGTAAGGACTGTCTTTTACTATGTGTAAGTAGAGTCCTAGGAATAACTGGGTCCTTCCAGATGGTGATACTGTAGTATAAATAATAGAAAGACCGACCATTTGCCTATTGTTTAGTTGGAGAGGTCTGCAAAGCAGCCGGTGGATTATCCAAAATATATCCTCAAATAAGCCTTTGGAAAATCTCCATCCATTGTAACTGTATTAAAAAGCAAAAAAACATGATGAGGGCTTTTTTTTCCCCCTCCAAAATTAGAGGTAATTTCAAATGAATTCAGAACTCTTGAAAGGTGACAGGTAGACATAATTGGACACTGAAGTCCTCTTTAGCTACTATAGAACAAGAAGAGAGATCGTTCTTGTTTCATTGCTAGTTTTATGCTCAATAAGAAGTGACAGGAAAGGGAAGAAGCTATATGAATTTTAGAGTAATTACACAGGAGAAATAGAATGACAAAAAGGCAGCAAGTGGAGGTTGGCAGACAGTTGTAGTAAAGGGACGAGTAAATTAGTCCAAAATTTTTCAAGTTTTGGGTAACGACAATGATGCTCTTTCATAGAGAATATAGATAGAGCGCACACAAAAAAACCTGAATGAGGATATCATGGAAGAAACGCAAATATAATGAATCAAAAAAGGTAATCACACATCAATACTGTGCTTTTGCAGACCATTTTGTTAAAAACCAAAACAAAACCAAAAAAACCCTGAGCTTCTATGGTGGTGGTGTAACTTATACACAAATGTGAGAGTTGTCTTTCTTTCTGATCAAGTGAACAGGAGAATTAGAAATGACCTTGTTCTTATTATTTTGAAACAAATTATGACTAAACCAATCAGTGACACTTAATAAAGAGGCTCAGATCTCTTATTAACAAATGGAAGAAATAGTAATTTTTGTGATGTTACCAACTGAAATCAGAAGTGATGGCATAAATCCTTTAGAAGGATACTGCAGATGAATAGCTATCAAATCCAATGCTAATTTAAGTGGGGTGGGTTTTTTTTGACAGTTACAAACATTGCTGGGGATCAGAGTAATGGAGAAAATGGCTGAATATCCAGCCTACGCGAGAAACCATATTATCTGTTTATATGGAAAATTACCATTTTTTAAGATTAGTGATGAGCAATTGCTAAATATTATAGATCTTTCCTTGAGAAATTGGTCTTGCATAACAAACCTGCACAATGCTTTCCAAACCCCTTTTGTAGTTCAATGTTTTAGAGAATGGATAGTAACATCTCAGTTGGCCTTTTGCCCTTATGAATAAATACCGTGTACTATTGTTGGCTAGCTAATAGGCAGTTAAATTCTGAAACACCGCCACCCTGTAATATTAGAGCTATAACATTTCTGACTTTGACTGAATGGCTAACGTTCCTATAGATTTTATGTGGCCCAACATACCGGTATGTGTTTTGTGTATGAAATAGTTCATGAGCAACTTAATGTAGTGTGATAGAAGATTATCTGTTTATAGCCTCCCAGGTGTATTGTACACACACAGTTGTCACCAATATATTCTAAAGTGGAATTATGAAAAAAGTACTCACCAAATTGTTGCAAAAACTGTTTATTTACTGTGTTTTGTACACTGCCACATGTTCCCCATTGATCATTTAGGAACCAGGGGAGCTGTCAGAGTATATAACTAACCTACTTGTGCCTAGACTTTGCAGGTGCAACACCTTTTAAAAGTTTGAACATATAGTCTATCTGTATGACTGTTAGTATTTGCACTCACAAACACAATGATGTCAAGAGAAATGATGATACAGTGGAGATATAGAGTCCTGGCAGAAACATACAATGACAATTCCCAACTAGAACGCAGAAGAGGAGCATATTTAAAAAAAAAAATACACTCTGAATTGCTTTGCCACTGGGAAAAAGTAAATGTCTTATTTTATAACTGCTCATTACTAAGCTTCAGACAGGTAACACCATCAAGTCCTAAATACTGGAAATATGCTGTAGCAGGGGAATGATGTTGTTAGCACAAAACCCATGAGGGTTTAATGTGTGCACTGTGCAGAGTTCTGAATGCTGATCAATAGCTGTGAAAATTGTATAGTTTTTTAAAATAGATTTCTATGAATCAAAACAAAATTGAGATTAATTTCTTTCTAATCTCCATTATCCTGGAAATGGATGTTGAAAAGGTTCTCTTGATAAGCACTCCCATGTCATTCCCAAAGCCTCAAGGAGTCTGCAGCAATAATGCATTTGGGAACAAAACAGTACCTTTCATTGTCACTCTTCGTTTAAATCAGTACTTGGGCATATAAAGTCACAAATCAGGGACTTGGAATTCCTGGGGATTATTGCCAAACTGGATCTCCGCCTGCAGTATATTATAATGCTAGATGCCAGCTGACCCATTTGCAATGTGTGTTTTAATGTGAAATCAGGCTAAGTCTAAAAACTTAATTAAGGGGTAAATTTGTTGTGCTGGCTATGGCAAAGACAAAAATTGACGTTTACATTTTCTGGGTTGGAAGTGCTAGAGATTTGTTGCCTGTCGTGTTAAATCCTAAACAAAAGGCAGAATAGTCTGCAGGCCACTGCTTTTGCTACATTGGGCCATATACCTAATGACAGATGGGGAAAACTCAGGTTACTGGTGCTGGCAAAATTTAACCAACCTTATGTGGCTCCCAGATGGTCATGTTTGGTGAGTTTGGAAGTTTAGGGCCCTACAGCCCACCTGGTAGGCACCTCCTTTCATATTTTTAGTCTTTAAAGGTTCATATGCTTTCTGCCTTTCAACAGGGCACAGAGTTGCCAGAGATGCCACAGAGATAACCATGGCTCTGTGCATGTGGCCGAACTGTGATGGTTCAGGGTTGTCTACTTTGAATATTGGAAGGGGGAAGAGTGAATGTGATTCTGCAAACTGACTGGGAGCAGAGATGTTGACAGATGCAGCAGTGAGCCCCTCTGTTCTCAGCACCTGCAATTATCAGCTCAGTGGAGAAGATTCTTATTAATTTCCTGAGAGTTTTTCTTTTCCTTTAGTTTTCCAGTGTAAGTTTCTGTTTTAATTTTCAGGGAATACTGACTGTTCTTGATGGGTTTGGTAGGACAGCAATAGCATCTGATAGGATACAAGTCTTGGGCACTCAGAACAGAGTCTACATTCAGCAGATGTCGGGATTTCTTACATGGCAGCTCAAGTTCTATGAACAAGAATGGACCTGGTGGACTGCAGTGATCTGTCCCTTTCATGAATAAGATTGCTGTGGTCCACATAGCTTTCAGGAAGCAGATCAGTGTATATGGAGTCAACAACATTTTCTGGTTATAGCCTCAATGGGGGGATATGTCTACTCTGCACACTAAGCCCAGGCTCTGACCCAGGTTTGTGTCCAAGCACCCCTGCAATCCACACACACATCAGTATGACTCAGGTCAACAAGCATTCAGGACCCAGGTCCTAGGAGCCCAATGAGGGTGTGGGTCAGATCCTGAGTCCCACTGTGACTTGGGTCCAAGCCCTGTCATATTATGATGTGGGCACAAGTCAGACCCAAGTAAGAAGGAGGCATTAGCAGAGCTGGAGACCTGGGTCCAGCAATGGTAAACTCAGGTTTACAATGTAGTGTGGATGCTCAAGCCATCCACAAACCATGGGTCCCACATATCCAGGGTTAGCGTGCGGTATAGACATACCCAGTAAAATGTTGGAGAATGTGGGTTAAACTTAATAAATGGCACCAGGACTAGGCAACTGGTACCTACAAGAACATGTTCCTGCAGAGAAACCTAATAACTTCTAGCTGGTTTCATCTCATTTCTTACTATTTTATGCTAAACCCATGTTGATGAGCACAGGCAAAGTAGGAGTTGGAATAACTCAATGAAGAAAAGTTAAAAAATGGTGAAGATTTTTATGCAAAAGAAAAGGAGCAAAAAGTAGATGTTCACTAGTATGAACATGGATTTACAGACATAAAGATAAGGAAAATAGTACCAATAAATAAAAAAACCCTAATTATTAACATTTTTCAGTAAAATATAGGATATATAGAAAATACATGATGATATGGTGTAACATTTTTGCTGGCACTGTATCTCATTTAAAAAAGGTATATTGCAAACTTCATGGTTTATATCCCTTCCAAAAGCTCTTGTATTTGCTATTATAACTCTGGCTATTCTAATGATTTGTACCAAACTGTGATCTTTTTTTTTTAATCCTACTAAGCTGTTGGTATCTTGTGGCAGTGATTTCCACAGACTAATTGAGTGATTTTTTTTTCTTCTCAGTTTTTAGCTGCATAATTCTTTTATGGTTTTGTGCCCTCATAAATATGGCCATTCTATATGCTTGCAGATAAAACACATGGCCTGCACACATCATCATGTTATGTAGTCATCTCTCTATATCTAATACAAAAACAGTAGCTTGGATATTATTGAAGTGAATTTTAAAGATGGAAATTGGGAGGGGAGAGGAGAGGAAAGGAAGGGAAACTAATATTAGCATAAGATATTATTGGACACAGGTGCTGGAACTCTGGGTGCTGCTGCTCCCCCGGGCTTGAAGTGGTTTCCATCATATAGAGGGTTTATAGTTTGGTTCACGGGCTCTCAGCACCTTCACTATAAGAATTGTTCCAGCACCCCTGTTCTTGGATTTTGAAGAGGGATTAGCTGCTACAGTACCACTATGTTCTGTTAGTCTGAACACTGACGAATAAAGGTACACCCATGCAGGAGCAGTGGAAGCACCCTAAGCGCACGGGGCACAGTCACCCAAACCAAGACAGACAGACAGAGAGAAACACACACACACCACACCACCCCTTCTCCCTGAGGCCCCACACCACCCATTCTCCCCAAAGCCCTGTTCCCATGCCACCTCTTGCCCCTACGTGGCCATGGTCCCTTCCCAGCACCCCTGACTCCGTGCAGAGAGGATCAGTCACTTGCAAACGAACATTCCCAGTCATTCTATTATAACAGTGTCCATTCACATCACTACACTGAAGTGGAAAGACAAAATCTGGTACCAGTTTATATTTCTCTCACTTGACTTACAAAGTAGGTGAAATAAATCAAGCCTATTTTCACTACAACATTATTTTATGAGGCTATTTTGCACCTGAGGTTAGTGCCATTGCTGTTTCTAACCAGGCTGATTCCCAGCTATAAAACATACAATTACATTGGACAATGAAGAAAATTAAATGGTCCTTGTACAGATTGGAAACATTTTATGATGTTTTTGGTTTTTGTTTGTGGCAATTGCACAAAGAATGTTCTTGATACTGGAAAATTCAGATCTACATCTCCAGACATGCAATACAATACACACCTTATTTTTGGGACTAACTAGTTAGATTGGGTGTCATTTTAAAAATAGTCTCTTAATGTCCAGGGCAGGCATTCTTTATAAATGAACTTTTGGGGAGTAGGCCTATCTTAATCCCTTCACTCTGCCACATGGGTCACCCATCAATTAGATGGCAGTACTATAAAAGCCAGCTAGCCACTCATCTATGTTTCCTGATGAGAAAGTGGTCAAAGACTGGACCCTGTGTTTGCGTGTCTTGGAGACTTTACCAGCATCTGTACAAAAGTTCCAACCCTAGGCTTCAGATGGCACCTACTAACCAAATGGAGATCTATTTTATGGATAGTCCTTGGGCCAGTCACAAACTGCCCAACCAAGATGGAACTCTTCATCTGTTTTGGTGGGTCTGGTACCAAGAACTAGGGCCCTCTATCAGCTTTTTGTATAGGGATGGTAGTAAAAATGTACCATATTTCATGAAAAAGTTTTGAAATAAACCTGTTTTTGTTTTTAATTTGTAATTGTTAAAACACTTTAGGTTTTGAGCAAATTTATTGACTTTTATTTATTGGAACAAAAAGTACATTTAGTTTCTGTTGGGGGGAAGGCAGTCTCTTACTTACAACTGGCAAAAAGAGGGTATGAGAAAAAGTCGGAGAATGTACAATTTTTCTGATTAACATGAAACAATCTTAACGTCTTCCCCCAAAATATCTCATTTGAAAAAAGAAATGCTGATTTTTTTTGAATTTGTCAAAAAAGGGAAAAAAAAGAAAAATGCAACTGCTTTCATAAAATATTTTAATAGCATAACAACACCACTAACTTTTTCCAAGTTGAAAAATTTAAATTAAGCTCTGCCTGAATGATGGATGTTTTTGGAACCTATGGAATCCACCAGTTTCACCAAGGTTGAAGGTGCCATGAAATCACTCGCATGTAGTCTACTTTTAGACCATGTATCATCTAAATTTCTTTCAAGGAATGTCCTGTAGCGAGAGCATATTGCCTAAAATTTTGACATAGAGTACATAAACCCCCAAACCCTGTGGGCAGTGCTGGTAACAACACTAAGGGCAGGTCCACATTACGGCAGGGATCAATGCTCTCCCGTCAACCCTCTGAGGTGTAGACCCTGTGGTAACTTGACCTAAGGTATGTTGACTCCCACGTAGCTGGAGTTGCATTGCATAGGTCAACTTACTGCAGTAGTGTAGACATAGCCTAAGTTAGGTCATGTTCTTGTCATGTCCTCGTACTGCTTCCTGCCACACACATGCACTTGCCTGATCATTGCACTCTGCCAGGTTCCTGGGTGAGCAATTTTGCGCAAGCTGCTGGTATCGCAGCAGATGCTTCATATTTTGAGGCTTTCTGTCACAGGTATTTGGGCCAGTGATCTAGCCTAACTTAATCATTGCGTCTCTAGACTGGCCAGCTCCAGTGCAGAATCAATTTAAGGCAACTCCATATAGTCCAGGTCTGATCTGCACTGGGTGATAGGTAGTTGACTGGAGGGAGCTGGGGCACACAGGCTACTGGGTTGTTCTCTACTCGTTTTCCTTGTCTGTTTGGGTGACAATGTTAGAGGTTTAATAGTGGCAAGAAAGTTTTGTAATGACTTCAGTTGACTCAGTGTTTGTGTTATATCACATATAGTATGTCTTAGATCTGTGCATTGCCTCGTGCACTCAACTCTGCTAGCAACTTCCTGGCATGTGTCAGGAGGAACAATACCGAGTGATTCCTGTGCTGGGCTCCAGCCAATCCGCAAGCGAGGAACTGGTCTGATCACTCCCAGGGCAAGTATATAAACTCCACAGGAGGGGACAGCAGCTCAGTCTGCTCAATATCACTCCTTGGAACTATCTCCTGCCTGATGGTGGTAACAGACTCCTCAAGCCTTAGCCTGCTCCAGGCTTGCTCTTGCTGCAGTCCTGTTTCTGGTCCTGCTCCAGCCTTACTCTCATTCCACCCTTGCTCTGGACTGCCGATTCCAGTTCAGACTCCTGGCTCTGACCACTAGGCATGACTATCCCCATTGTGTTTTATGACAAGAGGCTGTTGACGTTGTTAAGGAATCCTGTAATATAGCAGCAGGTGGTATTAAATACATGGTCTAGCTTCTTTGCATGTGGGGATCAGACCCACACTGGGTAGACATATTCAGCAGAGTTCTTTTTAACCCAGTTCTTTTAATGGTGGCTGATGGAAGCATGGGTATACCCCTGACGATATTTTGCTAGCACTACACTAATGGACACATGTATAATATTGGCACTAGACTGTGAGATCACACCACCACCTTCTCAATTGATGATGCTCTGGATTAGCAATGTTCAATCTGATTTTTAAATGCATCAAAAATATTTAGTTACTAGACAAGTTTGGTTTTGGGAAAAAAACATCTGTAGCTATTTCAATGAGGCCTTTGAACTCTTGTCCCCTTTCCCTGCCATCCCCAACAGCTTTTTGATCATCTACATAGTGAATTAAACAATTTGTTGGAGAAATGAAATAGGCTCTTGCTAAATGGAAGCTCTTGAGCAAATTAAAGCAAATAACTCAACTAAACTTTACAATAGCAAAGACCACAAATAATAACTAGATAATTTAGTTGGAATCTTTGAATCCCTAAGGATTTCATTCAACCACAAAATACACCTAGCTTCCATGCCAAGGCATGTAAGGCCCCAAAACTTCTGCTTCTTTCAGATTTTGTACAATAGATGGAATCATTCTTTCTTTTTTTTTGAGTTAGGCTGCAAGAGACGCATAAAGATATTCTTTTCAATTATCTCATTCAAACCATGTCTTCAAATAAAGGACAAAGAAAAGGCAAAGATAAAAATGAACTGCACACAAAGATAGTTCCTGTGTGTCTCATCTGGAAAACAAGACAGAGTGAAATGTGCAATATAAAAGTAGGTTATGACTGAACTCAAATGCTTTGCTCACACTCAGTAAGCACAGATCAAAAGCTACAGTGGCAAACCAGACAAACATAACTCACTGATATTGGAGATCACAAATTATTCTGAAGATAATTTATTTATTGAAAGTGGCATTTATTTTAGAGGATTCTTTATTTTGAAACTAAGCATGGCTTTATAAAGTTACATTAATAATACCTGTAGGGCCAGATCCTTTGCTAGAGCAAATTGGAATATGCCTATTTATACCAGCTGAAGATTGGCTCACAGTATGGATGGAATAATTAAGCAAGCACATACAACATGATAGATATTCTTTGTAATAATGCTAATACTAAGTCACAGACAGTTTTATCTTAAGCAAAAAATACTGAGCTTCAATGCTCAGTAAAATGAGATAGAAGCAATCTGACCTTCTTATCTCAACACGTGTTTTGTTTTGAGTTGTTGAAATAAATATTGGCTGAACAAAATCCTGTCTTTTACCACTATATTTACTCAGAAAACACAGCCTTCAGTGGAACAGTGCTATATTAAATTAATACTTCTCAAAACTTTGAGCTGCCATACGTGAAAGGAGTAATTACCAGCACTGGTGCAATCTACACTGTATAGTATATGGGCTATTTTTCAAGATTTACTGCAAGGCATAGTGAATGAACAATGAAAGACTCCTGAGCTATAATCTTAACAAGGAGTAGAAAGAGTGAGTGCAATGTTTCTAAAAACTCATAGGTTTGTCAGTACTATCTTGTCCAAGACATCAATATTCTTAATTTGTAACTGACAGGGAGATGGTATTTTGAAAGGTTCTTTTCTATTAGACTTGATTTTCTGAAGATAATGTACTCAGTTCAGCTGCAACTTTCAGGTTTTTTTTAAGGCGGGGCAGGTTCTTTTACCTGAATTTACAACTGGATATTGACTTGGGTTCCAGGAGAATAAGTAACTTGCCCAAAGTCATGAATAAATCACCAACCAGTTCTCAATTATCTGACCACTAAACCATATATCTAGCTGCAGAGATTGCTATAATTAAGGATGTAAAGGAGTTTCTGTTATACACCTTTCCCCCACATGTTGCATTTCTGAAAGTAACTTTTTAGACTGAAATTTCCATGGCATTGACAACACATAAATGCTTCTCCCCTTCCCCCCCCACAAAAAAAAGGTAACTGAAAAAACATTTGATATTTAAACTTCAAACTTAATAGATAAAACATCAAAATATTGGTTTTAATTGAAATTTTCCATGAAAAATTGAAAACCAACTGTTTTTCATTTGAAAACTGAAAATTTGGAATCAATAATGTCACTGTGAAGTGCCTCATGGGAGTTGAAGTTAGGGTGCCTTATATCTCAATTTTTCTCTATCTGCTGGACTCCCTGGCTGGACCACATCCCCCAAGATGCATTGTGGTCCCCCCCACATTGCTGAGCCACTACATGCATCATGGGTATCTTGGCAACTGTCCTAGAGCATTTCCTAAAGCATAGTTATCCAGTCAAGAAAGCTAAGGTAGACCACGATGAGACTGACTTCTATTTAATTGCAGTATATTAGGTAAGCCTATTTTGTGGTAATGTGAGATGTAACAGTGTCATAGTAGAGGCAGTTTTACGATTTCAGAGACCCCTTTTCCTACTAAAGCTCCATCCTCTGGCTTGAAGGATCTTCAAGAAGCCTCTTCCTCTGTTCAGGGCCTTCTACAACAATAGCTTTGGCCAAAGGGCAGGATAACCAGTATGCCCAGCAGGTTCTCTTCTCTTCTTGCTATTGGTCTTTTGTGTGAGATCAAAGCAGAGCTCCCAACTTGGTCATTCCTGTTACATACATACAATCTCTCTCTCTCCTACATAGTATGTGACTATGTCCTTTCTAACCTTAAAATGGATGACTTCACGTCTGGCCTTTTTTCCCCTTTCTTCCTCCTTTGTTGCCCTTGATGTAGCTCCCTTCTTTCCCTCTCTATTCTAATCCACTAAGGCAGTGGAATACATCAGCCAATCAAAATGCAAAGTTTATTATAAAATTACTCTTGTTTACTTGATGGTTAATTACATATCTAACATAGTTTGAGGCGATAACTGAAAGCTAGCTCCTTGTTAATATCAGTCAAGCAGATCCACTTGTAGTAGAATTATCAGTAAATCTAGATCTTTAGAAAATTGTTGTTGGAGTACTTGGAACATCTGACAAAATAAAGTAGAAAGGGACTGGCAAATTCATCAAAAACTATTTCTTCAAAATTAAAACTGCCTAAAGCTAATAATGGAGAGTACTGATTGGAGACACCAATTTGTGCCTAATAGTTTGTTAGGAATATTATGACTCATGCATTTTGCACTATATTGCTGTTAACTAGGATCTTGGTGTTTTTTTCCTCTGTTTGAACCCAAACAGTTTACTGTTCACTGTGATGAGCAGGGCATAGATTTATCCTTTATTAAAAAAAAAATCCTAGAGACATCTGAGTGGTTAGAGTTGGGAAATATGTTTTTAATTATCTAGTCTACTGCTTTGCCAAAGTAGAGCTGTACCCTTTCAGAATATTTCCAAGTGCTTTGTCCTATTTAGTTTTAAATGCTTTTAAAAAACTGGGTCTTTACCACTTCATTTTAGAAGACTATACCATAGTCTAACAGCTTTCTTCATTAGGAAGTTTATCCTGAAAAATCAGTGTTAAAAACTTTTCATTTTGTTAATTTCTATTCCATGAGTACTACTCTAAATAATTCTACCTCCTCAAGGATGATTACAACTTCAAATACCTGAAAATTTATGTCTTTATTCCAGCATACTGTTGATGATTAAAGGCCACTAAAGGTTTATGGGGGGCGGAGGAACCAAAATCTGAATCTGATAATTGCTGCAAGAATTAAGTAGGGAAACTTTTTTAATATGCGTATAAAGGTCTTATTAAAAAAATGTAATTTAGACTAATTTTTGTCTTTTATATAACATACAGAGAGACATTTTAATTTAATATAATTCTTTAATCTTGTAAATTAAAATGATCAATCTGTTTGAAAACTTGATTTGTGTGATGCAGCATATGAAAGCTGTACCAGAAAATAAAGTATTTTATTGCCCTTGTAAATTATTCAGATATACCAAGATCAATAAACTTTGATGTGGCATTAAGAAGTTCCATTAAAAGTAAATCTGGTTAAGTAACCACAAAACTGTCTGTGCCTTCAGGGAATTGTAAAGTTTTTTATGAAGTACTTCACATAAATAATCCATATTTTATTTATTTATTTTTATTTATGGACCAGCCCTATGAGACCGAGACACCTTTTTAGTGGTATTTCTTTTGAAGATGTGTACATGAATCATACTTTAAATTACAATATTTTAGGGCCAGACTCTGATTAAATGGCCTAAAATGCCATCTGTGCATTATAAAGTGCAAAGGACTGCTCGGTAACTGGCAAGGCCTTAATATTTGCAGCCTACTTCTTTTGAGAATCATATTGATACTTTACTAGTACTATATATGATATCTACCTCTTCTTTAGTGCTATTCATCTGTAGATCTTGGAGCACCTTATGAAGGAAGTAAGTATAGATAAGGAAACAGAGGCACTGAAAAGTAAAGTGACTTGTGCAAGGTCACCTGAGTCCATGTCCTGTGCTTTATCCAGTAAGTTACATTGCCTTTGGCTATGCATATATAATGAGCAAAAGAGATCTTGCCTATCAATCAATATACAAACATTCTTATTGTTGTACAATGATAGAGGCCTAGAGACCCCAGACACGAGAGGAATCTTGTGCTAGGAGCTGTACAAAGGTGTTAAGAGGCAGCCCCTGCTCTAAAGAAATACAAAGATAGTTATAGGCAGAGAGGAGTGAAGTGGTTTTTTTTTCCCCAGTAGGTCACAGAAAGTCAGTTGAGAACTCTCTACATTTGGTTGTTGTATTGTTCCTTTCCCATGATTCTTAAGATGGCTATACATACCTATGAGACTTAGACCACAGTTCAGCAAAAGAACTTAAGCACAGGGGTAGTCTTGTTGATGTAAATGAAGACAAATTGTTTGCTCAGTAATCTTTTGCGGATACAGACTAACACGGCTGCTACTCTGAAACCTTTTGCTCAATGGAGCTTGAAGAGAACCTTAGTTATTTCTGATTTTGAGATGGTCACTAACATACCCTGATGTCATAACTCAAAACAGCTATTTCTAACAGATGTCCTTTTGCATGGTGGGGAAACCCCTTTAGGGAGGTCCAGGCTGCAAGGAGATGTCCATCTCTGTTTAGCACTAGATGAATGGGAACCCCTCTCCTGGAGACAGGCAGCTTAGGCACTTAAGGTGTTTCTTATGAGAGAGACTCTGTACTTGTCCATGGTGGAACAGTCATTGGGCCAGAGAGAGAGTGAGAGAATGGCCCTGTAGGCCAGTGTTTACGGCACCTAGCTTCGTCCAGCCTCACTGCTCAAATCACTCTTTCATTATTTATCCACAGTGGAACAGCTTCAGCAGGAAAGACTGAGGGAGACGCGCACTCATAAACACATCCCATAGCAAGTGCTGAGCGCACTTTCCTCTGGCAGAGAGGTGATATTTAATCTGGGTCGCCCACATCCAACGTCCTCCTGCCAGATTTTGTTTGAGACCCAATCCAGTAGGTAGTATCTGAGCACACCTACGGTATCAGGCCCCACAAGTGACATAGGAAGATGAATGACTATCTTCCCCCAGTTTGTTGAATCACTCTAGGGCTTAGGCAGGAGACAGGCATTCAGAGGACTAGAGGAAGCAGTAGTGTGCATGCCCAGAGGCAGAAGCATAGGTGCCTGGGGAACTTACCCTGAAAACTGATGCACCGGTTCCTCAAAGTGCCTGTGGGGTTTAGCAGATTACAGTGAAGCCAAAACTGGGACTTAGGCTAAACTTGATATTTAGGTTCCTAAGTCTGGGGCTTAGGTACCTACATAGCTATGTGGCTCTTGGGCCCCTGTGACATGGACTGTAACTAGACAGAAAAATATAAGCAGTAATCATAAATGGCAATGTCTGAGTTGAGACGGGGTCAGGGATTCTGCTCTGCAGAGTAAAATTTGGGCCATTGGAGTTAATGGCTCAACTGCCACTGACTTCAAATAGAGCCAGTATTTCACCCTGTATATAGTTTGGGAACCTTCAGGATTGGCATTAGACTCACTGAGGCCCAGGGCAAAAACTAAGAAGTGGGCCCTCACTCCGCTTCCCTTACCTGCTCACACATTGGATTTCTGCCAAAACTCGAACCCTGCCACACAGTCAAATCCCGAGTACGAGCTCGAGCCCTGCCATGCTGCCCCCTAATGCCAACCCTGTACACCTTGGTGATGTAGAAAGATGTAATTAAAGTGAAAGGAATTCAGATAAGAGGAATAAAAATGATTGTTTTTAGGGTGATTGACCCTGTTGATTAATTGCACAGCCAATTGATTGACTATCCTTATAGTTCGTTAAGAAAAATGTTTGAGACCAAATTCAGCTGAATGTATTTTCTCAAGACAGTACAATATGAAAAGGAGATGTACATGCCTTCCTTCTGGGAAACAATTCTTATCTCACTGAATGTTCACGTTACATAGAAGGTGTGCTTTGGATATATGCATTTAAACTAGCTACCTTTTTAGTAAGGTTTTACGAGTTAAAGCTCTTTATATGTCACAAAAAGCTAGCCCACCATTTCATAACTGTTCCTTAACTTGTTGTTTTCTTATCTCTACTTTGGCTACTACATTCCAAAGTAGTTGCCTATGATAATACCCGTACTAGGACATTGAATGAATGTATCTTGATTTTGACAGATGTCATATTTCCTGGTGCCTAAGCTAACTTCAGCTTTGCAAAATGTTATGGGATACTTAGCATGAGTGAGCAAGAGTCAGCATAATGCCATTCAAATATGGAGTTTTGCATTAACTTTATATATAATGTGTAATACATAATAATATGGTGTGTAATATGTATAACATGTATTGGCCAACGATGCTTAGACTTTAAAAATGCATAATTTGACCAAATGAAAAGAGGATAGCCATCTTCAAATCTTTAAAGTGTGTAAACACCAACAGAGAGGAAATGTAAACACCAAAAGAGTAAAACTGCAAGTACTAAGATGAAGCAGAGAAAAGGAAAATTTAGGTTGAATATCTGGAAAAACGTCCTAACAAGGAGATTTATAAGGCTGTACAGAGAAGTGGAATCTCTCAGAGGTAATGGTGGAAATCCTTCACAAGAGTCATTTAAAACTAAACTGAACAAAACACTCCATATACCGCAGGGCACTTCCTGTTTTGGCAGGAGCGGACAAATGACTTTAGTCTTTTCCATCTCTTTTTCTTTAGGTCATTTTATGCTGCTCATATTTACAGCACAACTAGAAACATCCTTCTGATCTCTCAGCCATATTTATACAACTGTTTCCTTTGCCCCTTCATTGTGCATAGCAGTAGAGCAATACACATACTACAGAAACAAAAATGATAGAGATGCTCACTTTTTCCACTTCACATGGGTATAATATGTTCCATAAACTGATAATCAAGAAGGTGGTACTCTAAACAGAGAAGAATTTCATTTTTTGTACTTTGTTTACATCAGTATGTGAAGTATCAGAGGGGTAGCCGTGTTAGTCTGGTTCTGTAGAAGCAGCAAAGAATCCTGTGGCACCTTATAGACTAACAGACGTTTTGCAGCATGAGCTTTCGTGGGTGAATACCCACTTCTTCGGATGCAAGTAGTGGAAATTTCCAGGGGCAGGTTTATATATGCAAGCAAGAAGCAAGCTAGAGATAACGAGGTTAGTTCAATCAGGGAGGATGAGGCCCTGTTCTAGCAGTTGAGTGAAAACCAAGAGAGGAGAAACTGGTTCTGTAATTGGCAAACCATTCACAGTCTTTGTTTAATCCTGAGCTGATGGTGTCAAATTTGCAGATGAACTGGAGCTCAGCAGTTTCTCTTTGAAGTCTGGTCCTGAAGTTTTTTTGCTGCAGGATGGCCACCTTAAGATCTGCTATTGAGTGGCCAGGGAGGTTGAAGTGCTCTCCTACAGGTTTTTGTATATTGCCATTCCTAATATCTGATTTGTGTCCATTTATCCTTTTCCTTAGAGACTGTCCAGTTTGGCCGATGTACATAGCAGAGGGGCATTGCTGGCATATGATGGCATATATAACATTGGTGGACGTGCAGGTGAATGAACCGGTGATGGTGTGGCTAATCTGGTTAGGTCCTGTGATGGTGTCGCTGGTGTGGATATGTGGGCAGAGTTGGCATCGAGGTTTGTTGCATGGATTGGTTCCTGAGTTAGAGTTACTATGGTGCGGTGTGCAGTTACTGGTGAGAATATGCTTCAGGTTGGCAGGTTGTCTGTGGGCGAGGACTGGCCTGCCACCCAAGGCCGGTGAAAGTGTGGGATCATTGTCCAGGATGGGTTGTAGATCCCTGATGATGCGCTGGAGGGGTTTTAGCTGGGAACTGTATGTGATGGCCAGTGGAGTCCTGTTGGTTTCTTTCTTGGGTTTGTCTTGCAGTAGGAGGCTTCTGGGTACACGTCTGGCTCTGTTGATCTGTTTCCTTATTTCCTCATGTGGGTACTGTAATTTTGAGAATGCTTGGTGGAGATTTTGTAGGTGTTGGTCTCTGTCTGTGGGGTTAGAGCAGATGCGGTTGTACCTCGGTGCTTGGCTGTAGACAATGGATCTAGTGGTGTGCCCAGGATGGAAGCTGGAGGCATGAAGGTAGGCATAGCGGTCAGTAGGTTTTCGGTATAGGGTGGTGTTAATGTGACCATCAATTATTTGCACCGTAGTGTCTAGGAAGTGGACCTCCCGTGTAGATTGGTCCAGGCTGAGGTTGATTTTGGGGTGGAAGCTGCTGAAATTGTGGTGGAATTTTTCCAGAGTCTCCTTCCCATGGGTCCAGATGATGAAGATGTCATCAATGTAGCGTAGGTAGAGAAGGGGCGTGAGTGGACGGGAGCTGAGGAAGCGTTGTTCCAGGTCAGCCATAAAAATATTGGCATATTGTGGGGCCATGCGGGTGCCCATAGCGGTGCCACTGATCTGGAGATATATATTGTCATCAAATTTGAAATAGTTGTGTCTGAGGATAAAGGCACAGAGCTCAGCAACCAGTTGTGCTGTGGCATCATCAGGGATACTGTTTCTGACAGCTTGTATTCCATCAGCGTGTGGGATGTTTGTGTAGAGAGCCTCTACATCCATGATGGCCAGGATGGTGTTTTCTGGAAGGTCACCAATGCATTGTAGTTTCCTCAAGAAATCAGTGGTGTCACGGAGATAGCTGGGAGTGCTGGTGGCATAGGGTTTACATCAGAGTTTAATGAGTAGAGATATGAGTAGAGAGTCCACATATCCAGACAGTCCTTCAGTGAGAGTTCCAATGCCCGAGATGATGGGGCGTCCAGGATTTCCAGGTTTGTGGATTTTGGGCAGTAGATAGAATAGCCCTGGTCGGGGCTCTAAGGGTATGTTGATTTGTTCTGGTGTTGGTGTAGGGAGTGTCCTGAGTAGATGGTGCAGTTTCTTAGTGTATTCCTCAGTGGGATCTGAGGGAAGTGGCCTATAGAATTTGGTGTTGGAGAGTTGTCTGGCGGCCTCCTTTTGGCGAAACATCGCTTGCCTCAAAACCTAAGTCGTGCAGAACGCAATGCCATCCACAGCCTCAGAAACCATCCTGACATTATAATCAAAGAGGCTGATAAAGGAGGTGCTGTTGTCATCATGAACAGGTCTGACTATGTTTTTCCACAATTTCTGCCTGTGCACGTCGGCGGAAGCATTCAATGTATAGGTCCAGACTGTCAATATGTGACTTATTTATGATTATTAATTTGTGAAGCAGCTACAGTGTATGTATCTCAAGCTAAAACATAACATTTTAAGTATCTATGGTGTAGAGATAGTCAAAAGGCATTCCAGTCTGAATGTGGGAGGTGTGTCTAATAATTCTATTTAGGACAGAAGAGGGGAGTAGAGGGAGGGCTTGTAACTATTGAAAGACACAGTTTTAAAATCCTATGAAAGCATCAGCAGAACCCATTCATAAATTCATATAATTCCTGTAGTCTCTGTTTTGCAAAAAGGTTCTGTATGGCTGAGGTATCAATCCAGCATTTGGATGTGTAGCCACACATTACTACTCGTCTTGCAAAATAAGTGACTGAGCATGCTCTCAGTATGTATCTGGGGCAGGATGAAGCCTTTGTTCATGTATTACTTTAAAGCTGTATTTCATAAGGAGTCATAAGAGCTGTGAGACTTGGGGTTAAGGAAGCTGAAATGATACACAACACAAGTAATTAGAGTGAAAGAAAAAGTGGGGGGGAAATGTTCTTGGGTCGGGGGTAAATGTAATTTCTGGCTCTTGTGTCAGAATGAAAATATTGCTGGATGGAATCAACAGTTCAGACTATCAATTACTAATGCCTAAATAAACTCTTGAGCATTATCAAACCTTTGTTTTACAACTTACTCCTTTGGTTTTTATCATTAGGAGCTTCAAGGGATAGGGACATGGTTTAATATTTTGCTCCCTTTCACCGTTTTCTTTAATTGGCTTGCTGAGGAACAGAGGCCACCTGACCCAAATAGCTGAGCCCTCTCAGACAAATCTTGCGTATTTCCCTCTTTCCAGCTTCCCTCTCCAATTAGTTTGGGTGGGTAAGAACTCTTGCTCACTTGCTCTTCAGATATTCTGCTCTTCAGAAACCCACAAGTCCCAGCTACAATCCTGAAGATTCTTTTTAATTCCTTTGAAGCAGCTTCCTGGGTACTACAGCTGACCTGTATACATCCCACTACACATCTTTTACAAGTGCATCCAACCATCCTTTATAAGGACCACTGGGATTTATTCTGGTACAGAAAGTGGAGCATAGTGTCTCTGGCCCATAGAGCTCTGAATGGCTTGCCTACCTTGTCTCAGACACATTGTTCACTGATAAGACACACAGCAAGCAGGATTTTTTCTTTTATTATTTATTAGCTTAGTTGTTCACTTAAGTAAGGTATTACACTCTTCTTAAGGACTCGCTTTACCCACTCTGTCAGTAAATAGGCAGCTTTTGACTGGAAAGGGTTACAGCTTTAGTTTTTGGAGCCTTTTAAGTCTATTGTATAGCTGTACAATTAGGAGTACAGTTATCTGTAGGAACAATCCTTATGAAAACGTGTACTGGGCATTTGTTGAGCTTTAAATATCTCAATGTACCATTTTCTCAAAATATCTAAACTGATTAGTCTATGTTATAGTTTTCAAACTCGAGGAATTGTTCTCTTATCAGTAAGGAGGCAGAATGATTCCAATTAACAGGTAAAATTCAGTTAAGCATGAATATCAGTGGAAGAACATGTATCCTAGATGTATTGTGTAAAGTGGAACAATGAGATCAAAAGAATGGGTTATACTGCTTGTTTTTATTTCTGTATATTTCTGCAACTCAGATAGGACCAAATATATTTTGTTTCTTAAATCTTGCAAAACAATTTGTTCTTTTGCTGAGATCTTTGTAGGTCCAATTTCAGTCGAGGGGTGGGGGTTTTTAATAGCTAAATTGTAATCTCTGGGAAATAGGGGTTTGTAATGGAAATCCTGACAGTCCCTTAGCTATAGTATTATGAGCACTAGTGTCACTGTAGAACACTCTTGACCCATTACTTTCAGGCAGTTCATTTTTTTTCTGTAATACATTATTAGAGCAACTTTCACAAGTGATATATTCTACAAGTATGGTATTGTCCAGAAGTAAATTCAGAGCAGTGCAGAAGGATCAATGCTTTTTCAGCCCTGAAGAGAATAGTGATATTAAATCACTTTCTTTGGCATCATAACATCAGATGCAAAAAGCACAGAGCCTGCTCTACTAACTCCACATTCTTCTTGTGCTATAGATTTACCATACATATTATTTATCAGTAGTCTACTGCAATGCATTGTAATTACATAAAATACAAATTCAGGAATTGTATAAAATATGGGCCTGATATTCATTTGGTATAAATTGGCATAATTCATGGGTTTCCATAAAGTTACTGTGATTTCTACAATCTGAGGATCTGGTCCTATTTCTTCATATTTAGACTAAAATATGTTATTGCTTTAGAGAAGAGTCAAGAACAGACAAACACACAAATGAGCCAACAGCAGAATTAGCTTACCATGTCAATAATAGGAAGGAATACACTAGAACTATTCATACACATTGCTGGGGTCTAAATGAATTGTAAGCTCTTGGGGGGAAAAGACATAGGTCTCATTGTGTAGAACTCCATGAAAACCACAGGCTAGTGTGAAGTAGCAATCAAAAAAGTGAAAAAGTGAGGCTATGTAAAGAACGTGATGGACAGCAGGGGAGACTGGGAGGTCTCCCTTGGCTTCTATTCCCCCCATATCATCTCAGACGAGAGACATCACAGTCCCTACTTCTGTTGTTGCCCCATCTCAAAAAAGATGTATTGGAATTGGAGAAGGTTCAGAGAAAGGCAACAAAAATGACTGGGGGTATGAGGAAAGATTAATAACACTGGGACTCTTCAGCTTGGTAAAGAGATGACTAAGGGGTATATGAAAGGTCTATAAAATCATGACTGGTGTGGAGAAAGTAAATAAGGAAGTGTTTACTCCTTCTCATAACACAAGAACTACAGGTCACTAAATGAAATTAATAGATAGCAGGTATAAAACAAACGAAAGTATTTTTTTCACACCACACATGGTCAACCTATGGAACTTCTTGACAGGGGATGTTGTGAAGGCCAATATTATTAGAGGGTTCAAAAAAAGAACTAGATAAGTTCTTGGAGAATAGGTCCATCAATGGCTATTAGCCAAGATGGGCAGAGACGGTATCCTTAGCCTCTGTTTGCCAGAAGCTGGGAATGGGTGACATGGGATGAATCACTTGATTATCTGTTCTGTTCATTCCTTCTGGGGCACCTGGCATTGGCCACTGTCAGAAGACAGGATACTGGGCTAGATGGACCTTTGGTCTGACCCAGTATTGCCATTCTTATGTTCTTAAATACTCCAAAAATATGTTGTATTATATATCAAAATTTTCCAGAAATAGGATAAGAATTGAAGCATATCTCAAAAATGATACTACAAAATGTAGTAGAAAAGATTGAAAACTTAAGACTGTTCAGAGAAAAAATAAATACAAGAGTAATTATAGAGGTATGTATAATAATGAATGGTGTATAGAAAAGGTTAACCACATGTTCCTCTTCATTCTTTCTTGTAATACACAAATAAAGGGACATTGAATGAAATGAAATGAAATGGTAAATATTTTGAATAGAAATAAAAGGAAATAACTATGCATTGCATAAATTAACCTCTGGAACTGATTGCCATAAGATAGCATTAAGAGCAATACCTTAGTAGGATTACACTGATATGACTAACAAGAAGATCCAGAGTTAGATAACCTAAGAACTCCCTATATGGGCAGTTTTATTCTATTATGGGTTTTCTTACATCTTTTACTGGTCATTGTCAAAGACAGGATACCAGACTAAATAATCCATCAGGTTTGATGCAGGACAGCAATTACTATGTTCCTAATAACTGAAAAGGACAGACTGTGTTCTGAGTATAATTCTGGAAAATTGTAAATGTTAATTTTACCTATAATGTACCTGAATTTCATCCAGTCTTTTGGAGATATCCAAATTTGTGGCCCAAATGGTCTAAAAGTTGAACTCGATTTTATGGGAAAAATTGTGCCTACAAAATTTGTGCCCATGCTTGTACTTGTAACTCCGCAATCTGCGTACTTGCACTCTGAACAACTTGCACTCCTAAAATGTTTAACAGTGTCAGTAATTAACCATTGGAAGAATTTACCAAGAGTTGTGGTGGCTTCTCCGTCACAGACCATTTTTAAAACAAGAGGCATTTTCGGGGGGGGAAGGGGGAAGTTCGGTGGCCTCTTATACAGGAAGCCAGGCAGGCTAATTGCAATTGTTCATTCTGGCCTTGGAAACTATGAATCTATGAACTACCTGTTTGCGGATATAAATCCAGTCCCTTTGTCATCCTGCCACCCATTCACATGAGCCTACACTCTATCAGTTCTGCTTCTTCTCTTGCAATGTTTGAATGCTTCAGTGTCTTTCCCCCATGTCTAGAATGTTCTCCTCAATCCTAAATCTGCCTCTTTCCTTGCTCAGTGCATCAGTCACGTGTTCCCCTGGGGCAGGGATTGTGTATGTATACATCTGGTAGGGCACTGTACACATAACTTCTCTTCTATTGTTTCCCATTTAAGAGATTTAGCCAAGGCTGATGAGGGGCTCAATGTCAGTCAGAATTGGCACTCAGGAGTTTGATTCTTGATCCTGTACTTAAACTTTAGATCTTACCTTTGTCTCTCAGGATTATTATACCGGTGAATGAGTCATCATAAAAAATCGTAGATAGTGCATTTGTATGTGATATTTCATACATATTCACTGACAATGAGATTAGTCTCTGCAACAGTCTCCTAAGGTAAATAATGGAATCTCCATCAGCTGGAACATTTACTGGAGATAGCAAAAGAAAGGCTACTGTAATAAATTATTGCATACAGGCAGGGGGTCTTTCACTTCAATAGTCCCCCCCCCCAGTTCTCAATTTGCTGATGACTCTATAACATTGAAGTAACAGTATGTTCTTAACAAAAAAAGTACAGAATGAATCTTTTGTGGCAGGTAATTCATAGTGGGTGTAACGAGCAGCAAACGTTTAAATTTTTGTCATATTTTACCAATCAAAACACTTTCTTAAATAACAAATAATACACTGGGCTTACTGAATGATTTAGCTGTGTTTATTTACTTCTATATTGTATTGTCTTATAAGGCAATTTTATAAACTTGATGAGAAACTGTGCAACATAGTATGAAATGATATTAGATACTGTGCCTAGAATGCTATCAAAATTGATAGATATCTGCTGGGCAAACCATGAATTCCGTGCTTTCCTTAATGCAGTCCTGTTATTATTAATTGCATACTGATTGTTGCTATTCTACTGAAAAGTATTTTAGAATAGCATCTGAGAAATTTTGATCTAATTTGACTATACGGTTAAAAACCAGACAATGAACTGTCATAGATTTTCAGACTTGATTTAGTTCCAACAGAGTTAAGACAATTCTAAATAAACTATAAATCTGATATGAATGCCTACTATGTGACTAAAAGTTCAAGTCACTAAACTCCTTGTATAGAAATAATAGTTAAAGGTCTCCAGTGTGGGCTGTGGGCTATTATTGCCTTACATAGGTGTCATAAACAGATAGTTAAGAGTTAAGGTCTCTTTTACCTGTAAAGGGTTAACATGCAGTACCTGATGACCATCTGACCAGAGGACCAATCAGAGACCAGATAATTTCAAATCTCTGTGGAGGGAAGCCTTTGTCTGTGTTCTTTGTGTAAGTGTTCATTCTCTTTTTGGATCTAAGAGAGGCAAGTCATGTCTCCAAGTTCTCCTGGAGTAGTTCCTACTATTCAATAGTGAGTATTAATTAGAAAGGCAGATTAGTCTTATAATTTGATTTCTACATTTGCAATTGTGTGTTTGCTGAAGGAAATTCTTTATTCCTGTTTGCTGTTACTTTGCTTTCACTGAGAAAGAAAGGAGGGGGAATTCTCTCCAGAGATTGATAAGTTTAGACCCTGTGTATTGTTCCATCTTGGTTACAGAGACAGTGACTTTCTTTTTATTCTTTAATACATTCTTTTCTGTTAAAAACTTGGTTAATCTTTCTTTGGGTGGATTCTCAGGGAAAGGGGAGGGGGAGGCATCCCTCTGTAGTTAAATCCCGGTATCTCTCCTAGGAAAAGGGATGGGGGAGGAAGCAGGGGGGAAATGGTTTATTTCTCCGGGGTGTAAGAACTTCATGGATTTGGGGCTCTTGGGATCCCGAAGGATTTTTGGGAAGGACTGTGTCCCAATCCACGTTCCTGATTGTGTGGTGGCAGCTTTTACTAGATCTAAACTAGGATTTTAGTTTAGAGATACATTTCATGCAGGTCCCCATATTGGAACCCAACAGCTCTAAGTGGGGGTGAGACCTATGACAATAGGAATCCCATGTGATTTTGCTTGGGTAGATTTGGACTTGAGTCTCACACTATACAAAATGGGCTGAAATTTTCAAATGTAAGAATGTCAGATGTGCCATTGTGGGAAAACAATATTCCTGTCATTGTGCGAGTTAATAGTAAAGTGGGAGGGTTTTTGGAAAGCACACTTTCACACTACCACTCACTATGGAAGACAAAATTATTAAAATAATTGAAGATAATGTAACTAACCGATACATACTGTGTTCCTTCTCCTGTCGTTCTTGCAGTCAGTAACAGCCATATTTTCAAAAGGGCTGCTGTTCAGCCACAGTTTGCCCACACTGTGTCTGCGACAGGGCCGCCCAGAGGGCGGTCTGGGTCTTCGGCCGGCATTTTGGCGGCAGGGGGCCCTTCAGTGCTGCTGAAGACGCGGAGTGACTGAAGGGCCCCCGCCACCGAAATGCCGCTGAAGACTCGGACCGCCGCCGGGTGAGTACAAGTGCCGCAGCTCCCCAGCTTTGCCGTAGGCCCCCTGAATCCTCTGAGTGGCCATGGTCTGCGAACATCTGCATGCATTCTTCAAGCCCTAACGTTTTAGTCAATTTGCACATCCAGAGCTATAGCTGCAAAACCCATTGTATCAGCCACTTACTGGGGGGGAAAAAAGGCCAAACATGTACAAAGTTCCACTTGATTTCAGTAGGTGTGTAGAGCATGCTATGACTGCAATACTTGGACTCTTACACTGAAAATTGTAGGCCAGGTTTGTGTGCGTGAGCAACTTACCCACTGATTAATAGAGACTGAAGCATGGATAAAACTAACTGGCTTTGACTGAACCCAGGCATAATAAACAATAATTCACATATTGTGAGGATAAAGATGGAAGTAGAGGAAATGCTAAAGACCCTATAGGCACGGGTGGAGGTTGAGTGTCTACCATCTATTACACGGGTTTGCAGTCTGAGCTTTCAGAGGGCTCCCCAGCTGCTCTCAGATCTCCAGCTAAAAGCAGTTCCCACAACTGCTTTATATCATTTTTGCTTTTTCTTTGGACACTGTTCTTGCCAGATTGGGTTACTGAAATGAGCTCGGCACCTTAAAACCATTTTCCTGGCTCCTGGCCCTGAGGCAGCTTGGCCGTGATCCCACCCATGTTCACTCTGTCCTTTGGGGATGCTTGTGACTCTGTTGGTGATAAGCTCATTCAGTTGGAGGTGTGCAATATCCTATCCTTGGGCCCTGTGAAAGGGTAATTACAGCTTAGGTCTTTCTGTGTCCATTATCATCCTGGAGTGACCGTCTTAGCGTATGCGCAACGTGTCTCAGGTGGCATGTGACCAGGATTCATCACCAAATTTGGTCCTCTGATAGGATCGTTAGCTTCCCCGGGCTGGGTACTGATGGGGAGCACAATATGAACACTGATCCATACCCTGCATCCCGAAGTGAAAGGTTATTGTCCCAGTCATGCAGGATGAGGTTTAATTAGGTCACAACTTTATTAACTTTATTATACCCAGCAATAAAAATCATACAGTGCAGGTCATCATCAGTTATTTACCCTTCCCAGCCTGATCTCTGCCAGTTGCTGGGACCCCACTACCCTCCACTCATATGTAGGTTAAGAGGGCTGGGAAACGGGGAGGTTGCCTCCCTGTTTTACCAGACTTTAGGAGTCATCATCCCCTTCTCCCAGCTTCCTTAGGGGGATGCCTTCCCAGAATCCACTTCCAACTCTTTATCGGGGAGCCAGACCTTTTGTGGTACAAGTACTTGCACTAGGCAGCTGCCAAGTTGTGACAACTTGACCTAACCTCATTACTAAGGACCTACCAAGTTCACTATCCATTTTGATCAATTTCACAGCCAGAGGGTTTTAAAATTGGTTAATTTCACGTTTTCAGATGTTTACATTATGGATTATGGATGGTCACAAAGCTGATGTAGGGGGGTTGCGGGATTGCCACGCTCACTTCTGCACTGCCTTCAAAGGCTCTGAAGGCAACAGCCGTGGCGCTCCCTTCAGCCAGGGGTGGTACCTAGAGGTGGGTCCGATCTCCCTGTGAGAGTGGCTATGCAGGAGAAGAGGAAGTCCTGTCCCTCCCCACAGCCCAGCCAGGACTAGCAGCTAGCAGCCCTGGCGGGGGCGCTCCCAGCAACAAGGGGGAGATTAGATCCACCTCTACCTATGGGAATCTTTCCCCAGTTTCGGGAAACTCTGTGGCTGCTGCCTTCAGAGCTGGACGCTGAAAGCAGCACAGCTGGGGAGGTGCCCAGAAGTGGGCCTGATCTCCCCCTGAAGGTGGCTATGCAGGGGAAGAGGAAGTCCAGTCCTTCCCCACCCTGGTGGACTAGCAGCTTGAGCCTGGTGAACAGTAGGCGATTTCAGTGGGGGTGCCCCCATCTCTGCCCTTCCCCTGCCCATCCAATAGCTAGATTTCACAGGGGAAGGGCTGATTTCATGGGCTGTGACATGTTTTTCATGGCTGTGAATTTGGTAGGGCCCTCCTCATTACCTCTCCCACCTGGTTCCTGACCTGCTGTGGGGAAGGCAAAAAAAACCCTGTTTGCTTAGCCAATCTGCTGATCATAAAACCCAGTCCTACTATGATCCCACGTGTGGGAGGGAGAGTGCTGCCGGTCTGTAGTGAGAAAAGGTATGGTTGGAGGGAATGGGATATAAATATCCTCCCCCTTATGTGCATGGTGTTCAGTGTCCCACCTGATCCAGTCATACTTTGAAAAGGTAACTGTCCTTTTTGCCCTCCCCTCTAGCCTAAGGCAGTGGGGGAATTTCAAAGAAGCCACGAACCCTTTCATTACTGCCGGAACGACAAAGCCAACCACATTTAGGTTGTGGTGAGCGCAATACCTAACTTGTACATTCTTAAAAGAGACAGTCCTAAAGAAATGTTTAAAGACCTATTACTGCAGCAGGACAAATGGGTAAGGATGAGAGAGACACCTACCATATCTGTGCAGGCAATATGCTGACTATTGGCATATTTGAGTTAGCACAAAGAGGTAACAAAAAATAGAAACATCAACTCAAAAAGTGTGCCGCCTCAGCAGCATGGGCAGTAAATCATTCTGGCAACTAGAAAGTATCCTATTCATGAAGATCAGAACCAAAATGATTGTAAGAAGCAGGTCAGTGGTTATTCTATATAAAAAAATAAATTATGTTTTTGAGTTCAGTTGATGGCACTTTTCCCCATTTTGACACTACAGTCTTCTAGAAACATTAAAGAGGAAGAAAAATGTACTACTCAAAAATATTGCCTAACCCAACTGATCAGAAACCAAGCATCATGATGATGTCTTTCTGTAATATTACCCTCTGATGCCATTGGTTTGTAGATTGAAGGGAAAGGATAAAATTTGTCACAAATATGTAGCTATATGCTTTATTCTACATCACACTGCTGAAAGGAAGAATTTAGATTCCTTAAAAGAGCATGTACCTAGTAACTGACCTATTTGATTGTATTCAGTCATTCAGGTTTTCTATTAGTGTCTTTTTTAATTAAAATTTCTTTAACATTTTTACAACAGTAGCAATAAACAATATATAGTGCTCTGAATCATACTGACAGCTATTTTGTGTGTATATATAGAATAGCATGAAGGAAATTACTAATTTAGTAAGGGGGAAACAATGCTTACAAACCTTCCTGAAATGCTCATAGTTACCACACTATTACTAAGTTTAATCAAGAGCATGAAAGTGAAATGGATCTGATAGCTTCTTGGATATGTTTTAATGCTTTAATAGAGCAACACGGATTTCTAATAGTGTATAATGTGCCCATGGGCCATTCCTAAAAAGCTCAGAGGATTCAAATAAACGAATGTATGCAAAGTTGGATCTGAAATGAGAAAGAAAGAAAGGCTTCTGTTTCCATCTCTCTACAAACAACAAAAGTCTGCCTCCCCTCCCCCAGTTAAAAATCTAAAGCACTAAATGGCTCAGGAAACTGGAAATTGTCTTTAATAATCAGTTCAAATTCATCAGATTGCTACTGAGGTTGGTTATTATATTGTTGTATTTTGATACACGGAGTATGTGCTGAATAACCATAACTAGTGTTTGGTTTGTCCAACCTTTTATGAGCTAGCATATGTGAGCATCAACTCATAAAAGTAAGTTCCAGTCATTTACTCCCTTTCAGATTGTTATACTCTCCCTCACACATAGGGTGATATTATTCATTTAATTCACACGTAATTAAAATGTGGTCTGCTTTACTAATTATACATAACCAAATTCAACTTCCAACTCTTACAGCTGCTTCCCTTTAAGTGATCCATTTCTGTTCTATATAGTGATATTATGACAAAACCAAAATGGATTATCCCATTTACCCCCATTTATCATGCTCTTTCAGCTAATTCCTGTTACTCAAAGATGGAGCACATCCAACTTAAAGATGGAGAATTGCACTCTAATTGTCTATTTTTAAACTAAATTTGTTTGAAGTAAATTCTACCACATTTAAATAAGGCATCAGCCCCCAGATGTCTTGAAAGCATTGTTATTTTTAATACATTTCTTTCTCTTAAAAAAATGATTTAGGGAAAGTAACTTCTCTGTCACTTTTCTACTGAAGCATCAGGCTCTGACTATTATCACTGGCCAGAATACCAGATTAGATGTCTGATGTCTAGTGGCCCACACCTCATAACAAAATCTACATTCTCTTGTATTAGTTCTTTAGAACAATTATATTGTCTTCCAGTTGCAGGGGGTTTATGAAGGACAGAGAGCACTGCTGCATTTGTGTTCATACATAAAAGCCTAGCAAATGTAATAGCTTGTCAGAGTATTCAATTTTAACCAGTTGGCTTTGCTCACATTATTCAATACCTGTTTCAAAAGACCCATGAGCTTGACGACATACTGATAGTTGGCTATCCCATTCAATTTTCTGTATTGTAGTCCTTTTATTATAGTACACTTCTCATTTGTAAAGCTGCTATGTAACTGGAAATCAAATAGGAAAACCAGGGGTGGCTCTATGTATTTTGCCGCCCCAAGCACGGCAGGTCCTCTGGTAACACGGATTTGGCGGCATGCCTGCGGGAGGTCCACTGGTGCCACACTTTCAGCATCCCCCCTCCCGCCAATTACCGCCAAAGCCGTGGGACCGGCAGACCTCCTGCAAAAACGCTGCCAATGGCAGCCAGACTGCCGCCCTCACCGCGACCGTCAGGCCCCCCAGATGCTTACCGCCCCAGGCACACGCTTGGCGCGCTGATGCCTGGAGCCGCCCTTGAGGAAAACTCATGTTGCATTAATTATAATTTCTAGTCTGAAATACAAAAGAATGGGCTAGACTGAGAAGTACAAATATTTAAGAGTTAAGATTGTCATTCCTGCTCAACCTGCCTCTGATGTGTCTAGCTACAAAGTGACAGCACTTAAAGTACTCAGCCATAACTATATTGTTTGCTAGAATGTAATATAAGATTATAAACTGCTCACAGACCTTTGCAACACGTAGACCCAAGACTTCCATTTGCCAGTGCAGTTCAACCCTTAAGTGTTACTTTAAGCTGTTTTGAATTAGACGGATTAATGTTGTTCTGTCTAGAGTAACAGAGCTATAGTGAAGCACTGCAGCATTTCAGACAGTACAATTAATCTTGGTGAGCTGCCAGTTGAATTTAAACAGACCTAGACCAGGTAAACTTGTGTTTCATAGCCTTTTGGTCTTATCGTACTGTTCTTCAGAACTGAGGAGATATTTTGAAATTATTACTGTAAAAGCTACTCTAGACATGCAGAAAAGGCAAAACCTACAGTTTAGATTAATTGTCCCAGCCTATTCAAACACATAATGATTATGTAAATAACTAAGAATTTCAATTAAATAATTGCAAAATATCTTTAAAGAGCTAAGAGCCAGCACAAACCAAGCCTCCCCCACCCACTGTGACAGGTAGGGAGAAGCAGAGCTAGCCAGAGGGATGTACCCTCTGTTCAGAAGCCCCATGTCCTGACTTGGCAGGAGTTATATTATACTAATCTTATTTACTGTGATAGGTCAGAGTTGCAGATGGCACCAGGCATTCTGTATTTCCTTGTTTTAGCATTAAAGGCATTTCTCTTTGGCTACAATAAATAGTTAAAGGTTAAAGAGAAACTCGATTTCAGGAATAAAGCAGGGCGTTAAAATAATTAACAAGGCTCATTCCTAATGGCCTCTTGTTCCATTTTTTTTCTGTTATTTTTCTGTCCTGTCTTCTCAGATCACCCTGAGCTTTCTACTCTGTGCAGCACATAGAACTGACTGCAGCTTTTGGGATAATAAAATAGGGCTCAGTGGTGACTTTGCAACGAGCCCAGTCTATGAAGCAACACCTTGTGACTCTGCCCAAGGAGCAGACAAAGAGGAAAATAGTGTCGTCTTCCCCTCAGTGTTGTGCTAGGGCCCTACCCTACACCTGCCTTCAAGCTACCACAATTTGCATCCCTGGGTGCACCACTCAGAGCACGTTGGGACAGATCCCAGTGCTTCCGCTACTCTCCACCTGTTCCTACTCACTCACACCTACATATGCAGGAAGGGCTGTTGTCCCTCTGTAGACTCTGTTCTGCCCCAGGCAGTTACCCCCAGTACGGGTAACCCAGTGCAGGGAAATAAGGGTGCACCTTACTACTCCGTACTCTCCTATGCAGGAAGACAGCACAGGATACCATCTGGCCCATAATAAATAATAATAATAGTTAGAGGCACCATGAAAGGAATGAACACTTACTGCATTTAGCTTTGCTGTGATATCTCCCTATACTTAGCACAGGAAATACTGCACATTCACAGATATAGGTTATTTCTGAGAGTAGGAAGTGTCAAGTTTTAATGGTGCTCATTCTGTTCATTCTATCTTCCTACTTAATCACTGGTTACAGAGTAGTCTTGGTTTCCTCTATAATGAAGCATGACCTTTCCCTTCTCTACAAATGCCACCATATGGTTGTTAATATGGAAAGTGAATGGGAGGGCAGATAACCATGAGGATGACATAGCAAAATCCTAGCATATTTCCATTTGATTCCCTGTCTGCAAAAAAAGTGACATTATGAATGATGCAGGCAGGAGAGAATCTCAGACACTGAGCTGCCGGAATTATGGATTTGGCTAGATGCAGTCCACAACAACCCTAGAACACAGAAAGAGATTAAAAAAACTGTGGTCTCTTAGAGTCTTGGTCATTGATTTGAATTTTTTTCACATATGTAATGAATGCCAGCGGGCACTGCAGCTAGGGTGACCAGATGTCCCTATTTTATAGGGCCGGTCCTGATATTTGGGGCTTTTTCTTCTTTAGGCGCCTGTTATCCGCAACCCCATCCCAATTTTTAACACTTGCGGTCTGGTCACCCTAACTATAGCATATTAACCACTGCAATTTGGTTTCACACAATTGCAGTAGTAATGAACCCGATAGGCAGAGTGAAAGTTTGTCATAAACTTTTGGCTTCTCTTAATTAAACATGTTAAAACATTTGGGATTAATCTTTAAACTTTGGCACTGCATTAGAAGTTCCAGAGTAGGTTTTATTTCCTCTCGTTGCCAGTCTCAGCTGGAAGGCTAGACTTCTAGATATACTTTCAAAACAATTTCACCATTATTACTGCAATCACCACACAAGTGGGAAATCCTTACAGAACGCATCTTGTTGCTAAGGGACATTGTGGCAGCAGCACTGCTCGTAAATTGATATTATCAATCACAATTTGGTCATTACAGGTTTGCAGTCTATTGTTGGCCTGTGAAAATTTGCTACTGTACTACACAAAGGTTGTGAAGGAGAGCAATGTTACACAACACTGTCAAAGAATTCTATCTTAGGAATGTTGTGACTATTCAGCAGTTTTAGGAGCAGCCAATAAGCTGAAGTAGACTTCTTGTTTCTATATAGATGTCTTTTCTTCTGTATCAGTACTTGAATATTCATTGGAGCAAGGACTAGAACACAAGTGCCCACCCTGCCTTAAACACTGGTCTGTAGAGTCATTCTCACTCACTCTCTCTGCCCCAGTGGCTATTAAAGTATTTCATATAAAGTGGAATATCTTCAGCAGGAGATACTGAGAACAGCCTACTCCAGAAAACCTAATAGCCCAGTGGTTAGATCACCCCTGCTGGGGATGGGGGAGATCTGGATTCAAGTCTGTGCTCCAGAGCAGGGATTCAGACCATATCCCATGTAAGTGCTCTAATTATTTGGATATGAGCGGGTCACCACCTCTATTGTTTTCTGAATCTAGCCAAAAAAATCAAAAATGTTCTATTTTGATAATGTTCACGAACTGTTTCATTCAATCTGAAATTTCATTTTCTGGCCAAAAAACAACTTTTGTCCAAATGTTTTTGCTCAGCCCTATTCATGAGTCCCAGGCCCCAGCCTGATTTACACACATTTGAGACCAGTCTCTGCAGATATATACCTAAAATAACATGACATCAGACTTAAGCACATGTTTAAAGTTAAATATGTGCTTAAATGCTCTGCTGAATAGGGGTCTTCCTGAATTGATATATACCAAGTGAATCTCTATCACCCACTTTAAAAGTCTGTTCTGCTATGCTTTTCATTCTCTGTTTGGAACAGCAATGACAATCTCAGCACAGGCTATTTCCTGGTGTCTGATTTGTTATTGCTTCAGTTTAGATGTTTGTGCCCACTTATCTAGTTCATTAAAGGAGCTTTACAATATTTAAGAACACTGAAAGACTTAAGAAACTGCTGTCATTTTGTAAAGTCGAGCGCAGGAGAAGGGCTGCTCATTACTGGAAGGATTGATGTTTCTCTGCAATATGAAGGTCAGACTTCTTTATTAACTCTGTAAGTTGTCAAGAAAATGCAACTAACATCATCTGGATGAAATTGGTTGTCTTCAATGCTGTTTAATTGGCAGAAAATTAAAGGTCTGAAATAGCACACTAAAACTGGAGAGCTAGAGGATAAGTTGCATTTTAAGATATACAGAGGATTCAATACAGAAAGACATTAATATTTTTAAAATTATATTTCATCCCATTGTTGTAGAAACATTTTTACCCATTGATTATGATGGAAGCCGGGTGTACATGAGCTTAATTTACGTGGAAATTTTAATGTGATTTTTTTCTAAAATTTACAGAAACCAAGAAGTGACATTGAATATAAAACTGTATTTCAGATATAAATAATAAAGTGCCAGATTCTCTGCTGGTTTAAACTTGCACAATTCCAGTCTGGCCCATTGAGATGAGATGAGAGCCTTGTTCTAAGTCAGCCATAAAAATGTTGGCATACTATGGGGCCATGCGGGTTCCCATAGCAGTGCTGCTGACTTGAAGGGATACATTGTCCCGAAATGTGAAATAGTTGTGGGTGAGGACAAAGTTCAGCCACCAGGTTTGCCATGACATTATTGGGGATACTGTTCCTGATGGCTTCTGGTCCATCTTTGTGTGGAATGTTGGTGCAGAGAGCTTCTACATCCATAGTGGCTAGGATGGTGTTTTCTGGAAGATCATCAATGGACTGCAGTGTCCTCAGGAAGTCAGTGGTGTCTTGAAGATAGCTAGGAGTGCTGGTTGTGTAGGGCCTGAGTTGAGAGTCTACATAGCCAGACAATCCTGCAGTCAGGGTGCCAATGCTAGAGATGATGGGGCTTCCAAGGTTTCCAGGTTTATGGATTTTGGGTAGCAGATAGAATACCCCTGGTTGGGGCTCTCGGGGTATGTCCATGTAGATTTGTTCTTGTGCTTTTTCAAGGAGTTTCCTGAGCAGATGGTGTAGTTTCTTTTAGTGACCCTCAGTGGGATCAGAGGGTAATGGCCTGTAGAATGTGGTGTTAAAGAACTGCCTAGCTGCCTCTCATTCATATTCCGACCTATTCATGATAACAGTTCCTCCTTTGTCAGCCTTTTTTATTATGATGTTAGAGTTGTTCCTGAGGCTGTGTATGGCTGAGATTATGGGGCAAGTGATGCTGCTTTTCCACAATTTCAGCCCATGCACGTCGGTTCCCAGCCCCTTACATGTTTAATTCCAGTGTAGTGGTGACCCAGAAGAATATTTATACCCAAAGAAAGTTTTGCCTAAATAAGGAATAAAAAAGACTGAGCAGAAGCTAGTTGAGGACCTCAGGATCCATCCCTTTTATTATTTGTTAATTAATCTTTTGTTAAAGATTATTTTATAGAGGTTTGTATTAGGGCTGTTATGTGATTAAAAAATAAATTGTGCAATTTTAAAAAAATAGAGTACCATTTATTTAAATATTTTTGGATGTTTTTCTAAATTTTCAAATATATTGATTTCTATTACAACACAGAATGCAAAGTGTACAGTGCTCACTTTATATTTTTATTACAAATATTTGCACTGTAAAAATGATAAAATAAATAGTATTTTTCAATTCACCTCATACAAGCAATGTAGTGCAATCTCTATTGTGAAAGTAACTTACAAATGTAGGGTTTTTGTTACATAAAAGCACTCAAAAATAAAACAATGCAAAACTTTAGAGCCTACAAGTCCTACTTCTTGTTCAGCCGATCGTTAAGACAAACAAGTTCATTTACATTTACGAGAGATACTGCTGCCTGCTTCTTATTTAGAATGTCATCTGAAAGTGAGAACAGGCATTTCACATGGCACTTTTGTAGCCAGTGTTGCAAGGTATTTACATGCCAGATGTGATAAACATTCATATGCCCCTTCATGCTACAGCCACCAATCCAGAAGACCTGCTTCCATGCTGATGATGTTAAAAAAATGTGTTAATTAAATTTGTGACTGAACTCCTTGGAGGAGAAATGTATGTCTCCTCCTTTGTTTTACCCGCATTCTGCCATATAGTTCATGTTACAGCAGTCTTGGATGATGACCCAGCATGTGTTTGATTTCCAAATACAGTCACTGTAGATTTAACAAAATGTAAAGAGGGTAACATTGTGAGATTTCTAAAAATAGCTACAGCATTCGACATAAGGTTTAAGAATCTGAAGTGCCATCCAAAATCTGAGAGGGATGAGGTGTGGAGCATGCTTTCAGAACTCTTAAAAGAGCAACACCAAAAAAAAAAATCAGCCTTCTGCTGGTGGCATCTGACTGAGATGATGAAAATGAACATGCATCAGTCCACTTTGCTTTGTTATCAAGCAGAACCCATCATCAGCATGGATGCATGTCCTCTGGAATGGTGGTTGAAGCATGAAGGGACGTATGAATCTTTAGCACATTTGGCACGTAAATATCTTGCAATGCTGCTTACAACAGTGCCATGCGAATGCCTGTTCTCACTTTCAGGTGATGTTGTAAACAAGAAGCGGGCACCTTTATCTTCTGCAAATGTAACCAAACTTTTTGTTTGAGTGATTGGCTGAAGTAGGACTGAGTGGACTTGTAGGCTCTAAAGTTTTACATTGTTTTGTTTTTGAATGCAGTTATTTTTTTTGTACATAATTCAACATTTTGTAAGTTCAACTTTCATGATAAAGAGACTGCACTACAGTACTTGTATTAGGTTAATTGAAATATACTATTTCTTTTATCATTTTTACAGTGTAAATATTTGTAATAAAAAATAATATAAAGTGTTCATTGTACACTTTGTATTCTGTGTTAAATAGAAATCAATATATTTGAAAATGTAGAAAAACATCCAAAAATAGTAAACTATATTTATCTTTACTGTCCAGTCGAACTACACTATCGACCGCTCATCCCTCCTCTTTCTTTATAATTTCCCCTTCCTTATGTCTGGGCCCTTCTCTTATCGTCCCTAGCCCCCCCCCCCCCATCCCTCTCCCCCGAACCCCTCCCCCCAGCCGCCCCCTCCCCCCCGAGCCCAGCCCCTCCCCCCCCGCCCCCCCCGCCACCCGCCCCCGGCCCCACCCCGCCCCCCCCCCCCCCCCACCCGCCCCCCCCCCCCCCCCCCCGCCACCGCACCCCACCCCCCCCCCCCCCCCCGCCCCCCCCCGCCCCCCCGCGCCCCGCGCGCCGCCCCTGGTCCCTGCGCTGCCTGGCCGCCCGCTGCCCGCCGCCCGCTGCGCCGCGCGCCTGCCGCCCGCCCCGGCCGCTCGCCCGCCTGCGCGCCGCCGCGGCCCGCCCCCCGCCCCCCCCCGCGCCCCCCCCACCCCGCCGCCGCCCGCCCCCCCCCGCCCCCCCCCCCCCCCGCCCGCCCCCCCCGCCGCCCCGCCCCGCCCCCCCCCTCCCGTCCCCGCCCCCGCCGCCCGCCCGCCGCCCGCCGCCCCGCCCCCGCGCGCCGCGCCCCCCGCCCGCGCGCCCCCCCCGCCCCCCCCCGCCCCCCCGCCCTCCCCCGCCCCCCCCCGCCCGCCCCCCCCGCCCCGCCCCCGCGCCCCCCCCGCCCCCCCCCCCCCCCGGCCCCAGCCCCCCCGCGCCCCCCCGCCCCCCCCCCCCCCCCCGCCCCCCTGGCCGCTGGCCCCGCGCCCCGCGCCCGCCCCCGCGCCGCCGCCGCCCCGCCGCGCCCCGCCCCGCCGCCCCGCCCCCCCCCCCCCGCCCGCCCCCCCCCCGCCGCCGCCTCCCGCCCGCCGCGCGCGCCCGCCCCGCGCCCCGTCCCCCGCCCCGCCGCCGCCCGCCCCCCGGCCCCGCCGCCCGCCGCCGCCGCGCCGCCCCCGCCGCCCCGCCGCCTGCCCGCCTGCCCGCCCCCCCCCCCGTCGCCGCGCGCGCCCCGCGCCGCCCCGGGTCCGGCTGCCTGGCGGCTGCCCGGGTCCCCCCCCCGGCCCGGCCGCCCCCGCCCCTCCCCGGCGGCGGATCCAGCCAGCCCGCAGGCACCCGCGGGGAGGGGGGAGGGGAGGGAGGAGAGGAGAGGGGGGAGGGGGGGGGGGGTGGATAGGGGTTTATCTCGATCATCGGTTATCTCGACTATTTTTGGCAAACCCCTAGGCCGGCGACATAACAGGGTTCTACTGTAATAGATTTCAATTCATATTCTATTGTTTAACAGTGCAATTAATCGGGATTAATTTTTTAATCACAGTTGATTTTTTTTTGAGTTAATATTGTGAGTTAACTGTGATTAACCGATAGCCCTAGTTTGTATATAAATGCAAATATAAAAAAGAAGACAAGAATAAATTTGCTATGAAATGAAGAGTACATTAAACATATTTACACAATATCAGGCAAATTATGAGCCTGTCTCAAAAACGAGCTTTAGAGTTAATCCTTTATTAAGAAAGATCTGATTCCAGAGGCTGTGTGAGTAAACCTTCTTAAAATAACCTCTCATTTGGGGGTTGGGAGGACAGGACATGTGGTTTCTCCTTCCACATCCACTATCACTAGAGATGAGTGCCGCTGGCTGACACAATATCAGTCTACTTTAGGGCTCTGTACTGCTACCTGTTGTCACAGATCCTAGAAAGCACCCCTTTTCAGCCACCCACTAGGTGCTGTGAGGGCCTCTGTGCTCTGGATCCCCTGAGATGTGTTTAAGCTTCCGGAATCTCAGTAGAGGACAGGACATGTGGTTTTCCCCTTCCTCATCCCGGCCCTGCTTTTGCGGCTCAGCCCATGGCTGCGGCCCCACTCCTGGTCCCAGACTCACCCCTAGCTGCAGCCCCACTTCTGACCCCAGCTCCAGGGGATGGGGGGGCATGGACGGGGTAATGGGGGCATGACCCTCAAACATTTGGGGACCACTGTCCTAGGAGACTTTCTGGAGTCTGATTCTTTCCCCATTTTGGGTCACAGAAAGTGTTGTTTCCATTAGGGTTTTGGTTTTTTCTAATTCTTTCTGTGTGTGTGTGTGTGTGTGTGGTTTTTTTCTTTTGTTCTTTTGGAAGGAATGGTGAAGAGGGGGACAGGGAATATTATAATGGCCGTTCTGGTTATGGGAGGAAAAGCCATTGATAACAAAGGTTCTATCCTGAAAGTGCCAGATTGCCCTTAAAACCCACTGCAAGTCCCTTCACATAAGAGCCAAATATAGGTTTCAACTATCAGGCCCACATTTCTGTGGCTAACCTGTTGAATGTGAAAAATTACACACTGAATCCTACATTTAATTTTAAGGGGAAAGGTTATCAGCAAGGGTCATTAGCTATTGTTAAAGTAGTTTGAATCATCTCTAATTTTTACTACTGCACTTATGGTACGCATTTAGTTTCTCCCTCTTAAAAAAATATTCTCAGTCATATATTGAGAAGCAATATACAAAGCACTGTTCTTGCCCTGGCACATTTACAGGACTTCTGACAGAGCACTGATTACAGTTACAAAAGGTGTTACTGGACAAATGGTGGAGCACCTTATTTTGCCTTCTGAGCTATGCCTCTTTCTAAAAGGAATGTGCACATGAAAATACTTGTAGACTGAACATGCCCAAATCTGAGCTGGGAATAATAGTCATTCTCCTGCTTTTGACAAAACCAACAGATATAAAAGTGGGAGAAGAGAAATGTCTTGTTGATGGAGGATATTGGGTGGCTAGTGAGTCATGGACAGATGCTTTGGACTGGCAGGTTGGCCATGGCAGCTGTTGCTCTCTGAATCCGAGCTAGCCTAACCAGTCAGGGATGTCATTTGGTTGGTCTAGTCAGGTCCCTCTTGTTCACTGCTCCTTCTTAGGCTGAGCAGAGCTGGACTGGCTGTCTCATCTTACCATGTGGTGCAAAATGATTTCAGGGTCAGGTAAAAAGCTGCAAGAGGACAGAGGGAAGATAACATGTGTGGGTAGAAGAGGGAGAGAGGGTGAAACGGAAAGGGTTTGTGATGGGGCAGAGGTGCCCCACACCAGCAGAGAAGAGGTTCTCCTATGGGCCTAGCTAGCCCCAAACTGCTATACCTGTAGCCAAAGCCAAGCCTGGATGGGGAATAAAAGGAGAGAGTCTGGCTCAGTTCAAGACTGTGGGCTGTGTAATGTGTGCAAAACCAAAGAAACTGCTGATTGTGTTCTGTGACATTGTGGGCAGTTTTCTATGTCTTTATGAAATTTGAGTTTTCTTGGAGTCTTTTTTTTTCCTGACTGGGACTAATGAGAATATCATGGAAATGGAACATCATGGAAATGGAACAGTGCAAAGACCTTGCTGTTTCCTTAAAGGTACTGGACTAAGTGAAAGGATGGAAAAATATGGAAAAAATAAACTTGGCTAAAAAATAATGAAGTAAATGGTGGTCACAGCCTTGTATGATGAGGCTGCTGTACTAAAGACAAAGTTCAGGCAGACTGGCCAGGAAGAAGCAAGGAGCTCTGTGTCTCAGCCTGAAAAGAGCTTTGTCTGCAGAGTTGCGAGCCTACTAGCTGGAGCTGCCACTAGGGTGGAGAAGTTAGACCCCAAGAATGAGCGACACTTGAATAAGGGTATGTCTATGCTGCAAAAAAACACCCACAGCTGGCCTGTGTCAGCTGACTTGCGCTCAGGGTGCCGGACTATAAAATTGAAATGTAGATGTTCAGGATCAAGCTGGAGGTGGGGTCTGGGACCCTCACCCCTTATGGGGTCTCAAAGTGTAAGCTTCAGCACAAGCCTTAATGTCTACACTGCAATTTTATTGCTCCTCGGCATGGGCCAGCATCAAGTGTTTATTGCAGAGTAGACATACCCTAAGAGAATGTTTGTTTAGGAACCAAGCCCGAAGGAAATGACAAATGTGCCCCCCAGGAAGACTAATGAAGCCCACCTCAGAGGACACCAGAGAGAGAAGTCTTCCCCTGGGGGAGACCTGTGGCTGCATCGGCGTGACTGAAAGTTCCATGGGGGCGGGGAGGAATGCTACTCCAGCCAACCTGCTATGAGGACACATGAGGAAGGAGAAGACACGTATTGGGCTGGAGTCTTTGCTAGTGCAAGCATCCCCACAGGTGTCTCAAGGTCTGCATGTCACAATGAAGCCCTCTTTTCTTCTCTCCCCCAAAATGTCTTTTTAAGAGCCACAAAAAGGCATGATGTGCATAGTAGCTCACCCCCCTCCCCCATTATTTTGTCCACTAGGTAGGCCTAATTTCTTGTCCCACACTCCCCTTGTTTACCAAACATGATCTTAACATAGTCTTTGGTTGGTATCAGTCATTGTCGTTGATCTCTCGTGGTTGAGGATGTAGATCTTTTGTTTAAATTAATTTAGTCTTTCTGTCTCCTACTCGCATCTTCTTAAACATTTTTATGTAACAGGTCAGTGTGACAATTCATGAATCTTTACCTGTTGAGTTCATTGTCCAGTTACTGCAACACCCCTTTAGGCAGGGGTGCAAACTAGTCCTTAACATCCTGTTTGTTCTCATAGTGCACGCTGAAGAAAACAAGGTGAAACCAATGCAGCGTGCAAGAAATCGACATTAGAGAAATAATGAGTGAAAACACATCATTAATACAGTTGCCTGTGACCATTTCAGGAAAATACAATTAGTTTCAGTAAAGAAAACTGTTTACTGGTGTTCGTGCTTGTTGTAAGGAAACTGAAATCCAGAATATTGAAGCACTTTTGTTAATCAACTATATGTCTACCTAGGTATACAGCTCAGCACACCGTGGGTGTTATTAGAACAATGACTAATGCACATATTAACTCGGGACATTTTTAAATGAAATATTTGCTCTCTAATCCATTATTTCGCTAGTCAATTTCCAGTGTCTCTCATGGAATAAATACATATTCACTGCAATTATTGCCTACTCAAGATCATTTATGTGAGATCGCAAATACTTAGTCATACTTCTTCATGAAGACCACATAAGCTACCTCATTCATTTAGTAATATTGAGAATATCGAGTAAATGTTCCAATTAATGATAATCAGAAGATAAACAGCCATGCCACATCTCCGAGTGCCGTGTTTTTAGATAGACTATATGAATTTCATCATGAATACTCCACAGAACAATAAAAAGATGAAACTGCTTTTGTAATAAGAAATTGCATTAAAATATTATGAAAAATTAATCCAATATCTAATTGGAAATACTCTGAAATTAATGGTTAAATCTTATAGCAGTATATTAAAAGGTTACCACTGTCAATTTTTAATGAATTCATTTTAATTATTATGATAAGGACATAGAATCAAATGGTTTTAAAGATGTACATTTTCAGTCAATTGGGGTCCAAACATATTTTTTTCACTTCTTTTATTCTTTGATCATTAGTGTTGATTGAACAGACAGTATTTGCCTTTGCAAAACTCTTTGAAGATGCATTTCTCCATGTTTTTTTTAAATTGGGAACTGTTCAAACAAAGTAATCCTAGAGTTTTATTTTTCTTTTCTCCCTAACTTTTTTTCTGTAATGTGCAATTTTTAGTTGTATTGTTTTCCAGCTACTGAGGTCTCTTTTTTCCATTTGTCAGGCTTCTGTTAAAATTGATGCACTCAAAAAAATTTATTGCAATAACTCCCTTGATTTTAAATCTTATCTGATTAAACCAAACAAATATTAAAATAAGATAAATCATACTGAAATGATCTTATTTCAGTCTACTATGTATCCCAAATCATGACAAGCGGCTGACTCAATAGACTCTTTCTCTCTCAATACATAAAGTCAGCTTTAAAAATGTGTATATTGGTTTTATAATACACACAATGTAAAAACAAAGGCACTTGTAGGAAATGTAAAGGGCCTAATACACAGGGACAGTTCCTACTGAAGTGAGTAATATTTTGACTGCATGATTACGGTAGGATCCAGTCCACTTTGGGCTAATTTATTAATATATCAGTCTACAGCATATACACTTAATGAATGTATTGCATAAGTTGTTGCATAAGTAAGCAAGACTCAGAAACTGCCTCAGTTCTGGGGCACTTTGTTGCTTTCTTTGAAACTAAAATCTAGAAATCCCCAAGGGATGCTAGGAGATGTAGCTGTTCTTGGCAAGAAAGCAGCTGTACTGGCAAGAAGGTAGATTGTACAGTGTGAAGGCAGAAAAGCTTATTGGTGGGGACTGGATCTGGCAATAGCAGCAGCTCAGCTTACAAGAGAGAGAATGGCAAAATGAGGCCACCCCTGACCCAGAACTGTCCAGGTGAACCTCCCTCTCTTTGGGAACACCAGGACCCTCCCATTCCACATAGGAAACTGCAGAGGAACCAGCATAAGCCCAGTCAGTAGAAGGAGCTGCAGAACTAGCAAAAGCAGTCAGTGTTGCACTGGAGACATAGTGGATAAAATGGGGCCCAGCCAGGTCTTCCCCTCAACTCTGTTGGACCTAGAATGATGCAGGAAAGACCCTACCTCTAGGGATACTAGGACCCAGGTGGTGTCTCCCCAACATGCAGCCTTGGGGAAAATCTGCAGAGAGGAGCCAGTCAAAAACTCTTGCAGGTGGAAGCAGGAGCGGCCACAGCAAGGATCTCTGGACATTGAGCACTCTACAGTTTTGACAGGACGTTCTCTGCTGTGTGCCGATGGGCTGTTTGCTCCTACCCTCTCCCTCAGTTTCTTCACTTCAGCTTCACTCCAGACCTACCCTTCTTACACTCTTCTCCCCAACCTGGCTCCTCACCCCCTTTCCCTCCTTTGTCTTTCCATTTAGCTTATGCCCCTAAGCAACTCCTCTCCCTCAAAAACGTGGAACTAACCTGATGATTGCTGGTGTCACATTGTTTGCTTTGCTTGCGTGTTGTAGCCCTTCCCCGACCTGTCTGTCTTGTCTATTTCTATAGTAAGCTCTTTGGGGCAGGGGCTGTCTATTACTTTGTGCCTGTACCATGCATAGCACAATGGGGTCCCATTCTTGGTTGGCCCTGAGGCAACATGATGAAAAATAATGAGAGAGATTATGGACTTGTACTTTTAATGAATAACCTGTCATTGTTATAAAACAATGGCAAAGCAACTGTCTATTTTAAGAACTACTTTCTGATTGTCTCAACCTGTGTGACCTGGGGTGTACACGTACCTAAAATGTGCATTGTTCTTGAAATTCAGGATGTTTAGTATAATTGTTAATCTTGTCATAGATATTGTGTGCACTGATATCTAGCAATGAGGTGGAAAAGTGCATAAGAAAATGATAAAGGAGGTGGGGGTAGCAAACGAAGGTTTGTTTCAGCATGCTCACACGAGGTAGAAGGTGACAATGGGAAATCCGTGTTAGTCTGGATCTGTAAAAGCAGCGAAAAGTCTTGTGGCACCTTATAGACTAACAGACGTTTTGGAGCCTGAGCTTTCGTGGGTGAAAGACTTTTTGCTGCTAATGGGAAATTAAACACTTCACATCCTTTAAAACAAACATGCTGAGACGTGGTTGGATAGCCGATTACTGGGCCAAGCATCTACTCTGTTCATTTCATGATCATTTACATGTGTTATATCCAGCTCATTTATGTGATCCTTTGCTAGAATCTTTGTTCTTGTATGAAGGGTTTTGTAAGTCTTATTCTCTCTCCATACCCGGTAGGGGTGGCTGGTTTCTTAGAAACATTCAACAGTAGGGACACAATGCTGCTACCCTGCATATCTGCCACCATTCCAGAGGAGAGCAGAAATTCTGTGCCTAAGAAAGAAGTGATAAACATGTATTGTACCACGTGGTATAATTATTTTGCCGCACAGTTTTAAAAATCTTTCTCAATAACTTGGGCTTTCAAAGACAGGATTTTAGCTGCTTACCAGCAGCCAGACCATTTGAAAGCCTTTACATGGGATGATTCATTTCCACCATAATCTAGAACTGTACAATTTTAATCCAGCTATGTTGGCCTACTGCCACATAACTATATTTAAATGTCTTCCTCATCATCCTCAGAAACTGTAGCCTCTTAGTTCTGCAGTTTGTCTCCATTACGTTTGTTTATCACTGGTACCTGAGTTCTTATAGGAGTGCCAAACCATGCAGTCTTGACCTATGTCATGTGTCTCCACAGGGAAAAAATGTTCCTCATATTTTTGGTTATGAAGTTCATGCCACTAGGGCACAGATTGATGACTGCTATTGGATTATGCCCGCCACTTACTGTGTCAGAGCTGCTACTTGTCCTGTTGCAGCTACTTGCTTTTTCAACAGCTAAACTTGCTAATAAGCTTTATGATAGCTGGCACTTCAGCCAGTGTGAGCGAGTAACAGGAAGAAATCCATAGTGACCAACAATAATCATCTCACTTCTTAAAAACCTAATTTTGTTTTAAAATATTCTATTACAGCTGGTCAGAAAATGAACTTTGCAGAAAATCTCATCAGAATACAAGAAAAAATGAAATTTGCAGTGGAAAAACAGAACCCCCCCCCCCCCCAAATTGAAATGTCTTCAGTTGCCAAAAACTGAAAAACAACAACAAATGGATGAACACTGGTAAATATAAAACATTTTGTGGTTTTTGGCCAACATTTTTTAGTTTCAGAAAAGCAGACTTTCTATGAAATCTCTTTAATCAAAAACTCAATTTTCCATCAAAAGTTTCTATGGAAAATTTTTGACCAGACTTCAGTTCTGTCCTATACTTACATATCTGGAATCAGTAATAGCTGACTCTAAAAGCAGACTGACTTGTTTTTAAGTATGACCAACATATGGCCCAATATTGGATCTAGTTGGAAGACTTAACGTAGGAAAATATAGGAATTGATTTCTTATTGTTTCCCAAACTTTTTGTTATTGCAGGTAACAATGAAAAAGAACATAATCAGTACACTGGTTGTTCACAGGCTCAGGTAAGTTACATTTAAATCTAAATACATTCTAACATATTAGTTTGGGATAACATTAGACAATATTTCTTCTTTATATAATTTAATGGCTCTTCCTGCACAAAAAAATGCTGTTTGTTAGGACTGTAATAAAGAATTTTCTAAAACTAATTATCTTAAATTCTGTCTCTCACTTTAGTGAATCATTTATTAAAAGACAATATACTCAAATTTCCAGTTCTTAGCAATATATTTTGGAATATTAACCATAGTATCAGCATTAAGTGGTAGTGATCAGTTTTGTGAGTACCAAGCAATACTTCTAATCCTGTAATTGTCTATATTCCTGTAATTTTTTTCCAATTTGCTCCCTTCTGAGTGAAAATAATCTATGAAAATTCTGCCATGTGTGTGCAGAATTCCTCATTTCACAACAAACCATCTCATATAAAAGCCTGGTCTTGCAACTAACTGTAGATAGACCGCATGGAATTCCATGTGGGTGCCAGATGCAGTCTCTATTTGTGCGTCATTCATTGGTCCATGTGTATCTTGTAAATTATTTTTATAGGATCTTTAATAAATAGTTAAGGATCATAATGGGTAGAGCTTGAAATAAATAGCCGAGCCTAGCTAAAATGTTCATTTTCAGAATATTAATGTTAAAGATCCAAGATATAAAGGTTTCCCATGCTATAAATCTCAAAGAAATTTCTTGTAAAAGAGTGTATAATTCAGGTCAAGTGGCTCTGTAAATTTTCCCTTGAGCTGCACTCTAAGGGCTTGTCTACATGATCAGTTACTGCACAGCAATCATGATTGTGTGAATCTACAGAACACCACCAGCTTGCCATGCAGTAATGTGCTGTGTGGACGCAGCAAGCTGAAAGTCCTAGAATGTGGTTTAGTGCTCCGACATTCACTGCACTGTGGCAGTGTCTGCATGGGACGTTTCTGTGTGGCAAGCCTGTGTGTTGTATATTAACAACCTCCCATCCCTGCTTGCTGTGCAGTAACTTATCATGTAAACAAGCCCTAAGATACTAAATGGTATCTGTCTGAATGCTCTTTCAGACCTTTCAAGTAACTGTTGTTGTTATTCATTGAGTACAGACAGTGTGCTTGGTGCTGTACAAGGCATGGACATATAGACAGTTCCTGCTCCTTGGAGATTTCTGTCTAAAGCCCTGATCCTGCATTGAGAAGCACACACATACCCCCCTGCAGTGAAGTCCATGAGTGGTTTTCAGTGCAGAATAGGGACCTAAAAGACACACCAATAAGCACCCAGGATAATCAGTTCAAGAGCTCCAATGAAAGAGTTGCACAGGGGAAGCCATTTGCAATCCCTAGTGGCCCCCCACCCCCCAAAAAAAATTGTATTGGTCCTACAAACCCAGGAGCCAATGCCATATATGTGAGCATCATTTACTGACACCTTATCTAATAACTAGCTATTCTGTTGACATGTGAGCCCTGCTGCAACCCATGGAAAGCTGTTAATGTAGGTTGGGTTTTTGTTGCTAATATTTTCCTGATCTCACTGTCTTCCCCACATGTGAGATAGGGAAGGTATTTACAAGAATGCTAATGTCTGTGCATTACAGAATTAGTGAGTTTTTTGGAGGGACTTGAATGCTGGGGGATGGGGGCAAGGCATTTCCGTACTGGAGTTGGTTGGGATTCCATGCAGGAGGGCAGCCTGGAAACAGGAACTGAGATGAGCATGGGAGAAGGAAATTAACAGGATGCTGAGTCTGATATCACTGCACCCAGTAAGAGAGGGTATTCCACAGGGCAGAGTGGGGAGCAGTGCACTTAATGAAACCTTAAGCAGAACTGGTTTGCCACACAGGGAATCGTAAGCTATACCCTAGAAAAGAGTGTGGCAATAGACACAGCTCCTGGCTCCTCACTGTGGGCTGGGCCTACAAGGAACAATGAAGTCCATTGTGAATAAGGCTTGCAGGACTGAGCCCATTCTTCTATGAGACCAATTTCTGCCATGTTTAAACAATGAATTGAGCTGTAACTATATTTTCATACCAGGTATTGTAAATCTAAATTCAAATAAGTCACCCTACAGGGTTTTAACCATATGTCTGTAAAGGCCATTAAAGAATGCCATTCTCAGCTATGTTGAAGTATTTATCATGTATTATTTAGCATACTAATGGAAATAGAAAGTATTACTTCTTGTTACTCCTTACATGAGTCATCTGTTAGTATTTCCTGCTAGATAGTATGGATTTGATTAACTGGAAAATAGCTAATACATGCTGAAAATAAGGCCTGCATTTTTCTTTCCAAATATTTTTTTTTCAAGCCAGTGCATGCTACTAACAAAATAATTGAAATGCAAAAATTAGTTATGTTCTAATGTTACGGTTTTTATTTTTTTATGGAGCATGTATATTCAACATCAAATCCCAAGTAACTGGGCATAGAATAACACATTGTACCAAAGTAAAAGAAACACAATGATTAGGCCAAAACCAATCATGATATTGATCATGCAGTCTAGTGTGCTGTCTCAGAGACCAAAAATATATCCTCATGGAGGACAAAAAAATCCTCACACCAAAGAACAAGCAGTAATGAAAGACATTTAAAATGAAATAACAGAACTCCAACATAATTACACCAGTACCTAAAACCAGCAAAGAATTGCCTGTAGACATTTAAATGTTATTCTAAAGAGGAAAATGAAGATCATTAAACCTATGGGTTATTTCTGTTTGAGAACATTTTGTGTGTGTGGAGGGACTTGGGCTACATGGCAATGATTAGAAAGCAGCATTAAAATATATAATGGAACTTTTATAGCTCTGTTGGGCTTCCTCTTCTGGACACTCACCAGGCTGTTGTTTGGATTCCAAGGCTTGATCTGTGTTTTTAAGTTTGCCTTTGGTCTGGGTAGGCTCCAGCACTGTCTTTCTTTGCCCTCTGGGCATACTCTGTCTGTCTGGTAGCCCTTTTAGGAAATGGGATCCTGCAGTCCAGCTGCCCAGACCCCAAGACCAATGCTGAACCCCACAAGACTCTCTAGTAGTTTAAGGACCCTCCACCTTTGTGCATACTCTGGTTTATAATTTAAATCTTCAGGGACTCTGATAACCGAGGCAAACAGACACATAGACATTGCAGAAGAATTTCTAAAACAATCCCTCTTTTCTTTAGACAGCAGATCTAGGCAAAACAATAAACATCTGTATGCTATCCCCTGTCTCGGTTTCCTCACCATGCTTGAGTGTTCTTTGCAGTTCGGGTCAGTGCCCTTTTAGGGTTCAAAGTTCCCTCTCCTGAGCCTCACACCTCAAGCTCATGATGTTTCTTCTCTGACCCCTGCAACCAGCTTCAGATGGTCTAGTAGTCAAATGGTGGCCTCTCACCCATTCCTTCAAGCCCTTACTCCCATGCAGACCAACTGGGGTCAAACTATTTTCACCCAGATTTGAGCTAGCAAATTGTTCTTCTAGGGTTAGGCCTATTCAGTTCTTGCTGATCTTTAACAATTCAATTCAGAGGGAGAGCCTCAGGTATCACTTGTGTCTACTTAGCATTAAGTGTGTCTCAGGAAAGAAATTATATCTTTGCGAAGAGGTAGTTTTCAGCACAACAGTAAGTGGGTAAACTGAGTCACACAGTTTTCATAAAAACAATACAGAAATTTCCCATGATCTCCATAGTGACCTTTGCTGTATGCTCACACAAAGTATTTTGGGTAGCACAATGATAGGAGGTGGAGGGGGGAGTCTGTGGGAGGTGGACAGCAGGGGTTGGGAGCGGGCAGCATCAAGGCTACATACCCCTGCACATCAGGTAGTGTAACTGAACTGGAATACCATGGAAGCAAGCTGTACTTGTATAGATTATTTCCATCCCAGAGCCAAGGAGGGAGCAGGGACCAGATTGTGACTCTACGGAGTCAATGGTTTTCTTCATATCTTGTCAATAAGTGGCTAACTCATAAATGTGGCCTTTCTTCAAGATAAAATGTTTACATGTGGGCAGACTTTTTTTGTGTTGGTTTTGGTTTTTTGTCACTGGGGTGAGGCATAAATATTGAAGAAGCCCTACGGGGCTGGGAAAAATGAAAAGGGAAGGGAAGAATCACCCAGCTTAGAAGCTTCTGAGTTCTTTGAGCCCCCTGGTACCATAGAAGGCTGCAAAGCAGAACGAGTGGCAAATATTGGGCAATACAAAAGAGTGGACTTTCTATGGGTAACTCTTCCCCTCGGGTTCTGTGTGAGGCTGCAAAATTGCCACGTCTTAGCCAGAGCTCAGAATCATTTCCGAAGATGCACATGTCCAAGCTTGCACATGTTTTTAACTTGCTTGTCTCTAGAAAAAAGATGAATATTTCTGTCTAAAATGTTTTAATAAAACATGGGTGCTTTTTTAATAAAAACATAGGTGAGAAAAAAAATCCCCACACGGTAATCTCAAGAAACTGTGTTAAATGCCATGGAGGTAACTGGAAAACAAAATAACCAGCCTCTGACCATGCAAAATAGAAATGTTTACCTATAATTTAAGGGAAAGCTTGTAGCAAAGGCAATTCTAAAGTCACCTTTGTGGCACTGGAAGATTCATAATGAACATGAACTTCACCCTAACCTGTGTTTTTCTGAGATAGGTGTCAACTGGATAGCATTAGATAGAAAGTATATTTATGTGTGTGAGGTTGAATTTCCTAAAATTGTAGGTCTGGAAATACATTGCAATCACGGGTATAGTGAAAGTAATTTACAGAAACCCTTCATTAATGTTTAGATAGTCTGTGGCAGAGTGATCTTAGCTCAGGTTATTTTGGGCAGTTACTCTGTGAATTGAAGTACACATGAAAACTTTATGTGGAACTAGACTGTTCTGAAATTACTACTTTATTCTTTAAATTAAATTAAATAGTATATTTGGGCTTTTTTTGACACTTCTAACTTTAACTATGAACAACTGTCACTTTCTTCCGTACTAGTTGGCCACGTCACTTTTCACTCTAGGGATCTCACTCTGCTAGCATCATTGTAACAGTTTTTCCCCTAAACTGGCTAAAGTTTGCTTGAATTGTATTTTGGGTGCATTAAGGATTCTTCTGTCGAACCTGTCCAAGCCCTAATGGGAAGCCTACACCTCATCTACATAACACAATTCCAGGACTGTCACCTGTTTGTGTGTCACTCTGAAGCCCAGAATATCTGAAGTGGTGAAAAGAGCTACAAACATGGTTGAGAGCTCTTGTTTAGAATAAGCAGCAAAGAGTCTTGTGGCACCTTATAGACTAACAGACGTTTTGGAGCATGAGCTTTTGTGGGTGAATACCCACTTCGTCGGATGCATCACCTGCTTGAATCATCAGTGGGATTTGCACCCTACCATCCAATTTTTAAGTTCTCAGCCGTTTTGATTTTATGAATTACACTTGTCCGGTGTACAGCTACAACAAGGCATATCAAGAGTTCTAGACCATCATGATATTAAAGGTAACATAACCAGTCACCACCTGTACTTTGTAGCTAATTTACATGAAAGGACTTCATTGATCATATGAGGGAGACTGCACAGATGGTGTCTTACTTGGCCCAACTGCTATACCAATGCAACAGCATGGGCTTTCAGCTACTAGTAACAGGTAACACAATAAGTATAAAAAAAATCACTTTACAGTCAGCAGCATACAGAAACTAACCCTGGGAATGTCAGCACTGTACATGCAAACAAAACTATAGACATGGGACCATAGAATCTATAATGGTATCCTTACCTCCTATGGCAGTGAATTTCATGAGGACTGTGGAGGAATTTTTTCTTAGTGAACTGAGTTGACTTTTATGGTGTCAATATTTTGCTGGTCAGAGGAATCCTCTTGTTGTTTGTGGTGTGTGGGGGGGAGTGAATATTAGTGGTAATTAATGTAGGGCACTAATAGAATTAGTTGGTCAGCAAGTGGGAAAATATTGTTAGGAAGAGAAGAACTGGCTCTGTCAAATTTGGAGCCCACTCAAAAATAGGTTCGAAGTGTAGAATAGAGGTGAATATTTGAAGTTTGAATTGTATTTTTCCATGGACAAATGCAAGTTCTGGGCTGCTGAATGATTTTGTACTTAATTTTGCTAGTAGTCCTGGGAGAAGGGCAAGAACTTTTAACAAAAAAGAATTTTTGTTTTCATTGCAACAATTCTATTAACTAAAGGTATGATTTCAAAAACAGGAACCATATTTATGCACACAAACATTTGGCCTGATTTTTCAGCAGTTGCTAGGTACTCAGCTACTCCCACTGAAATCATGTTCTTAATTTTTTTGAAGATCTGATACTTCTTTAGTGCCTGAATATGATTTAGGAGCCTAACTCTAGGCTCTTTTTTTTTAAATATACATTTATTTCAGTGAAATATTTGGAAAACAATGCAATGTTTTAACTGAGTCTACATCTACGCAACTCACGCAGACATCCTGATGCTGGCTGTCATCTGATCTAGCATACTAAAAAGAATGGTGTAGCATGGGCAGTGTCGGCATAGGTTAACCGCCCCGAGTATAAACCCATCTGAACCCCATGGATACACACTTGGGGCAAGGAGCCTGAGCCACTGCTGCCACTGCTCATGCTACTGCAGCTACACTACTGTTTTTAGCATGCTAGCTCACATGAGAGCAAGAGTAAGTATGTCTGAGCAAGCTGGGAATCACACCCCTAGTTTGAAGTGCAGATATACCCTAAAGGGGTGAATATATTTAATAAAAAAAAACATTCCAGCTAGTTCTCCTGAATCTGCATATTCAAGTTTCTCAGAACAGCTCTGCCAACAAATCTAAGGGGGGTGTGTGTGCACTCTCAGCTGGGAGGATAATTTCCAGCTTGAAGAGACACATCTCTTCTCATTGAGCTAACACGCTAAAAATAGAGTCTGGCCACAGCAGTGTGAATGGTGGGATGGGCATCTTGGCTAGGTACGTACTTGGGGCGGCTAGACCGCCACTCATTGCTCACACTCTTTTAGCATGTGCTAGCTTGATGAGCACTAGTGCAACTGTCTCCTTGAGCTGGAAATTACATCTCTAGCTCGATGTGTAGACAATATCCGTTGTCCTCCGCCGCAAAACTGCTCCTATTCCAGTTCGTTCTCTCTCGCTCTGAAAAGGACTTCCAGTCATGCTCTATATTGTGAGATGATCAAATAAGGACAAGTATCAGGCCACTAATCTCCTCCTTTTTACATGATTTAATAAGGATTTGAACCCTGATTTCCAGAGGTGAAAGACCATTCCACTGAACTACTGCAAACCAAATCTTACAGGATTTACATTCCTTCCACTATGTAGAGGATTAAGGAGATCAGAATAATATCATTTGCATTATTAATAAGACTGAATTTGTTTGGAGTGAAATTTGAATTCCCCTTTACTGCTACTTCTGCAACAGGAGAGTTTTCCCATCACTTTATAGAGTATGGACTTTATCTTTGTCTTTTCTTATTGTTCTACTAATTTTTTTGTCAATCCATATAATGTTTTTCATGATGAGTCAATTGTGCTATAAGTTTTACTGTTAATTCTCAGCTACGATATAAAGTGTCTTACCCAGCTGGCAGTACTTGATTATGATGCTATTACACATGTGATGTTTGAATTTCAAATCAAATGAAAATCTCACTCTTTTTCTGTATTAGTTTATCCAACATGGCCATTTCAGTTTAGAGCCTGACAGGCAGTTTCATTTGCATATGGACTAAGATTATCTCACTACCCAGAGCAAAATCTTCATTTGTGGCTTCTGTCTGTCTGATAATCTAGGTTTGACTTGCACTGTGCTCTTCAGCAATTGATTATAAGGAGTACTGTGAGTTCTGTGTTGATCTGGTTAGAAGCTGCCTTTGGAACTGCATTTGCACAAGAGACGGAATTTTTTTTTTCAATTTCATATTGATTAGTGGCATACTGATCTACAGGTTAAACCCTTGTACTACTGCCATTTGACTTGCAGTTGAAAAACCTGCTATACTATACAACCTTTTTGTTCATAATTTACTAAGACTTTGTTTTCAGTGTTTAGGAGACCGTGTTGCAACTTATTAAAAAAAATATCGAAATATATCACATTGGCAAATTGTGTAAAACAAACAAACAAAACCCATGAATAAAGACAAACTTCAGCTAAATAGGTATTTGATCTTATATATGCCACTGAATCAAAAACCCACAGTTTTTGGAAGCCTACCTTGCAGTTTGCAGTTTTTGTTCATGTGTCTTTCACAGTTGGTAGATTTAAGAGCACTCTTCTGTCAAGTGTCAACAATTCTTTCTTGCCATAGATAGAGTAACTTCATCTTTGTGTTCCCCTTCAGAGTTGCTCATCTCTTTTTGATATCTTCAGCACTTCACCTTAATCCTGATTAGGTTGTTCCTGAAGCAGTGAATGCAATCCACATTTGATTTTTATCTGCCTTGTTCACTCCCTTATCTCTCAAAACAAATAAATAATCTTCCCGCTGGATTATCACTTCAACTAATCTATCAAGTTCAGTATCTGTGAACGTATGTGTTCACAGCCACCCTGGATAATCATTGGAAAAGGATCAAAATTATATCCCCTATAAATACATTTTAAAAATTAGCAGTGCTCTAACACAGATTACCTGAATTTCTACCAACCTATTTTCTCATAGAATCATAGAATATCAGGGTTGGAAGGGACCTCAGGAGGTCATCTAGTCCAACTCCCTGCTCAAAGCAGGACCAATCCCCAACTAAATCATCCCAGCCAGGGCTTTGTCAAGCCTGACCTTAAAAACCTCTAAGGAAGGAGATTTCACCACCTCCCTAGGTAACCCATTCCAGTGTTTCACCACCCTCCTAGTGAAAAAGTCTTTCCTAATATCCAACCCAAACCTCCCCCACTGCAACTGCAAGGAGACCATTACTCCTTGTTCTGTCATCTGCTACCACTGAGAACAGTCTAGATCCATCCACTTTGGAACCCCCTTTCAGATAGTTGAAAGCAGCTATCAAATCCCCCTCTCATTCTTCTCTTCTGCAGACTAAACAATCCCAGTTCCCTTAACTTCTCCTCATAAGTCATGTGCTCCAGCCCCCTAATCATTTTTGTTGCCCTCCGCTGGACTCTTTCCAGTTTTTCCACATCTTCCTTGTAGTGTGGGGCCCAAAACTGGACACAGTACTTCAGATGAAGCCTCACCAATGTTGAATAGAGGAGAATGATCATGTCCCTCGATCTGCTGGCAATGCCCCAACTTATACAGCCCAAAATGCCGTTATCCTTCTTGGCAACAAGGGCACACTGTCGACTCATATCCAGCTTCTCATCCACTGTAACCCCTAAATCCTTTTCTGCAGAACTGCTGCCTAGCCATTCGATCCCTAGTCTGTAGCCGTGCATGGGATTCTTCCATCCTAAGTGCAGGACTCTGCACTTGTCCTTTTTGAACCTCATCAGATTTCTTTTGGCCCGATCTTCTAATTTGTGCACCTTTTGAAAGGCTCTCTGTTCCTTAAAACAGATAAACTAATATAGCTGCAACAAACCACTGCAATAAACAGAGTAGAATAATTAAAAATTCACACTGTTATTGCACCTTCAAAACACTTTAGAAACAAATGAAGACCAGGAATTTCAAAGGGGACAAAGGGAGTTAGGCACTGAAATTCAAGGGGCACTGGACACTTAGCTCCATCGGATCCTTCTGAAAAGTAAGTTTGACTCATCTCACACCTTGAGAGTAGGTATTGCTGCCATTTAACAGATAGCAAAATGGAGGTAGAGAGAGGACAGTGATTTGCCCAATCTTCCACGCTGAATATGGCTTAGATAGATTTATTGGAACTGTGCTGTGTGGTGTGATAGCTTTACTTCTATAGCCCAATATTGCCTTCATTAGTCCTCTTGCTCCCTTATTTCATTTCAGTGTCATGCTGATTGAATTAATAATCTAGCAATGTTGTATCTAATTTGTTCATTACTACAGCAGGTCTGCTATAAAACTTCCTCTCTTTCATAGAATATTTATTTCTAATTATTTTTTCCAAAATTATACTGGCCTGTTGATTATAAGAACATAAGAAAGGCCATTCTGGGTCAGACCAAAGGTCCATCTAGCCCAGTATCCTGTCTACTGACAGTGGCCAATGCCAGGTGCCCCAGAGGGAATGAACAGAACAGGTAATCATCAAGTGATCCATCCCCTATCATAGAATCATAGAAGATTAGGGTTCAAAGAGACCTCAGGAGGTCATCTAGTCCAACCCCCTGCTCAAAGCTGGACCAACCCCAACTAAATCATCCCAGCCAGGGCTTTGTGAAGCCAGGCCTGTTGCCTATTCCCAGCTGTTGCCCATTCCCAGCTTCTGGCAAAGAGAGGCTAGGGACACCTTCCTGGACCAATTTATCATCCTGTATGAATGTTATGTGTTACTCCTTTTCCCCACCTCATTAATGAAGATATTAAATAAAATATGAAATGACTCAGATCTTTGAGGTACTACATTGTAGTGACTCTGACTGTGGGTGTATACGTGCACATGGATACGTATATGCATGATGTTACACTCTCATGGATGGTACACAGAGAAAATAGGGGCCTACAGAGAGATCTTGTTTAGACTCTGAGGTAAAATCATAGATTATTAGGGTTGGAAGGGACCTCAGGAGATCATCTAGTCTAACCCCCTGCTCAAAGCAGGACCCATCCCCAACTAAATCCCCAAATAGCCCCCTCAAGGATTGAACTCACAATCTTGGGTTTAGCAGGCCAATGCTCAAACCACTGAGCTATCCCTCCCCCCTAAAAACATGATTTTGAAGCTGAAACATGAGGATTCTTATCCCAGTTCCATGCATGTCATTTAATATACTCACTGTCTGTCTGAAGGACAATGATTTGTTAGAATGCCCCTATTAGACACCTTCCCCTCTTCCAGTTCTATCCATGAACACTTATCATTCTTCTGTGAGGGTGAAAAGTGTTCTCTGTATAACTTGTGTATCCATCTCTTTAGCACTTACTGTATGATGTTCTCCGTATTAATTTATAGGAATGCACAGCAGCTAGCATGGGGTGGGGCGGGAAGGAAATGGGAAAGCTACTGTGCCACACAACCCAATTTTTACTGGGTGATAGTCATATCATCACAGGACAGCACTTACAGAGACAGACTACAAACATTTTAATTAAAGGTCCTGCTGAATCTCTCAGTTAATACATATGAATGAGTAGAGCCCTTTAAGAATTTCTATTGCTCTTTGTAATTTGATTTGCCATCATTGAGCCTGGGAAAGCCTCTCTCCTTGGGCCAGTCAGAAGGGTCATGGGCATGCTAAGCCACGCATCATGGATGTAGTCATTAGTGTTAAAAGCCATACCAATACAGAGATTATTTTAGGTACAGTGTCTATGACTGAAAAGAGTAGAGCCATTCATGCATGTCCCTCAGGTCGTGCAGAGTCAAAAGGTGCCTGCTGGGAATCTCCATTACAGTGCACTGACTTGCCTAGCAGGACACCTGCAGACCTACAGGAATAGCTCTACATTTTTCAAATGATGGCCATATTGTACTGTATACCATTATATGGTTGTTAAAGGGAAGACAGAGCTGAAAGATCTGTTTAAGTAGCAAAGAGAGGGGTAGAGAGAGGAATACCAAAACCAACTCTTCACATCTGTGACAAGAAAATAGTGAGGGGTTTTTGTTTGGTTGGTTGTTTTTTTTCCCCCTTGAATCATAACTGGACTCCATAGATGCTGAGCTGCAAAAATTTGTGAACCACTATTCTTTACTGTATAGATTCCTTAGCTGATATATACAGTACTATAATAATTGCACAGTGATTAGTTATTTTTACGGATATGGTTAGGTTGACCAGATGTCCCAATTTTATAGGGACAGTCCTAATTGTTCAGTCTTTTATTTTTATATATATATATATAAGCTCCCCCACCCCCATCCTGATTTTTCACATTTGCTGTCTGGTCATCCTAGATATGGTACCTTTTTAGATGAAACCCATATAACCCTTCTGCCAGTCAGAGTTGGCAGCAACAAGGGCCAGGTTGAGTATCTGGGGGTTCCTTTTCAACAATACAGCACAAAACTGGCTTGAACCCCCACACAATGACCTGGGACAATTACACAACACCCCAGGGTGCCTCTAAGAGGCAATACTTCCCCTCTAGCAAGCTCAGAGTCTGAGTATAGCAAAGATGCTTTTAATAAAAGGAGGGAACTCAACCAACATTAAAGAGAGAAAATGCCACAAGCAGGATTCATAATCATAAAACTGTGAGCAGGACACCCACCCAGAGTGTGTGGGGCCTTCTAGGAGTTTTGAGCAAACCATGATGGGGTAACTTCTATTTGTCTTGCAAAGGGGTAGGTTCTGATTTCTGCCCTAAGGAATGGTCTGATCAGAATAGTTCTTATATTTCTAATCTCCATATTTAAGCAAAGGATCCAGCTCAAGGAATGTCTGACCATGTGCGGGTCCACCGACTACCTGTGAGAAGCATAAGATGGGCAAATCAGATAGGAAGTTTTTGCTGAATTGTCTGGGGTTTCCTCTGCATGGATAGTGAGGCCTCCTAAGGGGAGAAACCAGGAGAACTTCATCTATGTATCAAATAATGTTAATCAGTTCTTCTGGGAAACCTTTTGTGTCTGGAGGTCTATAGCTCAGCATGTTTGATTTATCTCTAGTCTTTGACGTAAAGTGAATGCGCTCCAAGGATTAATTTAGTGAGCTTTTCTTACATTTGAGCTTGTTGTTGTTTTCTCTTAACTTACAGTGTATAGCAGTGTTGCCCAAATGGTGGGTCCTGACCCACAGAAGGTTCTAGATAGGTTGCCACATCCAAGGCCAAATTCATCCATCACTAGCCCATGGCCTAGGCAAATATACACTTCTCCAAGCCTGGTGCAGAGAGGAGGCCCCAGGCGGGAGGACGTTTGAGAGCAGCCTGACCCACACTCACCCCACAGAGGTAGCTGTAAGTCTGGGCCTGGCTCCAAGCATTGCAACTTGGCATACAGGATTGCAGTGTCACTCAGGTTAGATCCAGTTGCCACTCCACACCATGACAGAGGGGTGGCCAGGCCAAATCTGAATGGCACCGCAACTCCGTGCTCCAGATTGCAATGCTCATAGTGTGGAGTTGGACTCAACCCTGTGGAACAAGAGCTGTTACACTAGAGTGAGTGCAGGGTGGGATTTCTCTTCCAAGCACCACATCTACCACCAGGGCATCTCCCCTCAACACTGGTGAGACTCAAAAATAGACAAAATACAGTTGGTGGGTCAACTTACTAAAATGTTTGGGAGCAACTGATGTACGGAGTAATTGGGTGAGAATTAACTGTGCTAACATTGGATCTGCAGTGTCAATCAGACCAGGATGAGTGACTCTTCTTTGATGAAATCATGGATGGTGATAGGTTTGTTGACTCTGCTCATGCATTGGACAGTAACTAATATCCTGATTCTTGTCTATTTTAGCTACTGGGTGGATATGTTTCATTTTTACTTGTCTTCTGAGATTGCCTTTCTGTTTAAAAAAAATCCTTATTTCCTTCCATTCATTCTCCATTCTCAGTTGTCACTATAACTCTATCCTGCCTATCATCCATTCAATTCACTTCTTTCTTCCTCACACATCCATAATATGGCCACAGCTAGTATACTCTTTATCACGTGCTCACTTCTATTATCAGCTCCCTTATTTGGCTGCTTCTTGCATTCTGCATCCACTCATTCTCATCTTAAACAACTCAGCCCTGCTATATTGCTGCTCAGGTTTCTTCCTGATCACCCAAAACTTTCCCCTGAACCACTCATTTTTGTATCCTTCTCACATTTATGCCTTTGTGTGTTACTCCTTGCCGTATTGGTGCTCAAAGTTACTACCTCTCTCTTTATTTAAACTCCTCCTGAAAACTTATTTCCTCCACCATGGCTTAAAACTAATTTCTTCCTTGAAGCCCTCTGGTGAGCTCAGTGAGAAATGCTTATAATGAAAACAGGGTTGCAACCTTCCATAGAGAGAGAGGCCTGCTGTTTCTCATTAATAATCATGAAATCATAGAATATTAGGGTTGGAAGAGACCTCAGGAGGTCATCTAGTCCAATCCCCTGCTCAAAGCAGGACCAACCCCAACTAAATCCTAACTATAACTGCTCTTTTTCAGAGAGGTTGGTTTTCTTCATCTCAGATAACTAAATATCAGGGGGGAAATAGGAAGGGCCAAGGATTCACTTGCAATACGAGAGTTGTAAACCATAAGTGCCCTGGTGTCAGTTGTCATTTGCTATTTCTCAGTAAGCTGCTGGTAATTACAGCACATTAGTTCTCATTTCACTCTCTTTCATATGGCTGTGCAGTATTAACAAATATGTGGAAAAGAGGCAGCTTTTTAATTGGCTAACATGTTTGGTCATAATTCTGAATGTTATTAGAAGCCTCGGCTAAAACATAAGTTAGTTGAAATGGGGTCATTTTCAGTTGTGTAGGTCAAATGAATTTTGTCTGCCTGTTTCAATGTATTGAACTTGCATGTGAATTTACCCTGGCTGCTATTTTAAAAGTCTCATGGCAAAATAACCTGTATTGAAAGACACCACGTTCTCTCCTTTTGCTTTAAACTAGCTATTAAAAATGCTACATTACTTTAAGCAATTCAAATATAGGATCCAATTCTGTAGTCCTCATTCACATGAGTAGTAATTGAAAGTAACTGGGTAGTGTATAGTAATGCTACGGTAATGATTCTAACCTGGGATGAGACCTTGTGATGAGACGAATGTGTTTTCTGCTAGGCTACTGATTGAAACTTGAGTGGAAGTGAGGAAGTACTACTCAACCTGAGTAAGGGTTGCAGATTTAGGCCTATAATGAGTGATTTTACTATTAGGTAAATAAAATGTTCTAAATCCATAATGCTTTTGAATTAAAATACCCCCTAACTGAGGAGCACATCATTATCTTTCAAAGTGTGGTATTATTTCCACCCTGCCTCTGAACATCAATTTATTGTAAAGTAGAGCTAATTTGATTTTTTTTCCATAGAAAAAATTCAACTTTATATTGGAAAACTTAAAACCAAAAAGGTGAAAACTGACAATTGTGAGAAAATGGCCAAAAAATATGGACATTTGAAAAAATAGTTCTTTTGGCTCAATTTTTGCTTCCTTTTTGTGTTTCACTTTTTTGTTGGAAAACCAAAGTTTTTCAAAGAAAGAACATACTTCCCATTAAAATTTGTTTAGTCAAAAAGACCAATTTTCTGTGGAAAAAAGTTTTGAAGGAAATTTTTTGACCAGCCCTTTTGCAAAGCTATAGAAATGGAGTAACACACGATTTGGCCCATAAGAATTCAGGTCTGAAATGAAATATCTTCCATATAGCTCAAACTTTAGATGATAGAAAATTTATAACTAATTGGAAAGACACATCAGAATAATATATGTGGAACATTATCATAATCATTTTAATACACAATTACAAAACATGGTAAACACGCTATAATCGATTATATTTGAATAAAGAAAACGTATCCAACATGACAGAAATGACTGAGGAAGTTTGACACACTTATGGCCTAATTCTCCAGTTCTAATGCCTGCAGCGTGACTCTCGCATGCAAAAATGACAGCAGTAACCTTCCTTGAAAATGTTTGCCGTTGTCAACGATGTCCTCCTTCTTTACCCTTTCTTTGGCTAGGTAATAAATAATGGTGATTATTTTATTAATATCATTGTTTAAAGAAAATCAATAGCAATTCCATGTCAAGAAAAAGGAAAACAAAATTCAATGCAATAACATTCTTATTCTGGACTACAATAAATGGAAAACAAATTGCTTACAAAATTTAAAAAGCAGAACAGTCATGCAAATCCTACAAAACTTCTTTATTTGCAGTTCTTCAGTATGTGTAACAAAGGATGGCTCATTACATCTTTCCATTTTTATTCAGGTACTTGGCCATATGACACAGTTGTTAAAGGTTATTTGTTGTTGCTGTTGCTATGGTTTAAACTTTAATTTTAATTGGAACTTCTGTTCTGGAAGCACCAGTATGGCTGTCTTTGTGACATTTGCTGGGCAGGAGCATGCATCCAGAACCCCCAAGCATCAGCTTAGTTTCCTCTGACCAATAGAAACCATCTGCACTTTTTATTTCTTTCACTCTCTACTAGTCAGAACTTTATATTGACTTCTGGCTAGAAAATTGAACTTCTTTCCCAAGTCTGGCTGTCTCATTAGAATCATGATACACTCATTCCGTCTCCCCAGACTGGTGGCACACTGTAGGGACTAACAAGAAAGGAAAGTAATTGTGATTTTTTTTTCCCCCTCACAAATTCTCGGCTAGTGTCACATCAAACTCCCAATTATTTCTTGGAGTCAGGGAGCCTCTGGAAATATCTCAGTATAAAGCCAGATTTCCAGGCATGGACATAACAGGTATGCAACCATAACAGGTATGCAACCATAAACTTGTGCTTATGTGACAGCCAGCAAAATATCTGTCTGCAATAGGAGGGTTAAATGTGGGTTAAATGTGCTCTGCTCAGGCCATGTAGCCATATGCTAGGGGAAGGAACCAATACCACAAGAGTCTCAGCAGGGGTCAGTAAGGATGGAATTGACTCAGGGCAAAGGAGAAAGTGGCCAAACTTCTACATGACTCGCATACTGCTGTTTTACAGATCATTGCCTTAAAATACTGCATGCAGTTGGTTATAAGAAAGCTGGCTTGTTAGTTCTAAGATTTCTGTATTTGATTAGTTAAAAGCTAGTGGTCTGATTCTCTATTGCCCTGTACTTTGTGTGGTCATATACAAGAGTGCAAAGTGAAGACAAACTATTTGTAAAATGCTACCAGATCAAAATATTAGTATTTTACATGGACTTTGTATAGTCATTAACAAGATTCAATCTGCAGGACCATGAATAATCAGGCAAATGAACTGTAGGAAGATCTGGGTAGTAAACCTATTATTGTTATATTTATTTACACACTCAGATACCACAGAATTGGGGACTGCCTCCCAAGTATTTCTTTACAACATCCCTGTGAGGTAGGAGATTGTTTTCCACTCTCTACAGATGGGGAATTGAGGCACCACGAGGTTAAGGGACTTGCCCAAAGTCACACAGGAAGTCCAGAACAGAACTGAGAACTGAACTCAGGGGTCTGGAGTCCTAGTACCTCTGCCACAAGATATCCATTAAATTGAATTCTCCTGGGAGCCACAAAAGTTAATGTGGGGGATTAAAAATTTCAGTGTGTGAAACACTAAATACTTTTAGAGTAAGTGAACTTTATACATAATGGGCCGAATCCTCAGCTAGTGACAGCAGTGGTTTTATCTGAACTGTGCTTAAGGCACTTATCTCTTGACATCTAAGAGAATTATAGTTTATAACTAATAGTGTTTTCTTTCTCTATTACCCTAATTAAAAAGTGTGAATTTATGTTTGTTTTTAATTGTGATTTTTTTGGTATAACAATTTATTTACAGTATCAGAGGGGTAGCCGTGTTAGTCTGGATCTGTAAAAAGCAACGCAATGTCCTGTGGCACCTTGAAGACTAACAGATGTATTGGAGCATGATGCATGCGAAGTGGGTATTCACCCACGAAATCTCATTCTCCAATACATCTGTTGGTCTTTAAGGTGCCACAGGACTCTTTGTTGCTTTTTACAATTTATTTACAGACATTCCGAGGCACAACCTTTATCAAAATGGTACGTGGAATGAGGTGTACACACCCCACACAGGATTAGAGAGGATTAAAGGGAGCCAGAGGACTATATTAACCTCACCTAGTATATCTAGGGAAGTGTAACATGGTCTCTCACCCTCTCAGGACTGAAAGGTTGGGGCTAGCCTAGGGTGACCAGATGTCCTGATTTTATAAGGACAGTCCTGATTTTGGGGCTTTTTCTTATATAGGCACCAATTACCTGTCCCAATTTTTCACACTTGCTGTCTGGTCATCCTAGGCTAGCCAACCCTGATAATGGAATAAGCCACACCTGGGAGAGATCAGCATGATTGTTCTATAAAGAACACAGGAGATTATAATGAAGAGGGTGGAGGGTGAAACTCCGAGATTGGGAGGAGTGAGCAGTCTTCAGTTGAGAGTTAGGATTGAGACTCCAGCCAGGTGCAGGGCCGCCCAGAGGATTCAGGGGGCCTAGGGTCTTCGGCGGCAGGGGGCCCCCACTTTGGTTGTAATTTGGCGGCGGGGGGTCCTTCCGCTCCGGGACCTGCCGCCGAAGCCCCCTGCTGCTGAATTACCACTGAAGTGGGATCCGCTGCCGAAGTGCCGCGTCTTCGGTGGTAATTCGGCGGCGAGGGGGTCCTTCCGCCCCGGAGCAGAAGGACCCCCCGCCGCCGAATTGCCGATGGTGACCTGGAGCAGAAGAAGCTCCGGGGGCCAGGCCCCCACGAGAGTTTTCCAGGGCCCCCAGAGCGAGTGAAGGATCCCGCTCCAGGGCCCCTGAAAAACTCTCGTGGGGGCCCCTGTGGGGCCCAGGGCCTGGGGCAAATTGCCCCACTTGCCCCCCCCCCGGCATCCCGTGCCAGGTGAGGCTTGAGAGTAGCCTGCCAAAGCAGGAAGGCCTGGGAAGAGGAAGATAAACCTTTGTTTTGTGTGGACTTCTGGATGGAATTGAAAAGTTTATTCTGCAAGTTTGTTTACTCAATAAAGCAAAACCTGAGAAGGGATGGGAATGGACAAAAGTGGTTGAATTTCTTAAACAGTCCAAGAAGAGGAAACTGAGGTAGACTCCCTGTTGTGTAACCTGAGGCTACGAGTGGGTGCATGGGAGGCAGAGGCACTAGCCCTGCTACTAACTGGTGTAGTTGCAAGGATCCTGTGGCCCTCCTCCCATTAAGGAGGGAATGTGAAGACATGGGGCAGAGCAAATCCAGAGAACAGAGGAAGCAGTTTTTTTGCTAGCTGAACACCAGCAATGGAGGCCAGCTGTTCTTCTACAGGAGCGATGGCAGCAGTATAAGACACAGTGAGACAAACAGCAGGCAATCCAGGTGGTGAAGCTCCAGGCACAGCAGGAGTGGCAGGGAGACCACTGTTCCCAGCAGGTGAGGAGAATCCTGCTGATTTGTTAAGTTTTAGAAGTGGGAAGCCAGGACATAAGAGTGGAGTGCCCCAGTTAGCAGTGGGAGTGCTTGGAGTGAGCTCAGGGAAGACACACTCCTAGAGTGGTGTGGAGGTAGAATGGTCTGTCCAAATGTGTTAAGTATATCAGGGAGATCTACAGTTCTGAGAAATGTAAAAAATGCAAAGGGAAAAGGAGAGGCAATGAAGTAAGGAGAATGTCCCCTAAGAGGCAGGGGAGGGGTGTGTACAACTGGGACAAGGAAGGAAGAACCCTCTACAAATTGTTTTGTTTGTAGAATGAAAGGTTGCATATTAAAGCTTTGTCCAGAAAAGATCTAGAACGTTGGGGACGGTAAAAAGGAGAGCCTGTGAGACAGGAATGCTAGGCCATCTCAAAGAGACAGTCCCTAGACCTATTAATTACTGCAGAATACATTTCATGGGTTGTTTGTTTGAACATAAGCCACCTGAGGTGTTTGAACTAGGAAGGGAGGAAAGACTGCAGCTTTCCCCATTTACAAGTGAGAGCTTCTGCAGGGAAGACCCTGGCACAAGGGAATTTGGAGGCTCCTGTGGGAAATACTGACTGGGAGAGAAGAGTTGGACCTGGAAACCACAGCCAGAAGCAGTTGTGGGAGCCTCAGCAGTCCTTACTGCCATGAAGCAGGGTAATGCAGGAAGCCCAGAGGGGAAATAGAGCTGTTGACGGCTAGGGGAAAAGATATTAAGTCTGAGAGCAGACCAGTCTTGGAAAGGCGTGACCAGAGTGTGGAACCATGACAGACTTGGTGGGTAGGAGAAAGGTGTGGAAAGGATGTTGATGGTATGCTCTCCTTTTAAAGAGAAGAACCACAGGGAAATCGCTTGCTGCTTATCCTCCTTCAGAGCAGCCCTGCAAGAAAGGAATGAACTAGCCCTGCAGGGAAGTGGGGCTTGGAATGGCAAATTGAAGTGCTGGTGGATGAGGGGATTGGGCTACAGCTCCAAGTGGGGGAGATAAAAGGTGCCATGTAGGAAAGAATCCTCTCAGTCCTGGGGTTTAGTCAGCTGTAAGGATTGCCAATGGAAAAATAAACTGGCAAGGAATGATAAGGACATAAGGCATTCTCTCAAGGAGAACTTGACCTGGGGTGGGCAGCAAAGGGTGTTTTTTTTTTCTTTCTTTTTTTTTTTTTTTAAAGTCTGGGACATATGTAAGCTTGCCAATCTTGATTACAGAACAAGTCACATCTGGGAGAGATCAGAGTGATTGCCTTATAAAGAACAGTGCAAGGCTGCAATGAAGGGGTAAATGCTCAGGGATCAGAAACAGTGTCCTGAGCATTAAGACCGAGACTCCAGCCAGGTAAGGTTTGGGAGTGACCTGCCAAAGCAGGAAAGGCCAAACACAGGAAAGGGAGAGAAGCCTTTGTTTTGTGCAGACTTTTGGGTGGACTTAAATTTATTTGAATGTTTAATGAAGCAGACTTGGGAAAGGACAAAAGTTTTTGGGTTTCTTGAACAGTCTGAGGGGAAACTGAGGCAGGCAACTCACCATGAGGGGGTGCGTGGAAGGCAGCTGGCTCAGTTATGGGCAGGTATGCTTAGGTAAATGGAAGAATTCAGTGGCGTGCAAGACAGTCAAAGGAAGAGGATGGGCAGAAGTCCTCTCCTGGGAGCAGAGACTGATAAGCTAAGGATAGGGGGGGAAAATGTAGCTTTTAGTGGGCCCTGTAAAGGGCAAGACTCATAGGCCCTGTGAGTAAATGTTCTGAGGTAAGGACAGGGAGGTGGAGTGAGGAGGAGGAGAGGCTGAAACCTCAAACATATCTGGAGTGAGAGAGGTCCAGAGATATTTATGGTTTGGACGTTACACTTGTTGGAGAGGTGGACTGAAAGGAAGTCCCAGAAGGGGCATAAGACCTTTGGGGTTTGCTGTGTTTGCTTGAATGCCCTGGAAAGAGTGGGGCTTTAAAGGAATCAGGCCAGATCCAAAATGCAGGAAATCATCTGAAAAGGCCACAGGGGAGCACTCGACAATGGTGAGGCTGCTCAGTTCAGTATTCACTTTCTTCTAAACAGTCAGCTGTGTGCTCAGTCTGATCATTGCCAAGGTCCTGTTGCTACAGTTCTTCCTACAGCACCTGCAAGTATAAACATGGGTCTCTACAGCTACATTGTCCCTATGGAGTGCAGCTGCATGAATGAGGCAGTCTCTAAACAAGTTAGATCCCTATCTGTTCAGGACTCTGTAGAGTAGGATCAGGGTTTCAAAATCTTTTGAGAAGGAAATGAATAGCTTGCAGAACTTGTGAAACAGGAATGGGATGTGTTCACGTCAGCCTTGCTGCTGAAGAGATGCTGCAGTATCCAGCACCAACTTCAGTGCTTTGGTGGCAGTTATATTCAGCATCTATATAAAAGGTAGCATCAGCCAAATCTGAAGGAGACACAAGCACGGATCTCTGACTAGGTCTTTGCCTTAGAAAAGGGTGTCACTTCTGGGTCAGACAAAAGTGGGAAAAGGCATTCTTAAAGTGATTCTCATTCTAATGCAATAATCTACTGTGGCAAGTGAGAGCTGGAAGCAGCCAGACCTATGTATGACTCTCTTTTCATTGTGCTACGTCTTTTCATTGTGCTTTCACATTGCCTTGGTGTTTTGAAGCCATAACACGCACACCCCACTGTGCAAACAGATAATGAGGATTTGCAGATATAGTCTCTACAGCACATGGCTGGAAACTTGCTGTATGGACTCATGTAGCTTCTATATTAAAGTGGCTGCTACAACTAAAAGTTTACTAGCATTCCATTTTAAAACTCTATTTGTGGGTTTATAAAGTGATAGGAAGAAAGAATGCTATACACAGAAAATTGTCATAGAAAATTGCTGTCCAGGATAGTGTGTGTGTAAATAAAATTGGATTACCCTTATTTTGGCTACTTCCTTTAAAAGGGTAATGAGAAATGGCAGCTGTTTTGTGGTTGTGAACTAAACCTACATTATTATTTTTTTTATTTTACTATATGGGCTAGCTCTAGAAAGTAATTTATTTTAACTTCAATGGTTGAGAGAGTGGGAATTCGAAAGACTGCAGTTTACTAGAAAACCTTATTAGGTGGTTAAACATTTTACCCAACATGCTTTTTATATTCGGCAGAGTACTTGGAGCACAGCACATTTTAAGTGATATTTTTTTTTGTTTCTTTGTTCTAAAGGAGGCAAGAAATTAACTATATAGAATATCTTTCTGCAGAAGCCTTAAAAGAAAGGGTGGCAAGGTGCGTGAGGTAACTTCTTATTGGACCAGCTTTGGTTGGTGAAAGAAACCAGCTGAAGAGCTCTGTGTACGTTTAGAAATTGAAAGAAAGGGTGTCAGATATACAAAACTGGTCTGTCTCTCTGGGTCCTTAACATTGCTTCTATTATTGCAGTAGCTAAATGTCTTTCTCTTTTTTTCCCTCTACCTCTGCACACACATACACTTAAGTAACTGCAGGAAGCCTATGTGCAGGATACAAGAAAGGGGGCCATTAGCAGCCCTGGGGTGCTCTGCTGGCTCTGAATAGACCAGTGAGGATACGACTGGAGGCAGGGCCAAGGAAGGTGTGCTGGATTTACACTTACATGGATTCAAAGGCAGCACACCTCACAGGAGTTGTAGAGTGTTTTCAGTGCAGCTCTGTACCCTGTCTCAGTATTGTGGGGGGCTGAATTTCAACCTTAATTTCTGCTTAATTCCTCCATAACATATGTAATTCCTTGATCCTTGTCCAGGGTGGTTGAATTTGCCCTTTAGATGGTAGAGCAGAGTGGGAGGCATACAGGTCATGTACACAAATTGTAGAGATCGGTTTTATATTTGCAATTTTGTTTTTGAGCAATTCTTCCCACTTGCTCCATCTTTCGATAAATATAACTCAGCTGTTAACCTAAATCAGGCAGTCTGTATCTCCCTTAGTGGCTATTTCCAGACGTCCATTGACGTAGCAGGCCAAATCGGCTCCCAAATCTCACAATGTCACCTTGCCTTCAGCCTGTCAAAGCACAAGCAGTGCCCTCTGTCAATCCTGGATGGGAAACTGTGCTTCAAGAAGGGCTGAATAATCAGAATGAGGAAGGAACCTGTGAACTGTCAGCAGCAGCAGATGGAGGAAATGTGGTTGGAGCAGCGTGGAAGCCAGCTCAGGGCATGCTGTGAGGTGGGGAGGAGGCCTGAAGGAAGGAAGACAGCCTGTTGTAGAGGAAAGGTCTGAAGACAATGGCAGATGGACAGAGGGGGTAGTGATTGCCGGAGTGCTGTGCAGGGGCACAGTGCCTGAAGCAAAGGCTAAGACATGGAGCAAAGAGACAGTGAAAGAATGACAGGCCCTCAAAGGAGAAGAGGGTAGAGATTAATGTAATGTAAACAAATCATTAAAACCAATGAATATCCTCAAGGAACAAAAGACAAACTAGCATAGTTAGTTGAAAATCATTTTTAAACATTTCAGCGTTTCTTTCCTTGGGCACAAAAACCTTTTACCCTGTCACTAAGATCAGTAACAAGCAGCACGGGAGAGAACAATCCTCTCCTGAACCATGCAGAACAGAATGGGCAGCATCAGGGCCAGCTCTACCACGCAGCCCTATTAGTGACAAATTGTCATTTTTGACACAAGCGACATAAGGACCCAAGGGAGAAGATTGCAAATACATTTCCCTACTGGCTTTTTAGCTGCCAAGTGAACTTTAGTGTCTGCAGTATCAGAGATGGGCCCAAGCTGCACTGTCTGAAGATGTGTGGTTCCGGATGTTAGATCATTCCATATTATGGATCAAGACAGTTTAAATTCAAATAGAGAGATGGATCCAGAGCCAAACTTTCTCTAAGTCTGGAAGTGCTTGGTTCAAATTCATCTCTGTTCAAAATTAAACTCTTCCATCATCGAACATTTAAATGGGTTGTGACTAGCCATGTGCAAGTCCACAACATGGGGAAGGTGCAAGGAATCTTCTTTGTTTTCCCTATTTGGGCTGTTCACAGTTGCAATTCTTGTTCCTAATAAAGGGTAAGGTGAATGTGTCTATGGTCCTGTTCCTTGTCTCCCTCACAACCTTCACTGGATAGCACTCCTGGCCAGCTACACATGAGCTTCATAGACTGTATCCCCTTAGCTTCTGTAGTAGTGAGTATGATTCCCTGTGAAGCTGGGAGCTCCTGCAGGGGTAATGTGATCCAGAACTGCCCCCCCGCCCCGGGCCTAAATATAATGCTAAAGGCCCAATTAATCCCAGAGTGATCAGAAGTGAAATTGTTAACCATATTGACGACTTCTAGGATCACATTTGTAAGGTGAAAAGGCTGAAGTTCTCAGGCAAAAGTAAGTGTGTGTGTGTGTGTGTGTGTGTGTGAGAGAGAGAGAGTGCACACCCAGGTTGGCTGACACAGGATGGAACTGAGGACCTCCAGCACTAAACGTACAAGTCTGAGCTCGAGAGCCAGTTTTATAAGCTGGGAACCGTAAAAGACCCCTGTCATCTATGGACTAGGTACAGAACGAGGGATCTAGTAAACACTGACCAGTGGGTTACATATGTATGGGTGAACTTACTTAGTTACATTAATCACGTTGTGGTGGGGTGCCTGTCCCACCCCCGTGTGAGAAGGGGCTAGAGTAGGCCAGAGAGGCTGCACAGACCTGCAGCCAATCAGGGAAGGGCTTACTGAGAGCCAATCAGGGCTGTGATTGGAGACAGCCAATCAGGGCTCAGCTAGGCCATATATAAAGGCTGCCCAGAATAGCAGCAGGTAGTCTGTCCCAGACCTTCATGGGGGAAGGTCTGTCTGCGGAGCAGGAGACCAGCACCAGGGACAGCACAGTGCTGGGCAGGCTCAGAGGAATAGAAGGGAACTGCAGCCACTACCTATATATAACATAATGGGGTCTAAATTAGCTGTTATCACTCAAGAAAGAGATCTTGGAGTCATTGTGGATAGTTCTCTGAAAACATCTACTCAATGTGCAGCGGCAGTCAAAAAAGCAACCAGAATGTTGGGAATCATTAAGAAAGAGAGATAATAAGACAGAAAATATAATTGCCTCTATATAAATCCATGATACGCCCACATCTTGAATACTGTGTGTAGATGTGATTGACCATCCCCAAAAAGATATATAGGACTTGGAAAAGGTTTAGAAAAGGGCAACAAAAATTATTAGGGGTATGGAATGGCTGCCATATGAGGGCAATATATTTATACCTTGCTGCCATTTGCTTCCTGCTAAATTACATAAAAACTAAAAGCCTCATCCTCCTCTTATTAATGTTCAGCTAACTGTTAATTTAAGAAAGCTATAGACAAAGTTGCCTGAACTTTTTTCCTTCCTTTTTGAGAAATGGGTTTTTTTCCACGAGAGGTGGGTCAATCACCTTAGCAGAGGTGTGTGAAGTTTTTTTTTTTTTAAAGGAGATAGGCCCAAATTAACATACTAGAGATGTGAACACCTATGAATCTTTAGGCTTCAGTTGTCTGAATTGTAGGCTTTATGATAACTTCTGTTGTTTGGTAGTGATGATAAGCAAGACAACTTACCAACAAAGAAATTGAGATTTACAGGATAGGATCTGCAAGGCAGCAAGTCAGATAGTATTAAAATGAAAGGGTTTCTTTCTCTCTCATTCCAGTTTTATTTTTACTTGCTGAAAAGCTAAGATATTTGAGGCCTCCTGAGTACAAATGAATATCGTGAACTTAGCTCCCAATGTCTTTGAATTCTTGTGAGGCTTTCATACCCTGGAAGATTTCTTGGGTAGGAGGCAGGAAAATCAGATCTACAGCTTGACACGTCTTCAAACTCCCTAATACCTATGCTAAAGTAAACAAGAGGCCAATTTGTTGTTGTCCTCACCCATGATTCATGTGGTGGAGGGGGAAGGAACCCTGTCATGTAGGTGTAATTTGTACCAGCTTTTGGCATCCTCTTTGTAAACTTTCATCTGAAAATAAATATCTGTATATATGTTTTCATATTTAGGAGAGCAGCAGACATTGTTATTTTGGGGCTATGTCATAGCATTTATGCAAAGAAGTTTCAAGAAGCACAACCAACTTTCTGAAATAAATGTGTGGGTTTTTTGTTTGGTTTTTAACCCATTTTTAGCTGTAAAAACTGATGTGTAGATGGGCTTCCTAGTAGAAATAAGCTAATCTCTGAGGAAGATGTAGCTGTTTTTCTTACACACAGAGAGAATGCATCTGAGTGATATCCTTGCAGTTGCTTTGCTGTTTTGCCTTCCTAGTTGAACATTTCAGCAGACTGGGAAGGTAACACAACAACTGTTTGCAAGTCTACCCACTGTCTGATGTTACTAAGGTAACTGTAAATTGCACAGCAATCTGCTCGGAAGCACCTATGAAGATGCTGCTCTTTGGAAATGTCAGGCATTGGCACTTTTTCATATTACTTAGAATCTAATGAAAGAGGCAAAAATTACCTGGTCACAATATCTGAGATGGATTTTATATCCAAATCTTCTGTAAGCTGTATTCCCTCCCACATGCCTTTTACACAGCATTCCCCACTCACTTGAAATGTTACACATTCAAGGCTCAATCGTCAGCTGTGCTGAAATTTCACTTGGCACAGCTGAGAGGGGAATTGCAGGGAAAGTGGCTCTAAACCACCTTTCTATTTTCCCAGTCCTGGGCCAGCCTGGGGGCAAACCAATCCCCACTCTAATAGAGTAGCCCTGCTGTTCTGTGATATAACTAATGTAGACTACCGAGCTGTTGTACTAACCATTATCCAGCAATGTGTCATATCTGTGACATTCTGTACTGTAAAGTAGTCCCTGGGAACTCCCATATTCACCACTGCCATATAACTATATGTTTTGTACAAAGTTCACTTTTGAGGTATCATTTGAAAAGTCTTGATCTGTTGAACATTAATATCCAGTTGGATTGCATATGCTATCGTTATATGTGAGGTTATGAAGTATTGCTGCATGTGTCACTGAAATATATGGTGAGGTTAGGAACACCCACAACCAGCCTTTCAGGTACAACAATGGAGTAGCCATAGATAGCCAGACAGCATTAATGTCTCGTCAATACCCGTCACGGAAAGAATCCGCTATTGCAGAGATGATATCCAGTAGAGATTTCTTGACCAATCAGGACTCCTTATCCCTATGTCACAGCAAAGATCTTTCCAGCAAGAAATGTCCAAGACCTGCTAACATCACTTGGCTTCCCCCCACCACACCCCCAACTAAACACCTCAAAGATCAATTGCCAGATTATCAGCAGGTAAGTATGCCCAGTGGTCTGTGATGGGATGTTAGATGGGATGGGATCTGAGTTACTACAGAGAATTCTTTCCTGGGTGCTGGCTGGTGAGTCTTGCCCACATGCTCAGGGTTTAACTGATCACCATATTTGGGGTCGGGAAGGAATTTTCCTCCAGGGCAGATTGGCAGAGGCCTTGGAGGTTTTTCGCCTTCCTCTGCAGTATGGGGCACGGGTCACTTGCTGGAGGATTCTCTGTAGCTTGAGGTCTTCAAACCACAATTTGAGGACTTCAATAACTCAGACATAGGTTAGGGGTTTGTTATAGAAGTGGATAGGTGAGATTGTATGGCCTGCATTGTGCAGGTCGTCAGACTGGATGATCATAATGGTCCCTTCTGACCTTAAAGCCTGAGTCTATGAATGGCTGGAGGACAAAAACTGCAGTGTGTGTGTGTGTAAAAATAATAGAGCTTTTCAAACTGTGTTAATTTTGGGGGGAAAAAATCACAGCTGGGGGATGTGGCAATGCACACACGACAAAAAGCACACTGTGTATATACGTGTATGCCTACATGCACACTTCATTATCGTTGTAAAAATGCATGAAGTGTTTGAATTTGCCCCCACAATGAGTTGCCAGAAAAAAGCATGAGAGCAAAATTGCAGTCATGATTCATTGAAGGTGTCAAATTGTGCCCTCAAAAATGGCAGCCCAATTTGAAAATTAGATTTATTTTCCTCAGTGAACTACTACCCACAGAAACTTGTTAGCATTAGTTTTCAATCGTAAAGTATAAAATGATAGTGTAGATGGGGAAGAGGTTTGGATGAGATTTGTACTCAGTAGCAGGAAGTGGAAGCCTTCAGATAAAGACACTTGTTCTGGTGAGAATATAAACTATTGCAAGAAATCAGGCTGAATTTGAGACCTTTCCTTTTTAAAACACATTTTCATATCCTGTACTGTACTGCACTAGTGAGCTGATGTTTTAGTCCCTTTGGGGATAGTCAGACCCATGGTCTGTCTCTTCACCTTCTTATGAGCAACTCATTACCAACAGCTGCTTTCAGGTTTCATAAACACATTCCAGGAGTCCTGTAGGATTACAAAAAACACAAGCTGCTACTTCACAAATGATTATGTAATAGTGAATATGAAAGTCTAAACACTGATCTTTTAAATAATGATGAAGGTAGTTAAATTATAAAGTAGCAATTTTCTCCACACAATATTCTCTAGTCATATTAGACACCACTAAATCAGTCATTGCATTATCTTTCTGTACCCATGCAAAATCTGTTTGCTTACAAAAACCCACACCGGTAAATGTTCGTGGACAAGTACATGCACAGATCAGGTGACTGCATGCCTAACTGTTTCATTTACACAAGCAAATATCCCATTTTCAAGGTCAAATGTGGGGTTTACGTGCATAAAGAGGTGCAGATATAGGCATATTTTCCAGGCTAGAAACATGCTGCTTGAAAATGTAGGCTTATGAGGAACGAATCACAAGCTGTCTTCCCGCTCTCCCACAACCAGAAGAGTAGCTAAGAGAGATTATGAGGTCCCAGGGAACCTTAAACTCTGGTCATTGTCTCTGGAAACTTAGAATACCAGGCCAGTTATTTGTTACTTGATTAGCTGCCTCTTCACGCTATGGCAGTGTTTTTCTCTGCATCTTATTTTGATGGGTTTGCTATAAAGCCTCTTAAAAATTATTAAACAATATGCTAATCTCGCACTGATTACTCCTCTTGGGCAGCAAAATATTTACATGAGGTTGTTCTTCTTGACTAACTTAGTAAGCAAGTACTAATTTACGTGAACATGTACTTTAGGACTAATCCATGCAAATAATGACCCTAACTTGTTTTCATGCAGTAGTTGTGACTTATTTAGGCTTTCAAAGCACTTTGAGTTTCTAAAATAGGAACTATGTAAATTATTCCTGCTTAGTGTCACAGTGTACTATGGCTAGTAACTCCTGATAGTATGTTTTTATTGACTTTTTGTTTTGCACTGTTTTACAGATATATACTCCTACACATAAAAGGGAGTTCAGACACATTGGATAATACATTGTAACATCTTCCTACTCAGAAGTCATAAAATTGTTTTCTTTTCATTTGTCTTCTATAAAAGTGTTGCTCTTTTTATAATGAGACAAGAGACTGGATGACTCAGGGATTGGATTGGGATGTTTTAGAGAACTATTTTTGGAGTCAGGATATATAATTCTATTTTACACACACAGTTTGTTTAATTTCTGCATTTCTGCAATAGGGACTGTTCCTATTTGCCAAAATCAAATCTAGGAGGAACTGGTTGAGAATTTGAAAGGGAAAGGTAGCTTGAGTGAAAGTGATCATGAAATGATGAGTTCATAATTCTAAGGAATGGTAGGAGGGAGAACAGCAAAATAAAGACAATGGATTTCAAGAAGGCAAACTTTAGCAAACTCAGGAAGTTGGTAGATAAGATCCCATGGGCAATAAGTCTAAGGGGAAAAAGTATAGAAGACAAGTTGGCAGTTTTTTAAAGAGACATTATTAAGGGCACAAGAGCAAACTATCCCACTGGGTGGAAGAGATAGGAAGTATGGCAAGAGACCACCCTGGCTTAACCAGGAGATTTTCAATGATCTAAAAATCAAGAAAGAGTCCTAAATAAAGTGGAAACTAGGTCAAATTAAAAACGATTAATATTAAAAAAAAAGTATGTAGGGACAAAATTAGAAAGGCCAAGGCACAAAATGAGATCAAACTAGCTAGAGACATAAAGGGTAACAAGAAAATGGTCTTCCTCTTGCTTCTAATGTATTTGTAGAATAAGAACGGGGGGAATAATAACAGAAAATGTGGCATTGACAGAGGTGCTTCATGCCTTTTTTGTTTCGGTTTTCATCAAGAAGCTTGGTGGTGATTGGACGTCTAATGTAGTAAATGCCAGTGAAAATGAGGTAGGATCAGAAGAGGCTAAAATACCTAGCTACCTCCCCCAGCACTGGTGGGGGTCCTGGGGCACCGAGGGACCCTTCCCTCTCTGCCCACCAAAGTTTTAGCCACTGAGAGTGTTTTTATTAAAAGTCATGGACAGTTCACAGGCCCATGAATTTTTGTTTACGGCCCGTGACCTACCCATGACTTTTACTAAAAATAAAATGAGTGCTAAACTGGTTGGAAAACCATTCCCAGAGAGTAATTATCAGTGGTTCACAGTCATGCTGGGAGGGCATAATGAGTGAGGTCCCGCAGGGATCAGTTTTGGGTCCTGTTCTGCTCAATATCTTGATCAATAATTTAGATAATGGCATAGAAAGTACACTTATAAAGTTTATGGATGATACCAACCTAGAAGGGTTTGCAAGTGCTTTGGAGGATAGAATTATAATTCAAAATGATCCAGACAAACTGGAGAAATGGTCTGAAGTAAATAGGATAAAACTCAATAAGGATAAATGCAAAGTACTTAGGAAGGAGCAATCAGTTGTACACATACAAAATGGAAAATGACTGCTGAGGAAGGAGTACTGAGGAAAGGGATCTGGGGGTCATAGTGGACCACAAGCTAAAGATGAGTCAACAGTGTAACACTGTTGTGTGGTGGTTGTTTTTTTTGTTTGTTTGTTTGTTTGTTTTTAATTACCATCATTCTGGGATGTATTAGCAGTAGTGTTTTAAGCAAGACACAAGAAGTAATTCTTCTGCTCTACTCGGCTCTGATTGGGCCTCAACTGCAGTATTTTGTCCAGTTCTGGACACCACATTTCAGGAAGGATGTGGACAAATTGGAGAGTCCAGAGAAGACCTTAAAGGTCTAGAAAACATGACTTATGAGAGAAGACTGAAAAAATTGGGTTTGTTTAGTCTGGAAAAGAGAAGACTGAGAGGGGACATAAGTTTTCAAGTACATAAAAAGTTGTTACAGGGAGGAGGGAGAAAAATTGTTGTTCTTGTCCTCTGAGGACAGGACAAGAAGCAATGGGCTTATATTGCAGCAAGGGAGGTTTAGGTTGGACATTAGGAAAAACTTCCTAACTGTCAGGGTGGTTAAGCACTGGAATAAATTGCCTAGGGAGGTTGTGGAATCTCCACCATTGGAGATTTTTAAGAGCAGGTTAAACAAACACCTGTCAGGAATGGTCTAGGTAATACTTAGTCCTGCCACGAGTGCAGTGGACTTGACTAGATGACTTCTTGAGGTCTCTTCCAGTTCTATGATTCTGATTCATGCTGATCGCTTTGAGCATGACTTCCATGTTAAAGCTATAAATGGCATAGAAGAAGTGTTTAGTAAGACACATTTTCCAGTTCCATTATTCTTTTGCCTCCTTTTGACAAAAACAGACGAAATTTCATTTTCTCCTAGGAACCTATGATCCAAATAAATCAGCACTGAGTGAAAGGAAAGTTATAACAACACAAACACTTAATATTCTAAACTCTTAGAAGATAACATGATTATATTCAAAATGACCGAGTCACATGACTTATTGAATACTTCCCCATCTTATGATCATTTGTGAGTGTTAAAGAAATCTGAATTAACAACTCCAAAAATGGAAACACTTTAGCTGCTGTTACTTAAAAGTGATATTTTCCAAAAATGCTTTAAAATATAAAATTTAGACTTCCTCCTCCTCCAAACCCTCAGTTTTCAAATTAATTCCAAAAAAAATAATGCCACTCAAATGTTTGTAGGGACTCTGTTTCAAAGCTCAGATGTTTCTCATTTTTTTAGGTTCCTATGTCATTGCAGCGATGTCATGCCGTTATTCTAAAATATTGCGAAAGGATCAAAGAAGGCTGATTAAAGAGTAAAATAAATTTCCAAATATTACACATGAAGACAGAATGAAAAAGAATACCTTAAAGAGACTTTACTATTTTAATAAGAAGTGTGTGTCAGTCGGTGAGGAGTTCATAGTTTTCCATAAGTAGCTTATTGGTCTGTCCATGAAATGTTCTAAACTTGTCCCCCCAAGTGGTGAATGTGAGGTGCACATAAAGGTCATATTTGCCTTCCATAATGCCATGTCAGAATGTTTAGAGAGCCGCCTTAATGGATTTTAGAGATCAAGAATGGTGGCTACTGACATTTTCATGAAAGATGTAGTATGGACATAGCACTCTGATTTCAATTATTTAGAGATTAAAAATCCCGGTGCCTGAAACGAATGATGGAAATGTCAATCTTCTCTTGTTTGGGAGAAGAGATGCGTGGGGGTGGGGTGAGGCATTTCTCACCTGTTTGTTCGTTCTGGATGCAGGCCCCTCAAATGTTAATAGAAAATTGAAAGCGGAGATGTATTTAACTGCTCCAGGTACTGGATATATAGAAAGGCAAAGTAATAAATGAATCCAACCTTTCAATCCAGTTATTATAAATTTAGATAGCTGAGACAAGATCATATGACTCTCTGTCCTGGAGCAGAAGAACCTCAATATGTAGAGTAAATCTGCTTAAACTATTCTACATATAATGAAACATTGAAGTCATAATTTCTCTCTCTTTCTCTCATCATATTTATGAGCCACAGAAGTCATGATTAAAACTTCAAACTGTGCAAGAATGAAAGTAAATGTTGTTTCGATGGTTTAAGTGTAAGATTCTATACAAAGAGAGGATTTAAACTCACGAGGGTAGATTTTGGCCACTGGACCTCTCACTCACACATCTAAAGAGCAGAATGGCCCTCCAAGGGAATTTCTCCAGTGTGAGAAGAGCATAAGGCTTACATGGATATCCCTATCCCACCCTCCTGGCTATGGCTGGATTGGCCAGGATGTGAGGGGGAATGGCTGGATCTCTCTGTGCTCTGGCTATTCTGGGAAGTTATGCAAGGCTGCCAAAAGTTAGAGCAGCCCCAGGAGCTGCTCCAAATTGTACTGGGGGCTTTACCTGTCTCCCCACTCCCCCCCCCCGCCCCGAATAGCACAGAATTAGAGTAACTCTCTCTCTGCTACACCACAAGTGGTACAGCACTGAATTTGCCCCTCAATTGTGTAATTAAAGGGTACAAGTGAGCTTCCTTAAGCCCAGTTGCAGAATGTAGGTTGTCAGTATAAATTATTGAAAAGAGATCAGAGAGTAAATATTTTGCAGTGTCATCAGCGTTAGTAAAGGAAACTAAATTACACTGTGGAAAGCTTTTGACCTTGGAAATTAACATGAAATATAACAACTTGCAGATTAAAGCATAAGAATGGTATAAGGAAATGTATTCCTTAGACAGGGCTCCGGGTGCATCCAGATGAGGACAAAACCACCAAAAGAAAGTGGCATGCTATATAATTATAGAGATTTTATTTTATTTTATTTTTTAATCAAACTGTGTAGTGGAACAGTAGTGACTGCTGGTGGACTCTAGGAAACTGCAAATTTAGGGCAAATTTGTTTGTAGTTATCTTGGTGTCTGCAGCTTGTGCCCTGCAAAGAAAAGCAGAGACTTTTTTTAATCACTGGATTTCGCTTCAGTCTAACAAGAATAAGAGGAGTTTGAGTGTGTTGGAGCCACAGGAAGTAGAGATGAGAAAAGTGGAGGCCCTACTAGGATAACCTTACGAACAGCCAACTTTGGGGAGAAAACTTGGGGAGAAGAACAAATGTCTTGTTCTTGGGTTGTGGGGTTGCTGTGTGGTGGTTTTGTTTTTGTTTGTTTATTTTTGAGCCTTTGCCTAAGTTTGGATTATATATTATATGTGAATACTCTGCCAAAGCAAAGTGAAAACTTCCTCTTATAATCACATTAGATCCAAAACAACTAACAAACCATTTTGGAGTTACTTCAACCTACTTGGCAAATGCAAACAACGATGAGATAGAATATGGACCTGTTTCTCTCTCTCTCTCTCTCACTGTGTACATTACACAACAGTTGAAAACAGGAATAGAAGAATATTGCTTCCAGTTGATTCCTACTGTAATTAGTCAAATAAGAATACAGCCTGAGCATTCCAGTTAACATTCCTGTTCTTGGAGTAAATACAATCTTTAATTATCATAATTAGAATATCTGCTTCACAATCCATCAGTCAGATGGACCATAGCTTTATACAGCATTGTGAAAATCTTTATTATACCTTGTGCTGAAGAAGGGAATATGATTATAGAGCTAATCAATCCTCTTTGAGATACCCTTTTGTATTTTCCCATAGGCCATATTCTTTTCCAACTACAAGGTTTGAAGATATCAGATCTGAAAAATATCAGAAAATTGTATTGCAAATGCTCTCAAGTGAGTGATCACCTTCTCTGGGCTTTCTTAATTTGAATACCAATTCCTTAAGCATTTCTTAAACTCAGATATCTTGTGACCACTATCAGTATTTTTTTAAACTTATAGCAATCCAATTGACAAATGTAGGGCTTCTAAATCATCGAGATTTTTTTGGACATTGCTGCAAAGAATTGCATCTTTTGTGCCTTTTTTTTCTTTTACAGTCTTTAACAAAGAGGCCAACATCTCTTTACAGCAGCTCAATCTCATTTCAGAGAAGGTTATGAAGCTAAAACAGCAATGTTTGTGCTGTATGTGGAGAAATAATTCATTAGAGTTGGAAAGTCATGAATGGGTTTCTTAAAAAAAAAAAGTCTGCTCTTGTAATCTCTCTTAGAAAGAAGAAATATGTTTCTTCTTTCTAGAGATGGGCCAACTAGAAAGAGGCCAGATGTGTTGCTATTAATCTGACCCCAGTCTTTTTGGGTTTAGATTAAATGCAGGGGGATCTGAATCCACCCCACTTGGTTTGCAAAACCAAAACCTGACCAAGAATTTACAGATCCTTGCACTCCAACTACATTATGTAATACTTACCTTCTCTTTCATACATACAGTATGAACTCTCACAGGAAGGTGCTGGATCATTGATCTGTGCCAGTGTTTGCTTATAAGTAATCTACATCTACATGATCTTTTGCTTAAATACTAATGGTTTGGATAGTTGCACATATTGTTTTTATCCCCCTCCTCACCTGCCCCCCCCCCAGTTTCTGGCACCTGTATGACCAGGCAGTCATCTGTGCACACTGAGAAGCACAGAACTGCCTATATACATAAATCAAAGTACAGCATCCAAAATATTGATGGAAGAACACTGAAGCCAAAAAATGTCAAACTTGAGTTCCTAACACTAGACCACCTAACATCATATTTAGACAGCTAAATACTTCTGATTTTTCAGAGGCAATGAGCCCCCACAATTTGTAGTTAAAGCCAGATTTCTCCAAAGATCTCAACACCAGAGTTGGTCAAAACATTTTTTTAAAAAAAAGTTGGTTTGTGCTTTTTCAGGGGTTTATAATTCAGGTTGGATTGCTTGAAAAAGCAAAGCTTTCTTTGCTCATAGTAGTTGCCAGATCAGATGTACAAATGAGGCATTCAGAGTTGTATAATCATCTCTAATAACACTATGTGAATATACTTCCAGCGTCATGGGACTGTAGTATGTTCAGAAATAGCTCATTTTGTTCTATCCTGGATGAAATCATTCACATTAATGCAATATTTCTCGAATATCCGATCAAGTTGTTAGACCATTGGTATAAATACATGCAACATTGTCATCAAAGATATGTTTGTATTAATAGACTGTAAATTAACTTGAAATATTCCTGTGAAGGTTTATCACATTATCCAATTTGATCATTTCTATCATTTTTCAATGAATTCCTTTCACTCGCTCTGTCGTGCCTCAAATATTTTTCTTCCATTCAAGTAAAATAACAAATAGGCATTACAGTTGCTGTAGAAATGCTCCCTTTTTAAACTTAACAATACATCTTTACTTTGCTGTGTTTCATCTGATCCAAATAGTTTTGAAGTTAGTACCTTAGAAATCCCATTATTCCATATGAACGAGTGGATACTCTGACAAAAGAGTAGATTTTTCCTTTAAAATTGCATTTTATGTGGATTTAAAAAAAAAGTAGATGTAAGAATCCCTGCTGGGAGTACTCTATGTATTCAGACATAGAATGGAAATAATACAAGATACAAGGAATATTCTTAAGCACTTATGTGTAGCTTACTCTCACTAAGCCAATTTAAATCTTCAGAAAATACTGAGGTGTTTATCGGAGAATAGATCCACTCAGTAATAGGCTGGGGATACAAAGTCTTAAAAAAAATTCTATTTGCTATTGCACAATACTCCAGATAAAAATGCTCATCCTATAAATTTCATCTCAGTGATACATAATGCTATATTATATTCTTTCCTCGTATTTCAGTTCAGTTTACTTTGTATAATACAAACTGTATCCCAAAATGTTTATGGAACTAATGCAATAAATAACAAATAGAAGCAGAGGGAGAGTGAAGTTAAGAAGTGAGATGATTGCAGAAAGGATGGCGAGTTGATAAGACAGAAGACAAAAAGATGGTTTAAAACGGTAAGAGATGTAGAGGAGAAGGCTCTCATACTGAGGTTGATAAGACTGTAAAGGAACAAAAAGAATTGTACTAAGCAAGCAGGATAAGTAGGAAGGGAAGTGGAGAGAAAGTAAGTTACTTTTCTGGTTATCTGGGGTTTTGTAATGTGCTCATCACCGTGGTTTTCTGAACTTGGAGATAAAGTTTGAGGAACGCTGGAGCAAATGTATGGAAGGTTTTGAAAATAAGGGTCCTATTCTGCCCTCATTAGGATGATCAGATAGCAAGTGTGAGAAATTAGGGTGGGGATGGGGGTAATAGGCACCTATATAAGACAAAGCCTTGAATATTGGGACTGTCCCTACAAAACTGAGTCATTTGGTCACCCTAGATTTCATTTATACCAATTGGACCCTGCTGAAGTCACTGAACTGAATTGAGGAAGGCTAATTCTGAATTCCCCCTTAAATCAAAAGTAAAAATGTAATATGCATACATAGCAGGAATAGGATTCCATGTAGCCTGCCCTGGATGAGTTCTGGTATGCTCTCAGTGGAGAACCTATGTCATTGCTAGACCCTGAAGTGGCCATTAGAGACAGAATGTAGTAATCTTCCTATTGCTTTATATTGACCATTAGGCTACATCCTTTAAACAGCAGGGAGCAAGGGTTCTGTCACTCTCTTCCATTTTGAATAATTGCTTTATTTATTCTTTGCTGTTTTCATCTCAGTTGGTCAGACAACCGTTGTGCATATTTCCATGTACTCATTCTTTATGATATTTAGGACCACACTACTGTATGTTTATAGACTTTAAGGCCAAAAGGTACCATTATGATTTAGTCTGACCTCCTGCATAACACAGGCCATAGAACTTCACTTAGTGATTCCTACATCAAGCCCATCACAGAATCATGGAAGTGTAGGACTGACAGGGTCATTGAGAGGTCAGCTGATCCAGTCCCCTGCACTCAAGGCAGGACTATGTCAGGAATGGTCTAGTTATTACAGGTGTTTGTCTATCTGTTCTTAAAACCTCCAGTGATGGAGATTCCACAACCTCCTTCGGAAATTTGTTCCAGTGTTTAACTAGCCTGACAGGAAGTTTTTCCTAATATCCAACGTAAAATTCCCTTGCTGCAAGCCCATTATTACTTCTCCTATCCTTAGAGGTTAACGAGAGCAAATTTTTGCCCTCCTACTTGTAACAACCTTTTATGTACTTGAAAATTATGTTCCTCCTCAGTCTATTTACCAGACTAAACAAACCCAAATTTTTCAATCTTTCTTTAAAGGTCATGTTTTCTAGACCTTGAATCATTTTTGTCACTCTTCTCTGGACTTTCTCCAGATTCCCACATCCATCCTCAAATGTGGCACCGGGAACTGAACACAATACTCCAGTTGAGGCCTTAGCACATAGTACAGTGGAAAAATTACTTCTTGTGTCTTGCTTACAACCTCCTGCTAATACATCCCAGAATGTTTGCTTTTTTTTGCAACAGTGTTACATTGTTAACTCATATTTAGTTTCTGATCCACTATGACCCCCAGATCACTTTCCGCTGTACTCCTTCCTAGGCAGTCATTTCCCATTTTGTATGTGTGCTACTGATCGTTCCTTCCTAAGTGAAGTAGTTGGCATTTGTTCTTATTGAATTTCATCCTATTTACTTCAGACCATTTTTCCAGTTTGTCTAGCTCATTTTGAATTTGAATCCTATCCTTAAAAGCACTTACAACCCCTCCCAGCTTGGTATTGTCCATAAACTTTATATGTGTACTCTCTCTGCCATTATCTAAATCCATTATGAAGATATTAGACTCATAGACTTTCAGGTAAGAAGGAACCATTGTGATCATATAGTCTGACCTGCACATTGTCAGCCACAGAACCTCACCCAGCCACTCCTGAAATACATTCCTAACCTCTGGCTGAGTTACTGAAGTCCTGAAACCATGGTTTAAATATTTCAAGTTACAGAGAATTCACTTTTTTAAACTAGTTTTAAATCTGCAAGTGACCTATGGCCCAGAGGAATCCTTAAGGCAAGGTGAGGGGTGAACTGAACTGGAGCCTCCCCACATCCTTCATGAGCACCCTAATCCCTGGGCTAAAGGTTATAATGGAGGCTGCCACCAGTTTCACCTCCCTGGCTGTATTTTGTGGAGCCAGGCATGCTTAGAGCATGCCTACCAGATTGGGCCCCATGGGCAAGGTAAGGCCCGGAAATGTTAGCCCAGGGGTAGGCAACCTATGGCATGAGTGCCAAAGGCAGCACATGAGCTGATTTTCAGTGGAACTCACACTGCCTGGGTCCTGGCCACCAGTCTGGGGGACTCTACATTTTAATTTTAAATGAAGCTTCTTAAACATTTTGAAACCTTATTTACTTTACATACAACAATAGTTTAGTTCTATATTATAGACTGATAGAAAGAGACCTTCTAAAAAGGTTAAAATGTATTACTGGCACGCAAAACCTTAAATTAGAGTGAATAAATGAAGACTCGGCACACCACTTCTGAAAGGTTGCCGATCCCTGGGGCTTAGGTGAGAGAGAGGCATCCAGGAACTTACCTGAGGCAGCAGTGGACATACCCGGTGGCTGAAATTTAGGTGTGTTCGGGACTCTTATAGCAAAAATGTAGGTGCTTAGAGAATTTAGGCTTCTCCAGAGTTTAGGTGGCAGTTGCGTGACGGGATTATGAATGCCAGTAGTGCCTAAATGTTGGACCTTAGGTGCACCTACTGATTAGAGGGGTAGCTGTTTTCAATATCCTTGTGTTGGCCTGGAATCATGTTTCTAGGATATTGAGGCATCAGCCTATCCATGAGAGGCTATTTTCAGGGTATATCCCCTAGACCAGATTGAAGCAGGAGAAATCTCACAGGAAATCTCTAGTAGCCCAATTCCAACATCAAAGTAGGGTGGATAAATTTGGAAAAGCCCCTCGCCCCCGTCTCTTTGTAATCCTTAGATGAAATGAACCTTTCCATGCTTGTCCATCACATTGTACCACGCACTGTATAAGATTGCATTTCCTCCTATTGATCTTTAAAAATATGAAATACTTTTACAGAGATATAGCAACAAGGCCAGTTTTTATGAGCCTTTGCCAGGATCTTTTTAGTACTTTCATTATTCTTAACAAATTCTTCCATCAGTAAGTTCCAACAATGTGCAAAATATGACATGTGAATTTGTCATCTGGTGCTCAGCTATCAACCCTACAGTAGCTTTATTGTTGTTAGTGCTAATAAAAGAAGGGGAAAGACCTCTGGAACAAAGCCATACATTCATTTCATCTTGAAGATTTGATATGTTGGCTGATGTATGATCATTATTAAACTAGAAATCCAAAGTGCAGTCTATTTTTTTTTTAAAGTCACTGCCAGTGATTGTAATTGTCCCTCTGTCCTCTGGCTGCCTTGGCCACTTCTCTTCCTTAGCGAGTTTTAGCCATTGTTTGCACTGTGTTGAGTTGGTGCAGGGTCCCCTATGGATGGGAAGGTGCAGTGTCTGAGAACCCCGAAGGCACTTTCTGATTGTACACTGGAATAGACCAATGTAGACGGTGGATAAGTTTTCACCATATGGTGATAGTTGTTGCTAAGCATTAAAACTAGAGATGGGCAAATAAAATGTGAATCTGGGGTTTAAAGACCATATCTACTCCCAGCCCCTGACCCTTTCCCCCCCTAATTTCAGGAGTATTAGGATCTAGAATTTGGATTTGGCTCATTATAGGGAAAGGAACTAGTCATGAAAATCAGAACTAGAACCAGATTTGTGTTCTTAATCTGTAGGAAAATTTGAAAATCATTTTGTTTCAGGCCAATTTCTACGTTTTTTTTTTTTTTTTAAAGAGAGAGTAAGAGCGATGGTGCTACTGCAACTAGCACTGGACCCAATGAATCGGAGTCAGACAATAAACCTTTATTCCCTCCTGCTACACTATAAAACTCCAGCTAACATACAACTGTTCATTCATGAAAGTGCCTTATTCTTCTTATATACAGTACTGCATTCCAGTGCTTCAGATATTTTTTTCCTGATTGTCGAATATACCATATCTCTCTTCTAAGTCAAGCTAAATTTAGCTATTCAAAAGTTGTGTATCAAGCAACTGTCACTATAATGTCCTGATATTTATCAGACTAAATAAGTACATCAACCATTTGATAGTATTAGAATTAATAGCCTTAGGGGTGGTACTGGTGAATCAGAAAGTGGCACTCTTTTGAGCTTGTACTTAACCAAGGGTCACTGTGTGATAGGGGGTTGTGCTCTTAGGGGTGTTGTGATCAGATGAAACATAAACCTTAACTCTTTGATTCTTTTCATTAAAGATCCCATGACCTCTTCTCAAGAGTTAGAGTTTTAATCCTGCCATTAAATTACAGATGAGATAGTTACCTTTTATTTGTCTAAACTCTATGGATGAGTGATTCATGTTGTAAATTTCTTGCCTGCCATGAATATCGGTAGTTCTTGGGTGGCAGCAAACACTCTGAATGCAGACCACATGTGGTCAATTGCATGACTGGGGTCTTGTTTCATTTCCATTATATACATAGGAAGAGATGGACTAAGTCCACCAATCATAAGAATAAAGCTAATGAGAATTGTGCTAAAAGTGTGTGTGAAGTTGTTTGAAACTGTCTGATTGCCTCAAGCAGCCAGGAATTATAGAGGATTCAAGTTGAACTGTTTTTTACTTTTGTCCTTTCCCCAACTTTGAACCATTTGAAGCAGCTAGGGCTAACTTTTTTGTTCTCAAGGAAAGGGGGAAAAAAACCCATTAATTTGATGAATGGTTTGAACTTGACTTATATTGTTCTATCTCATTCATTTCTTAAGTAATTCAGACTGAATGCCCAGATACACATTCAAGCTAAAATGGTGTTCTGTGTGAACTGTATACCCTGGCGAGATCGTTTCTGATTTCAAACAGGATATCATGAAGGGTTGTATTAAATGGTTTGTAATTCCACTAATTAAATTCAGCAGGATTAATGGTGTTAAGCTGTAAGGACATTGTGTAACTTTTCTAACCAACATGCATCACCATTATCAGTGATCTCAGTTTGCCTTAGTTTATTGTTAATTTCACTAGAGCTGGTCCAGGACAAAAATACCTGATGTTCTTGGCTTTCTGCATGTGTAATCACAACATCTCATTTATTAACAAAATGTACACGGAGAGTGGATCATGCATGTACAATTAAACTCTAGAAATTCATAGAAGAATTCTGACTTAACAGAAGTTACAAAGATTCTTATTTTTAAATGAGAGACTCACTACATGGTATTTCTTCTACTAATGGAAACATCAAGTACTGGAAATTGTGTAAGTGCCAGTCTTATGAGATTTCCAGCCCATTTTTCAGCACCAAGATTCTGAATGGGTTCTGTATCTGAACTTGGAAGCTTCCTCTGTAGCAAATCTTTTATTCACCAATCATTAATTATGATGTCACTATCTTAGGTATTGATCCTGCAAATCAGTGGGACTAAAATTAGGCACTATCTCTGGTGGACCCCTTGTAGAATCAGGGCATTTTACAAAAAGTGTCAGAGAAAGATTTGTCTATTCGTTCCCATACTATTCATGCAAAGTTCTTGAAATATCTGCAGTTGATTCATAATTATTTGGAATCCACACAAATTTTGCTTTTTCAAATTACATGAAATTATTGCATGCCATTTGTATGTTGTGCACTTAACTAGTTTGTACCTGGTAAGGATCTGGGAAAAATAGGTTATAAAATAATTCCTTTGTTGACACTGCATCATGGCACACTTTTGTCATAACAAGTTCAGTTATATCTGCAAGAAAGCCCGGCGTGCAGAGGTAGCACCCCACACCTCCACATCCCTATGGCAGGTAACTTATTTCCACTCCTACACGTGGCCCAAGACCTCTATTGACACGGGGTGTATGTGTGGAGGACATCTCTGGCTCCACCAAGTTCCATTGAATCACTTTCCTCCACTGAGGGAGTAGAAATAGAGTGCCACCATGCTCCCTTCAGCACAAGTGTTGCAATTATGGCTGGCCCTTATGCTGTTGTCTGTCGGTAACTGATAGATTTTAAGGCCAGAAGGAACCATTGTGATCTGGTATGGCGTCCACATTAGATGCGATAGTTCGAACTCCGAGAAGTTGAACTCACCGCGTCGACCCGGCTGGTAAGTGTAGACTAGCCCTTTCAGAAAAAGCACATTTGTTCTTGGTGTGTGGGGAGACTTCTTGTCTTCCCAACACCACACCCACCTGCCACAGAGCCACATAGAATTTGATTGTGTTCTGGCATGGAGAATACTGCACACCTACAGAATAGGCATCTATATATATAGCCAGTACATCCATATTACTATAATGCTGTAGCTTCAATGGCTTTTTTTTGTTCTATTCGTTATTTTATTTACATTTAAACCAAAACCAATTTGCAGCATGATTTAAGACTTTTTCCCCTGAATTTCATAACTTTATTAATACCTGAAGCCAGCTTTTACTAGCATGTGTGTACTTAAAACTTGTTAAACAGTAATGCTTTCAGTTGTATGTTTAAGTTCAAAAAGGCTGATTTGCTTTTCTCCAGCAGGCTTCATCTGTTACAGATATAGAAGCACCAAACGGATAAGGTGGTTTTTTTTTCCCCTCTAGCCTTAGGTTTGTATATATGTATTTGGTTTAAATAGAAAATAGTGATTTTAATTACTTTCCTTCTCTAAGCCTAACTTGTATAATGTTGCATACTGTGAATATGGTGTCTTTCTACAAGTTTCTCTTAGGGGTCAAAGCTAAAAGTCCTATAGAAAATAATGAAATCATTGAATAGACAGCTAGAAGGTATAGAATTCACTGTAGCAAATGAAGTATGCAGAAACATAATTAAATAACTAGACATCTGAGACACATTTGCACCATAATAGTTCAGCAGGAAGCAATGACACAATGCTATTAAAAATCATAGGTAATGAAAAATACTCTAGTTTAAATTTTTAACCCATCATAAAATGTACTGATTAGCTATGCTGAAGGGGACTGGAAAGGAGTGGTCTGCTGAATTTTTTACTTATTCAAGCATTACATTGGAACCCAGACAATGTATGCAATAAAAAGATAAAGTTTTCCCGAAATGGTGACAGTTGAATTTGGTACCTAAAAAACAGCCCATTGTACAATTTCTAAGACTACACATACATCCAATTTAAGAGAAAATAATGCAAGGGAAGAATTTCACTTTTAAATATACTTTCAGTGTAAGCAGTAAGTTGGCAAAATATTTGAGCTATGAGTGCCTATGAAAACCCATCTGGCAATTTAGGATTTTTATATGAATATAAAGCTTAGCCAAGCTTAATGAAAGTGGCAAATAAGAGGACAAGATGACTTAGTACAAAACTAATTCAAAATTGCCAAATCCATATCAGGAATGTAACTGCTGCCAGTGATCAGTGGTTGAAATAATGGTATGTCAAGTCTAAGGAATATAATGTAAATGGTATAATGAGGTAAATAATGAACCAACACTATAAAGTTCAAATTTTGGGTTTGGTTCAAATAAATGCCCCACAAGCAGAAAACAGACTTGTTTCAACTACAATCCCAACTTCTTCAGTTGAGAAGGAATGAGAGAGAGCAATGGACATGCAGGGCTATATACTAACCTGGGGCTGAATGAGGAAATATCCAGGACAGTATGTGGCACTCCATGATGTTCAATGACATAATATCACAGATTTCTCAGCTTGATATTCAGCAGTGATACTAAACTAGAAGGTTTTTTGTCCAGGCAAATTTATAATATTTGGCACATGCCTCTCAGCTCTCATCACACAGACAAATTTAACTTGCTTCCTACTCATGCCATGTGTTCACATTGACATGATTGTAGATTATTTACATTGCAAATGCTAAGTTATGGAACTCAGGTTACAGGCAATGTTAGAGATTCTTTTAGCATAATGTTCAGATTTCTAGAGCCTAGCCGCTCTTGTGATGTTCATTTTCTGCTTCTCCTTGAGTCCATTAGAACATGGAGTGTGAAAGGAGAAACAGTGCAAGGGCTGACAAAGGGAGCAGGGCAATTTCTTGTTCAGCCATCTTGGAGCCAGGCCCAGAAGCAAAGAGGACTTGAGAAACTGACCATCTTGCTTACCCAGAATGGCCTCACCTCCTGCAGCCTCAGATGTGGGGAGATTGTGTCATGGGCCAGTAGGGAAAGAAAACCTATGGTCCCTTTAAGGATTGCCCCTTCCTTCCTTCTGGGCTTGAGGAGGGGACTCCTCTGGCTTATGTAGCACCTTTCTTTCTAGCCAACTAGCTCCCATATACCCAAAAGTGGGTTTATAAGCCCTCGCCCCCTGCCTGAGGCACCATGTTATGCCCTGTGAGAAAGCTTCCTCCCTACTTGTGGGAGTAGAGTTAGCACCAGGCTTTGGGACCTTGCTGTAATCATATTATTCACCTGGGAAGGAACTTTTCCCTGACTGGCAGATTGAGCCTGGGCTGGGTGGGTTCTTTCCTCTTCCTCTCAATGTGCACTCAATGTACCCTGGGCTGCTAAGCATAAAATTTATGTTATTGCAATTTGGGAGGTGCCTAGGGCAGATACTTGTTCAATAAAAACTCTGGTTCCATAATAAACCAGAGTTGGAAGGGGATTAGGAGAAGGCTGTTCCTAAAGAAGGTGGGGGATGGGACTGGCATTCCTTATGTCTGGTGCAGAGAGAAAACCACACCTTCTTTCCCACTCTCTTAATCCTTGTGTGGGGGGAGGGCACTGCAGTCCTAGCAGCAGCTCTAGGATCAGGTTAAGAGTATACAGGGGGTCTGGGACCAGCCCTCCAGTAGATGGTATGGATTACAAAGAAGGAAAGCGTGCACTGGACAAGTTACTGCTAGCTCCCATATATGTTACTTAATCAAAAAGTGACCTAGTTAAACCGCATTCCAGGTGTCTTGCCTTCCTGTGGTGCCTAAAACAATGGCAATACTACTTAAAAGCTATTTCATTTAAGAGGCTGTTTGTATGTTTACCCCCACTGAAGAAAATCCTTCTTTGTCATTTTCATGTATTTTGGGAGTGCAGAAGGGGATGTCAGATTGGAGGTAGCTGTGATCCTGAATCCCCCTGTACTCTGAATAAGATGTATTTGTGTCTTATGTTAGTCGTTTTTTTTAATTTTATTTTATTATTCTTCTTCCTTTCCTGTTACCTGTGGCACTGGCCCATGCCACACTATACAGAGCCCTTGTCATGTGAAAACAAAGCGATATTTTAAAACGTTTTGACAGCCTGTATAAATGTCAACTGGCCTGCTGTCAAAGCTAGGCTGTGCTTCTGCCACTATTGAGCTGAGCCAGCAGTGTGGGGATATAGATCAAGGTGAACAGACTGAAAGAAATTGTGAGGGAAGAAGTCTGATGAAGGCATGGAGGAGGGGAAGGAGGCCAAAACAGAAATGGACTCAGGAAGGCAGAAAACTGGTGGAATATAGGAGGGGACATTTGAGGTATAGAGGGAGCATGAATGGGAAGGCTAGGCTGGAGCAGACATTGAAGGGAAAGACAGAGATTCTTGGCCATGGTTTGTTTTATTAATCTTTTTTTATTTTAAATTTTGCTAGAAATATAAATCTTTAAGGGCCTGACTTAGAAATGTTGAGTATGCACAACTCTTACTGAGGTCAGTGGATGCTTGACTTCTGAAAATCAGGCTCTAAACACTTCACAGTGGCAGTATGCACAAAACCTCCTTGTACTACCCACCATAATGTTAAGTATGGCTGCAGACACACGGGAGCATGCACACGTTTTATATACTTGCTGAAATCTTTGGAAAGGGAGCCCTGCTTACATGTGTCCCTTGAGATTTGTAAGAGCAGGAATCTCTTAGACCTTAAACGCCAGCTTGATTTAAGTGCTATGGCCTAGATCAGGGGTGGGCAAACTACAGCCCGCAGGCCACATCTGGCCCGTCAGACCATTTAATCTGGCCCTCAGTTTCCACCAGGGAGAGGGGTCAGGGGTTTGCCCGACTCCAGCCAGGGAGAGGGGTCGGGGGCTTGCTCTGCTCTGCTCCCAGAAAGCAGCTGGCATGACCCCACTCTGGCTCCTACATAGTACACTGTGGCATAGCCAGGCAACTCTGCATGCTGCCCCAGCCACAGGCACCACACCCACAGCTCCCATTGGCCACGGTTCCCGACCAACGGGAGCTGCAGGGGTGGCGCCTGCAGACGGGGCAGCATGTAGAGCCACCTGTCCACGCATCGGAGCCAGAGGGGAGACATACTTCTGGGAGCTACTTGCAGTAAGCACTGCCATGAGCCATTCCCCCCCTCCCTGCCCCAACCCCCTGCCACAGCCCTGATCCCCCTCCTGCCCTCTGAACCCCTTGATCCCATCCCAGAGCCCCCTCCTGTACCGCAAACTCCTCATCCCCAGAGCCCTCACCCCCAGTGCCCCAACAGCTTGCCCCACCCCTGATCCCCCTCCTGCCCTCTGAACCCATTGGTCCCAGCCTGGAGCACCCTCAGACACCCCAAACACCGCACCCCAAGCTGGGGCCCGCACCCCGCTCCCCAATACTGCACCCCCCTGCCCCAGCCCTGATCCCCCTCCTGCCCTCTAAACCCCTCGGTCCTAGCCTGGAGCCCCCTCCTGCACCCCAAACCCCTCATCCCCAGCCCTACCTCAGAGCCTCCCCTACCCCCACTGCAACACGGAGCTCCCTCCGGCAACCTGAACTCCTCATTTTTGGCCCTATCCCAGAGTCTGTGCCACCAGTCAGAGCCCTCACCCTCTCTCACATGCCACCCCCAATTTTGTGAGCATTCATGGGCTGCCATACAATTTCCATACCCTGATGTGGCCCTCAGGCCAAAAAGTTTGCCTATCCCTGGCCTAAATCCTCAAAATAGGCACCTAACAAGCGTTTAAATCAATAGGATTTGGATGTCTAAATCCTTCTGAGTATCTGGGCTTTTGATCTCCTTTAAAAAATACAAGCAGGTTTGATAAACAAACAAAAACAAACCTTGTTAAAGTTAAGATTCAACCTCATCTCTTTTTAATGAGGCTTGTTTACAATACCCCTTGTTAAAGAGTTGAGATTGAATAATATAAAAATAGAGAGAGAATGGATCCTTTAATTTGCAGCCTGATGTGAAGTAAAGGGCATTTAACGTAGTATCCACCCTTTTTAGACTGATAAAGGACTGACATGGGAGTTCTCGTATGATAAAACGTTGATAGGTCATTTTTAAAGGTAAATTGCTTGTTCTCTTTACTGGTGAATTTCAGCCATAGGTTTTTACCTTCCTTCTGCTTTTTCTCCCATAGTGTCAGAAACAATAAACTAAGGAAAACATTCCCTTCAACCTTCCAATGAATATAAGTTTACTACTTCCTCTGAGCATTCCACTGCCTTGCGTTCTGAATGCTGAACTTATAGATGGAGTGCTTTATTTTTTTTTTTTTAACAGAGACAGTCTTTACACATGGGTTTGCAAAGGACTGAGCAAATTTGTTTAATGTAATTTTGCATCCACAAAACTGAATTTTCATGAAATTTAAACACTGTTAGGACTCTGCCTAATCCATTGGACGACTATGGCTTCCAGATAAGTGTAAATGGCAGCATGTGAAGGAGGTTAAGGGCATATGGCTTCAGTCTTCCTTCGGAAGCAATGCCTGAAAGTCGCAATCTCATGGAAATGTAGGGATCTTGAGCCATCATCTAGTTCAGCCCCTGCACCGAGGCAAGACCAAGTATACCTATACCAGTGGTGGGCAACCGCCCATCAGGGTAATCTGATTGTGGGCCATGAGACATTTTGCTGATGTTGACCGTCTACAGGCACGTCCCCTCACAGCTCCCAGTGTTATGCAGACAAAACTACACAGGATTGTTTCAGGGGGCAAGGCAAAGGTGCCACATTTATTATGATAACACAATTTGATTTATGACCAATAACTAATATCCGCGCGCGCGCGCACACACACACACACACACACACACACATCCATTAGATGTTCTGCAGCTACTGTATAGTTTGAACATAGCTTGAGTCTGTGGCTTGTTTTCACAGCTTGGGTTCGTAGCTTGTGGCGGCTAACTGGCCAGGAAAGCCGGGCACAAGGAAGGGCTGGGTCTGCCCTCCCATGTTGGCAGCAGAATGTTACCCTCCAAAGTTTTCCATCTCACGCATCCTTTTTTTGTAGGCTTTAGTTTGAATCCGGAGTCTTTAGGTCTTGCTGTGTCACGCTGCCTCTGGGTTTGGTGTGATTGATCACCCGTCAATTGCAGACGTGACTTTCAGCCTCGGACCTGGCTTTGATCTTCCTTCTATTGTACCTTTGTTCTTTTCTTTTTAGGGTGGACTCTTCTTACTTTGTTAGGGCTGTTGTCTGCGTCTTCAGCCATTGGTGTTTGAACTCTATTTCATCAGGACAAGCTGGTGCTGGAGGTTGATTCCATCATCCATCCATACCTCATTCACACATCTAAACTAAACTAAAAGATTACAGCAGGGTTTTGCACAAATGAAGGTTGCAGCAGGCTTTTACAAATAGAGTAACCGTTGTAAAATGGAGTTTGAATTACAATATGGCAAACAGTGAACAGAAGTAGACAAGTGTAGTGAATGGCAAACAGTGAACAGAAGTTACAATACTGAAACAGTGCAAGTCTCAGCGATTTAAGCAAGAATTGGATTGACAGAGAAACTTACAAGGGCAACTGGCTGAATGCTGTGGCTCTGAAAAAGCATCTTAATTGTCAATTAGCCAGTTATTGGGGTAACTGGTTTTATGAATGAATGTTGTTTCATTCATAAAACTTTGCTTATGAACAATTTCATGTATCAGTTCTAGACCAGTGGCTGCGGTTCACCGTGCCTGGCTAATGGGAGCTGCAGGTAGTGGCAGGCTGCAGGGACCACTGACCTAGACCATTTGTGACAGTTGTTTGTCTAACTTGTTCTTATAAACCTCCAATGAGGGGGATTCCACAAGCTTCCTTGGAAGCCTGTTCAGTACTCAACTATTCTTATAGTTAGATTGTTTTTCTAACATCTAACTTAAATCTCCTTTGCTCTATATTAAGCCATACACTCCTTGTTCTACCTTCAGTGGATATGGAGAACTGCTAGTTAATATCTCCTTTAAAACAAATAAAAGGAAGTTCTTCTTCACGCAGCGCACAGTCAACTTGTGGAACTCCTTACCTGAGGAGGTGGTGAAGGCTAGGACTATAACAATGTTTAAAAGGGAACTGGATAAATTCATGGTGGCTAAGTCCATAAATGGCTATTAGCCAGGATGGGTAAAGAATGGTGTCCCTAGCCTCTGTTTGTCAGAGGATGGAGATGGATGGCAGGAGAGAGATCACTTGATCATTGCCTGTTAGGTTCACTCCCTCTTGGGCACCTGGCATTGGCCACTGTCAGTAGGCAGATACTGGGCTAGATGGACCTTTGGTCTGACCCGGTACGGCCATTCTTATTTTCTTATGTTCTTATGTTATAATGGCACTTATGATATTTGAAGATTATCAAGTCTTCCCTCTGTTTTCTTTTCTCGAGATCAAGTAGGTCATTTTTTAACATCTCCACATAGGTCAAGCTTTCTAAACTTTTTGTCATTTTTGTTGCTCTCCTCCAGACTCTGCAATGTATCCATGTCTTTCCTGAAGTGTGGCAAGCAGAACTGGACAGAGTACTCCAGCTCAGGCCTCACAGTGCCAAATAGATCAGGACAACTCCCTCCCCGTGTTATATATGACTCCTTAGAATAGTAGCTTCTTTGGAACTACATCACATTGTAGACTCATATTCAGTCTGTGATCCAGTATAACCCTCATCCTTTTCAGCAGTACTACCATCTACCCAGTTATTCCCCATTTTGCAATTTGATTTGTTTCCTTCTTTTTTACACTTGTCTTTATTGAATTTCATCTTGTTGAACTCAGACCAATTCTCCAATTTGCCATGGTCATTTTTAATTCTAATTCTGTACTCAAAAGTGTTAGCAATCCCTCCCTGCTTGCTGTCATCTGCAGATTTTATAAGCATATTCCACTCCGTTATCAAAGTCATTAATGAAAATATTGAATACCACCACACCCAGGATAGACCTCTGTGGAGCCCCACCAATATAACAGCAAACCATTGATAATTTCTCTTTGAGTTCAGTTTCTAAACCAGTTGTGCACCCGCCTTATAATAATTTTATCTAGACCACATTATAGTAATTTCTTAAAGACTATATTTCCCTATTTTGCTTATGAGAATGTCCTATGGGACAGTGGAGAGGGGAAAAAAGCCCTTCTAAAGTCAAGATATATCTACTGCTTCCTCCATATTCACTAGGCCAGTAACCCTGTTAAAGAAGGAAAATAAGTGGTTTGTAATGATTTGTTCTTGACCTATCTATGCTGGCTATTCCTTATAACCCTATTATCCTCTAGGTGCTTACTAACTGATTGCTTAATAATATGTTCCAGTATCTTTCCACATTTCAAAGTTAGGCTGACTTGTCTATAATTTCCCCAGGTCCTCCTCCTTGCCCTTTTTAAAGATAAGTATTATGTTTGCCCTTCTCCAGTCATCTGGGATCTCACCTGTATTCCATGAGTTCTCAAAGATAATTATCAGTTCTGAGGTGGCTTCAGCTAGTTCTTTAAGTACCCTATGGTGAATTCAGATTCCGCCTACTTGAATACATCAAACTTATCTAAATGTCCTTTAACCTGCACTTCCCTTATTCTGGCTTTTATTCCATCCCTCTTTGTGTTAACTATCTGGTCACAATTAACCTTTTTCATGAAGACAAAAGCAAAACTGGAATTAAACATTCAGCATTCAGGTTGTCATCTGTTAGTTCTCATTCCACATAAAGTATTAGACATATATTTTCCTTGGTCTATCTCTTTCTCCACTCCTAATGTATGTAAATAACCTCTTTGTATTACCTTTTATATCCCTTGCTAGATGTAACTAATTTTTGTGCATTAATCTTTCTCATCTTTTCCCTATGTGTTTGTGCTATTCTTTTGCATCCTTAGCAATCTGTCCATGTTCCCACTTTTTGTGGGATTCCTTTTTAGTTTTCTGGTCATCCGTGATCTCCTTATTGAGCCCTATTGCCTCTTCCTATTCTTCTTCTCTTCACATTTGAGTAGTTTGCTGCTGTGCCTTTACTGATGCCTCCTTGAGAAACTGCTAGATCTCAATTTTATTCTCACTTAGATCTTCTTCCCATGGGACCTTGCCTACCAGTCTGTTAAAGTCTGATTTTTTTTTTGAATTCCATTGTTCTTATTCTGGGTTCATTCTGTCCTTTCCTCGAATCATGGAATCATCATTTCATAATCATTTTAACCCAAACTGCCTTCAACCTTAAGATTTGCAACCAATTCCGCCCTGTTAGAATCAAATCTAGAATGAAACCTAGTAAGTCCTTACAACTTGTTTCAAAAGGTGACTCCAATATATTCCAAGAATGTATTGGACACTTTGTGATTTTTTAAAAGCTCTTTGCTGCTTTTACAGATCCAGACTAACACAGCTACCCCTCCTGATACTTTTGTGATTTTTTTGTTGCTTTACTCTTCCAGCAGATGTCTGGGTAGCTAAAGGAGTATCGACTTCCATTATGGGAATGAGAGGGCCAAATGACCTGAATATATGAGGTGTTGTCCCTGTCTGGAATCATAGAGATAAGAACTGCAAATTGACCAGTCAGAATGCTCCTTATGTATATAACCATTGATTTTTATAATTCTCTGCAGTAGTGGTAATACTAATACTGTCTGATTCTTTTCCCACTGAAATCCATAAGAACAGACTTTAGCAATTCCAGAGGAGTTGGTGGGTCTGTGTGTCTGTGTGTGAGAGAGATGCAGTTACACCAGGGTGGGATATCAGGGTAATAGATGAGGAAGGAGAAAATAAGACTTTTTTATTTCACATCAAAAACTTGCATGCTTTATCATTTTTTTCAAATCAGAATTTTAAAAAGAGCTCAGAGGCAAACTATTTTATTTGCTCCATTCATTCTTTCCATAAAAGTATAAAAATGGTGGTCCAGATTCTCAGCTAGTATCAATTAAAGTACCTCTGAAGTCAGTGGAGCTATGCTAATTCACACTAATATAAGATCTACCCTGATTGTTGGTTTTGTTTTTGTTTTCAATACCTACTTACTCTCAATTGAAATATTCCAAAGTGATTGGCCCAAAAATATCTTTATAGAGATCCAAAGCATTTAACAACTTTCTAACTGGCTGGACACCTATAAGACAAATTAAATGAAACAAAGTATTCTATTATTTGATTCTTAAATAATTTTTTGAGTAAGCATTACAATAAAAGTGCTAACAAAACTTCCTTCAAAATGATTGGTTTGATTTTGCATCTGATATTTACCACTGTGTTTGTGTTCACATTTCTGTTACTGAAGAACTGAAGATAAGCTTTTGTTTCTGATCTGTTATATGAGCCATATTCCGAATGCATTTGAGCTGAACTACAAAATGATCTGCTCTAATTCATTTTATTGTATCATGTTGCACAAATTGCACCAGCTAAAGATCCTAGTCTGAAAGTTAAGATGCTTCAATTGATTTTTTTTTCAAGTCTTAATTTCTCATTGTTCTACATCCCAGTAATAAAAATAAATTGATATTAAGAAAGCAGTTCATGTCACTACTTCTGTTTCCAGTGCAGAAAGGCATACAGAGCAGTGGTCAGCCATTGTTTCTCATATTAATGCATTAACCTGTGTAGCGGGGTGGTCACCCCGTTCTGGCTCTGAATGGGCTAAAGCAGCCCTGGAGAGGGCTGTGGTGGAGAAGCTAGGCTGATTGGGAAAGCAGCCACAGCTGTAGCCAGTGCAATCAGGGCCCAGCTGGCCCTTATAAGAGGCACGCCCCCAATCAGGCCACTGCTAGCCCTATAAGAGGGCTGAGTGCCAGAGGCTGAGAAAGAGAGACTCTCTCTAGCTTCCTAGAGAGAGAAGGACCTGGCTGCCTGGGAAGCTGAGGATGGCAGAGGGAGGGCTGCAGGCCTTAAAAAGGGCCAAATAGGTACTGGGGCTGCAGAGGGGCAGCCTAGAGATAGGCAAAGGCAGCAGGTCCTAACCCCCTTGCTGATGATGAGTGGTTTATAGAGTGCAGTCAGCCCCAGAGAGTTGGGGCTAGATGATGACTGGCAGTAGTCACTGTGGCAAGGTGGGGATAGAGGGTTACGGGTTTTCATGGTAGGGGAGACTCAGAGACAGTGGGCTGCTGCTGGGAGCAGAACCCTGAAGTAGAGGAGCACCGGGGTCCGGGACACGGGGGCCAGCAGCAGGAGAGACACCAGCTTGCAGAGGGAAAGAGCTAATTCCCAAGATGGCCAGCAGGAGGCACTGCGCCGGTGAGCCGTCATCCCGCCACACCTAACTTGAAAAGCTTAGTTAAAGTAAGCATTATATTGAACAGTTCTTTCAACTGCCCGAAGTGGTGGGAAAAATTTGCCCAGTCCTTCAGCAGGTGTGGATGGACCAAAACTCAGTGGAACTAGTCTGGTCAGCTGCATGAGGAGCCAAGATTTGGAGAGACTGCATAGGATATGCAGTCCTACTATATGCAGTTGAGAAGTACTATGGAGAGGCTCCTTGCACCCTAGCAGGTAGGGAGTGTTTTGGGAGGGATAGTGTGGGTGAATCTGTGGAGATCCACCAGCTAGACGCACCCATAAGAGAATGAGCACAGAATCCTTGGGAGGGGAGCGGGCTACTGCACAAAAAAAGCTAAAGAGCAGTTTTGTGGCCTGCCTGGAGGATTCCTTTCCCAGACTCCATCAAACAGCTTTGTTTTGTATTCTGACTGCAGGCGGCAAAGAAGTCTTGGCCCTAAAAGACATTATGCTTATTTTTACACATGATTATCCCTGACTGTGGGATGACTAGCAGTAATCTTAATTGCTACTCAGATCCGGAGATGCTGCTGTTACTTGGTATTCTTTACCTCCCAGAGTAGTCATGGATTGTGTCTCTACTTAAATCCATGTGATGAATTTAGGGTGCAAATATCACTGGAAAATTCCTGCCTGAATGTTGTCTATTTCTATGTGTTTCATGCACTACCAAGTAGTAGAAACCCTATTCAGTTATATAAATTGGATCTTTTGGTGCCTTTTTACTTCTCTGAGAGGAAGAGAATGCTGTTACTGTAATAGGGTCTGGAAAATGTAGGCCTCAATTAGGTGTGTGTGTGGGATGCCTCAAAACTTCAGAACTTCAAACCCTCTTGAACCAGGTTTTTAATCCTCCCATAGCCTGAAAACTAAACTGCAGAAGCAGTGAAGAAAGGGATAGGGGCATTACAAGAACTAAGTCACCGTGATGCTTCCCGTGAAAGCAGAACTGATTTCTCAGGGAAGGGGCGGGTCCCCTGTTTTCTTGGATTTACTTTCCCCTCATTCCCCTACTGCTCTGTTGTCTAGTTTGTAGGGCAGGCTAATTGCTTCATCTCAGTGAGGGCTGCTAAACGGTTCTGAAGCTAGGGAGAAGAAAAACACCTTAAGAACTTAGGTGAAAAAGGGACCTATTCTTCCCCATCCCAATCTCTTAGCAAAGATATCTTTTTCCTCTTACCACTTCTGGATGGTCAAGTCCCCTTAGTACAGGCTTTGGCTATGCTACTTGCTTTAGAAGAGCTCCTCTGAGACAACCCGGAGACCCATTATACTCTTTTGTTTAATGAAATTTCTCAAAGATCTGAAAGCTAAAGAGAGTGGGAATACCTTGTTTGTTTCTTCAAGTCTGTACTAAACCATTTTTTTCACTTTTATATAGTGCTGCTTGGTTGATACCGGCTATAACAATGTGTATTTAGGAAATGTAACTGTCAAAGTTATCATTTTGCTCCATGAAAAATGTTACTTTTTTCCATTTAAAAAAATGACTGCTGTATGAGAGAGAATTGAATGCATTCAATATCTATGATTTGGCTAAGTGAAGGCTACGTAGGGGTGGGTGACATAACCGTAGACAATAATGCTTTTGGGGGAGTAGACTATCGGGCTGTTCAAAGCTCTTGTGGGGAAAAAATGAAAACCGCTCCTGTTTTGCATTCTTCTGCAAAACCAAATCCTCTGATACTTGTGGACCTAGATGAGGCGTACCTGTGAAATGGATCTTGGGCAGGGCCAGGACCAGCATGGTACCCTCCAATATATATCATGGAATTGTGCTTGTGTGTTTAACAAGCATCATCTTGTCCTCCGAGGGATAGCCACACACAGCTTTTGGCATTCTTTGATGCATATAGCCTGATACATTTATAGACCCGAGTTCAGCAAGGAACTTAATCCATATGGCTAACTTTTAAACATGGAAGATGTTCCGTTGACGTTAATGGACTTCTCACATGCTTAAAGCTTTGGTACATTTGGGCATAGTCTCCTATTCTGTAATCAGAGCTGCATGGGCAGACTTTTATGGCCAGGTGGAGACCCACTGATGTGATTGCAGGATCAGGGATCTCGAACATGGAATAACGCTATAGTGGCCATTCCAGCAAAAATAATATGGCAAATAAGTGCAGTTTTTAGTCTGGAGTTAAAGAAAATGTAAAGATGAAAACAACAATTGAAACAGATTTCAATTGTTTGATGCCTGCAGCAAATCTATCATTCTAGGAGCAAAGCTATATTGCATTTTGTATCTATATTAGTCATTGAGAAGTCCCGGGTCTCAATGTCAACAGGGGTTAATGAAAACCTTATAGAACAACAAAGAAAAATTAGAGTCTACAGAAAAATAATTTCACTATGAAAGATTTGTCAAAATTAAGAACATAATTGATCTCTTCAAATGGTGTGTCATGAAGAGCTTTCCAAATTTGATTTTGCATTTATTGCTAAATGACTGATTACCAAATAGATGGAACATGGCAAGCGCCATATGTTTTGTTTACCTAAAGGCTCATAAATTCACTGTCTGTTGGTCTCTCAAACATGATGTGTTAGCAGAATCCTTTCAGGAAAACAAAACCAACTACAAAGTCATCAGGTTGAAGTATTATCCCTTTCAAATGATTTTTCAACCCAATTCATTTTTTGGCTGTAAATATGAGCCAGATGCAATATAGAGTTCTGATTAATTGTTTGTCAAAATGTGTGTAGCACATTGAGCATAGAGGCATTGTTGACATCTTGGGTTGCTAATAATCTATACCCCGTAGCCTTCAAAAAGTGTATATGTATATAAACAATAAATCTTTCAGAAAAACATGTTTCAGTAAACTATTTTGTCTTATAATTGGTGGTGCAAAGTTCACAGTAGGACCTGAGCTGAAGTATTCATAGAAAAGCATACATTTTTAATTCAAGACTTCTTATAACCCCATACCCAACTGGAACTAGCCTGTCACTAGAAGCAAAGGACCTAACCCATTGTGTGAATGCTGAGTAGCTTTAAATCTGGAGCAACTTGATGATGGATAAAATTTTTGTTAATTTTATAAACTGTTATGTACTTAGTGAATTAACATCAAGAGGCCCTCAGTGAAGATAAAAAATTGCTCTTATTATTTATGCCGCACCATAGCCTTTTGAGGTAGATAAATATTATTGGTGCCATTTTTCAGCTGGGTAAACTGCAGCACAGACAGGTTATGTGGCATGCTCAAGATGACACAGCAGATCATTGGCAGGGCAAAATGAACTAGGATATCTGGACTTAGTCCCTTAATCTGAACAGCAGCCCACTTGACTTCATAATATATAATTACACTTAATATAACATGTAGTGTTAATGAATTACACACACTTGTAAAGCATAAAGTTTCTCTCTTCAGGTTTCATTCAAACAACTCCAGACAGCTGTTGTGCATTGGTATTTCACGTGGCCTGGCAAGGAAGGAAAGTGGAGCCTCAGCTGCTGTATATTGTCATAGGTGCATCCTAGAATTTATGTTGAATGGTGCTATGGAAATCTACATTGGCTCAGACTCAATTCCAGTGAGTTTATTTTAACAATCTTACTTGTGGAGGCATTCAGTACCACTGGCCACTTTTGAAAATTTGAGATTAGCTGTCAGCTGTCTCAGAGATTGGTTGTTTCCAGTGATGACAAAAGGAGTTTTTTTCTGTGGACTAGTAATGCTCTTCTGTGGGCTTGTCTACACTTACAGCACTGCAGCTACTGCGCTTAGTGACGACACTATCTATGCTGATGGGAGAAGCTCACCTGTTTACCTAGGTACTCCGCCGCCCTGAGAAACCATCCCATTGACATAACTCCCAGCGTAGACAGCGCTATGTTAGTCTAACTGTGTCACTTCGGGGGTATGGACTTTTCATAGTTATACTGATATCACAGGTGCCAACTTTCCTTGGTGCCAGTGGATGCCCGCACACCCTGGCCCTGCCCCAACTCCGACCCCTCCCCAGATCCCCGCCCCGGCCCCAACTCTTCCTCAGCGTGCTGGGTTCCTCCTCCTCCCTGCTCCCTCCCAGCACTTGCCACGCGAAACAGCTGGGAGGGAAGGGGGAGAAGCAGGATGCGGAGGTGAGCTGGGTGGGGGGGGAAGCTGCCGGTGGGTGCTAAGCACCCACCAATTTTTCCCTGCGGGTGCTCCAGCCCCGAGCACCCATGAAGTCAGCACCAATGACGGATATTAGTTTGTGGTGTAGACCAGGGCTGTCTCTTACTCCCAGGACATCTCAATTTTATTCAAGAGGTGAATGAGATTATATGTATTCCTGTCCAACAATTAATATCATTTTAGGAGACAATCCTGTAGTTCATATTTAGAAAAACATAGATGCCTCTGATCACTGCAGTGAATGAGTGTCTGCAGGCTGTTGCAATCTATTACAGTATATTATAACAAAACTGCCAAAAAAAGGTTTGGGCAAAGACGCTATAAAGCAATTGATTCCTTTCTGTTGGAACGCATCCAATATTTTGATCAGGAAACATATCAGCATAGCCTATTAACTGTGGCAATTCTTAGCTTTTTCACACTGTTGGAATTACACAGAGGAAAATACTTGGACAGCAACAACTTGAAATCCCAAGCTCAACTTAACTTCTGGCCCTCTGCAATGTTCTGTGTCAGAGGAAAAATAAGTGTCCTCTACTAACATTATGATTGCTTACTGGAAACACCTAAAACAGGAGTTACATTTGTGTGATTCTCATAATAACTAAATTGATCTTGTTGAAATGAGCACTCAACCTAAGGTTCTCAATAGAGAATGAAATCTTACTGCTGTAAGACTGACTGAGAAAAATCGCAATCACTTGATGCACGTGAACATTCAAAGAGGATCTTCCAGATTATACTAAATATAATTTTTCTAGAGTTTGTTCACAGAAATGATGTTGTCATGGGTAATGGGTTTTTTGTTTTTCTTTTCTTTTCCCTTGTATATTCTAATAATATTGGTGTTGGGAGCTCAAGGGAAAACCTAATGTCTAAGCACTAACTCACTCTATGTAATTATTTCTCTACTCATCTCATGTTTTGTAATTTGTGCATTCAAACTTGTTTCCTGTAACAATGAAACAAATTTTTGTTCATATGACAAGAGTTAATTTGAGGGATTTTCTGAGAGACAGAAAAAAAAAGTAACAACTTAATTAATGTTCTAAATATGAAATAAAAATGTTTCTTGGTAATGAGCAATATGCATATTTGTGTGGGTTTATAGATTAACGTTGCAAACAAGTTTTGAAAAATTGTCCCCATTTGCAGTAAATGATCCTTTACATTTCCTCCACTACACATTATGCAAAATCCCAGTACTCCCGACACACAGAGTAGTGCAGCCTTGTCAATATTGTGCACAAGCAGGGCTATATCATTTCATGTGGCATTTTAAGAAGACTTGCTGACATGACTTTAAAACTTTGCATCATGTACACTTACGTTAACCTACATTTAAATTAATGTGTTAGAGGGGAGGATTGATTATTTTGGGGGATTGTTTGGTGGGTGGGGTTTTTTCCGGAAAAACCTAATTAACTTAATTCTGAAGAACTTTTGTTGTTTGCAATTAGCTGTATCTTTATATGTACCATTAGCTGCAGCATTAGATGCAGAGATTGGTAGATCTTTAAGGCCAAAAGGGACCATTATAATCACCTTGTCTGACTTCCTGAATAACATGGACTTTCACTCAGTGATTCTTGTACCTAGCTTAATAACTTCTGGTTGAACTAATAGAGCATATCTTTTAGAAAGACAGCCTGCTGGGATGCTGGACCCCTCTAGCATCATTCCCAGGAGCTAATCTACCATGTTTGTCAAATGCCTGCCATTCAAACTGGGGGAGGTCTGTCTCTCTGCCTGATAGGGTTAGACTTCAGCACCCACAAGGCATTCCACAGCCTTAACATATTCCATCTAGTGTGTTACAAAACATTTGAACACTCACTTGGTATCCTAATGTTCATATACATGAGTGAACATTTGTTTCACTTTCTTCTGTATAAACTTCCAACAATACATGCATTGTATTTTTCACAATAAGATTATCAACTTTGGAGGAAATGTTATGTGCTGTTAGTTCTTGCGCATTGCAGCTGCTGTTCACGTGCTACTGTTATATAAGACATTAGTATGTTACTGTGTCAGTGGGCCCTCTCTACTGTCCCAACTTTTCCTGCAGTTCAGCACCTGGACACATGCTCAGTAGTATGCTGTTTTGTCTCCATGCTTGCTTGATTTTCGATGTTTGAAAGGTGAAGTGTGACTTAGAGCAGGCATTTCCTGCCTCTGGGTCATGAACCCCTATTGGGGTGCCAAGAGGCCTAAGGGTGTCAGAAAAAAAAATCTGCCTTTACTTTGCAGTCCCAACCTGAGAGTCAGAGTTGGTTTTGTCAATCAACTTACTAAGTCAAATATAAATGCACTTGTTAGTATTACTATTATGTACATACTTGTTACAACAAGCTTATAATTAGAGCAATTGAAATATTACAAAGCAAGATTTTTTTTTCTTCATTCAGCTTGAGGTTTGTGTCTCCAATGTTGGGTTCAAAGCATTTTACCCCTGTTTTGAAAATTGTTCATACAATTGATTCATTTCAAATAGCAAATATTCACATTACAAAATCTACAAAAATACCATACACATTCAGTCAGAATATGGAGGAGAAAAAGGGTCTATTTAGGGCAAAATAGGATTCCATGCTCTCTCCAGTCACACAAATATCGGTTGCTGTTCTCTGAAACCCCACAAGCTGCTTTGTTTTGTGATGGCTAGAACGGAACATGATCAGCCAGATCTTCAGCAGATGTAGACTGGTGTAGCTCATTTAATAACAAGGAACACTGTTGACAAGTGGCTATTATGTGGGGTGGTCGCCCAAGAGCTAGAGAGAGAGAAACTCTGACATCCCTTCATGATAGTAGTCTTTTATGTATGTGCCCCCACACTGAACTAACCCTTTGCACAAAAAAGTCATGTCTAATTTGCTGTCCAGCATGACCCACTTTAGTCTCCCTTCTTTATTACTGCTGCTCAACTCTCTCTCTCTCTCTCTCACTGATTACATGAGTTTCCACATTCTTTCCCCATATGTATTACTCTACATTTTAAAATGTATCTTTACTTATTTCTACTCACTGTAGATCAGTGGTTCCCAAACTGCCTAGTTCTCCTTTTTCCCTCATATATTTCCAGAAGGTATAAATCGCACTATATGTTCTGTCATGAAGCCTTGCTGATTGATGTGGCTCTGCTTAAACATTTAAGGGAGTTTTTGGATTACCAATAGGGAATTGCCCTTGTGGATGATAAGCAGCACAGATTCACTGGTTCTACTGAAATACTCCAATGTGAAATATTTTTTCAAAACTGTATTATGTATTTCTCCTAATTGTTCAATATTGGCAAACCTGATCAGTAGGGAGTTATTTCCATGGAATGAAAAATGCTAACTTAATTGAAGGGGAAATGACTTTGCAGATTTATGGATTTATAAGGCTAAGAATCTGCATGAGTGCCTTTAATTAAATTCATTTTTCTGCATAGGCTCTTGTCATTTCAGATATTCAAAATATCTACACCTGTTGCTCCTCCTATACTGGTTTTTCAATTTATTTGCAAGACTTCATTTAAACACTTGTCAGTTGCCTGTGAGCACCTGATGAGACTGCCGTTACTCCAAACATTACATGGAAATAAAAGTTAGGAAACTAGAGAGGCAACAATTTCTATTTTTATCCTATGATTTTATCCTATCCTACAGACAGTTACGGTATCTTATTACCTGCTATAGTGATAACTAACAAATAGGATAATTAAAGTAAAAGCAAAATACTGAGGGCCAGATCTCCGTACATCTCTAAGTGCCCTTTGTACTCCTCCAGTGGCATAAAGGGTATTGAAAACTTCTTTAAGCAGGCCACCAAGGATTTCAGGAGAGAGATCCTCAGATGGTATAAAAAACAATGTAGGGACTGGAAGTCTGTGGGGTAACATGATCAGAGCAATGTGAGAGAAACATCATTTTACTTCCTGAATGATAGATAGATTGAAGAGGAGATAAATGAGAGCTGGAGAAAATGGATGTGGTAGGCCGGATGACAGAAGCCGGCTGTGGAACAGTATATTAGCTTAGGGAGAGGGAAAGATGGATTTTAGAAATATTCTAGATGGGAAAATGACAAGATTTGAGAGCCTGGCTCTGAGGAGAGAAGATAAGGGGCAGTTGTGAAGTTGTGTGTTGAGTGAAAAAGAAGATAGTGGATGTGTCTGAAATTATCCCCATATAAACATCCTACACATTATTGCAGTATTTTTTGTGCAAAACATGCCTTGTCAGGTATCATTTAAAAGCTAGTAACACATGATCAGTATTCTTGTGTAATGTATGTACAAAATGCAACTTAAGAGTTATGAACATAAACTGAAATTATGACTCTAATATGTTTACCAGACAAGATGGGGGTGGGGAAAGGAGGGTAAACCAGATTCTAAGAGACAAAGGATAAGCTAATGCCTCTAGCCAGGTGTCATCAAAGTTGCACGGCTGTCACCTGTAAAGTGGCCATTCTTTGGCAAAGAAGTTGGGCAGGAACAGATGGAAAACAACCGTATGGAATAATGGTGGGCAATCTGCTGCATGGGGCCCCTCAGGGTAATCCATTGGTGGGCGGCAAGACAGTTTGTTTACATTGACCAGCTGCAAGCGTGACCGCAGTTTGCCGATTTCAGCAATGGGAGCTGTGGGAAGTGGCAGGCTGAAGGGATGTGCTGGCTGCCACTTCCCGCAGATCCCATTGGCTGGGAATGGCAAATTGCAGCCACTGGGAGCTGCGGGTGGCCGTGCCTGCAGACGGTCAATGTAAACAAACTGTCTCACGGCCCGCTGCTGGTATGGAACCTCTTTCACCACTCCATGTCTCCTTCCTCATTGCTGGAATGAATTTTATCTAGGGGTAGCCTTCAGGAAAATGCATTTCAAAGGGTGACTGGACTAGAAAAGTGAGGGGCAATTCATCTTTCATTTAAGATGACAAAGGAACCAGCCCTTTGATTTTGCAAGAAGATCCAGACCTGTGAATTTAGCCAGCCCTGTTCGTGGGAAGAATTTTACCTTGAACCAAGTCTAGCTGGTTAAATTTGAGCTATTTGGAAGTGTTATCTGTATTTTTCTTGTAGTCATTTCTGACTTTAATACTCACTTAAAACCTCTCTCTTTGTAGTTAAATAAACTTGTTTCATTTTTAATCTAAACTAATCCAGTGTTGTGTTTAATCTGACCTGTTTGGTAACTCCAGTTAAAATAGCAAACTGTTAAATATTGAGGCTTTACATGGGCAATGCCTTTTAATATCAGTACTGTCCAGAACACCCGTTTTGTAGAAAAATTGAGACTGGGAGTGTGTGTGGGGGGGAGCATCACCCTGCAAATAGTAACCAAGGCTGCTGGAATCCCCAGAGTGTGATTGGAGTGTTGCTGACAGGCTGCTGAGGTCAGAGTTGCTGGGCCAGTACTGCAGCTATACACAGACACACGGGGACTGACCTGCATGCTGTTAGGCTGTTTGCGAGTGGCCCTGGGAGCTACAACAGCAAAGCATTGTGATGTACCCAAAGTTGTGGGGCAGGTGGTGACACAACCCTTCACTGGTCTAGATTGCACCCCAGCATCTGACAGTGGAGTTGTCGTCAATAATGGAGAAAAAGAAGGTGGTTCAGCAGGAGAGATGAAAGTTCAGATTTTGCCATGATATTTTCCAGCAGGCAGCATAAGACACATGAGATATTGCAAAGACACGCAGAGAAATCATAGTTGAAGTGAAATAAGAAGTGGTGTCTGAGACATACTAGAAGGAGATATGTTTTCATACACAATGAGCAAACCATGTACTACAGTGATTGCTTAGTTTAGCTTATCTTTTTGTCATTTTTTTTCCGGAATCTAACGTCTCCATGAGCAAGGCTGGCTCCAGTCACCAGCTCGGAGGGAAGAAGAATGAAGTGGCGCAGGAGAGCAGCCGCCGAAGTGCTGCTGACTGCGGCTTTTTTTTCTTTCTCTTCGCCACTTGGGGCGGCAAAAAAGCTGGAGCCAGCCCTGTCCTTGAGAGAGCATAATTCTTGCTGACCTTTTATAGGCTGCAATAACTTTGAGAACAAAATGGCTTCTCTACTTTGCCGCACAGAGTTCTTACAAAAGTAAATGTACAGTATACAGAAAACAAAAGGCACCACAATATTGTAGACACACTACAAAGAGACAAGGGCCTTTTCCAAAGCTCTCATTGAGTTCAGTGGTCTTTGGACCAGGCAGGGCCACCCGGGTTTGGGGCAAGTGGGGCAATTTGCCCCGGGCCCCACAGGGGCCCCCACAAGAGTTTTTCGGGGGCCCTGGAGCGGGGTCTTTCACTCACTCCGGGGGCCCTGGAAAACTCTCGTGGGGCTGGGGCCCCGGAGCTTCTCCCGCTCCGGATCTTCAACGGCAATTTGGCGGTGGGAGGTCCTTCCGCCCCGGAGCGGAAGGACCCCCCGCCGCCGAATTACCGCCAAAGTGGGAGGCCCCCGCCGCCAAAGACCCCAGGCCCCCTGAATCCTCTGGGTGGCCCTGGGATCAGGCCCAGGATGAGAAGGGCAAGATGTACTGTGTTAATGTCAGAGGAAAACCAAAGAAGAGAAGTGATGCTGAGGCTGCCAAAATTATGAAAATCACAGTTTCAGGTTGTGTGCATTATGAGCCGTATAAAGACCCTAAGAGCCTTACTTTCAATGTTGCTCCTCTTCCCTCAGACTCAGGAGGTCCAAGGGGAACATCCTGCTAACAGCTGCAGGCTCATGCTATGTAGAGGGGCAGTTGGACAGAGCCCTGTAACAGCTTTACTTTAAAATCTTGCCTCTCCTAGTGGAGGGATTTTCAAAAGAAAACCAGCTGGCTGCTACGGTCTCTGGGTGTGGAGTTGCAGCTGGAAAAAGCTGTCAGTAAAAGCACAGAATAACTAGGAAGTGGGATTTTTTTCCCCCGATTTGAGGGAGGGGAGGTTATTTTACTGTCTGTCAGGAAGAGGGACAGGAAACTGCAGCCAATTAAATACCTCGAAAATGTCTGCTCCATCTGGTGTGAAAATCTGAAAGGAGCCCCCCCTCACCCCCCCCAAACCCCACAAAAACCTAAAACAGGTGGAAGGGATAAAAATCTTAGTGGAGTACTCCTTTAAGTGCCTGCAGAAGTCAAAAGGACAGTTAACACATCAATGCTAATACACAGACGGTTTATCTGAGGGAGGACAAAGACATCAAACTGTGGAGATAATCATTATATTATCATAAACTCCATTTCACATGAGAACCAGCTATTTTAATTTGAATGGAAATAAATATTCATAAACCAACTTTTTTTTATAATGTGAATATTATACAATAAAACCTGTTAACAGCCGCTATTGGAACACCGTTTTTTGTCCTTTATAACATGTGGCCACCCATACCGTGTTAACCAAATAGCCATTCAAACACGAGTCACTCCTCATGCATTTAATGAGTTACAAATGCACATAAGGGATAAAGAAGCATTGTCTTAGTTTGTGTGATGAGGCAGATAGGGCTTGATCCAAAGCTGAGTGAAGTCAATGGAAGGACTCCAATTGACTTCAATAGGTTTTCAGTCAGAAGCAAATTTAGTGAACATGAAAACATGCATATTATGCCTATACGCTTCTGCATGTTGTGTAATAAAGTGAACAAATCAACATTTCACATAACAAGTGAAGAGTTAAACTTTCACATCAGCTGTTTTGTCTGCTTTTTATGGGGGAAAAAATACATGAACAAATAAACTGTAACTCACTGCATGATGTATTTTTAATTGAGAATGCATAGCACACTTTTATCCAAGTTTTATCTTATACAAATAAATTGAAGGAATAAACTAACTCACTGCACAATGACCAAAACTTGATCTTGGATGAGAAATAGGTATTTTAATTCAATTCCGTGTAAATATTCATAAACAATTTGGATTTATACCACGATCCTCATACTGCATGATTTAAATAAGGTTCTTTCAAAATTTGTGGCCAGGGTAACATTCTGGCTGTTAATCTTAAATTCACAGTGTGCTTTGATTCATTTAACCACACATTCCAGGAGTAGAGTAATTCCACAAGTGTCCTTGTGTGAAGTGCCAAATGAAGAGGAGATGCAGTGTAATATAATTTAAATCAGTTTTTAAATATTAATATATACTTCAGCTTTAAAGCATCAGATAGTCAAAGGCCGGTTAGGGCTCTTTAATGAGAGAGTTCTATGTTGGAGCAAATTTGAGGAAGGAACATTTGTATTTTCTAAAACGTGCTTAGCCAATCATATTCTGTATTCCCTTTGCAATTATGTCAGATATAGGTTTGAATGAGAACTCTCACTCTTAAAACCTAGATTCTCATTCATCTTAGTTTTAGACTACCCTGTTCTACTTGGCTTCATCTCTTTAAGGGCTGGGCAGCCTGGGGTCATCCAGCCTAGTTCAATGATCAGGCCCAGCTGGGAAAGTGTCATGTGATCCCTATAAAGGGTTATCTTACTTGGAGGGGAACTTGTTGCTCCTGTGACTGGCCCTGGAGAAGAGAAAAAGATCTTTGGCCCCTTGCAGCCTGTGTGGACTAGGGAAATAGCTTTATTTTGTGTGGTTCTGTTTCAATTAACAATCCATGGCCTGAAGGAAAGGCCTGGAAGAGATCTGATGATGATGTGTAATCCTTCCTGGGCTGTAGAAATAGATCACCAAGATTTAAGCCTGGATTTGGGATACCAGTTGCTGCTATGTCAAATGTGAAAATGTCCATTCAGCATCATGTCTTTGATGTAGGATCAAGTAAACCACAAAGGTGGCCTAGAAGTTCTTGACTATTTTAATCTCATTTTACACTTTCAGTGCACAAGTCATAGTGCAGCTAGAACAGATTGTTGAATTGTGCTTATGGCAGGAAATTGTGGCTGGTTCTGGGTGTTGAACAGGGAATGTTGGGTACAGAGTGTGCCTAGTGGGGGTGATAGGTAAGGAAAGGATGGGGATGTTTTGGGGTGAGACTGCTTGGTGGCTATTTGTTGGGGCTGCTGGGGAGGGCAGAGTGCTTTTGTATTTCTGACATATGCAACTTCTACTTTCATGCCAAATATTAAGCTCCTATCCTGTCTCAGAGTGCAGGTGTCTGCCATCTCTTCATTCAAATCCTGTCTGAAACCCTACTTTGTTCCCCAAGGTCCATAGCTATTAATCCATTGGTCCACACATCCATAATTGTTTACTGCAATGGTTGTTTTTTTTTCATCTTGAAAAGGAGGAGAAGGAGGGTGGGGGGAATGCAGCACCAGTTTCTTGCCACAGCCACAAGTAGAGGAAGCTTCCTAAAAGTGACGGTGGGCACCAATGCCTGAACCATGGCCCCACCCTCATGCTGCCCCTTCCCCAGAAGCCCCACCCTCCCACTGCCGCTTCCCCCGAGGTCCTGCTGTGCTGCCTCTTCCCACTAAGACCTCACCCCACTTGCTCCTCTCTGCCCTCTCTCCCTCGTTGCTCACCCTTATGGCTGGTAAAAATGTGATGGGGGCATGGCCCCCTGCCCTCCCCCTGTTCCGGCACCTCTGGCCACAGTCCTAATCACGCAATCTTTTGTATGCGGGATGGATCACTGAATTAAGGTTCTGGCAAGAAACTATGCTGTTTCTGTTTCTGGGTAGCGGATGCTGGTATAGGGTGAGAATAATAGATTGGTGGTTGATGGAGTTCTGGGTAGGCCTTTTAGGAGTTATGTGGGTTCTTCTGTCTTGCCCCCATTTTCAGCTTCTGGGGAAAGCTCTGCTGCAGGTCTCTGTGGGGTGCTGAGCTGAGGCTGCAGGATGAAGACAGTCATTGCACAGCTTCGTGAGCAGACACCTTCCCTAAGGGAAGATTGCAGGTTGTGGGGAAAAGGAAAGGAGACGTGCAATGAGGATGGTGCATATGGAGCAGTAGTAGAAAGACTCATCGGTTTTAAGACGAGAAGGGAGTATCATGAGCTTGTACTCTGACCTCCTGTACATCGCAGGCCACAGAACCTCACTCGCTCCTCTAATAGGCTCATAACCTCTGGCTGAGTTAGTTATTGAAATTCTTAAATCTTGATTTAAAGAGTTCAAGTTATAGAGAATCCACTATTTACTCTAGTTCAAACTAACAAATTATCCAGGCCCCATGCTGCAGAGAAAGGTGAAAACTCCCCAGGATCTCTGCCTATCTGATTTTTGGGGGGAAATTCTTTCTCATCCCCAAATATGACAGTCAATTAGACCCTGAGCACATAGGGTGACCCACAAGCCAGACACCTGTGAAGGAATGCTCTGTAGTAATTCAGAGCCCTCCCCATCCAGTGTCTCATCTGTGGCCATTGGAAATATTTGCAAATGGCAGTTGCAGATGGGCTATATGCCATTAAAGGGATTCTCCTTGTACCATTCCCTCCATAAGCTTATCAAGCTCGGTCTTGAAACAAGTTTGTTGTTTTCCCCTACTACTCCCCTTGGAAGGCTGTTCCAGAACTTCTCTCCTGTAATGGTTAGAAACCTTTATCTAATTTCAAGCCTAAACTTATTAATGGCCAGTTTATAGCCATTTGTTCTTGTGCCAATATTGGCCTTAACTCCTCTCCTTTTCTGATGTTTATCCCTCAGGATTGCTTTCTATAAATATATCAATCTCCCATCAGCCTTTGTTGTGTTAGGCTAAACAAGCCAAACTCCTTAAGTCTCCTTCTGAAAGGGAGGTTCTCCATTCCTCTTATCATCCTAGTAGCTCTTCTCTGTACCTGTTCCAAATTAATTCATCTTTCTTAAATAAGGGAGACCAGAATTGCATACAATATTCCAGATGAGGTCTCACCAATGTCTTATAATGGTAATAAGTATTATCTCTACTGTAAGTAGCTCCCATTGATAGAATTTCATTAGCCTTTTTCTTGGGTCACATCACATTGGCATCTCATAGTCATCCTTTGATTGACCAATGCACACAAGCTTTTTTTTTCGTCTTCCTCTTTTGCTTCCAACTAAGGGCTGGTCTACACTAGAAAGTTAGATTGAGCCAGCTACGTTGCTCAGGGTTGTGAAAAATCTACCCCCCTGAGCAAACTAGTTAAGCTGACCTAAATCTCCTTGCAGACAGTGCTAAATTGATGGAAGAATTCTTCCGTTGACCTCGCTACCACCTCTCGGGAGGTGGATTACCTATGCTGATGGGAGAACCCCTCCCATTGGCATATGTACTGTCCATGCTTGAAATGCTGCAGCATTTAAAAAATAATAATAATAATTGGAGATATACCTATCTCCTAGAACTGGAAGGGACCTTGAAAGGTCATCAAGTCCAGCCCCCTGCCTTCACTAGCAGGACCAAGTACTGAGTTTTGCCCCAGATCCCTAAGTGGCCCCCTCAAGGATTGAACTCACAATCCTGGGTTTAGTAGGCCAATGCTCAAACCACTGAATAGATGGTAGAATATTAAATAGAAGGAGGAAGGACCTCAGAAGTGTCAGTCCAATCTCTACTGCAAACCAGACCCCAATCAGATTTTTTTTTTTGCCCCAGATTCCTAAATGGCCCTGTCAAGGATTGAACTCACAATCCTGGGTTTAGTAGGCCAATGCTCAAACCACTGAGCTATTCCTCCATTTAAAGTGCAAACAGATCCCAAGAAGTCCCCAATTTATAGCAGCAACTGTTAGTCCTTAAGTGGGTGACTTTGCATTTTGCACTATTAAATTTTATCCCATTTCAATTACTCCTGTTTTTAAGATCATCCAAATCTTCCTGTATGATATTCCTGACAATACCTCCCAGTTTTGTGTCATCTGCACATTTTATTAGCACACTCCCACTTTTTATGCCAAGGTTATTAATAAAAATATAAAATAGATTGGTCCAAAGACTGATCCCTGAGGAACTCTACTGGTAACCTCCCTCCAGCCTGGTAAACTTCATGGAAGATGAACTTTCATGTAGATTCCCCTTTAACCAATTCCTTACCTACCTTTTGATTCTCCTATTAATCTCTGTCTTCTCCAATTTAACTGATCATTTCCCATGTGGAATTGTATCACAGGTAGATTAGATCTACTGCATTTCTGTCCTCTAGAAAATTGGTCACCTTCTCAAAAAAAGATAGGTTTGTATGTCATGATCTTTAGTGAAACCATGTATTTTATCCCAATCATTGTTTATCTATATGTTCTTAAATACTTTCTCTGTCAAAATTTGTCAAGACCTTGTATTCAATTGACGTCAAACTAACAGGCGTACAGTTAGCTACAGTCCTAGCTCCTGTAAAATTCTACTGTATATGTACTTGGTCCAATGCCTGTTGGAGTCAATGGAAGACCCACATTGGGTTTTTTTTGTTTTGTTTTTTGATGGGTGTTTTCCCTTGACTGGTCTTATGTGACTCAGCAGCGACTTGCTCACAGCCCACATTGTGTACACACCACACATTGAGATTATACCATATAATATTTCCCCATGCATTAAGGTTTGGGTAATCTAATTTTAAATGTCTAAAGTGATTTGGCATCTATGATTTGCCTTAAGAGACTGTTCCATAAATGTAATAAAACCAAAACCCCTCTGTTTGGGTTTTTTTTTTCCTCATGTTCAGCCAAAATTCTTTTTCTTAATTCATCCTTTTGCTTCTTTGCCTTGATCCTACTAATAATATTTTAATATCCCTTTATTTCAAGGTATATTGACTAGTTTGCTAATAAAGAATAACAAAGGACATGAATTTATGTGCATAATTCAGAATATTCCCTAAAGAGAGTAAAAATAAAAAATAAAAACTAGAACAAAAACAAAGTTTTGCGTAGCTGTATATTTCTGACTGAGTTATTTTAAAGTGTGCTTGTGTGTTGTGTGTTTTGTTTTTTTTTCCTTTGGCTTTGCTATCTTTGATGTAAATGAATGAGATGACCTTCCCCTGGCAGAATAAAGATAAAGTAGGCTAGGAAATATGTATGATTTTTGAAGTATTCCCCATAGATAAGAATAAATATCCCATATAAATCACATCCTTGTGAAAGTCAGGAAAACAATAACATTTCTAACTGAAGTGGTGCAAATCATAACAGCCTGTCATTCCCCCACATCTTATCATTGTTAGTAAAATTTTGTAGATAATGACATAGATATGTAGTGATAGCTACACGTTATATGACATAACACACATTTTCATGGAGAGGAAGGAGTGGGGGTAGGGGCAGTGGCATAATTCCACTCAAGCCCAACCCACAGTTCCACAACTTCATTTGACATACTCGTCATTCTCCATAGTTCTAGAAATTTTTGAATGGTACAATAAAAAAAAAATCAGTGCTGATTTCTTTAATTCAGGTCACCAAAGTATGAAATGTGTTCCTGTTCAAATACATATTCTTCATCAGCAGCACTATTCACACATTTTCATCCTGTCAGAAATCAGGTTTGATGGAGCTCATTGTTTTAAAAGGGCATGCTTTGGACATCCTGCTCACCCTCCAGGAGAATACATACAGGAACACAAATATTTGAAGCTTCAATGGAAGCAAGAGCAGGTCTATAGTTTAATTAGATAGGCAAAGTCTTTTATCAAGCCTATGTACTAGGTCCCTGTGTAGTGTCCACTTCCACAGCCATAAAATCTGTTGTGGAATTTGCCCATTGCTGTGGAATTGTGCATCCCAAATCTCAGCTTTTCTTTAAATATTTATGTTCATAGGTTTAATGGCAGTGATGGAATGTTAAAAAACATGAACAAAGTGTAAGCTGATGTAAGATTGTCTTGTTGAATCTATAGTGACCGTGAAACCATAGCTCTGAGGTATGAACTGCCCCATTTCTCTCAGTTGTGGTCCTATAGACTGCAATTCCTTAGCCACTGAATTCACCACTTTGCTGTAGACAGGCACCCAATATTTCTTATTCTTCCTGCCCTTCTGCGCCCTGTTTGCAGTTGCCTTTTATTCTACAGCTTTCCCACAAAAGGGGAATTAATTGGACTAAACTCTGCACTGTTCCATGTAGCCATGAGTAAGGGTCTGGGAAACTGAACTGGAGTCCCGACTGAATGAAAGGGATGGAGGGAAGCCAGAAGTGTAGCGTGGCCATTGGGGCTGCCTGGAGACCAACACTGCATATGGGACCTGAGAACTCAAGGAGATGAGCTGCTGAAGCAGTTTAAATGGTTTCCCCTTTTCCTGGCACATGTCAGGGTGGGGAGGTTCTCAGCTGGGTCCACTAGACAATACTGCAGGAGCTGAGACATGGGGAACGGATCCAGGCCATTGAGAGAGAGAGAGAGAGAGTGTGTGGAGGTGGGGAGAAGAGGGGAATCCTCAAAAGTACTCATTGCATGAGTTTTGCATCAATGAATATTTTCAGCTATGAGCCTAAATGGCCCCATGTAAACAGACATTCATTGTACAGTACTCTACAGGTGAACACATCTGATTCTGTTGAAGTGGGGGTATAATTTCCAGACTTGAGGGACTTCCACTGAAAACAACCTGCCTTTACAACCAAAACATTTAAAATGTGTGCCCTCTCCCAATCACAGCTGCTGGTCAGAATGCAAGAGGAGAGGTGGTTATATATTATATAAAAGTTTTGCACATTGTTTCAATTTAGAAGATTAAAAGAAAGCACATGGTTAGAGGGGGAATACAAAGCAAATGTTGTTTTGCATTATTTAGTTCTACCCCAGTGCAGAGGCAAATGCAAAGTTTTACAACTACCAAGTGAACTATAAAGTTATCAAATCTCCACAGATTTATGGTGCGTCACACTAGTATCAAAAATATCCTATAAATCAGAAATAATATAGTCATGGAAACATTTTAAAATAAATTATCAGTTTGGTGCATTCCTTTAAAAAAAAAAAAACTCCTTCTTGTAATTGAATAGTGTGATATAGGAAATTATTTTATTTTACTTCTCTCTTATGTATCTAATGTGATCAAAATCAAGGGCAAGAAGTTATTTACAGCTAATTGTTTGTTGCCTGAGGTTTTGATCTAGTTAAATGAAAGATCAAAATAAAAATTATCACATTTTTAATGGGAGTTGGTCATCATAATCATTTTGTAAAACATTGTGCCAACATTTTTGTTGTACCAGGCAGTTTGGATTACTTATTTCAGGTCTGATCCAGCACTCACCATTGACTTAAATGGGCATTGGATGAAGTCCTTTTATGGAAGTGAAGTTTTTGTAGGTTATCCATGAGTTTTACCCATCTGAAGCTAGAATAAATATGTTCACACAGCAGAAAATATTGTGACAGAATGAAACAGCATCACAGTGTGGTACCAAAATAATTTTAAGTGATATAGGCTGGTGATTCTCTGTATTATATTCTTATATGAAAAGTAAACATTATTTTAATGTGGATAATAGCCATATTCCATATTCCGAGATATTCAGCTACATATTTGTACATATGTTTATTGAGCAATGATGTCGTAGTTCATTTATTTACCAATAATCTTAGAAATTCTAGCACAGTGAACATTAACAAACAGTACAACTGTATTGGTCTTGTGTTGATTCAGACTTACACAGCTCAGAATATGCCTTATTTCTCCTTCTGGTTATCATCAGCAGGTTCAGATGAAATGTTGAAATGGTTCAGATGAAATGTGACCACTGACAGAAAATCATTTTGCTTGTCAATAGATGTCTCTTAAGCTACTGCAAGACAGTGACCGCAGAATAGTTCAGCTGTATTTTTACATCTACACTGCATTGGTAATATAATTCAAAAACATTGACAGTCTTCACTTGATAAGGATTCCAATACACTATTCAGAGGACAACAAAATTGTGATCATTGACTTAGATTCTACAAGACTGTAGGAGCTAAATCCCTCTTATACACTGGTCTTTAACACATCATCTCAATAAAAAGCTGCTGAATTTGTTCAAATACATGACATCTGTTCAGTGTAACAAATGATCCTTTCGCAAAACTGTCAGTTTTTAATGATATCGTATCTGATTATTATTTTTGGTCCAGATTCAGATATTGCTTGTTTAAATTGTCGTCACATTAGAAACCATCAGATCACAAAATCTCAAAGTTTTCTGATTAAGGCCCTGCACTGGGACTCAGGAGATTTGGGGTTCTGGCTCTGCTACTGTGTGACCTTGGAAAGTCACTTAATCAGTCCGTTTCCCATCAGTAAATTAGGATATTAATGTTTCCTTTCTCCCAATGTATGTCAGCGTTGTCTATTTAGATTATACATTCTTTGGCACAAGGAATGTCTCTGACAATGTGTGTGTTTGTACAGTGTCTAACACTGACCCCCAATCTTGTTTGGGCCTGTAGACACAATCATAACAACAATAATTAGCTGCAATGAAACCAATTAAATTCTTCGTGTTCTTCTGCTATGCTACTATGTGCAATATCTGATGTATAAAAAAATAAGTTTTTATTTAAATAGTTTTTAGCGACCAAAATATATCTTTGTTTTGGATGCTGTGCCAGCTTAAAATGTACCTTTACATGTTTACTGAGCACACTCATAATATGCTGGTTGCAGGGCCGGTGCAAGGATGTTTCGCGCCCTAGGTGAAACTTGCACCTTGTGCCTTCCCCTGTCCCTGAGCCCCCACCCTGGGGTTCCCACCCCTCGCGGCAGCTCCCCTCCCTGCCCTGAGGTGCCCCCCCTGCAGCAGCTCCCCACCCTCTGCCCTGAGGCACCCCCTCCCCCCGCCCCAGCTCACCCTTGCTCCGTCTCCACCCCGAGCATGCCATCACTGCTTCACTTCACCCGCCTCCCAGCTTAGGCGCCACAAGCCTGTGAGGCAGGAGAAGTGAAGCAGCCATGGTGTGCTCGGAGAGGAGGAGGGGCAGGGGTGAGCTGGGGCGGGGAATTCCCCTGCGTGCTGCCCCCACCCCTTACTTGCTGCAGGCGGCCCTCCCCGCGCTCCCTTGCCCCAGCTCCCTCCACCTAAATGCCGGCGGCGATCGGGGCGGCCAAAGATCCGGCCGCCGTGGTCGCTGCCAAAGAAAATGCCGCCCCCCCCCCAAATCCTAGCGCCCTAGGCGACTGCCTAGGTTGCCTAAATGGTTGCACCGGCCCTGGCTGGTTGTAATGCTGCACTCTTTACTCAAGCAGACTTCTCACTGAATTAAATGGAGGCTTGTTTTTGTAGGGTTACCAGGCTGGATACTATTGTGTATAAAGGGTTTTTTCTTATTAGTCAAGCTAAATGTTTTAACTCCACTAACAAGGCTTTTCCTCTCACTTCTTGTTATAGATGTATTCAGCAGAACTCCTTGACTACTATTAAATATTATGCGTTAGACTTGACCTTGGTTTCTCCACACCTGATATCTCCCCTTAAATAGAAGATATTGTGCAGATCTGTCTCTTATTCAAGCTGTCAACTTTACATACAGTGAAAGGAGTCATGGATACCCTATTCATTCACATTAGATTGTTTTATTATATTTTTCTAAAGAATAGGCTGAAGTGTTCCATCATGGTGCCATCTAGGTCTCAAAGCTTGCCAAGATACTTTTCTTATGTATGGTACTTTGGTGTCTTATGATACTGTTTGTGGAGTTCTTTAAAATGTTTGATAAGGAGTAGGTCATATTATTTAATACCTCTGCTCTGTTATGTGGATTACCTTTAGGATAGCCTCTTCACACAAATAAACCATGACAAATATTTTATGATTTCAAAATACTCTACTTGGCCCTGTAATTTTTGCTTTTTTGTTTTCCATGCTTTCAGATGTTTCGGGGGGGTGGGGGGTTGTTTTTTTTTTAATTGTGGTTTACCTTGAGCTCTGAATTTCTTGAGTTTCAAGTGGTTGATTCTTCATGACTTTAACACTCTTGAGTTTTTGTTGTTTTTTTTACCTTCTATTTACTGATGTGTATTCTGAACCTTATCTTCAGCGTAATGCTGGGTGGGGGGGTGTTGTTTCTTTTAATTTCTTATGTATTAAGAACAGGCACTTGGAGGTAAGATGCCCTGAAGAGACCCTAAGCTCTGCAGGGCATGGAGATGGAAGAATGCAAGGGAGTGGGGAGCTTTAGAACTTCTGTAATATAGAAGCGGTGTGTGTTTCTTTGCCGTTTATTCCCCTGTCTATCTGCTACCACAGGTTTCATACCTTAGACTTCTGCTCCCAGTTTCAGATTTGCCTTCCTGTGGATTTGGCACACATTTGGCCATTCTGACTAACTCGGCCGTGAATAACTTCCAAATCATTCCTTTTCCTGTCTCATAATTGACCTTGTGTGTTATGTCTTACAGAGATCTTTAAAATGAACTGCAATTGTAGTTTCTCAGGCAAGCTATGTGCAGCAGAGAAGTATTGAATAGATTTTCATAATATGACTATCATTTAGTTTTGTTTGAACTCCTATATTTCAAAACTGTATTGTCTGAATCCTCTCAAATTTGGGCCAAAAAAAAATAAATAAATGCTGCATGAAAGTATCAAGGGGGAAATTACCTTTTCTAGAAAGTTTAAGGTGGACTAAGGCAAAGTCACCCTTCTAATTAAAACAAATTTTAATCTAAACAATAGAATGTTACCATCTCTTCAAACTAAGGATTTCAGACATAACCTGTTGCCTAACCTCAAATATAGTTTTCTCATAAACTTAGTTGAATCAGAGGCAATATCGCAATAGTATTTTCCCATATAACCCTGGCAAACAAGGTACCGTGGTAAATGAAAACTGTCACTTCTGGTTATCATTGTCTCTTATGAAAACAATTGCTTCCGCTTCCCTTGGACTGATACTGCAAGTAATGGAAAATTGTATTTCAAGTCCTAGAAACCCCTAAAATAAAGTAGGTCAGCATAGTGGGTCAGATCCTCAACTGGTATAAATCATTTATTCAATAGAGCTATGCCTGTTAATGTCAGCAGAGGATCTGGACCATTCTTTGAAAAGGAGACTCCAGTACATAAATACAGAGAAATACTTATATGTTGCAGATTTCATCATCAAATATTAGTCCAGGGCATTCCTTCTCCCGTTTAAAGCTGTGGGAGGAAATCTACATGAGGTTCTTGGGGATTCCCTACCATTGTCTTATTGAGGGACAGGGTTGCTCTCCTCATGGAAAAGGCGGCTGGGCCCACCTACAAATACCACTAATTACTGCAGATCCACAAGAGTCTACAGACATCCTTGACTAGGCCCTGTGCCTCTACATCAGCTCTGGCTCCCATGGCACTCCCACCACTACCCTGGCTGGGCAATAGAGTTATCTTTCAGGGGCGTTGTTTGTTTGTTTTTGTATGTGTGGATACATTCCATGGGACTGACAGGAGAGAGAATATGTATTTGCTCTGGCCAACCAAGTCTCCACCCTGTTCCTCTGTTGCCCTGTAGTGAGCACCCTCTGCAAAGCTGGCAGGGAGGATGATGCCACAGAACTAGCTGAGTCTCCCCTTGTACGAGTAAAGGGGTCAATCCCCACAATGAAGTGACTGAATATGAATCAAGATGATTCAAGTCCACTATGTGAAATGATTGATGTACATTATGTGGCGCCAGCTCACAAGCCTTACTAGAGTGACCAGATGTCCTGATTTTATAGGGACAGTCCCGATATTTGAGGCTTTTTCTTATATAGGCTCCTATTACCCCCACCCTCTGTCCTGATTTTTCACACTTGCTGTCTGGTCACCCTAAGCCTTACAGAACCTTCCCTTGTCACTCTTTATAAGTTGCAGTAGGAGAATCACCTCCTATCTACTAGTGTTAGACAAACCTCACAAGCATTTATTTGTGTTAGCAAAACTAGGGTGAGTTTGAGTCTGTCTTCCCAGTAGTCTAAACCCATATTTCTTTTCAAGAATGATTCTTTTGTTTTAAGTTTACCTTCAGGGAAGTCTGTGCTGTGTCATCATGTCTAAATGAATGTTTCCCAAATACTATGCTGCCATAAGTGTGTGAGTTCTGTACAGTGTATATATGCTCTATCTAATTTAACTAGACATATACACACTGTCTCTTGCCCATTTTCAGTCTTTCTCATAAGCCAAATAGGAACTCAATAAATACTTAATTCTGGGTCCAGCATTTGAATCCATGCAGTGGAATCCTGATCCCATTGAAGTCAATGGTAAAACTCCCACTGTCTTCAGTGAGGCCAGTATTTTACCCATGATGTTTGAGTAGGTTTGAAACTGGTGAATGTGAGTTCACCCATTCTTCTACTTCCTGTTTCTTGCAGATAGGTTCCTGTTTCCTAACTCGGGTATGAAAGTCCCTATTACATGTGATGTCAGGGAATTCTACTGAGTGAGCTCAGAGAGTCCCTGTGTTTCCCAGGACAGGGAGGGCTAGCAACAGGCCTGATGCTGACCCATTGAGGGCTTTGAAGTCTGATTATATTTAAAACAATTAAAATATATATTGAAAATGATTAAGGACTCATTACCACTGATCACATAAGAGGAAGAAAACATCTTTCCTCCTGAGAAACACAACACACATTGATATTTTTCTCACCCAGCTGGTAATGATGAGAGGCCCCTTTGGTTGACATTTAACAAGCTTATTGAATTTAATGCTGGGCTTCCCTAACTAGCTGCAGCTGGTTCAATAAAGCTGCAGTAAGACAGGGCATGTTCTCCTTCCCCCTGCTAATCTACTGAGTGGAGGAAGCAAGGACAAGAAATTTCTGCTCAGCCCAGTTGTGAATGGATTTAGGAGAGACATGACCCTTAAATGATTCCCCTCTGCAGACCCTGATGGTATAGACAGTTATTTGGACACCTCAAAAGATTAAGTGGTGTTCCACAGTTGATAAGGCAGACATCAGATCACCAGATTTCAACCCACAGGAAAGATCAGGTTAGGAAAGTATGGGGTTGTCGGGGAGACTAATTGCCATATTTTATGAGAAGACAGAAGTTAGAAGTATCTATGGCAGGTGGCATCTGCCAGCTCTCTCAGATTTCATGAATCTGGGCTGATTGTACTAGGACCTCCCCCTACACTGATTTCAAGTGAATTCAGGTATTTAAACAAACAGTTATAGTAATTTCTTGGTATCAACCATGAACATGCAAAACAAATGGTGGTAGCCATGTTGGTCCCAGAGAGAGAGAGAAGGTGGGCAATGTAATATTTAGAAGTTGGTCCAATAAAAGATATTACCTCACCCACCTGGTCTCTCAAAGAACAATGTAATATTGTGAGCAAGATGAGTTTTGGCAATAAATATCATTCCTATAGTCTCTCTGTGTGAATATGCCTAAAGTGAAGGAGATTCCAGAAAGCAAATAACTGGGTAGTCCTCTTGGAAAGTGCCAAAAGACACTTTGTGACCTCTCAGTGCTCCCTAAAGCCTTTGTTTGAATATTAGGTAGGAACATAAGAGTGTTGGGGCTCCAAATAACATGAAAGATTATTTTTAAAAGTTGAATGCTGAACTATTTTGAGAAGAGTAGCTGATGCTATCTTTATTCATTATTTTGTGGTAGTGCTTAGAAAACCCAGGGTTTGTCTATACTTCAATCACATGGTGCGATTGTAGCCAGAGTAGCCATACCCAAGCTAGATTTAATCTAGCTAGCTTTAGTGCCAGAAGAGCGAATTTTTGGCTGCAGGAGCTTCAGTTCAGGCAGGGGCAGCTCTAGGCATTTTGCCGCCCCAAGCATGGCAGGCAGCCTGCCTTTGGCGGCTTGCCTGCGGAGGGTCCGCCGAAGCCGCGGGACCAGCGGACCCTGCGCAGGCAAGCTGCCGAAGGCAGCCAGCCTGCCGCCCTCGCGGCACCGGCAGAGCGCCCCCCGTGGCTTGCCACCCCAAGCACGCGCTTGGCGTGCTGGGGCCTGGAGCCGCCCCTGAGAGCAGGGTAGCCTCATGAATACCTGGGGTGCTGGGCAGGCTTACACAATCCTCACTGGAGTGCGCTTTGCTGCAGCTTCACTTCTCCGGGACCCAAGCCAGCGAGATTAAAGCTAGCTCAGATGTGTTAGTTCAAACAACAGTCATACCCAGTGATTGCAGTTTAGACATACTCCCAGTTATGCCTGACTTTTGACAAAGCATGGATGAAACACTCCTCTTCCTGCTAACCCAATTAATAATATCAATTTCAGGGAGATCAGCACCTGACATGGGAAAATAAATGTTGCTACTTTCTTTTTAATATTTACCTATTTTGAAAGCACCCAGGGGGTCTGGAAATTGACAGGTTTTTCAGAAAAGAAATTTATGTTTTCATTTACATTTCTTGAACTCTCAGAATTTCCATTCTAATGGACGTCTCCTATTTATGGGCTCATTGACTTTAGAGGTCTTCTATGGGGGCTGCGTCTTTCTTGTTTTCATGTCAATAGTTACTGTGTATTAAGTTCTCATAATAAAAAAAAATAGGAAATATACTGAAATGATTGAACACCAAATACATGTTCTAAGACTGTTTAAAGGGATCTCTGTAATGGTCTTTCCTCCCTATAAAACGATGAGAGGGTGTAAAGCTCTCTTTGTTCCTTTGGCTCATGATACCAGCACTCATTTGTAAAGAGCCAGAGAACTAATTTCCGTTACTGCTACTGCCTTTACTTAAAGATACGTCACTTATTATGTACAGCATTGGCACTATCTGTAGAGATATGTTCGTAGAAGATTATAATTTAGAGATGCTCCCTCATAAAGGACAGTATTATGACCACAGGTATTATGAAGATGTGCCCAGGAGGTGGGGGTTGGGAACACCACATGGTGTATGCAGCAACTCATTACAGAAGCTCTCATTTTAATAAAGTTTTATTATTTTCTCATTCACTGGTTTGTTTAATGAACCTCAGAGTCATTATACTATCTGCTCATTTTCTGGGCAAGAGCTCTGATTCAAAATTCCTTCAATGCCAGGAGTTTGGCGGACGTGACGATTCCCATACAGTTACATATTGAAAACCGTTTAGCAGCTAATCCATCTTCTGAGAAATGGAGGCTCAGACTTAACTATTTTGTAGACTAAATTTAACTGTTTGCCAGCACAGCCCATTGAGTTAGAAGAAATTTCACCATCCCAGAAAGATTCTTTTATAGCTTGGCAGAAGAACTCCAGAGCACTTGTAAAGAGACTCTACAATACATTATTGTTCTAACTTCTCTGAACAATGGATGGTATTGGAGCACAAAATTATAGCTCATCAAGCTATGAACAATAGCAAGTTGATGTAGAATACTATCTGCGCAGTTGTAGAGTAATTGATCAAAAGATAGTGACTATGCAGCTTGAGTTAATGAACATAACCAATCATTCTAGGCAAACTCAGTACCCTAAAAGTTTTGATTTTTGTTTCTAAAGTTGAAGAAAGGCGCTAACAGCTCTTGTTTTCCCTCTACTATTCCCTATACGTAGCTATTTGTATGTTCAGCACTGATCAGTGTTCAGTCTTACACCGATGTTAGAAAATCTAGATTTTCATATTTATTGTGCCGTTAGGCTCTAGGAAATGACTCAGTAAAAACAGCATTATGGGGTTCCATATTTATTAAGTCATGCAGTTTGCAGGTCAAATTGGTAAGTTTGAGTCAAAAGATATGTGTGGGTTTTTGTTTGTTTTTTAATTGTCAGCTGTACAAACACAAGCTGAGAGGAGGAGTTCAGACTGTTTTTCTCAACTCATCATCATCATCATCAGTATTCAAGATTTTTCAGGCAAATTCTGTGTTTGAGCTCAATGTGACTGCAATGTGGTGTATGAAGGCCTTTTTTGGACAAGCTATACAAAACTCGGATGCTTATCTGCACATCCCATTCATTTTCTGATCTGGAAATTTCACTAGATCAGGATTCTTGTGAGATTTCTGTTTCCGAGTTTCAATGCATCTTGAAGTTCCATAAGAACAACTGTTCTCTTAGTTCCCAATTCTGGATACTGCAAAATAAGGAGTACATAGGCATGCAAAAGAGTTAGCTAAGCTCTTCCAAACTTGTGAAAAGGGTTAATTAGATTCTAATTTGGGTGAAGAATCAGTTTTGCTTGTATTCAGGTTGATCCAAGTTGCTTTGTTCTTCCCTTCAAGGGATGTGGATTCTCTTACGCAAAAATGTAATTTAATTATCTTTCAAAATGTTTGGAATCTATACTCTGAGCTGCAAGGAAAGAGAGATTAGATAGATTCTTCTTGCTTTATTTACAGATTTCTAATTTCATTAGGCCTGTTTAGTTCAGGGATAATGTCTATGGAACTCACTGCTTGAGTATGGTTTCCAGAGTCCCTCTGTTGCTTTCCTCAGCATTCAGGATGCCAGGTGTTTCTCTTTAGGTCAGTCTGTCTGATCATTACTTCCTCCCTTCTTCTACCATTCTATCTTCCTTTGTCCATTTTCTAAGAGGGTGTTTATAATTTGAGGTCCACTGGGTCTTTTTTTTTTTAAACTTTAATATTTGACAGTGTCCCAGATGCTTGTATGTGCATTAGAAAATAATAAAGTAATAAAAATGCAGAGGAAGGAGAGTTGATAAATTCAGAGTTCAAACTATTGGGCAATGGAGAATGGTGATAAATGGCTGCTAACAAACAAATTAGTCTTTGACACAGTTAGCCAGTTGGCTGAAGGACAGTGGAAGAGGGTCTCTGTACCAGGAAGCATGTGGCAGCAAGGTGCCAAAAATTGGAGGGGATCTTTGAGTCTCTGCAGCTAGGGACAGAATGAAGAAAGAGCTGATCTGCCAGAGGATATGGGTTGATGTGTGTCTGGGACTAGGGCTGAGGCTGTAAAAGCAGAATCATATGTGCTGATACAAATTTGTCAAAATTGCCAAATAAGGGAATCGTCCCAACCCTGTTATAATAAATTAATAATTTTAAATGTCTGTAAAACGTATTACTGGGGAAGATAATGTAGACATCCAAAGTCAATGTGGCATTGTGAATAATACCACAGTTCTGTCACAACTATTTTACACACGCAGAGATATTGGGTGCATTTTCTTGTGAATCCTCTTCAGTTTGGAAAGAAAATGGATCCTCTCCCTGTTTTTTGTGGCCCTAGGACAACTCTCCCACTATTTTATGCATTGTTTGGGGCCAAAGGATACCATTGTGATCTTCTAGTATTACTCTTCTATAGCACAGGCCATAGGACTTTCCTGAATTAATTCCTGTTTGAACTGGAGCATATCTTTTAGGATAAAAATCCAATCTTTATTTAAAAAATCGCAGAGATGGAGAATCCACCACCACGCTTGGTCAGTTGTTTCCATGGGTAATCACCTTTGCTGTTAAAAAGTTGCTCCCTATTTCTAGTCTGAAATTGTCTAGCTTCAAGTTCCAGTGACTGGATTGTGTTATACCTTTGCCTGCTAGGTTGAAGAGTTGTCTTTTAAATTTCTATTCCTTATGCAGGTTTAGAGACTGATCAAGTCACCCCTTAACCTTCTCTTTGTTAAGTTAAAGAGATTCAGCTTCTTTCTGAGCTCTCCTACCTGCTACAATTCTGGAGATACTATTGGTTCTACTCTATTACAGCTATGTAGTTTATTTAGGGTCTGATTGATCCAGAGTTCACTGAAGCCAATGGAAAGACTCCAAGTGCTTTCGATCAGGCTTTTAACCCTTCTGCTGCAGATGGATTTTTTTTTCTTTCCATTTTAACAATGTTATGAAATATGTAGTCAGTACAAAATATTATCTAGTAGTATTATCTTAATGCTTAACATCTTTTTTGGCAATGTTCAAAGATCTATAGTATTGACTTTTTATTTTCTGAAGGTCAAACACAACAGATTTTGTGGGCGTTTTCTTTTAAAGTCTTTTTTTTTGACAGTTTCAGTTTTTTCAGAGGTATTTTTCAGAGGAGGAGGGATAGATCAGTGGTTTGAGCATTGGCCCCCTAAACCCAGGGTTGTCAGTTCAATCCTTGAGGGGGCCACTTAGGGATCGGGGGCAAAAATTGGTCCTGCTAGTGAAGGCAGGGGGCTGGACTCAATGACCTTTCAAGGTCCCTTCCAGTTCTAGGAGATTGGTATATCTCCAATCAGAGGCGGCTCTAGAGCCCAGCGGGGCAAGCACCCGCTTGGGGCGGCCCTTTCCCAGGGGGGCGGCAGGCTGGGCCGGTGGACCTGCCGCAGTCATGCCTGCGGGAGGTCCACCGGAGCCCCGGGACGACCGGACCTGCCGCAGGCATGACTGCGGACGGTTTGCTGGTTCCGCGGCTCGGCTGGACCTCCCCCAGGCATGACTGCGGCAGCTCAACCGGAGCCGCCGGACCAGCGAACCGCCCACAGCTGCAGGAGGTCCAGCTGAGCCGCGCGACCAGCGGACCCTCCGCAGTCATGCCCGCGGCAGGTCCGCTGCTCCCGCGGCTCCGGGGCGCCTCCCGCGCATGACTGCTTGGGGCGGCCAAATTTGTAGAGCCGCCCCTGTCTCCAATTATTACATATTTTATTTTATTACCTTCTCTTTGTACTTCCTTTCAGCCAAAGAGCCTCCTTCAGAGAATCAGACAGAAACAGCCTTTTAAACAGTGCTAGTAAGAGAAGAGAATAAGAAACTGCAAAAACCACAGAAACCTTTTTAATATGTCGGTTACATGCCACAGATGAAGTTTACACTAATTAGAAATCATCTGGAGGCAATGTAGCAGATTGAGCCTTCGGCTGGAAGTACTTCCTGACAGGTGGTTTACCACAAAGCAACATTACAATTACCTAACACACTGTTTGATTTGTGTAAACCCTCATTACTACTCACATTATTTAATGAACTATGTGCATTCTCTCACCTCCCTGCAGAATGCAATGTTCTATTCCAATTTGACAATGAAGGTTGTTCAGTTTTAACCCCTTCTTTTTCAGACAAACAGTAATAATCCCTTATGAGGAAGCAATGGTTTAAATTCAAGTGTCAAAGCATAAATGTTGCACAAACATGGTACCTACTCGTATGAGGTGCTGAGCACTCCTCCAGCTCTCACTGAGTTCAGTTTAATAAACAGTGAAGCTCCGTTTAGTAAAACATCTAGCATATAGAGAAACAAGTCATGATAGGATGCTGAGTGAGTTAGTTATTCTCAGGTGGGAAATGTCATGTAGTTTTAATACTCATCTGAAATATGAAATGTAGATTGCCACGGACTCGCAGGGGCGAAAGAAAATGCAGGCCTGTTATTTACCAGGCTGCACGTGGCAACAGACTATATTGGTAAGGGATGCAAGGAGAGTATGGGTCACGATGCAAACTGCAGACACACACACACACACACACTAAAATTAATCAATTTAAAGTTTTATTGGGGATAATTACAAGGGGTAAGGGAGGAGTGTATGATTAGCTAATAGAGTTAATGAAACTTAAAACACACAATGACTAAAATATCTACTAACAATATTTATAAACAAAGATGCAGCATTTAGTAATAACTGATACTTACAAATACAAACCAACGCATAACGACTGGCAAACGTAGAAGCTCTGTTTGAAACAAGTGAGCTGAGAGAGAGGCTTCGAGGTGATCAGGCTCGGTTACGGGGGTACACAGGATCCACAGGATTCGTTTTTCTTTCTCCTCTCCCTGCCTGCACATGGCAGGCAGGCCTAAAGTACCAACTATGACATCATAGAAGTGTCATAGGGGACGGGGCCCAAAACCTGTTTGTATTCGTTTCTGATTGGCACAAGCAAAGTTTACACCAATTAGGGGAGCAGGTGCCTTAAAGTCTGGCTTCGCCCCCAAAAGGTGAGGAAATGCATATTGTTTTAGAATGCGTTCAACACTGAATGACAAAAGAAGAGGCCAGGGCAATACCAGTATGGGCAAGTTTTACAGGATGCAGACAGGAACTCATCTCAACATGAAAGAAGGAAATTCAGGCATGGATTTTCACATTATGGTAAACATATATTTAAGATGCTTGGCATCATTAGTTTATTTGTTGCTATGGCACTTACTTGTATAGATTTTTTAGTCATATAAATACATGCAGACCAAACAGTCTGCTGCAAACATATAACAGACCTGTATAGACAATGTAGAACTTCATTATGGGGTAAAAGACACTCAGATGTGCTTTACATGCTCTCCTCTGTTAACAGTTCTATTTCATGGTTAGAAAAGCACAAATTAAGAAAAGGAAGAATTGGGGAAACCCTATAAAAGACAAGAGGAAAATCAACTGCATTCAAGAAATTATTCAAAAATACTCTCTCATTTGTTGGTATTGTTTTGTAATGTACATGGGTTTGATAACTTTCCTCACACACATACAATTCCTTTTTGTTTCAGAGGATATTATGCCTTTTGTCCTCAAAACTGTTTCAATTAAGAAAATTGTCCTTGCCCTTCCTGATTATTTATATTTCAGTATTGCCAAGTGACCGCAACTGAGATTACAGTTCCACTGAGGTAGGTTCATGTACCTATGTTGGAAGATGTCCCAAAGAGGTTATGGACTAAATAGATAGTATAGACAATGATAGGAGAAAAAATATTGCAATCTTGATTTTACAGATGGGGAACTGAGACATAGGGTCAAATCCTTGTCCCACTGACATCAGGCGTAAAGCTCCAATTGATTTAAATGTTCTGGGATTTCACCCTAAAGCCTCAGTGACCTTTATATTCAAGGTCACATAGGAAATCCCAATCCATGATAACTTCAAAAGCATTTAGATGAGGAATGCTCAGATTTCTAATTTGTTAGCATTATAATTTGGGATATCATTAATCCTATAGTAGTAATCTAGGTCTCTTTTTCCCAATTGCTTCTTTTTCCTATCGCAGTAATGTCACTGAGTAAAAAACACTCAGTAAAAAACATTAATGACATTTTGTATCGCAAGATTCAATGAAAATGGCTCATAGAAGATTCAGAGTGGATCTCCTTATGGTCACTGATGCGTAACCTTGAAATAGTGTTGTAATGAATGTTCTGGATTTTATTTAGATTTTATAGTTAACTCATTATAATCACTCATTTGGTGAGCTGGAAAAATCATATGTAACTGGTCAACTGACTCATTTTTTTTAAAGAAAACATATTCAAGATCTCACATTGATCACACACAACTTTTTTATTAATACAATATATTCCAACAAGCATTTTGAAATTTATAGACCGGGTATAGCCAAAAATAAGAGAATGCAAATGGTTCCCTTTCTGCCAAAGATGAATGAATTCCACCACTTTTCCTCATTGTGGATTTTGGGTAAGAGTCCCTCAAAAGGATTATAGTCCTTGATTATCTGCAGCCTTCAGCAAAATTCTTACTATTTTACCACTGTACAAAGCATTTTAGAGATCATTTGCTGAAAGTAGCAAATTCCGTAGAATTGAGTGCACTATGACCCTTAGGAATGCCCTCATTTTTTTAGGTAATACTTACTGTCCAACAAGCACATGACTATTGAAGCTTTCCTTCTTATGGGAGGCTTGCTGACTATTTATTCCAAAAGCCTTTTAGGAAATTTGAATGAACTACAACTCTGCACTGATAGTCTTAGGGTATAAATTTTAAGCTGCTTTTTTAGCTGCACCTTCAAAGATAACGAGTCACTATTTAGACCAGAGAAGCTAAAAGCAAATCTTTCATGAAACCCTAGAAACATTACCATTATGCCAGTATTGTGGTCTCCATAGGATTACTAAGCATAATGGAAATCAGAAAAGTATTTCATTAAAATTACTTATCACTGGGTAGAGTTGACTAAATGTGTGTACGTTTATCTATGTGAAGTATTACATAAGATCTTGCAGGAAAGGAATTTTGTACAAGTTGAATTCTACCAAGTTTTTCTAAGGGTATGCCTATACTACGCGTCGGATTGGTGGGCAGCAATCGATCCAGCGGGGGTCGATTTATCATGTCTAGTCTAGATGTGATCAATTGACCCCTGAGCACTCCCCTATCGACTCCTGTACTCCACCGCCACGAGAGACGCAGGCAGAGTCAACGGGGGAGCGGCAGCAGTCAACTTACCGCAGTGAAGACACTGCGGTGAGTAGATCTAAGTACATAGACTTCAGCTCCAGTCAAAATAAAAGACTTAAACATTTGTATAAACAAGGGAGGCTGGGTTAGGAGGAGATTGGAATAGTTTACATAGAAAGGGAAAGGAATACTGACATCCATTCAACTTGCAGGTCAACATAAACAGTACAAAATCATGCATGGCATATGTGATCGGGGGGCAGGGTTGGTGCAGAGAACCCCTGCTTAGCAGTCATAGTCCCAGCAGCGGCAGTTCCGCCCAATGGGTGAGCAGAAGTAGGGGAACCTGGGCCCACCCTTCTCCACTGGGTTCTGACTCAGGGCCCTGGAAGGCTGACTTGGCTGCTCACCTGCTCCATACGGTGTCCATCCTCTCATCAGCTTCCCTGGGTCACCTAGTACTCCAGTCCGGGTGCCATCTGGTCACTGCCCAACTCTGGGAAACCTTGCCTTTGGGGTCCTAACTCTCATTCCTGATGCCGGGTATTGGGTGTCTCCTGCTCACCGGTGCAAGGCAGGCTCCGCTCCGGTCATCTCTGGGAGCTCTAAGGGTAGGTACATCTTCCTGGTTGGCTGGCCAGCCCCTGAATGAACTGCCTGGCTGGCTTTTGAACCCTGTCTTCAGTCTGAGCATGCTTAGTAAGCATTTAGTAAAGTGGGGCCTCCTTAGCCCATAACTGTTCCTTAACCCCTTCCTGGCCAGTGAGGGGTCTATACACCTCGTCAAACATCTTCCACCTCAGGGTCAGTGTCAGGGCACCATTCTGTGATTTTTGTGCCCCCTCATCTCTTGAAAAGAAACCTGTGTTCTTATTGTCCTTCCCGCCAAAGTCGCTGATGTGCAGGTATGGTTGGAGACTCCTTGGGGACCCAACTCTGGTTCTGGTGGATTATTGGAAGAGGGACCAGCAAGGCCTTTGATTTTCCTGGGTCCTCTGACAATTGACACTGAGGGCAGGGTACACAGTAACCCTTGACCTCTGCATGCACCCCCAGTCAGTAGAATCGGAGCATGACTCGGTCCAAGGTCTTCTCTCACCTGAGATGTCCCTCACAGGGTTGGCCAGCTGCAGTACCTGCTGCCGAAACTTCTTAGGGATCAGTAGTTGGGCCCAGGTCTCTCCTATCTGTTCCTCCGAACTCTCATTCCTACTGCTGGATAGTGGGTCTCTCCTGCCCATCTGCACGAGTAGTCCCTGGGATCTCCAAGGGTACAGCCTCTTCTTTGGCTGGTCAGTCCCTGACTGAACGGCCCGGCTTTTGAACCCCTCCTTCAGTCTGAGCAGCAGGTTTCAGTATAACATAGTCATAATGAAATAGAATCACAGATTCCTTAAAGCACCAAAAAAAGCCAGAAAAACCATGACACTGATGTTCATGGTTATCACAGTTGAGTAAAAATTCATCACCCATTACATATGCCAAACCTTGAGGACATTTGGAAACAATTGCATGTCTTCTCGTTATATCTTTTGAAGAACAGGGTAAATAGCCTACAGCTCATCAGAAGTATCCCCTGATTGCTTTCTGAGGAAAGATCTCTCAAACATTTTGATAATTCATGCTTTGCCCAGTACAGTAGAACCTGAAGAGTTACGAACACCTCACCAATGGATGTTGTTCATAACTGAAATGTTCATAACTTCGAACAAAATGTTATAGTTCTTTCAAAGATTTACAACTGAACATTGACTTAATACAGCTTGTAAACTTTATTATGCAGAAGAAAAATGCCATGTTCCCTTTGTTTTTAGTGGTTTACATTTAACACAGTACTGTACTCTATTTGCTTGTGTGTGTGTGTATGTGTGTCTGCTGCTGCCTGATTGCATACTTCCAATTCCAAATGAGGTGTGTGGTTGGCTGGTCAATTCATAGCTCTGGTGTTTGTAACTCTGAGGTTCTACTGTCAGAGCTGGCTCCAGGCACCAGTCCAGCAAGCAGCTGCTTGGGGTGGCCAACGGTGAAAGGCGGCACGTCCTGATCTTCAGCGGCAATTTGGCGGCGGGTCCCTCACTCCCTCTCGGAGCGAAGGACCAGCCGCCGAATTGCCGCCGAAGACTGAAGCAGCGGTGGTAGAGCTGCAGATCGCAATCACAGCTTTTTTTTTTTTTTCCTGTGGCTGCTTGGAGTGGCAAAAACCCTGGAGCCGGCCCTGTGTACTATCGTGCAACCAGGTGGAAGTACATTCTTATAGCCAAGAAAAAGAGAGAGTTCAATGGCTGTATGGTTTCAGAAGTGTGTACTTTTGCATAAGTACTGCAGAAGCCCCAGTGAAGTACTAAGTTTGATATGAACTGCTGCAGTTAAACCATTTGAGAAAACATTGAATGACATGACAAAACAGCAGAGGGAAACTTGCACAATTGACTTTTGCCTCCAGGTTCTCCAGTGGAGGAGGAAGGTAAGTTAAGCAGTGGGATCCCCGCCTGGGAAAGGACACATCTTGTTTGCACCCCAACCCCTTGCTTCCTTCTCCCCGCTGCAAATAAAAGAAAATATTTAAACTGTGGCTGAAAGTCCATAAGCATTCCACCTGCAAAAGCTTTCTGGGGAATGTGCTGAATGAATATAAAACCTTGGCATCTGGCCATACCTCTCTCCAGGCAGGGCTGATTTCTGTCTGTGCTGGCCTGTCTGGGCCCCCTCAGTGGAACAGAGATTTCAGGTGCTTTACGCTACTACAGCCTCTTAATTTTAAGGCAATAATCCTACAAAAATCTACACACTTCTAGCTTTATTCCACTGACTTTCAATGAGATTATTCACAGCCCATAAAATTGTGTGTGTCTAAGTCTTTGCTGGATTTGAGTCTAACACTCTACTGAGAGAGAAATCTAACACATGAGAACATAAGAATGGCCATAGTAGATCAGACCAATGGCCCATCTAGACCAGTATCGAGTCTTCTGGCAGTGGCCAGTGCTAGATGCTTCAGAGGGAATGAAAAGGGCAGTTAAGTGATCCATTCCTTGTCATCCAATCCCAGGTTCTGGGAGTCAGAGGTTTAGGGAAACCCAGAGCATAGGGTCATTGGTAGACCTAGTGTTCATGAACTTATCTAATTCTTTTTGGAACCCAGTTATACTTTTGGACTTTACAACATCCCCTGGCAATGAGGTCCAAAGGTTGACTGTGCATTGTCTTAAAAAAAAAAGAAAGAAGAAAGGTACTTTGTTTTTTTTGTTTTAACCTGCTGCCTATTCATTTCATTGATTATATGAAAGGGTACATTACACTTTCCCATTCATTTTCTCTGCACCATTCATGAGAAGTTCTTTAAATTTATTTTATCAAAGAAAAAGTCCAAAGACATTTCAAAATGGATTTATTTTGTGAAGTGTGGAGGAAATTACTCTTTGCTTTTGCCTAATTGAACAGCTGCTTCCCTCATGAAGGAAGAGCTACATAGGAAGTGCCAAGAGCCTGAGAGCCAATTCGAGTCGAGGTTATTTGGGCTTCACATAGGACCTAATCCAAAACTGGAACGACTCCCATTGAGTTCACTGGGCTTTGGATCAGACCAATAAAGATTTAAGCTTAAGTGCCTAGTGCTAACGTAATACATAAAACCACAATAAAGATGGAAGATTTGTGGAAATACCAGGGTTTTATTTATGCTGCTGTAAAATCACAAAAATAATGGACATCTTTCAAGGATAGTGAGTTTAAAATGCTGGCTGCATTTTGTGTGGAGCTGATAGTTAACATTGTCAGTTCTTTGGTGTATTATTTATTTAACATACCTCCCACACTTCAACTCCCCGCAAAAGCATGAAGCTGAAATCAAGAGAGGTCAAAATGTCATGGTTTTTATTTTTGTGGCAAAAATAGCAAGTCAACTATCCATTAGTAAAGTTGTAGGAGGCTTTTACCTTTTAAGATATTCTTAAGGTTTCTTTGTCAAACTCTACCTGCCATACCTACATCTATTCACAGTTCAACAGGTGCCTGACATTTTCTAGTATGCTATTTGTACGTATGTAGCAAATTACAGTTGTAGCTTTCCTTGTAAAGAAACACTGTGGGGGGAAAAAAATCTCACTCCAGTTACCACAGCGATAGCTGTATTAGAGAAAGAGGGGAAGAATTATATTAGATAACAACATCTTTTACAGAGTTATGTGCCTGATGCAAACACACACATTTTAGAGACTCTGTAGATGGTTTGTTTGTTTGTTTGTTTGTTTGTTTATTTATTTATTTATTTATTTATTTATAGTAAATAATGGGCTCCTCATTAAGGTTTAGTCTATTCTAAAGGCAGATTGCTTTATTTCCCAAGTGCACAGCAAGCACTGCAGGATGCTAAAACTGAATAAACCATAAGCCCAGCAGGTACAGAATAAACTGATTTTTACCTCAGGATAAGAATGTCACTAGAACATACCTTCTAGTCTCTGTAACTAACCTCTAAACAGTGAGTAAATATTCTGTGTCACTTTTTGCTGGTACATACATCAACCCTATGTGTTAAAGAGAGAGTGTTATTACTATTCATAGAAAATAAATTAATTTCTCTAGTGAATAAATGTTGTCTTTAAACAAAACTGTTATCAGTATCTGAAACATTCCACAATCTGGTCTAGAGATATCTTGTTTTTCATTATAGCTTCTGGCATCCTCTTTCCCGCTACCCATCGACGCCTTCAACTGTCCAGATTATAATCTTCTATGCTAGAGATATTTTTGCTTTCTTGTTTAAGGACATTTCTCGAGGCATTTATACAAACTTCTCCCATGACTTTGTTGTGCATTACCCGTCTCAATTATTCTGTCTATTTAGAAAAGCGTTCGTTGAAGATGTTAGTGCAACATGTGTAGAATAGGTCATTATGGTGTTTGTAACTGGAGGAGTTGGGATCGGTCAATCAGAGGTGCCAATTCCATGGGTATTCTGGTCCTGGAGAACTCATGGGGGGGAAAAAAGTAGTGGATGCTCAGTGCCCACCGGTAACCCCGCCGATCAGCTCTTCCCCTCCCCTTCAGCACCTCCTGCCTGCCGGTGATCAGCTGTTCAGAAGTGTGCAGGAGGCGCTGGGGGAAAAGGGTGGAGCTGATTGGCGGGGCTGCCGATGGGGGTAGGGAGAGGCAAGGGGAAGGGGTGGAACGGGGGCAGGAAGAGGTGGGCATGGGGGTTTGGGAGAAGTGGTGGGGTGGGGTGGGGTCTGGGGCAGAGCAGGGGGCCAGCACCCCTGAAGAACTCAAAGTCGGCACCTCTGCATTCAATAATTAGTTAATTTTTCATAAACTCTATGTTGTTAGGAATATGGGGCACTGAGGTGATAGGGGTGGTAGGAGATCTTGAAGGGATCGACAGGGAAGCTGACTTCAATGGAGCTGTGCTACTGCTATATTTTATTACACCAGCTGAGGATCTGGCTCCAGAATTTTATAATGGTAATCCTACAGATCATCACTGGATAATATTGGAGAATGTTCCCAAGAAAGACTCTTCTCATTTGAATCCAGGAAGAAGCACCTCTTGGTGGGAGAAAACCCAAAAGTGAAATATGAGCATCTGATCTCTGACCCCACTACAATATCTGAAATACCTTCAGCAAAAGTGAAAGGATATTACGTGGAAGGATCAATTATTCAAGATTTAATGAAAAGATCATGCCTATTTCTACCTTGCTACCATCTCAATGGCTATTTAATTTATCTGAAGAAGTTGTGGAATGTCACATTAACTCCAGAAAAATAATATAATATCTCTACATGATCATTTAAACTGAGAATATTGACAAACGATATCAACAAGCTGCCTAAAATGTATGAAAGAGCACAACTCATTTTAAATGAGATGGGTAGCATTTTGGTTTGAGTTCTAGACCATTATTCTAGTTAGTGTCACATTACTTATATGACAGCTTGTCATTTATCTGATATCATTCTGTGAGCTTTAAGAACACTTTTTAGAAATTGTACGGCAATGGCTGCATCCATTGCCATTCATACTTCAATTAGCTTCTCAACTGCCATGGTAATGGCAGGGTATTGCCATCAAGCCACTAGCTAAAACTAGCTGTTTTACTGTTTATTTGCCAAGGGCCAACTAGAGCCACTGAATGGAAAAGCACTGACCTGAATCAATGGAGAAAACGGCTGTTTTGCTGCCGCATCACATGTGAGAGAACTTCAGTCTCTTCGAACTATTTGTATGAATTATAATCATACCCCACTATTGTTCCTTTGAGGATTGTTTCTCACTCAGACTCAGACTTCGGAAAGCACAGAATTGTTAATGTATGTATGAGGTGACAGCATGATCAATTGTATAGGGCAATGGACTGAGAGTCAGCAGACTTGGATTCTAATCTTAGCTCATCCGTTAACTTACTGGGTGCCCTTGGGAAAGTCACTTCACCTTTCTGTGCCTCTGTTTCCCTTCACCCTTTGTCTATTGGTACTGGAAGCTCTGTGGGGCAGGTATGTGTTTAAAATAATGGGAGCTAATCTTTCTTTACTTTAAAAATAAAACAAAAAAACAACAAAAAACAACAACAACAAAAACCTGATGAACGTGGGAACTATTGAATGATTAAATTAGAAGGAAAGAAAATGTTAGTGAAAGTTAGCGAATCCCACATATGTTATTTCAACAGCTGTCTGCACTACGATTTTTCATGGATTCTTCATTTTGGTGGTTCAATCTTTGAGGTGCAGCAGGATGAGAGTTATGATGAAAAATTGTAGGCATGGAAATATGGTGCAGAATTATAAGATGTCTCCAATTCAGTTAGAAAAACCCGCCTCAGCTGCAGAACCCAAACATGTCAAATTATTTTAAGGAGAAAGTTCAGATTTAATAAAATGTACAGTACCATATCATAGTGGATCCTGGGAAAATAGAGCTGTTCAGTTTGTACCCATCTACTGCAAGGATAAAGCCAATAGAGACTGTGGAGTAGAATGTGTCATTCAATTTAGCTTTATCCTCTGCCTGTGTGAGTTGGTTACTCAGGAGGCTGGAGCTGGTATTGTGAGCTTTAGTTAAGAGATTCCACTTATCAGAAACTTGCACCTTTTGCTCAAACAAATGTGAACACAATCTGAATGCAAAGGTGGTGCTGCTGCAGTAGTCTTGACAGACAGCATGACTTTGAAGCTGGCCACAGACTTCAGAGTCAGTGAAACGCTTGCCAGGAAAAGACATGCAGTATTAAAATTACTTCATCCATATCCTGTATTGAGAGAGAAACTTTCATAGAATGTAGACAAAGATTATTGAAGTTTTGGATATGAAGTGATCTAAGACAATGCCAGATGCAAACAAATTTCTGCACTATTCTTGGGGAAACAGCCTACCAGTTGAGTGCAAAACAGATTGAAGAAATAGTGACATTGGTAACAGCAATGGTTAGCAGAGCATGAGTCACCGCAATCAGTCCTATACTCAACATATTTATTTCATCTTCATCTTAGAATACAGCAGCACAGCCATTGCCACAATTCTAGTAGACAAATATCTGAATGATGAAAGGTCAATCATTCAGTGACCCTTTAATGTAATGAGAACTGAAAAACCAGCTGGGTAGCCAACTCTGGAAAAATTGCCTTCGTCTGTTCAAGTGCTGTGTATAATACAGATTTAGTACATCCAGTTGCTCTGTGATAGACAGTATGAATAAGCCTATTTAGTATAGACAATGCAAGACATTGCACTCTCCTTCAAATAAATTAGTAAAATACTGAAATTTATAGGCCTATCTTCTTAATACATACTTTGGCAGAAGAGGCAGCATAAGGAGACATGGAGGAGACTCAAACTTTTTAGTGGCATAGGTCCACTTTCAATCCTAAAGTTCCTCCCCAAGTGGAATTCCTATTGAATTAATAGGAGTTCCCTAAATGGATCAGATGCAGGAGTGGGCCTCTCACTGAAAATCAGTGCAGTTTTGCTGATTTACATCAGCTGAGAATTAGCACACCTGATAGTGTTCTGAAAAACTGTACTAGATAATTTTATGACTGTGTGTGTGTCTGCATTTAGGCCCCAATCCTCTGCACGGTTCCTAGCATGAGTAGCTGGGCCAGGATGTGGATAGATACATGGGGTGGGGGAAAGAATCCTCCCCATGAACACGTGAACTGGCTCCAGCCACTGACTGAAGTAGCAGTGCATGCTTCTGCCATACCCTTCCCCTCCTCTGGGAAAGGAGACGGGAAGATCTTCATAGCAGTACATTCTTTTTGGTCTTCCCCAGCCCACCTCTCAAACTTTGTGTTGCTGTGCATTAGGCTCCAGGGAGCTGAACTCTGCGTAAGGAGTGCACGGCCCCTGCACAGAAGACCAACACACAATCCCTGCCTTGTACAGTGGGACCATTTTGGAGGCAGAAGCAGCATGATCTGGGCCTCAGAATAGGAAAAATTATTATAGGGAGGTAGTAGTACCACTTTTAGTAAGGCTTATTCATAACTATTGAAAGTTTGTGGCCTCGAAAACCATAGCCTTCTGTATGTTTCATCCAGAGCTGTGATGTAAGGTTGTTTGAGGATTTTCTCCCAGTCACTAGCATGGGCCCAGTTTTAATCATGCCATTTCTCCACATGTGGAATTTCTAGTGAATCAATGGGAGTCCGCCCAATGAACAGGTGGAACAGTGGAACCCTTTCACTGGATGTCAATAGGGCTAAGCTAATTTACACCAGGAACTTCTCTCTCAGCAGTAAGTATGGATATTAACTCAAGGCTGGATATTTTTTTTATGTTTCTCCATAGTTGTTAAGAACCTCTCTTTAATAATATATTTTTGCATTTTAACTGTGTCTCAGTTATAATTAAAACTTCAGTCAGGACCTATTTCTGTTCTTCCACACAAAGAATTTGACCACTGTCTTAATGAGAAAAATAATGTCAAATGGCTTACGGCAATGAACAGAAAATGCTTTTGGACCTATATTTTGGTGCAGTGTGTGCAGTGTCATTCTGGGTAAAGTCCTGCACTCAGGCAAAATTCTCCAGCCATTGAAGCATTGATCCTTTGCATGAAGAGAACACCTTGCCTGCACAAAGAATTCTGACACCAATGGCTGTAACTGAGGCTATCCATCGTGTCAAAATTAAAAAGGAGTTGTTATTCTCATTTAAGGAAGTCAATTTCATTAATGCATAATTTAAGAATGTAACTTTATTATATATTTCCCTCTGCCTTCTACAAAGACATTGGGAAAGACATGAATAAATGAGCATGCAATTGTACAAATTTTACTGGGTTGTAAGACAAAAAGTTCAATGTCCTTACTTTCTAGGCCTTGCTAAATGGAGTACAGGGGAAAGTCAGAGTCCTCTTGCCAGAACTGGCTTTAATATGAACACTTAAGACAGTGGTTCTCAAACTTTTGTACTGGTGACCCTTTTCACACAGCAAGCCTCTGAGTGCAACCCCCTTATAAATTAAAAACACTTTTAAATATATTTAACACCATTATAAATGCTGGATGCAAAGCAGGGTTTGAGGTGGAGGCTGGCAGCTCGCGACCCCCCATGTAATAACCTTGCAACCACCTGAGGGGTCCCGACCCCCAATTTGAGAACCCCTGACTTAGGACATTGATATATGGGTTTACTACTTGTGAAATGAAAATGAAAATAAAAGCAGCTGTCTATGTATTGTGCTGTTCGTCATCTACACTGCTTTACTATGTTTGGGATGGCATGCAGATAAACAGGCATTTACGTTCAACATAGCAGTGCTAATCTAAAGTAACTGACATTCACTACCACTGCATCATAACACATTATTAAGGTCTCAAAATAGCAAGAGCATCATTAAGATTGTGTCAGAATTTTCTGTTTCACAGGGACTGTACTCAATGTCTCATCTTTATTCAGAACCCTCTTTTGCAATCATGCCACGGGGAATTTGAACCAAATTTCAGCCACTGATTAATGTGTGTGTGTGTGTGTAATGATCTCCCATGTTTGTTAGAAAATATAGGGAAACTGGAAAAGCCTGATTTCCTTCCCTCCCTGCACAATGCACATTTGCTACCCCATACTCCTGCCTAAGCAGTAACATTGGGACATTAGAAATAATCAGCCACTCATCATTCCCTCCCTCTTGTTCATTTGTATACTTGAGGAGGTCACTATTTCCCTAGTTGTTATGGCAACAACTGCCTTTGATAACTGATATGTCTGACTCCCATAACATTATTCCAAAGAAGGGTCCTAGGAGGAGATGTAATGAAAGCAGACTGGGTTTGGAAAAGCCTGTGCTCCTTTCGGGTCTCTACAGGGTAGGTTACACTGTTTCTTTTCAAAGGGCAATTGTTCATTTTTATTATAATTTTTTTTAGAAATACAAGTTTACGTGAAAATAAGGTACAAAATTCCAGTTCCTTTTCCTGTATATTTTTACCTGCTTCTTACAAAGTGGAGGCTATAGCTTTCTGAATATTTACCTTTGTAATATGGGAAATTTATAGCACTGAGCCCTTACTCAGATTCCTGTCACACAACTTTTATTGATAGATAGATATGGATATAGATATATTCAATGGCACTAAACTTAGTCCTTCTTACTGTTTCTTCATAATACATTTTGTAATATTGGTAATGTACATAGGACTACACTAAACATACTTATAGCAGCTGCAACTACTATTCATACAGCTTTTGTAATTATCCTTGCTAATTACAGTTGGGAGGTAGAATTGGGTACTGTGTGCTACATTAAAACTAGAGAAATTAAAACAGAGCCATTTTATGGAACTATTATGTTCTTTTGGGGACTGCAGCTCTTAGTGAAGCATTAGCTAATTAAAAACACCAGCATAGTTCCTGAATAAACCATTAAAGTTAAAGGTTACTTTCACACTTGAGTGGTATATGTCAAAACACTTTTTCCTGGTTTGTAGGCCTCGTGGCATATATAATTTAGTAACAGTGTGCACAGTGGAAAAATTCTGTATATAATGGTGACAAAAACACATAGGATAAGGGATCTTGAAAGGAGATTTGCTGTGTTGTCAATTCTGTTTTGCTTCTTTTAAGAATATTTTTTCAAGTCTCCATCCGACTTTTTGGATCAGTCCTTATCTGTGGGTTCTGTACGTGTTTTGTTCCCCCCCCCGCCTTTTGTGTTTGTAAAATTGAGTGTGCTGGAGTGTGAAATCCATCAATAGAGAAAATTTTTAATATTTCACTATATTCTATATTTCAATCTCCAAACATGGTATTGTTTTCAGATGAGGGAGGTTTCTCTAAAACAGTTTCATTTTTTTCCTAAATGTACAAATATTTTTAGTATCTTACTTTGCTCCAAGATGATCAATTGCGATAGAAAATAAATAGATCTAACAGACCCAAAGAAAGGCAATTTCAGAAATGTTAGATTTTTATTGTCAAATGTCAATAAACATTGAGTTTGTGATACACACGCAAACCGATATAAAGTATTTCTGTTGATGATAATCAAAATGTACCAGTAAACAAAATTTAAAAAAGTTAAATTTAAGGTTATTTATTTTGTATATTTTGACATATGATCCCAACAATTTGTGTTTTTTTTTTTGTAGGTTATAAATCTTTTGAATCTCAAACATCTGTCATTTATGTTTGACACTCCTCCATAGTTTCCTGCAGCTGTGAATATTTAAACTTATAAAAATAAAAAAAGCTTAAAAATAAATGAATATTGTCTGTCAAAGTGTATTTACATAACAAACTCTGAGAAGCCTATTTATACAAGAGTGTCTCATGTCACAATCTGGTTCAGTCGCCCACTCTGGACAGGCACCAGTTTCTTGCTAGTGGACCCAACCATTGGATCCCACATGCTCCTAAGCCAACCTGGTCTGGGCAGAAGTGGGTCACTATTCCTAGGTCTGGGTCTTTAAAACAAATTCCCAGGTGCAGTCCTCATGTCTGCCACCTTTGGGAAGTGGGGCCTCGCAACTTGACTGCCTTAGGCCCCGTGCACCCACTTTCTGATGTACGCTCCATCAGAGTTCCAGCTCACTGGGGTGCTCTCAGTTTCTTGATTAACCCCTTCAGGGAAAACATGGCTGAGGAGGGATTTAAACTAGGTTCACTGGAGAAAGGAGACCAAAGACCTGAGTTAAGTGGGTAAGTGGGATACCAGGAGAAAGCACGAACAGGAGAGCACAAGAGGGGAGGACTCCTGCCTCATACTGAGAAAGCAGGATGATCTGTGAGTTATGTTAAGTGCCTGTACACAAATGCAAGAAGCCTGGGAAACAAGCAGGGAGAACTGGAAGTCCTGGCACAGTCAAGGAATTGTGATGTGACTGGAATAACAGAGACTTGATTGGATAACTCACATGACTGGAGTACTGTCATGGATGGATATAAACTCTTCAGGAAGGACAGGCAGGACAGAAAAGGTGGAGGAGTTGCATTGTATGTGAGAGAGCAGTATGACTGCTCAGAGCTCCAGTATGAAACTTCAGAAAAACCTGAGGGTCTCTGGATTAAGTTTAGAGGTGTGAGCAACAAGGGTGATGTCGTGGTGGGAGTCTGCTATAGACCACCAGAGCAGGGGGATGAGGTGGGCGAGGCTTTCTTCAAGCAGCTAACAGCTGCTACTAGATCACAGGTCCTGATTCTCTTGGGAGACTTTAATCACCCTGATATCTGCTGGGAGAGCAATACAGCAGTGCACAGACAATCCAGGAAGTTTTTGGAAAGTGTAGGAGATAATTTCCTGGTGCAAGTGCTGGAGGAACCAACTAGGGGCAGAGCTCTTCTTGACCTGTTGCTCACAAACAGGGAAGAATTAGTAGGAGAAGCAAAAGTGGATGGGAACCTGGGAGGCAGTGGCCATGAGATGGTCAAGTTCAGGAACCTGACAGAAGGAAGAAAGGAGAGCAGCAGAATACAGACTATGGACTTCAGAAAAGCAGACTGACTCCCTCAGGGAACTGATGGGCAGGATTCCCTGGGAGAACAACATAAGGGGGAAAGGAGTCCAGGAAAGCTGGCTGTATTTTAAAGAATCGTTATTGAGGTTGCAGGAACAAACCATCCCAATGTGTAGAAAGAATAGTAAATATGGCAGGTGACCAGCTTGGGTTAAAAGTGAAATCCTTGCTGATCTTAAACACAAAAAAGAAGCTTACAAGAAGTGGAAGATTGGACAAATGACCAAGGAGGAGTACAAAAATATTGCTCAGGCATGCAGGACTGAAATCAGGAAGGCCAAATCACACTTGGAGTTGCAGCTAGCAAGGGATGTTAAGCATAACAAGAAGGTTTTCTACAGGTATGTTAGCAACAAGAAGGTGGTCAGGGAAAGCGTGGGCCCCTTACTGAATAGGGGAGGCAAACTAGTGACGGAGGATGTGGAAAAAGCTAATGTACTCTGCCTTTTTTTGCTTCTGTCTTAAGAAAGCGCTGGATATCTACAGGTCTTTGGGTAATAACAAACCGTCCTGTCTTCACACTCGCTCTCTCTCTCTCTCTCTCTCTCTCTCTGTCTCCAGCCTGGACGTCTGGCATGTAGTGGAGGACAGCCCTCCCTTCCAGAGAGAGTATCCCCATTAAATAGTGTCTCTGACCTCTGCCAGGTGTCAATTTGGAAATTCCAACCAACAGCCATGTGAGTCCCACATGAAGAAAACCATTGTCTACGTGAGGTGGGCCAGTCATTGAGAGGCTTTAAAAGCTTGGAGCTGTTTCATTGATCATTCCCTCTAAGGTGTTCCACACCCCTCCCTAACAAGGCAGTGTCTGGAATAAATTGGCCTTATCAAGATCAGGCTGTTGGTTTTTTTTCAGTCCAGCAGACAAAATGGACTATAATAATGGACTGCAGTATCTGATACAGACATATCCCCCTCGGTCACAGTCTGCACCACACTTGCAGGATCAAGTTGGCTGGGGCCCCTGTATAGGAGGGGCAGAGTGACTTATAAAATTTGTTTTTAGATATAATAGTTAAAAGTCAAGCTTCCTCTTCCTGCCTTTACAAGATACCATGTCATTACTAAGATTACATTTCTAAAATCCATGCTTAAAAAACACCCTCATGACGTTAACCTCAGCAGATAAGATATGGTACTTAGTAAAGCAAAGAGTTCACGTGTGTGTGTCTTGGGGGGAAAAAAGCATCCCAACACCAATGCTTCTGCTTTCCTCTTTTGGTCTGATTGATGGCATGCCTTTACCTGCATAATCTAGTGAGGCAGTTATTAAATCTCACCTTGAAAGATTTATGAGTTTGCTTCTCAATGAGCAATGCAAGTGATCTCTTCAAAGATTTGTGGAAACCTCATTGAAATGTTGCTCATGCATGTTTGTGACCTCTATAAAAATGAACATTGATCAATGCTGATGTAGCTAAAAAAGTTCCATAACTTTATTGTTTGTATGGTGTAAAATCTGTTCGCAGGATCGGGATACTAGCTTTCATCCCTAGCATCAATACCAGTTACTTCTACTCTTGCCTTTGAATTTTACTTTGCAATGAATTTCCACAATGGATGCAGGGGGAGATGGGGAGTCAGGTGCCTAACTGATATTTGTACTTTTGAAAAATCTTTCCTGCTGTCTGGAATAAGTATGGATTGTTATGAGAGAAGAAGGAAAGATCTTGCCACTGGGGTGAAAGCTTGGGGGGAAAAATACTGCAGGTAAAACAGATCAAGTAAGGTGTACCTAGAAAATCAGTAGTATGCAGAGAGATTTAAAATAGAGGACTTGTGTTGTATTACAAGGATAAGGTTTTAAAAAGATAATATTGTATCTTTATGATGGATGTGTCCATAAAAATGTTTATTAGGCAAAGCTCATTCAGTTTTTGGTATCTCCGAATTTTGGGCTGGCATCAGCCCTGTTGTATAGCACTGTTTTCTTTAACCACTCTTAAGGCTTTCTAATGCCCCCGTAGTGTACAATTGAAATTGACTTCACTGGCACCAGGAACAGGCCTTAAAACTGTGCAGAAGCCTCCATTTTATCTTTGAAAGCCCCTTATGAATGTTTTCAGGTCCAAATGTATACATCTCTTCATTCAGCATAAAATTTTCTGCACTACACCTCCAACCAGTTAAAAAATTATGTGAGTCCCCGGCCTGGTATTTTTTATAGCACTAGGATTGCACAAAAAACCCAAAAACATATCCAGGGAAGCAGATAGGAGCTGTTCTCACAAACCCCTCAGGGTTTGCCTTGTGTAAATGCTAAGGAGTATTCTAATTGCTATTATCACCAGGGATTTGATACTTCTGGAAAGACAACCCTGGCTGAGGGTGTTAAGTAGGGATTTTCTTTTATTTCCTTAGGGCTCTGGCCTTATATGCTTTTTTAAATTATTATTATTGGGAAACACATTTCAAGACTAAATCTTATGCTTTTTACTTTTGTCTAAAATGTGAGTCACAGTTGCAAATCTTTTGAGTTTTCTAACCATTCAGTTTGTGTGCTTCTTACCATATAGATCTATGCATAGAGTCTAATTGAATGGCATCTCAAAGAAATAAATAGCATGCTGCTACAATGGGTCAGAGTAATAAAAGGGATATTCATGGATAGAAACTAGTATCAGTGATTTTATTCCCTGCACATTTCTGCTATGAACTTGTAAGGGATTAAAGGTATAAACAGTTTCAATAAACAGATTAGGAGTATTTGTGGATCTTAGAGACTAACAAATTTCTTTGAGCATAAGCTTTCGTGGACTACAGACCACTTCAGCGAATCCACAGAATGGAACAAATAGTAAGAAAATATATATATATATACAGAGAACATGAAAAGGTGGAAGTTGCCATACCAACTCTAAGAGGCTAATTAATTAAGATGAGCTAGTATTACCAGGAGAAAAAAAAATGTTTGTAGTGATAATCAAGATGGCCCATTTCAGACAGTTGACAAAAAGGTGTGATTATCACTACAAAAGTTTTTTTTTCTCCTGCTGATAATAGCTTATTTTAATTAATTAGCCTTGTAGAGTTAGTATGGCAACTTGCACCTTTTCATGTTCTCTGTAGGTATATATATCTTCTTCCTATATGTTCCATTCTATGCATTTGATGAAGTGGGCTGAAAATGAGAGAAATATTTGTATTTAAACAATCCAGATAAAAGAAATTTAAATGTTCCCCCCACACCCTGTTCTCAGCTAATGGCTCTGATACATACAAGCTTATGCTCAAATAAATTTGTTAGTCTCTAAGGTGCCACAAGTACTCCTGTTCTTTTTGCGGATACAGACTAATATGGCTGCTACTCTGAAACCTGAAATAAACAGATTTTTTTGGTTAGGGCCCGATCCAAAACACATTGAACCCTTTGATTTCAGTGGGTTTGGGGTTAATCACTTAACCAGCAACCTTTGCATTGGGTTATTGCTTGAAACATTTATGACCAATTCCTTTTTAAATGTGTATTTTCATCAAATGATCTTTATACACGCAGACACATGTTACACTAACTAATGATCCTCCTTCAAAACCCTCCTTAAAACTCTGCTTTGAGATGAAGCCTACACAAACACAGACAAGGTTTCTGTTGTGCTGAGACCACAGCATACCATTCTGACCATATTTGTCTCATTGTTTCTTTGTATTCCCCCATCTGTCTGTATCCATCTGTTGTGTCTTGTTTTAGATTATAAACTTTTTTGGACAAGGACTGTCTTTTTGTTCCTGCTCCATGATAGGAGGTTCTAGGTGCAACTATTCTTCTACTATACTACTACTATTAAAAATAATAATAATTATCCTGGGGAGAAAAATCTCACTGTGAACTTGTGGTACCATTCAAATCAATGAGAGTTTTGCCATTGACTTCAGTGGGGCCAGGGGTTTCCTCAACATTCTTGGATAGCCTTCAGAATTGTGCCTGTGAATATTAGAGATTTTCTTGAAGAGTGTGGATTTTGTTGTTTTGTTAAGCACAGTCTATATTTGTAGTGCTGTACAAGACACAATGATAAAGAACATGCTTGCCCTGAAGTCTAAAAGGGCAGGACATAAGGAACACAGATGGTCTAAGAAATGTAGCATAGGGAGTTGCTTGTTTTTATTTTATATAAAATAATCTCTAATTTGTCAAAAGATCCAGGTCATATTATCATAAACCAGATTATATTGCAGTTTTTATTCAAGTTTTGAGCTAGTAAAGTAACCAAAGTGTGGGCTGATCCTGAAAACCTTTACTCATGCATGTATTTCTTACTCCCATGAGTAAAGCTTTGCAGGATTGTGCCGTATAGCATTAACAAGAATATTTAATTTATTAAATTTATCAATTTATCTGTTGTTTTAATTACCTAGCCTAATACAAAATCATTCCATATCATTCCAGTTCTAATTTCCCAGCACTCCTGAGGTCCCTTCCAACCCTATGATTCTATGAAAGATAGAGGTAGTACACTATAGCTACAGCACTATAGTTATTTTTGTGTTCCTTCTGAAGCAGATTCTGAATAGAAAGTGTACTAGTCTTGATCTGGTTCCTGCCTGTTGAGATGTCCCTTTAGATCCTTATAGGCAAAGGATCTATATATGGTATGAGACAGAGGCTCTTATGAATCTCTTTCTTTCTCTTTCTGTATAAGTGGTCTTAGCTCTGAAGATTTTAATACATTTTCTTCTAGCAAGAATTTCCAAAAGCTTATAGTCTTACAGACGTATTTCTTTCTGAAAATGTATTGTTTCTGCACATACTGGGAAAGATGAAATCATTTATTTTAGTGAACGGGCTGCAAGGGCTGAAGTACAAACAACTATTATGAAGGATTACAGGACCCCAGACTGAAGAACTTCCAAGAAAGAAATTGTTGTAGCCACCTACAGGAGGAAAGGGGGAAATGAACTGAATGTGTACTATATTTGCATATATAAAGTAGATCCTGTGTTTTAAAAGTTCTTGCTTTTCACTGTTTAAGTTGTTTACTCTTCATAACTTATTAATTTCTGTAGCAAGTAAGTTACTTACTGTGTAAGATTTCTTTAAAACTAAGACAGTAATCTTTGTGGCACCTAGATATCTTTGTATGAAAAGTTATTTGTCTTAAAGTATCTGTCCTGCTTTAGTCTTATAGCTCAGCATAGGATTGTGTTGCCTTGTCAGGAATCAACATTCAGGTTACTCAGCAGAAAACTTTAAGAACTGAAGCAAAAAGTTTCTAGAACTCTGTTTTAAACAAAATGCGGGCAAATTCATCCTTGGCATCACTCCAGCGGCTTTAATGGATTCAAAGAAGGTCAAAGTTTGGCACTATACTTCCAGAAATGACATTTTCCAAAATAATTTTCACTTAAATCCATATTCTTGATTGAAAATTGTTGAAGCAATTTTCAGTATAATTAATGTGTTGTTGGCTGAAAGATTTAGAAACGGAGACCAAATTTAATTATAATCAAGGTCTTGAGTATTTTGGCACCTGCATATTGGCTGACCATTAGTGGGCATAGCAGTAGTGTTTTTATTTTTATTTGTATTATTTGTATTATTTCTATTTGTATTTAATAGAAATCCAGAGGAAAACCTTTCAGAACAGAGTCCCATCCACCATGAACAGGTCAATGTATTCAGAGAACCACCAATACATGCCTGGAAGTATGCTTCCCAGCCCCAGTATACAGACAAGCATTAGCTCTGCTCAAGCTAGTGGGCTGAACATAGCACTATGAATGTGGCAGCACAGGCTTGCTGTCTGAGTGCAAGCCCATCCAGCCACCTGGATCTATACTCCAGTGGCTAGCCTGTGCCATCACCGTTGCCATAATGTCCACACCTCTATTTTTACTCTCTATTTTGAGCAGAGCTCGCCCATGTCTATCTGTTCAGGTTGGGAGGTACACTAACAGTTGTGTAAATATACCCTCAGAGATTTCTGCTATATCTAAAATAGGAGGTGCCTTTGGTACCTGTGTAGTCATAGCAAATGCTGACTTTTTAGTATCTTCTTCTGTACCTACATCACAGGCATAATGGGGGAAATCAATAGCTAATATTTGTAAACTACTCCTGAGGATGGAAAAGTTATTATCAAACAGAATAAAGATATTGAATTTCAGTGGAACAAATTTTAGGAAAACTGAAAATATTTAGGGGGATAGAGTAGTAGGAGGAAGGAGATAGAGAAGAACAGCAACATTTTTTGTAAAAGATAAGTTAATGAATATCTAATGTTTATGTGCCACCTAGGAGTCCAAGCAATATCAAGAGGTAATAATGTGCAAAATGTACTTTAAGTGAGAGAGTCAAATGAGGGATAAACAATGTTTTTGGCTTGTCGGTTATTCTATTTTTCTCTATTTTTGTCTTTGTTTTTTAAGCAAATGATGAGTTTGTGTCAATTTTAATCCAAACCCAACACCCAGGTACAGAAGAGGAATGGAAATCTGGAATGAGGAGGAAAGAAATAGTATAGCAGATGGTAAGAAACATAAAGCTACAGCACAGAACCAAAGGCAGAATGTAAAAAAAGGTGGTATTTCAAGAACGTAACTAAGAAGTCAGTGAAGGAAGCAGTAGGGCCTCCTAAAAATGGCAAGTGACATTTATAGACAGAAAGGTAGGCATTGCTTAAGAAAAGAAAAGAAAAATGAATTCTTTATCTGTGTTTAGAAGGAAGATGAGCAACAAAGACTAGAATTTGACTTAAAATTCCCAGTGGGAATAAATCTAAAAGTGATTAAAAAACAAGGTCTTGTTAGGAAAGGGGATCTAAAAATTACTGTCAGAAAACTATTAAAATATCCGGATTCAGATTTTGAAAAAAGTGAATGCTTGACATAGGTTGTGAAGGTACCAGAAATTCTTAAAATGCACAGAATGCGAGGAACATCTTTACAATTATGATTAAACTAATCGCATCCAGAAATGCATTTACAGCAGGTCATTCCTAATGAAACAAATCTTTTTTTTTAAGTAAGCAACAGAAAATTGACACATGGTAAGTTTTTTATATAGTTCATCTGCATGTTTTTAAATTAGTATGGTAATACATAGTAACTACATGGTCCGTAAACATGGAAAGAGATAAACTACTTGAGCAGACGAAGAACTGGGTTCGGTAGGAAAGACAAAATAAGTGGAAGCAGATCATACTGGAAGGAGGTAGGGAAGTGACAAAGTTCAGAATTAGAACCAGTTGCCTTCATTTTATGTTCTATATCAATGACCCGCAGAAAGGAGCATATATTTGGGAGAGGAAATTTACTGCTGATTAACTGCTCGGATGCTTGACATTGGACTATGAGTGCAAAGGAGGGAGCAGTTGTAGGGTGGGGTGGGATGGAATTGAGAATTTGTTGGATCTGCTAGGAGACAAGCAGATAAGTGACTTATGCAATTAAGTGTAGAGAAATATGAGGTGAAACTAGAGAAAGGAAATAAACAGTAATCTCAGCGCTCATATGCTACAAAATATTCCAGCAGGAGAAACATCTGGGACTCTGGAGGAGAGAATGAAAATAAAACCTTTGGCATAATGCTCAATGGCATTAAAAATGATTCTATGTAGAAATACAGAAAGTGGATATTACTTAGAGGGATTTATTTTTAGTACTATGCTAAGGGAGTATCGATTTAGCGACAGTCAGACTGTATTTTAAATTGTGTGCAATTCATCTCACCTTATTATAGCAAGATTTTATAGCTATACATACAGGTGGTAGATCAAAGGACTGCAGAAGACAACAGTCTTATACAAGCACTCAGGATTTTATTTCTTTCAAAGGCAAAAGACTATGTTATAATATGATTATGTTGTTGTTATAAGTGATTGAAACAAAGATTCTAAATATGTTCTGGAGAAACTTGGGCTAAATCCTGCTCTAGGCTCAAGGTTGCAATAGGAGATTCATCTTTGTAAATGGGAGCTGAATGTGGACTCAGATTTTATTTGTTTTTCAAGGGTTAATGAGGGAGATTCAAGGAATAGTCAGAAAGCTGGAAGGCAGACTTTTATATGTAATTTATGTTAAGTATAAAGCCATTGGAATGGATGATCTTTTGCTCTTTTTCATCCTAAAATTTCTTATGATATAAAGTACAGCTCTGTGTGTGTTCTGAGTATTTGGGAAGAATTTTAGAGATGAATCAGTGGAGTATAGAGGATTCTGAGGTGCCCATATTTTGATACTACAAGAGTCTGTACATAAATTGGATATAGGAAGGGCCACGTTCCACCATTGGATATACAAATGGGGGATCTCAGTGAAATCCTACTGGGAGCACTGTGCACGCATTGAAAACTGGAAATTGGCCTTTGGGGAAAAGATGATGAATTGTTAAGCTACAAAATAAGAAAAGAAAATAATTGGAACTTCTTTAAAAACAGAACTATTGTAACACCGAGGACTAACTTTACATTTTTCAGGCAACTGTACTGTGATGTATTTGTTAGCAAAGGGGGTAAAAGAAGTTCACATCTGTGTTATTCTAATGTTTAATTAATAAATTAGGGGGATTGACATTTGAATAATTATAAAGAAATTGGGATGAGGAAATATGGAGGGGTCTGATAAGAGGAAGAGTGTTCCGTCTGAGTTAAAGTAATTTTGACATTAAACTAGACGGACACACTGATCATTCAGTCTAGAATATAAAATCAATTTTCTATGTAGAGTACAAAATAATCACTTTGGTTCATTCATCAAAAGTGTGATCTGACTGAACAGAGTGGAGTGATAACAGGGTTTGTCTATTTTCTTCATTTCCAGTTATCTGGATTCTTATAGGCTAGTGCAACATTTCTGGGTGCTGAAAGGGGGTTTAAAACTAATAATCTGTTCTGAATAAGTCTCCTAAGTCCGCATATAATATATTTGAGCCAATGGTAGGGAAGGGAAGAAGGGCCATGTAGTGATGCTTTGATTTAGTACATTGATGTTAGGGCTTTGACATATGTAAAAACAAGACTTTCAAAATTATTGAAGATTTGAGTGAACTGAAAATCTCAATTTGCACTTCTGTGAGACTGATCAGAAGCAATAATGTGCAAATTAATGTATATCAGCAAGAAACAGGGTTTAAAAAGAAATGTTTATAGTAAAATTAGCTACATGACTTCTTTAAGGTTTAACTCTGGGGCACTGCAATCCTGAGAGAGTCAAATGAAATATTTCATTTAGGCTATATATCAAAGCTTTAGTGGATTGAGGAAAGTTGTACATGTACATGGATAGGCTTGGTGCAGTCCCACAAATCATATTTTGTGGGATGCAGTGGACCGTAAAATTGGAAAATAGGTACTATAACTGCATTCAGTGAATGAAAACCTATACGAGGAGACTTAATGTTCCTGTCTGGAGTGTGAAGCATTTAAGAGGATAGATTTTTAAAAGCACTTATTATACTTTTGTATAATTTCCGCAGCATCCAAAAAAATAACTTCTGTCAAATGCAGTACAAATAACTTTGTTGTTTTGAGAAGCCAATAAATGGAATGTGTAGAATTTTTGGAAAATAGGAAAAATTCCTTCAAAAATGCCTGGGAGCCATGAAATCAAAGAAACTGTAGTTACTACAAAATGTGATCAAAGGAAAGACCCATTTGACATTACAGGCTAGTCAACATAATGTATACCAAGTGCACTTGTACACTCATTTGAAGTAGGTCGTAGGCTGGCCTATTTGTCACAGCTTAACAAAGTAAAATCAATAGGAAGAAATGTCAGAATTATATGTATTTAGCTTTATTGTGGAAAAGGCTGTAAAATCTCATGAAAATGAGAGAAATATTTGTATTTAAACAATCCAGATAAAATAAATTTAAATGCCCCCCCCACACCCTGTTCTCAGCTAATGGCTCTGATACATACAAGCGAATAATGTACATCTCTAAGCTGTCCCTCTCCTGCACTGGCTTATTTACTGAGCAGCATACTTTCCATGTGGATACTAGGTATTGGTTTTTAGTTAGACTATTGGTCTCTATAAGGGCAGCAAAGGAAGATTTGCTTTGGAGTTAGGGATCTTCAATTTGAAGGGAGAGATCTAACACCCTGGCTCTCAAACAGTCAACAAATGAGTTGTGGGATGGTGAGTTAAGTCATAGTACTACAACAGTGTGGGGAGGCTGAGATATACCCAGTCATGCAATACCGACTTGCTTAGTTTGGAGGTTGCTGATGCTAGGGTCTTTTTTTTTTTTTTTTTTTTCTCCACAGGGAAGAGAGTTACCTCAGAAAAGGAAATTTCAGTTCATGGCAATCTCAATGAGTGCCCATTGTTGAAGTTTCCCTAGTGAACTGGGATTTTATTTGTTCAAGATTGGAGTGGTTACCTCCGCATCACGGCTTGGCGTAGGAGCTCAATGGGTTATTCCCATCAATGGTGCCACCCTAATGAATAAAAGAGGCCCCTGTTGGGGAGGATAGTTCAGTGGCTTTGTGCTAAATTCTTCCTGTTTATCCCTTTCTTCAGGCTCAAGTGAATGGATCACAAGAGATGGTGTGGCTGGAGTCAGGTCCTTTCCCCAGGGGAAATTGTAACCTGATTTGAGAAGCTGCATACACAGAGGGTCTGGCAAGGAAGCCTCAAAGCCTTTGTGAATAGACAAGGCCATGTGAGAGGGGTAAATCAGCAGTGGCTAAACTATGTGAGTGGAAAAGGCTGATGGTTGCTTATCGTGAAATTGCATATCCACTGCTAGAGTTATTCCAGGAAGAGGCAGAAGACCTCTCCAACTAGCGAGTGGATCTGACTGTGAACACTGTTAGGAAAATATGAATAATAATCTGGGAATCCAGTAGTGGCGCGGGGAAGTCAACCAGTAGTGGGGTGGGGAAGTCAACCAAGTAAATTGCTGGTGCCTCCTAGTGGCAGATGCCCAGTGCAGGTACTCATTTAATAGAATGGGTTTGGACTCATAATGGCTAGTACAGTGAGGAGACAACCCCCGCTCCCTACCCCCTTAATGGTCAAATGAGGGAGGGTGGTGGGGTCCCAGGATTGGTTCTGGGACCAGGTTACCAGGGCTTGGGGGCTGACAGCAGTTTTGCTCCAGGTGATAAATATTATAAAGGAAAGATGAACTGCTCTGGGTGAGTTGTTGCTGGATAGTTCCCAGATGTGTTAGTAATAAAGCTGAGGCCTAGTTAAACCGTATTCCTGGTGACTTGTCTTCCTGTTGTGTCTGGGGCAAGCCTTTGATGGGTTTGACAGAGTAGGGAGTACACGGTAATCCTAACTCTATCATGTTAACCTACCATAGAAAGCAATTAGCCAGCCACATGACTTGGGGATATGGGATCATGTCACATATAGTGCCTGCTTCCTGACTCTCCATTCTGGCTGGCTATTTCTGTTTTTCTGCACACACTGTGGAAGGCACAAAGCTAGTGTGGAAGAGCTAGCAGCTATGCTGTGTGGGAAGTGAACCACATGTCTGCCTTTCCCGTCTGTGCTGTCCCCATGGCTTGATTTGCATGCAGTTACTATTCATTTGCTTCCCACAATGCTGTGCATGGGAGTAGCGTTCTCCTGTGTCAATATAGGGCAATCTTGATTGCTAAGGATATAAAACTTCATTATGATATCTCATTTTACAAAATAACCCCTAAAATGATTAATGTAGTAAACCAAAAAAGCCCATTGACTTCAGTGGGTTTTGGATCAGGACTAATATGAAAGACTTGAGTGCTTTAATTTAAGGCTTTGCTCAATCAGGGCTATAAGGTCTAACACAGTGGTTCTATGGTTTTGTACTGGTGACTCCTTTCACACAGCAAGCCTCTGAGTGTGAGACACACACACACACTGCTTATAAATTAAAAACTTTGTTTTGTTTTTACATTTAACACTATTCTAAATGCTGGGCTGGAGGAGAAGTGGAGTTTGGGGTGGAGGCTGACAACTCGCAACCTCCCCCATGTTATAACCTTGTGACCCCCTGAGGGGTCACGACCCCCAGCTTGAGCACCCCTGGTCTAAAGTGCTGGTCAGTTGAGGGCTGAGCACCTCTCAAGATCAAGCCCGTAGCTAGACTAAAGTCCATAGCATGGGTACATTGATTGACATACTCTTTAGGGCAACATGACCCTATCACCATCTATTGTTTAGATTGTATAGAAGCATGTTCGATCCCAAGTGACATATGTGTATGAATTGCAACATTATTGTAATAGTTCTTGGGTTATTCATTTTTTTTATACTATAGGTAAGGACAATTTACCTTATTCAACTTGTCTTTGATTTTAAAGGGACATTGTCCGCTGAATTTGGCCTCAAGTGTACATTTCTGTAAAAACAAACTTTTACAAATCTTCAGACCTTTGACACGTGCCCATGCATTAAAAGACAATCCAACCAAAAGTTGTTTTTTAAGAATTTTGCTGTCTAAACGTTGCACCTTGGATAACCTAAATGTGGAACTGGCTTAAATGATCTTTATGTCCAAGCTTGAGAGATAGCATAGTCAAAGTGGGGGCATCACAAGGAGTCACAGACCTAGCAAAATAAATAAAAAACAAATAAATAAAAATCATGCCAGGTTGCAGAGGACAGCACTTAAGAACTGCTGTACCAAAGTTGTTGCTCCCAGATTAATATTAGATCCCACCACCACCATTTATTTCAGGGTATAAAGAGTCAAAAGGCAGCTGAATTTTTAAAATTCTTTCAGCTTAAATATTCTAGTGTGTTGCTGGTGACATGTTTGTTTAAAATGCACTAAACTTACAATGTCCCAGTAAAAATGGATTAATAGGAATGATCATAAACAGTTTGCAAAAGTGTATACATCTTTGCATTTCAGCACACGTACTCTAACATTTTACAACTCTTAATTTCTCTCTTTTAAATACTGGTTCTATAATGTTTATTAAAAATTGTTTTGTGGTGTCACGTGGCTGTTGTGTACCATGCTTTGGTGTCACCTGACCTATTTTTGAAATGACATCCTGAAAACACTGTGGTGTGTACATGACACATTTTATTTCCCCACAAACCAAACAAGATTACTAGTCTCTTACAGTTTTGCAATATGTTATGTACATAACTTAGTAAAATGGAAGGAGGTCATTTTTTGATACAGTGCAGAATTTGCTGTTTGATTCCTACTTAGGGTATAAAAGTCCATGCTTAGTCAATAACGTGCGACCACTGGTAATTAGTACCGAGGGTCAATGTTGGGATATTGAAAGTCTTTTTCCTGAGTGTCTGGCTGGAGAGTCTTGCCCGCATGCTCGGGGTTCAGCTGATCGCCATATTTGGGGTCGGGAAGGAATTTTCCTCCAGGGTAGATTGGCAGTGGCCCTGGAGGTTTTTCGCCTTCTTCTGCAGCATGGGGCAGGGGTCGCTTGCTGGAGGATTATCTGCTACCTGAAGTCTTTAAATCAGGATTTGGGGACTTCAACAGCTGAGTCAAGGGAGAGAATTATTTCAGGAGTGGGTGGGTCAGCTTTTGTGGCCTGCATCTTGCAGGAGGTCAGACTAGATGATCATAATGATCCCTTCTGATCTTAAGTTCTATGATTCTATGATTTCAGGTGTAAGAGAGTGGGTACCCTTCTTTTAAGGGAAAACTTCTGTTTAGATGATTAAATGATATATCTCTGAGATCTGAATGCTAAAAATATTATGCCTCACTGTTCTCTGGAGCAATGACCTGGAAAAAATGGAAAAGAAGACATTTTAATAAAGAAACAGTGGTTAAATGCTAGATGGTTAATAACCCCTGTTATCTCTAATTAGGTCCTAAGAGTTCGCAAGGATTTCTGACATGATAACGGTATAGTACATGAGAGGAATGCATCAACAACAGGTGAGTGTTGAATAATCAAACACACTGAATGGCGGATGGATAGAAAATATGAGTAAATCATGGAAGTCTGTACATGTTGAGTTTGTAAAAGCTCCACTTTAAATTATATTTAGACATTTTCCATTAGCATTTTCTCAATATAATTGTACGTCTGCACCCATCTGGAACTAATTTGAAAATCAGAGGTTAATGGTCACAAAAGATGACTTGTACCAATTACATGGAATATTTATAAGTTCAGTCTCAATACCAGTTCCCACTTTAAATGCTGTTTTCACTTGTCTGGCAGTGACTCCAATAATTAAGTTTTAACTGTTACATTGTTAACATATAACATATAATTAACATAGAATCCAGCTACAGTAATGGCATTTTTTAAAATTGCTGTTTGACAGAGGATCCCCATTCACTATAATGGTATATGCCTTTAAAATACTAAGAAAATATAGATTGTTTCTGAAACACCAAAGTTATTATAAGCCTTCTGTATGGGGATTTCTTTCCCCTCTGAAGTTCGTTTAGTGAGACTTCCTGACATTGTTCAGTTATATATTCTCTGTATTTGTATATTTGCAATGTTTTTTTTAAGGCAGATCATTCTCCTTCCATTAAAAGAAGTTTTCTGCAAAGAGAGCTCTCTCAGGCTGCAAATTAATTGTGTGCCAGGGTGGACTTAAAAGTTAAGGTCACAGTGCCCACTGGTTCTTTTTTTTTTTTTTTTTTTTTACAGGAATTGTATGACTGTCTAGAGTGTTTGTTTGTTTGAAATCTCACTGATGGAAAGGTTTTTTATTATTATTATTTTGGTTTAAAATAAGTTTATTTAGAAAAAATATTCTAGGGAAGTCCCTTTGATCAAAGCATGGGTGATTGTCTCTCTGTTGGCCCTGATCAAAGCATATGCTGTATGTGTCTACATCTCAACAAATAGAGTGGCTCAAGAAGATGTTGGTCAACATGAGAGGATGTCATAAGGGCTTTCACTAACCTTTCAGTTCAGTTACCCTTCCGCATGTATAATCCAGTTATAAATTCCCTCAAAGTAGCAACCAGAACTTTTGCTTTCACTCATGTGAGTGTAGGTTGGTAAACCAAGAGGATATGTGAATGGCATTCACATGCTTTGTTTTGCCCAGGTGTTGAAAGCATCATTGGTGTGATGCACTTAGGGGAGAACTGATTAATGGAGACCTTTCCAAGGTAAGGTTCTCAAATTTGGTTCTCCTGCTTAGCAACATATTGTACTGTATACTGGGCCAATGGGAAGTAAGAAGACTAAATTCTAGATAGAATTAAAGGTGTGTCATTAGAGGTTAGAGATAATACACAATACATAATTTGTCAAATTTAGGCTCTTTCTGTGCATGTGGAATATCTACAAGCAGATTTGGGTTTCCTGGATATTATTAATTATTCAAATGTAATAAATGAATATATTTTACAAAATTGTTTTACACTGAGCAGTAACTGTGAATATTCAAAATTTGAGCTGTGGCAGAGTGATGTGATTGGCCAGAAAGGTCATGTAGTATTGAGCATGTCATCAAATTAAATAGAAAATCATATTCCTTCTGTAGAATTATATAAGATGGTTAACAATATATAAAAAAGAATATCAGAATATACAGTTTTAGAATTATATCCACAGAAATCTACTGAATTTCTATTTAACACTATATAACCTTATTAATTTTTCTAGAACTTTCCCAAAAGGGCTGTCAGTTCCATCTAAGAAAACTCAGAGAAACAAAATACACAAAACAGAAGAAAACCACCAAAACCCCTCCAACTACATCTACATCATCTACTACAGAACTGTTGAATTAATAATACAATATTGAAGACTGCTGTAAGAACAATCATTTATAAACGAGTACAGTAGGACAAATTCCACCTTGTGTGTCTCTCTTAACTATTATTTTATAGCTGATTATATTCTAATGAACTAGCACATTTAGGCCCCAGTCCAGAAAACAAATACATGCTTAAGTTTGCCCACATCAATAGTCTCACTGATTCCATTAACTTCATACATGTTAATAAAGCTAAGCACCTACATAAATGTTTGCAGAATCTGGTCTTATTTTTACACTTCCTTTCTTAAGGGGAAATATTGCATTCACTGAAATCTTCAACTTTCATGAGTCCTCTTTCCTTATTCCCTACTAAGCTTTAAATATGTAACTTCCAACTTTACCCTAGTGGGGACAAGTTACTTCTTAAAGTATTTTTCAAGGTTAAACAATTTAATAAGGGGATTTCCCTGGACCTCTCAAATCTATAAAGCCCAAGGCTCTAATATTATTGCTCAGCAGGGGTTCAAGAACGGTTTGGATTTTACTTTCATTTACCTTTGCCTAGCTTCTAAAATGTAGATGACAAAGCATGTCAGCCATATGGATAGATAGTGATGTCAATGGTCAACAAAAAAAATGGATCTCTCTTTTGATAGAAGAGAATTTAAGATAAGTCTAAATAGATGGGATAGTAGCAGAAAACTATCATCTCTGAGTTTGGAAAAAAAATACCTTTTGTGTGCAATGATACTCTAACCTTTTGTGTTGATTATTCTTTCAAACAGTGCAGGAATGATTTTCCATTTACACAGCAAACATAAGGTTAATTATCTCAATGAAAAAACACAGTGTGTATTTCATTCTGTTAAAGAGTATATCAAGATTTATTGAACTGGAAGATATTTATCATTTTGTTTATATCAAGCCTTTAGGATCTGGCAATCTTACTAATGACTTGGGGAAATATGAGATGCACTTTTTTTTTAATCTGTAGAGGTTGAATTATGTTGGCTTGAGGTATTTCTAATACATTTTCTTGGCAAGTCACATTAGCATAATCTTATGCACCCTTCAAGGTTCAAGAAGGAGTTCAATATATTTAAATGTAAACTGCTTCCCATTAAAACTCATTATATCTTGGAGGAAATCTTGCAGGATCAACACAGCTGAGTAGCTCCCTAAGGATATATAAGTATGCACTTTTTTCCAGAGCAGTAGACTTGTTGTAAGATGGCACAGTTCCTTGCCCTTTCAAAATGGGAGCCTCAAAGGGACTAATAAGGCATGGAAACGAGAGGTCTGTCATACAGAGTTGGGTTATTTTCATCACAGGCCATAGAACACAGTTAACCTCCATTATCATCAGCAGCTTACAAACCACACTGGATGGTCAGAGAGAAGCAGATTAAATTTGTCAAACTACAGTGAACATTGGCTTAAGCACAATGATGGGTCTGCAACTAGTAACCTCTTGCAAGCTTGAGATATAACTCCATTTCCTTACCATACTTTCCTCCATCACACAAGGATTTGTTAAAACATAATATTGTAGAGAGACTCATGACAACTTGGCTGCTAGTATGTGTTTTTATTTGAAAGGTATCAATGGGGTAGATGCATAAATAGTTATGTACTTATACACAGATGCAATATAAGAGGAAAGAGGAAAATAACCAAGGTACATAGAGTATGAGAAAGCTGGTGCTACCTCATTGTTCTATATCTGTGTATTTGCAAATAACTAGTTAATAGATAAGGTGTTGCTAGTACATGATGCTCAAGAATATGTAGCATGATTTGTGAGTTTATTGGTTCTGTAGGACCAATATAATTTGTTGTACACTGTAAATGGCTTCCTCTGGCAACTCTCAACACTGACAGCACTAAAAGATATTTGTTAAGTCCATGATACTCTAATGCGGCCTCTGTGCCATCCTCCCACCCCACCCCAGGATCCCTCATCTTGGCCCTATGACCTTCACTCGTCTCCTGATTTTTCTCATTTTTGCCCTTCCCCTACGATCATTTGCCTACTGGGCTCAGTCACTCCTCCCTCTCATTTGAGGGGATGGACGTTTAGTTTTGGGACACGTAGCCCACCTACACCAATATGTGCAATAGGTGCTCTAATTTGTCACCTGTTTTCCAAATTCTTCCCAATGTAGGAAACCTGCATAGATGTCAGGAATCTGATTTTGAGTTGCAGAGCTTTCTCTGTGGGGAGTAATGAGGTTAGCATATGCCATAACAACAAATCGGAGGAGTTCCATTGGCATAAATCTGCTAGTGTTCTGAGCTCCAAATAGATCCTGGGTTACCTATGAAAGGGTATCCCACCTATACCGAGGCCCAGAAAGTCTCATGCTCAGTCCTTCAACCAGTTTTCAGTGTCTCCTTGCTGGCCATTGCCCTGAACTTTTTACGATTCTGGTTATTCGCTCAGCAAAGGGGTCACCACAAGATAATGGAGGGGAATCACCATGGGGCTTAACAAGGATAGTGATTATGTTGAAGAAGGCAGGCATCCAAATACACAGAACCCAGTGAACCTGAGGAAAATCATCTGTGATTGAGAAAAGGGGCAGACCTCCCGTTCAGTGCATCCCCCTCTTGTCATTGCTGTTTGCCCCAATGCTATGATCTCTAGCGACCAAACAGAGAAACCAACTGACTCATCCACCAATAAGTGCCATTTTTCAGAGGATTTAGCTCTGCATCTCTGTCAGGTGCGCAGTTGTGCAGTTTCCCAGTTTGTTTCACCTTTGTCAGCTTGTATAATGTAACAGGGTAGTCTTTTGAGCCAACCATGGCCAAACCCCCTAAAGGCCAAGAATTCTGGTATTGTAATCCATAGAGTGAACACATGACTAAAAAGGGTTGTGGGACCACATGCTGAAAGCAGTTCTGATGCAAAAGAAGCAGACTTCTCTTAAGAGACATATTGGGTTCTAGCAAGACCTTGGTATAGGGCTCTCCACAGAGGCCCAATGAAGATGTGTGGTGAAGAGTAGCTGTTTGGAAAACTGCTGGCAAGATGGCCTGAATAGAGAGAATAATTCTAAGCAGTGGCTCTCGCTGTGATTTAAAATAGCAGGACCTGTAGAAGAGGGAGGGTATAAGCCCTCGTGATACCACCTAGAGATTGGTGAGAACACCTTTGTGACCCAGAGGTAAAGGAATTTGAAGAGCTTAAGGAACTATTTAACCTGTAATACAATTGGTTGAGCTTGGATTTAAAAGGTGAAGGTTGTGGCCCAGGGAGGCCTTGGACATATTTTGCTTTGTGTTGTGTTTCCATGTTACCATGGAAGGAGAGGATGTTTTGGTGTGGCTGGAGGGCCAAAGCACAAAAAAATCATGAGCCACCACAAGAACAAGGGGAAACTGAGAGTGGACATGTCTCTATGGAGTGGATTAGCAAACTGCTATCTTCACATAATTTGTGTATTAATTTTCACTGTAAATCTCCTTATTGCTTAATAAAAAGGAATAAGATGAGTTACAGGAGAACTGACTAAACAAACTAACCCCTGCATCAATGGAAATCAATGGGGCTCCAGGTCTGTGCTACTGATCTGATTTCCAGATTGTTTCCGAAGGCCCCAGACCTGCAAACACTTACTATGTGCCTAACTTTATGTCCATGAATAGTGTGCCATTGGAGTCAGAGATTATTCGTGTGCATAACATTCAACAGGTGGGTAAGTGTTTGCAGGATTGGGACCTCAGTCAAAAAAGTATTTGTTTTATTTTGGTGAGATTTAATTTTAAAATCAATAGATACCTTTAAAAAATCTAATAGGATGAGACTTTGTCAGACTTATTTTGCAGGAATGACCGAGCTGTAAACAAGTGAAGAAATGGTGTTTCTAATGGAAGTACTGATATGACCTTCAGTATCAAATTACAGAAAGCCCCCTCGCCTATGGGCATCTGACAACCCGATCTACAGATTTATTAGGAAGTCACAGAACAGACTGGATTCCTACAACAGCCATTGTAGTTTTCTAATTTACTAGATACAATCCTACACCTCACACCACCTATTTCCACTGTCCAAAGAAGAATACAACCCAATAAATGCTTGGCATGTGGAAACGATGGTCCAAATTAGTAATGTAGTGCAGTACATTAGCCCTCTTTCTTTACTGTGGTTTCTGTATAGTGTATTTCAGTCAATAACAAGTGCTGTTTTGACTGCCGTCCAGAATGATTCTTAGTTTTTAACCTCTGCTCTTATTCCCAAAGCTGATGTCATGAGCAGAAAATAAATTGTCCAATGATCTGGCACCAGCAGTTTCCTCTTGAGAGTTAAATAAACAAAGAATATCGTATTCTTAATTCAATTGGATTTTTTTCCATTTGAGTTCAGTGGATGTACAAATGCATTGCTTTCCCCTGTTCAATTGTATATTGTTTTATTATTTCATTAGTATTACAGATGGAACTTTTGAAAATGTCTTGATCTATATTGTTCCTGTAGTTCAGTCCAAGGGCAATATAACAATTAGGGAGCTGAGGTAAGTTTAAAAAGTTTAAAACTTAAAGAGTCCTATCTTCAAAGTATTCTCAAATGGTTTGTATCTGAAACAATGCTTGCTTCATTTTCTACAAGATGTTTCCTATTCTTTGCAACTGTAAAGGAAAAAGAGTACAATGTATTAGAAGGAAAACATTCTTCTGTTTACAACAAATATACAATAGAAAACATTATTTTGATAAGGTAAACTATAGGATAACAAACTTTCATAGCTATGGTGACCATCACAAAAGCCCAAAAAGAAATGTGGAAAAAGCTACTCACACATAGACAGTCTAACAACATTATTTAAAGAAATTACATTCAAAGGCGTCATTCTTACAGTCCTTCTGTACCTTAAATTCCTATTAATTTCAATCGGAGTTATGCACATGGAACCATTGTATGATCTATTCTTACCTTGATTACTCAATTCTATTATCTGAAATGGCTATCCAACACAGGATTATGTCCTCTGATGTCAATAAATTCCATTACAGTTCTCTTTCATCCAAATTCACTTAGTCTCCAGCCACATTTGGATATTTGGGACAGCATTTTACTAAGTTATTTAGCTGAAAAGATAAAGTCGAAATCAAATTTAATGTGATAAATCTAATTCATTGTATTCACGACATTCATACTGATTATTCCTCATACAGCACACCTTTTAAAAACAATCAGAGTAATTCAGGTCCATATAATAGGATGAAGCAGCCCTATCCTGAATCCTGCAACCAGAGTTAATGCATGCTGAACTCTCCTGCAGCCTGAGCACGCACAGATGGAGAGATTTGGGGGTTTTAAGGTAATAAGTAATGGCTCCTGACGAAGGGCAATGAGATGCTAAGACCAATGTTTTCAAACTTGGGTGCCTAGAGTTGGTCACCCAGATCAATACAGTATTACATGAGTCTGCATTACCCATCAATCCTAATCTAGCCATTCTTTGTGTCTTGCTAAATTCCTCACCGCTCTCACTCCACAGTGTTCAGATCAATGAGTACATAGACATTCAGGTTGTCTCTTCTCCATCTGTCCTTAGTGAGCTCCTCACAGCAGGGACTCCCAGTCCTCAATATTTGGAAAGCCCTTACCACGTAGTGCTACTGTAAATAACTAAAAATACTATTGTTGAGTAATGTATGCATTTCACTTAGCTAAGTGAAAGCCTTTCTAAAAAGGCAGAGCAAACACTGAACTCTCAATACAAGGTCTTTGGCTCTGTGCAAGTTTTACAGCTGCTTTCATCACAGTGAAGGACTGAGTGCTAAGGAGCACCAAGGAGACAAATTTTCATGGCAGTTAATCAGGCACAGGCCTTGCTTGGTTAGAGCAACACCTCTTGGCTCTGTAGGTTGTTTTTTTTTTGTTTGGTTTGGTTTTTTTTTTAAACTAATCTAAGTTCTTGTTTTTGTAAAACTTGTTTTAAGAATAAATAAATTGGGATTGGGGAAAGAGAGCTTCAGCTATTCAAGACCATGTTGGCTGACTCCATCAGCTTAAACCATATCCATTACATAATTTAATAATTATTCTTTTGTGTGGTGAGAGAACTAATTTGATCAGCTCAGAGTCACCCAGAAAATTTCCTGGAGTGATCTCTTGAACGTTCTTTTGCAGTTGGTTTTTCTTGCACAGGAGCTACAGAGACAAATCCTTTAGATCAAAATCTCTTTATCTCCTTCCCACACAGAGCCTGCCAAAGCAGAACAAATAAAATGTATTCAGTTGGAGAAATTATCCATTTTGAAGGTAGTTAAACCAGACAATGGGGTAACTCTACCACTATCAAAAGGAAAATAATTTTGCCTGACGTCTCAAGGATGTTCAATGACCTCTTCAGCACAATAAAAAGTTGAGGTAGCACTGAAAGATTTCTTATCACCTTCTCTTCAAGATGACTCTTCAAAGAAAGAAAACAGGATAGAACTCATTGCCAATGTCCAGCATACAGTAGAAAGCCCTGATTCAACAAGTTACTTAAGCAGATGCCCAACTTTAAGCATGTGAGTAGTTCATTGAAATCAGAGGATTTACTCATGTTTAAACTAAGCTCCCTGCTTGAGTACCCTGCTGGACTAGGGACTCTGTTAGTAGGTACAGAAATGGTTTCACACTAATGGATATTTTATTTGGAGTGATCTTTAACATTAGGAGCAGTGCATTTAAAATGTCAGTCCAAAGACATTTTAAAGCAAGAAATGCGCTGTTATTTCACAAGTTGAAAAATTATTTCTTTACTCTGAGGTATAAATGTTCCTTTTATGTAAAATAATAAATGTAAGTAAAGGTAGTTAATTACTCAGTAATTAGTTGCTTATTCTTCCTAAAGTCATCTTTACTTCCCCTTAACAAACACTGAAAATAATTAAGCGCAAAGAAGTGACCTTGTTTCTTCTTTTCATGGTTTTTGTCATAATGTACAAGAGAAACTTGGGCAAGGGTAACGGATGGAAGAAGAGGGATCTGAGGGAGTAGAACAGTCCCTGGAGCCTGCTTGTTTTCCACAGGTGGGTGGGGGGAAATAATGAACAGAGCAGCCTCTGAGTCTCTACTCCTTTAAGAGTGGGGGCGGCAAAGGGAAGAGTAGTGGGCCCAGTGGAAGGAGGAGAAGCTGGGAAACAGATGAATCTTCTGAATGCCCTGGCAAACAAAGGGGACAGAAGCTGAGGAGCCCTGCAAAGAGGTAGGAGGGTACCAATAAACATGTAATCTTTGCTTCAAGTAAATAAGATACTCAACAAGCCATTTGTAGCCAATATTACCATACAGCTTCTCCATGTGCTATACTGCCCTTACCAAGGAGCAAAAAACATCTGTCATGCTCACAATATCTGTCTGCATCTTATCTTCCAATCAATGCATGTACAGTCATTTTGCTATGGTAGCACTGATGACCATTGTACAGGATGGGAAACTTTCCTCCAGTGGTGTAAACTGGCCCATTTTTCCCTCTAAATCTTTACACGTTTTAAAATATAATTGAAATGGCTTTGCTCCCCTTGCCTTTGAAAATAGCCATCCTAATGCAAAGCACTGCAGAAACCTTACTTTCTGAACAGATCTCAGCAGCATGTTGACTAAAGCACGGTCAATTGCTGAGCCTTGAGTTTTTGACTTGAAGTGTTACATTCTTGTGATAGGAAATAATGATGAGGGCTGCGAATCAATGCATTCTGTATGTGATGTGAATGTCTGTGAGCTGTTCTGCACTCCAGAAACATTGTATCTGATGCGTGTTAAATCAATTGGTAATGTAAGTCAGTACTGAACATTTTCTCTTTTTACCTTTTAGTTCTATGCCACTGTTATGATTTTAAAACACTTCTCTGAACACCGTAATGCAAGAAGATAAATCAAGGGCCAAATTATGTCCTTATTTGCATATGAGGAAGTCTCTTTATTTAAGCAGCAGTGACACAGGCAGGTGAGAGTAGAATTTGGGATATAGTGAAGAAGGGGAGGGCAGGCAGGCAGGTTTATGAAAAACTTTGTACAAACATAGAGCATCCTTGAGTTCAGCATGTAAGGTCTGAGGGAGTCTTGATTTCCTGCAAATGTATCTATATGGGATAATTATCAAAGGGTTTCTCTGTTCTCAGGGAAGGATTTGGGTGTTCTTTGTGGGGCACTTGGAGAACAAGGAGAATATTCAAAGCAGAAAATATGTGGTGCATGATGACCATATCTTCAATCTACTGTGAGTGTTGTCGCATGGGTGGAGTGTATTTTGTGAGTGGAGCTTGGAAAAGTACCCCTGCTTGCTTTTTTTTTCTTTCTTTTTTTTCTCTCTCCTTTTTGTTCTCCGTCCAATACCCTTTGGTACTGAGGGCCAACTGAGACAGTACAATGGACTGTCTAATGCATGAACTGTCAGAAAATCCTCAGAAATAGATGGAGGAAGGCAGTGTAGAACTGGTCCCTTGTTTCAAAAAGCGCTATAAAAACAGCTTTTCTTGTGCATGAATGAGCAGGAGAGGAATGTGATGCAGCTAAAGGATGGTTTCTACACATGACCAACATTTTCAAAAGCATGAGGATAAGCAAATAGCCATTTGGGCCCCATCTAGAAATTCAAGTGGGCACATAGGGGATTTTCTAAGCTTGTGTTTGGCTATCCCCAGGTTACCTGAGCACTCAATGTGATTTTTTAAAAGCACTCATGAAAATGTGCTGGGTGCTCAGGGCTGATCAGAAATGCACCCTTGGTGCATCCATTGTTTTGCTTGATACATGTTGTGTTTTCATCTGTGCCAAATTCAGCAGACTGTCCTGAATAAGCTGCTATTTCATTTTTTTTTAATTTGTGGCAGGAGTACCTAAGCCTTGGATAGGTGTTCCTTCTTAGTATTGGCTACACCCAAAGAAATAATATGTAAGTTAGCAATTTACATACATAAATAATGTCTGGATGTCTAGTGCTGAGCAGTGTAGAGAAAACTCTTTAGATACCCCTAGATAGTGGTCAAACCCACGTGACTTGGGCAAGTGCAGGAGATGGGAAGATGACAAAGGATGAAGGAGGCAAAAGAAACTCAGCTACAAACACCTAGGAACAGAGGCTGTGGGCTCAGGTGATGAATTGGTTAAATACTGCTGAGCCCAATGGCAGGACATAGGAATTGGGATGTTTTAAGATAGTGAGCTATCACAGACATCATTGTGTCACCGTATTCGTGGAATATGATGTGCTCTCTGCTCTGGTCCAGTCAGAGAAAGAGAGAGTTGCAGTTCACAAGTCCAGTACAGGTAGGAATTTCTGCTTGCTTTAGTATTGCTAGCTCTGTCTATCACTAGTGGATCTAATGACTATAATTCTACAGATCACAGAATTGAGAATCCTGCAGGCATAAGGGGGACTGGCTGATGGAAAAACATTACCTTATGGGTCCACTGAAAAGATCCAGAGGCAAGGATGTCAAGTGCAGAAGTGACCCTGAGTGGGACAGAGAGGGCATGGCTCCTTTGATTCAATCTATTCCCCCTGCAGCTCATCACAGAGACCCTGGATGGCTTCAGCAATAGGCCATCACGTCTGCAGGAACTAAAGCTTAGTGAGGTTGAGAAAGGTCCTCTGAGACTCATGAGCCCTGTTAGAAGGTTAAAGGATGCCTCCTTTGAACCTCAGCCTTCCTTGCTCCCAACTACTTTTCCTGAGACAATATATGATACGCAGCCATGACATGAACAGGTGGTGTACTGCAGCCTCCTGGAACTCTCCCTTTGCCCCCAAACTCCAAATGACCCTTTCTTTGAAGCCTTGGCATATAAGCCCCAACTTGCCAGGGAAGGTTATGCTCCTCACAATCCCCAATGCCAGGATGTGCCTGAATAGTAATTTAAGCCCTGTTCCAGTCTGATTCCTGAGTCTATATGGCTTTTCCTCAAAATTAATAATGCTTCTGGGATGTGCCAGAGGTGCTGTAAAATCAGAATGGCTTCTTCCTAGGAGGAGTTAGGTGAGTAGTGTGGATTTAGAAGAGGTGATAGAAGTAAACTTTGGGATATGGCTTGATATTTTTTGTTCACAATGCCAGAGGAGAAAAGTGGGGGGAAATTAAATGATCTGCCTTCCCCCCTTTTGCAATCTTTTTTGTAGTAAAATCAATTATCCCCATTCTCTGTCCCCAAGGGAAAAAAAAACAGTTTGCAGGTCTGAGAGTCTAGTGAGGTCTGATTAAAGCCAGTGACAAATTTATATTTATAAGCAAGACAAAGATGATAAAAATGAATCCAAAAGAAGCCATATTTCTGCATTTGAGTTATCATTGATTTGATTAGCATAAGGTAGTATCATTAGATAACTTTTCTGCAACAATGCAGTGTGGAAGGAGTGGGTAACTACCTACCCACTTAAAAGAAAGCATATTAGAGTAAGTGTATGGCTGAATATACTTTACAGTAACAGAGTTAAATATTACTTATATGATCATAGGAAACATTTTTGTTCTGCATGTTTTGTAAGGTATCCTGTATCTCAGCAGTGAAATGTATGAAGAACTTATTGCCTAAATTCACTGGTAGTGTAAATTCTCTTAGCGCCATTAAAATCAATGGATGCACCAAATTACAGTGGGAACACATTGGCCCTACCTTCGATGATAAGGAGAGGTAATTCTATACATTTGAGGGAAATGTTGTTCTGTGTTGATTGTTTCCCTTTGCCCTTTTAAGTGGCAGGTGAGGTCTCCTACAGATCCTTGTTCCATAAAGCTTGCAATTAAACTCCCCTGTAAATACTGGTTGCTTTCCCCTCACAGCTGGTTTTCAATGAGACAACCTCAAGAAAAGCTAAAATGTGTATCAATCTAAAATTATTATAATCAACAAGGAAGAAATTGGTTAAAGGGATATATATATATATATATATATATACTTTCAAATATAAGCAGTATCAGCCAGAAAGCAAAGCACTTTTCCTTTTTGCATAGAACCATAAGCATTTGTAAAGTACACACAGAAGTCATACTTTCCAGGAACCTAAGAACCTAAATATATAAGGTAATATCCTAACTGCGAGTCCAGGTTAAAATCTAAGAGCAGTGAAATGACTAATCTTCAAAGGAAACATCATATAGGCCTCAGCTCAGTAAAGCATGTATCTAACTACTCCCTAAAGTTAAAGCATATGCTTAAGTGCTTTGTTAAATCAGGGCCAGCCATAACTGGTGGAAATAGTCTTCACCTCTATCCTGTTTTGGCTTCTGTCATAGGACATGGGCTCTCTGAATCTGTACACTATCTAACTGGTGCTTACCATCTTCTATCTTTTTTCATTGTTTCTTTTGTGGAATCCTGATGTACTGATTGTTCCATAATGGGTGTTCTAGAAATGAATGTTGTAAAAAATAATTGGTAATGCCATTAATAATTAGTAAAGCTGGTAAAAAAACAATAATTGTTTTCAGTTATTTATTTTAATCAAAATACAGAAAATGCTGATAATTTCTAATGATTAAGGACTTCTGAAAGGGAATCTTCATCTTTCATTCAAATATAGCTCACAGAACTAAATGTCTGTCAGCATTACTGGATGACGTATTTGTTGCCTTTTCATTCTGAAAGCTGCAGCTCAGTAACCTGTTCCTGAAAACCAGTATTGTGGAATTATAGCCAGTATCGTGTATATGAACATCAGTGAAACCTTCACTACAGAGCTCTCCTTGTGCTCTCCTGGTATGTGGGAACCCAGCTTCTTCAAAACCACTGGGAAGTCAGTCAGGAGTTGTAGTTAGTACTCAGCGAAACTGTGGTCTAGAATGAATATGTCAGTCCAGCTGGTCCATCATTATTTTTTACCAATACTATTTGATATATAGGGAAGAGGGCATACAAGTATAGAAATTGTAGACCATTTTAGAGGATAGAACTTTTGGACATCATCAGCACCTAATATGTCTGCTTTGGAAACATATAATATATTGTCAGTAGCTACTCCACTAATATTTTGATCCACCTGGATTCTTCCATCTTCTAAAACTTCTGCGGACTAGATCCTGAGGCAGCACAAATCAGCCAGAAAGCTCTCCTAAAGAGGCAGCTGGAGTAGTCCCTTGATGTAGGGGAATCCAGAAGAGGCATTAGGCTGGCATGGCCCTCACCTCTTTAAAATGCATGGTGACTCATGTGATCACATTTTGTAGGATGTAAGTTAATACTTAATATATTTACAGAACAAAAGAGAATGTACAAAACATTAATCAGCTCATTGGGTCTGGGAAATTACACTCAGCTGACAAGTATAAACATAAACAAATTTCATTCCTAGTTCACATTGTTTTTCCACTGAGGAAAAAACTAAGGTTCAGTCCCTAGAATGCTCAGTAAGGCACACTGACTGACAGTAAAGAAAACATACAACTATGGCTATGCTACATATTTGGATGAACACTGGCCATGTTGACAGAAACGCAGATCGATATGTTTGTACACTAGAATAATGGGGGCGGGGGCAGGAAGCGGTATTAAACCTAGTGCACTGATAACAAAGATGCCTTCAAAATGACAGAATCAGATTTTAGAATGGTGGTCTTTTTTCAACCCAGTTGTTGGAAGCAGGGCCGGCTCTACAGTTTTCGCCGCCCCAAGCAGCGCACCGAATTGCCGCCATGGGCAGGGGGCAGTCCATGTGCCCTTAGGGCGGCAGGCGCGTTTCCACGGCGGACAGCTAAACATAGAAGCTGCTGCTGCCGAATTGCCACCGCCGCGGAAACGCGCCTGCCGCGCTAAAGGCACACGGACTGCCCTCCTCCCCCACCTGTGGTGGCAATTCGGTGCTGCTTGGGGGCAAAACAGGGACTGCCGCCCCTTGCAGATTGCCGCCCCAAGCACCAGCTTGGAATGCTGGTGCCTGGAGCCGGCCCTGGTTGGAAGATATGTATTTAAAAACAAAACAAAAGTTCTGAAACGGGTGTCATGCTAAACCCACTTTCTGCTGTTACAGTCTAAGGTTAGTGGCAATGAAATCAGTTGGATTACTCCTGGTAGTAAAGTTAAGCAAGCATGTACGTAAATCTTTTCAGGATTGGGACCTAATGCACTGACTGGTTCAAGTTCATGTTTGTTTTATCCTTTTCCTACTTTTCTCCCAAGCACACAGATAACATTCAGAACAAACCCTTGATGTAGTGATCTCATTCTAAGCATGACCTTTATTTTGGTGACTCTGTTGGCTCTTGTTCTTGTAAAAATTCAAATTTCTCTTTGGTTCACTGGTGCAAACATGAATGTTTTCTTCGGATTTGCTCTTCATTGTAAACCCAGTGGGCACGTTCAGGCTTCTGATGGAAAGTGATCCCACCAGAGGAATAATCAGAAAGCTTGTAAGCTTTGAGGGGCTTGTTTGTCTCAGCTCCTGCAGAGCAAACAGCTCACAGCAATCAGAGTCAAAATCCAAATCCAAACTAACAACATTTTCAGTGTCTTGTGCTGCAATATAAAATAGAGAGAGACAAACAATAACAAATTCAAAGTTCGAATCTGATTTAAACTTTCCTAAAGTTCATGGGTCAGGTGTGCCCATTAGAAAAATAAGGGCCAGTTTGGGTATAGATCTATAATTCCCCACTGTTCAGATTCAGAATTTTGCTTCAGTACTATCCCTAGCATAAAGAAACTAGCAAAGAGTCACAGAAGAAATGTATAAACTACAGTCATCCTATATTGTATTATTATTTTTGTGGCTTTCAAGTGTGGCTTCTTAATTTGAATCCATCCAAACAGGAATGAAGTTGTTTAATCTCACTGCCCTCCTGCAAATCCATCATTAAAACTCTTGGAATTCTTGATGCCTACAACAAACCTGACAGCTGTTAAGCAGCTGGCATGCTGAGACCGCGGCTTATCATCCTGACCAATGTTATCTCATTGTTCCCTTGTACTTGTCTGTGTCTGTCTGTCTCCACCTGTTATCTCCTTTGTTATACCTAAATTGTAAGGTGCCTGGGGCAGGGACTGTCTTTTGTTGTTCTATGTTTGTGCCTGGTACAATGGGATCCTGGTCCATGACTAGGAATCATAGGCACTACTACAATACACTCTCTCTCTCTCTCTCTCCCCCCCATAATTTTCAAGTAACAAAATATGCTCATTGTGCAGCAGTTTCTGAAGTTCCTGACTAGAAAAGAAAAAAAACAGAACAATATAAAAACTTTGGGTGGATGTTTTATCAAGTTAAACTTTATAATGTCACAGACCTTTCATTTAATTTGCTGCCATCCTTAGAATACAGCAAATCTATATGTGTTAACAGACAATTTAGGTTGTTTGGTCTGTAATCAGGCAGCTGTAATACTGAAGATAATGCACTAGTGAACTCTAAGCTGAGTAAAGGTTTGGTGGTAAATTAAAAAAAAAACCAGCCAGTCCACACATTTTATTGTCATGACCTTCAAGGTTAGAGACAGATGAACTGAGAAGCTAGTTACATATTGATGTGAATTTTTTTCTTTTAAAATCCAAGGCTAGTGTCTAGAAATTTCAAAATTAGGATACAGCTTCTTATCTCTGCAGTGAAGTGTCAATAACCTTTGTCTCAGCTTATTGAATATACTTTCTGAAGAGCATTATTAGGTTTTATTATTTCCATTGTTTTAGATGATAATTTCTGTATCCTTTGGTTTAAATGGTTTCTGGTAAATTTCTCAAGAGTATTGTTTGATTTCACCCCACAAGAGTGAAGGAAAACAGGGCATTAATGGCAAAGTGTTAATCTACTGTGTCATTTATTCTTTGATAAACCATTTTAGTTATACTTTATAAAATCACAAAGCAATTTATATTTGTCACAGAGGAAATAGGCTTTTGTGTCATATTACTTCTCTGATTAGATCATGAATTATACCAACCAGGCATGTATTTTAGATGGGATGCTTAGTAAGTGGAGCAGAAGATTTTTTTATCAGTGAAATCAGTATAACATTTGAGATTGTATTTGTTCTGTTCAGCACAGAAGAAACTATAATTTAAAGCTTTGACCCCAGACCTTAATACCTGTACTGCATTTATAAATAACTGAAACTATCAAAATATTAGTACAGAGCTCTGCTATTAACACCAAACATCCTGGGGGGACAAATTCTGAGTGTCCCATTGAGAGTCTTTACTTGGGCAAACTTACATCTTGCACTGAAGGGTTAAATCTTGCTTTTTTTAAAAATCAGTGGCAGAACTTCCATTGATTTCAATGGGAGTGGATTCTGACCCCAAGTCAAATGTTGGGGCCAGATATTTTCAGGTATTTGGGTGCCTAACTCCCATTGATTTCAGTGGATATTAGGTCCCTAAATACCTTTTAAAAATCTGACATTTGGTCTGTTAGCAATGCCTTTAGAAGCAAATAACATTTGGAAGATTTAATATGACACTTTGTAAGTTTCTTTTGCAGCTCCAAGTATGTAAAAACAAATGATAGAACCTTCCTTACAAAAAATCTGATTGAGAATATTTCATTATCACTTTTGTTGTTTTCATACTAAGCATTTTAAGATGACTGATCTGAAGTAGATTAAAAATTGTTAACTCTACTGCATGTGTCATACAAATATTTTCATCCTCTCCTAATGTCCCAACAGCACATTTACATATGATATGCCAGCTAGATCATTTACTTTGAAAATCCACAGTCTTAAAAAGGCGTCATTTACTCAGCATGGGGTAATGCACGTAAAACTATCAGCATCAGTAGCCTTTTTGGTTTGAAGATTGTTGAAGAAAAAACTTCACTAATTGGAGGTTTAAAATTTGAGCTTTTGGGAACAAAAAATGGAAAAACCTCCTATTGAACCACAATCTTTATAACCACAGGGTTAATAATCAGTTTTCTGTAGAACCATGATAGCCCAGTGTCTGAAATAATTTCCCATGAGCCCATAGAGAAAGGTAAATAAACTCCAATAAGCTACACTGCCCAAAAGATAAATGCACAATCTATTTGATACCTACACAGAATTCTAAATCAGTGAAATCCCAATTTACCTTCACTATAAAACCTTTCCACTTATTTTTTTGAAAATATCTAGTAAAAACACAAAAGGGTCTTATTCTTCCCTTGATAGGAGAATGTGTGGCATCCAGTACTATTACTGTCAGTTACAAGAATGCACTGAGGGAAGAACAGATCCCTAAAATGTACTGAAATGTTTAAAGTGCACCTCTGTTAAGCATCCTTTTAGAAATAACACCATAAAATGATGTAAGGGCCCTGTTCATGGAAATATCACCTCTGCAGATACTCAGGAATTGAATGCTTCCTGGTATCTTTAGCCATGGAGGCTGCTGCTAATACTGAGGAGCTGTGGTCATTTCAGACAACCCCCTCCCACCAGAAGCAGAGTTATGGACTTTGACCAGCTTATTAGCCATATATAATGATTGGGGGGTTCATGGGAAAGAGCCCAGCACAAGGACAGGTGCTTCTGTGTCTGGCTGACAACTCAACAGCCAGGGAAAAAATGAATGTCAAATAGCATGAAAAGAGAACTTGGCTGACAGCTTCATTCAGGTCAATAGTACAAGGACCTGGCTGGGTGAGGAAACAGAAGAAAGATGGAGAGAAGAAAGCCCATTATTTCCTTCTGGGAACTGAATATAGGAGCCACAACACCATTGTCTGGTAAATGAGGAACCAATTCCCCTTGCCCAGCAGATTGGTAACTAGAAACAGAAGCTTTCCCCTCTTTTCTTCCAGGGAATTTTTTTAAGAGATAATGCCATGTTCTGATCTGATCTCCCTACCTCAGAGCAGTTACTTCAGCTCTGGGCCTGTGGGATTTCTTGTAGTCAGTAGGAACATCAGGAGAAGAGAGTAAGGGAAGGAATTTTCAGAGGGAGTGGTGGGGTATGGTAGGCAGTTTGCTCATGTACCTAGCTTTTCTCCACCCCACTATATCCTCCACTCTCCACTGCAAAAAAGTTGGTTTCCATTGCAGGGCAACCTTTGTACTGCATGTGGTTAACCCTCTGGAGATCCAGCATCCATGATATTGAAGGGGCTTGCATCACTCAGAAGACAGGAATTATTTTTTCTCTTGGATTGTTCCCGTACACTATATAAAAATCCTTCTTTTTCATGGTTTCATTTGGTTACATCTAAAACATGCTAGTTCTAATTGTTTTGCAATTGAAAATAGTCACTTTCCAAGTACAATTTTATATTAAAACTTGAAAAATGTATTGGGTATTTTTCTGGCTCTGTTATAAATTTGACTCATTCAGCAATGACAAAGTGCAGCATATTCTCTTTAATTCTGAGCAACAGATTTGGGAATCTCTGTCAGGGCCTCAAGAATCCCAAACTTTCCTTACTATGAATGCCATCCTGCACTGAGATGCACTGCCATGGTCCTCTGTGCCTGGGTAGAGACCTTTGACTTCACTAGAGACTCTGCATACGCAGGGGGTCTCTGCTAGCAGATGCTGATATCGGACTGGGACTTAATTACGCTTATCTTAAGCACTCAGATGACTCCCATTACAATAGCATCTGAGCACAGAGCGACTAAGGGTGGGATGCATAAAGATACTTAGGCACCTAAGTCCCTGTTCTAGGCTCCACTGTGAACTTCAAAACTCCTGCTAAACCCCAAACTCACTTAGTGTCTAAGTTTTCAGGGTAAAATCGCCCAGGGCCTTAGTTTCTGTGTCTGGGCCTGTGTACTGCTGCCTCCTTATAGGTATCTGAATACCTATCTTTTCCCAGTGATTTACAAGCTGGGCGAGCATAGGTATTTGGCTGCCTAAGTCACATGTGGCACCTGATCTGATAAGTGTGCTCAGAGGCCACCTACTGGATTGATTCCTGTCTAAAATCTGGCAGGAGGAGGAGCTAGTGATGCCCAGCTGTTACTGCATTCACCTAGCATGTCTGAGACCCAGGTTAAATTCCACTCTCTCTGCCAGAAGGAGTCTCTTCCACTTAATAGTCATTGAGCCAGAGAAAGAAGTAGGCAGAGAGAGAGAGAGTGTGGCTGTATAGTCTGGTGGTTAGGCCCCCCCACCTGGAAGGTGGGAGACCATGGGTCCAGCCCCCTGTTCCAATCACTGTTCCATTATTTATCCACAGTGGAAAAGTGTTCACAGGAGAGATGGAGGGAGATTTCCCCCTCCCCACAACATCAGATTGTCCTGATGGCTAGCTCAGTGATTAGAGCATTCTCCTGAGAAGTGGGAGAGACGTATTCAAATTCTTTCTCCCTGTGGGGCAGAGTGGGGGAATTGAAGTGGGTCTGTCACATCCTAACTACGTGCTCTAGCTACTGGAATAAAAATTGTAAGGTGAGACCCCAAGTGGTTTTGTGTGGAGCAAGGCAGCTAATTCATTACCTCAAGAAACAACTAAAGTTCATAAGCCACCTGACTTCAGGAGAGGGGTGCCTGGTTGTGGATTACTAATCAGAGCAAGGTACCTCCCTGCAGCCCAGTCTTAGGTGCCTATATTCATGAGAATGGCAGGGCTTAGCATACACTCCTTCCATCTGCATCTCCCATTGGCTAGCTTAGCCAGCTCCCTGCCTAGCACTCGGGATCACATGGTAAGGCACCTCGCTCTTCCCATGCATTGTATAGGAAGCTTGGACCTAGCTCAGGCTCTGTGGATTGCAGTGTTGTTTTTGTGGTTTTCTAGGAGCAGTGAGGCTGAGTGTCGCCAGGCCTGAAGTCCCTTTGTGTATCTGGCCCTAAGAGATTTCCTGTGTGACGTTGGGCAACTCACTGGGAGACCAAGGATATGAACAGGGTCTCCCAAGTCCTAGGCTACCCTAACAACTGGACCATGCTTCCTCACTACACTTTGCCTATCATGACCAATATTGGGATCATCATCATTCCGCCTGCACAATAGATGTGGCTTCCAGATGGAATTCACCTATAGTGAGATATTCAGGACAACTATTTCTTCCAGGAACTCAGGCACTGCCTCTAAAACACTCCTAACCCACACATATGAATGTTAAAATTTGAGCTGCTCTCAACAGCAATGTAGCCTTTTTTCTCTCAACCCTAGCTCTGAGCAAGCCAACAGAGAAACAAAGTCAAACAAGGAGGAGGAATAGTGCAGTTGCTGATGAAAGTGTATTCATTCACCAAGCTCATGCTGCTGCACGTCTGTCTGTGTATATAAAGGTGTGCCACAGGATTCTTTGTTGCTTTTACAGATCCAGACTAACACGGCTACCCCTCTGATACAGTGCAGTTATTCTCTCTTCTCCATGTGTCTGAGAATCTCCCATAGGTGTGAGTTCACAAGCATGACAACCAGCCTTTCTCTTTTCTTAGAAAGCTTGTTAAAGTAATAAATCTTAACAATCCTCTTCAGAGTCTTCTCATTCCCTCGTGCCCTTCAGCTATGTTAATAATTTATTGTTATTTATCAAAGCATAATTCTTACTCAAATTAACTTATAATTAATAAGCACTTGACATCTTCAAAGCACTTTACAAACATTTGATTCTCTCAGTACCCCTGTAAGTAGTTGCTGTTATTAGGGATGAGAGAACTCATTTTGGCTTACTTCAAACCTACTCAGATATAGTAGGTTTGGAAGTTCAGCTTGAACTCAGATATTATTGAGGTTGCTTCTTATTTGCAACCATAAGGGCAGTGGGGAAATAAGAGGTGAAAGAGAAACGTTTGCAAAGAGACTAGTAAGAAGATGGGACATGTGGAATGGCAAGGGGAGAGGGGGAATAGTGGGTGAAATATGTCCCCACTGAAATCATTGGCAAAACTTCCACTGACTTTGGTAAGGCCAGGATTTCACCCAGAGTGTGTACGATAGGGTACCCTCTTTTCTAGAATAGCTTAGGCTTCTGTTATTCTTGCTTTATAGCACAGGCATCCCTTTTGCACAAAGACCATATTTCTTCATTTAACTGAATCAGATTTTAAAGGGGAAGGTTCAATAACAGGAAAAAATAAGTCCCCAAAATTCAAATAGGTTTTGCAAATAGAAGTAGTCTAAGGTTTCTATAAAATCCCAAACTCTATGAGGTTTGCTCCCCAGTCCTCTGGTTGTTGTATCATCTCACGCCTGAGAAAAGTAAGGCACAAAGACTAAGTGGCTTGCCCAAACCCACACCTGGAGTTGGATTGGAACAGAGGAATTTCAGGGTTATGTTCAGAGCATTAGACCCCTTTTTGAATGTCAGCTTCACATGTTGGCTGCTCTTTGATGACCATATATTTTGTCTGCTTCTCTTAAATTTAGATATCTTATATTTTAACTTCTCAGATATGGCTGCTTTCCAGGGCTCTGTTCAGCTTCTGTATATAATGGAGCTAGACATCACATGTCATCACCCTTCTGACTCTACAGCACTATTTCCAGGATATCTGTTTGGTGTGAAATGTGAGTGTTATTTTTATAAGCTGTTCATCTCAGCAGTCACCTCTGGCCTTCTTAGTGGAAGATGAGACAGAGGCAGCATGATAAAAGATACACATTTCCAGTTCTTTCATCTTAAAAGTCACACAGGAGCTTCATGAACATGATGTTAAGGTTTGGTAAGCCAACTTTTCTTGTGTCGGATAGCTCAGCTGCAGCATGAGTAATCAGGGGAGTAACCAGAATTCATTTACAATAAGCAAGACTGTCTAGTCCAGGATTTACCTGTCACTATCACAAATGGAGAGTATGTGTTAACAAACCCTAAACTAGATTCTGTGTGGTAGAGTATTCCCTTGACACTTGAACCATTAGCTGATGCTTTGCACTTGTAATAGTCTCGGGTAAATCCCAGTTTCTTGGCCAAGGTTTCAATAGGTTTTAATTAATCTTCTGTGAATACTACAAGCCACCTTTTATTAACACACTATATGGATGTAAAACTCAGCAGCATGATAGTCAGCCAGCTAAAATAGGGGATATTCTTAGATGCCCATCAGTTAAATACATTGCAACTCCTCCGGAACAGACCATGTTATTTACTGCTGCCCTTGGACAACAGTAATGTATACACTTATAATCAGAGATGAACACAGTAGATATATCCTTATATTTGAGTTCCCCAGCACATGCAGATTCCTGCCATCTCATGGTTAGGTCCTGTAGTCTATCACTCATTGTGCTATCTAACAGAGGGTTGACGTTGCTATATATATTTTTGCACCATTCCTTTAAGTATCATCATTAAGGCTATGATAATGTCACGGCGATCACAGAATCTGTGACTTCCATTGACTTCCTTGACATTTTCTGGCCTGGGGCTGGAGCTCCCTGCCCTTTGGAGGGGGGGACCCTGCAACTGCGGGCGGCTGGAGGACCCTACAGCTGTCCAACTGCAGTGGGTGGCTGGCAGACCGCACAGCTGCCCAGCCACGGCTGGCAGCTGGGGGAGCCTGAAGCTCCCAGCTCCCCGGGGGCAAGGGGACCCCACAGCAGCTCAGCCACCTGGGCAGAGGGACCATCGAGCTCCCACCCACCACAGTGGTGGGGGACCCAGGAGCTCCAGCAGCAAAGGGTGCTGAACCTGCTTGCCCCTTTTGTCAGGGATATTTTTTGTGAAAGTCGGGGACAGGTCGCGGTCTTCAATGAATTTTTGTTTATTGCCCGTGACCTCTCCATGACTTTTACTAAAAATATCCCCATGACACAATCTTAGCCTCTATCAAAACCCAGTTCAAATAATAACTTCAGCTGTCTATTTTTTCTCCACATCCATATTTGAGCCTCCGTGATTGCTCTTCTCAGTTTTAACTGCTCATATCAAGGTCCCACTTTGTGACCACCATATGTCGCGTTGTGGATACAGATCAGGGCCTTGTAGCTGATAAGTTTGCCTCTCTAAATTTTCCAAAGGGAATACTTCTGAATGGCAATGTGTCACCCCTTCTCACTTCCCAAGGGAAAGAACATTTGGACTCTAAAGCATTCCCAGCTCCTGCTTTCTTATGGTATAAGGCAAGAGGTTGCCTTGATTAGGGAAATTTGCACCTGTTCCATTGATGTATAGTTACACATGTGCAAAACCCAAATATAGGCACATGGCACAAGGGTAAAGTAGATCTTGCACCAGGGCAATTTACCCACTTCCCATTGTACATGCTCAGTTTTGCACTAGTGTGGTACATCTACATTGGGACTTTCTGCCCATGTAGCTACACAGCTGCAAGTCTTTCTGCTACACCCACCACATACCCCAAAACACCTGCTATAGACTGGAAAATAAAGCTCTCCCTCTTGGAAGTGTTGAACAGTGTCACTAAACCATTCACCAGATTTTCTGCTCTCTGATAAGAGGAGAACATTTAACGCCCACTTTTATATTACACTGGTGTAAACATCTACAACAGGTTGGAGGCAACAAAGCGCCAGGCCCAATGTCTTCATCTCATATCTTCACTTTTTTATCATGAATCATGGTAATCCCCATTTATACTACTGGTAAATGTGGAAATAACTTGATAGGACTGTGATTTATTTTCTTTTAATAATAGGGCCCTTGAGAGATGAGTTGAAACTACTTAATTCACTAGTTCTGGTGCTCAAAAATATGCTCTCAGATCTCTTCTTTTGATGTGTTTTATTTTTTGATAGCTTCATTATTTTATTAAATATATTTTGATTTGGCACAAACATCATATTCAAGGGTTAGAGGTTGGTGAAAAACTATTGCTGTTGGCAACAACTCAGTGTATTAATTTCAGAAAATATGAAGGATTTCTGGCTTTTGTCTCAAACCTTTGTCCTTCTTTTCATAAAGGAAGACAATGGCCCCAAGCATCCTTAATGTTATCGATGGGCATAAGTGTTTCCAGGATCAGGCTCTATGAGTCCTGTGTTTGAAAAAAGTCCAGCAACTAGGGACACTTGTGGACTAATGACTATCTCTTTTTGACCACTAGTTGTCCAGGGACAGAGCTGCACTATAAAATCCTACAGTTTTAGCTAATTTTCCTTTCATTAAATAGGTCTTTGTTTAGGATTCCATTGTTGTCTTGATATGTGGATTTTAGACAAAAATTTACAGGTGTTGAATCCCACATTCATCATTCATAGGTTTTTTTTTCTGTCTTGCCCCCTTCATAAATCAATGTTAGCACATTAAAAAATAAAATGGAATAGATTTTTCATCTCTATAGACCCAAACCAGCTCCCATTGAAGTCAATGCAAAACTACAATTGACTTTAGTGAGAGCTAGTTCAGTTGCTGTATGTTGGTAAACAATTAGTTTATTGCAGAAGATGTAGAATATATCACCAATAACTCATCCATCATGCAGAGTTATTTTCCCTTGTTAACTAATCAGTGATTAGTATGTCCTGAAACAGAACAAAGCTGCATTCTCAATGACTAAATCCATAATGCACATTTAATTTTCTTCTGAAGTTTACTTGTCAAATCTTTCAAACATAAACTTTCCTTCAGTACACAAAACTAAACTGGTAAAATTACACACACATACCCCCCCAAAAAAGAAAAGAAAAGACAACCCCCAACACCCTTCACTGTGGAGATTTACTTAGAAATATGAGTCCCTTTACTCATTTTTTGTGGTCTGCTTACACCATACAGAACTGGAAAATCAAAGATGCATGCTCCACCTTATTTATTTTCTTAGCACTCACCAAGGTAAGCAGTGAATCCAAAGCTTTGATAAGGTTATTACTATAATACCTCCAACACACCATTAGTCAAAGTTCTGTAGTTCTATTCATCATACACAGTTTGCTTTAAAATGTAAATGTAGCAAAAGGCATGGATTCTTTCTCCATTAACTAACTGGGATCAAAAGAATTTCACATTCCCAGGTGGAAATCATAGGAAGTTCCCTAACACTTTGTGTCTCATAAGGTACATTGTAATCAAGGGAGCATATTCATTTGGGGCATAATTTCATTGATGTATTGGAATTACACCTGAGAAATGTTGCCCACTAGTTTTACATGCATTTAGCACTCAAACAATTTTAAATTAAATCGGTTCGTGAAAGGTTCTTTGTCCATTTGTGTTGCATGGGCAATAACAGTGAAAGTTTCCCCAGGTATGAAATTTAGCTCCTGGTCCATTTGCTTAGATTATCAGTAACCCTGCAAAATATGGTGGTGATTTGTGGAATCTGTCTACAAAGAACAGAAATGATACATTCATTTCATATATAGTCTACCAAACAGCTTTGATTGGTTCATGAATTGTGATCATTACTAGTTTGGTTGTATTTGAACTCACAACTTAGAAATGAAATGTTCTGTTTATCCCATTATCAATCTCTTGAGCCATTCAAGTTCCTTGCTAATCACTAATATTTCATATATTAAATTATTCACCATATTTAAAATATTCCTAAAACAGAATGTATTGGAGTGCATGATATGCAAAAAAACAAGCAACTGGAAAAAAAGGGCTTTAAAGATTAAAAATAATCACTTTTCAGTATTGCTTTTTCTTTTGGATGTGATCTACTATGGATAAATTCATTTAAATAAGTTTGCAAAAGGGTATTAGAAAGTTACATTAAAAATAGGACTAATTTATACAAAGGTCTGGGAAGGAAGGACATCTTGAGTGCAGTGAAACCTTACTCTGTCATTCCTATTATCTTCCATGATGATCATCATTTTCATTTTCATTATCATTCATTATTTATTAATATTGGAAGCATCCACTGGATTGCAAATAAGTTCCTAACAATGTATCATCTGTTTTGCATGTCACATTTTTGCTCTTTGGTGGTTGCCTGTATTTTTTAAGTCTTTTATGCATTTCAACTCAACCAATCAGAAATACTATGAAACAGTTAGTAAAGAAACTGGCAACTTTGTTATATTTGTTAGAATCCCAGGCTGTGTCATCTTAACCCAGGTTTATTAGGTCTGTGTTTCCTGGGTAAGCTGGAAAATAACACTGACAATTACTTACTATAACAAATTATGAGACAAACTCAGCAGTCAAGGGCAATATTAAGGTGCTGCATGTGATTTTTGTAGGGAAAAGCAGAGGGCACCAGAGAGATCTCCTTTGCGCGCAGCACTAGATGGGCACTGTGAGCCTCTAATTTACAATAGTGGAAATTTGGCTTTTCAGTATTCACCAAAATCAATAGGGTTCTGCCCATTGATGCCTAGGCCTTTCCATGGAATTTTGGAATTGATCAGCTGTGGTGTTCAAAAGTTATCATGTTACAGACAGCCCCCCCCCAACCCTCTCCCTATGTGTCCCAATATTTTCTTCCTCTCATCTGGTCATCCTAAGACAGACAGACAGTGTCGCCGAGTTGAGAACAGAGCCTAAGCTCACTTGATACAACCAATTATGGACTAGATTTGTAGAAACCATCTGTGCAAATAAAATAACATTTTTTTAAAATCTCTCACTTTCCCTTCTCCCCAGAACAATATACTTTTGTACAAAGTGTGAGATCCAACCCAAAATAAATCAGAGCCTCTAAGGGATCTGCTTTGACTAATATAACTAATAAACATTTGCTGGGAAAAATCCTGTTTACTTTCACAGTTTGGCCAAATGACAAACCTTTATTCAAAAAACATATATAAAAATAAGACACATAGAGTTAGTTAGATGGGATGGCTATTGCAAATGTAAAATAATTAAAAATAAGCCCAACCTCCTGATTAGTTGCATCATCTTTTTCTTTTCTTGCATCTGTAAATCACTTCTGGTAACAATCCAGTAAAATGGGTAATGCACAAAACAAGTAGGATTGGGAATCTTTGTTTAAAAAATAATCCCTTCTATCTAAAATAAAATAAAGTTTCTTCTACAGCATGTATATACTGTAGTGGAAGGAATTAAATAACTCTATGGCATTGATTAGTTAGGCAAAAGAAGACTGAGACACATTGTTCTATTCAGAGTGCATTCAATTATTTGAGTTTTGGAAAAGGCTGAATGCTTGGAGGTTTGCACACACCCAATAAACATTTCACATAGGACAGTTAAACAAAAGCTTTCCTTCTGGAGGGAAATAATTATTTTAGATTTGCTAGGGCTACTTCTACATTTTCTCAGAAGGTCACATTGGAAACTTTTATAAACATTTCAAGCCAATATGCAACTTTTCCATGTATAATTCATTTTTGGTATCTTACATGCCTTTTCATTATGCTAAGTCCTAAACCTTTCAAATGATATTATAAAAACCATGATGAAATGAGTGCTCTGATATATGAGTCAGTAAGAACATTTGTGGTTTAGGATTTGAAAGATAATAGGAAGATCAACTTTTAATCCATGTGACTGCATTATCAGCTCTGATGCAATCTCTTAAAATAATACAACTAGCTTGCTGTGAGGCAGTTCTGGTTACTTTAGTACAATGCAACAATATTATTTAGCTAAGTCTGTTGATTACAAGAAATCAGCCAAGAAACCTTGAAATCTAGCTAAAACTATTATTATAAATATATATTCCATATAAGGCTGAAGAATTGTAGGGTGTATATTTGCAGTTAGGTGCATAGATGTAGGCATGATATTCAAAACATATCAGAATTATAACTCCATTGGTACTATATGATGTGGAGCAATCACTAAGGGAAGAATGCTGATCTTGTTTGTGCCTGTGTACATTCATTTTACCACCTGTGTTTATTCCATTGACTTCTATGCTATTCTGGATTTGCATTGTATAAGGCATTATTATAGTTTTTCAAAATACATGGAAAACTATGAAAAGGTATATTTTCAGTATTACTTCAATTGTGAGGCATTTTATTATATGGGTTTTATCAGAGAAAAGATGTAGCCCCAATTGTCTAGAGTCAGTAGAATATAGAGTTGGGAAGCATATGAAATAAATAACAAAGCAGAGTTGTTATAGTAATTATAAGCTAAATCTAAGGAGAGAACCATTGACATTAAAAGTGCTCAGCAGGTACTCAGCATGTCTAATCATTTGCCCCTTAACAAATAGAGAATTTCTGTTATAGACTCTGACTTTCCAGTTTCTGCATTTGCTCTCATCAGACACATGGTTGCGGCACTGTAATTTACAAGTTATAGCGAGTACATTCTTTGTAGGCATTTCAAGGATATACACTAAGTGACAGCTCTTGGATGATAAGTTGACAGTAAAGCTGAGCAGCAGTCTTTTTGTCTATAGATTCATGTTCTCTTTGGAGATGAGGATATCAAACAGATGTCAGTAGTGCATTTAGCTGTTTGCTAATAACAAGTGCTGCACTACTTTTCTGAACATTGGACAGCAACTTCAATTTCATGGTAAGACTATAGTCTGTGTAAAAATATATCTATTAGACCTGCCAGCAGCAAGCTTTTCTAAAGATCCAGTGCATGCTAGGGTCAAAGTCAGCAACAATAAGGAATAGCATTTGCCAAAATGTAACAACCAGTTTACTACCTGGTGCTGTATAGACAATAGAAGTCGAGATGCAAGGCCCATTGAAGTCAATGAAAAATCACTTCAGTAGCTTTTGGATCAAGCCCAAAAGGAATACAAAAGAGAAGGATTATTCCCCTTGCTGCATGTCCTGTTTGAAACCCAAATGCAAGCATTAATGGGTAGGTATGGCTACAGTGGGGTATAACCCTTCAGTGGTATGATCTGGTGGCAGCAAGCATTCTAAGGGTTGTGCTGTGGTTTATTTTATAAGGGGTTGATAGTGTTGATTATTTTCCTACTGTGACAAAAAAAAATCTTATACACTGACTTAATAGTGGCCAAAAGGTATTGCTTCCAATGGAAATAATTATCTGTGACCCACGGCAAGTTCCCACAATGGGGCAATAATACATTTGTATCACCACAATATGTATGTGTTGTTGGGTTTGTTTTTTAAACTGCCTCTATGAGTGAACAAATGCAACTGTTTCATTTTCCTGTTAAACGCCCTTCTCAGCCAAAAAATGGTTTTTAGCCATCTGGGATGTGTAAGCCCAGGAAGACCATATAAATTCTCAGTGCACCAGCATAATTTCTCCTACAGAAAGCCTCACAAGAGCAAAGTGAGCATTTTTAAAAAGTCCAACTCCAAGAAATTGTTGCTCCCTATTCTCAGCACATCCCTTCTTCCTAGTGTTTGGGCTGCAGAGAATGCAGCATGTTGTTTAAGTATATGGGCAGAGAGAGAGATCCCTCTTCTCTCCATCCCTTAATCCTCACTGAGGAGAAATCTTTGGCCTTTTGGGCCCTGTTAGAGCCTTGACTGAGTCCCAGTAGTGGATGGTCAGTGGTCTGTTATAACTGGACCTAACCTTTGAAACCCATGTACTTCCAATCCAGCTCAAATTTGGGCAGAGTCTAGACACTGTTTCTAGCTATAGCTTCTAAGGAGCATCTCAAGGTGCGGACCACCCATCTGGCACCCCTCCTTGGGACTCTTCAGTCCAACTTTCCTAGACTTTGAAACTAGTGCTGATCTTTCCTGTGATCTGTCCTTGACATTTTTAGGCCATTATTGTTACATACTCAAAATGTGGGTCACATTCTTAAAAATGGTGGTCACAGTGTCAAGAGAAGGACTCGACATGATAGACACTTGTACAGACGTTATACCAGTCTACCACAGGCTCCTCTTCATCTTCTGGGCTGTGGATCTCAGTTTCAGAACTGCAAATGTGGGAGAATAATTCAGGCTATGTAGCCCCCTTAACACTGCCTCCCTAGCAGATTGCATGGTGAAAGTGCCCTCCCTGTTTTCTCTTCCCCTTCCATTTGGCTAAGATGTCAGGAGAGGTATGTTGCATTCATCAAGCTCTGTGCATCTCCAGATTCAATTCCCAGTGGCCTGGTTGAGGTCCATTGGTAATACCCTAGATGTAGTCACAGACTCCATCCCAAGGATATGTTTGTACATATGATGCTGCATTCCTGTAGGGACCTATCCCCTGAGAATACATACCAGTTGTTGTGGATCTGGAGCTCATCTGGGCTATACAACTGCAGAGGAAATTATGGGCTAGATAGATTTTTATAGAGACTAAATGTTCTGAATTTGTTCGATCAGTGAGACTGAAATAATTCCCTTGCCCCGAGAAAATTATATTGGTTCATTCTGTCTCCGAGAAATATATGGCTATTATATCTAAATTAATCCACAAAGAAAATAATTAAAAATATTATTATGCATTCATACCGATGCATTTAATTGAAGTGTACGTGCATAGGTTTTGATCAACTCCTCATATTAATTATCTCTTATGAAAAACAGTGAGAAGTTATTCTAATAAATAAAAAATATGGACTGAAATGACTATTGCTACAAAAGTGTTGGAAGTGGTAAAATGTTTGAATCCTGAAAATTTATTTACTTAATTTACTAGTTCTGGGTGGTACGTGTAAAAAGATTTTATAGCAAACAAAACCATTCATGCACAGAACTTGCTAGAATGCAGCTTAACTATTCAGTTAGGCTTGAAATTTAACATATGCTAGGAATAATGTATTTTAGTAATAATGCTTTTAAAGCAGCTATTACTGCTGTACCAGAGCAGCCTAGAAATAAGAAACACTCACTCATCATTTCTGGAGATTATGGAAATAAAGCATCTGAAAAAACAGATGACAAATTTAAGGCTTTCATGAGGCTGGTTTAATTTTCTATCATTTCTCATTTTCATTACAATCATTACCCACACCCCAAGAGTGAATATCGCTTGTTCTCAGCAAAATCATACTGCTCCTTCTACAGGTTGTATACTAGAAGCTTTGGCTGGGTCTCCCTGCACTTTAATTAGTGACTTCAAAGGCTGCTCAATAGGGAATTCACCTTAATCCACTCTCTTCTGAATTCACTTGCAGAAATCACATTGCAATATTGCCCCTTGCATGTGTGCACAGGATGTTGGGAAGGGTGCAAAGAGTCATCTCCACCTCTTGGGTCCTCTGTGTAAGGGACAGACCCAGCTGCAGTGCCTGCACTTGGAGACTCAAAGCATCCCAAATGGGACAGTGAATATTAGGGGATTGGTAGGATCATCTCCACTGCACACTGGCCAGCCAGTTTGGCCAGGCACATAGAGGGAGCATGTGGTTCTAATGATGGTGATTCCCCTGCATATCAGTGAAGGCCTGGGAGACATGATGCCAGAACTCTCCTGGAGCAGAGAAGTTGCAAAGATCCTTCAGTGATGTTCTATATGCAGCTTCTCTGCTCCAGGAGAGTTCTGGCATCATGTCTCCCAGGCCTCCACTGATATGCAGGGGAATCACCAAATATGGGGAGCCCCAAATATGTACCCTTTGCACATCATTACATGACCCAGGGGGGTAAAAGATGGGGTAGGAATCCTGTTTCTGATCAATTAGTGAAGTCTGTTCATTTGAAGGCCTCTAAGATGAGGCAGAGGACCCAAATGCATGAAGAATGACCTCATCCCCTTTCTTCAGCCACCCACACAGCAAGAATTCCACCTCCCTCCCTCAAACAAGATGCCATCCCAGTGAATAAGTTAATGGGAGATGGAGGAGTATTCCTCTCATTCCTTTGTTAAAAGCAGAGGAGACCAGCTGCTCTCCTTGGCCTCAGAGAGTAGCTCTCCCTCATCTATGGCTAATGCAGGGAGAGCTCTCCCTCTTGCTTCAGTCTGCTTTAAGCATTCTCCCTTCTACCTCTCAAACCTTGTCTTAGCCATGTCTGCAAACTCTGAGAGATATCCACTTGAGTAAGCAGATCTTATACTGGCTGGCCTTCTCCTCCTGACCCTTCGTGGTGCCAGCAATATACTTTTTCCTCTTCGTTTCTGTTCTCAGCAGTTAATACTGCTTTCCAGACTAACAGAGGAGGTAGGACCTATGTGTGAGACGGTGAGGAGGAGAGGGACAATAGATAAGACGTTCATGTGGGGGAAAGAGAGAGGTCCTTTCCAAGATGTAGTGAGATAGGCTGGGCTGGTTTCTGTCCAAAAAACTTCCCAACCCTGCCTCATCTCAAACACCTTCTAACTCATCTTCACCAGAGCCACCTCTGGTGTTCCATCTGAAATGTGGAAAAATAGTATGTGATCATGTAATTAAAGTCTGTCGTATCATGCATATGCACAAGGGGAGTGAGTTAAGGTTACACAGTGCTTGACTTTGCCACTTTAATTTTCTTTTAACACCGGGTCCAATCAGGACTGGAAACCCTAGTGACAGATGTGGAAGTACTTGGTGGGGAATATAAATCTTTACCCCCAAATGTGTGTTTATGTATGGGATTTCTGAGAGAGAGGTTTGGAATGTCATGGGGAGAAGTTATTTTGGGGAAGTTTTATGTACTATAGAGGAGGTCGGACTAGATGATCTGCCCTTGAAATTGATGAAGACAGTTTTCAGCAAACTTCCCTACAGACACAAGCCCAGTGATTATAAGCCATTAAGGCTGAATGTGTCTTTTTGCCCAACAGTGGAGCAGTCATCCCCAGGGTATTAGCTTCAAGGGCTGAGTTGGCTCAATGGGAAAAAACAGTTGGAGGCTATGTCTACCCATGCATGCTTCTTGGGTACTTGTCCATGTACTGCTAGCACATGTCCCATTCCTGCACCAAGTGTTGATATTTGCTGACCTGGGTATGAGTTCACACTGTGGACAGGGATATAACCATGTCCACACTACCTTTTTTGGTAAGTGATGGTAGTGCTACCATTTCAGGGGTGGTATCCCAGAGTCTTCTATGTCACAGGAGACACTCTGGGAACCTCCTTGCTGGTACTTTAAGCCTCCTTCATGGATTTGGTGATGGCAGCTTCTTGTCATCTCTCCCTGCTGCCAAACTGCATTGGAGATACAGAGAAAATGCATGATGATAGAGTTCTGCTCCTGTTTCTGCTTGCCTGACAAAGGTTCATGTGACACAGTACTGGGTACAGGATGCAATTGGTCCAGAAAAATTTGAGATGGCGAAGAGGAAGTCTTAAAATCTCTTTTCCTGATCAGTTTCAGATTGGTACCAGCAAGTAATTTTGGAAGAACTTGAAGAACTTTAAGTTAGAGTTCATCAGGTGCAAGAAGTGTCTCCTAACCCCTCATGGGAGTAGAGTCATAAAGGTGTCAGAGTGGAAAGTTATGGCCCCAAGTATAACTGAGATGCCAATATTTTAATATGAATAATAAGGGACATAGCCTATACAGAATTTTCCCAAATCATAATATAAGGTAATCTCCATTCTATCATCTTTGTAATATGAGTTGATGATATGAGAAAGTTATCACATAGATGTGATATGATTATACTATGGTTATTCAAAACTCTAGCAAGACACTTTTCAGAAATGAACTGATCCCTTTTTATATTTCTCCCAAATACTTCACAATCAGCTAGCAGGGTAACATAAGCCTTCCATAAATTAAAAAAATCTGTTTTCCTATTAAAATATAAGGAAAAAATGAAGAGCCGTTCAAGACCAGCCACTGAAGAACTATAATGGATAATATATATATATATATATATATATATATATATATATATATATATATATATATATATATATCCCTCCCTTCCTATGTAGCTCCAGTCATATATTCTGATCTACAAGAATTCATAGGCCACAATTCTGCTTTTGACTGCACACAGGCAAACCACTGCAGAGCACCAAGGATTGGGAGGTCAGTATTTAGAGACTTCAAAACATTTCTAACTGCATGAAGGCTTTTGTGATGTTGTCAATGCCAGACATTTATTAGATGCTACTACCCCAACTCAGTAAAGCATTTAAGCATATACTTAAGTTCCATTGGTATGTGAGCAGATGCTTGAAGTTAAGCACATTTACTTTGCTAAATAGGGATGGACTGCAGAACTGGGGCCTTGTGGAAAATCAACTGCATCCTTTTTATCTGTGAACTTAATTAGAATCTAAATATTTGGAGTTGAGAAGCAATTGCATTAACCTACCTATTACATTATTTTGTCCTAAAAAAAAAGACATTTCACAGCCATCTGTATTTAATTGTGCTTCCATCTTCTTTAGCGACTCTGCGTTTTTTTTTCTAGCCTAGAAATGTGAGAAATAATTACAGTATCTAATGAGTGTTATAACCTAATGTGGAAGAAAATTTTCAAAACCATCTGCAATTATGAAAGCTGAGGATTGTACAGTAATTCCTTATTCTATATTGCAGTGCACTTTGTGCAGTATGGTCTGTTTAGTACCCACTTATGTCTAATATACAGCACACGTTGTCAGGCTCATATTTTAAAAGGGGTAAGCATTGATGGAAAAGTAAAACTGAAATTACTTTCTGAATTATTTAGAACAATGACAGGAGGTAAAAACTGCTTAGTAGTTTCCATCGTGTACATAATGCATCATGATCAATAAATGCAAGCTCTCCTTAACTTAAACCCCAAATTTATAACAGCATTAATAAAGAAGTATGAAATTGCTTGGCTTCATTACTTATTCAAATACTCTGGAAAAAAGTATATTTTAAAATTAAATGCAACCAAATTTCTAATGGAGCCTCCAGAAATCATGGAATACATTACAAAATGGTTGTAAATATATACTATAATCCCCATGTAAGGTTTAAAAGGATGCTGTAGTAAAAGTATGCTCACTTATACCAAATTGGTTGAAAAGAAATCCTGTCTGATTATTATAAGATGACTGTCATTATCTAATAAAAGTATTTTAAGTGTGCAAAGTACCTAGCTATTAAATAGCTTATTTATAAAAGTACAGGAAGTTTCTAAAAATTCTTCTCAGTCAATCATCGACCAAAGAATAAATAAATAAATAAATATGGGAAGACTATGAGACTGTCTTCAAGCATATGTCATGTCTTTTATTATGACTTTGTACAGCACTTAGTACAATGGTACCTCAATCAGGATTAGAGCAGCTAGGTACCATTGTAAGGAAAATAAATAATTCTGATACAATTTACAGTGGCTTTTCACTGGTGTAACTCTGATCACTGGAAAAGGCATTGAAATCAGGCTTTCTCAATTTTTCTTCTAACCTACCTTAACATCACAAAGGAGGCAAGATAGCACTACAACTCTCTTTAATTCATTTAGTCACCAGAAATGAGTCAGTTGGTAGTGTCTTTGCTTCACTTGGCTTTTTAAAAATTGTTAGTTTTGCATTGTAGTGCAACATTTTAAAAGTCTGTAAAACAAATCTATTAAAATGACTGTGATCCCTGACATAATGGCATGCAGAATCTCAAATTAAATATGACCTATGCAGCACAAATGAATGTCGTTTCAAACTTCTCAGAGATTAATTGAATTCAGCCGGCTAATATTGTTACATTGTTATAAGAGTTGGAAACATTGAACACTTGGTTTCTCAATTCGCAAGTATTGCCAATCAGTGGGTGATGCAGAAGGATCTGGGATTGACAACATTTTAGGACTAGGATGCGAACATTGTTTTGGCTCAAGAGAAGTAGACTGAAATTTGGTCTAGGTCTTCACTGCCTGTTTCTCAAACGCTGATCGCTATTCTTAAAACTGTTTGAACTGCTGTGTAATTCCACAGAGCTAGTCTTAAATATAATATTCTCTGTAGAGATGGTAACTCTCCAAGTACCACACAGCACATAATATTTGAATGCATCTTTGTCCAAGGGTTGTGAATTTAGGTCTGGGACATAATTTAGAAGCTGCTGAATATTAATCTGTATTAGAGAAAGCAGATAACAGTGCTATCATAAATCTGGATGCATTACTAGTTAACTATGGGCACAATTTGAGGATGCTGATTGTTAATATCCACTATAATTAATGAGATGCTGGTAAACTTTCTGATGGTGCCTTAACACTGCTCAAATTACAAGTATGAGAAAAATTGCAAAGAGGAAAAATATTAAAAATAATACACAAAATGATCTTATTTAATATTTTTACATGGAGCCAGATTTTTTTTATTAGAACATCTCTCTTAACAGCCATATGCCTACATAATTTACAGAACTAAATAATATAGATGCTGTATATTATCTTGTAATTTCTAGCATCCCGCTGATATTATTTAAGAAGCAATAGAGCAGATACAGTTTTCAAGAGAGGCCTGGAATGAGACACTTCAGTTCTGGATCTAGGTAACCTTGCCTACTAAACAGGGTTGCCAACTCTCTAATCCCAGAAACCCTAACACTCTTGCCCTGCCCCTTCTCCTAGGCAGGGACGCCCAGAGGGGGGGGGGCAAGTGGGGAAATTTGCCCCGGGCCCCGCAGGGGCCCCTACAAGAGTTTTTCGGGGGCCCTGGAGCAGGGTCCTTCACTCGCTCCGGGAGCCCTGGAAAACTCTCGTGGGGCCCAGGCCCCCGAAGCTGCTTCCTCTCCCGGTCTTCGCCGGCGGGGAGTCCTTCCGCTCCGGGGCAGAAGGACCCCCCGCTGGCGAATTACTGCCGAAGTGGGATCCGCTGCCGATGTGCAGCCTGGTCTTCGGCGGTAATTCGGCGACAGGGGGGGGCCCCGCCGCGGGTCTCCGGGGCACTTCGGTGGTGGGTCCCGGAACGGAAGGGGCCCTCGCCACTGAATTACTGCCGAAGACCCAGCTGCACTTAGGCACTCCGGGGCACTTTGGCGGTGGGTCCTGGAGCGGAAGGGCCCCCCGCCACCGAATTATCGCCAAAGTGGGGGCCCCCCTGCCACTGAAGACCCCAGGCCCCCAGAATCCTCTGGGCGGCCCTGCTCCTAGGCCCTGCCCCCGCTCAATCCCCCACCCTCACTCACTTTCACTGGGCTGGGGCAGGGGGTTGGAGTGCAGAAGGGGTGTGGGCTCTGGCCTGGGGGGTGGGGCTGAAGGGTTTGAAGTGTGGGAGGGGGCTCCGGACTGAACCTGGGGCAGGGGTTGGGGTGCAGGGAGAGGTGTGGGAGTTTGGGTGTGGTAGGGGGCTCTGGGCTGGGTGTGGGCTCTGGGAGGGAGTTGGGGTGCAGGCTGGAACCAGGTGGCTCCCTGAAGTGACTGGCATGTCCGGCTCCTAGACTCAGGGTTGGCCAGGTGGTTCCATATGCTGCCCCTACCTGCAGGCATCACCCCTGCAACTCCCATTGGCCATGGTTCCTGGCCAATGGGAGCTGCAGAGTCAGCACTCAGGGCAGGGGCAGCATGCAGAAACCCCTTGGCCACCTCTGTGCTTGGAGCTAGAGGGACTTGCGGTCTGCTTCCGGGAACCATGCGGAGCCAGGGCAGGTAGAGAACCTGCCTTAACCCCGCTGCGCCTCTGGACTTTGAGGCCTAATACCTCCCAGATTGACTTCAGTAGCCTTCAGAAGATCAAGCCTGATTCCGGAAGACTCCCGGCCAATCTGGGAGGGTTGGGAACCCTACTACTAAAACAGGACCAGCTGTTCCCCACAAGGAGAAAACCCACAGAGATGAAAAGCACTACTAGAACTCTCACAAAATTCTCCTCCAAGCTTTCTCACTGCACCCTTCCTTCAAGTGAAGGGCTTTGCTGTTTACAAAGTAGAAACTTCAAACCTCAGGGATCTACAGGAAAAGCCCAGAGTGCTCCTTCACAATCCAGTCTTGGGGCAGTTTCCTGATGGAGCCATGCTGTCATTTAGTGGATATATAAAAGTATGCTCACTTGTAGTGGCATAGTGGATTAGTTAATGTTGCTTCTAGCTGCATTAACTTCTGCACACACAGCCACATATTTACAAGGGAAACATGCCATGGAATGCAGCTTGTTCCCAGCTCTCCCCCCCCCACCCCCAGTTCCTAATAACATGAAGGAAATTCCATAAGCTCTTGCAGCAGCAGTGTGTGCATAGGCACAGAGACGGGGGGAGGGCAAATGCATGCAGACAGCTCCCTTTATCCATGCTTTCTACCAGTGTATTGCCCACTTTTAGTTCTCTTCAGCTTACATGGGACAATAGCGCTGGGTGCTCTAGTTTGTTTCTTTGTTTGTTTATTTTAGGTTTTTTTGTTCCTCTGTTTTCCTCTTTGAATCCCATAATTAGGTCATGCTACAAACTATATATATGAATACAATTTAATACCTTCTTTACACTGTGGGTGAAATCCTGGTTCAACTGACATTAGTGGTAAAATGGGACCAGGATTTCACCCCAATTTTTCTTTCTTCTGCTTTCTCCATAATCTGCCATCCTTGTCTGAGTTTTCTTATGCTAATATAACAACCTATTTTTAATTAATACAAAGTCTGAATGTGCATGCACAAAAGATGTTAGTTTCATAATCGATCTGTGAGGTTTAGTGTAAAGGAATAATTTCACCTTCTGCATGATCCCATTTCAATGTTATTTTTAATGTATATAGTTTTAATTTAAAACATTCTGTCATTGATTTAAAAAAAATAAATAAAAGTCTAATCCGATACAGTAGTAGCAACCAGTATTTTCAATGCAACAGCTAAATTGACTTATGACCTCCAGAGAGAACTTCAAACAGGGCTGAAATTCTTTTTTAATTAATTTTTGACTTTTGAAGATGCATTTGCACGTTAGGCCTCAAAGGCCGAGCCAAGTAGTAGGTCTGGAGCCAGCTTATGCTTTGTGTTGTTGTAAATCCTGCTGTATCTCATGTATATTAGAATGTGAAACAGTACTATTGTATTTTACTAGGTGAGGAAGGACTCAATTTGTATAGCGTTTCAATAAATGTATGGCATGGCATATGGGGGATTTCACAGTTTTCTGAGCCGTTCTTGGAATCTTTGCAGATGTTTTGTTTTGTTTGCAGACTTCAATGTCTAATGTCAGGACCAAATGCATATAGCTTCTTCAAAATGATGCATTCCTTAGGTTGAGCAGAGCTCCAACAAGGTTAGCATTATGCCTCTGTGTCCTTGGGGCTGCTTTGGATATTGCAGGTACTCAGAAATTGTTAACTAGTTTGCTCCATTTTGATGTGGTGTCTAATGCTATAAATTTCATCTTGGCCTTAGAGACTTATTAGTCATATATAGTATGTTGCCGTCTATTGGCTGGTGGTGAGGCAGTTTCTTTCAGGATATGGCCTTTGGTTTTGGTTGATAGTCCTACTTAAATTTGATCCAACTGGAATGTAGTGTATTTTAATTATATGAACATTAGCGGTAAAATCCTGGTCCCATTCAAATCAATGGGAGTCTTTCCTTTGCCTTCAAGGGGCTAGGTTTTCACACTAGTTTTGAGTCACTCCCATTTCCACATCTAATCCCATGCAGGAAATTGTTGAGACATGCTCCTTTTGGGTTTGGTAGCTCTGGATCTAAAGAAATGAACCCAGAAAAAGAATAGCAACACAGGTGGACCCAGAAAAGCTGATCTACGGAACATAAAAATACTTTCTGTTTCTTCAAAAAGTATTTTAAATAGTGGGGGATAAAGCAATTTCTTGATTCTTTTTTAACTATATCCTTGTATTTTTCAAATTTTCTGTTTATAAGCAAAAATTATTCACGCTTTTCAGACAATTACTTTGGTCAGGTATCAGCAGGCCAGAAACAATTAGACTGGACTTTTGAGTTTAGAGTTTTCCACAACTCTAATCCCCTATATGTCATCATTTGGGACTGATTTATCACAGATTCTGAAATGGTGACAGAAATTTTGCCTTATGCTTTTATACTAGTTTGATAGAATACATGTATTTGTAGTATTAATTCTGTCTTTTATTATGTGTTTTTACCAGACAGTTTCTTATGAAGAAGAGACCGCTGAAAAGACGCTTTATAAATCTGATGATGATGATGATCTGTTTAGTTCTGTATATTATATACCATAGTGTCTATCAAACCCAGTCATACTGGCCCGGCTATTGTATTCTGTTGCGTGGCTGTATATCATGTAATTATAACTTTCTTTTGCATTGCAGCACACAAGCTAATGAATTCTACTTCATACTTACTCCTGCCAAATTTTACAAGTTAGCATTTTTATTTCATTGTTTGCCTCTTCCTGTTTTTGCTGCTGCCTTCCTTCTTGGCAGGATTTGTAAGGCTTTGTCTTTCCCATCTCCTTTGTTGCTCAGATGCAGAGTAAAGGAGTGTATCTGGGAAAGACTAGAGAAGAATCCTTCAATGTTACAGGAAAGCCTGTGTGGCGAGGACATTCCATTATAATGTATGCTATACACAATATTCTCATGTAACAGAATACCCTGAGTGAAGTAACTTCCTCTGGTTACAGGATGTTAATTGAAGGCCCCTTCATATTCTAGGAGTGCTTTTGGTTCAGTCTCACTTATTAGAAAATAATTCACTATACTAACCCAATAGTGAGGAGTAGATTTAAAAACAGTGAGAATGTTCAGAGCTAAAGTTTCACCTTATCCTACAAAGGAACTACATCACATCACATCACTACATCACATCACATAGGGAAAAGTTGTAGATGGTCCCATGTGAGTGTGCTGGAAGTGGATGCAAGAAGATCCTTTTCCTCATCCCTGTACCCCTGGGCAGGTTGCAGGAATAGTTTGGATGGCCCCATTCAAGACAACAAGGTGTGAAGGCTGGTCAAAACTGCTGATGGTGGTTATCTGCCAAGAGGAAATATGTCTGCATAGGGTTGTTTCAGCCCTGCCTGCCTGAACACCAGGCAGCACAGGCAGGGGAGCACAGAGAGGTAAGCAGTGATTACACCTTTATAAAGGCATGGCATATACCACTGCCCAGCACAATCCTCCCTTAGTGCCTAGGAGGAATTATACCCAATATGGGCATCCTATCTCTCTGCACCACTGCTAGAATGCTAAAAATCTTTCATAGCACTCTTCCCCACCACCACCACAGTTCTCCAGGGGTTGGTATAGCCATTGTTTCTCCATAGCTCAGGTCTGCCTGCAGAGCACTATCAAGCACAGCACAGTGAGGTGGGAGTTTCAGTATAGCTTCTTCCTATAAATAGTTTTTAATACGCTACTATGATAGCATCTAGTGCCCCCAGTCAGGATCAAGGCCTCATCAAGGCTAAGTGTTGTCCAAACAAATAGGGTAACGGGGCCCTGCCCCAGACAGCTTCTAATCTAATTTACATATGGTGTTATCATAGGTGCTGGAACGAAAGGTGCTGGGGTGCTGCTGAGCCCCCTGGCTTGAAGTGGTTTCCATCATATACAGGGTATACAATTTGATTCAATAGCTCTCAGCACCCCCACTATAAAAATTGTTCCAGCACCCCCGGCCGTTATCCTATATGCCCGAATTCCTGAAGCCTTAGTCCCAGCAATCAAATATAAAAATCTGAAGGGGCTGTGCTAATGTGAGTGTTTGATGTACAAAGCTTCTTGTAAACCATAATTCAGTTATGGCTCATATGAGCTTGCAGTGCTACAGTTTTGCTTTGAATATCCAGTAAACCTGAAAATCTCAAACTAAGACGCCATGTATAAGGAGGAGAGAAAGGTGGAGGAGAGGGAGGTGATCAGGAATAGTCAACATGGATTCACCAAGGGCAAGACATGCCTGACCAACCTGATTGCCTTCTGTGATGAGATAACTGGCTCTGTGGATATAGGGAAAATGGTGGATGTGATATATCTTGATTTTAGCAAAGCTTTTGATACGGTCTCCCACAGTATTCTTGCCAGTAAGTTAAAAAAGTATGGCTTGGATGAATGGACTATAAGGTGGCTAGAAAGCTGGCTAGATTGTCAGGCTCAATGGGTAGTGATCAATGGCTCAATATCTAGTTGGCAGCCGGTATCAAGCGAAGTGCCCCAGGGGTCAGTCCTGATGCCGATTTTGTTCAACATCTTTATTAATGATCTGGATGCTGGGATGAATTGCACCCTCAGCAAGTTTGCAGATGACACTAAGCTGGGGGGAGAGGTAGATACGCTGGAGGGTAGGGATAGGGTCCAGAGTGACCTAGACAAATTGGAGGATTGGGCCAAAAGAAATCTGATGAGGTTCAACAAGGACAAGTGCAGACTCCTGCACTTAGGATGGAAGAATCCCATGCACTGCTACAGGCTGGGGACCAACGGGCTAAGCAGCAGTTCTGCAGAAAAGGACTTGGGGATTACAGTGGATGAGAATCATAGAATACCAGGATTGGAAGGGACTTCAGGAGGTCATCTAGTCCAACCTCCTGCTCAAAGCAGGACAAATCCCCAGACAGATTTTTGCCCCAGATCCCTAAATGGCCCACCTCAAGGATTGAACTCATAATCCTGGGTTTAGCACACCAATGCTCAAACCACTGAGCTATCCCTCCCCTGAGCTGGATATAAGTCAGCAGTGTGCCCTTATTGCCAAGAAGGCCAATGGCATATTGGGTTGTATTAGTAGGAGCATTTCCAACAGATCAAGGAAAGTGATTATTCCCCTCTATTCAGCACTGGTGAGGCCACATCTGGAGGATTGCATCCAGTTTTGGTCCCCCCACTACAGAAGGGATGTGAACAAATTGGAGAGAGTCCAGCAGAGGGCAACAAAAATGATTAGGAGGCTGGGGCACATAACTTACGAGGAGAGGCTGAGGGAACTGTGGTTATTTAGTCTGGAGAAGAGAAGAGTAAGGGGGGATTTGATAGCAGCCTTCAACTATCTGAAGGAGGGGTTCCAGCTAGGCTGTTCTCAGTGGTGGCAGAGGACAGAACAAGAAGCAATGGTCTCAAGTTGCAGTGGGGAAGGTCTAGGTTGGATATTAGGAAAAACTTTTTCACTAGGATGGTGGTGAAGCACTGGAATGAGTTACCTAGGGAGGTGGTGGAATCTTCTTCCTTAGAGGTTTTTAAGGTCAGGCTTGACAAAGTCTTGATTGGGATGATTTAGTTGGTGTTGGTCCTGCTTTGAGCAGGGGATTGGACTAGATGACCTCCTCAGGTCTCTTCCAAACTTAATATTCTATGATTCTATTATTCTATTGTTTGTTTATAATACCTGGAAATTAGCAATTTGTATGTTGGACAGAGAATGGCTATCCCTGAACTCAAGATTTACCTCTTATTTATATTAGTAATTGGATAAATACTGTATATCTAACCATCCACCCTGATATTTTTCTGATATACTACAGATGTTTCTATTCTACGTGTGGGAAAATAATTGTGGCATTGGAGAACCCACGAAGTGGTAACTGGATATTGACTTTTTAATGGCAACCAACATAGGAGTAGGCAGGAAATGGTTTTCCCATCTGTGATGGAATACTGGATCCAGCAGTCTGGTCATTGAAATGCTAATTAATTACTCCAAACCAGACCTTATTAAGAAGAGCTTTGCCTAACTGATGGGCTGAGGAGGACTAAGAGGTTAATTAGGCCACTAGACAGATGATACAAAAGGCACAGGAAGGATAGAGAAGAAGGGCAAAGCAGAAAGAGAGAAGCGGAGAGAGTGCTCTTCCCAGCTTGCCATAGGAGCTGAGGGCTCCCTAGGACTGTAGAGATGAGGCTATTTAGCAAATAAAAATGATGAAAATTAATATGATAAATAAACTATAGCAAGTGTTTTACTAGGACAAAAGTCTCTGAGCTGTTTGTGGACTTGGGCAGCGACAGGAGCGAGTGAGCCCTGCCACAACATCCCAGGAAAATGTAAGATTTCAAAAACAAACAAACAAATCCTGTCCTGAACTGGGAGGAAAATTTAAAATCTTGAAAAATGTCATGAACTAACGAATGAACAAAATATTGTGATATTATCAAACCTAAATATTTCACACTGATTTTAACCTTCTTTCATAGTATAAATTAAGTTAAATTTTGAAATGAAGTCATCTTGAAATGAAAAAAATGAAATTTTTCATTTTGAAAATGAGATCTTTTTTGACAATTCTGAAAGTTTTGTGTGAACTTGTTGAACCTGACCCTTTCCCATGAACAGTTTGGGGCTTTTGGGCACAAATATAAATAAATAAATGAATAAATAAAGTGAAAAAATCCCTGACCAGCTAGAAGTCATTGATTGCAATTTATTTATTACAACTAACAACCAATGTTGGTAGTTAGGTACCTACATAGTCAGACATACATAGAGTGTAACTGAACTAAAAATCAGAATCAACCTAACTGTTCAAGATGGGGGAAAATATGCCTTGCTGTTACAATTGTTGTGCCAGTCTGGGAAGTAACCACTAAGAGCTCATTGTGCTTTGGGTCATCAGTGTGTCATTATTGAGTTCCTGCTCCCTACTAGTCTTTTGTACAGACAAAGATTTAATTAGCTCGCTCTCAAAGTTCACAGGGAAATGGATCAACTTTTTTACCAGGAAATCTAGCTATTCGCAAAAAGTTTCTGTGTAAGGAATTGTATTTAAACAAAATAAGCCAAAAAAATCCACTGACATCATGGACCTAAGTAAGAGGTGATGTATGACTTAAATCTGTGAAAAAGTGCCTTTTTCCAGCCTGCTCCACAATAAAGTGCTCACACTGTAATCAAAATGCCACTACCTGAGGTTTGAAATTACCAGTAAGAGAAAGTTCAGCTAAAATCTTCTCACTAATTCAGGATAGCTCAGTCTATAACTAGATCCAAAAAGCCACTTCTACCTGCTTTATATCTAAATATACAGCTTGGTGTAAAGAGTCATCTACCTTTGTGTGTGAATTGTATCCATGTATGCCTTTCGCTGCAGGAGGAACACCTGCTATTAGGACATGGATGTTTCAGGCAACCACTGCTGACCTCTTGCAGAACCCTTCACAGTGATATAGACGGAGTTACATTCCCTTAGACCTACTTACTGAAATCTCCTGAGGAGTAAGGAAGTCAAAATTGGTACAACTGACTTGCTGAGAAAAAGAAAGAAGGTGCAAGTTAAGGTATAAATTAGTTCAGTGCACCATGCAACTCCTAAAAGAGAACTACAATTCAATAGCAAGTGGAAAATTCCTTAGAAGAAGCATGCTTTACACCTTCTTCCACTAACATAGAGTCCCTTACACCTCACCTGAGGGAATATAAGTAGTCCTAAGGGAGTCTAAATGATTGTAAGGGATCCAATTTACCCCACTTCACATACAACCTTTGAATTTGTCCCCATGACTCCATTGTTTGCCATGACCAACGCAGCCTTATTCATTTTTTCATGTGGTGCAACTTGTCTCCTCTAAAATCTGATATAGTTCTTGTCCTCTGTTCTGTAGAATCCCACAGGGAGTCCCTTCTAATTCTATTCTCTCTTGAATTGTACTTTAGAAGTTGTAGTAGTCTTTTAGAAATTACATGGTGTTCCTAATTAACTTCTGTGTAACGCCCTTTATTCCATTTGTACTAAACCTTTTCCCCTTATTGTTTTCAATGTCACTATGGCATCTCTTTGTTCTACACCTCCTCTCTTCTCTCCCCCCCCCCCCAATTATAGAAAGAGGAAATAAAGCCTAACCTTGCAGGGATAAGCATTAATATTCAAATATTCCCTGGATAACCCTGTACATCTTTAAGCTGCATAGTTTTTGTCTGTACCTTTCACAAGAATTCACCTTTGGAATGAATGTGGATTTATGCTACAACTTAGTTATCATTTCTTGCTTATTTAAATTAGCTGTTCAGTTTAGACGCCTGAAGTGAATTTCACCAGTGTTGTCATGCTGAGGATTGTCAAGACTAAGAAGTGTTCCAAGTTTAATGCAAACTAAACAAATAACATCACAAGAGATTATGTGAATATAGCATTTTAACAAGAAATTTAACAGCTATTTGTAAGGGTATTGTCTTTGCTGTAAAATATACATCTATATTTTATTAGTAATATAATCAGTGCTAAGTATATAAGTTTACATCAATAAGCATAAAAACTAAGAGCTAGATACCCTTACTCATACAGAGTAATACTTTGCTCCACAAATAGGTCCATTGATTTCAATGGGACTGTTTCGAGAAATGAGGATAACACATGTGGCCCTTTGTCACAGGTCAGTCAGTCTTCTTCTATTTAAAAGATACAAACTTTAATGGAAAAAAACAACCTGAGATTACTTTCTGAATTATTTAGAAATAGCACAGGAGATGAAAACTGCTTAGTAGTTCCTAGTGTGCAGATAATGTATCATGATCAATAAATGAATGCTATCCTTAACTTAAAACCAAATTTATGAATTAATTATTAAAGAGGCATAAAATTTGGTGGTTTCATTATTCATGCAAATGTTATGGTATAAATTACGTGCATGGCTGAGGAGGACATAGAGTACAAAGAAATGATTTGGTTTCCTGCTTTACATTCTTTACAATTTTAGAAGGATGGTTGATGACCAAAATTCTGTTTTAATTACTCAGAATTCATCACATGCTTACTAGTCTGGATTCAGTACATGTCAGTCCATAGAAACAGTTCACACATAGAGTTGGATTGAAACTAATTGGGATTCAGATTCAGCAACATTTAGGGGAAGGAGACCTCAAACAGAATCTCCAGCTTCCAGCAGACCTTTGCTCACATCCCTACATAACTTTGTTCTTCTTTCCACAACACCCACTCTCTGCACTCTCATATCTTCTCACCCACTTTCTCCATGTTAATTTTTGCATCCAGTAAACTCTTGCTTTCTGCTATGAACAGATCTTCAGCTGTGTCATGTTCCCTCATACCACCAGGCCCAGATTTTGTTGATTTTTGCCTTATTCTTCCTTTGTTAAAGTACAGGATCTGCTTCACTCTACTCTTTTTTGCTCCTAAATATTTTGGACACTGCTATTGCTTTCAACAGTATTAGTCACACATTACTGCTTTCTAGCCTTCCTATGCTTAGCTTTGGGGGGCTAGTTCCAGACTGGCTTTTGTTAAACCTCTGTCAGTTTGTTCTTTTCTTAATATATCATGATATTTGTAGATGTACCTCAAATATCTGTTCTTGGTCCTGGTGTATTTTTGTTTTATGATTTTCATTTGTAGTATAGTAAAGCCCAAGAGGTCCTAACCACGATCAGAGGCCCATTGTATGCATGTAGTAAGAGGGTACGTCTAGACTACCCGCTGTATTGGCGGGTAGCGATCGATTTCTCAGGAATGATATATCGATCCCTGAATGCGCTCCCTTCGACTCCGGAACTCCTCCAGCGCGAACGGCGGTGGTAGACAGGGGGAGCCGCGGACGTCGATCCCGCGCCGTGAGAACGAGAGGTAAATCAATCTAAGATACTTCGACTTCATGCAGTTGCGTATCTTAGATCGATCCCCTCCCCCCAGTGTAGACCAGCCCAGAGACACTGAAGATCTAAGTAGAGACAAGCCAGAAAAAGAATGGGTGAAAGGAAGAATGTGTTGAAAATACTTGAGGTCGGTCTACTTTGGTGTCTATGCAAAAGCTAACAGTTGCACCAATACTGGCAAACAGACACAAGCTTTCTTCATGCAGGTATATCCTCATCTCTGAATTTGTCCCTTTGAGTCATTTTAAGACTTCCCTTCATCTTTCTGGGCTATTATTCCTCCTATTGCTTGGAGAGCTACAGCATTTCTTCAATAGACTTTAACTTTTGTAAATTCCAATTGTGTTGGTCTTTCTTTGCTTGGTACTTCATTGCACTGAACCTGGTGCAGACATTTACACAGTGCAAAGTGGGTGTAACATGCTACCAATTCAGAATGGAAGGGTTCTCTGCCAGCTTTTCACTGGTCTAAGTGATTACATGGGACAATGGAGAATCAGGCATCCACATTTTCATATTCTTCTGCAGAAGGTAAAACCCTTCGGAACGTCTCTGAAATATTCAGTTTCCAATAAAAGCCGAAGAGCTTGTTCTTTGTGATAACATGCAAGACTTTTAAATCTTATGCAGTACTGTTCACAAAGAAACTTAGAAAATAGACAACATGGAAACTATAGCGTACATAGAGTATGGTGTATAAATAGCTGAAATGAACATGCATTCGACGAAGTGGGTATTCACCCACGAAAGCTCATGCTCCAATATGTCTGTTAGTCTATAAGGTGCCACAGGGCTCTTTGCTGCTTTTACTGAAATGAACAGTCACAGTGAATCCTTTCACAGATAAAACAGAACCCCATCATTTGAATTCCTACAGAATGTGTGATTTATAATGTCACGCCTAAAAAGCTGCATTAAAGTAAAGCTACATTGCAAGAAAGCAAGGACAATTAAATTGAAGGCTGATATCTATCATGCCAGTGCCATATATTATCTATGTATAATGGGGTTCATTGTTTGTTTGTTTGTTTTAAAAGAAAAAAACACAGTAAACATGTATCCATGGAATCTACTCTGATCCCTCACTGGAATGTTCCTGGATTACCCCAAAAGTGACCTATGTTGCTCCCAAAGTGGCTGATACAGAGACGAGTTGCATATCCATAGAGATGTGCACAGTCACCTTGAGTGTTTGCCAACATGGGCCTCCTTTTCATGCATCTTGTGTACAAGGGCTTAAGTCAGTGGTTCTCAAACTTTTGTATTGGTGATCTCTTTCACACAGCAAACTTCTGAGTGTGAATCCCCCCCCCCAATTAAAAATGCCTTTTTATATTTAACATTATTATAACTGCTGGAAGCAAAGTGGGGTTTGGGGATTGAGGCTGATAGCTCACATCCCCCAGTTTGAGAACCTCTGGCTTAAGTGGTGCCGAATGATTTCAGCTGACTCTCTTCACCAGATGTTAATTTCATGTTGTTGCTAACTCTTGCAATTTTATCACAGGTCTTTCAAAAAAAAAATTTGGTGTGTTCTTTAAAGCCACGTGTCCTGGACTTCTGTGATCACAAAGACCTGTGATCTCAGTTTTCTTTGTTAATATAACTAACTTCCTGACCCTGTTGGTCATTGAGTAAAGCTTGAAAACATGAACACTAAAGGCTCAAAAAGAAGAAGGCAAATATAAAGAACCCCAAATGTTTTTTTTAATGTTGTGATTTTTAAGCCTATCTCATAATGTTGGGGGCCCAATGCATGATTTTTTTGAAAGGTGGGGATTGGCACTGTCAATTTCACCCAAAATAAATGTTAGTCATAATTAACTTCTATTCTCCACTGCTTTTATCCAGTTTTAGATAACACTGACCTATTAGTAAGAGTTTTGTACAATCTTAAACTTTTTCTCCTTGAGGACAGGGATTGTATTGTCCTCTGTTTGAAAGATAACAGTCACATTTTTCTTGCTCCTGTTATGTAAATATAGCAAGGCTAATAATTTGCTTATTTGTTTTAAGTTTAACTCCTTCAGTGCCAGTGGAATTGGACTTACAAGATGGTTACTGGACTAGAATATTCCAGACTCTCTGTTTTCTCTAGAATAGAATAGAAGCTTTGCTGCTTCTTGTGTAAGGCAAGATTGTCCCTTGCCATTAGGCCTGTATGGGGCTCTAGATGTGTAGTGAAGAATGACCTGCAGGGCCATTATTTCTCCCATGAGCAAGTGGATGTGGTGGGGCCAAAATGGAGGGAGGAGTAGACAGTTAGACCTCATCCCCTTCCTCAATGAACCAGCCAGCAGAGCTGTGTGGCAAGGAGAGCATGCTGTATACCCTGTAATGAACTGTAACAAAGTAGGAAGCAAATAGTGAGCTAAGAGAGTAGTTGTGACTCCAAACTGAAATTAATTCCCAGGGTTCTTCCTGGGGCAGTGCGGCTGCAGGCCACCCCTTATTAAGGGCTAGTAGAAATGTCTTCATCTAGTCCTTGATGATTACACTAGAAACAAGTTAAAGAACTAGATTCTATCAGGAGGATTCTTTCTGTTGTAGGTCTGTTCTATTTGCAACAGTATATTTCACATATTTAATAATACAAACCACTATTTTTTTAAAGAGTGGAGCAAGGTTTAAATAGCACAATTCAATAGCACGATTCAGTTCAAAAGGAAGTTACTTACCTGCCTCTACGTGTATTGTACATTTAAGGGAAAATGTTCTGTAATTCCGAATAAGTAGGCGATTCCTACGATTGAAAACATCAAGACTGCTAGACCTTGATCCTGCAAAGACTTTTGCAGGATCAGGGAATGACTCATTCTCAAGGGCTCCAAATAAAAGTTGAAAAATATAGAAGGGTGGGATTCTCAAAAGCCGTCAGGATTTGCCTAGCTCTGCTCCCTTTGAAGTCAAGTTTGAAGCTCCCCAAAGGGAGCAGAGTTCAGGCAGTCTTGAGGGCTTCTGAGAATCCCACCCAAAATACCATGAGTCATTAACAATAAAAATAAGGATGGTTTTTGTTAATATTTGTATAGTATAAATATTAGTATAGTATAAACAGGGATTTAACTATACAATTGTCTTTTTCATGTTTTTGGAATGAGTGGGGCTCTTAATAATTCCAACATGGGTAGTGTGAAAGTAGAATGAATTATATTGTAAAAATAAGAATGGATTAAAGAAATGTTGTATGTACCTTTAAGTAGAAATAAGAAATGTTGAAATACAGGTGCCAGGAAAAGAAACATTAGGCATAAACAATGGTGCTAATGGCGAAACATTAACAGAAGATGGGTAATAGTTAGTAAGGAAATAAGATATGCATGCCTAGCCCAGGTAAACTTATCTGATTCTGCTTCCTTTGTTATCTTGTTAAGTTCTCACCCTTTTATCTGTATAAATAAGATAGTTTGTGTCTTGCATGGTGCTCACATTATCTGGGTGTTATTAGTAGAGCGCTGTGCTAATAAAACAGAGTGGTCTGACAAACCGTGAGTCCTGAGTCTAACTTTGACAGTAGCAATAAAGCAGGGGTGGGAGAAAGAAATCTTTATCTGAAATAAGTCTTAAAGTCCTTTAGAGAAGTTCCAGACATTCACTGCATTTTCAAAAGTCACTGCTATCGATTAAGTGGAATGTGAATACAAATAAAATAACAGGCAATGCTTATTTACCTGCCTCACTTAATTTATTTTGTGGGTGGGGGGATTTGGTTTAAGTATTCTTCCTTTTTATTTTGCATGTATTATTCACACTGAGAAGTCATCATTAAACATGTGGCTGAAACCAAATTTCAAATGTGATGGATAAAATTGATTAGGTGTTCTTACCAGAGATAATAGATTCCAAGGTCTCTGGCTTTTTCAAGGCCACAAGCTCTGCTGAAAATAGAATGCAGCAATAAACTGAAGGAAACCAATGTTTCAACCCTAAGGCTCTCAGAAAGCCTGAAAAGTAACATTTGTGCAAGACTTTTACATATGCTGGTAATGGTTGCATGTGCGCATGGATTTTTGATGGTATAAGGATGAGAGCAGATCCTGCACTGACCAAAACTTGCTAGTGAGGGAACTAATCTATACAAGACATGGACACAATACTCTCATTCTGGGCAGAGACAGTTCACCTCTGATTGACTGCTTTTACTATGTATCTACTGTTGCATAAAAAGAAAACAAGAGGCAAGTGGACTATTTTACTAGAAAATAATCTCAATCTGCAAGCATGTAGGATCCTGAAGTGCCAGCTCCTGAAAGAAGGCAGGATCAGGCTCTGAATAGCTGCTTCAGTCTGGATTTTTCTCTCTGTTCTCCTGCCATCCTTTGCCTCTTTGCCACCTTTATCCATCATAGTGTAAACTTTGGGTGTGAAGAGATTGAGTTGGCAACTGCTTAAAATGTGCTTATAAAATCTAAATAAAATAGGAAAACCATCTCTTCCTATGTGAGTAACTCTGATAATTATAAAAGTAACACTGTTATAAAAGTAAGAACACACTAGAGACTCGCAATGGCAATTAGTCCCTGAAATGTTCATGTGTGCCTATGTGAAGCCCTTCTTACTTTCCTCCATCTTAAATAGCTAGGTCAGAGCTCTATTGTTTCATTTATTCACTAACTGAACCAGTTACCTTCGGTGATTTATGCTGCTTCATTATGCTGATGCCTTTGGAAGTATGTGTCATATTTTAATCAACCTTTGTATAAAGATTTTCTTTTTAATTTGCGTAAGGGCTCGTACCTACAACTTTCATCCTTGACCCCTTGGCATTCAAGGTTTTAATCAGTTGCTCTTATGAACATTTTATTGACATCAAGATCTCCTATATATTAGCAAATATACCTCATATATTCCATTGTTCTAGGGTTTAGAGACTAAGTCTAGCTAACCTGTCCTCATAACTCAAATTCCCTCCCCCAAATCCTGGATGAATTGATTGCTCTGAGCTGCACCTACTTGATCTCTGCAATGTCTTTATGTGGTAATCAAAATTGCACATAATTTTCCAGATGAGTCTTCAATATATATTGCCAGAATAACTTCCCTGATCTATGCTGTGTTCTTTTGTTTGCCCAATGTACTACCTCCTACTATTGCACAGATGGTTTTATTATCTGAAACCACCACAAGATCTCCCTTCTGGTCTCTGTATCTGACAACGGAACCCTGTGTTTATTTTTGGTTCTCAGCTTCATTACCTTACTTTTGCCAGCACTGAACAGCTTGAATTCTCTCTTTGCCCATAAACCAAATCTATTCAGGTCATATTGAGTTTGGTTGTTCTGTTCTGCTTTACTAAGAGGCTACTATTTTTATGTCATCAAAACTAGTCTGGAAGCTTAAAGTCCTCCAGGTTATTTACATACAAAACAAATCTGATCCTAATGTGCTGAATCTAGCAATATCTTATCTGTTACCTCTTTCCAACTCTCAGATGTTGCCACATAGCAACACTACTGGCTTTTTGTAAGTAGGAAAATATTTTATTTCATTCCTGTATCTCTGTACCTTTCTTGCTGATTTTATGGATCAGGCATTCATTGTCGACACAGTATCAACCGGTTTTCTGAATTTAAAATGCTATCAAACCTACTGCCTCTTATTTGTCCCTCAGTACAGTAAACTATTAAAAGAACTTAAGCAAATTTATCAAGTTTCTTCTTTTGGAAAATCCATAATTAATATCAGATTATTTCTTTCTGTTATGTGTAAATACATCCATAACTTTCCTTGTGTCATCTAACATGGGGTTCTTCTGCAGTTCAGTCCCAGTTAGCATGGTTGTCCCTTGTCTCAGATAATATAATTTGCTCTCTCAGTGTAGTTATGTATACCATGTTTTAACTCTGCCCCCAAGTCAACCTACATCCTTAGCCACAATAGGAATGATTAGGGAAAATGATTAAAATATCTCATTTATATCTACTATGCAATACTAAACATTTTTTAATCAATGGTGGAGGACAACCATGCTGTAACTGGGCCCCAGGACAGGTTTGTTTTTACAGTATAGTCTGGCCCATTGTCAGATATGGAGTGTATATCACAAGCTCTAGATTTGTCACCTTCAACCTCTATAAGCTATCAGATAAGTTTATCAGAAACTTGCTACTTATCAGGGAATTCTGTAGTGAGAGGATATAAACAAATTTTCAGACTTGAGGGTTACTCATATTTATAGGTTTAAGAGTAGCAGCCGTGTTAGTCTGTATCCGCAAAAAAAACAGGAGTACTTGTGGCACCTTAAAGACTAACAAATTTATTTAAGCATGAGCTTTCGTGAGCTACAGCTCACTTCTTCGGATGCATAGAATGGAACACACAGACAGGGGATATTTGCTAACGATAGCTCATCTCAATTGATTAGACTCTGCCTGTTGGTATGCATACTTCCACCTTTTCATGTTCTCTGTATGTATAAATATCCCCTGTCTGTGTGTTCCATTCTATGCATCCGAAGAAGTGAGCTGTAGCTCACGAAAGCTCATGCTTAAATAAATTTGTTAGTCTTTAAGGTGCCACAAGTACTCCTGTTTTTTTTACTCATATTTATGAGTTCTAGTGTGCAAGGAAATATCAGAACATCCAAATATGAATGCCATCTAGATCTGATTGCGATTCTCCCCTAACTCTTACTTAGTGCTGTCTTGTGGAGACGGGGAAAGCCTTAGTAGATATTCTAGGGGGCTGTGACTAGCCTACCTCCCTGCCCCATCTTGTCATTTTGGGGGGAACTCCCTGTAAATCCATCCTCTCTTTCTGCTGCAGAATGGTCCTACTTCTCTTGGATTTTGTCCTACTTCAACACATTCTATTCAAAGATTTCAAAACATATTGTAAACATTAAGTAATTAAAGGGATAACAGCAAGTTATGCCTGCAGCATGATAAAGATAAAGACTCAGGGTAAAATTTTCAAAAGCATCTATAGCCCAGGTTTTTTAATTGATTTAGGTGTCACTTCACTCAGTGGTATAATGCCTAATTCCCATTTTCAAAAGTGACAGGAATTTAGGAGCCTGCGTCTCATTGAAAGTCAAAGAGGATGTAGGAGCCTACAAAGCAAAGTCACTTCTGAAAATGAGACTTAAGCTCCTAAATCAGTTAGGCATTGCAACACTGAGTGGAGCAATATCTATATACCTTCAAAAATCTGGACCATAAATGCTTTTGAAATCTTTGCCCTCCCTCCCACCCTCTCTGCCTTTAAAAGCAATCAATCTGAAAAGACGCATACAAGCTGTAGAAAAGAGATGTAACATGCAAGGAAAGGGTTGGATTTTTAAGAGCACTTGGCATGGGCCTAAACATACTTCCACTTAAATGAATCTGCTTTTTAACCATTATCCTCAATGCTGAGTGCTTTTGAATATCCTACCCAAAATGATTGGGCTGAAGATAAGTACATATTCTTGGTAGTCACATAAGTTGATGGCAGTTTAAAATATATATATTTTTATAAAATAATCTATTCTCTTACTATTGACTAGATTGTAAACCCCTTGTTTATCTTAAATAGTAACCTATTATGCAAGTGGTCCTGCTGGTTTGATTACTACTTGCATAGTAAGTTGCTACTCAAGGTAAGGGATTCACAATCTGCCCCTGCATTTGTTTTAGGCTAAGAAAAGCCAATCATGGCCCAGTGTATCTGGTGCACCAGATTTCATGTCTAAAAATAAAGTGATTGATATGTAGAAGCAGTACTTCAGCTCTCTGCAAATTAGTATTCTCCAGTGTTGGTAAAGTACAATGTACACAGCTCTGGAAACTGAATAGCTGACAGGAAACACTGAGCAATTGCAGTTGCCTTTGAATTGATTTGATTAATATGGTATTCTAATTAGAACACATGATATGCCTTATAAAATTTTAAGGGACAGTATCGATATAAATTACAGGAAGGCTATGTCCTTTCCTGAGGAAATATAAGAATCCATTCTGGAGTATCAGTACACTGATGATAAGGTTGGCTATTAAGCATTATTATGCTGTGCTCTGGCATACAACAGCATTTTGAAAACAAAACAAAACCCAACATTAGCAATTAAATAATCATATATACTTGAGGCTAGATGGTTATTTGCACTCTACCCTGAGCATGAGGGTTGTGTGGCCCCTGGACCACTCTGGAAAGCAGAGTATGACTCAAAGAATTGTAATCAGCCCCTCCCTGTTCTGCCGAAGAAGTAAGCCTGGCCAGGCCCATACCTGGTGCAGTATCTGACACCCTATCCATTGGTGGAGCTGTGCTGGCTGGTGTGTTAAGTGAGGAGAGACGACGTTCCACCCAGTTCCTGTCTGCTTTGGGGAAGTAAGAGGTCTGAGGATCCTGCTTACCCGCTGATGCAAGGGGATAAAAGGGTGCTTGTGCAGATGTATAAGGGCTAATTGTTACAACACTGAGCAGAGCAACACCTTTAAATACCTTTAAAAATCTGGGGCTAGGCACCTAACTCATTCAGTGGGGGTTAGTCACTTATCTCCCATTGAATGAATTAAATATCTCAAAAAAAAAAAAACAGGAGTACTTGTGGCACCTTAAAGACTAACAAATTTATTTAAGCATGAGCTTTCGTGAGCTAAAGCTCAAGTGCTTTTGAATATATCACTAGGCACCTATCTGTATATTTAGGCACCTAAATACCTTTAAAATCTGGCCCTACAATTTTATATAAGACCTCTATAACCTGAAAAGAGACTACAATCACACAATTGTGTTGCAGATTTGCTAGAAAGTTATAAGTTCGGGAGTTGAATGTTGTCACATAGCATTCAAAAGTTACCAAATATGTGTCAAAGTGGCATACACATTTCTAGCAATGGACCAAGCCTATTGATTAGTAGTTTGTGTTTAAAACTACCACTGGCAAAAGGGTTTGCTGTCCATTTGAGCTGTCCATGTTTTAAAGGATTTTTCCCCTGGTGTTAATTATTTGGAAATAAAATTGTAAGGGCGGCTTTTAGAAAATACAGCTGTTCAGTGCTGACCTCTTATGAAACTCTCCTTCAACATTTGGGCTTGTCCAATGAGTCAGGCTGTCTTTCGCAATGGCTACATCTAATTAATAGCATTGGGGGGAGGTGCATGCATGTGTGTGCAAGACAGTGAATAAGAAAGAGAAGCAAGCAAGGCGATAATGGAAAAAAAGGAAGAAATATGCTGAGATTTCAGGATTTAGTTTCCTCTTTGGATTATTTCTCATTTGGATATAATGTTTATGTGGACAGAGGCTGAGGCATGAGAACTAGTGCTTTCATAAAGATACTGTGAGGCCAACAATTCATGTCTATCTAGCCTCTGCTGTCTCTCTCCACACTGCGCTCAGGGTCCAAGCCTCTAGACACACTTCTGTGTATGTCCATCTTGAAATCTGATCTTCTTTCTACAGTGTCACTTATGATGTAACATAATGGAACAGTTATTTTGAGACTTTAAGGATATTTCTGGTCTCTCCTATCTCTAATTCCAGAACTCTTACATTATTATCTTCACTCTCAATCAAAAAAACCTAGTTAATCCATCCACACCATTGGACATGCCTGTTGTTTGATCCCATTTTGCTGACTTTCTAAACAATAAGATTGCCGTTTGAATAAACTCTAAATCTTCCAGTGCTGCATTTGACTATCTCTGATTAGCTTGAGCTTCTGATTTATTTACACCACAGCAATAAAATTTGGCATCGATAATTTCCAGAGCAATAAACAAAATGAGAACCCAGAAGAAGGCCCACAAAGACAAAAAATGCTACACTTTGTGCTCGTATTGCATATTTTTGTCTCTATTATAAAAGCATTTTAGCCTCTCAGATGGCCTCTTGCATTAAACTGCCTTCCATTTCCACCTGTGCCTGGGAAATATCATTTTATTCATGTGGTGCTGTGTATTAAAAAAAAAAGATCATTTGTATCATTGTTGCCACCACTTTTATACAACTGCAACAAATGTTATACAAAGCGTATCATGTAACGTGATACATGGAAAAGTTACAATCTACCACGTATGATTATCCTGGTTAAATCCATGTATTATCTTTTTATCTGAGATTATGAATATTGGTTATGTATCTGTATCTTAAACATGTGTTTTGTTCCTGAGTGACACTCTTCAGATAGATTTACAGCAATGCCCCTCTGCCATGTACATTGGCCAGACCAGACAGTCTCTATGCAAAAGAATAAATGGACACAAATCAGATATCAAGAATTGTAACATTCAAAAACAGTAGGAGAACACTTCAATCTCCCTGGACACTGAATAACAGACTTAAAGTGACAATTCTTCAACAAAAAAACTTCAAAAACAGACTCCAAAGAGAAACTGCAGAACTGGAATTAATTTGCAAACTGGACACCATCAAATTAGGCCTGAATAAAGACTGGGAGTGGATGGGTTACTACAAAAAGTAATTTTCCCCATGATGATACTCACAACTTCTTGTCAGCTGTTGGAAATGGACCACCTTGATTGCATTGGCCTCATTAGCACTGACCCCGCACTTGGTACGGCAACTCCCATCTTTTCATGTGCTATAATATATATTCTGCTTACTGTATTTTTCACTCCATGCATCTAATGAAGTGGGTTTTAGCCCAGGAAAGTTTATGCCCAAATAAATTTGTTAGTCTCTAAGGTGCCAGAAGGATTCCTCGTTGCTTTTGCTGATATAGACTAACATGGCTACCACTCTGAAATTGTCCACTCTCACAATGGGTCATTGAAGAAAATCATCCCATGCAGACAGGTCTTCCTGCAGATGCCTCAGACAGCAAGGAGTCAATGGCATGCCCTGTGATTCAGCAAACCATGTAAGGACATGTGATATGCTCATGTTACCCTGGACTCCATCTTGGACTAGTAACTTTCCATACACAGAGGCTATGGGATTTGTTTGGGACAGTAAATTTCCAAAGGATATAAAAATACATATGAGACGCCTCCACTTTGCCTTTTTACTGCTCTAATTTTCTGAACTATGGATTACAACTCAAAGGAGCATCTTGAACTATGGCCTGAGGCCCTTCCAATCTTTTGGAAGTTACCAGAGACACTTTTGCAAGCCAGATGTCTATTCCATCACTGCTATGAGGACTTTGCAATCATTTGGTAAGTGTATGATCTATTAACCATTTATAACTCTTCTTTTATTAATAAATCTTTAATTAGTTTATTAAGGATTGGCCAACAGCATGATATTTGGGTAAGATCTGAAATACATATTGACCTGGAGTAAGTGTCTGATCCTTTGGGATTAGTAAGAACCTCACATACGGTTAATTAGGTTTTTAATAACCCCTCACCATATTAGATATTTTTGTCTGGACTGAAGAACTTGTGGATCTAAAGGCGGAGGAGGCCTGGAATTACTTTAAGTCGAAGCTGCAGAAACTATCAGAAGCCTGCATCCCAAGAAAGGGGGAAAAACCCATAGGCAGGAGTTGTAGACCAAGCTGGATGAGCAAGCATCTCAGAGAGGTGATTAAGAAAAAGCAGAAAGCCTACAAGGAGTGGAAGATGGGCAGGATTAGCAAGGAAAGCTACCTTATTGAGGTCAGAACATGTAGGGATGAAGTGAGAAAGGCTAAAAGCCATGTAGAGTTGGACCTTGTAAAGGGAATTAAAACCAATAGTAAAAAGTTCTATAGCCATATAAATAAGAAGAAAACAAAGAAAGAAGAAGTGGGACCGCTAAACACTGAGGATGGAATGGAGGTTAAGGATAACCTAGGCATGGCCCAATATCTAAATAAATACTTTGCCTCAGTCTTTAATAAGGCTAATGAGGAGCTTAGGGATAATGGACGGATGACAAATGGGAATGAGGATATGGAGGTAGATATTACCACATCCAAGGTAGAAGCCAAATTCGAACAGCTTAATGGGACAAAATCTGAGGGCCCAGATAATCTTCATCCAAGAATACTAAAGGAACTGGCACATGAAATTGCAATCCCATTAGCAAGAATTTTTAATGACTCGGTAAACTCAGGTGTTGTACCGTACGACTGGAGAATTGCTAACATAGTTCCTATTTTTAAGAAAGGGAAAAAAAGTGATCCAAGTAACTATAGGCCTGTTAGTTTGACATCTGTAGTATGTAAGGTCTTGGAAAAAATTTTGAAGGAGAAAGTAATTAAGGACATTGAGGTCAATGGTAATTGGGACAAATTACAACATGGTTTTACAAAAGGTAGATCGTGCCAAACCAACCTGAGCTCCTTCTTTGAGAAGGTAACAGATTATTTAGACAAAGGAAATGCAGTAGATCTAATTTACCTCGATTTCAGTAAGGCATTTGACATGGTTCCACATGGGGAATTATTAGTTAAATTGGAAAAGATGGGGATCAATATGAAAATTGAAAGGTGGATAAGGAACTGGTTAAAGGGGAGACTACAACGGGTCATACTGAAGGGTGAACTGTCAAGGAGGTTACTAATGGAGTTCCTCAGGGATCAGTTTTGGGACCAATCTTATTTAACCTTTTTATTACTGACCTTGGCACAAAAAGCGGGAATGTGTTAATAAAGTTTGCGGATGACACAAAGCTGGGAGGTATTGCTAACACAGAGAAGGACCGGGATATCATACAGGAAGATCTGGATGACCTTGTAAACTGGAGTAATAGTAATAGGATGAAATTCAATAGTGAAAAGTGCAAGGTCATGCATTTAGTGATTAATAATAAGAATTTTAGTTATAAATTGGGGACACATCAGTTGGAAGTAACAGAGGAGGAGAAGGACCTCGGAGTATTGGTTGATCACAGGATGACTATGAGCCGCCAATGTGATATGGCCGTTAAAAAAGCTAATGCAGTTTTAGGATGCATCAGGCGAGGTATTTCCAGCAAAGATAAGGAGGTGTTAGTACCATTATATAAGGCACTGGTGAGACCTCATCTGGAATACTGTGTGCAGTTCTGGTCTCCCATGTTTAAGAAGGATGAATTCAAACTGGAACAGGTTCAGAGACGAGCTACTAGGATGATCCGAGGAATGGAAAACCTGTCTTATGAAAGGAGACTCAAAGAGCTTGGCTTGTTTAGCCTAACCAAAAGAAGGTTGAGGGGGGCTATGCTTGCTCTATATAAATATATCAGAGAGATTAATATTAGGGAGGGAGAGGAATTATTTAAGCTTAGTACCAATGTGGACACAAGAACAAATGAGTATAAACTGGACACTAGGAAGTTTAGACTTGAAATTAGACGAAGGTTTCTAACCATTAGAGGAGTGACATTCTGGAACAGCCTTTCAAGGGGAGTAGTGGGGGCAAAAGACATATCTGGCTTTAAGACTAAGCTTGACAAGTTTATGGAAGGGATGGTATGATGGGATAGCCTAATTTTGGCAATTAATTTTGGCAATTGATCTTTGATTATCAGCAGGTAAGTATGCCCAGTGGTCTGTGATGGGATGTTAGATGGGATGGGATCTGAGTTACTGCAGAGAATTCTTTCCTGGGTGCTGGCGGTTGAGTCTTGCCTACATGCTCAGGGTTTAACTGATCGCCATATTTGGGGTCGGGAAGGAATTTTCCTCCGGGGTAGATTGGCAGAGGTCCTAGAGGTTTTTCGCCTTCCTCTGCAGCGTGGGGCATGGGTCACTTGCTAGAGGATTCTCTGCAGCTTGAGGTCTTCAAACCACAATTTGAAGACTTCAATAACTCAGACATAGGTTAGGGGTTTGTTATAGAAGTGGATGGGTGAGATTCTGTGGCCTGCTTTGTGCAGGAGGTCAGACTAGATGATCATAATGGTCCCTTCTGACCTTAAAGTCTATGAGTCTATGCCCCTACCTGACTCCCACCAAGCTGGCAAGATTTCCAGAAGGGTAAAGGTAACAAACATGTCCCCGAAAGGGTGGACTTGAGAGGGACTAAAAGGAGTCTAAGTGCAGCTCAGCCTGTAATTAAAACAATAACTGCAAATATCAGGAAAGTATAGGGAGTTCCTTATTAATTGTACTCACAGTTTGAATGCCAAGATGTGCAGCAGCAATTTTAAACTTACCAAAGAACCAGAAGGAGGCATGATATAGAGATTTTCTGGCAATCACTGGAAAGTTGATAAGTAAATCCTACCCTTCTAAATCAAGATACTGAAGGGCTGCCAATTTCCATTATAACTTTTGAGATGTAGACATACTTTCTCAGCCTGTCAAGTAACATCCGTTCCTCCCTGTTCTTAACAAAGTGAATTAAACAAACATAATAAAACTTACATCATTGGATTCAGAAGATGTTCTTGCCAGCTGCTACCATGTTATTGAGTAATACATTATCAGGATGATAGTGTGTTTGTGATGATGTATTACACTGATACATCATTAGAGCAATTGCATTCTTATGATATATTAGTCAATAACAACCCCAGCTAGAAAGAAAACATTTTGGAAACTCAAACTCTAAAATCTTATTTTAAAAGTTGTCTACATATACAGTAAACATATAAAAAAAAATTATGGACCGCATCTCTTTGTATGTTATAGAAGCTTCACCTATGGGTGAAAGGCACTCATTTTATGTGCATAATTTATGTACATAATTTTGATATCAAGATGTTAAAACCTTTTGTTTTGCAATTTTTTCCTTGTTATGGCTTGTGGTATAAAGGGGCGAGATATAAAAAGCTCCACTTGTAGAGGAGATGTCTGGATACTCAGTATGCTCTCTAAATCCTACTAAAACTGGGGTGAACAGTCACATATAAAAAGTGACAGAGTCCTGTGGCACCTTATAGACGATGCATCTGATGAAGTGGGTATTCACCCACAAAAGCTTATGCTCCAATACGTCTGTTAGTCTATAAGGTGCCACAGGACTCTTTGTCTCTTTTTACAGATCCAGACTAACACGGCTACCCGTCTGATACTAGTCTCATATAAGTCATTCATGTGAGGGTGGCATGGGGAGCTTGAGGAGCTGCAGGGGGACTGGCTAATGGAAAAGTTTGCCTCCTTATCACTAGACATTTGGAGTATGTTCGTAGCCAGGAACATTGTCAGAAAATAGGTCCATATTGTGGCTGATTCTCTTCTCTTCTTCCAACACTTCTTGCATTCACCCTCAGCCTTTCCTCCTGCCACTACTGAAAACTATCAGCTCCATTGAAAGTGCTGAATTCAGGGCTGCTCTACAGAAGTAATACTTAGAAATTAAGAACCAGGAATCAGAATCTGGCAAGATAATATCTTCAGAGACGAATAAATAGAAGGTAAATAACTTTTCCCTTTCCACTTTTCTTTCCCATTAGAAGACACATCCACCTACATAATAAGATGTGACTGCCCAAGATGTACAGTGGGTTATGTTTGAGAATAGTGACAGCATGTACAGTGAATTACTTGCATACTTTGTTCAAAATATGTACAACTACTACCCTGTTACTGAGTCAAATTCTTCTATGTTATACACATGGAATCTCTTAGATGTCAATGGGGGTTATCCCAAGGTAGAAGGGATAATATAAAGTTCTTGGCTATGAATATATAAACTACAAGGGCCAAATCTTCCCTCAGTTACACTTATGCCACCCTACTTAATTTTAATGTAATCATAAGTGTGATAAAGAGCATAACTTTTACCTTTTTATCTTGATAAAGTATGACATTCTTGATACATTTAGTCCAGAACAGGAACCATTTGGTAGCACCATAGTTTGGCCTTCATTATGCAATGAATCTATTGACAAAGTGGAAGTCATAAAAAAATGGATCTTCCTCCTTTCTTTCTCCCAATATAATAATCATTTTGGCCACTTTTGTAGTGTTCTAGATACAATGCTAAATTCTGCATTCGTTAACACTGGTGCAAATCTGTAGCAAATTTAAAGTCAAGAGTTTTGTTCTGATTCAAACAAGTATCACCCATTGGGTGATATTGTGACTCCTTTGAAGTTAATGGCAAAACTTCCATTGACTTCAGTGTAGTCAGGATTTCACCCATTGTGTTCTCATCTCTTTTTCTCCACTCATATGTAGTAATGTGCCTGAATTTAAACTCCAAATAAAAACAAATTTGGATTTTGTGGTGGTTTGATCAGAGCCTGAAACTGAATTTTGCAGGTAGGCCTCGTTTCTGCTTTGTCATGTTGTACTTTTTGTACTTTTTCTTTTTTTCTTTTAAAACCAATCTAATGAATTATCAACAGCTTGAGTAGAAAGCTAAGTATTATAAAGGTCAAGTCCAAACAGGATAAAATGTCCCAGATTAGCACACTTTGTTTTGCAGTAACATGACTTAAACTGTAATAGAATAATTAACTGCAATTAATATGCTATTTTAGCAAAACCCAGCTTTGTTAAGTTAACGATGTCTAAATTATAGGATTTAATATAGATTTATATAAACCCAACATAATTACTAGTGAATGTTTCCATTCCTATGATGTGTTATATTGGTTTCTCTATATTAATGTTTTATATTTAAAATGAAGGATTAAAACTTAGAAACAGAGACTTCATGAGTACAGAAATACCTTCTTTGTGGGTACTTGGATATGTACAGTGGAGATATTTGTAGTGTACTGGTTACATGATAGTCACATATCCTGAAAAGTGAAAAGGCTAGATTCTTTCTATGGATACATGTAGATGCCTCCCATAGACTTCCCTTGAGACTGTTTTGCTTGTATTACATGGTAGAATTTGGCCCTGTGTTTGGTGATTATCCAAACCAGATTAAAAAAATCCTCAGATTACTTATTGGGATTCGATTTCATGAGTATTAAGCAGCATGAAAGTGTTAAACGAAATGGGAATGTGATTGAAAATCCAAGTATAGAAGGACATAATGGCAGAAGTAAAAGAAAATAAATGTATTTTAGCTGAGCTTTGGAGAAAGGAAGAGGTCAATCTCCAGTGAAATAAGGACCCAGTTCTTCAAAGCCTCATTCAAGTGTCTAGTGATAAAAGAACATTTGCAGGACTGGGCCCTAAATCTGTATCAGGTTGAGCTATGGTCTCCTTATTTTCCTATTTTAAATTATTTCTGCTGAATAGGAATGGCTTTGTCAGATTATAATATACCATCCCCTCTTCATCTAATTAGCGGGCTCTGCTGTTGATTACATTCTAGATTGTGGCACCCACTCCATTATTTATCTCTAGAAAATTACCATACCTATAGATGTATCCATTAGAAGCAAATTAAAAGGGATAAATGGAGTTTAATGTATGCACTCATTGCCTTTTATTGAGTAGGGCTGAACATGAAGTGCAGATGAATAATTACAGGGGTCAGAATACTCATAAAAGTAAGGGTTTGTTCTATTTACCAGACACAAAGGCTCTTCTCCTTGTGGTTTGTCATCATTTTGAAGACAGAAAACAAAATACCATCTGGGACTAAGAATTTAACTTTCTGTATGCAAATTGTTTGATAAGCATCATGACCTTATTAAAGCAAAGTTTTCCCTCCATTCTTGGCTCTTCGGGTGCATTTCAAATCTGGACTGATGGGACTAACATTAACATTATTCTTCTTGTAAAACTCTGGGGGAAAAAAGTGGTGACGTCTATTTGCTCATTTTAAGCAGTATTCTTTTCAAGGCTCTTCTTGAGAGCTTCTAATTCAATGGAATGCTCTCAGATATGTACACACAATGTTATTAAACGATGCTAATGTTCACTTTGTTTTGACTAATAGAAAAATATCAATTAACACTCGAACCTTAGTTTTCTTTAAAAAATTGTCATACGGTTGAACTAGCATTTATTAATTTTGGCTAAAATTGTCAAACCAACATTTCTAAAGTGTTTTGAGATCTATGAATAAAAATTGCTGAATAATTATAGAACCTCAGAGTTGCCAAAACTTTGGGAATGGAAGTTGTTCGTGACTCTGAAATGTTCATAATTGTACAAAACATTATGCTTGTTGTTTCAAAAGTTTACAACTGAACATTGACTTAATACAGCTTTGAAGCTTCACTCTGGAGAAGAAAAATGCTGCTTTCCCTTTATTTTATTTTTTAGTTTCCATTTAACACAGTACTGTACAGTATTCAGGTTTTTTTATTGATTGATTGTCTCTGCTGCTGCCTGATTATATACCCCAAATGTGGTATGTGGTTGACTGGTCAGTTTGTAACTCTGGTGTTCGTAACTCTGAGGGTCTACCGTAGTCGTAAAAAACATGCAGTTCAGGCGTCCTTTAGGAATCAACTTGCTTCTGTAGCCAGCACCTTAGCTGACTGGGGGCCTCCTTTTAAAGAATGATGGATTAACCTCAAAAGGATCAGAACTCATGTTTATTTCAGAGAAGTCTGTATATATTCAGCTTTTTATATGAGCTAATCAGATAGAAAAATGTAAGAACAAGTTTTTGTATTGTCTTTTTGACAGGGGCGGCTCTAGATAGTTTGCCGCCCCAAGAACGGCAGGTAGGCTGCCTTCGGCGGCTTGCCTGCGGGAGGTCCCTGGTCGCCTGTGGGAGGTCTGCCAAAGCCGCGGGACCAGCGGACCCTCCACAGGCATGCCGCCAAAGGCAACCTGCCTGCCTCCCTCGCGGCGACCGGCAGAGCGCCCCCCATGGCTTGCCGCCCCAGGCACACGCTTGGCGTGCTGGTGCCTGGAGCCACCCCTGCTTTCTGACAAATTTCATGCTCTGCTTGGAAAACAGAATTGTAAAAAAATTATGTTGATTTGGTGGGTTTTTGATTGTGGGATGGGTGTTTGGGTTGGGGTGCTCTGAACTTTATCCACACCAGTTTCCATATGCTTACCCTTGACTGAATTGACACAGAGGGTCTAAAACACCTTTCTTGCTAACAAACTTTGTGGAAGTTCATGTTGTGGTCTGATTCTAGATTCTAGATTTAAACTTCAAGTCTCAGCTGTGTCTCTGTCTTTAAAATTATACTCTAATGGCCTGTGGTATTGGTACAAGCATATGACTGCAATTTTTAAATGGCATAAGGGACCGATCAAAAACTGTTGTAGACAATTGAAATACTTCCACTGGCTTCAATGGGTGTTGGATCAGGTCCATAATGGACCTGGACCCAAACTATTCCTGGGTAGATACAATCTGCTTTATATTGCAATGCTTTTAGCATTGGCAAAGGATTCGAGCTATAATATTTTATATGGCAGGACATCCCCTAAAGTAGAAAGATTTGCTGCTGCCAACTAGCAACATGGATACTTAGCTACTTACTTTATTCCAATCTCACCTGGCTCTGAGCCGCCATGCTAACTGATTTATTCCAAAAAGAGTAGACAGGGAAGAATAAGCTCTGCTGAAGCTAGGGTGGCTTAAATCAAAAGTTGGTCCTCAGAAGTTGTCTCCAAATTTAGCGGCATGCTTTGCACAGAGATTTCACCATCTCATGCCCTGGAACTTAGAGTAATTTCATATTTAGTCTACTTAAAAGATGCTGTGGCCCAATTATAACATCATAAGTCTGGCATTTGAAATAAAAGAAACCCCCTAGGCCCAGACTGAACACCATGTTTAAAAAAAAAATCTGCTTCATTCAGGTGTCTGCTTGCACATGGCACAACTCTGACGTGACAAAACAGCTTTATTCAGCAGATACTTTAGGCAGAATCCCACAGTGTGGAAATTCATGGACCTAGTTTTTTTTTACATTTGGACGATATCCCAAAGCAGGGATCTTGGCTATGCTGCTGACTCATTTTGCCTGGTCTCTCCCTGGTAACTCCCTTTAGGCAGCCTGTTGGAATAGAGCCTCCTCTTATCCTCTGTTACACTTGCTCCGATTCACCACTGCCAGTAATTGGCAGCTGCTCCTGCAATTTTTCAATTAGAGCTAGGTCATGAGCTGGACTACACATTGCATAAGGGATTAAGCACCTCACTTCCACCTGTCCCTGAGGCAGGCTACCTCCAGGCATGTAGGAGACAGTCACTGTGCATTACATGCACTTCACCCCCTCCACCGACAGCAGGTGGACAGGGAGGGGGAGGGAACGAGTGGAACTGCAGCTAATCAGTAGCGTGGCTATTGTAACTTGTTGGTATAGGGATTTACAGCTGGGTGGGAAACCGTTTTCCTATCCCATGAACATTTTCAAGATTTCAACAAAATTTCCTAAGCAGAACTGAGACAAAATGTCAATCTCAAAAAATTATAGGAATGAAAAATCCAAACAAAATTCCAGTTTGGGTCAATTGAAATGTTTTGTTCTGATCATTTTGACACTTGTTTTGATTTTGACCGTTTGCTTTACTTAGTTTAATTTTCAAAATGAAAAGTCAGTTCAGACTAGAAAATCAGATTTGTTTTCATAAATGGTCAAAATGGGGTGATTCAAGAACTTTGAAACTTTTTTCTTTTGCAAAAAAAAAATTCAAAATGAGAAATTTACCGAAATAGACCCTTTACAAAGAGAGGTGGTGGTTGAAAAATTCCTGACCAGCTCTATAAGTGCTCCAGGGGTTTTGCCGCCCCAAGCAGACCAAAAAAAAAAAAAAAGCTGCATATCGCAATCTGCGGCAATTCAGCGGGAGGTCCTTCACTCCGAGCGGGAGTGAGGGACCCTCTGCCAAATTGCCACCGAATACCTGAAAGTGCCGTCCCACTCCAGAGTTGCCGCCCCAAGCACCTGCTTGATAAGGTGGTGCCTGGAGCTGACTCTGTTTCCCCCCAATCTCAAGCCAAGATGAATCAGGGAATAAATTGCCGTTCAGTGAAGTGTTTCTGAGTGACAGTGTTTCCTGGGACTACTCCGGGGGAGATGCAGTTTCTGCAACACCCTTGATTAGGTATTTTCATAACATCAACATTTAATGATTAATACATAAAAATAATAGGGCATATTATGAGGAGAGATTAAAGAGGTTTGTGAGGAGAGATTAAAGAGGCTAGGACTTTTCAGCTTGGAAAAGAGGAGACTAGGGGGAATATGATAGAAGTATATAAAATCATGAGTCGTGTGGAGAAAGTGAATAAGGAAAAGTTATTTACTTGTTCCCATAATATAAGAACTAGGGGCCACTAAATGAAATTAATGGGCAGCAGGTTTAAAACAAATAAAAGGAAGTTCTTCTTCACACAGCGCACAGTCAACCTGTGGAACTCCTTGCCTGAGGAGGTTGTGAAGGCTAGGACTATAACAGCATTTAAAATAGAACTAGATAAATTCATGGAGGTTAAGTCCATTAATGGCTATTAGCTAGGATGGGTAAGGAATGGTGTCCCTAGCCTCTGTTTGTCAGAGGGTGGAGATAGATGGCAGGAGAGAGATCACTTGATCATTACTTGTTAGCTTCACTCCCTCTGGGGCACCTGGCATTGGTCACTGTCGGTAGACAGGATACTGGTCTGGATGGACCTTTGGTCTGACCCAGTACGGCCATTCTTATGTTCTTATGTCTCAGTATTCTGCGTCATATTGAAGCACAACAAGAAGGTTTGGCTCAATAATAATAGAGCTCATCCCCGTAAAGTTGAATGACTCCTCTCGAACCTGATTGATCACTTACCTGGTACTTAAACCCACCTAGCATAAGTTTCCATAAACTTCATTTCTGTATCTTCTTTGCTTTTGGGGGTGGAGGGGAGAGGAGGTGAAAATGGGAGGAAGGTTTCCTCAGTTTTATAGAGTAAACTATGTCCTCGATCAATGTTTATCTCATTAATTTTAAAATTACCTTCAGTTTCTGTTGGGCTCTCTGGAGCACGTGGGCAGCTGGCTTGTTGTAAATTGGCTTTAAATGAGCTTTCTCTTTCAATTTGTGGAATTGTAAAGTGTAGGTACTTACTGCAGTTGTGTGAAATCCACAATGTTGTGTGCCCTTCAGAGACAATGTTGCCATTTCATTGTGTATTTCACATGACCCACCATTTTTTTATTTGCAATTTTGGTGTAATATTAGCTTTTGTCTCTCAATTATATTAAAATATGCCGATTTGCATCTCTTCCTGCCGAGTTAGGTCCTTTTTCATGGTCATTTTGACATGCAAAATTAAAATGATTAGGGCATATTTTAGTATTCTTTTCACACTGCTTCAGTGCTTACCTTCTGCATACTTCATATCTACTGGGAAGCTAATATATTGATACTTTTGGGTGGGCAATAGTGGATTGTCAATAAATCCACCTGTCATCACATTCAGCCAACTTCTAACTAAGAAATAGGCAGATGTAAAGGGTCTGTAACAATAGGCTGTTTCCTAACAACTATATACCCACTGTGGTGTGTAGACAGGCAGGAAGGGGAGCTAGGTTATTAGCAGGGCCACATGTTTAGTTGTTTTATAGCCATTTTCCACTACATACCTCCTTGAATATCAAACGTTATGTCTCCTCCTCTGGGGATTGCTTTCAATCTAGGCTCAACTCTCACACCCATCTGTAATGTCTCTACTTTCAGCTCTATAGTCTTTCTTCTTAACTCTTCACTCTGGTTCCGCGCCACACTGGCTATGCCTCTAATACCCACCTTGGCTCTGTCTTTGTACTCTCTACTTCTGCTCTCCTCCTGCATCATTCAGAGTCTTTGGAGAAAATCTTAAGACAACACCAAATTTCTAATCTTTGTTTGCTCTCTCTCCTGTCACACCATCTCTTTCCTTTTCCATTATTCATGGTATTCGCAACTGCCATTGTCCTCTGACTCTTCTTTGCCCTGAACATTCCTTAAACCCTCTTCCCAGATGCCTCCTCATCTTCCCAGAATCCTGTAAACATCCTGAAAAATGGAATTGAAGTAATCTGGAAATAATTGCCCTCTTCCATCTACCCTTCATATCTCCTCTCTTCACTAGTTCTACCCGCTCTCTACACCGATTGCTGCTGAGATTCCTCATTCAGTTATCTGCATGTTATGGATGTTATAGGATGTTCAGAGCTCATGCTGCCCCAGCTGCTAATTAGCTAACGTGTGGCTGGTGGACCTGCAACAGCTGGGAAGATGATAAAGCTGCAGGTCAGAAGGGAAGCAGCTGCCAGAGCAACTGAGGAACTATTGAGAGTAGGGTCTTTCAGCAACAAATTGGGAAGATAGTGGGACCTCTGGAAGAAGAGGATCACAGAATATCACTCTGGGAAACAGCCTACTAGAGAGTTGTGGTAAGAATTAGTCCATTAGTCTTGTTAGAGTTGGTATGGCAACCCTCATTTTTTCATGTTCTCTCTCTCTCTCTCTGTATATCTATCTGTCTGTCTGGATAGATAGATAGATCTATATCTCTTCTTACTGTATTTTCCACTACATGAATCTGATGAAGTGGGTTTTAGCTCACAAAAGCATATGCCCAAATAAATTTGTTAGTCTCTAAGGTGCCACAAATACTCCTCATTCTTTTTCCATTGAAGCAGGAATAAACTAGTTCCAACTGCTTCATACAGGCCCTCAGAGGAGTTGGTGCGCTTGGGTTCCCCTGTCAACCCCAGCAGAAGGGTTACTTAAACCTCTAGAGCAAATGGGTCAGAACCACCCAGGAGGTTAGAGAATCTCTCTCCTTCTCTGGGATTGCTAGACTCTTGATTTCCCCAAGAGGGGACAGACTAACAATGACCTGGCTGGAGTCCTAACAAGAAACTCCCAGACATGGCTAAATGGTGATTAGCTGAGCAAAGGGTAAACTGAGACAGACTCTCCATAACATCTGCTCAGCTGCAAGGGGATCACCAGTATCTGAAAGCCACCCCAGCCACAGCTTCACTACTTCAATCTATCCCTTCCTTTACTCACTTAGGCCTCATTTCCCTTACTCCATTTATCAGTCCTACCAGTTATAGCAAAGAGTCCTGTGGCACCTTATAGACTAACAGACGTTTTGGAGCATGAGCTTTCGTGGGTGAATACCCACTTCATTGGATGCATGTTATTTTATATTTACCTTTGACACTGTTTTCCCTGGATCCTCTTGCTCTACCTAAAACCATGCTCTCTGTCCCATTTGTTTGAAAAACACCTTCCTTGATTTTACCTTTATCTAACTTCTGTCCAACCTCTCTCTTCCCCTTTGTTCACAAAGTTGTAGCATATAATGACACATCCCTTCTCCAATTCTCATGTTGATCCCCTGTAATCTGGCTCCCATCCTCTGCACTCCACGAAAATATCACTGACCATTCAATTCCAAAGGTCCAATGACCTTCTCATTTTAAAAGGTAATTCTAATGGCTGCTCTTTTTGCCACAAAAGTTAAGTACAAAGTCATTCTTATTCAGTTAGCTGGAGAGATAAAATGAAGAGGTGGAGGGTGAAACCTATTGCTGCCTAAATGCAATAATGTAAACCATATAGCAGGAATGCAATTTAAGTTCCAGATGCACTGGATAAATAACAGAAAACCATCTCCACGCCTGAGAGATGGCTTCATTATGAAAGTGAATGCATATGGATGAGAGTAACATGACAAGACTAGCAGAACTCAGCGTACTGATGTATTAATATAGTATGTTAGGAAAGTAGGGCAGGATACCTAATAATTGATTATGACAATAGCCCATTAGGATAATAATATATTGACCCTGAAGAAACAGCAGAGTGTAGAGGCTCAGACTTAATGAAAATATCCAGCAAACAAATGAGAAATGCTCCAAAAGGACCAGTGCCCATCCATGTCAGGAGAGGAGAACTGGGGAAAAAAACAAGAACTCACTTATCCTAGCACTGGGTATGTAGCACTAGACAGCTTTCAAATTCAGCTCAGAATGATCATGAATCACCAGCGAATGATGATATTGATTATTATAATTTGTATTACGTTAGTGCCCAGAGGTCCCAATGGAGATCAGTGCTAATTGTGTATGCACATAATATGAGGCAGTTCCTGCCCCAAGCAGCTTACAATCTAAAGAGACAAGAAACTGTAGAGGAGGAAAAGGGGAACTGAGGTACAGATTGATTAAATAACTTTCCCAGGATCACTCAAGGAGTCTGTGGTAGAGCTGGGAATCACACAGAGCTCTTCTCCTCCCACTCCCCGTTCCAGTGTCTGTACCAAGAGACCTTCTTTCTATCTTCTGTTTTAGAAACAGTGACAGCTATTAATGCCCATCTCTTTCCACTGAGTCAGTGAGATTTTTGTGTTTGACTCCTATAGAAGTAGGATCAAGCCATTAATCAGTGCTCAAGTGTTTATGGTAGTTTTCTAATTTTGCTTTCTTTGTTCACCAGTTTCATGTGTGGGATTACAAATCATTGTCCTTGAATTTCAGTAATCCTGTGATAAACCTGTATGACACCAACATTACCACATCTGTAACTATGCTTATCTCTGTATCCATGTATTACAGTGAGCACCAAGAACAAGACATGAGAGCCCTTTACTACCCTTGATCCACATGTGAAATGCCCAGAGCAGTGTATAACCCTTTGCAAATAATCCTAGTTTTTACACACAGTTGACAAAGATGAAGTGGACAGAGTGCTAAGGAGGCTGGGATATTGTGTAAACAACAGTGCTACAGGTCCCCTCTGGGCTGACCCACAGAGGATATAAGTTGTTAAAGCCCCTCAGCTGAAGAGCCTGGGTTGGTTAGCTCCTGCTGTAACAGCTCATGCTTTTAGCTTTGGAGTTCCTGGTGTGTTTGCCAAGATGGTGACTGTCACATAAGTGGGGGTTCATCTGGGATTTAAACTGTGGTGGGCCTCAGATGCTCAGGATTGGCTTGAATCCTAAATGAGCCACCATTTATGTGATGGATAATGCACACTTCAGGACATGTCGTCTTCTAATGGTTACTAATGCTCTTGCTGTACCTTTTTTTTTTCCTTTAGCTTCAGAAATAACTTCTCTTCCATGATTCCCTATTTGTTTTTCAAAATGGCTTACAAAATTCAGCTTTCCCTTGGCACAAATTGATTCACAACATCTGGGTAAGTGTTGATGGGGGTCACATGACTGAAACACTGCATGACTCTTAGAACTACTACCATCACAATTACATCAAGATACTTTCCATATGTTGTATGGAAAACCCACTTCTACACTAGACATTTCGCTTCTGTCCTGTATCTTCACTATGCAAGTTGTACATAATAAGAACAGTCATTTCTGCAGGAAGGCTTATATATATGTTTAAAGTGCATTGTTTAAAGTACATTGTTGTTGATATAAATAGTGGGGGACACATTTTGACAAATAAACCCAAAGTTTCACTCATGAAATATGCATGGATTGGCACACAATTACCAGTTCCTCATGATAATTCACTCATGTTGCAATGTGATGACTGCCTGCATCTGCTTATTTGCAGGTGCAATTTAGATGCCCAGTTTTGAGAGGGAAAAAAAAAACATTTTAGAAATCATTGAATAATCCATTTGGAATTTTAGAAGACATTTCCTGTTTGTAATATAGCAACTGCTAGCTTATATTTGTGAGGAAAGTAGAGCATAGACCTGAGCAAACACTTGAAAACATTTCCTTTGAACATTAGCTTGACTAACACAATTGAATCCCCTTTCACCTGTTTTCATGCCCTGTTCTGGTGCACTTTCCACAAATGTTCTGCTGAGCTTCCTTGCTGGCAGGCATTTTAATGGGCAGAGCAAAAAGCGATTATTTGCAGAAAGCAAATATGTAAATATGAATATGAAACATGAGCGATGAATACATTTCAGAAAGTCCTAAACTGTGCATGAATAATCCACAAATGCAAAAGGGCTGTTTTTGTATTTGCTAGATAAATGATTATTTGCTCAGCTCTAGGATTGTACACAGAACAAAAGAATTGGGCTACTGAAGAAACTATTAAGTAGTGTAAGTCCTTGCTGCCAACAAAGTAGCTGAAGTACTTTAAATATTCTGGAGAATGAAGATGCATGGTCAGATACCACAGTGATGGGCACTGTATAAGAATCCAAATAGAACAGAATAATTCCTTTTTAAGTGACTTGCTATTATATAGCTACTCCTGACGCTTTGTTCTTATTTTAAAAAGAGACTTTCTAAAGTTTCTATAACCTCTTTTTGAAGAGGTACCAAATGTAGCTACTATTGCCTAGCAACAAAGCACTGAACTTAGCTCACTTCTTTGTGTTTGTTTTTTAAGCAATACCTGTTTTTACTTACTCATGCATCAAGCTGATCTGCTGGAGAAATTAATATATTAGATATACCCAGCCAGCTCATTTTTCTATTGTCAATTTTTTCCATGATTAATGCTACAAAAGACTGTTTAGCTACATTGTAAATGACACTTCTGGTATCACTCGGTACTTGAATGTTTGGGGGGGTTGTCATCATTAACTAAAACATAAATTGAAGTTAAACTGCAAAGGCAGATAAAACAATTTCCTTTTATTTCTTGTATATTTTTGTATTTCCTTCTGGCATGACTGCATCTATCTCTTTATATGTTTTGAAAATTTCTTGCAACCTTAAAGATCATGCAATTAAACAGCAATTAAACTTACTGTGTTTTATTATTTAGGGTGGATATACTGATATCCTTTTAAGTAATTGTTTTCTAGCTTTTATAATTATTAATGTACTGAGAGAATCCTGGGCCCTGAAATTACTTGCAAATGAAAATCTGTCTCCCATCTCATAAACCAGCTTTAAAGAGAATCAATACATAAATCTATCGCATGCTTTGTAAAAATGCGGTGCACTATAACAGAGGGGAAAAAAGTCAAGAAACTATTAAGCACAGGAAACATTTCTAACCAGGTTTATTATGAGCCTCAAGGGGGGAAAGGGAATGGAAACATATTATAAATTGGTTTTAAGAGAAAAAAAGAGAGAGACAATCTTAATATTGGAGTGAATGTTCATGCAAATTCACCTCTGTACAGAGGGAACTCTCATGATCCCATGCACCAGTTAAGGTCCATTTGAATCCATAATGGGTTTGTACAACAGAAGTGGTGTGGAGGGCCTTGCATGGGGGTAAATTATAACAGGGCCTTATGTGATGACCTGAACCATATCCTACCTTTGGTGCAATGAGACATGGATAGGATATTCCCAGAAGAGGCTAGATTGTCACAGCCCTTACTCAGACTTCAGGCAGTAAAGGTTCCCTTAAGTCCCCTGCTCAGATTGTAAATCTGCCCATGTGGAGGAGAACAGGAGCTACTCACTCATTGCTCCCCACTCAAAGCATGTGAATAGGAGTGGGGCAGAGAGAAAAGGGAGCCCCTAGCTCTGGCCCCTTACTTGACATCCAGAGTAACTGTCTGGGTGCAGAATGGGATAGTCAGCGGCTGCACAGAAAGTGGCAAAATAATTTATTCGTCACCAGAGCAAGCAGAGAGTAGGAGAGGACTGGTGATCCCGAGTCATAATTAACTTGATGCTCAATACTCAGAGCAGACAGAGTTCAAACCTCCAGTTTTTTGACAAATGTAAGCAATTTATTTGAAATACAGCAAAAAGGAAGGACCCCCCTCTCCCCCATCATATTTACAAACAATATCTTGAAATATTTACAGGAAAGAGTAAGACAAAAATTGAGTTATTTTCCTCCACTGCACTCTTCTTTTGATTTAATGAAGCTCAAGAAAGATTTTCAGTTGTACATTTCCACCAGTAGAGAGTAATAGTAATTTCCAACACTTGCAGTTTGGGGGGTGCATTTTTAATATTCGCACACAGATTACATTAAAATAGCTTTGAAAGAGATGCTAGGTAGGTAAATGCTTTCAATGATCCCCATAATAAGTCCATAATAGATGATGTATATTATCCACAGTGCATATTTACAGCATACATGAGTCTTTTCACCTACTGCTCCTGAACCCACAGGCAAAGCAAAACTGCCTATTATTAAAGCGTATTATTTCATAAGCAAACTTCCCATCAACTAGCTGGCAAAATAAAAAATGCATTATTAAGGCACATCGTTAATACTAGGGAAACGTCTCATCCACCAACTGGCAAAAAGAAAATGTGAATTATTAATGTGTATTATTAATTCTACTCAAAATCCCTTAAAGGGAAATGAAAGGTTTCAGCATTCCTTTTGAAGAGATTTTAGAGTGGTGAGCCTGGTATATGCACAGCAACCTTCTTCAGCACATTAGAAAAACATAAATTATGAATGAGGTATGGAGCATCAACCCCCAGGAAAAGCAAAGTGTGCATTGTTAATGTATGTTGTTTTTCCTTAGTGAAATCCCAAAAAGGGGCATTTTTAGGAACTGGGAAATTATTGCAAAATTATTCAGTAATCAACTGGGAAAGTGAAAGTATATGTAGGCTTGGCAGAATTTGATTTTTATTTTTTTTATAATTTTGGTGGATAACATCAGTGTGTTTAAGTATTTTTTCTATGATTATTTATTTAAACTTTTTCAGGTACAGGATATTATTGGGAGTCAGATGGGAAGATCAGACAATAATTATGTGATTTACGGATAAAAAATTAATCCTTCCAAGTCTAAATATGTCATTAATGTGCTTTATTTGTCTTAGCAGCAGCGTGAGAAATTCAAAACCACACTTGAAAACTAATTTGACTCAGGGCAATTACTGTTAGATGACTTTCCTCTCCTCTCTCTGCTGTGACAAGAGTATGTTCCTGTCTTCTCAAATGGAATGTTTCCTATGCCATTGTCAGTGAGGAGTATAACTTGGGAAAGGAAGAAGGTAGGGTGCATACAGACAAATAAGTGCAGACGCTGAAACATAATTTGTTAAATCCATGCAAAAATCACATCTCTTAGTTTAAGTATATGGGACTGTATTTTAATTTTCATTTCTTAAGATAAGAGAGTGGGAAATAATGAAATAGGCCAGGGTGGGTCCAGATGCAAACAATGAAAGGGACAATGATGAAGCAGCTGGAATGTGTCCTGCATTGCATTGTGCTGTGTCTCCAAGGAGGGCTTCCACTTTCCTTGAGGCTAATGGATGTATCTGGGCTTTGACAGAACAAGAGTGGCAAAGGTGTGCAAACATTCCCAACCAAAGCCCAGACTTTGAATTGCTGAGTACTTACATGAGCAGTTTCAGTGGTATTTCTTGTGTGAGTATAGGGTTCACAATCTGCTCCCAAGAGACAGTTGAGCCTATTGTAACTATATGTGTTACTACAATTTTAATCAAATATTTTAGGTGGAAATGTTATATCAGGTCATCTTGATGAGATAGAGCCTGTTGGTCCCAGGCTATTTAGCCCAATTCTTAGAACCTATTGAATATTTTCTGTCATTTTAAAACAAAATAATGAAATCTGTTTACTTTGAAAACCAAGCTATATTCTCAATATAGCTAACGTGTTGACAGTTTGCCCAATACTGAAGTTCCTACTCAGTCTGTAGTCAGTTCTCACTCAAACATAACTCCCAATCATTAGGAACTTTACCTGAGGAAACACTGTTGGCCAGTTTTTTGCAGGTATTGAGGTGCCTACAGATGCAGATAGATGCCTAGTGGGATTTTCAAAAGTGCCCCAGTGCTCAAATTCCATTGAAAGTAATAGAAACTGGCATCTAGGCACTTTTGAAAATCTCATTAGGTGCCTATGTGCATCTTTAAGGGCCTAAACACCTTTAAAAATCTTGATTTGTGTAAAGACTTCAGGATTTGGCTCAAGTGGTGTTTATTCATGTTCAGATACCAATATTACCTCTTTCTCTCCATTCTGAAGTAAACATTAATATTAGCCTTTGCTCAATGCAGTGGTGCTGTAACTACTAACAGCCAGATGATTGACATCCTTATTACTGTACTATCTTACTCCACAAGTAGTTCCGCTGATTAAATTCTACTTATGATTATAAGCCAAACTGTGGAATACTTACTTATCTGAGGGACCCAATGAAGACTGACTATTTAAAGTACTTACCTGCCCCCTGTTACCATAACAGCCTTTAGTGTATTTATCCTCACAACACCCCTGTTAGCCCTGTCGTACACATAGGGAACTGAGGCATCAAGATCCTAAATGACTTGCCTATAGTCACGCAGAAAGTCTGCAATGAAGAAGGGACTTGACCCCAGGTCTCCCAAGTCCAATGCTAGCTCCCAAATCAGTGGACTGTCCTTACTCTCTGGAGTAATTGTGTGAGTAAATCTCACCAGCATAAGTAAGGGTGCCACGATTGCACACTATGACTAGTTTAGAACAGGACTTGGCTCCTGCTGGGCACCAAGAATTAATATGGGGAGCAGGGATGAGAGCAGTCAGGATTTTCAGTCTTCAAATGGTCAGTGATTTCACAGCAACATTTCCTGGGTCTATTTGATAAAGGGAGGTGCCATAAGTGGTAGCACCTATTTCAGTTCCCACTGGACATCCTCAGCTCATGCCATATCATATCCCTTATATAAAAATGGCAAGAGGAAAATCTGCCATGCCTTGATGCTATATTTCATTACTATATCTTGTTTGTAAGATCATGTTTTACTTTCACCTTTATATTCGCAATGCAGTTTAAATTAGTTCACCTGGTAATTTATTGTTTTCAAATAAAGAACATTGCTTACCTGGCAGGTTGTCACGGGACACATTTCACTTTTTATTCACTTATTTATTTTGCAAAAAATGAATGAATACAAAACAGATAGTTCAGCTAATAATGGAGATTGAGGGTTCTATTCATAAAACATTTCTTGGCCATTTCTATGATTTTTGTCAACTCTTTGGCACTCTGCCCTACATTTGCACATTGCCAATCATGTGAAATAAAAATTTGCACTAATAGAAATTTGAGCCTTGCAGAGACCTGAAAAGCACAAAGGGTAGCTGCCAGCTTGAGGGTAAAACCAATGCTTAATCAAATGTGTCGCCAGCTGATCACAACAATGTAGTCCTACACTTCCCATGTTCCCTGAGACCTTGGTACTTTTAGAATTCTAGTGACTTACCTAAGGAAAGTCTGGAGATTGCTAGTTCATCAAGGACTGTTTTCAGAATTCCCCAGACAGGGAGAGACATCTGCAGTATCCATTCTGAAGAGCATTTAGGTAAAAACCTTATGCCACACAGTTCGCAAAGGACTGTGAGTATTTCACTGCATCTTTACAGCTTATTGGTTAAGGGATCATTTACCAAGATTGTGGTACTGGGATCACATCTATCTTAACAATTAATGCCCAACATTTTCTTACAGAAGACTGTAACTTTTGGTACAGAGAATGGAGAAAAATTTAACTAGGACCCTTATTCCCCCAAAATAATTCCTTATCAACAGTATCTTTTTTATTTATATTTTTTCAGAAGTTTTAACATATCAATACAGACATACTTAAATACAATGACAAAGGAAACACAGCAGGAGTATGGATTTAACAATAATACAGTGAGAAATATTCATAGATAAATACTCCTGAGAGATATAAGATAAAAATTCCATAACAACTCTTCCCCACATCCAGCAAAACAAAAACATCAGAAGTCTACCTGGAGTAAGTTTGTAATGGTCCCATGAAAGTCCAAGTGTCTTCATAGTCGGACCTTGTGTTTCTATAGATTGTCAGCTTTTCCATGAGGATTGTGTTGGTTAGCTCAGTTAGACAATCAATGGAATGTGAGGGGATTAGTGCATTTCCATTTTCCTAAAATGACACTTTTGGCCATTATAATGGCTGCATCCATCTCCTGACATTACATAAACAGGGTAAATCTTCCAGAATGCCCAAAACACAGAGGGAAGATAGAGCACCACACGCTTCGTTCCAAAAGATGGATATACTTTAACATTCAAAGGTTATGTGAGACAGGTTTGCATTGGAGCTGTCATATCTCCAACATTTATTATGTGGGGCAAGTCCAGCTTTATGCAATCACTCAAGAGTCCAATACTATCTAATTAGATTATTTTTCTGAAAGAAATGCAAAAACAGAGAACTGGATGTTCTGTGCATATTGTGCCAGATATTATTCCACCTGTCAGAGGAAGTGGAGATGTTTAATTCATTCCCCCATTTTTATTTGAAGGAATAGTTAGTAGAATAAATCAAGGAGTTCAGCTATTGTATGTGTTACCCACAAAATGTTTTTGGCTCAGATACTTTTCAAGGTGCACATCAAGTGATGTGGAGTTGGTAATCTGCCAACAATTCCCAGCTCTTTCATAATTTGGAGTAGCAGTTTACTGTAGAATAACCTTGTTCTCTTGGTAACTGGTATTTATTATGAAGATATGTGAAGGAGACTCAAATTGTCCATTCAATAATATCTTTATGATGAATGTGTCCTGGTTAGCCAGGTGGAGTTGAGTTTTGAATTATTAGCAGATTTAATTCCGGGATTATTCTAGATTGGCATGGAAAAATAGCTGGTGAGATTAGAAGTGCTAATGGACTTGATTTTCTGAAGAACACCTCCAAGAGGAGGTAAATATTTCCTTTTTCCTTAAAAGTGCAAGCAACTGTTGTTGCTTTTTTTAAAATGGAAGGGCAGAGAGAGAGAGAGCCAAAGAGATTAACTAATTTTCTTCAATCTCAAATCACACTGGGGGTTTGGGACGTGTTAGTGGGACAGAATGATTTTATTATAAATCTTAATTGAAAAGCCGGATAATATAAATACAGATCAGGTAATTTCGCCCCTTTTTGGAGAGGGGGCAGATTTATTAAATATCTTGTGGGATGTCTGTGGTATCTTCATATTCCATAATAATTATTGAATAACTCTAGTCTTATAAAAATTGAAGCAGGAAATTTAAGTGGAATTAAGTTAAACATGTACGTTAATCTTAGTCCTTAATTAATCTATAATAGCTTCTACCTTTCCCAATAAAGATATTGGTGAACACCATTTCTCCATGTCTTTTGTCACTTCTCTGAATATCATCCATGTTTGAGGATACTAGCTTTGATAAAGCAGATCATATCATGATGCCTAAGTAAGTTATCTCTTTGTATGAATGAAAGTAGAATGATTGCAGTTGAGATGGATTTGGTCTATGAGAAATATTAATCAACTTGAGATTTTTTCCAGTTTATCCAAAATCCTGATAGCTCACAAATTTGTTTATTTCAGACAGTAGCAGTGGAATTGAAGAAGAGGGATTTCTGAGAGTGAGCAGAACATTATCCATGTGTAGACTAATCTTGTACTCTTTATCTTGATGGTAAATCCTTCAATGGAAGGTGTCTGTCTGATATATGCTGTTAGCAGTGCAATGGTTATGTCAAATAGTAGCAGCAACAGAGGGCATCCCAGATGTGTTCCTCAGTTTTACTGAAAAGTGGAGGAGATAACACCATTCATTAGAATAGAGGCAAGGGGTAGTATATAAATAATATTAATCCAGATCAGAAAATGAGGTCCAAATCCTAATTTTCTCAGAATCACTTGTGGGCATGGCCATTCCACATGATCAAAGACCTTTTCAGCATCTAACATAGTATAGCAGCTGGATCATCAGTTCTGTATGCCTGGCAGAATTAAAGAGAATAGCTTCTAACTATTGTATGCTACTAAACTGCTGCAAATAAAAACCACCTGGTCCTCATGAATGGATGATTGGAGCAATGTTGTTTAAGTGTGAAGTGGGAATCTTTTCAGAATTTTTTAATCTGTGCTGAACAGAGAAATCAGGTGGAAATCACACTGAAGACTATCCTTGTCTTTTATTAGAATTAGGATAATTATCGCTGTCCTTATATCCAGTGACATTATTCCTTTTGTAAATATTTACTATAGATTTCTGACAGTATCAGTACTAATTGATTGATAAATGTGTTATAAAATTGTGTTGGAAAGCCATCACACCCAGGTACTTTCCCTGCGTTGAATGATCCAATTGCCTGCTTAGCTTCAAGTAGAAAGATATCTTCCTCCATGTAATCAGTTTGAGATAGTAGCAACAATGTATTTAGGGGTAGTCCAGCCAGGAAATGGTCAGATAGATTGGAATTGAACTTATTTTAAAATGTGCAAAGGGATTCATAAAAGTCTTTAAATTGTCTGTTAATTTCATTAGGTTTTATTTGTATTTGTATTTTGAGGTAATAAAAAAGTGTAGCGACTCATCAGTCTAAGGGCTTTCATGTTTTTTTTTCAAATTTAGTGACTCCCCCACCCCCAACAAAGAATTAAGCTTTTCTTTCTTTCTTTCTTTAGAAGATAAGAACATAAGAACATAAGAAAGGCCGTACTGGGTCAGACCAAAGGTCCATCTAGCCCAGTATCTATCTACCGACAGTGGCCAATGCCAGGTGCCCCTGAGGGAGTGAACCTAACAGGCAATGATCAAGTGATCTCTCTCCTGCCATCCATCTCCATCCTCTGACGAACAGAGGCTAGGGACACCATTCTTACCCATCCTGGCTAATAGCCATTTATAGACTTAGCCACCATGAATTTATCCAGTCCCCTTTTAAACATTGTTATAGTCCTAGCCTTCACAACCTCCTCAGGTAAGGAGTTCCACAAGTTGACTGTGCGCTGCGTGAAGAAGAACTTCCTTTTATTTGTTTTAAACCTGCTGCCTATTAATTTCATTTGGTGACCCCTAGTTCTTGTATTATGGGAATAAGTAAATAACTTTTCTTTATCCACTTTCTCAACATCACTCATGATTTTATATACCTCTATCATGTCCCCCCTTAGTCTTCTCTTTTCCAAACTGAAGAGTCCTAGCCTCTTTAATCTTTCCTCATATGGGACCCTCTCTAAACCCCTAATCATTTTAGTTGCTCTTTTCTGAACCTTTTCTAGTGCTAGAATATCTTTTTTGAGGTGAGGAGACCACATCTGTACACAGTATTTGAGATGTGGGCGTACCATGGATTTATATAAGGGCAATAATATATTCTCAGTCTTATTCTCTATCCCCTTTTTAATGATTCCTAACATCCTGTTTGCTTTTTTGACCGCCTCTGCACACTGCGTGGACATCTTCAGAGAACTATCCACGATAACTCCAAGATCTTTTTCCTGACTCGTTGTAGCTAAATTAGCCCCCATCATGTTGTATGTATAGTTGGGGTTATTTTTTCCAATGTGCATTACTTTACATTTATCCACATTAAATTTCATTTGCCATTTTGTTGCCCAATCACTTAGTTTTGTGAGATCTTTTTGAAGTTCTTCACAATCTGCTTTGGTCTTAACTATCTTGAGCAGTTTAGTATCATCTGCAAACTTTGCCACCTCACTGTTTACCCCTTTCTCCAGATCATCTTTCTTTCTTTCTTTCTTTCTTTCTTTCTTTCTGCAAATGTTATGAATTCTCCCCGTAATGTATCCTTCAGTGCTTCCCATAAATTTGTAGAGGAGTCAGTATTTGTATTTTCCTTCAAGAAGTTGGTACTGGATGTTTCAGTCATCTGAAAAAAATTAGGGTCTCTAAGTAGAGGTGCATTTAACTTCCATCTTGAGGATCTTTTAGCACTTTGACCAGTATCTATGTGAAGAGATATTGGAGAAAGATCAGAGATGACAATATTACGTGTGCCTCCAGACCTACAGGAGCTAGCACCTTAGACATTCATAAAAAAAATCTCATCCGGAATAGGGGGCATGAACCATGGAGAACTATGTATAGTCATGCTTTGTAGGATACTTCAGTCTGCAAATATCCACTAGTGCAGTATCCTTTAGTAGGGATAATAGATGGTTTACAAAGGCCTGAGATTTTCACGTACAACACGGAGTTCTTTGTCTAGGATATTATCCTTGACAGTGTTCTAATCTCCTCCTCCTAGTACCACTGGGGAATCAGCTCTATTGGAAATAATATCAGTTATTTCTGCAATACAGGATGCATTCCCACCACTATGATCATATACACTCCCCCAAATTAATCTCTTAGCATTGAAAATGCCTTCAATTATTATGTATCTGTCCTCTGAATCTGACCACAACTGAATAAATTGAAAAGTTAGGCTCCTGTGGATTACTATCACTATTCCCCTGCTTCTGGAGTTGAAGGAAAAGCAATGTTCGTATCACACCCATAGATTTTTAATTTTGTCTGCAGCTTCATTCCTTAAATGGGTCTCCTGAAGGAAAGTTATGTGACATGCATTTGATTTTTAAGTGCCTTGAAGTTTTGATTGTCTTGGAGGGTTCATTAAGCCCTGTATATTCTAGGACTAACACTTATTAGAGTTCATGTGTTGTTCCACTGCTAATTGATGCCTAGTAGATTGACAGCCTCTGTGTGCCTTTCCATGTAAAATAAATAAAAAATACACAACCTTTACTCTTAACATTCCAGACTTCCAATACGAACACGTTCAGATCCCAGATGGCATATGCCTACACGCACCTTTTCTCCCACCAAGCACAATATGAATCAACTAGGAATCTGCCAGAAACATACCTATATTTACCAAAATCCATACATATGCCAAGGTATATAAATGACTGAAACCTATTGCTTCATAGATATGAATGCATAAGTAATAGTATATACTACATAAATGCTAATGTGCACATGGTATATAAATATTTATACTGATAGACTAATGAAAAGGGTAAACTTGAAGTGACATAAATGATATGTGTGCAAATAAATATATATGAATATATCATTACCATATTATAAATATATAAACTTTCAGTATAGGTAGAAATGTAAAAATAAATACACATGAGCCCATATTAAGTGATATAGGCAGTCACAAATAACATCCAAGTAATGGTTATGAATATATTAGCATCATGTATATATAATAAACATATACATATACTTCTAAATATGATTATGTAAGGCGAAATAAAGTGGTAGTATTATAGTTATGAATATATAGATATACTTATGCTAGCTTATCAATATATTGAGAGTATTAATTACCAAGTTATACTAAATATCTTGTCTATCAGTACTAATTACACCCTATAACACTATTAAATATATCAGATATGTCAAATATATGTACATGAGTTGTCTGGTTTTCCCAATCACAGTTCCTTTTCTTCAGGGCTTACACTCTTCATTTTCTTTTCCTTTATGAGAGGATCATCCTGTTACCCGTCGTGAGATCTGGTCTAAGTTTCTGTAGTGCTTGCCAAGCCTGCAAAGAGGTATTGAAGTATTTCACAGAATCTGTCATCTTCATTATGAAGATCGCAGGATATTTGAGGCTGTATTTAATATCTGATCCCCTGAGAGTTCGTTTAATGCCATTAAATCCTGCTCTCATCTTGCTTAAATTTACAGGGATGTCTGGATACAAAGAAAATTTAAAATCCTTGCACTTCAGTTCCTTTTTGCCTCCTGGCAAACATCAGCTTAACTTTGTCGTTAAATCTTAGGAATTCAAAAATTATGGGTCTGGGGTTATTATTGTTCTCTCTTATTCTGGCTCCTGCCACTCGATGAGCCTTTTCAGTCTCCAGGGAGGCAAACAGTGATCCAAACCCAGTACCTCAGAGAGTGTGTTCTGGAGAAAGCTAATCATGTTATTGTTTTTTTCCTTCCAGCTCTTCAGGGATCCCCAAAATCCACAAATTATTCCTGTGTGCTCTGTTTTCAAGATATTCTTGTTTCTCCTCAAGACTGGTTAGTCTTTGCCTTAAGGAAGCATTCTTTGCTTTAACCTCCTACCAATGGCAGTTGTTTGTAGTTTATCCAAATAGGTCAAATGAGCTTTGGCTTCTTCCACATCTTTAGATTGCTCACATGTATCTTGAGATGCATGATCAAGTTTCAGTAGTTAGAAAGTCCTTCATATCTGCAAAGTGCTGTGTGAGAAAACCCAGCAATCTCTAAGCCTTACCTGTCTTTGGATTCTCAGGCTTTGGTTATTTAGCATTTCTGTTTTTCCCTGCAAGATCCATAACACGACAAAAAAGGTCCTCCTCATCTAATTAGTAAATTTCTGACAGAAAGTTATGGTTTAGATGCCTGGGTGCCCTTAATTGATGAGGATTAGTGCATTGAGGTTAAGAAGACCAGGAGGCAGGCTGCCATCATCTCTACAGGTCACATGACCCCCAACATCATCATCATATTCTAAAGCACAATTTTCATAACCCAAATATCTGGACACATATTTTTTAATTTAAAACTTTCTCTGTTTACTTTTTGGTTCATTATCCTTAGTTTTAATTTGAGATTATTTCAGCATTTGCTGCCCATCAGTATTTTTAGTGCATTTCCTTAATATATATTCCATAGAGGAACTCACAGGAACAACGAATTTGTTCATGCAGATATTGTGATATTTAAGTGACTCAACAAGACTCTTAGGGTACTGAGATCTCAGGGACTGTGAGATAGAGGGGGCTGTACTCTTGTAATAAATTGAAGATTCTCATTTTATCAAGCTCTGCCTTTGCCCATTCCTTCTCCATACTACAATAAGTTTATGCTGTGTACATTGTCTGGGCTATAGATGTTTTCCTCTATTATTTCACCCTTATGGGAACATTAGGTGGCATAAACTATTTCAGAGAGGGGAAATAAAGGAGAGGTCTTCCTCACCCAGGCCCTGTCCATCATGCAAGACCTCTATGGAGGGCATTGGTGGAAGTGAATCTTGAGTTTTCTGGTGCAAAACCAGGATACATTTATTTACAAATCTTATTCTACCATATTATTTGCCAAAGTAATAAAACCTTTTGAAATAATCTTCCTTCTAGAAATAGCTTACTCTGTTACTCAGAGCTTTTTAATATATCTCTCTTCACTAAAGTGACTATTCAATAGTGAACATCAATCCTGAGCAGGCACTTTCAGTTTTCCTGGATGGTATGGCTTCATTTATGCACTGCAGTTGTCTCACGCCTTTTCTTCTCTTTATAAAAGGCATCACAGGTGATATTAATAACACTTAACCTGCTCCCAGGAAATGCTATCAAGCTTTCCGTTAACAAAATAGTGTCTTTTATGATGTCAGCTGTACATACACTGCATGTCAGGTAATTATCAGTGAAAACATCTATATCAGTTATGCCAGCAAGAAGGATATTTGATTGCATCTTTTGTATCTGACTGCTGAATAAGACCTTTGGGAAAATTACTTGGTATCTTTAAGCCTCATACATGGCTCATAGTATACTAATTGTAAAGAGCTGATGATCATGATAATGTTAAGGGAATCATTCAGTAAAGAACATTACTAATTCCAGGGGCACAACCCACCAAACCACCTAAGTATGTGATGCTTAAATCTATGCATGTGAGTATTCATTTTCTGAAAGTTAAGTGCATTGTTTTGCTGGGTCCAGACCTTTCCTCCATATGTTGTGGTGCAAAGATTGAACAGCAGTGAGGACTGTTTCTGGCCTGCCATCTGGTAAATATATGCAGTACTGTTGCACACCTCAAGAAGCAACACAGTACCTAGATAAGGAATGAATATATACTGTTTTGAAGACGCGGCAAAGAGTTCTGTGGCACCTTATAGACTAACAAACGTATTGGGGCATGAGATTTTGTGGGTGAATACCCACTTTGTTGGGTGCATGTAGTGGAAATTTCCAGAGGCAGATATAAATATGCAAGCAAGAATCAGGTTAGAGATAACGAGGTTAATTCAACCAGGGAGGATGAAGCCCTGTTCTAGCAGTTGAGGTGTGAACACCAAGGGAGGAGAAACTGCTTTTGTAGTTGGCTAGCAATTCACAGTCTTTGTTTAATCCTGAGCTGATGGTATCAAATTTGCAGATGAACTGAAGATCATCAGTTTCTCTTTGAAGTCTGGTCCTGAAGTTTTGAAGACTGCACTAATCTTTTGGATGCTTTAAATGCTTCTTTGTGTGTTGGCCTGGGTATTAACATTTCTTAGTGTAGTTATTGTATTAATGCCAGAAAACATGATAGATTTGGCAGCAATTTGGTGAAATAATTGATTTCACCAAGGGAGTTACTCTATTAAGTCCCATAGAGATTGAGTTTAAGAATAGCTTTTATTTGTTTGTAATTCTGTTTGTAAGAGGAGATCTGCAGCGGCTAGATTCTTGCCTGTGAATATTTACCCAACAGGAACCGTCCCATTTGTGTTGCTTAGAGTCACATAGCTGCCATTTTAAAAAGGTTTGGTTGCTGCCCCACTTTCGGTTGCTGCCCCAAATTCCCTCTGCCCCCATGTGGGTTTACTGTTGTGGAGGAAGAAAGCAGACAGAGAGTGTCTCATCACTCTTGCACAGCCACAGTTATAATTTGGCTGTGTGCACTCATTGATTTATATTCTCAGCTCATCTAAATTAGCATTGCTCCAGAGGTGACACGTGGGGGAGCACCCAGGGTCACATGCCCCCCCAGATTTGCTGCTTGGCTTGTAAGGAGCATTTTCATGCAGACTGAGCATGCTCAGTAACATCTGCTGAAGCTGCTGCTCTGACTCTGCGCCTGCCTCCCCCACCCCCATCAGCAGGTAGGGGTCCTCTATGCATAGCTCCATTAAGTGCGAAGAAGCACCAGGATTGCCAGAAAGATTGAATGATTCAGAAGAGGTCTATCTGGGTGTAGCAGGGCCCACAGTCCCTGATGCACCAAACACAGACTGGAGCTGTTCTCTTCAGGAGGAGCAGATGTTAAACCTTTTCACAAGGTGAGCATGCTTCCCCAGTGCACTTGCAGTCAAGTTCTAGCTTGGTTTCAGACACTGCTGTGCACATTACACCATCTTCACCCCTTACTCTCCAAGAGTGGCTCCGTTTGTAAGTATATTTTATTCCTATATTGTCACATATATAGATATGCAGAGAGAGTTTTTAACTCAATATGAAATCCAGAGGAATAGCAGTCAAGAATCCAAATACTTAAACCCTTCTTAGTTTAACTAAGTGCTTATCTCTGTGATTAAAAATTCTTGAGAGTTGTTATATAGAAAAACCTTGAGGTACTCATTAAAATTAATAGGCATGGATTATTTGTTCATCTGTCAGAAAAGGAAAACAAACAAGAATGTTCTCAAGTCTCACTGCTAATGTGCAAGAGGTGAAAATTGTGATGTAACATGCACCACCAACCTATTTCAAGTCAAAGCCTTGTGAATATGTTTGAACATGCTGACGTACTGAAATACAAGGGAGGGAAAATTTACTAACAATGAAATACCAGAAATAATCATGAAAGGAGACTAATTTCAATGTATTTATAGGATAAACAGAGAAGAGTTTAGGAACGGATGATAAAAGAATTGGAATGGAGGTGTGACATTTCTATACATAAGGGCCAGAGCCTCAGCTGGTGTAAACCATTCGTTTCATACACCACTTTACACTTTGAATCTGGACCATAAATATAAAAAGATAAATTGTCCAAAATTGACAGTTAATATTAAATTCAAGGGTTAAAATAGTAATGCAACACTATCAAAACAGAGCAAGGCTCTTTTATAATCAGTAAAATTATGAATGTCTTCAATTTGGAAACACACATAGAGGATGAAGGCAGCAGTTTCAAAGGAGTTAAAATTAAAACAAATTTGTAGCTCAGATTAGTAAAAGAACTGTAAATAAATATTGATTGTATAGTAAATATCCTGTTCAGAGGTAAGTATCAAGCAATGTTCAACCATGTCATTTGTATTTCACATGATACTTCTATCCCAGAGACAGTATATATGATCTATCCATTCTCCCACCTGTAGAGTTTTTCAGATTGCCAACCAAATAATGAAGGCTTAGTTATACATAGCTCATATATACTATATATATACTGCGCACTGACTGTATGATTAGTCCATCAACTGCATAATATTATCTATACTCTATACAAAAACATTATAAAGTTCTTCCAGAATTTTTAGAGAGAATAGGTTTGTATTGAATGGTAAAAGGATAGTTTTTCTATTATTTTAATCTCCATGATAAAGGAGAGCACAGACTTTTTTCTTTTTCTTTTCCCTGGTCTACTAAATTTTCACAGCATCTTTATAAGGCTGATCTCTCTCTTTCCCACTAACTAATTATATATATATAATGTTTCTGGATAACTGTGTCTAGAGGGTTAAATGTCAAGGTTGTTAATATTGCAATCAAAAACATTCTTACTGTAGGCAAGTATCTCTGTTAGGCAGGATGTTATTACTTTTATCCCCAGCTGAGCTGTCGTCATGTTATTCTGACATCTAAGTCTAACTGGAATGTTTTAAATAGATTGCAATTTGCTAAATCGCAAAACAGAGACAATAACAGTCTCTCAAGGAACTGTGCAGAAAAAAAGAATATTTAAAATTGGCTTATAATGGTTTATAATGTGCTAGATTGACGGGGCTCAAGGGTACTTTTGGAAGGAGCAATGTAATTATTACCAGCATTGATGATGATGACAACAAGGCTGATTCTAGAATGATAGTGAGGATAAAGGAAGTTTGACTGTCATTTGAATAATTGGATTGAGACATGCAAAATAAGCAACCAACAATTTAGAAAGGAAGGGATAATTCCAGATTAGAAGTGGTAGGTTTGGGGATTTTCATTAGTCAGAATACAGAAGAAAGAATAAAAGGTTTAAAAGGTTAATTATTATCAAAACCCATTAAATGGCCTAAAAGTAAAATGACAAGAATAGGAATTTACTAGATAAAGTATTAACTTTACAAAATGATTTTACAGTACATAGGTTGGTTGAGTTCCCTATTAAAAAGACAGTACATATGTTTCTTGGGATACTTATAAAGGAAGAGTTTTGCTGCTTTACAGATATAAGGTTTGATAATGGATTTGTCAAGGAAATATTGACAAGGTAGCAGGATTTCTCCAGGATTATGGTAAAAAGGTACCAAAACAAGTAAGAAATGAGAAATGCAGTGACCACAAAAATGACTCCAGTGGGACCAATATTTCACTCCTGGAGAGGAAAATTCTAAGAAAAGGATAACAAGAGAGTCCAGAAGGTTTCACCAACATCATTAATTCTAAGACTACACAACTGTGAAATCTTTACTCACAGTGAGTATGATTTAGCTTGCCCTCATGTTAGATACTACTGAACGTCACTGCACTGGGAAAACTGAGATACATTTAAGGTTGATCCTGCATCAGCTGACATCAAGGGCAACTCTCCTGTTGACTTAAATGGTTGCAGTACCAAGCCCTTACTGTGCGAATAGTCCCATAGATTGGCAAGGCAGTACACATTGTAAGGTGTGCAGCACTGTGTATATTAGGCTCATTCATGCCATTTAGGCATAGCTACTATGTTATGCATATGGAGGTGGGCTACATCCTTAGCTTGGGTACGTAGCTCCATTGAAGTCAAGTTTACACCAACTCATGATCTAGCCAAATGACTGTAATTCCATTTATCACCTTGGAAGGGTGAAGAGTTAAGTTCACACTGTTGGGATTTAAATCTTTGATTCCTGGGAATCAGGGTAAATTGTTGACACTGATCTTGGATTTTTTTTTCTCCCTTATTACAACCGTAGAATGAGCTGAGATATTATTGTAAGGGATTGGAGCAATAAAAACAATACTAATGTTTCCTAAATTGAATATATTGTATATTTGGAATGTCATCCAAGTTCCCTGTAGGTTGCCGCTTTGCATTGCTAATAAGCAAAGGGACACATAATGTATATAAACTGCATGTAAAAAGGGGAACATTTAGACTGATTAAATACTATTGTGGTACTTGCAGCAGCAAACAATGAGAATAGATCTTGTGTGAATTGGGGATTCCTCTATACTGCAGGGAACTCAAGAACATACGTGCAAGATTGCCTTTTATCTATAAAGGGGAAGACAGTCGGATTAAGCACAGGAATGTCCCCCATATTCCAGAATGAAGAAATGTGCTACCTGATGATTCCCAAAAGATGGTACCTAAGTGACTGAGGATGAAGATCACACAATTGCTATCAGAAGAGGAGGTCACTTTCCCCACATACTGCCACGTTTCCCCCCACAAGAAAATATATCACTATACATATGATTGATAGGGAGAGGATATAGGGCTTTCTAGGCACCATCACTAATCACATTTGAGAAGGGAGATGGATTGAGAAGCAAGAGGAACAGCCAAAATGGATGACCGTTTTTTAAGTAATAATGTCAAACATCCATATACCCAGTTTTTAAGTTATGTTTCAGATGTGTGAACAGGTCGTTCATATTTGCACTATTGTTTATGTTCCTAGATAACTAAGGCCCCGATTTAGTAAAATAATAAATAATGAGTAGTCCCAATAGGGACTATACCAATAGGAACTACTCATATTGTTAAAGTTAGCCACATGCTGAAGTACTTTGCTATATCAGTCCTTGAATGTTTATGTGGGTTGCCACACTCAATTTGCAAGCCAACATGTAATTAATAAAACATATGTCTAGCATCATGCAGATTGCTGTGCTAGTATGTTGTATCCTAATCCCTTTTCTTTGTTCAGTATCAGAGGGGTAGCCGTGTTAGTCTGGATCTGTAAAAGCAGCAAAGAGTCCTGTGGCACCTTATAGACTAACAGATATTTTGGAGCATGAGCTTTCGTGGGTGAATACCCACTTCGTCGGATGCAATTCACCCACGAAAGCTCATGCTCCAAAATGTCTGTTAGTCTATAAGGTGTGTGACAGACCCAGACCAATGGGGTACAGGAGTCTGGTAGAGGGCAAATATACTGGTCACTGGATGAGTAGTTTTCTGTTCCCTGAGTGACCAGAGCAGGGGCTGCACTAGAGTAATCAGGAACCTGATAGAACCAATTAAGGCAGACAGGCTGATTAGATCACCTGCAGCCAATCCAGGCAGGCTAATCAGGGTACCTGGGTTTAAAAAGGAGCTCACTCCAGTCAGGCGAGGAGGAGCCAGAGGAGAGGAAGTGTGTGTGTGAGGAGCTGGGAGCAAGAGGCACAAAGAGCTGAGAGTGAGAGGGTGTGCTGCTGCTGGAGGACTAAGGAGTACAAGCGTTATCAGACACCAAGAGGAAGGTCTTGTGGTGAGGATAAAGAAGGTGTTTGGAGGAGGCGATAGGGAAGTAGCCCAAGGAGTTGTAGCTGTCATGCAGCTGTTACAAGAGGCACTATAGACAGCTGCAATCCACAGGGCCCTGGGCTGGAACCCCGAGTAGAGGGCGGGCCCGGGTTCCTCCCAAACCTCCCAACTCCTGATCAGACACAGGAGGAGTTGATCCAGACCGTGGGGAAGATCACTGAGGTGACCAAATCTGCCAATAAGCGCAGGACCCACCAAGGTAGAGGAGGAACTTTGTCACAGGTGCCACAGGACTCTTTGCAGCTTTCTTTGTTCAGATGCTGTGCACTTTGGGGTAGTGACTTTCTGTGTGTTGAAAGTGCTACAACACTTTGGGTTCTACCATGATCTAAATACTAATTATGCATCAAACCAGAAAAGACTTTGGACAGTTGTCAGAGTCTAGAAGACCAGGAGTTATGGTATTCCAAAAGAATCCTCATCCTTGCAGCAATTGAAATTATCCATAATAATCAGTCTTAGTCCAATGACCTTGGTGAAGAGGAAAGAAATAAAACCAGTATTAAGGAAAATGTCTTCAGATGCTGCTTTTGTTTCTGATGCATCAATGAATGCAATTAATTTTTTGGCAAGAGCTATAGCATTAAACACTGTGTTCAGAATATTATTGTAGCTTGACTTGGGAGGATGGACAAGTAAAACAACTATTGTCATCAAAATATACAGAGAAAAGTTTCAGAGGGGTAGCCGTGTTAGTCTGGATCTGTAAAAGCAACAAAGAATCCTGTGGCACCTTATAGACTAACAGACGTTTTACAGCATGAGCTGTCGTGGGTGAATACCCACTTCTTCGGATGCAAGAGAAAAGTTGTTTGTTTAGCACTAGATGAAGAGGTGTTGGACTCAAAGTGGGATGTATCAGACAGGGGCGGCTCTAGAAATCGGGCTGCCCCAAGCAGCGCGGAGCGCTGCGCCGCCCTTCCCCGGTCCCGCGGCGGATCCCCTCTTCCCGCGGCTCCGGTTGAGCTCCCGCCGGCATGCCTGCAGCAGGTCCACCGGAGCCCGGGACGAGCGGACCTGCCGCAGTCATGCCTGCGGGAGCTCAACCGGAGCCGCGGGAAGACGGGACCCGCCGCAGTCATGCCTGCGGCAGGTCCGCTCGTCCCGGGCTCCGGTGGACCTGCCGCAGGCATGCCGGCGGGAGCTCCACCGGAGCCAAATGCCGCCCCCCCGGGAAACGGCCGCACCAAGCGCCTGCTTGGCGCGCTGGTGTCTAGAGCCGCCCCTGGTATCAGAGTAGTCAGATCATCTTTTTGACACTCCCAAGCAGAGACAAGATAGAAGAGGCTGCTTGTTGTAGGGATAGAGGCTGACCTGCAGAGGAGGCAAAATGGAGGAGAAAATGCAGAAATCATTCTTCAGTTCTATAAAGTATTTTACTCAGTTAGGCCACATTCTACCTCTACCCCCACCCCATCCCAAAAAAGCAACCAGGAAAAAAGGGTTAAAGAGACATAATCTGATACATGCAATGTAAAATATGCCTCAGTTTACCAAAATATGCAACAGTTTCCTAGATTTGTTAATTTACTTCAATGGAAGATTCACTGGGCCCTTAAATAATACAGAAAAATGAAAATTTGCTTACTGAAAATATTTTTTTTAACTAAAACTGTGTCTCATTATTTTATTAAAATTTAAAATGATGTGTACATAAAAGCAAATGAAAACTCCATAGAGCTTAATGGACCAGAACCATATTGTTTAGAATATATTTTGTCTGACAATATCAGAGATGTAATATTTGTGACCTTAATAGTAATATGTAGTTAATGAGGTATTTAAAAAAACAACAACACGCACACATAAATACCATAATGAAGTCAACAGGAGATTGTTCACCCTTTGGAAAATCAGGTAACCTAGGCCCCAGGCCTGCAAAAACTATACATTGGCCTAATTTTAAAGAGGTGCATAATCATTTGCAGGATGAGGGCCTTAATTAGGTGACTAAGTCATGGTGATAGTCATTTAAAATAAAACATAAACTTAAAATGAAAATAATACTGTACATTTTGCAAATACAAAGATCAGAAAGAAAAACCTAGTTCAAAGATTGGTTTTATCAACCTTGAGTGTGTTTCCTGTGACGGTACAGGAATATAAATAGAAATAAGATTTTTTGTGCATTATCTGAACAAACACATTCCATCCACTTCTCCAAAATAATGCAATATACTTGGACTCCACAAGGGGGAAAAAGGCAGCTGCATAATGTAAGAGTTCCTTGATATTCATATTCACACCCTTCTTACCTCAGCAAGTCATTTATCATCTAAATGTGTTATTCATCACTACTACATATGTCAGCCATTTACTATATAACAATTAAAATATTACATTTGACACCCACTATTAAGTTTTAATATTTTATCTCCCTCAAGCATAAATTCCATGTATTACTTTCATAATTTCTTTTTTTATTAGCAGTGTCTTACTTCATACCTTTCACATCTAATTGTTCACTCTTTCTTCTCCTTGAGTTTCCCACAGAGCATCCCAGACCACGACTGAGTGCGGCAGACCCCATGTCAGGTATAGTTTAAATATCCACTGGTAACATTTATAAGAAGCTTGACAATATAAATTATAAATATTGCCATTTATTTGAAAATGAATTAACTTGTTCAGAGTATTCTGAGAGCGGCACAAAGCCTCCCTGATACTTTTTTTATGCTACTTTTTTTCCCTCCCTCTTTCTCTCTCTCTCTCTCTCTCTCTTGCAACGGGAGAAAATCTTGATACCTTTAAAAAGAAATCTCCATGCAGATAATAAAAATGATGGTCGTGATCCTGCAGACATTTAGGTATGTAAGCAACTTTATTCACATGAGAATTTCCATTGACTTTAACGGAAGTCCTCCTGCACTAAAGTAGTTGCATGCCAAAGTGGTTGTAGGATCAAGGCTTCAGGTGTGTTAATACAATGGTTATCATTAAAAACTTCACAGTTTACAGGTCAATAAATGTTAACAACATTCCCAGCAATCCTGTACATAAGGATGTAGCATACCACAGTAACTGTCCAATTTTTAATGTTGGCCTCTCTGATATCATGAAACATCAAAATGCTAGAGATCATGTTCCACACATCCCTAATGGGTATTAAAATGTGACTCTATTAGTATAAAGATGGTGTCTTGATTTTTTCCCCATTTATTATAAGTTTGCTCTCATTTTGGAATTTCAGTGGTTGCAAGTTTGATTGGGTCCTTATTGTTCCATGGGGTGGCATCTGACAATATCAATTGTTCAAAACATGAATTACGATTGTATGCTCTATATCTAATATTTCAGTCTTTCAAACAACATTTAGTTACTCTGAAGGAAATATGGTTTTACATATGTACCAGATGACACTGCAGTGTTCAACACAGTAAGAATATGAGAGGTTCCAATACTTAGCCCAGCAGACATTTGAGTGAAAATGTTGTAGGCTGGGGTCTTGTATTGGAGACAAGGAACAATTCATTCCTTTGCTCCAATGCATTTTCACTGCAGAAGGGAGTGTCTGGACTGTAAGAAGCAGTGGATACATCAGACCCACTTCCACTCCTTACCCAATTCAGCCACCTGTAGGGTGCAAGGTGTTTTCATGAACCATTGCCCTGTAATATGCAGAGGTTACATATTTCACGGACAGAGTCTGCTCCTTCAGCAAAGCTTTTATTTAAAAACAAAACAAAACCCCTCTAATTGTGTTTATCTGAACCTCTTCCTAACTGTCCCTGGGAGATTCAAAGTCCCAAAATCTTCTCCAAGCATTTCTCCTGATTATAGGCGTGATCCTACAACTACTGAAGTCAATGCCAAAACTCCAATTGACTTGAATGGTGCAGGATTGTGGCTAATAAGAGTTATGCTCCATAATCAGGAAGTAGAAACAATAATATGTGGCTTCTGTGACTGATCACTACTAACCAACACAGCTTGAATTTTGAAGATAAACTATTGGATAATTGCAGTGACCTGTCTGTGATAAATGCATAGATTAAAACTTGCACACACAAATGCATCATGTAAATTCAAGTATGGAATAAACTTAAGGAAACTGCAATTTGCTCATTGAAGTTCTGTGAGCAGACAAAGAGGCTGAACTCACTGAGTAATTTATTACCTGGCATCCGGCAAAGTGGGTATTCACCCACGAGACATGCTTCAATATGTCTGTTAGTCTATAAGGTGCCACAGGACTCTTTGCTGCTTTTACAGATCCAGACTAACACGGCTACCCCTCTGATACTTTCCTGGCTTAGTGGCCCATAATCATGTAAAGGAACCATCTCACTAAAATGGAAGATGGAAGGTTACTATTGTTTCTTAATTCTGTATTGCCTATTAGGATTTTGTTCCTCACTAAGCTTCTCCTGATGAAAGGAGATATGCCTGCAAAAGTTTTATTTTAAGCAAAGAAAATACTTCTTGAAAGGGCCATATCTGTTGCAATATTAATTTGATATTGGTGCTATTAAAATATTGATGTGTTAAAGTTCAGCTAAAGACTGTTTCCATCTAAGTAGTAAAATTCATAATGTACCTTGAGCTGTGTAAGCAGCTAGACATTTTTGAAGCCTGTATTCTGGCCCACAGTATCCCGGAAGAAGTTTCTTCTCTTCTTCTCCTGCTTTATTTTAAGAATTTTCCCTGTTCTTCTCAATTTCCTATTTAATTTTCTCTTGATGAAGAAACCATGCTCATAGTCCTAGAAAATCCGTAGGATTCTCTTGTAACTATGTATCTGAATCACCGCAACCAGCCAGGATTTATATTGGATACAAACCCAGCATTTTTGCAGAAAAAAAGACTGTACAACAGTAGATCTTAAGCATTAATTTCGCTCTAGCAGGATGTAAGAATTACTGCCCAGGTGGAAGCTCGAGAGGAGAGGAAAAGTAGGGAGAATAGAGATCTTGAGCAACACCAAGAGATTGAGGAGACACAGTTGTTCCTACTTCCTTTTTTCTTGGTTTCCTTTCCAAATTCTCTTTTTTTAATAGACTGTTTTTTTCTCAAAATTAATTGTTTTAATTGTGGTAAATGGCATGAATGGCTCATTTGTAAGAAGGGCATGTAAATATTGGGGCAGTTTAGTATAAAGAGGGGATATTTAAGTTAGCACACAATGGAGGTATACAAATAATGGCAAGTAAATCTGGTGTTTCTACTTACCCTTTCTCTTACTACAAGAAAAAGGGACTTTTAATGAAATTGAAAGAGAGCTAAATTAAAACCATTAATGAAAATAAACAAATACATAATTAACCTGCGGAATTTAATTCCCACAAGATATCACTGAAGCCAAAAGCTAAGCAGGATTCAGAAAAGGATTAGACATTTATATGGATAATGAAAATATTCCATAGTTGTTTTGGATGAAATAAAAAATGTATAATAGATATAGGGTTTGATTCAGCTTTCATTAAAGCCAGTGTGAATCAGATCTGGACCATTAACCCTCATTTTTCAGGGCATAAACCAACCAATAACTGATATGGTTAGGAAGAAAAATCTCTAAGGATAGTGTAATGGGGTGTGTACTCCACTCAGGCTCCAAAAGGGTCAATCTGGTCCTAAGAAGTTGTCTAACATACCAGGCTGTACCTGGAAAGTGGAACAGACTTAGCTGAGGATGAAACCCAGCAGAGATTGTCTGGGTGGTGCTATAAGACAAGGAAGTTGACAGTAGAAGGGAGAATCTCTAGTCACTCTTTGGGACCAGAGAGAGTAGATACCAAGAGGGCCAAGGAGAAAATATGTGAGACCTTTTCCTGAACAGAGAAGTCTGTTAGGAGGCCAGGAGAGAGATGAAGCAAGCACTGGGAGTTGAGCAGGCTCCACTAGTGAGCCCCGATTAAAGGACATGATCTGGACTTCCATTGAACGAGTCCTGGGAAGTGTTCAGTGGAAGAACAGCAAGGGAAATTTAAGAAGCATGAAAGGCCCTGCCCAAGGAGGGTGGAAGTTGGTTTCAGTTTGTACCTATCGTTTGGATTTCTTAGGTGATTCCAGAGGAGAGTCTTGGAAATCCCAGCCCTGAGAGAACGATGAACCTAGAGAGGTTGCAGGGAAGAAGGTTTCTGAAAGGCTGAATAGGAAGAAGCCCATAGAGGCAGCAGTAAGGAGATAGACGAAACATCGCTTGGCCTCTTGCTATAGTGTTCTTGAGCTGGAACCCCGGTGATGTAGTGGGAGGGCGTGGGTTCCCCTACCAGTCACTGGTACGGGGAATGGTGGCATGCAGCTGGAGAAAGGGACAACAATGATGGAAAGCCTAAGAAAAAGGAGTGAGAACCACGTGGCCCAGAGTTGGAGCTGAAGACCTGATACAGGTTCTTGGACATTGGTTAGTTGGCTTTTTTTTCCACCCCAGAAGGCATGAATTTAAATCATGACCAGGCTAGAGGTCATGTCCTGGGAAGAGGTGGACCACTAGAGGACAAGAATGGCCATTAAAAGGGTGCACCAGATGAGGGGAGAGAGCCATGAGGAAGCATTCCAGCAGTCAGTTCACCCTTTCACTGGTAGGTTATTCCATAATTTTCTACCACAGAATTTCTTGTACCTTCCTGTCAGGGACAGGATACTGAATTATATGGGCCAGTTGTCTGGTTGGGATTGTCAGGTCCTTTTTCCTTGGGAAGGAGATTTTGCACTAATTAAATGGTGAAAGCATTATTTATTTGGGTTTTCATTGTTCCTTGCCGACCAAAAGAGGAAAAGTTTTGATCAGAATCAGCTGAACACAAAGTTAACTAACCACTACTATATGTAACTGTTATCATTGAAGTCCTAAAGAATCAAGCAAGGAAAGAATATAACAACCTGAAAAATGTAAGAGGATATTATTTAACTTTCCCACTCTCCTATGTATTCATAATATTAAACATGATAATGGTGAGTAGTGTTCAAGACTAGTTTCCTTCTGCCGTCTGAAAGAGTAGCAGTATAGTTCTTCTGTATTTGTTCACTACACATACAGGGGGGAAACACTGAATTTAAATAAATCTACTAGAATATGTATATACTTCAGAATATAATGGAACCAGAAACATCTTGCCTTTTCTACCATCTCAATACATGGAACTCAGTTTAAGAAATACAGTTCAGAAGCTCATTAATGTAATATTTAAACAGCTTTCTTGTGAGCAACTGACAAAATGTGTTCATGTTTAGTAACATTTTATCATCTTAGGTTAGAAGACTGCATGTAGTATTGTGGTCTTCCAACCATGAACAAACCAGATTAGTTTCCATGATCAGATGAAATCAGACTTGTATGCAGGGCTGGTTCTAGCCACCAGCATCCCAAGCATGTGCTTGGGGTAGTACTTTTCATGGGGCAGCATTCTGGCCCTTTGGGGCACCGCTTTTCAAGGGGTGGCACTGCCCCACCCCTTTTTTTTTTTTTTTTTTTTGCTTGGGGCAGCAAAAAACCTGAATGCAGTTCTGCTCATCCTCATGTTGCAATTCATTGCATTTTTCTCAGGCAGCAATATTTTAGGATAAATAAATGTCACTATAAACTCTGTAATAAGAGAATTTCCATAGGCATATGTTGCCTAAAGTTTGGATTGCATTTTCATGCTGGGGATCTCTACCAATACGCTGAACCAAAGAATGACCTAGATGGCATTATTTTAAGCCCATTTCCCCTTTACCAGTAATACTATCTAAATTAAGTTTGTGAAATCTCTATATACAGTGCACGTAGGGAACTGTTCTCCACAAACACAGATGTTGCTGAAGAACAGAAATGTAGCAGACATATGGTAAGCTGGAGGTGCATCCCCATTTCTTTCATTAACCTTTTCAGGCTTTCTGCCAATAGAAGCACATAACTTTTTGACATCTGCACCAACAGTATTCATTAATCCAGTTCTGTTGGATATGATTTTGTTGATCATTACTACTCTAAATCAGAGTATAATCTCCACTGTACCATGATAAAAATTGAAATAATGAAATCTTCATTAGTGCACAATTAGTCTTTTAGTAATATTTATCATCCAGACCACTTATTTATGACATCTTGTATCTTACATGATACTTGTGTAAAGCTTTGTAAACTTGACAGGTATGGTCTAAGATATCCAGAATCCTTCTCCTGCTCCCTCTTCCCCCCCCATAGCTGCATGTCAAAACTGTAATTTCAAGTGTTATGCCATTAGCAACACAAACTTGGTTATTTTTTGAGAACTTCAAGAAACAAAATAGGTTAGAAGGAACTAGGTACAAAGAATGTGTAATTCAATTAGCTAACCTCACTTAAAATCCATTCCTGATGTACATATTTGGTCAGCTCTTTAGATTTAAAACATCTGTTTATCTTGCTGTCATTAAAGCTAAGCTGCTGTAAGTTATTAAACCCAGCGGTGACTGTTTTCACTCTCGCACACTGCCTTTTTCAATCACAGATGAGCAGAAGCAAGCAACAAGTCTGAAGTCCTGTTATTTCATGTATAATTAGAATGTTTAGTTTTTGGAGTACTTGTAGAATTTCCCTCTGGCTTGTCCCTACATGGCTCACTAAAATGCAATTTTTAAAAATATTCTTCTGGCAATATAAACTATTTATGTACTGGTATTCCACCTATTTTATACATTACAAGGCTGATGCCACAGTAATAATGTATGAACAAGGCTATCTGTAGACGTATTGCTCATGAATGAAAATACAGTAGTAGAAAAGCTTATCCTGACTTCTTTTGCATGTAAATGATCCACAGGAGAAACTGACAAGCAGCTATTCAAGTATAAGTAATGTCTGGTCTTGCAATCTGAGTGACATCCAAGTCTTAACTTAGTTATTATTACAATTATTATTATTTTATTTTGGGCCTGTAGGTTCAACCACATTACAATCAAGAATGTCGCACCATTGTGCTAGACACTGTACCAACACAAAGCAAGACAGCTCATTAGCTCCCAGAAATAAGAGCCTTGGGAAAAGGGGAGACATGAAGTATTAGCACACTGAGATCCTTCTTTTGGTACCTGTCCATATCATGGAGGGGGAGATGATTCAGCAGAGTGAGCTGAATCTTAGGGCTAGGCAGTGGAGAATTTACCCTGGGAAAATCTGATGACCACAGCCAAGCTGAAACTGAGTTCCCATACAAAATCTTCTTCTCGACATCTTGTAATCTAACTTTTTTAATAATCTGCAACATGCAACTAGCCAGTGTGAGAGAACTTTCAACATCAAACTTCACATCTGTTTTCTTCTCTCCAAGATGCACTACTGAGTTCAGCTGTAATTATCATTACAACTCTACTATGCGTGATTATGCATAGATTTTGTAGTCCACATTTCACAAGCTGAGTTCCATGTTGGTAACAGTAACAAGAGAACTCTCTTTCAGTTCCTAGGATATCTTCCTTCCAGTTAGTAATAGTTAAAAACCCAACATGGCTCACTGCTGAGTTCTGGATGAGACATCATGAAAAACTGAGGGCTTGTCTACAAGAGGGGTGGGGTGTTAATCTGCACTTTTTTTGCAGAATTAGGTAATATTCATTATGTAAACCACGGTGATAGAATGCACATGGGATAGTGTGCCCTTTGTCAATGCACATCATTGTGTACACACTCAGGCAGTTTGCTGTGAACTGAGTGTATCCCATGTCTGGCATTCTAGAGTAGTATCCTATGTTGCTTTGCTGCTAAGTAGTGTGTATTCTGGGATTTTTCTTGTTGAATGTTGTGGAACGCATAGCAGAATTCAGGCTAGTTTGAATATTTTTTAACATCCCATGATTTATCTGTCTCTGCCCTGTACTTCCTTTTTGGGCAGTCTAGCACCATTTTTTAAATGATTTCGGCAAGTGTGGACACAACAATTCTCCGCACCACTGTGCTGGCAATATCTAATATGCAGAGGCTGCTTAGGTTTATTTTAGCCCTCAAAGCTGTATGAATTTGGTTTTGAACTTCACCAGCTGCACCACTGAGCAGATGTATGTAGCAGTAGGAATATACTACAGACCACCTGACCAAGATGCTGATTGTGAAATGCTCAGGAAGGTTAGAGAGGCTATAAAAATAGAAAACTCAATAGTAATGGATTTTAACTATCTCCATATTGACTGGATACATGGCACCTCAGGAAGGGATGAAGAGATAAAATTTCTAGACATCATTAATGACTGCTTCTTGGAACAATGAGTCTTGGAACCCACAAGACTCACTAACCCACAAGGTTAGAGAGGCTATAAAAATAGAAAACTCAATAGTAATGGATTTTAACTATCTCCATATTGACTGGATACATGTCACCTCAGGAAGGGATGAAGAGATAAAATTTCTAGACAGCATTAATGACTGCTTCTTGGAATAGTGAGTCTTGGAACCCACAAGAGGAGAGGCAATTCTTGATTTAGTCCTAAGTGGCGCACAGGATCTGGTCCAAGCGGTGAATATAGCTAAACTGCTGGGTAATTGTAACCATAGTGTAATTAAATATAACATCCTTTTGGCAGGGAGGAGAGAGGGTGATACCATAGAAGCCCACCACAGTAGCATTTAACTTTAAAAAGGGGAACTGCCCCAAAAATAAGAACCTAGATTAAAAGAAACAGTCACAAGTGTGAAATGCCTGCAAGCCATGGAAACTTTTTAAAAACACCATAATAGAGGCTCAAAGTAAACGTATATCCCAAACTTAAAACAAACAAACAAAAAACAAAAAAAACAGAGGACCAAAAAAATGCCACTTCGGCTAAACAACAGAGTAAAAGAGGAGTTGAGAGGCAAAAAAGTCATCCTTTAAAATTGTAAGTCAAATCTTACTGAGGAAAATTGAGAGGTGCATAAACTCTGGCAAGTAAAGTGTAAAAGTATAAGAAGGTGGGCCAAAAAAGAATTTGAAAAGCGACTAGGAAAAGACACTAAAAAGTTCATCAGAAACAAGAAACCTGCCAAACAATCAGGTGATCGAGGTGCTAAAAGAGCACTCAAGGAAGACAAGTTACATTAATTCTTTGAATTGGTCTTCACTGCAGAGGATGCGAGGAAGATTCCCACGCCTGAGCCATTCTTCAGTGACAAATCTGAGGAAATGTCCAGATTGAGGTGTTGATAAAGGAGGATTTGGACCAAATTAATCATTTAAATAGTAATAAGTCACCAGCACCAGGTGGTATTCACCCAAGAGTTCTGAAGAAACTTGCAGAACCACTAACTATGGTATGTTTCAGAGTAGCAGCCGTGTTAGTCTGTATCCGCAAAAAGAACAGGAGTACTTGTGGCACCTTAAAGACTAACAAATTTATTTTAGCATGAGCTTTCGTGAGCTACAGCTCACTTCTTCGGATGCATAGAATGGAATACACAGACAGGAGATATTTATACATACAGAGAACATGAAAAGGTGGAAGTATGCATACCAACAGGAAAAGTCTAAGCAATTGAGATGAGCTATCATCAGCAGGAGGAAAAACCTTTTTGAAGTGATAATTAAGATGGCCCATAGAAGGTGTGAGGAGAACTTAACATAGGGAAATAGATTCAATTAGTGTAATGACCCAACCATTCCCAGTCTCTGTTTAGGCCACTGTTAATTGTATTAACTATGTTAATAACAGTGTTAACTATGGTATGTAACCTTTTATTTAAATCAGCTTCTGTACACAATGACTGGAGAATCACTAAAATAATGACAATTTTTAAAAATGGCTCCAGAGGCAATTCTGGAAATTACAGGCCAGTAAGCCTAACTCCAGCACCAGGCAAATTGGTTGAAATGATAGTAAAGAACAGAATTATCAGACACATAGATGAACACGATTTGTAGGGAAGAGTCAGCACAACTTTTATAAAGCAAAATCATGCCTCACCAATTTATTAGAATCTTTTTTTGGGGGGGTCAACAAACATGTAGACAAGGCTGATCCAGTTGATACAATGTACTTTGACTTTCAGAAAGCCTTTGGCAAGGTTCCTTAAACAAGTCTCTTAAGCAAAGTAAGCAGTCATGGGATAAAAGAGAAGATCCTCTCATGGATCAGTAACTGGTTAAAAGACAGGGGGGAAAAGTAGGAATAACTGGTCAGTTTTCTGAATGAAGCGTGGTAAATAGCAGGATCTCCCAAGGATCTGTACTGGGACCTTGTGCTGTTCAAAATATTCTTAAATGATCTGGAAAAAGGAATCAATGGTGAGGTGACAAAGTTTGCATATGATGCTAAATTACTCAAGATAGTTAAGCCAAAGCAGATTGAGATCTCTTTGTAACTCTTCACACAAAACTGGCTGCCTGGGCAACAAAAGGGCAAATGAAATTCAGTGCTGATAAATGCAAGGTAATGCACACAGAAAAAACATAATCCCAACTATATATACAAAATGATGGGGTCTAAATTAGCTGTTACTACTCAAGAAAGAGATCTTGGAGTCATCATGGATAGTTCTCTAAAAACATTGGCTCAATGTGCAGTGTCAGTCAAAAAAATCTAGAATGTTGGGAACCATTAGAAAAGAGAGAGATAATAAAACAGTAAATATCATAATGCCACTATATGAATCCATGGTACACCTACAACTTCAATACTGCATGCAATTCTGGTTGCCCAATCTCAAATATATATATAATTGGAAAAGGTAAAGAGAAGGGCAACAAAATGATTAGGGGAATGGAACAGCTTCCATATGGAAGAGGGATTTAAAAGAGTGGGACTGTTCAGCTAAGAAAAGAGATGACTGAGGGGGGATATGATAGAGGGCTATGAAATCATGAATGGTGTGGAAAAAGTGAAAAGGGAAGCATTATTTACCCAGCAGTCATCCAATAAGAGCCAGCAATCATCTAGTGAAATTAATAGGCAGCAGATTTAAAACAAAGCACAGTCAACCTGTGGAACTTGTTGCCATGAGATGGCATGAAGGCTAAAAGAATAACTGGCTTCAAAAAGAGTTAGGTAAGTTCATGGAGGATAGGTCCATCAATGGCTATTAGCCAAGGCTGTCAGGGATGGATGCAACCCCATGCTCTGGGTGTCCCTAAGTCTCTGATTGCCAGATATAGGGACTTGCTAACAAGCAGTGGATCACTAGATAATTGCCCTCTGTGTTCATTCCCTCTGAAGCATCTGACATGGGCCACTGTTGTAAAACAGGATACTGTGCTAGATGGTCTATTGGTCTGACCCAGCATGGCCATTCTTGTGTTCTTATGATATGACAGCAGTAGCAACTCCTCCAGCAGCAGTGGTGGCAGTGGAACCAGGTTGAGGACAAGGAAGAAGAGGGACATACTGAGCAATTGATAGTATGGACTGGTTCCCGGAGCAGTCTTACAGTGTACAATGTCATTTCTGGGGTCAAGAAACCAGCACAGATTGGTGGGACAGGATTGTTCTGCAGACCTGGGATGACCAGAAGTGACAAGAAACTTTCAGGATGAGGAAGGCAACCTTTCTAGAGAGATGTGCAAAACTAGCCCCAGAGTTACAGTGGCAGCATACCAACATGCAGTGCACCACACCCATAACAAGCAAGTCACAGTTGCCACTGTATCTCTTTGTCTTTTTCCGTAGTGGCTTTAGGCACGGCAATGCTTTGCCTGGCAACTACCTTGCTGTGCTTTGCCATTGCAATAATCTCCCAGGAAAGCTCCTTGTTCGATTCCCTCGCACTCCTCATATACTGCCTCCACCTCTCTGTTTTTTTCTTTTTTTGAGAGGGTCTCTGTAAAGATGTCCATAAATATTTCATCAGACATTTTCTGTTTTCTCCCCCTCAGGTTTGCCAGCTATTCTGCCACTGATAAAGCAGGAGTTCTGAAGGATCTGGCCAGTGCAGGTGCTATAGCTGTGGCAGTACGTGATGGGGTGTCCATGCCACACAAGCCCTGAGTGGGTTAATGTGGGCCAGGAGGGGACAATTAAACTTAGATGCTGCACCTGGAGGGGAACCAGGGACTGATGAGGTCCAATGGCAGATGAAGCCCAGCTGGAGGAGGATCTGGGCTAGGATTTTAAATCCAGAAAGAGAGCACAGGGACGGGGTCTGTAGTCACTCCCTAAAGGGAAAGGGAGTTAGCTAGGGACAAGGAGGAGATCCAGGGGAAGAGGAAACCTGCACTGGATTAGGAAGTCTCACAAGAGGCATAAAGGGGTAAGTAGTCCTAGGGAGGGAGCAGAGAAAGCTCCATTGTTAAACCCATAGTTAGGCCAGGAGATAGAGAGGGAGGTAGGAAGGAGCCCAGGGAAACAGCAACCAAGAATTGAACACAGATGTGTTGCTACTCAGATGGTCCTTGGGCTGGAACATGGAGTAGTGCGAGTGTCTGGGTTTCCCTACCAGCCACTTGGAATATGGCACTGGACCTAGACTTAGAACAGAGCACTTCCATAAACAGTGTTTGAACAGTTCATCTACTTTGACTTTGTTATCCTGGAGGAGGTGGTTTATATAGTGACCTGGCCGGACAGCCGAGTCACGAAGAGGGGAGAGAGGTCACAGCATTAGTAACTGAAGGCAGGGAGTGCCAGATGGAGTGAGAATTAGTTTGCAGACCTACCCACAAGGAGGCGCACATGCAGTGATTGGAACCCCTTTATTGAGTATTTAAAAAGTGGCAAGTAGTTATTGTTCATATTCTGAACAATGAGGCTGTGATTGCATTTTTTAACATGCATTTCTGCCTTTACCTCACTGAGATTCTTCCCAGTCTTGGGGGAACCTTTAAGATGGCAAATAGTGTGTGCATTGGGATTGCTGCCTGTGAAACATATGCTGTTGTACCTTGGAGGCAGGGATGGGATGGAGTGGAGTGGGAATTACGTTCCCACTCTGGGGGTGGTGTTTGGTATTGTGTTCCTGGTCTGGTTTGCAGTTTTGTATCACTATTTCAGGAGTGGAAGGGAGTTGTGAGCTGTACCGGTGGGCAGCTATTCCTCATAATCTCCGAACAAAAATTGAGCAATTTCCAGCCTTAGATTTTGATTAAGTCCCCTACAGATATGTTGATAGTGAGGAAAAAAATAGATAGGATTCTGCAATGATGGCCTGAAGCAGTCACTGTTACCAGTCCCTGAGAATTCATGTTACAAAGAAGCTATACTCTTTGTGTCTTTACAGGCATGCAGTATCAGAATCTATCTCATGTAGAGTAAGAACATTACACACAAACTTCTCTTCAAATATGGCATGGGGTATTATAGGCTGTGGCTGCACCACGTTGCCGGTTGCTATTTTGAGGTGGAAAGTGGGGTCTGGGGGAAGCAGGCCAGTGTTTGCCAGGCAGACCAACTGAGGAACGGGGAAAGGAAAACAAGCCCAGGGCCATGTGTCTTCCATGGCATAATCAGTTTTCATGGCTTTAGCATGAGATGGAGGTTGATGGCCCACATAGAGTAGATGCCATTTTGGAAAAGTATACGGGGTGGTTGGTGTGAACAGACCATGTGAACTGGTGTGGGAAGAGAGGCAGGTGTAGACTTCTAGCTCACATCCACCTACAATGGCTGAGGTCCTGTGGCACCCAGAACAAAGGCTAGCACAGCAGTATATCATAATAACTAAGGCTATGATTTAGTCATGGGTATTTTTAGTACAAGTCATGGACAGGTCATGGGCAATAAACAACAATTCACAGCTATGACCTGTCCATGACTTATACTATAAATACCCGTGATTAAATCTTAGGAGTGGCACTTCTGGTGGGGGGTGCTGCTGGGGGTGTATGGGCCTGTGGCGCCATCTGCCGGGAGGGGCACTGCTGGGGGGGGCAGCAGCACCAGTGGGGGAGGGGGAGGAGGAGAGCCCGCGACACCAGCTGCTCAGGGGCCGTTGGAGCAGTGGCTGCTCTAGCCGCCTGGGACCGCTCCTCAGGGTGTCTCTGGGGCCAGTGGCCGGATGTCACCCGAGCAGCGGCAGGAGCAGCAGCAGCCGGTGTGGCTGGCTGCAGAGTCCTGTAGCCAGGTGCTTGGCCAGCCCTGGAGTCAGCCACAATGGCCACTGCAGAAGTCACAGAGATCATGGAAAGTCATGAAAAGAATCTGTGATGTCTGCAACCACTGTGACAGACATGGAGCCCTAATAATTAAACACATTAAAGGTTAAATAATACATTATTTTTTTAAAAAATCTGGCAAGCTGAGATTCCCTCCATAGTATCAGCCTCAGTCCCAGTCTGCGTTTCTGTCTGAGATTTAGGATTGGTGCTGTAAGGAAGGAGTTGGGCTCACCTTCTTCCTGGTCAGCATCAGGGTCCTGGTTCCTGAGGAGATCTTGGCTTTCTGGAGAGAACTCTTCATCGCCCCCTCATGCTCACCCCACAGTGACTCTTGCTGCTCATCCTTGGAGTGGAGACTAAAGATGGCCAGAAGGTTCCGCAAGCTGCTTGGGAGGATGATCATGTAAAATACTGTCTAGTGCCTCAAAAATGGACTAGTTACCTGTGCCCTACTGGATTTTTTTTCCTATTGTGCCTGATTTTAATGTAGGTGTTCCTGAACTGCTTGCTCTTTGTTCAGCACCATTCAGTGTCCTGATGTTTGGCCTCTCAAGCAAATCTGCCTAGTAAAAGACTACAAACAGGTCTTTTATTGCTGTGGCTGGCCACAAGACCTTCCTGCACTGATGCTTCTTCCCAGATAACTGGGATCCAGAATCTCAGGGCAGCTCAAACTGGCTACTTGAAGTATGCTGAAGGGCTTCTAGAATAGTACAGGTGCGATAAACTGGAATCCAGGAGTGAATGGACAAAATCTGTCTATGTGCCATCTTATAAATATGGGGGAGTGGGACATTTTAGTCAGAGCAGGGGAGGGCATGCATGTAAACCAACAGGTCAGTAATGGTCACATGCAAAGCAGTATGGGATAGCAGTTGGAAGACTGCCAAAGCAGTGTGTAGCAATATTGCATGGACACAAACAGTAGACCAGACTAACTCGCCTAGCAGCAAAATGAATTCACTTTGAAACAGGCCGCTATGGTTCACAATAAATGCAGTCAGTGAACTACAATGAATTGTGCGTATGCAAGAGTTTTCAAAGCAGATTAACTTGAAGCTGAAGATTAAACCCTCTGTGTAGACAAGTCCTGAAAGTTTTATTTAGTGCCTCATGTACTTTACACTTAACTAACATTATCAAAGAGATCAAATGGGACACTATAGGGATTACAGAAACATGGTGGAACAGCATTCTTTCATGAGTGGAATATAGATATTGGAGGGTTTGTGCTGTTTAGGAGAGAGAGGAATAAAGGTAGTGGGATACCATTGTACATCAATGAAGCAGTCTGGACAAAAGAAAATCTGTTTGGGTCAAATCACTTTAAGGAAGGATTGTAAAAAGAGGTTCTATTAGGATAGTGTTAGGGGTCTCCTATAGACTCTTTGGGTTCAACTCAGATATGGATAAAGATTTGTTTAGTATTACTAGAGATAAATACTACTGAGAATTGTCAGAATAGAAGACAACTTTCTGGATACAGTTTGGAAAATAAATGCCACTTAAGGGTGATCCAGCTGCATTGCTCAGGGGTGTGAAAAAGTCATAGCCCTGAGTGACATAGTTAAGTCCCTATGTAGACAGTGCTAGGTTGACCACAAAATTCTTCCATCAACCTAGCTATTACCACTAGAGGAGTTGGATTTCTTATGCCGATAGGCTTAGGTAGTGTCTACACTGAAGTGCTACAGTGGTACAGCTGCAGTTGTGTTGCTGTAGCATTCCAAGGGTAGACAAGCTCAGTAAAGTAAGGCCCAGTTATTCCTGAATATGATAGACAACCATTTTCTTCATCAAATAATCCCTGAACCAGCAAGAGGTGATGCAATTTTAGAGTTGGTGTTGGTAAGCAGTGGGGATGTCATAGAGATAATTGCAGGAAATAACTTTGGATAGAGTGACCATGAGTTGATTCAGTTTATATTAAATGGAAGGATAATCAAAAGCCGGTCATCAGCTGTTTTTATTATTATTTCAAAGGTCAGACTTTGAGAAATTAATGGAATTAGTTAAAGAGATCAAGTAGACTGAAGAGTAGGAATAAAGTGAGAATTGCTAAAAGTCCAGCTGAAATAGCTCTTGCCAAGGAAATTAAAATAAAGAGAATCAGGAAGGAGGAGGTTGGGCTCCTATGCAGTGTGAATGGGACGGAGATTAAAGATAATCTACACATGGCCCCAAAACTAAATTAATACTTTGCTTTGGTTTTCAGTAATGACAATAATATGTAACTGGGGAATGAAGGCAGGATGGCTGATAGAAATGAGTTTATAGAAATGCAAATTCCCACATCTGAGGAGGAAGAAAATCTTAGCACAGTGTACTCAAATGGGGGTTTCCATCCCAGAATACTGAAAGAATTGGCACAAGATTACTAGTCCAATAGCAAGGATTTTCAATAAATCCATCTATTGCTAGAAAATTGTTACCATCATATATCTATTTTAAAAAGAGGAACAAACTGATCCAGGCAATTACAGGCCTGTTAGTCTGACCTCAGTAGTATTCAAGCCTTTAGAACAAATTATGAAGGAAAGGATGATTAATTTGATGGAGGTAAACAATAAAGGGGATGTAATATAACATGGGTTTACCAAAGATAGATCCTGCCAGACTAACCTAATTTCCTTGCTTGATAAAATAACTCTTTTAAAGATAAGGGAAATGCAGTAGATATTGGGCTTCTGCAAAGTTTTTAATGTGGTAAGATATTGGAAATTATTAGTTAAATTAGAGAAAATGGGGATTAGTACAAGAATTGTAAGGTGAGTAAGGAACTGGCTAAATGGAAGAAAGCAACAAGTTGTGCTAAAAGGTGAACTATTGGACTCGGGAGAATTCCTGAAGGATTGGTCTTGGGACCAGTCTTATTCAAGATTTTTATTTAATGACCTTTTCACAAAAAGTGGAAGCTAATGAAACTTGCTGGAACAAAGTTGGGGTGCATCACCAATTCAGAGGGTTGAAATATTACTCTGGAAGATCTAGATGATCTTGAAGACTAGAGTGGCAGAAGTGGGATAGAATTCAGTAGTACAAAGTGCATGATCTTGCATTTTGGGTCTAATAAGAATTTCTGCTACAAGCTGGAAGCTGATCAGTAGGAAGTGACAAAGGATGGGGGAGACCTGGGTGTGTGGGTCAATCACGGGATGACTGAGCCGCCACAATTAAATGGCTATGAAATAGGCATTGCAATCCTAGGACGTGTTGGGTGTACAAAACAATAGAGCTAGAGAAGTATTAATGTCATTGTACAAGGCACCTGTAAGGCCTTATTTGGAATACTGTGTACAGTGCTAGTCACCCATCTTCAAGAAAGATGACTGCACCTTGTCCAATATTTATTCAAGAACTATTAGGATAAACAGGGGAATGAAAGTCCTATCATAAAGAGGAGACTGGAATTGCTTAGCTTGTTTAGCCCATCAAAAATAAATCTGATATGAGTACGCCTATGATCTATTTATAGAAAGCAAACACCAAAGAAAGCAAAGAGTAATTTAAGCTCAAGTACAATGTTGGCACAAGAACAAATGAATATAAACTTGCCATGAATAAATTCGGGCTGAAAATTGGAAGAAAATTTCTCACTATTAAAGGAGGGAGGTTCTGGAACAGCATCTCAATTATGGAGGCTAACAGCTGATTAGTTTCAAAAGAAAGTGGACAAATTTGAGTGATTGTGATGGGCAGAGGGCAGCAGCCCTGTGGCCCACCCCAAATGTATTCTGGAGTCATTTTTTATCTTTTTTTTTCCTCTGAAGCAACAGGGATGGCCACCGCTGGAGATGGGATACTGGATGGGATGGATCAGTGCTCTGAGCATGCTCTCTCTCAGGTGCTTGACTGGCTGGTTCTTGCTCACATGCTCAGGGACTAACTGATCAGCATAGGTGGGCTCAGGAAGGAATTTTCCCCAAAGCCAGATTGGCAGTGACCTTGGGAAGGTTTTGCCTTCCTCTGCAGCATGGATTGCAGGTCAGTTGCCTAGATTATCTGTGTATATATCACTTAATCATTTCCTGCCATTTCAGGTGTCTTGGGGATTGGTGTGTCTAGTCCCTCCTATTTTTCCTCTGTTGCACTTTGGTTTCGTTCCAGTTGTTGGGTTTAATGTGTGTGGGTCCTGGGTGGTGTTGGTGGCCAGCAATATACAGGAGGCTGGACTAGGTGATCGGCTGGTCCCTTCTGCACTTAGTTCTCAAGAAAAGTCTTAGCATTTTATTTTATAATTTACTTGCAGTTAGATTATGAAATGATCCTGGTCTGTCCCACATGAGTCACTGTCCCACTGGAAATAAACACTAAATAATGTGATGGAGTTGACATACTTCAGAGAAGAATTCATACTTTCCTGTAACGGTTTTTCCTTTATCATTGATGATTCAATTGGTTGAAGCATTGTATGACTAATTTTATTTCTTCCTAAAGAAAGCCGGTATTTCTTGGAGTTCATCAATCTGTTTCAAATTCGTATTGAACCCAACTGGAAACTTTCACTCAATAGGTGGCCAGTGTTCTAATCAGTGGCATCTGCACCTGTTCAAACAGTACCCTATCCATCCCTGGTATTTCAGTTGAATCTGGCTGGACATCTTTTGACAGCTGGTTCATCAGATCCACATTGTCTGTGCAGTGTAGCTTCATTGCACAGAGAGCCCAAGGCACCTATATGGCATTATCTAAATCTGTCCACTCCTATTCTATAATGATGTTCACAGTGGAAACCAGACACCAGTGCTGAATTATTTCCTTTTCCTACAAAAGAAATACGACTGACTTTTTTTGATAAAGTTCTATCCTTTAGGGCCTCATTAGGAAGGACATTTATAGACTTCTTACACTGAGGGAAAGGCTTCTATTAAGGAGGTTTGATTGTTTGAATTCATCTAGATAAGCAGAATATTCAAAATACAACACATGTACAAGATTTCTCATCAGATTTTGTAAACAGCATTTATATACATCTCATATCACAGGGAGTAAAAATGCCCCTTTTTGTTACAAAATATCCAAACAGTATTTGAAAGACAAATTTGTTTTGATCTATTTATAATGCAACATTTTATTTGCAAAATGCTCAGACTTGATCACAAATTTCATTTGAAGCATATGAGACTGTCCTGGAAAATATTAAACTTCTTTAGATTGTAAACCCTCCAGAGCAATGATTGCCATTTCTAAGTTTGTGTGGTGGCCAGCACAATGGGGTCCCAATCTTGCCTTGTGCCTATTGGAGCAATAGTGTTTAACAAAAGGGATTCTGGAAAAAAATCTGAGACACTGAGGACCCAAATCTCTATTTTGACACTTTTTAAACATAAAGTATTTCACAGGTTACCTATATGTAACTAATATAGTTTTGGAGGAACTCTAATTTTCTATCATCTCTATTTCATGTTTTATTATTTTCCAAATATTTTTAACATATCAAGATATCTGTGAAATTCAAATTTTGATGCATCCTTGACAACAGTCTCAAAGTTCCACCATAATTAATCTGTCTAAAGCAATTAGACCCCTATACTTTACACTTTCTGTGCCTCTAGGCAATACAAAAAACAACAAAGTTCTGACTCTTGTTTTACAAAAGATGTTTATTCAAAGAATCAATTGCAATTTTAAAATTTTCCCAGATCATAAAAGACATCCTGTAAAATGTCTCTTGGATGAACTATACATGAGAGTCATTAAAAGGTTTTTAAGGGAGTACATCTTTTGAGAGAACTACTGAATCTCTTCAGTGCTCTAATGTGGCAAATTATCAATTTAACCAGTGATGGAAGTGCTCTTTTGAGAATCACTGTGGATGGGTGGGTTTGTTTGTTAAAAAGCTGTAGTTGACAAGTTTAAATATTGTAATGAATTGGTCTTCTGCAAGTAACTTGCCAACACAGCTACTGAAAATTAACCCATCAACTTTATAGTTTGGGAATTAATACAGATCAGCAGCACTCCCCGCCCCTCTGCTCCCCCCCCCCTTGCTAATGATTCTGCATCTTACTTAATCAAGTAATCTCATTGAGGTCAGTGGGATTAATCTAATAGGGACTGTTCATATGAATAATCATGGTAGGACTAGTCCAATAGGTAGTACAGAAACTTTGCAAGTTTCTCTTCAAAACAAAATCACTGGGAGGATCAATTGCAAACCATGAAATGTTTTATTATGTGGTCACCATTTTAAAAATATGCTGACTCTAAGGATCTTGTCACACCTACTATTTTTTGTGTATATCTTATTAATTATGGAACTTAATGCAGCATAAATAAGAGCTTGGTGTGAAGGCCTTCTGCTGTGTGTGGCTAATGTTTCATTAGACCTCAATCCAGGAAAACATTTAAACACATGCTTAAATTTAAATCTGATTAATTTAAGTGATTAACATTAAGCACATGCTTAAGTGCTTTGCTGGACCAAACCATTATTTCCCATATTCTAGCTCAATGCACATATTTCTGTTAGTATATACTCCTGCTTGTTCCAACAAAAGTTAAAGAATAGGAATTGCAACTTTTCCCCCTAACGTATTATATAATATCATTCATTAGAGAAATGAGTTTATCTATAACGTGTTTCTGCTGATAGGGTCTAAAGTTTTCTCAACCCATATTTCCTTGTAATAAATATGTTGAAATATGAATGTACCATTTCCCTAATCCATCAGACAAGTCACATTCATCACCCTCAGCATATGCTTTTGGTAGCAATTTCACCAATATTTTATTTATTCTCTCTTGATTTGTAGACATCCAAGGAGCAGGAAAAAACCCCAGCAACAGACTACTTGAAATAGCAGGTAATAGATATGCTAAAGGTATAAATGATTGCATATAAAATCTGGGATATGTAAAGTACATACAGATGTTTAAGAGATGGGATTTCTCAGACTTAGGGTTGCAGGGTCACTGTGAGCACTTCCCTCCTTTTGGCCCTAAAATTGCAGGATCAAGCTGAGAATGAGATTGTGTATAATTCTCTAGCTGCCCCAATCCTGGGGCATACTGAGCGCCCTCTGCTCCCAACAATTTACCCATAAGCGATATTTGAAAGCACTCAGCACCTCTCAGGATGTATGTAAAGAGTCAGTATTAAATATATTCTTGACCTCATGGGCCTGCTCCTGCTTCTATTGAAATCAGTGGCAGAAATTCCACTAGTATTATTGGACTGTTTATGTCCTGATACAGTTTAAGGTCCCAATCCTGCAAGCAATCTGAGGCCCTGGTCCTGCACCAGTAAAGTCACTGGGAGCTATGCCATTGCCTTCAATGGTAATAGGGGCCAAACCCTAAATGAAGTATCCCCATTGAAGTCAATAGGCATGGGCCATATTTTCAGATTGTTTAAATGGGTATAGTTCAGTTGAAGACATGGGATCTGTGATTTACACTGAAGATCTGGCCCCATATTCTTGTATCTATTTCAGTGTTGGGGACATTTGGATTGCTGTTTTACTTTCATTCACAGGCCTATATGACTCTGCCGTTGCTTGGTCCCAAGCCCAAGATGCGAAAGGAGGAGGGTTGTGTGTTGGGCTGGCAACCCACCACGTAAAAAAACAGGCGCTACAGAAACGTCAACCAAATCTTCAGAAATTCATAAAATTGTGGGTAGCCAGCCGGAGAGTCAGGCAGTAATGGCAAATATGACGAACGGGGATCAAAGCCGAAAGGAAGTCCCTGTTTCGATGCAGTCTCTGGTCAAACCCAAAAAAACAAATAAAGATAGCAGTATGGAACGTTCGAACAATGTATGAAACAGGGAGAACAGCATCAGTAACAAAGGAAATGAGAAAATATGGCATTAACATTCTTGGGATCAGTGAGATGAGGTGGACGGACACTGGTATGTTAATACTGGACTCTGATGAGACAATTTTTTATTCAGGATGCATAGATGGACATCACCATGAAGGGGTGGGCATCATTGTTGACAAAGAGACGAGAAAGAGTTTGTTAGGATGGAGTCCTGTTACCTCCAGAATAATAAGAGCGAGATTCTTCTCCAGATATGCGAAGACTACCATCATCCAATGTTATGCACCTACTGAACAAGCTGAGGAGGAGCAAAAAGACTTGTTCTATATCAGACTTCAGGAAGAGATACTTAAGACCCCATGCCATGACATCCTGATTTTGATGGGCGACTTCAATGCTAAAGTCGGTTCCAGCAATGCCGGGTATGAAGCATGCATGGGGCGGGAAGGAGTTGGAGAGAGAAATGACAATGGTCAACGATTTGTAGACTTATGTCTTGAGAATGAACTGGTGATAGGTGGAACAATCTTCCAACATAAGACAATACGCAAGCTGACATGGATATCACCGGATGGGAACACCAGGAACCAAATTGATCACATTGCAATCAATCGGAAGTGGAGAGGGTCACTGCTGGATACTAGAGTATCAAGAAGTGCAGATGTAGGTGGTGACCATCATCTTGTATTGAGCAAGCTTCAGATAAAACTGAGAAAGATGAAGAAAGTTTATGGGCAACAAATTTTCAACTCAAGGAAGTTGGAAGAACCGCCGGTAAAGGCACAGTTCATATTGGAGCTCTCGAAAAAGTTTCAACTTCTAAATGACTTGCGAACTGGTAATATAAACACTTTTTGTGACAACGTCGAGAAGGCATATGTAGAGACCAGCAAGACAGTGCTTGGCTACAAGAGAAGAGAGCGGAAAGTATGGATTTCAGATCACACATGGAAACTCATTGAGGAGAGGAAGACAGCAAAATTACGCATGCTAACTGGAAGGGATGAACAACAGAAAGCTGCGAACAAAGAATATAGGGAGAAAAACAAGGCTGTGAAGAGAAGTGCCCGAAAAGACAAAAGGGATTATATTACCAGTCTGTCAAGAGAGGCACAGTCAGCAGCCGCGCGGGGCGACACAAGAACTGTGTATAGAATCACGAGGACTTTGACAGGAGGGTTCAGCAATAGGTCAACAGCGGTTAGAGGAAAGAATGGGAGAATATTGATAGAAGAGAAAGAACAAATCAATCGATGGGCAGAGCATTTTAGAGAGACTTTAAATAGATCAAATCCTGAAGAGGTAGTTGAAATAGAGGAAACGAGTTTTCAGATGGAGGTAGAATGTGGGCCTATCATAGAGCGAGAGATAGAAGAGGCTATTAGACAGACAAAAGCAAACAGGGCACCAGGTGAAGATAGAATAACCGCAGAAATGCTAAAAGCCGACCTGAATACGAGTGCCGGGATTTTAAAGGAGCTATTCAACAAGGTGTGGGAAGAAGAGAAGGTACCTGAAGCATGGAAGAAAGGTATTATCGTGAAATTACCAAAGAAGGGTGATTTGTCTTTGTGTGGTAATTGGAGAGGTATAAACTTGCTATCAGTGCTCGGGAAGGTTTTCTGCAGAGTTCTATTACAGAGAATAAGACAAGCAGTAGAAGAGATCCTGAGGGAAGAACAAACAGGATTTAGGAGTGGGAGAGGATGCGTTGATCAGATATTTGTACTACGTACGATAATGGAACAATCTCTTGAATGGAACTCGCCACTGTTCATTAATTATCTCGATTTCGAGAAGGCATTTGATAGTGTCCACCATCCATCTCTCTGGAATATCTTAAAAATATATGGATTCCCTTTGAAAGTGATTAACATCTTCAAAGATATGTATGCCGGCAATAAGTGTTGTGTTCGCCATGAAGGACAGCAGAGCGAGTGGTTCCATGTGAGAATGGGAGTTAGACAAGGGTGTGTTATTTCACCCATTCTATTTCTTGTGGTCATAGATTGGGTGATGCGGAAAGCCACAATAGGCCAAGAGGGATCGCATGGGGACCCTCTGGTCATATTGAAGACTGTGACTTTGCGGATGACATCGCCCTGATTTCAAGCTCTCAGACGGACCTCCAAGAGAAGACTGATAGAGTAGGTAGAGTAGCAAGGTGCGTAGGACTTAATATCCATGCCGGTAAGAGCAAAATAATGAAAGTAAAAACAGCCAGCTCGACAAAGACAGTATTATGTGACGTAGAATTGGAGGAGGTGAACGACTTCAAATATCTTGGTAGTTACATATTGGCTGATGGTAATATTCAGAAGGAGATATCTACCAGAATCGGTCTTGCAGCAAATTCATTCTATAGACTTCAGAATATTTGGAGGTCAACCATCTTGCAAATGAAAACCAAGGTAGAGATCTACAGGTCGAATGTCCGCTCTGTGTTGCTCTATGCGGCGGAAACATGGAGGACCAACAAGAAGATAGAAAGTCAGCTTCGGGGCTTTGAAGGAAGGTGTCTTAGGCGAATTCTTAACATACATTGGCCGCAGCGTATCACCAATGTTGAAGTGAGCCGATTAACGGGCATCAACAATATAGTGGATGAAGCCAAACAACGAAGATGGAGGTGGCTGGGGCATGTGTTGAGAATGGATGCTGACAGACACCCTGGTATTGCCCTACGATGGACACCACAAGGAAGAAGGAGGAGAGGTAGACCATTGGGGACGTGGCGAAGAACCATTGAAGAGGAAATGAAAGGTATGGGAATGAAGTGGGATGAAATCTGCTGACTCGCTCAAGAACAAAATGAATGGAGGAGAGTGGTTGGTGCCTTATGCTCCACAGGGAGTGAATAAGAAGAAGAAGAAGAAGAAGAAGACAGGCCTATATACAGTCAGCTAGGGCCCCCATCCTGAGAGGTGCTGAGTGCTTTCAAATATCGCTTATGGGTAAATTGTTGGGAGCAGAGGGCGCTCAGTATGCCCCAGGATTGGGGCAGCTAGAGAATTATACACAATCTCATTCTCAGCTTGATCCTGCAAGTTTTAGGGCCAAAAGTTGGAAGTGCTCACAGTGATCCTGCAACCCTAACTCTGAGAAATCCCATCTCTTAAAACATCTGTACTTTTTATTTAAAACATTAGTAAACCATTGTGTTTAAAATAGCTGCTGTAATTGGGTAGTCTAACTGGGATGGACAGAAATAGATTAGTGGGTTTATTAATGTGCTCAGGTGGGTAAATTATGCTGTTTTTATCATAAAAAAACCTCCTACTTATTGGCCTGAAGCACAAAATTAAATTTATCTTAGTCTTAGAGGTTTTTTTGTTTTTGCCAATCTCCAGCAAAAAGCAAAACTTTCGCTACATGATTTCTAGTGTTCATTTCATTATAGGTTTTCTATTTTCCTTCTTAAAAATTCCAATACTAGCACACAGTTCATTAGTGAAGGTATGCTAGGCTTTTCAGTGAATAATGCACCAAACACTTCAACTAATATATGAGGATTTCCAAACATGGGATAGTCTTTATTAACCAGACACTCTCTTCATATCTGAATTGCAGATCTCAACAGGTGCTTCACTACAGTGAGACATGCAACATGCTATGAAATACTACATCTGCTTAAAAATTTCCAATCCATGTAGGACTTCTTTTCGTACCCCTATTATTAGGAAATAAAACTGATGAAAGGAAATAGTTTTTACACAATTATAGAATTACATGGCTTTGCATTTTAAGCATTAATATACCCTCCATGACCACAGTACCTTGCAATCCTTAATGTAGTTATTCTCAGAGCACCCCTGTAGGTTGGAGAAGTACTATATTATGATTTTACAGATGGGGAAGTAAAGCACAGAGAAGCTAAATGATTTACACAGGGTCACGTAGGAAGTCTGTGACAACGCAGAGTAACCTCAGTCTCCCAAAGTACCAAGTACTCCCAATTACTTGAATAACCCCTTCACACTATGGGTACGTCTACACTACGGGACTATTCCGAATTTGCATAAACCGGTTTTGTAAAACAGATTTTATAAAATCGAGTGCGCGCGGCCACACTAAACACATTAAATCGGTGGTGTGCGTCCATGGTCCGAGGCTAGCGTCGATTTCTGGAGCGTTGCACTGTGGGTAGCTATTCCCTAGCTATCCCATAGTTCCCGCAGCCTCCCCCGCCCCTTGGAACTTCCGGGTTGAGATCCCAGTGCCTGATGGGGCAAAAATCATTGTCGCGGGTGGTTCTGGGTAAATGTCGTCAGTCACTCCTTCGTCTGGGAAAGCAACGGCAGACAAGCATTTCGCGCCTTTTTTCCCTGGATTGCCCTGGCAGATGCCATAGCATGGCAATCATGGAGCTTATTTTGCCGTTTGTGACTCTCACCGTATGTGTACTAGATGCCGCTCACAGAGGCGATTCAGCAGCGCTACACAGAAGCATGCTTTTGCTTTTGCATGACAGCAGAGATGGTTACTAGCCATATTGCACCATCCAAACCCTTCCATAAATTGGAACTGAGGATGATCATGGCTACCAGTCCTTTTGTACCATTTGCTGCTAGTGCCCCTGGTCAATCAGCCAGCGCAAAAGCCAAGAGTGGTTACTAGCCATATTGTACCTTCCATCGTTTTCTAGCATTGTCTGGTGTGATTAGTGCCCCTGGCAGATCAGCCAGGGGCGCAAAGCAAAATTGGGAATGACTCCCTGAGTCAATCCCTCCTTTTTGGTATCTAAAAATAGAATCTGTGCTGCCTAATATAGGCAAGTGTGCTAGAGAACCACCTGCTCTGTGTCAGAGCCCGCAGAAATTATCTGTATGCTATTCACAGGGGGTGCTCCTGTAACAACCCCACCTGTTGATTCCGTTCTTCCCAGCCTTTCTTGGCTACCGTAGCATTGTCCCCACTTGTGTGATGAATTAATAAAGAATGCAGGAATAAGACACACTGACTTGTTAGTGAGAAATGAGTGGAAGGCAGCCTCCAGCTGCTATGATAGTCCAGACAGGACATTAAGCAGTGTGTAGGAGAGAAGCCCAGCATCCCACTGCTAGTCCAGGGGCAACTGAATCTTTTCTTTACACATGAAGGGTGGGGGCTGATGGAGCTCAGCCCCCTGTTGCTATGATGAGGATGGTTACCAGCCATATTGCACCATCCATCCACCAGAAAAAATTAGGGCCAATAGGCTGATGACGAGGACGGTTACCAGTCCTTTTGTCCCATCAGCTGAAGCTGATCATGAGGATAGATTTCCATCATTTTGTACGATCAGCTTATGCTGATGATGAGGATGGATTTCCATCTTTTGTACCATCAGCCGCCCATGACGGGGAGCAAGGATGTTGGTGTTGAGTGCTGCACTATCGCGTCTATCTGCAGCATTCAGTAAAGATAGGGTGACATGTAAAAGAGTCAGAGGATTGTTTTACCTTTCGCTTCTGGGGGTGGGTGGGGGGTGGGTGAGTAGATTGCCAAGCTATGCCCTGACCCGCGGGCACTGTGTTTGACCCTAGAAGCATTTGGAGCTCAGCCAAGAATGCAAATAATTTTAGGAGGCTGCAGGAACTGTGGGATAGCTTCAGTCCTCCAGTCCATGCGCATCCATTTGATTCTTTGGCTTTCCGTTACGCTTGTCACGCTGCAGTGCGCTGAGTCCCTGCTTTGGCGTCTGTCTGGAGATTTTTAAAAAAGGATTCTAACGGAGCGCTGATAGAACGGATAGAACGGATTTGCCTGCCCTTACAGCGATCACATCCGCATGGTCCATGCGGGAGCTCTTTTTTTTATTTTGATTTCGGACTGCATCGCCACCCGTGCTGATCGGAGCTCCACGCTGGGCAAACAGGAAATATTCAAAAGTTCGCGGGGCTTTTCCTGTTTACCTGACCACTGCATCCGAGTTCAGATTGCGGTCCAGAGCGGTCACTGGTGCACTGTGGGATAGCTCCCGGAGGCCAATACCGTCGATCAGCGTCCACACTAACCCTAATCCGATATGTTAATACCGATACTAGCGTTACTCCTCTCGTTAGGGAGGAGTACAGAAACCGGTTTAAAGAGCCATTAAAATCGATATAAGGTGCCTGCTAGTGTGGACGGTTTCGGCGTTAAATCGGTTTTACGCTCCTAAAACCGATTTAAACGCCTAGTGTAGACCAGGCCTATGTTGACCAAATCTGCCTCAGGTGCTTTCTACAGCAAACACTTTAAATACAACCATAGAGCCAACGCTCATAACTTCAGATATTAAAATGATACATGCATACAAATAGGATGAATACATGCAGAAGAATGTAACCTTTACAAAGATATGTTACATGGCATATCTAACATAAAACATATTCCAGTGATCATATTTACACTCATAAACATATTTCTATAAAGCATTATGGGGTGCAACGTCACAGTCACAGAAATGTTAAAGTACTAAAAGCTAGCAGCTGGGCCTATTTACATGCTTTAAAGTCCAGACTGTAGATTACCAACAGATGTAGAGGAAACTTTCACCCTTTGGCCTTTGTGCAGGGGCTAGGCATGTGACTGTATGAGGCAAGTAGCCTCACTGCTCTTTCCCAGTGGTTCAGGTAGGTACATCTCCGCATTTGCCAGTAGAGCTTGCATATTGCATCTTTCAACAACTGTAATGAGATCACACTAGACATTCCTCTTTCAACTGGAGCAGTAGGACTAGAACCTGGATTACCTATTCCCTACATGAGTGCCCTCACCACTGGGCTATAGAGTCATTCTCAATTATTATGGTCCAATGCACATGTAATTAGTTATATGCAATAGAACTGCTTCCACAGTGAGACAGAGACATGGACCCCAGAATACCATAGCAGTGGTTAGGACACTCTTTTAGGAGGGGTTGACTCAAATTCAAATCCGTTGTCCACATCAACTGGAGAGAGTCCAGAGAAGAGCAGCAAAAATGCTAAAAGGTTTAGAAAACCTGATCTATGAGGAAAGGTGTGTTGAGTTATTTTGGGTTTTTTTGTTTTTTTCTAAAGGGCATGTATCATGTAAGGTGTCAATGGAAAAGTTATCTGTCAGGGATTTAACTAGGATTATCATACATGTATCATCATTGTATCTGAAGTTATGAATATTGGCAATCTATTTGTATCTCAAGTGTGTGTTCTTGGGGGTGACACTCACAAGGTAGTTTACATCCGGTCTCACAAGCCCATTGTGAATGGACCATTCAAGCTTGATGGGCCATTGAGAAGAATCGATTCTCCAGATAGCTCTTCCTGAGGACACCTCAGACCGCAAGGAGCCAATGGCCACCTCTGTGATTCAGCAAAACATGTAAGGGCATGTGATGTGGACATGTGACCTCAGACTTCATCTTTGTCATAACTTTCCATGCATAGGGGCTGTGGGGCTTTGTTTGAGACAGTAACTTTCCATGCATGTGGCAGAGGATGTAAAAGACACCTGAGACATCTCCATTTTGCCTCATTCCTGCTCCAATTCTCTGGACTGTGGATTTACAACTAAAAGGAGTATTTTGAAAAAATGGACTGAGAACCTTCCAATCTTTTGGAAGTTACCAGAGAGACTTTTGCAAGCCAGCAGTCTATTAGATCACTAAACCTGATCTAAGGACTTTGCAATCATTTTCATGTATATGATCTTTTGACCATTTATAACTTCTCTTCTCTTAATAAATTCATAGTTTACTAAGGGTTGGTTGACTGTGTGATATTTGAGTACTATCTGAGATACATATTGATCTGGGGGTAAGTGTCTGATCTCTTGGGGTTGGTAGACTCATATGTGGTGAATGGGGTTTTCAGTAACCTGTTACTATATAAGACCAATTTGTCTGGATAGGAATCAAGGGCTGGAATGCCTAAAGGGGTCTGTTTGTCATCTTGTTAACCAGTGTGGTGCTACAGAAGCTCTTTTTTGTTACTGGTTTGGTGAATCTAATTGTAGCATAAACCACCAGTTTTTGGGGTGTGCCTGCCCTATTTCTTCCAGTCTGCCCTGGGCGTGGCATTCTCAGCATGATCCATCCCAGGCACCCAGTCACACCAACTAAGTTAATTTAGAAGAGGAACCCGTTAGAAAGAACCCTTGACACAGATGTTCAGCCTTAATTCCATTACGAAGAAAGAGATTGAAACGGAGAGAAAATAGGCAATTTATTGGATCTTTTCCATAGAAATGTTTCTAGGTTCTGCATACAGTTTAGATATTACAGTATCACAGAGGGAATTGAAAACATGGCACTTGTATAAAGATGCTATGTTCCATTAAGTAAAATTCTATGTATTATGTAAACCCTGCAGCTAAAAGTCAAATATAATTTGCTGAGAGCATAAATAAAAAGGACATTAAACTCATCTAGAGATGGTGCTAAACAACAAAAAGGAAGTTTATAAACCTTATTACAAAAGTAAAGTTCCCTCCTTAGCCAATTCAAAAATAGAAAAGGTTACTCTTTTTTAAAATGAAATATGGATTACCAGGCAATAAAAATAAATTGTCTTGTAAAGATATACATTTCATTTACAGCATCTTCTAATTGTTCTGTTTTTGATACAAGTGATGAAATGTGATTCCATTATAGAGTACAGTATGACTGCCCATTTGTAGAGTACTTCTGTTTTTACTGTTCATTAATGCTCAGTCTAGTCCATTTAATATCTCATCCAATCTAATGTACTATTTCAGCTTTAAGAGCTCAGAAGAAAAAATACACTTTAGTGCTAATCACTTTTTTTTCAATCTGAGTGTTGTTGCAGATGCAAGAGTGGGGGAAAAATACACTGTTCACTTACAGGTTCCAGAAAGTTACCCAATTTTTACATTTAATCCTATGTAGTAATTATCTTCAATTTGTGTTGAGGGATAAATACACAACAACTCATGTGAAGATACAAGATTTGTAATTAAAAACAACCTTTCCCAAGAAACCAGATAATTTACAATGGAAACTTATATTGAAAACCGTTTTTGTTCAGTTATTTTCCTCCACTATAATTTCTTCTGAAAGATATCCATGCTCCATAATTTCAGAATATTCTTTCTTTAGTATGTATTTTTCTGATTAGTGATTTGGGGCCTAATCTAACTTACTGGAGGAAATGGAAAATCTCCTATGATTTCAATGAAAGGAGGATCAAGCCCTTAGAAGGCTGATTGTTTATCTTTTTCAGGGTATGTCTACACTACGGGATGTGGAAGCCAGTAAATAATTAACAAGGTTTTGAAGAGATCTTAATGAATATTAGTTAGCATGAGTTAGGTTAACTGTGACCCTGGTGACGTGAGGAAGCAAGATAATGTAAGACAGAGTGAATTGTGTGAAAGTTATTACGACCTTGCAATATGCAGTCTTGCAGTCTTGTTTTTCTAGTGAGATAGCAGAAAAGCTTATGTATAAACAAAATGTATTTGTTGCTTTTTACTGTCTGTATTATTGCTAGAAATTGTCTGAAACAACGGTATAAAGGCTTGATGTAATTGTTTACCAGTTGAGAGACCTGTCCAGGACCCTGTGTCCTATGGCACTCTCTCCCTCCATGGTAATTACTGGAGAAATAATAAAGTATTTAATTTTGCTGCACCCAAACAAAAAGCGAGAACAAGTTTTCTTCGACAATGATTATACCGATTTTACAGAAACCGGTTTTTTAAAACAGATTATATAAAGCCGAGTGCACGCGGCCACACTAAGCACATTAATTCGGTGGTGTGTGTCCATGTACCGAGGCTGGTGTCGATTTCCGGAGCGTTGCACTGTGGGTAGCTATCCCATAGCTATCCCATAGTTTCCGCAGTCTCCCCCGCCCCTTGGAATTCTGGGTTGAGATCCCAGTGCCTGATGGGGCAAAAAACATTGTCGTGGGTGTTTCTGGGTACAGCCTCACCCCTCCCTCCCTGAAAGCGGCAGACAACCGTTTCACACCTTTTTTGCTTGGTGAACTGTGCAGACTTGCTTGCCCCTGCCCTGAAACGCCATAATACCAAGATGAGAGCAGCCCTCACAGTAGAGAAGCGAGTGGCGATAGCCCTCTGGAAGCTTGCAACGCCAGACAGCTACCAGTCAGTCGGGAATCAATTTGGAGTGGGAAAATCTACTGTCGGGGCTGCTGTGATGCAAGTAGCCAAAGCAATCATTAAGCTGTTGCTATGAAAGGTTGTGACTCTGGGAAATGTGCAGGTCATAGTGGATGGCTTTGCTGCAATGGGATTCCCTAACTGTGGTGGGGCGATAGATGGAACCCATATCCCTATCTTGGCACCAGAGCACCAGGGCACCCAGTACGTAAACCGCAAGGGGCACTTTTCAATGGTGCTGCAAGCACTGGTGGATCACAAGGGATGTTTCACCAACATCCACGTGGGATGGCCGGGAAGGGTTCATGACGCTTGCGTCTTCAGGAACACTACTCTGTTTAAACGGCTGCAGCAATGGAATTACTCCCCAGACCAGAAAATAACAGTTGGGGATGTTGAAATGCCTATAGTTATCCTGGGGGACCCAGCCTACCCTTTGATGCCATGGCTTATGAAGCCATACACAGGCAGCCTGGACAGTAGTCAGAAGCTGTTCAACTACAGGATGAGCAAGTGCAGAAATGGTGGTAAAATGTGCATTTGGCCGTTTAAAGGTGTGCTGGCACACATTACTGACTCGCTCAGACCTCAGCCAAACCAATGTCCCCTTTGTTATTGCTGCTTGCTGTGTGCTCCACAATCTCTGTGAGAGTAAGGGAGAGACCTTTATGGCGGGGTGGGAGGCTGAGGCAAATCACCTGGCCTCTGATTATGCACAGCCAGACACCAGGGTGATTAGAAGAGCACACCAGGAAGCGGTGCGCATCAGAGAAGCTTTGAAAACGAGTTTCATCACGGGCCAGGGTACGGTGTGACTGCTGTGCTTGTTTCCCCTTGATGAACTCCCCCCTCCTTGATTGACTCATTCCCTGTAAGCAACCCACCCTCCCCCTTCGATAACAGCTTGCTTAAGGAAATAAAGTCACTACCATTTAAAAATCATGTATTCTTTATTAATTCATTATAAAAAGAGGGAGAGAACTGACAAGGTAGCCCGGGTTTGGTTTGGGAGGAGGATAGGAGGGAAGGAAAAGGCCTCACGTTCGCTGGCATCTTCCCTGTAATTTGATACCACATCCTTCCACTCATTCAGATGAGCTCTTTCATTGCGGGTCACTTCCATGATTTCCAAGAACATTTCATCTCGCGTCTTTTTTTTCAGTGCCTTATCTGAGCTAGCCTTCGGGATGGAGTAGGGAGGCTTGAAAAATTTGCAGCTGCATGAGGGAGGGGAAAAAAGGGAGAGAAGTATTTAAAAAGATACATTTTACAGAACAATGCTTATACTCTTTCACGGTGAACAACACTATTAATCTTACATAGTACATGTGATTTCACTACAAGATTGCATTTTGCATCTTAATATTGAGTGCCTGTGGCTCTGGTGTTAGAGATCTCACAGACGCAGGTCCGGGCAGCAGAATTCGTCTTGCATGCGGCCATGGTAAGCCATTGTCTTTCGGCATCCGTTCAGTGCTGCTTCTTTCCTGTTAACATGCAGCAGCAGAAACCACCCTCCATCCAATTCTCTGGGATGATCGCTTTACCCCTCCCCCCACCGCGTGGCTGGTATCATGGAAGATCACTGCTAAACACCCTCTCCCCTCCCACCACGTGGCTGGTAGCAGGGAAGATCCCTGTTAGCCAAACGCGAAAAAGCTCAGCGCCAATCACCCCCCACCTTCTCCCTGCTTGGCTACCTGCAAGGAAGGATTTCTTTTAAGCAACAGGCAAACAGCCCAGTAGGAATGGCCATCTCTGTCCCCTTAATTAAATTCCTGAATTTCAACCAGGTTACCATGAACGATATCACTCTCCTGAGGATAACACAGTGAGATAAAGAACGGATGTTGCTTGAATGCTAGCAAACACCAGGACCATACGCAGCTAGGCTTTGTCATGCAATAATACCAGATTACTTGCTACATGCATGGCGTGGTCAAGTGTCCTACCATGGAGGACGGAATAAGGCTGCCCTGCCCAGAAACCTTCAGCAAAGGCTTTTGGAGTACCTCCAGGAGAGCTTCATGGAGATGTCCCTGGAGGATTTCCGCTCCATCCCCAGACATGTTAACAAACTTTTCCAGTAACTGTACTGGCCGCGAATGCATCCCAAGTCCTCAGGGCAAATTAATCATTAAAAAACGCTTGCTTTTAAACCATGTTTTATATTTACAAAGGTACACTCACCAGAGGTCCCTTCCATGGCTTCATTGTGTGGGATAATGGCTTGGGAGGACTGGGAGGGTAATTCCGTCAGGGTGAGAAAAAGCTCCTGGCTGTTGGGGAGAACGGAGTGCTGTGTGCTCTCTGCAAGCTTGTCCTCCTCTTCCTCCTCCTCATCTTCCCCGTCCACAGAATCCTCAGCTATGGCTGAGATTACCACCCCCACCTCGGAATCCACGGACAGAGGTGGGGTAGTGGTGGTGGACCCCCCCTAGAATTGCATGCAGCTCAGTGTAGAAGCGGCATGTTTTCGGCCCTGCCCCGGACCTTCTGTTTCCTTCTTTGGTTTTCTGGTAGGCTTGTCTGAGCTCCTTAACTTTCACACAGCACTGTACTGAGTCCCTGGTGTGGCCTCTCTGCATCATGGCCTTGGAAATTTTTTCAAATGTTTTTTCATTTAGTCTTTTGGAACGGAGTTCTGTTAGCACAGAATCCTCTCCCCATACAGCGATCAGGTCCAGTACCTCCCATGCGGTCCATGCTGGAGCTCTTTTTCGATTCTCAGAAGACTGCATTGTTACCTGTGCTGATGAGCTCTGCGTGGTCACCTGTGCTGGTGAGCTCTCCATGCTGGCCAAACAGGAAATGAAATTCAAAAGTTCGCGGGGCTTTTCCTGTCTGCCTGGCCAGTGCATCCGAGTTCAGATGGCTTTCCAGAGCGGTCACAATGGTGCACTGTGGGATACTGCCCGGAGGCCAATACCATCGAATTGCAGCCATACTAACCCTAATCCGACATAGCAATACCGATTTCAGCACTACTCCCCTCGTCAGGGAGGAGTACAGAAATCAGTTTTAAGAGCCTTTTATATCGCTATAAAGGGCTTCGTTGTGTGGACGGGTGCAGGGTTAAATCGGTTTAACTCTGCTAAATTCGGTATAAATGCGTAGTGTAGACCAGGCCTCAGTGTCTCTAGTATGCCTACCCAAATATCTCCATACACACGCAATTCAGTACAAAGCTCATATTCACATAGACTCCCACTGATTCTACTGGGAGTTTCATGTACAGGACAGGCAAAAAATTGCCCCAAAGCAATAATTTCTGAAAGGGGCAAAATTAATTCCAGAGAATAACAAGTGAGCTATGCAGCATTTATGCCCTCAAAGTAGGGCTTCAGTGGGACGTGAGTTCTGCATCAGTGTAGTGATGGCCCTCTCAGCTGAAACAAACGCCATTCAAACTGGCTGACAATGTGAAATCACGGGGCTACTCTGGTGAACTGTTGCTCACATTTGAGAAGAATGGGTTCACAGTCTGCCCCATAATGTTATAGTCTTTATCCAAAGTAGACAGCTTCACATTCATAATGACCATTTTCATGGATTACAGAGAATCATGAGTTGTGTACTCAATTGTCAAAGATGGGATCAAGTCTTTGGTAGCAACAATTTAATGTTGGTGGGACAAATCCTGACTCTTTATCTCTAGAATGGCAGAACTACCACACTTACCCAAAAAAAAAATATTATAATAAAAAAAAAACATGTCTTGGTGGGATTTCTTTTCTGACTGAGTGCTGTGCTTTGATTACTTCCTATGATTTCACACAGTTTGAAGCACAGTTTACTGTAATCTTAGTTTAACAGCCTCTTCAAGACTGGCCACATTTCCAACTAAGACACTCTTATAAACCTCAGCTAATGCCTTTTGTCTCACAGTGCTATAAAAGACTTTGTCACCCTTGATTGTAGCTCTAACATAAAGTGGATCAAATATTGCCTTTTTAACACAGTTTTCCTGAGAATTCACCGCACTTTATCACCTCATTCTTTTCAATTAAAAAAAGCTACCCCTTGACCTATGTTCTTACATATTTATCTATTATTCGCTGACTAACATGGGCATTTCACTTCTTTTTCCTTCCTGGTATTTACAAGTGCTTCATCACAATATTGTATTCCTTGCCGGCTTGAACCTAATTTATAGTTTCAAAAAGGTACAACCACACTCCTCATGTCTTCAACACCTTCTTCCTTTTTAGAATAACTAATGACAAATGTAGAATTGCTTTAACTCAATGTATAACTGACTCCCAACAGTCAGACCATTTTACAAATTAGTGTCTCGATCCTAAAAAGAGTTATGCACTTAGTTAATGGGGTTACACATGCTTAAAACTCAGCATGTGTTTTAGGTATCTGTTTGCAGGTTTGAGACCTACTTGAGTAGTAAATCTAAAAGATCTTATACTCAAGCTATAGAGCGTCTGTATTTACTTTAGGAAGACTTATTGGTATGGAAAATAGGATCCCAAATCCTTAATTCTTAACCAAACTATGAGACAAAAAGGATTAGCCTTAAATTTCTTAAAGGCTGAAAAAGTGGTGATGCATTCTGAGCAAAGCTTCTTTTTAGGCTTTCTGGTCTGGCTTACACGAAGAAAACCATGCCCTTATGAGGTGTGCACAGCAATTTTTAAACTAATAAGGGTTAGCTAAGCTTGGCTGTGCTTCATATAAATATTGCAGTGCTCTTCAACAGTGACTGAGAAATCCAGCTGTGAAAGAGAGAGGGTATGGAGAACTCCCCCTTTACGACGATGCTAGCCTATCTAGGCTTCCAGGAGGCAGGGACCCATGATGACACTCTAAACCCACCGTTCTTACTTGCTACCAAGTTAATGATGCAAAGTTAGCAAAATCTGTTGTTGTCACTGGGCTCTGCTGGGTGGAAAAGAGCTCAATTGGTAAATGCTATTTGAACAAGAGTACAAACAACACAGTCTTTCTTCAAGACTGGACATGCCATGCCATCCTGAACTGGACATGCCATGTATGGTAGAGCTCTTCAGTTATGTTTATATTTAGTCATGGCACTAAAGGCAAGATTGTCGCTGTTGAGCATATCCAAGTGCTAAGGGCAATGCAGAGCTGCAGTGCCCTGGAGTGGGGAAGGGGGAAGCACTAGGAAGCTACTACATTCATCCAACATTCCTGCTAGTCCTGCTGCAAAGGTTGGGGTGGAGCTATGATGCCACACACCTTCACCCCTCTTCTCTCAGTGTTACAGTGCTAGCTGCCCCAGGGCAGTATAGAGGGTGTAGTGTCTGCTCTTCCTTGAGTGCAATTCTGCTGACCCATAAGCAGGCCATGCAAGTGGCAAAGATAATGATATGATAATATATTGGCTCAGTTTATGTAAGAGAGTATCTGAACCATTAAGAGATTTTTTTGTGGATTTTTAATTACTGTCTTAAAATCCATTGTAGTCTACACATGTAGTGAATCAATTTACATAATTTCAGCCTATAAATCGGACCTGCTTAAGTCTCCAAGTCAAGCTGTGGAAGTAGCAATTATAGAAGGTGTGAGAGAAATACAGTTTCATAGCCTAGTAAAAAAAAATTGACAAAGTTTCACAACCAAGTCATTTTTAATCTTTGAGTTGCTATCACTATAAAAATTAATATTCAGTATTTCATTAGTACATGCTCTTTGTTTATAAGAGTCAAAGATAGGAATTGGTCATTCTGGCTTATTAATATATGGGTACCTCTGGGCACAATATTTGCCTCTGTAAAATGGGAATAATAGTATTTTTCTACCTCATAGGCCTGGTGTGATGATAAAATGTACAATACCTTAGATTGGCCTGAAGGTCAATATTTAGAGCAAGTATTTGGATCCCTATGCTAGGTTTGTCTACATTGTAGTCAGAGGTCTGACTGCAGCACGTGTTGACATGCCCAAACTAGCTCTGATCTTGCTAGCTTTAATACCAATACAAGGAATCTGCAGCAGCATAGGCTGGTTGCTTGTGTAAATACCTAGGGTGCTATTGTACAGCCTGTGTTACCACCCATGCTGCTGCTGCTTCACTGCTATTGATCAAGGTAGCTCTATCAAAGCTGCCTTGGGTATGTCTACACCCACTGCAGACAGAGGCTGTATTAGGAGATACAGATACGGATATGCATCCGACGAAGTGGGTATTCACCCACGAAAGCTCATGCTCCAAAACATCTGTTAGTCTATAAGGTGCCACAGGATTCTTTGCTGCTTTTACAGATCCAGACTAACACGGCTACCCCTCTGATACTTGTATTAGGAGAATGTCCATGCCATCATTACCACTCCTAACACTGGTAGTTCCTGAACTATGTAGGTAATAAAATGTTTCCAATGACAGCCCAGCAGCTTGATATGGTAACATGTATACTAATGTGTAGGGATTCAAGGAGATTACATGGGTAATTTATTTAATCTATTAAGGGGAAAGTTCTGGGGGCTCTGGTTCTTCTAAGAAAGATATGTGAGAAGAAACAAGAAAAATCACTCATTCACTGTGGGCAGTGGTAAAACAGGCACACCTATTGTGGGAGGCACGCTGAGAACTGTTGCAATGGCCATCAGGGAGATGCGCATGACACGATTTCTGATAATTATGAGGGGATTGAAAACAGTGCCCTCTGCTTCTCATAATTTCTGTTCTCAACCAAGTACTCTGGGTTTTGCTTTCTGCAGGGGAGAGCTGACATGTGGTGTTTGGCTTGGATGGTGGGAGGTGTCCTGCCTCAAGCTGACACCTGTCCTTACAGGACTAATGATAGGTCATTTGTTGAGGTCCTCATATAGTAGTCTGTTATAGGCTCAGCTGACGAGTTTAGCTACAATATCAGATGCAGCAGCCCAATGGTACCTTTAGGTGGCCAGGATCTTATAAAGATTGTGGAAAGGTAGGGCCTGTTAGGGAATGGACCTGTAAAATGTAGATAGTTCCAGGTAATTAACAGATTTATTAATCTGAGCCAAAGTTCTAGAATACCCCAAGCAGAAGAGGAGTTCCAGGCTTTTTGTCTTGCCCAATATAGGGGTTTTCATAATCTTGAGAGCGCAGTGGTTCATTGTCTATGCTGCTGCTGAGGATTGGTTTCATATAGCTGTTTCACACTCTTGTGCTCACAGCAGTCTTCACTTTGAAGCCCTTTGGGCCAAAATCTGATATCAATGTGACTGCCTGGGATAAAGGTCAGGGCATATTTTCTCATTTCTTTCGCAAGAAACACCATTATTTTCAGATGAATATGGATACAGTTTGTAATTTCTCTGGTTTATTGAAACTTGGTATTTCTCCCAATTTTAAAGCTTCTATCTTTCAAATTTCTGCTGTTGTGCATATTCAGTCTACTCTATCCCCTACTGTGTGAACTATCTGCTGTTGGTACTTAAGCTTATTACAAATTTAGTCCACTCATTCTCCAAATTGTCAGAATCCTTTATTGCTTTGACGATAAAAGTCCTGTAGCTTTCTCTGTGCTGCATAGCATCTAACTTCCCTCTGGTTAAAAGCTTTAAGATTATCAGCAAATGGATAATGCTATCACTTTCTGTGATTTATTTTAAATATTATAATGTACCTCTCCAGTCTCAATATTGTCTTCCTGTTCTCCAACTTTTTTTGTAACATTAACTAACAGTGAAACAAGCCCTAGTTTTAAACTCTTGTTATGCCAGGGGTGTTTCCAAAGAAAGTTTAATTTGACATTGCTGATAAAATTAAAAGATAGAGCTTTAATAGAATCGGCTTTCAGCAACTTTAATCTACCAACCTTCCTCCAAATATTTGTTGGCACTTGGAATAGTTATGGATGTTGTTTTTCCTCACTCACAGCACAAAGGGAATGACTTTCACCTACACCTTGAAAGCTTCATTAAAGGCAACGTGGTTATAAAATGATGATTGCACAAGTAACTGATAATTCTAAGGATTTGGGTGAGATTACTTTCATTGTACCTGTTGGTTTAGTGGGAGCATTGCAAATACTTGGTGTAATTTCTCATACAGTCTAGTGTGTATTGCCCTATCACATGGTAGCCATACTATGATTTTAGGACAAGATTGTCCCCACAGAAGTACATGCTTGACTCCTATTAACTTCACTAAATATTAAACTAATCCATCCAAGGGGGCAATTGGGACCTTATTGTTTCCTATTACATGAATAACTTATCATACATTTTTTTTACTAATGACCAAAACTAAGCAATGTGGGACCTGTTTGGCAAAAGTGAGACTTCTGAAAATATTTGATTATCACCCAATTAAAGAAAAATACTTGCATTTTGCCTATTATTTATTTTGCCTATTTATGAAACATGAGTTTCATGAAGTAATATCTGCAACAGTAATAAAAATGAAAAGGCAAAAAAAAATCAGTTTCTGGGAGTTGATTGTGAGAGCAGATGGCTGGCACTAAGTCTTACTCCAGAGCACTTACAGTGAAGCAGTAAATAGGAAGGGAAATGGCATTATTCCCCATGGAGTTCAAATTACATTCAGATTTGTTTCAGCAGGGTATTAATAGAATTCCTATGATAGTTGCTATACTGCAAATCCTCCAGACAAATGTTTAGTTTAGGTTGTTGCAGATTGTGACTATGAACCCTTCAATGTCAACTGGCAAAGGGGTTAGAATAATATCCTGATTCTGGTATGTATATGCTGCTTCACCAAAGAAAGTCATATAAGGTTTCAAAGGTGTCAGTATCACAATGGTTATGCATATTTTCATAACATGTATGTACTGCTACTATGTAAGAAGTTGTGTGTGTATATAATGGAAATATGTTCTTATAGTTATATCAAGGTGTTAATCCCAAGCAGAGGTGAAAAACTGGTTTCCTGCCAGACCAGAGATGTGTATCCATCTACCTATTGAACTGTAAATTGAATATTGTCTCATTCACAATCACCAGTCTGAGCTAAATGTAGCTGTAGGGTTGTGAGATTTAACAGAAAGAGAAGAACAACAGGAGGGAAAATGCCTTATCTGGGGGTGTACTTCAGAGTTCTACTGGGCTATAACTAGAGGACAAAGAAAGTACCTGTTATCCTGCACCTAGTAAATAAGTAGTGTGCCTATGTTCTTGAAAATAGGTTTGCAACCAGCCTGTGCAGAAAGCTTTGAGTTAGTTAAGACTGGTCTAGACCAGAGGCTTACCTGGTAAATTAAGTTTAGGGTCTAGAGAGCATATATAGATTTTTGGTTTATATGTAACTCTTTTGTTTCCATTATCCTCACTCTCTCTTCAATTTTGATCTTTGAGGATAAACTTATGATTGCTTTCACTATAAGTTTATCTCAGTGCTGTGGTGTTATGCAAGGAGCTGATCCTGAGTTGAATCGTTCAAGCTGGGGTGTACACTGTTCCTTTCAGGATAGCAGACCTGGTATTACTCTGAGTTTTCAGTGGATAAGGGGCTGAACACTACAGGGGAATGCTTCAAAAGGGCTTGGGGACTGGGATGCACCTATTGACCTGCAAGGCAAAGTGAGGGCTGGCATAACCCACAGGAGATTGATTGGGTGGCTTACAGGCTGCAGGTGTCAGGGAGTTGACACCCAGTTAAGCACCAGCAAGTCTCCATCTCGTGGAGGATAACAAGGTGACTCTCACTCCTGGGCACCCGGAGAACCATCACAGACAACATTTTTGTGTATATTTATGTTTCCTATTTGGGTGTGATACTACTTACCCATTTTTGTAAAGCACTGTATAATAGTTAAATGGGGGATTTTTTTGACATACTAGAGCTGTTTATTCCTAAATGAATATTCCAGGTGGTGGTCATTTTAATAATACATTCTGGCAAGATCCACCCTTATTACTTCAGACCTTGTATCACAGTTGACAATTTCATGCTTCCATATCATGCTAAGTTCATACTGCCTGAGGATATGCCTTCTGTAAGTACACCTCTACCCCGATATAACACGTCCCGGTATAACATGAATTCAGATATAACGCGATAAAGCAGCACTCCAGGGGGGTGGGGCTGCACTTCTGGTGGATCAAAGCAAGTTCAGTATAACGCGGTTTCACTTATAACACAGTACGATTTTTTGGCTCCCGAGGACAGTGTTATATCAGGGTAGAGATGTAATTCAAAGAAAGTGCCTTGACTTAAAGTGCTGACTCAGCACAAGTAGAAAACAGCCATTGTTAGCATAGATGTTTCACAGTACTATGAGGGGTGTTTGGGGAGTAGGGGGGTTAACAGTAGAGCAAACATCTTGTTTTACAGTTAAGACGGAAAACTAGTTTCTATTATAACATTCCGCTTCATGTGCTCCATTTTCTATTTCATAAGTTTAGGGCTGGAATATTTGATCCTTGGTGAAATTCTCTCAAAAGTTAGAATAACTCAGGCTGTATTAAAGCATAGGACCTCTAGGCACATGCTTGGACCCACAGTGGCTTAGAGCCATGTGATGACACATTGTTTCCAGATTTCATAATTGCGGGGGAGGAATCTTGAAAAAGCTGACCAAGTGCAACTGATGGAATGATGACCGCCTGAATCTGCAAACAGCTAAATTTTTGGTTCCACAAAGCATGATTGTGTGTCCCTCATGCACACCAGGGTTCTCATAATAAATCTAATACCTCTGGGTCTGATCACAAGACAGGATCCTACCAAATTAGTGTTAATTGGCATTTCAAGTTGATCAGCATAACAATGCCCAATCAGGCAATACGCTGACTGGGCCTGTAAGTGATCTGGGTGGCTCTGCAATCCTGCACACTAGGTCACAACACTACTTACTCAAATTTGGCCTGGCTGCTCCTCCATCATGACAGAGGGGCAGCCAAGCCCAGCTGGAGTGGTGAGCTAGGCTCAGCCCTGCAAGACAAGAGCCACCACTGTGGGTGAGGTAGGATGGGCTTGTTCTCCAAACCCCCCAGTCTGGGTCTCCCCTAAGTTGTAATTTTGTTTCAGTTTCAGATCTTGCCCTGGACCCCCAAAACATCTGTGTAGTCCTGGGGTGGGTCAAGCTGAGGGCTGTCCTCTGCTCTACACCTGTGTATAAAAGTTTGTACCAGCTGCTTTGGGGGAGGGTGATTTCCCCCATCTTCCTAACAGAAACCAAGGTGTTAGACCCCTTGTGTTTACAATAACCTTGGCACTTGCAAATTATGAGCACTTGACCAGTAAATAAGTAAGCTCTGGAACTTTCTTTTCATACTATGGGACTAGTATTGCAATGCAGTAGCTTCATAAAGGAAAACAGGACACATGTGAGCATTTATAAAGATAAACCTTTCCCATATTCTGAAAGGCCCTGCTCTACTATTGAACAGCATTTGCTTTCTGTCATTCCAGTGTGTTTAAAATGTTGGCACAAGGAGTTTTTAGCATTGTGATTGTTTGAATTGAAAAAACATGAGTACCGCAGGGGCAGATAATACATTTATAATGGAGATTCCTCACAGTTGCTCAATACATTCAACTTGCAGCTATATATTATTGTATGCGGCCAACTTCAGGATGATTGTCTTACTCAATTAAGGACCAAAGAAACTGGTCATATATATTTTTAGATTTTTCCCTAGGCTGGAGCCATTCTTTATCTCCTATTACTTGATATCCTTACATGCCTGACTCTGGGCCATGTCACTGTTTCAAACACCTTTCAATGAGTCTTAAAGGAACAAAATGTAGAAAGTTCTAACCTCCATGGAAAAGAGGAAAAATATGTCTAGCTGTCAAAAGACAAAGACACATAGAAGAATTTCATCATAATCTTTCCATTCTCAGTACTTTAACAAATGGATTCTTTCTCCTCCAACACATAGTTCTTATGTTGAGGACGATGTTCAAGAATGTCCGTATGGCTTTGACTTGGCGGTACTGTTCTTTAGCCATTTGTACTCAGGGTACAGATTACTGTACTCAAACAATTGGCACAAATAATGTGGAACTGGATTTTGATATTTTATTTATTATTGCTCAGTAATACAAAAGATTGCTTGAGAATTCAGCATCACACTTATATTTATACTTGATTCTACTTTGGGTGAATACTGCCCTGTGACGGACTACTTTATTGAATACAACTTTTTCCTCTTCAAAAAGTCCTCTGACTCCTGTCTTGTACAGCAGTCTGTGTGCTTTTAGTTTAACAGTGATCACTAGTATGGTGGTTGTTCTGATGTACATTTGGGTTAGTCTAAGGGTGAAAGCGGGTGGTGCTTTTTGTGAGTCTGCAGAAAACTAATAGTGACAGGGGAGTGGGGAAGTGGCTATCTTCTCTTTGTATTTCCTGACTTTCAGAGATTTGTTTCACCACTGTACACATTCTGGAAAGCCGCTGGACATCACTGGGCAACCTGAACTCTGTATTACAGATTTTGGCCATTTAACTTCCTTCGGTTTAAAAAAAAAAAAAAATCTCAGCCCCTGCATTTACCACTTTAGGTAAATCTGTTAATGAATGTCTACTGTTGTAACATCATGGCAGTTGTACTCCAATAATACACACAAACGTAGGATGTGGGTCAGACCCAGGTTGGGAAAACTGGTACCAGAATGGTACTAGACTAAGGCTGGGAAAACTGGTATTAGACTAACCAGCATAAAGTCCCGCACTTAAGATCTCTTTAACTTTTCAGCACATCCACCATCACTCATGAATTAATGAAAGTATGACAGTTACTTCCTTGCATCACAATAAAACGTGGAGGGCCTAACCCAAGTAAAAGTTTATGAACTACTTCAGTGACTTAACCTAGACACACATCTACATTTTACACTTTTTTTCTCTCAGCATAAATCCCATTGTTTTATTGTGAATGTTTGTTTTTCCCAAGTCCAACTCTAATATGGGTTTATCTCATTCCCCGCAGTAAATCTTCACAAACCACCCATTGTGTTTGATAAATAAATTCAAAAACATTCTATGGGCAGAAAAAGTCAAAGTGATAGAAAGAATCAGAATGTACCACCTTCCAACTGAGGGCAAGTCAATGCTTCAGAAGGGGAGATTTTCAAAAGCACAAAGGAAATGAGGTACCAATGGCGATTAGATGCAAATTGCTGTTTGTACCTCTGAAAATCTCCCCCTATCTACTAAGGGTTAGATCAAGAGTTAATTTTGGGTGTTGTGCAAGGTCACATCGTTAGAGCAGCCAAGGAGGGAGACTAAATCCCAATCTGCCTTCTAATCCCCTTATGGTCTGGGGACAGTAGTCTGCACTAGCTCTATACCAGGGGTAGGTAACCTATGGCACGCATGCCGAAGGCGGCATGTAAGCTCATTTTCAGTGGCACTCACACTGCCCGGGTCCTGGCCACCAGTCCAGGGGGCTCTGCATTTTAATTTAATTTTAAATGAAGCTTCTTAAACATTTTAAAAACCTTATTTACTTTATGTACAACAATAGCTTAGTTATATATTATAGACTTATAGAAAGAGACCTGCTAAAAACGTTAACATGTATTACTGGCACGCGAAACCTTAAATCAGAATGAATAAATGAAGACTCGACACACCACCTCTGAAAGGTTGCCAACCCCTGATCTATACTCAGTTTCCTGTATACTTCCCCAGTGTACCAGCACAGCTACCGCTAGCAGGGTCATTGAAGGAGCAGTGTCAACATAAAGTCTCTGCCCTAATCTGCCCTCTCCCCAATCTGTGTGAGGTGGTACAGAGTGGCTCTATGCATCCTGCTTTCCCTCCCAGATAGCTACCCAGGATGCAAGTAACCAGCACAGAGGACACTTTACACCCTCTTATTCCTTTGTGCCACTACAATAACTGGGACACAAACTGAAAGTTTAGTTAGGATCGCATCAGCCCATGGGAGGGTATAGTGAGTATTCTCCCTACTTAACAGATCGGTACATTTATCATAGAGGTTAATATGACTTATCCAAAGCCACATGGCAAATAAGTGTTAGAGCTGAGACTAGACCACAGCTCTGCTTATTCAGACCCATGATCAAACCAATAGACAAAGGGCCTTCAAAGACATGAGCTCTTTACAAAAAAAAAAAAAAAATCATATGGCTAATTGTTTATATACCTATAACTCAAACCACAGAGCAGGTTCCCGGGAGTTCTACTTAGTGCCTCTTTACCTTGTATTTTGATTGTATTCCATACCAGTCTTTAGTCTGAAGTCTAAGGTTAATAATTTTTTTAACTAGTAATCAAATTGCAATCAGAGTTGGTTGTAATCCATTCCTGAGCAACGTTTTTTCACATTTTCCTCTAAGTAGTCAAGAGAATTAAAATTTGAAGCACAGACTAAAGAATACTTAATCTCACCTTCAATTTAAGACTGCTACCAAAAGACACAGATGTTAGCAATAGAACATCTGAAAATATCAGGGATACATTCTGTTTTTCTCATGAATTGTATCATAAACACACAGATTATGAAACACACCTTGGGAATGATGGTGGGAAGATAAAATGATAGTAAAATAAACTGGAGGGGAGGATAATTAATTTAGTCTTGCCACCATCTCTTACTGAGATTAATGAAGTGATAATTTGAAATATGCTATTGAACATTTGTTTCACACAAATGGTTATATATGTAACTTTATACATAATTTCCCCTTTTTTGGGAGGTGAATGTATATATTGGCATATTTTGGGGAAAATAACTTATTTGATAAATAGGGCCTGACCTACCCACTGATCGAGACAAAAGGCAAGAGCTTCGGGAGATTAGTATCTGCCCAAAAAAAATGAGTCAAAAGAGTTTCCCTCTTTATTTAAAGAAGCAATGTTTTCTCCCTACATTCTTCCTCACTAACATTATTCAAAGTCCTTGCAATTAATTTAATTTTGAAAATGTTTCAGTAAAAGGCTGAAGAAATATTTTTTTTCTGAACCGGTTGTATTTCTAACACCAAAGTTACGTAACCTGCAAACACGTAGGCACATGACAATCTACTCCATGGAGGACTCCCCTAGAACTTCATGCAAGTGTGTGTGGGTTTCCATGTCTAAGGCACAAAAGTTCTATTTTTGGAAAGCCGGGCAGTATGTGCTATATTTGGGAAATATCATTGCAATTACCTGTCTGTACATACTGCAGTATACTAAACAATAACTTACACCAAATACAATGGTCACCTATTCAATTTCTGAGTAGAGGAAGTGTTCTGTGTATTCTGTGTTCTGAAAAGATGTGCTTTTTAGAATTTTTCAGGAGTCTCTGGGGTTTTAGAGATTTTGATAGCTTTTTGTATAACACCTCTAAGGCCTCTCTTTACTTCAGGGGGAAAAAAAATCTCTCTTTCCCCTCCCTTGATCAGTTGTACAACCAAAAGTAAAGGTGGAAAGAATCCAAGTTACTTAATGTCATTCTCAAATCAAGAAGAATACTAAATTGTGAAGCAAACCATGAAAACTTGGGTGGCTTTTTTCTTACTAAAGCATTTTAAAATAATCATTTAGACATGTTTACCATATTTGGGAGCTGACTAAGAAATGAAGCACTGCACTACATCTCATTCTAGACAAGCCTCAGAACCTGAATTATAAGTGTATATATCTCTTGCTCCTGTTGTCTAAAATCTTTGTAGTCCCCTCAGCACTGTTGATCGGTTTGATTTTTGTACAATCATACCATGCATAAGAACCTTGGCATTTAAGTTATTAAAGTATAAATAAAGACATAGCTAGCTCCCTGAATGATTGTAACAGACTGCTGAGCTTCATCAATCATGCAGCAGCCCATGCTGTGCCTGATAAAAGAAGATATAAGTGTGTAAATATACAGAAAATGCTTTTTGACTGAAATTCATGTGCCCTCGTCCTCCAGCAAAGCCTAAAACCTGGTCTATGCTATGTGGCTAGAGTCTGAGGTAAGCTGCCTTGCATCCACCTAGCTATGAAAAAGTCTTCTCTTAAATTTGGCTCCTGCCAACATAAGTGCATCTCAACACCAATTTAATAACACCACCTGTAGAGTCACAGTCCATGTTATGAGGTCAACACAGTGTCAGTGTAAACATTGCATTGCTTACATCTACTGTTACTGGCTTTCAGGAGCCATCCCACTATACACGCTGACAATACAATCAATACAAGCTCTCCTGGTGAGGTTGTGCACCCTGACACAAGGAGCTACGTGTGTGCACCCACAAGTGATTTAATAAATGCAGTGGCTGAATGGCGACATAAGTCAGGTTGACCTAATTTTGTAGTGTAGACATGGCCTAAGTAACCACAATATATACTAGGAATTCTTATGTGTGAGGATTCTGTGCCACTGAATCCACATAAGAATGTATCCTGCGGCACCTATCTTTAATACATATACATCTGTATTAGCATCAGGCATACTGATTTCAATGGGAATCAGGGGCCTAAATCCTTTTGAAGATCTGGGCCTGTAATCATTCCCACAGAGCACTGGCTGTGCAGAACATTTCTGCTTGGCTGATCTCAACCAGTACCCCTATCCACCGTGGTGCCATTGTGGGACTTAAATGTGGAATGCTTGTGTGAGCTGTTTGTGCTTAGGTGAATTTCACTCTTTGTTTTTAAATGAACATTGAGCTAGATATATAGAGGATAAGAGAACAATATAGCTAGGACAACTTTGCATGGAATGAAATGATATCCTTCAGAAGAACATCACTGATGCAAAAAGCTTGGAATCACTGGAGTTAGTCTAATTATTCTCTAATATATGTATCATATGTAACAAATTCGCTTGTAATCAGACTGAGAAATACATGTTAAATACAATCTGTATTTCACAATTCTATTGGTGTCAGTCAAAAGCTGTGTGTGTGCCAGAGAGAGAGAAAAAATAGTGACTGGTAAACTTAATAGGTTTTGACTGACACCATCGTAGTTGTGATATACAAAGATTGTATCTAACATGTATTTCTCAGTCTAATTACAAGCAAGTTTATTATAGTATCTTTCTTACACAACAAGAAATGTAACACATTTTGAGCCTTAGGCTATTAAAATTGGCCCAAACAAAATTTGTTCATGTTCCTCGTGTAATTACAAAGCCAGAAATATATCAACAACCATGCTGTTCATGCCAAGAGTTCTATTACAAATGCAAATAGTCATTAGAAAAATAGAAAGACTAAGCACAGCTCCCAGATAGGTAATTTTCTGAAAGTTAAACTTGACTTATAGTCGGAGGCAGCTCTGCTCAATTCTTATGCAGATTTCAGCAAGTAAAACAGTAGTGTGATCAAATAAGCAGCTGAAATGTGTCTTAGGAAGAACAAAAGAGGCTACATACAGTAAATACTGCATAAACCAGAAACAACTGTATGCTGATGATATTGTTTAAAGGTTTGGCTTTGACTGTAAATGCCAGGGAATTTAGAATTAAAATATAAACAATGGAATTCTCAGTAGGCTAGTAGGGCACAGGGATGTAGTCTCAGAGGTTTGCAACCAGAAGGGCAGTCTTTAATTGGATTCAGTGGCCTTGTTCTCGCTATTTTTTTAAAGTCTTTTACGATGGATGTAACACACATGAGCTATCCTGAAGTAAAAAGACAAGGCATTTTGTTTTTCTTGTGAGGTAAACTCACAAAGGTCAGCCTTCTACCCCCAGTTGTGGTTGACCTCAGTGAGTTTACCATTACCCTGTGGCAAAATGCCTTGTCTTCATTATCTTTTTACTTCAGCATAGCTCACATGCATTAGCTACCCTGAGATTAAAAACACATCTTTATTATTAGTGGACACATGTCCTGAGACTGATAAAGCACCATGAAGAGTGATGGGATGGAAATGGATGCTCTTATTTCCTGGAGTAAGACTAATTGAGCCAGTTCATTCCACACTCTTAAAAGTTTAAAAGGCAGGGAAATATGATGAAGGCTCAATCCAACCATCACTGAATTCAAAAGGAAGGCTCAGTCCCTAAAGATGGATTGTGACTGCTGAGGTTGGAAGCCATTAATATATGGATAAGAATTTCAGCAAGATAAGGAAAATATTTCAAAGTTTGTGACACAAAGTCAAGGAAAATAACGTCCAGGTCACAGGATGTACTACCCATTTAAGAAATGGTCACGGTCCACCTTAGTCGTGTTCTTGTTTTGTTTTTAGCCTGAAAAAGAGGCATTTGGGGGTTTGTAGTTTGAGAACAAGGCCTGCTGGAAAAGGAAGTTGCATAAAGTGGCTCTTCTTGATAAGAAAATCAGCAGTAGGACACTGATGTATTAAAACCTTGAAATATCAGTCACAGCTGTAGGTTCCAGAAGAATTACATGGAAGCATGAATTCTCCATGTAGCTATCTTACTTTTACCTTGTCTAGCAAGTAGCTAAAGACTCCACTTTTAACACCAGTTCCTCTTAAATGAAATAGAAAAACAGAAATTACTTTTTAAAAAAACATCTATATATGTGAATTTACTTCTAAAAATATTCAGCCAGTTATACTGCTTCATCATGTCAACAACAAAACTTTGGAAAAGACAATCACCTAGATGGCATAAATTCCTTTGCATTTCTAATTAAATCAAACATCCTGTAATGTAGAGCTTTATTCTCTACTTGTGTCGATTCTAAACTAGAGTTAAGAGAGCTTCCATCCAGCATGTTTCAGAGATTCATTGTCTGAGCAATCCTATTCCAAGCCTTGAAGCTCTTCACAGATCTCATCCTACAGCCTGTCCCTAGATAAAACTCCTATTAACTTCAATAAGGGTAAGCCTCTAACCTTGCTTGGTCACGTGCTGAGTTCCCAAATAAATTGTTACTTTAAAAAACGTTCCACAAAGTTGCCAAGGAAATTCAAACTGCTCCTAGCATGGAAATCTCTAGAAGCTGCTAACACAAGGAGATAATGTTCATAGCATGATCACTGTGTCGTGATCTCATTCTAAATGTAATTTCTTTGGGATGTGAGCTTTGGAGAGCTTTACCAAGAGGAAAAAATGATTTTAGAAACATGAGGGTTCTTTTCATGGGTTACTTCTTTTCCATCAGTGCCAGACTCAGAGGAGACAGGGAATGAGCTCTCCGCAGAGCATTGTCTTGTTGTAGTTGTATTTAATTTAGTACTTGAGTGTTTCCAGAGGGAAACATATGTTGATAAGAGGACAAAACACAAAGTAGGTTCTTTGTGCAGTAACTGGGTATAATATGTTCTTTTGAAGCTCAAAGTCCTATGAGAGCAAAAGTAGCTGGCTAGAGTAAGGTGAAAACAAAAACCACCAAATCATCAAATCTGTCTTAAATCGGCTTTATATATATTGGTATAAATTCTATAGATTGGTTTACAAATTCATACAAATTCTATTCTTTATTAAATCCTGTAGGATTTTTTCATATGGAGAATTTGACTCAGATCTATCTTATCTGTAGCTTTTATAGTAAACAAAGAAGGGTGAAATCCTGGTCCCCTTGAAGTCAATTGCAAATCTTCCATTGAGTGCAACAGAGCCAGGGTTTTACTCCAGTTCTCTAATTATAGCTGGCACCATCCTGTGCAGTGACTTTAAGTGAAAACTTGGTGACTATCATTACATGCAGGGTTAATTTGTTTTTAAACAAAGGAAGTTTAATTTTCTTAGTCAGATCTATAAGATAATTATCCACAGTGAGCAGATTTTATTTCATTCAATGATTCAGAGTTGTTGTCAAGGTTTTACAACAGATGGCAGTTTTATACAAGTCAAATTTATTAATTACTTACCTCTCAGATCTTTAAATAGTTAGACTATATTGGCTGCCTTTGCAAATACATATTTATTCCTCTTGTTTCAAAGTGTTTTTAAATGAAAAATGTGTGAGCTAACTTTTGTGGGCATATTTTGTTATTAAATAGCTGTTAAATAGTAAAACAATGGATTGTGTAATGGAAAAAAGAGTTATGAAAATAATTTTTTGTTTTGGAGAAACCACTAACCCTATGTGGAAAGTTTAGCTTCATCAAGCATTGTGCAGAATTTGGCTAATTTGTGAAGACATCAGGAGCCAGAATTTCAAAATTAAACTTGCATAAAGTTGTGTGCTCTTATTTTATGCATGGAAATATTTGAAGTTTGCTCACGTCCATATGAGTGAACAATACGTGTACATACATTGGATATTTGCATGCATAATTTTAGAGGTATACTCACAGCTGTCAGAGTGGTAGCTATGTTAGTCTGTATCAGCAAAAGCAAACGAGGAGTACTTGTGGAACCTTAGAGACTAAAAAATTTATTTGGACATAAGCCTTCGTGGGCTAAAACCCACTTCATCAGATGCATGGAAAGGAAAATATAGTAGGCAGGTGTAAATACAGAGTACATGAAAAGATGGGGGGGTCAGTGCTAACAAGACAATTCAATTAAGGTGGAAGTGGGCTATTTTCAACAGTAGAATACCAAGGGAGGAAAAAAATCTCTTTTGTAGTGGTAATGACACCAGTATAATCAAGTTGTCCCATTTCAAACAGTTGACAAGAAGGTGTGAATAACAGTAGGGGAAAATTAGTTTTTGTAGTGACCCATCCACTCCCAGTCTTTATTCAGGACTAATTTGATGGTGTCCAGTTTGCAAATTAATTCCAGTTCTGCAGTTTCTTGTTGGAGTCTGTTTTTGAAGTTTTTTTGTTGCAGAATTGCCACTTTTAAGTCTGCAAAGAATCCTGTGGCACCTTATAGACTAACAGACGTTTTGGAGCATGAGCTTTCGTGGGTGAACACCCACTTCGTCGGATGCAAGTAGTGGAAATTTCCAGGGGCAGGTATATATATGCAAGCAAGACGCAAGCTAGAGATAAGGAGGTTAGTTCGATCAGGGAAGATGAGGCCCTGTTCTAGCAGTTGAGGTGTGAAAACCAAGGGAGGAGAAACTGGTTCTGTAGTTGGCAAGCCATTCACAGTCTTTGTTTAATCCTGAGCTGATGGTGTCAAATTTGCAGATGAACTGAAGCTCCGCAGTTTCTCAGACTATTGTGAGGAGGCATACATCCTTTTTTAAAAGTTTAATAGACACCAAGGGCTTGGCTACACTTACAAGTTGCAGCGCTGGTGGAGGCTTTCCAGCGCTGCAATTACGCAGTGCTGGCTGCAGCGCTGGTGGATCCAGCGCTGCTCAGCAGGTGTGGACACTCACCAGCGCTTTACCTGTCCTCCAGGGAATAAGGAGCTATCCCAGAATTCCTGTTCAGCCACTCTGCTCATCAGTTTGCACTCTACTGCTCTTGCCTCAGGTGACCAGCCCTTTAAATGCCCCGGGAATTTTAAAAATCTCCTTCCTGTTTGCTGCAGCCAGGTGTGGAGTGCAATCAGTTAATCTTTCCAGGTGACCATGCCTCCACGTGGCAAACGAGCCCCAGCATGGAGCAATGGCGAGCTGTTGGACCTCATCAGTGCTTGGGCGATATCTTTGAGCAGATATCAAGGTCCTTGCTGGATAGGGGCCATGATACTGCCAATCCCAGGATAACGATGGACACTTCTGAGCAGGCTGGGGACAGGAGGAGAGTGAAGCTACTGGGATGGGGAAGACACCCCAGAGTGGGCATGCAGCCAGGATCTCTTCTCAAGCCAGGAATTTTCTGGGTGGAAATGTTTCTGGAGAGGAAGGGGGTTATGGCTGCATGCTAATCTGCTTCAGTTATCTCAGCAAAAGTTTCAGCCAGGCGTGGGCAATATGAGCCACTGTGTTTCTTGTCCCAGTCACGATCATTTCTGAACACAGAGATATCTTGCAGGATACGCCTGTGAAAAATGTTGGGAGACTCTTTAGTGAAGAGATAGGTAGATAGTGAAGATCACCCATCAATCAAGCCCCACTTCTCCTTCTATAAGCACCGAATGTTAAAGTGCAAACTCCTCAGTGTAACAATTCATGTCTGGAGATAGTGGATACAATGCTGCCCCTGTTAAATGTTTCATTTCTACAGTGACCTTGACTCCTGGAGTGGGCAGATGTTCCACAGCACAGAGGCTACAAAATTTGAGAAGAAATCCCGAAAGAGCAAAGAGGAGATGCTGAAGACTGTTCTTCAGCACTCTGGAGAGAGAGAGGAACTGAAGAAGTGGAGAGAGAGAAAAAGCATGATCCGCCAGAGACATTGGCGAGAAAACGCTGTGGCAAGAAGAAAAGCACAAACCAGCTCCTAGAGATCCTGTCGAGCCAAGCGGACTGTCTCAAGGCAATCTTAGCCATGCAGGCAGAGCAGTCCGTGTGCCCCACAGCCCCCGTCCCAAAGCTGTTTAGCATTCAGTTTCTTACCACCACCAGCTGCCTCCAACACCTGTTCTTTCACCAACCAGCCCTGATACCTACCACCCTCTCTCTCTCACTCCCCCCCAACCATGCAGTATATGCACCCTGAAGTGCAGGAATCGTTAAACAGCACTCCAGACAGGACATATGCAAAACTGTGACTGTACAGTTCACCAACCCACACCCTTCCCTCTTGTGTTCATGAAATGTTGTGTGTCTGTCTGTCTGTCAAGGAATTTTTCTTTACAATAAAACAATTCTTGGCTTTGAAAACAGTCTTTATTATAGCAGATAGGAAAGATACCTTAGCCCAGTAAAGAAAGAGGCACTGCAAATCATTTTAGAGATAATAGAATAACAGTGTAAACAGTGCAATTCACTCCCATGCAAGTCAGCAAACATTACTGTTGGCTTTCAGCCTCAAATTCTTCCCTCAAGGCATCCCTAATCCTTGAAGCCCTGTGCTGGGCCTCTATTAGCCCTGCTCTCTGGCTGTGCATATTCAGCCTCCAGGACTTGAACCTCGGTGGTCCATGCCTCACTGAATGTTTCACCCTTCCCTTCACAAATATTATGGAGCTCAGCCTGTAGTTGAACCGGTCCTTGATCTTCCTGTCTGGGAAATGCATCTTCCTGAACAGGCCACTGTTAGGCCAGCCTGTGTAAATGTCAATGAAACGATGCAGGTGGGGGCAGAATAGAAATAATATCCCCATCTATTTGCCCTCCACAGTTAGGGAAACCCATTTGTGCAAAGCCATCCACCATGTCGTTCTGCAGCCACTGCGTCATCCCCAGACTTCCATGCGATGTGATCCCACCACTCAGTGCTTGTTGCTGTCACTTTGGAGCTGAAGGAATAGCTCAACTGCCAAACGTGTTGTGCTGGCGGAAAGACAGAATGCTGCATGACCAGCGCTGTAACTCCCAGCGCTGCAACTTGTAAGTGTAGCCATACCCCAAGAGAAACTGAGGGAGCATTCTTATCTTTGGCCGAATTCCCCAATGCACTTGGTTTTCTTATTGGTTCTATGACTCCTTTTTATCCTATTTAAGTACAATGGATTTAACATGATGATAAAGCTAAAACACTATGGGAACATCTATAGAAAAGTTCAGGTCTCACACCTGATTTGAGTGTATTGGCTCTTTGCTGCCTGCCTAGTTATAGCTGGCTTAGTCTGGAGGGTTTGTATAGAGTGAGCATTTAGCATTTGGCATCTTTGTGTCACACTTTAGTTTTTAACTGGTTGAGCTGTTTTTATAGTGCTTTTCATCTTGATATTTCATGCTGGGGAGTAGAACCTCCATTGGAACAGCAAATTGACACATCACTGGAATCAAATAGCTAAGTATGCTAACTCAGTGGGTCTTAACCAGGGGTACACGTACCTCTGAGGTACACAGAGGTCTTCCAGGGGGTACGTCAAATCATTTAAATATTTGCCTAGTTTTACAACAGGCTACATAAAAATCATATGCATTAGCAAAATCACTATAAACTAAAATTTCATACAGACAACTTGTTTACACTGTTCTATATACTATACTGTACACTGAAATGCAAGGACAATGTTTATATTCCAATAGATTTATTTTATAATTAGATGGTAAAAATGAGATAATTAGCAGTTTTTCAGTAATAGTGTGCTGTGATACTTCTGTATTTTTGTGTCTAATTTTGTAAGCAAGTAGTTTTTAAGTAGGTGAATCTTGGGGTACGCAAAACAAATCAGACCTCTGGAAAGGCTGAGAAGCACTGTGCTAAATTTCTTGTCCAGCACAAACATTTCAAATTAGTGTTTTGTGAAGGAAAATAATGATAGCAAATGGTGTGAAATGATAAACATGGGATATTACAAGTAATTTTCCAGTTTTCAGGTTGATATGAAATTTTTGCTCTCACTTCAGAAACCCAGGGGACTGATTATCAGAGGTGCTGGGCATGCAGAACTCCAGGTGTTTTCAACTAGAGCTGCAGGAGCTCAGCACTTATGGAAAATAAGCCCTAAAAGTTTATCTCAAGTCCAAATCTTAAGTCTTTGTAATTTCATCATTAGCCCCTTGTGAAGAATGGTAAAACATCTAATTAAAGCTAGTATTGGGAGACAGGGAAAGCTGGAGTTATGGCTTGTCTGTTTAAAGTGCTTAGATTGTGATGATACACATCTTGTATCATTTGACCACTTTTGAGTCCATGCAACAGCTTTCATATCACCACCAGAATGAGTCATTAATGCCATATTTGCCATCTAGTACCTCCAGACCAGATGTAGATAACAATGTGAGAACCATAAGGTAGAATAGGGCATGGGTCAGTTGCTTTACGTGGAGTAGTTTGCATGTAGAGAAAGTTTTTGTCATCATTGGGAAACAATGGGTGAAATCCTGGCTCTATTGACTTCAGTGTAGCCAAGATATCACCACCCCCCTTCCAAAAAAAAAATTGTTGCTATGTCCTGAGGGATGTTGGGTTTTTTTTCCTTCTGCAGAGTGTATATTTGTTCATGTTAAAACAATGGACCTGAAAAATTAGACAACATTTTATCTAGGCCCTGCCATTCAAAATTAGGTTATTAATAACGGTACTGAACCAAGTTTTGATTAGGTGAATACTTGGTGGGTCAAGTTACCTGCTTTCCTGAAGTTTATTTGGATGGGTATCTGAAGTTAGGAGATATCTGCCTTAGATAACTTTCTTATGAGAATCTTCTTGTTTGTTTGCTCTACTGTTGATGTTGCTCAAGACAAGAGAAAGCACTGGAGACTATTCAAGAAGCACAGAAAGAATATAATATGCAGTATAAAGGAGAGAGCAGTTCAGTAATTCTCTTCCAATAAGAAAGTTTGCCTTGGAAAATTACACGTACTAATCATTGCTTAGGGAGACATTGTCTTATTAAAATGAAAACACAGTCGTGTACAAACAGAGAGTGTGTGCTCCTATCATCAGCATATTATATAACAAATACATGATCCCATCAGACATGCCAAACCCACAACAACAAAACGCAGAAATTGGGCTTGTTTTTGGCTTAATTGGCTTGTGAGTTGCTTGTTGGTTAGTTTTTGGCTTGCAGCTTGTTTGGTTTGTAGCTTGTTGCTTTTTTTTTTTTTGGCTCGGCTCCTAGTAAGCAGGCGCAAAGGGGGAGAGAGAGTCAGAGGTGCACAGTGGGCCCACCACAGTCCCAGACTGCACGCTGGGAGGATCTAGTCACAGAGTGTTGGGGTTCTCAGGGACTGGTTTGTTTTAGCCTTGTTTTGAAATGGGATTAGTTTGATTTTTGGCTTATTGTGAAAGTTGGGGTGCTTACATGAAAGTAGGCAATTGTGGATCCCATATGCACACATTACTACTGGCAAAAATTGTAAAGAATTATTTTAGAACAACAACATAGGAAAACTAGACTAACTTCTGTTTTCCAGTTTAATTGAAAGACTTTTTGTTTAGCAGGCTTTCTAACCAATATGTTATACAATTGGATAAGTAGAGCTCATGCAAAGTAATGCCAGCATATAAGGGTCTAACTAGCAACAATCTAAACTTCCTTCAATAATACGCATCAAACCACTAGAAACCAGCAAAATTTGAAATCTCCATTGCACAGGTGATTCCACTATTTCAGCATTTTGTTTTTTCATCCTGAAATGGGATAAAAAGTTGAAATTCCAAAAAATCTTAAATTTGGAAACATCAGTTTCATTTCAGTATTTTGATCAACACACACACTGACGTTCCTCAAATCAAAGGACTTAGTTTCATTTTGGTGAAATGCCACAAAAGGCTTCTTTCTGAGTCAGATTAATTGATTGCATTTCTCTAGTGTATTGCCTTATGGGAGTTCTCATTCAGGCCCATAATCTCCTATGGGCCAGACTCCCTGGAGGACTGCATCTCCTAAAATGCACTATGGATTCAGTTGACCAAACCGGCCATATAACAGCTTTCTTCTCAGACTCTTTAAAACAGTAATTAATCTTCACAAATATCTTTTAAAATAGGTAAGACTTACATGTGTCTTGCAGATGAGGAAACAGAAAGGGAGATTAAGTGATTTTTGCCCAGGGGTATCAGGGAAGTCAGTATCAGAGCTGTCATATATAAGAACAAAGTTGTCGATCCCTGTCCACTGTTTAGGCCTGTAGGCATACCAGTGCAACCCAATTAGCAGGCTGCCATGGTCACTGACTGTGCTACTCAGAAGCTTATTAGCATTCTTGAAATGAAAAATCCAATCCAAGCATTTCACCTTTTGTATACTGATAGTGTCTCCAATTCTGTTAGATTAACTAATTAGTCCTTAGAATGAGGTGATGATACAATATGCTAAAGTAATGATGACACACATTTCAAAACAATTTACTACTCTATTATTTGCTGATAAAGTTTCAATGTGCATAGAGGCAGTGCATAATTCAATATGACCTTGTAACTCTGTTAATATTGTACATCCAAGGCAAGTCATGTATTGATACTTATTTGTTAACTAAATACAATGGCATAAAATACAAGCATTCACAGTTAAAATAAAATGACGCTTTCTTCGTTTCTTTCCATATCTCCATGTAATATGAAAAAAAAATCCCTAGTTGTGTTCTCAGAAATCTAAATTTACCCAAGCATAATATAAGTAGCCCACACACTTCTCATTTGAAAATTATATGTGGAAAATGTAATAATGCAGTTTTTCTACTGCAGAAATGTACATTGCTTCTGAGTGCAGCATTTGGACCCAGTATGCAAATGTCACATATGTTTTTTTTTTCTGTACCTGAATAAGTATGATCATTTTAGTTTGTGTTTGGGTGCAACACTTTGAAAAGTTAGCATAGTATTTAACATAATGATTCAATTTCATTTTTTAAATTTTTTTGTTGTCTTTTAATACAGAGCAAACACACATGCAATAGTAAATCAGCACCGTCACAGAGTATGGTCTTGCTGTAGTCTGCATTTACTTAACAGGATTTGCTTGCATTTACTTACAGGATTCAAAGTGGGTCACACTGGAACTCTAAACAGCAGCTCAAACTCATTCCGCTAAAAATTAATATACTGTAGAAAGATCAATAGAAAGAAACTAGGGAAAGTGGGGATGACTTGGTTTGAAACAGTAATGCATCAGAACTGGCAGTCTGTGTCATGTATATGAAACTTGTGTACATCAGACCTATCCCCGAACAAAAGAAAGTGGCCAACTTGTCCACTAACCACTATAATAGAAGTACAGAATGTAAGTAATTTTACCCTCTTTCCCTCAGGAAATGCAGTTATTAAAGCTGACTATATGCATATTTAGACTTAGAATGCCATCCTTCAGCATTGAACATAATTGTGTTATACAATTAATCTTTCATTTCAGTCTAACTGTTTTGGTTTCACTGTATTTTGAAATGAAAGTGCAGCCCAACTCAAATCCTGTCCAAATATAGCTGCACTTTATCTTTTCTTTGCAACTGTGCACCATTTTATGCCCAATGAAGCATGTTCTGTTCTTTCATAAAGTCCTCTTTGTAGCAGAGTTAGAGCAGCAACATTGCCTCAGTATTTTTTTTTTACTAAAGATTCCTTTTAATCACACTTAATTGTTTTCTTATGATCTGTGTTGTTAGACTAAAATCAGGGAAAACCAAAAGTTCAGCCACTGTATAAAGTATTTCTCTTTTCATTCTCATTACCTACAGGATATATGTCCTGTCCTTATTAAAAGACTATAAATGGAAGATAAGTAATTGCACGACCACTATCTTCCTTGCTGGGATTCTATGACACTTCTTTCCATTACTGGACCAGCCTTTTCATGTCCTTTACATTGACACTTCTTTCCGATCAATGTCTGATATTTGAGCAGTAGGATCCCTCAAAATGCATAGTACAGTCATCTCTGGTTCCCATGAACGCCTGCATAATTCTTAAGTTTTTTCTACATTAATTTTCTAATCATATTTTTTTGCCATTACAAAAATACAATAATTTTACAGTGTTGTATCAATGTTACTAATTGATTATATTTATCATACTGTCTTAATCCTCTCTACACTTATCTGAGATCCATCTACTTAATTGTTGGTCAAATCTTAATGATAGGTTATATCCCAATATGACTGTGTGTTAACCTGATTGAGGTGCAACAAAAGTGGAAGAAGAGATTGGAACATTAATTTAAACTTTTCTAATATGCGATAGTAGCATCAAGAGCAACAAAATTCAGAGTAGGAAAAAGTAACAGCAATTACAGATTGTGTTATAATAGTTTCCTTGGGTGGCACATGTTGAATGCTCACTGTGAAATCACTATGAAATTGCAGTTATTATTCAATATGGTGTGCACAAATTCTCTAATACAGTCTCTGCCGGTAATTTATTTTGAAGGACAAGCAGGTGTTCAATAATGTTAAAATGCAATTTCAGTGGAAATCTGTTTCCTATTCCAAGCCATTCTTGCATTCTCATTGGCTGAGTTGTGAGCTAGTTTTTCTTTTTAATAAGGGTCACCTGACTATCGTACAAAAAAGCAATTTACCTAAAGTTATATTAAGGCATATAGGGCCCAAATAGCTTTTAGCACACACTGAAAATGGATTGCAAATCAAGTATTCTCCATTTAAATTAAGGTAAAACATGCCTTTAGCATGCTTGGACAGACTGTGTGCAGGGAAATGTTCTTGTTAGGCAATCTTATTTATCCTTTAAACTTTACGTTTGAAACTAAGTCAAATTAAGGAAACCCATAGCTACTTAGTACTATAGTACTGCAAGGAAAATGTTCCTAGTTGCTGCATAATATCACATAGAATGCATTTGGATTGCAATCAGCGCAGAATACTTGTTTCTGTATATTAACACCTGCAGGATTGTACCAGGGGGAAAAAAAATCTGCAACTGAATTTCTCTTGTGATCTTAAGAAGCAGGTGTTTGCTTCAATTCCATTAATTGTTTATTTCAATTTATTTATTCAGTTTACTTACAAAGCAGACTTTGGGCCTGATTCCCCATTCTGCTACAACAGTTTTATTCCAGTTTAACTCCATTAAAAACAATAGAGTTACACTTAGGTAAAAATGGAGTAATGGAATGGAGAATCAGCCCACCATCCACAGATCCAGGAGCCCAAACAAATATGTACTTTAAATTAAAGCAAAATAATAATGCACCCAAGGGCATAACAAAGCCCCTCCCATCACAAAATTAATTTAACAAGTAAAGTAATTAAAACTGGGAAAATTATACCCACACCATCATATTCATAACTTCAGTTATTCCCCATAGGCCCTTCTCATGCAACAAACCTGGGCTATTTGGAATAAGAGGGCAGTGGAAACAAATTCTAGAGCCAAGCAGTTCTAGTGACAAATGTTTTGTCAACAGCTCACTCCCTTCTGTACAGAGGGGATGCCAGCTTGATCACCTCCACTATATAGGCCTGTGTCAGAGACAGACGGGCCTAGTGGTTACAGCAGGAGTTGGGGGGCTAGATGCCAGGGCCAAAGGTCAGAATAGGAATCCGAAATCAAGACTCAGAGCCAACGGTCAGAACTGGAATCAGTAATCAGAGCCAAGAATCAGAGCAAGATTACCTGCAGTGAGGCAAGGTAGCAGTAGAGACAGGAACAAGCCGCTATTTAATATTCTCTAGCAGATCCTGAGACAGTCATCCAGATCATAGCCCTCCCAGTCCACCAGGAATTAAAGCATCCCCCTAATACCCAGAGAGTCAAGGATTCGGTAGATCAAGTACTCCTGCTGTCTGTGAACAGTTATGGGTGGCAGTGGTGGGTTGGAGCAGTTTAGAGATGGTCTCTTAGTGTTGGACTTTAATAGTGAGATGTGAAAGATGATGTGAATCTTCAAGAATTCTGGAAGCTGTAACCTGAAGGCCTTTGGTTTACCCCATTCTGTTATCTTGCAGAGGCCCAGGTATTGGTAGTCTAGTTTATTAGATGGGTGACTTGATTTAAGGTTGTGAGCAGAGAGCCACACCTTGTCCCCTGAAGCCAAATTAGGGACAGCATGATGAGCTTGGTCTGTGTGGTGCTGATAGGCTTTTTTGGCAGACTACAAGTGTACGTTGAGCTCCTGCTGTACTATGGCTAAGTCCATGGTGGGCGGTACTAGGCAACATATGGGTAAGTCTGGGTGGAAGTGGGGCAATGAAAGCCATAGTTTGCAAAGAATGGGCTAAGTTGGGTCAGGGCATAGATTGCATTGTTATACACAAATTCAGCATATCACAGTGATTGGGAGCAGTCATCTGGATAGTAACCCGGAAAGCAGCAAAGACTTTGCTCCAAGATTTGATTGACTCTCTGTTTGCCCACTTGATGCCAAGGAGTCTGAGAAATTCCTGCCAGAATCAGGAGATGAACTGGGTTCCATATCTGATACATCACCTGTTAGTAATCTGTGATCCTGGAAGACGTTTTCAGGATGAGCTGAGCCATCTCCTTTGCTGTAGGAACAGTATGGCATGGAATGAAGTGTGCCATCTTTGTCAAGAGGTCAATGGCAACTGGGATTACCTGGAATCATGGCAGTTCTACAGTGAAGTCCATTTATGATATAGTAGACTGTTAAAAGGTGTGGCTCCTCTTCTGCCTTCTCCCCACAGAAACTGTGGGGAATCCAGTGGTTTTGCCTTCACCATATTATTTTATTTTAAGTTCCCTCCACCATTTCTACAACAATCCCTGTGCAACAGTCTATTGCCAGTGCCAACAGCACTTTGGCCTTCTCCCCAGGGTCTCAGGGGAACGGAGTTCTCCCTCCCTTCAGGCTTCGTGTTACTGAGCTCAACTAGCCCTAGTCTCCCCTCCCTCCCTGCATCTTTATCAGACCAGCCAGCCTGATTGTCTAATTACCCCCATAAGCTTTCTCAAGGGGAAGTAACTAACATCTGAGTGATCAGAGTGCAGATTCACCTGTTCACACCCTGCACTCTGTCATACAGACCAAGACTGCAGAGGTGTGGGCAGAGGCTGGAAGAGACCTAGGGGGGTTGATCATGGGTTCTTGTTAAGGGTGTAGAGGTTGCAGGGTCTTATATAATTCTTAATGTAAGCCTGTAGGCATGGCCACCAGAAGTTCCTTGAGACCATATATCAGGTCTTTGAACTGGCTAAAATGTCCCACAAAAGGCAGGAGTCATGATGAGTGGGTTGGAGCAGGAGTCAGTAGGCAGGAATAGGAGCCAAGGGTCAGAGACAAGGATCAGAGTCGGGTTACCAGAGATGAGGCAAGGCTGGGTCTGAGGCAGGAGCAGGGCTGGAGCAAGGCTGAGAACAAGCAGGCAGAGGAGCTATTGCAGCCATAGGCAAATGCTTTGAGCAGAAGCTGCTGCTGGGCTTAAGAACTGGTGCTCACTCTTCCCACCAACCAGGCAGCCTACTACAGGCCAGCTGCACTTGTCAGGTGGCCTGGAGACTGGCTCTGCTGCATGCCTTGAAATCTAACTGTAGCAGGGTGAACCCCTGCTCCGGCCCTGAAGGGGTTAAAAACAGCCCTGGGAAGGGGCCGAGGCTTGAGAAGACAGCCTTTAGGCTGGGCTGATTGGGGAAGTGGCTGCAGCTGGGGCCACGCCCCAAACTGAGCCAAGGGCCTTATAAGAAGGCCAGGGAAGCCGGACAGTCTCTCTCTGCCTTCAGAGAGAGAAGGGCCTGGCTGCAGGGAGCTAGACCGGGTACCTGAGTGAAGCAGGGCTGGGGACAGGCTGAGGAGCTGGGGAGCTCCAGCCTGGAAAGCCCCAGGCTGCGGCCTAGCAGTGGGCCAACAGGTACTAGGGGTTGCAGAGGGCAGCCCAGGGGTAGGCCAAAGCAGCAGGTCCAAACCCTCCTTGCCAGTGATGAGTAGGCTGATACCGCAGTCTGCCCCAGGGCGTGGGGCTAGACAATGACTGGCAGTAGCCATATACTGAGGCAAGGTGGGGATAGAGGGTGGGGGTTCCCTGAGGAGGGGAAACCCAGAGAGAAAGGGGTTACTGCTAGGGGGCAGCACCCCATGTAAAAGGGCACCGGGTCCAGGGAGGGACACGGGGGCCAGAGGACAGGCAGATCACCAGCCTGCAGAGGGCGCTCCAGCGCTGGAACAGAGCTAATTCCCGGAATCACCAGCAGGAGGCGCCGCAGGGGTGAGTCCGACCCCGTTACACTAACAAACTGTGGATATTGCATATGGAGAATGATTTGTCTCTCAAGTCCAGTCTCAAGCCATTTAAAGCTTCATAGGTTCTTTGACTGACCACCAGGGTTTTCCTCTTAACAAGATACCATTTAACAAGGAGACTCTTGCACTCTGTATTAACTTCACTTTCTGACTATATTTAAGGCACATCACACTAATATAGTGCACTAGTCTAATGTAATATGAATGGCTATTTAAATAACTAATATCTTACATTTATAGAATGTGATTCTTAATAATGGCTCCAATCTTCCCCAGGCAGGGAATTCCCAGTAATTTTAACTCATTTGTCTAAATCAGAAATGCCACATTGGGCCTATAATTTTGTAAAATGCTACAGGATTCCATAAGGTTCAGCTCAACCCAACCCAAACAATTCCATACTATTTTACAAAATTATGTGATCTATCTTGTATTTCATACTCAGACAAACCAGACACTGTTGTCAGTGGGAAGTTTGCTTGAGTGAGAATTGGGACATTATCAGGAATCCCTGCACTATATAATTCTAATCTACTGGTGTCTCTTTTCTACTATGCATCCATTCAGAAAGTGGAGTGGAGCAAGATCCTGTTTATTTAATGGTGTTGCTCACTGGAGTGCAACTTTTTGCCAGTATTAGGAAATGCTGCACACACAACAGAAATATACCCAGGCGCCACCAGGGTGGAATGTGGCAAGTGTCTTCCAGCAACAGATTAGGATAGGAAGTTCTGAATACTGGGCTAAGTGAGAACTGCAATGGGAATGTAGATAGGCAAAATGTAATTATCCAGATTAGTAACTGGACTAAAATCTCTGTACTTGCAAAATCAAGAATATCACTGTATTTTGAAGACCTTGGTTTTGTATCTTCCAAAATCCAACAGCACACTGAAGCATTAATTGATATTAATTTAAATGGAGGAGTAGTACCTCCTGAGTGACCTTTCTGTAGCATTCTGAGTCTTTTCTACTGAACTTCCATTGAAATAGCTAACATCTGTATAGTGCTAAGTACTACAATAGTAAGGCCGAATTATGCTTAACTTGTGAAATTTGATAAGATGAAGCTCAATTCAGGACCTGTAAAATGATAACAGATGACCTACATTATGTGTGCTAAGAAAGCTTTGCGACCAGGGGCTGCTAACAGGGAGTTTTGCAAGGGAGTTCTCCAGGTGAAGGAGGAGCAATTACAGCACCTTTGGGATAAGTGGCTGTCTGTAGCATGTGTTTCTGTTTGGAGGTTACTTGCTGTGTGCTGAGCTTGTTTGTTTGTCTGTCTGTTTGTTTTGGTTGTTTGGAGGACCATGTGCTGTGGCTGGCTAGAAGCCTCTGTTAATTGGCTGAGCCTTAGTAAGTGGGTGGGACTATCAAGAAGGCCAGGGCTTTGTAAAGCAGTATGCAAGTGACCAGGGGTTGCTAACAGGGAGTTTCGCAAGGGAGTTGGGAAGGGGGCAAGGTTCACTTGCTGTTCTTTAAAATCAATGGGACACAATCATTCTGGGGTACAAGATATATCCGAAGGACAGAACAGGTCATGCTGGGGAGGGCGGGAGTGGCACTATATGTGAAAGAAAATGTAGAATCAAATGAAGTAAAAATCTTAATTGAATCCACATGTTCCGTAGAATCTCTATGGATAATAATTTCATGCTCTAATAAGAATATAACATTAGGGATCTATTATCGACCACCTGACCAGGACAGTAATAGTGATGATGAAATGCTAAGGGAAATAGAGAGGCTATCAACATTAAGAACTCAATAATAGTGGGGGATTTCAATTATCCCCATATTGACTGGGAACATGTCACCTCAGGACGAAATGCAGACACAAAATTTCTTGATACTTTAAATGACTGCTTCATGGAGCAGCTGGTACGGGAACCCACAAGGGGAGAGGCAACTCTCACTTTAGTCCTGAGTGGCGCACAGGAGCTGATCCAAGAGGGTAACTATAACCGGACCGCTTGGAAATAGTGACCATCATATAATAACTAGTGATGTTCCCCAAAGGTCAGTCCTAGGACCAATCCTATTCAACTTATTCATAAATGATCTGGAGAAAGGGGTAAAAAGTGAGGTGGCAAAGTTTGCAGATGATACTAAACTGCTCAAGATAGTCAAGACCAAAGCAGACTGTGAAGAACTTCAAAAAGATCTCACAAAACTAAGTGATTGGGCAACAAAATGGCAAATGATAATGTGGATAAATGTAAAGTAATGCACATTGGAAAAAAATAACCCCAATTATACATACAATATGATGGGGGCTAATTTAGCTACAACGAATCAGGAAAAAGATCTTGGCGTCGTCATGGATCGTTCTCTGAAAATGTCCACACAGTGTGCAGAGGCAGTCAAAAAAGCAAACAGGATGTTAGGAATCATTAAAAAGGGGATAGAGAATAAGACAGAGAGTATATTATTGCCCTTATATAAATCGATGGTACACCCACATCTCGAATACTGTGTACAGATGTGGTCTCTTCATCTCAAAAAAGATATATTGGCACTAGAAAAGGTTCAGAGAAGGGCAACTAAAATGATTAGGGGTTAGGAACAGGACCCATATGAGGAGAGATTAAAGAGGCTAGGACTTTTTAGCTTGGAAAAGAGGAGACTAAGGGGAGGTATGATAGAGGTATATAAAATCATGAGTGATGTGGAGAAAGTAGCTAAGGAAAAGTTATTTACTTATTCCCATAATACAAGAACTAGAGGCCACCAAATGAAATTAATGGGCAGCAGGTTTAAAACAAATAAAAGGAAGTTCTTCTTCACACAGCGCACAGTCAACCTGTGGAACTCCTTGCCTGAGAAGATTGTGAAGGTTAGGACTATAACAGTGTTTAAAAGAGAACTGGATAAATTCATGGAGGTTAAGTCCATTAATGGCTATTAGCCAGGATGGGTAAGGAATGGTGCCCCTAGCCTCTGTTTGTCAGAGGGTGGAGATGGATGGCAGGAGAGAGATCACTTGATCATTACCTGTTAGGTTCACTCTCTCTGGGGCACCTGGCATTGGTTACTGTTGGTAGACAGCATATGGGGCTGGATGGACCTTTGTTCTGACCCAGTACGGCCATTGTTGTGTTCTAAAAGCAAAAATCACAAAAGCGGTAAGGCTGCTGAAAAAAGTAACTACTTTCAAATTTCAGTTTCTGTGTATGTCAATGGCAACGAAACTACCTGTAGGTCAAGAATTTTCTCGCCATGCAACTGCTTATGAATGTCAATAAATATCATTGTAGTTTGGGGATGAGCAACAGGAATGTGCAATTTTGCTTTACAAAGGGGTAATACTAACTATGTTTATTACAGTTTTAGAAAACTTAAACATAAAGAAACAATCTGGTAATCTAGCAGTTCAACATTTTTTACTACATAGTGTTTGTAAAAAATTTACAATACATATAGTGCAGGGTGTGCAGTATGGACAAAACTTCGCTAAGTGCCTATGAACTGGAAAAATGTACAAAAGTCAGTGAAGTTTCCTTTTCTGTTCTCTCTCTCTCTCTCTCTGCCTCCCCACCCTCCTGCCCCTCACAAATATATAGGGTGACCAGATGTCCCGCTTTTATAGGGATGGTCCCAATTTTGGGGTCTTTTTCTTATATAGGCTCCTATTATCCCCCACCTCCATCTCGATTTTTCACATTTGCTGTCTGGTCACCCTACAACTATATCATACTCGTATGGAAAAAAAGAAACTGTTTACACTGCTTTGGTTTCTTATTTGGGGTTTTGTGTGTTTTTGTTTTTCAGGAAGGTTGATATTTGCTTTGGGTAAAAACTGAGCACTTTGTCAGTTGGGGGGGGAAATGTTTTTTTAAAATAGCTATTCTTAGTCATAACACAGTTTCAATACTACTTAACCAATCTATCAAAAGCAAAGCATTTTATTATGCTGTTGAGATTACAATTTTTTAATTTTACAAAATTGGAAGTAGACTTGCCTAGTAAGGAAAAAAACAAAAACCTAACTATCCCTAGACAATCTCATCCTATTCTTTTATGCTCTACTCAGTGCTTTGCCAGAAATGACCTACATAGGGTATAGCTGTGTAATGTCAAATACTGGGGTTAACTTGGCAAGCAATTTCAAAAAACAATATTCTACCCTCAGTTACACTGTAAAATCCAGGTAGTAGAGTTCATCCTCTGCTTTTTTAAAATCTTATAACATTAAGGCATAAATACGCATATGAAATATTTAGTACATAGATCATTATTCTGAACAATAAATTTTAAGTGAAGTTTCTTACCCTAAAGAGTTGCCTGTCTCTGCTCTCATCTAGAGTTGAATGCATTTTGGTGGAGCCACACAAATTTTCTTCTCTCTCATGGTTAGGCTGACCAGATGTCCCGATATTATAGGGATAGTCCTGATATTTGGAGCTTTTCCTATATAGGCACCTATTTACCCCCCCCACACACACACCCTTTCCTGATTTTTCACACTTGCCATCTGGTCTCCCTACTCATGGTCAGAACAGGAAATAAGATGCAATTAAGCATTAAAAATGAAGAGAAAAGTGAAGTTGGGAGAAGAGGGGATTAAAAAATGGAGCTATGTGGATAACATTCCTTCCTGCCCCACTGGTTTTACAGCACCTGTGGAGTTCTAAAGATGCAGATGGTGTTTGGAGAAAATGTTCAGGTGGAAGGGGCTCATGACATCTTTGAAGTGACAGCTGGGTAGATCATTTAATGGAGGAGAGAATCAGAGGAGGAACAGAAGTGTGGACACTTTTTGTTCTGAGATTCAGAACCTGAGGTCTTGATGTCCTCTACCAAGTTGACCAAGTCAACTGCACCCAGAAAAGGAGGCATTCTGAGTGAGTGAAGGCGACAGAACAAGTCAGCATATTTGGGGAATCCTTCAGGAGAGTGCAGTCTATGCTTTGGAAAATTAAGGTCATCCTCAGCTTTGCCCTTTCCTGACCTTTGAGCACTTAAACATACAACCATAATGTTCTCTAAACCTCAGCTTCTTAGAGAATTTGTGTGTGTATACACACACACACACACAATTGTAGTCAGGCATGCTGGAACAATTTTTATAGTGGGGGTGCTGAGAGCCACTGAATCAAGCTATAAACTGAGAGCATCCCCAGTATCCCTAGTTCTAGCACCTGTGATTGTAGGAGATTTGGGGAAGAATGTCCATGTCTTTACAGGCAGCATATATATTGCTGAAATGATTAAGATCTTGTTTTATAATGGGGAACAAGTCAAGTGTTCTTGTCACAGAATATTCAATAATGTAATGTTGCTATAAATGTGTGATAAGAGTGAATCAGTCAAGCAAGTTATGTTAATAGCATGCATTTCTCTCAGATGATGTAATTATATTCTTTGAGACAGACTGTGACAGGTCTTTGCAGGGGTTCATGGCAGTAAAGGGAGGGTATACAAGGAGCTTCTTTTCCCCTTGGATAGCGCACAAAGAAGCCTGTATCAACTGTAGTCCTTATCATTCATTCATTCATGCCCGTCACCCCAACCGGGGTATGGGCCGCCAACCACAGATCTCCAGAGTCTTCTATCCTGGGCCATTCGCTCTAGCTGGTTCCAGGTATAGCCCATTTTTTTGCTATCAACCTGAAGGTCGCGTCGCCAGGTATTTCTTGGGCGGCCTCTTTTCCGCTTGCCTTGGGGGTTCCACCGCAGTGCAACAGTCGTCTCTGTCCAGCTTGCGTCCATCTTGTCTCGCTAATGCCTAGTAGGGTCAGGTTGTTGCTCCTCATCTCTGCTGCAACCTGCGCCGTCTTTCCTGACTCGTACATGGTCCTCACGTTCCATGTGCCGATGGTAATCCTCCTGGTTGTAAGAAGGGTGATCGGCTTAGTGGCTTCCTCGCGGCTTTCACCACCCAGCGTCATGCGTCTTCGAGTTGAAGACCCTTCTTTTTCCAGGCTAAAAGTCTCTGTTAACTCTATTGTTGGCGTTTCTGTAGCAAGCTGATTTTTACGGGGTGGAGTTGCTAGCCCCACGCCCAACCCTCCTCCTTTACCCTGACTTGGGACAGGCAGATGGCCCCAAAGGACCTCTCTGGTGGAGTTTGTAGTCCTTATGGTTGCTGTCATCTCTGAACTGGCATTAAAAGCAGCTGGCTGTCCTGAAACAGATTGCAGCATCCTAAAGAACAGTGTCTGCCTACGTACCTGACCAGTCAAGGAACAACTGTACCTCTCTGAGGAATTATACTGCCCTGAGTTCTCCATGAGGCAGTGCAACTCTGCACAACTCTGTACTTTGACAAGTGGCTAAATGCCATGATTCCTCCCCCAGTTTGCGAAAACTGTGACACCCAGGGATTCAAGAAAGGAGCTATATTTTTTTCTGAAACAAAATGGAACCTTGGATCTGCAAATACACTACAGAACTTTTAAATGATATTACAATAGCAATCTTAGTATGTATTGTTGAATAATTTTTTAAAAAGGTGAACATTAATCATTTATTTCCAGGAAAAAGAGAACTCTGTTTCAAGAATTAGTTCTATTTTACATTCTCTCTTATACGCAGAGTGAATCAGAGCTGCTTTGCAAAGTTGTTTGCATCACAAACTGAAGACTATGTGAAAGTAAATACTTGCAAACTGTTACATTTTAAAAATAATTTTAATTAATACTTGCAAATCTGAATGTAGGGGAAAATGTCATTTTTGCAGTGAACCTGGTGCTTTTGCAGTGGATAATTGCAAAACTCAAAATATTTGTGACTTAGGCTTGGAAATAGATTTTCACAACAAAATTCAGAGGAAAGTAGAAGCCCAGTAATAGTCTGTTAGGGAATAACTTGCCCTTGTGGGAAGTTTATTCCTAACCTGTCCAGTTAGTGGCTAGCTTATATTCTGAGGCATCACTTACTATTTTTATCCTATCAAGTATAACTCTGGATATTCTCTACTCTATAGAAGTCTAGTATCCCTTAAATTCTACTAAGCTCTTGGCCTCAGTGATATATTAAGGCACTGAGTTCCATAGGTTGCTGATTATAGGGTGAGTGGGTGTGTATATATATATATGTATTCCTTTAATGAATTTTAAATTTATTTAAACTTCCTGTTGACTTTAATTTGCTCTTTAAAGTATAAGCAAAAGACCAAGAATTTGAGGCTACAGACAAAGGCATGGACAGTATATTATCTGGAAATCATCCCTTGAGATCTGAGTTGAAGCATATTGTCAAGACTATGTGGGGAAGTGTACATTAGTACTGCCTTATGCTGTAACTTTCTTTTAAGACAACTAGAGAATTTTGGTCTCTAGTTCTATTGAAACAGCACTGAAGTAGAAGTTAGTCAATAAAATGGGACAACAGAATTTCTTTGTGTGGGTCAAAACATGAAGAAAAGTGATTTCTCTAGTTTGAGCAGTATTGGAAATTTCTTCTTGCAATCCTAGAAGATACTGTAATTTAGTAAAAAGGAGTGAAATCTTATTTACCAGGGGTTATTATAGCTGACCTATAAGGAGAGGTTATTTTTTTTTCTCATGGGTGCAAAGCAAGAATATATCTGACTGACTAAATTGCACCTTTCAAAATTAAAATGTAATGGTAACATTCTTATGTTAAGCAGTAGCTTTGATTTAACAAGAAAGCAGACACATAATTTCACTTAGCAATTATTAAAATTGATTATAAAAACTTCATAAATATCTATGGGGACTTGAAAAAATTTTCTTTATTTTTTACTTGAATTATGTTTAGGTGATCTCCAAATACTTTTGATTGTAATGTATTATCAATTTTTTCTTCGTGTGTGTGTGTGTGTGTGTGTGTGTATCTGTGTGTGGCATGTGATAGCTTTTTAACAGACTTCAGCAAAAAATACACCTCTACCTCGATATAACGCTGTCCTTGGGAGCCAAAAAATCTTACTGCGTTATAGGTGAAACCGTGTTATATTGAACTTGCTTTGATCCACTGGAGTGCACAGCCCCGCCCCCCAGGAGCACTCCTTTACCGTGTTATATTCAAATTCGTGTTATATCAGGTGGCGTTATTTCGAGGTAGCGGTGTAGTTGTAGCCACTAAGGTAATCCATATTTGTCAGCTTGCAGTACTTCCAGATGCAACAATATTACTCTTACTCCTATGGGAATTCTGCACCAAAAAATTAAAAATTCTGCACACAATAGTTTTTTTAATTCTGCAAAATTCTGCATATTTTGTTAAACTAATGCAATATAATCACTCTGGTTTCAATTATTTTGGTAATCTATTTAAATTATAAACCAATGAATGGAAAATAGCAGTGGGGAGCATTGGAGAAAATCCCCAAACCCTCTTGCCTAATAGTAATGTAGCTAGGTTTGACACTTTATTTCCAGTTATTAGTCAACAAATAGATGCATTTATATGCTCAGTGTTACAACACAGGCAACTGAAGAGCAAGTGAGGGCTGGTGAATCAAACTCACAATTTATATTGGCTACTGACCATTTCCAGAAAGATGGGCATAAAACCATTTTTGCAGTTTCCCTACACTTCCCCGTCAGAACTCATTTTTCTGCGGAGAAGCAAAGAAATTTGTGAGGGCTGTGAAATCTGCACAACCACAGTGACACAGAATGCCTCCAGGAATAAGTTGCTGTGTGATTTAGCGGCAGTAGACTACTTTAAAAAAAAAAAGTATTTGCTATGTTGTGACAGCTTTCTAATGTGACTCCTATTTTGCATATTTACTTTTAAAAGCTTCTGAAGAGGGAAAATGATAGCACACATTTTCACTCTCACATGTTATATAATTAACATTGAGGAAAAAATGATAGTTCCCAGTTCAAATTTGCATGTCAAAACTGATTAAGTCAATACTTCTCCTCTACCTGAGTTCACCAATGTTATATTTTGTAAATCTGGTTGGGATTGCAAGATTATATCCTAAATTAGTTAGGTGTTGCAAAACTGAGCAGAGCAACACCTAAATATCTTTAAAAATCTGGGTTTTAATCTCTTAGTATCTCAGTTCCCCATCCATTTAAAAGAGCAGGTAACATAAGAATGGCCATAGTGAGTCAGGCCAAAAGTCCATCTAGCCTAGTATCCTGTCTTCCGATAATGGCCAATGCCAGGTGCCCCAAGGGGAATGAACAGAACAGGCAATCATCAGGTGATCCATCCCCTGTCACGCATTCCCAGCTTCTGGCAAACAGAGGCTAGGGACACCATCCCTGTCCATCCTGGCTAATAGCCATTGATGGACTTATCCTCTATGAATTTATCTAGTTCTTTTTTGAACCCTGTTATACTCTTGGCCTTCCTAACATCCTCTAGCAAAAGTTCTACAAGTAGACTGTGCTGTGTGAAGAAATACTTCCTTTTGTTTGTTTTAAACCTGCTGCCTATTAATTTCATTTGTTGACCCCTAGTTCTTGTGTTATGAGAAGGAGTAAATAAATCTTCCTTATTTACTTTCTCCACTCCAGTCATGATTTTATAGATTTCTATCATTTCCCCAAGCTGAAAAGTCCCAGTCTTATTAACTTTTCCTCATATAGAAGCTGTTCCATATCCCTAATCATTTTTGTTGCCCTATTTTGTACCTTTTCCAATTTCAATATATCTCTTTTGAGATCAGGTGACCAGATCTGCACGCAGTATTCAAGATGTGGGCGTACCATGGACTTATACAGAGATAATACAGAGACAATACATTTTCTATCTTATTATCTATCCCTTTCCTAATGATTCCCAACATTCTGTTAACTTGTCAGATTGCTGCTACACATTGAGTAGATGTTTTTAGAGAACTATCCACAATGACTCCAAGATCTTTTTTCAGTGGTAACAGCTAATTTAGACCCCATCATTTTATATGTATGGTTGAGATTGTTTTCCAATGTGCACTACTTTGCATTATCAACATTGAATGTAATCTTCATTTTGTTGCCCAGGCAGCCAGTTTTGTGAGATCCCTTTGTAACTCTTCACAGTCTGCTTTGAGAGATCCTTTGTAGCTTTTTGCAGTCCACCTGGGACTTAACTATCTTGAGTAGTTTTGTATCATCTGCAAATTTTGCTACCTCACTGTTTACCCCTTTTTCCAGATCATTTATGAATATGCTGAAGAGTACTGGTCCCAGTAGAAACCCTTGGGGGACACCACGATTATATCTTTCCATTCTGAAAACTGACTTTATTTCTACCCTTTGTTTCCTATCTTTTAAGCAGTTACTGATGCATGAGAAGACCTTCCCTTTACCCCATGACAGCTTACTTTGCTTAAAAGTCTTTGGTGGGGACCTTGTCAAAGACTTTCTGAAAATCTATCCACTATCCACTGGATCATGCTTGTTTACCCCCTCAAAGATTTCTAATAGATTGGTGAGGTATGATTTCCCTTTCCAAAAACTATCCTGACTCTTCCCCAACAAATCGTGTTCATCTATGTGTCTGATAACTCTGTTCTTTACTGTAGTTTCAACCAATTTGCCTGGTACTGAAGTTAGGCCTACTGGCCTGTAATTGCCAGGATCGCCTCGGGAGCCTGCCTTTAAAATTGGCATCACATTAGGTATCCTCCTGTCATCTGATGCAGAAGCTGATTTAAATTATAGTTTACATATCACAGTTAGTATTTCTGCAATATCACATTTCAGTTCCTTCAGAACTATTGGGTGAATACTGGTACTGGTGGCTTATTAGTGTTTAATTTATCAATTTTTGTTCCAAAACTACCTCTAATGACTCCTCAATCTGGAGCAGTTCCTCAGATTTATCACCTAAAACAAATGGCTTTAGCTTTGGGAATCTCCCTCACATCCTCAGCCATGAATACCAATGCAAAGAAGTCATTTAGTTTCTACATAATGGCCTTCTCTTCCTTGAGTGCTCCTTTAGTATCTCAATTGTCCAGTGAGCCCACTGGTTATTTAGCAGGATTCCTGCTTCTGATGTACTTAATTTTTAAATTTTTTTGCTGTTACTTTTTGAGTCTTTGGCTATCTGTTCTTCAAATTTTTGTCTTTCCTCATTATATTTTGTACTTCACTTGCCAGAGTTTTTGCTCCTTTCTATTTTACTCAATAGGATTTAACTTCCACTTTTTAAAGGATGCTTTTTTGCCTCTAACTGCTTCTTTTAGTTTGTTGTTTAGCCACAGGGGCACTTTTTTTGTCCTCTTATTCTGTTTTTTTTTAATTTGGGGTATAGGTTTAAATTAAGCCTCTGTTATGGTGTCTTTAAAAGTTTCCAGGCAACTTACAAGTCCCAGTAAATGGGTTATGTATTGGGAAGGTTGCGTGATGTCATAGGATGCACAATCCTTTGCTAGGCTACTGAGTCGCAGGACTGTATTTAATCCCCAATATCTGTCTCATCCTTACACATGTGGATGTCTGGTGGATATGCAATGCCCCAATCCTCTTATCTACCCTTTCCCAAAGCACCCCTCCACTCTAGATCATTATGGGAGCCACCCCATATGTGATCTGTTCTCTGCAGCACATGGAGATGTAGATTCTTATGCAGGCTGCCTACAACCTAGCTCCCCAGCTCTGTGAACCTATTGCAAGTCCACCGTGTTCAGGGCTTTCCAGGGCTGTGGAAGTTCAGGGTTTTGCTTTCATTTTTTCCCAGTGTAATATGTCATGAGTAATTATGTCTGTTCTCACTGACTCCGGAACACCCCGGGACATATACTTTAATGGTAAATTGCTGGTTATTGTTGTTTGAATTTGTGGGTGCTCACCAGGATACCAAACATGTCTCTTAATCTTCCTGATAGTTATTTTTAAGCCATTATGTGGGAAAAGAACCCCCAGCAGAAATATCCACTAGATGCTAGTTTTTGCTTTTGTAAAGTAAGCCAGTGTTGATAACAATTAGTGCAGCATATGAACCAAAGTCTTGATAATTTGAACTTCCACCTGCAGCCTTCTGGTCCACAGATGTCAGGAGTTTGTAATAAACAATGAAATTTACAGAAGTCTAAAGCAGCCTTAGGTAAATTTATGTCTTGGATTGCGTATTATATGTTTGGTTCTCCTTTGTACAAAAAGAATAACTTAGAAAGGCCATTCTGATAAGGTAGATGTTTTCTTTGTGTTTTATTGGTTTGCAACCATTTTTAAGACTTGTGATGGAGGTCTCCTAAAGCGCCTTCTTTTCCTGTCACTGATATTAAATGTTCTTGATGGTATCAAGATGACAGTGAACATTTTTATGTATAACACATATATTTCACTGTTATTCCATCCTTGCTTTTGCCTGTGTCATCTACTTGTTGTGACTTGTCATACTCCTAGAAATATGAGTTCTCTGGGTAAGGATCTGTCTTTTTTTAAATATTTGTTTATATAGCATCTTGCACAGTGGGGCCTTGATCCTTAATTGGCACCTCTAGGTACTACTACAGTACAAGTAATACTTAGTGGTAATTGCTATCCTCTCACTATTCTAACAAGTAGTGTTGACAATAGCTTTGCACCTAAAACATATTATAAGATAAAGGGGGGGACTTCTTTTGACATAGTCTCTAAACATAATTCAAGCAGAGAGGTTAAATCTGGAGATTTTTCTCTGGATTTAGAATTGATATCCAGTATTAAACAAGGCATTTTGCCACATGCCATCCCAGAAATCCAGTGCAAATATTTTGAACTGTACTTGTGGGTATGTAGATATTCTGGAGATACCCACCATTAATAAGAAACAGATGGAGAGACACATTCTTTCCATAGTGGCATATCATTGCTACATAATAACTGTTTGGTTATTGCTACATAATAACTGTAACTTACAACTTTTTTTAAATTTTTTAATAAAGAAAAATGTTATTTTATTCTCAATGTCATACTGACCAATATTTTTACAGTTGTGTTCTGGGGTCTAACATAACACTAAAAGCAGTTTAAATTTCCAGAAATGGCTTCTGGAAGATGTGGTCTGGTGCTGAGTTCCTAGTAAAATGACTGACTGCAAACATTGTTCAGCAGCATTTAAGAATTATTTTCCTTCTTGAAGTCCTTTTCTAAATTGGTCTGTAATCTCAGTTTAAAAAACTCCAAGTAAAAGCTCAGGGCTGCTATCAGCCAGGAAATTATATACTCTTTAGTTTAAATTCATTAAATAGTTATGTGGAAAAGGGAGTAAGCCATCTGTAATAAGCTAAAATTGCTGACACAGTACTCATAATAAGTTCTTTCCCAGAGGTTTTTATTGCAGTTATGTAAGAAATCATTGACTTATGAAGTTCAAAGAAACTTTCAAAATCTTTTTGTTATATTTTTGAGAGCTGCAACAGGAGAACATGAAGATATTGCTCATAATACTTAGAGCAATGAAACAGTGGGAAAATATGCCTAGGGAGTAGACATATTTTGTGTGTGCTCACAATGCTTTTAAACTGAGGGATTTACTTAAAACCTGAATGGAAGTGATCTTTGAGTATGGAGACCACCATAATGAAGTGTCTAGCCTTCCTAGTAAATCACACGAAAATAAAACATACTAGTATAAACCGGGTACTAAAGGTCTAGATTTGCAACCTTTATACACACTGTTACACACTTACACACATAAGTAGTTCCAAGGTGAAAACAGGACTGACTTTACCTATGCAAGTAATATGAATATGGGTTACGGTCTAGTTGATGTTTGTTAATCCCTGTTTGTAGTGGAATGCGCACACTTCATCTTCCAAAAAGGAAACTGGATTTTAATAATGCCTTTTCCTTACATATAAAACTTGAAGGTTTTCAGAGATTGAACCACAGAGTGCTGGCAGCCATTTTGTAGAGGAGATCGGTGGAAAGAGGGGAACTTGAAGGCTTATTTCAGCACATCCAATTTCAGGACAGAAAATGCCATTTAAATTATATGGAGAATTGTGGCTTTTCCATATCTATCTTTGTGTAATATTTATGAAAGAGGAAAAGAATCCCAATGTATTGTTTTGTAAACTAATAGAGAATCTAAGTGGATATCTGGCCTTTCTAGTCAGATTTTCTATTTGGATGACTGAACTGAAACCAATCATGCAAGAGGCCTCTGAGGTACAAGGGAAGTGGAATTAGGCAATCCCTAGTGAGATGCTCTGCACTAGCATAAAAAGTGACTTTCTCTTCTTGGCTTCCCTGATTTCAATACCAGTGGTGGAAGTGCACCTGTACAAAAAGACCCAGTGTTGACAAGCATATGCCTTTGCTGCCTCAGTAAGGGGGAGCATGTTCCATCTACACAGTCTTAATGCCAAGAGCTTGAAAGAAAAGGCTGGGTTCTCTACTCGCCTTCCTTCAAGGATGAAATACTTTGGGCTTGACTCAATAAATAGGCCTTATTGGACGAGTGAAAAACCCAGCTTGACTTTCACATTCCAGATTCATTTTGCAGGTCAGGTAGCCACAAAAACATTCTGAACACATTTGATACAGGAATCATGGTGAAGCAATTGTGGAGTCCCAGGATGCCATTTTATACTAACTTTTCAGAGTAGAACTCCATTTTAAGTGAATCCATGAGACTTCTTTAACATTAAGCCCTTGACCTCCACTTCCAGCTAAAACTTCATGTTTAAGCTGTCAAAGACCTGAATATTGTCTCTGTTTCCATGTGCTTCCTCTGTTTGTTTATAGTCTTATACAGTACTTAGATTGTAAGTTCTTTAGAGCAGGGACCACTGTTGTTTCTAAAGTTTCCTAGAATGGGGCCCTGGACATTAAGCACCACTGCAATGCAAATAACAAAAAATAATTGTAACCTTAGCATTAGTAGGCTTTGGTATTTACAAAGGAATATCTTGGAAGAGAGCGGAAAATTGCACCCAATAATCAAGAAAAATAGGCTGCTTTGGCCATTTTGTTTGCCAGTAGAGCTTCCATCTTGCACAGTGGCTTGTCCTTTATTTGCTTGCACTTGCTAGAGATAAAGTGACTGAAACCTATAAGTACCATAGATCTCTTGAACTTTGATTTTATAAAAATTCTCACTGCTCACATCTGTTCTCTCACTATGCTCTGCAGCACAGAAGATCCTGGCAACTTCAGCTGGGGAAATAAGCCTTTTTCATAAACCTCTGCTTTTCTTTCTCGCTTGGGATTCTATGCTTTTTGCTACATTAAACTCCCTGCCACAAATATTTGATCTCCTTAGTTATTATTATCCCCTGATTCCAAGCATTGATTGCCTTAAATTCCAGTCAGTACTTTTAACTTCCTTAACCATATATCTGTTAATGCTCTTGGGCCAGAGTTATAATGCAACTGGAATTAGTATATTATAAAATGGTCTATATAGTACACTGCACCTGACACCATGACCTCTATAATGCCTAATCATTCATTTGTATGTAAACAATAACTAAGCGTACATCTACACTACCCGCCGGCTCTAGCGTAGACTCGATAAAATCAATCCCTGATCATTCTGCTGTCGTCTCCGGAACTCCACCGCAGTGAGAGGTGGAAGCGGAGTCAACCGGGGAGTGGCAGCAGTCGACTCACCACTGTCCTCACGGCCAGGTAAATTGACCTAAGATACGCCGACTTCAGCTACACTATTCCCTCCCCCCGCTCCCCGTGTAGACCTAGCCTAAGACACAGATCATTTTCTAGGCATTAATTAATTTTGAGATTTATAAATTAAGCACCCGTATGAATCAACAAAAGTCCATCTTTCATCCCCCTCTTCAGGGGGAAAAAAGATCCAACTTCCTCCATTTCACAAAGAAAAGCCTGACTAAAAAGATGAACCTTGCTCAAAGCCTTGGAAGTCAACAAAAAAGACTTGAATTCTAATGAATCAACAAAGCAAATTCTGGTGGCTGTTACTGCTTGAATATTTTGTCTCTAGTTCTGGAAGTGCAGACCTAGAAGCAGAAACACCCAGCAGGTAAGCAAGATGCAGACAATATAATTATACTAATGTCAGTACCTTGAGTTGTATCCCAAAGGAATTAGAAGTCAGTGTAGTTCACAGAGAACAGGCAAAACATACTTTGCATGTCTCACATCCCTAAGCAAACATTCTGTACTAGTGGAAGGTCCTTTGCGATCTTAAAGGGTGAGCCCATAAGAGCTCACTGGAGTCACAAAAACATCAAAGTTATATTTTTAAGTGTCTAAAGTCCAGCTGTACACATGTGCTTGGGTGCCTAGCCCTCAGGCTTAGGTTCCTAAATCTTCTTTTCAGGTGCGACTACAAACCACCACACCCCTGCTTAGCTGCCACCTAACCCTGCAGGCACCTAAACTCACTTGACACCTAAGTTTTTGCAGTATAGGGTCCCTTGGTGCCTATGTTTCTGCCTTTTGGTATGTGCACTGCTGCCTCCCTCTAGGCATCCCAATGCCTATCTTTCACCTAATCCCCAGCACAATCCACTAGGCAATAGAGTGATTCTTGCTCTTTCTCTGGCCCCATTGATATTAAATTATTCACTTATTTAATTAAAGTGGAACAACTTCAATGGAGAGATTGAGGGAGCCACACATCAGAATGTCCATAGCCCAGTAGCATGCACTGGAGAGGTGGCAGATCCCTTTTCAAGTCCTTTGTCACCAGTCAGGGGAGGGACTTGAATTAGTGGTCTCCTGTATCCAGAGAGTGAGCCATAACCACTGGACTAGAGGTTAAAAAGGAGTTGGAGGGATATCTCCCTCCTCCACGCTGCCCCACTCCCACCTGTAGTGGGGAATTAAGTGGCCTGTGAGCACAGTAGACTGCTGGATTGGGCCCCAAACACAAGTTAGGCAAAGGAATGTCTGTCTTCCCCAGTTCATGGTTTGCAAGCAGAATGATGTGCCTCCCTGCAGCCTGGAATTAGGTACCTATTTCCAAGAGAGGGCAGGGCTTAGGACATGGCCCTCTCATTGGCATCTCCCATTGGCTTAGGCCGGCTGCTGCCTAGTATGCTGGGTTTGCAGATCATATTCCTAGGCATCTCACTCCCTATTCATTGTATAGAGAGCCTAGCCATCTAACTCAGGTTTTGTGGATCCAGTGGTGGTGGTGTAATTTTTCTAGGTGCCTAAAAGTTAGGTATTGTGACACTCTGTGTCTCAATACTTAAGTCCTTTGTGGATCTAGGCCACAGACTCAAGACTTCATCAGCTAGGTCTAATGAAAAAAGACCTAGACTTGAGTTTCCAAATGGATGGAGATGATGGCCCAAGGCAGAGTAATGCACTGAAAAAAGGTCCTAGAATCAGATCGCTGTTATAAATTGAAAACTAAAATTAAACCATAGTATTAGTTGCTAATTAATTTTCCTAATCTCTTCTCAATTTAAAATGTTACCTTTTGTTACTTTGTCATCTGCTAGCTCACCACAGATCAGTTGGTTTGGTATTTGTTTGTGTAATCCATTTGTAGAACATGCCTTTGCATCTTAATCTCCTCCATCAACATTGCCTGTGTACTGATGAGACCAGCACACTCTAATACAGTATTATTGAAAAATGTGGCCCATGTTTTCTATACTTGGCATCTCTTTTCAAGCATCTGCGATATATATGCACAAATTGTTGCATGTGCAATTTAGACATCACAGTTCGTGGCTGAACCTACAATTCATGGTCAGATATGTTACAATAACTTAACTATTGTCCATAATTATTTGTACTTGCAAAACTGAGGTGCAAAAGGTATGCCTAGTTAAACCCTGGTAAGGGATTGTCTTCATGCCATGGACTCTATCATGAGCACTATTATAGTGCAGAGTTTCTGTGTTGTATGTAGATGAATTGCCATATCAAATGGTGTATACTATAAGGCACTTTTTTTGTGTGTAAACACAATACTTTGTGGGTTTTTTCATACACAACTTTGACTTTTCCTGTTCTTACTGTTATGGTTTGTTCAAGTTTTTTAATACTTTCATTTTCTAAAAACTGACATGCTACAATTTCCCCCATGCATTTAACTGGTCTATTGCATAAAATCTGGGAAATATTTGCCTGCATCCACAGTTTTTAATCCTCCTATTTTGCCTTTAAGCAACCAGACAGCTTCATTTTGAAGATTTTAAACTTTATAATTCCCATTGATTAGTTTCTTCAGTGCAACTAATAGCCATCCAGTCTCTGCTTCAGTCTCTGTGGTTATTGCTATATCATTGTAGACAGACGCCTCACAGGGGTTGCTGTACTCCTGCCAGCACTGTACCACTTCCATCTCCTTCTGCTGATATTACGGCCAAGTTCATTCCTGCTGAAAACCAAATAACTTGCTATGTGCATCATATTATCATTCCCGTCTCCACTGCCCACCACAGTAGTTTTCTAATCCCTTGTAAACCTTAGACTATTTTCTTTAAATTACATTTTGGCCAGCTGTTGCATTACTATTTGCCCATTACTTGGTCCAAGAAAAAGAGAAGAACTATTTGTTGATAGCTGAAGGAAGGTGCTGGATTAACATGAATGCAGATGTTTGTTTTGTGTGAATTGTTTTCACTGCAGACAGTAGTTTGAGTACAAACTTTTTTTAACTTAAGGTTGACAATGTTGAAGAAAGTAATTTTATTTTCAATACATTTCATATAAACTACATAAGGAACTCTTGGAGTTATTTTGTAGATAAGACATTCTTGATGTAAACCTTGGGAGGTCTGATGAAGAAGACAGCCAGTTTGATAATGGACGCAACATCAGTCTCGATACCACAAAGACTTTATGCACCATGAGGAGTCTCAGTAACTTCATTGGGACCCATCACAGTGCATGAAGTTTTAACATGTGTGTAACTCTTCACGGGACTGGCACCGTGGTTAGTACCAATGAGCCGGATCATGTAGTCCTTATTCCTCCAAGTAGTCCCATTGAAGTCAATGGGTCTGCCATATGAGTAAATATTTGAATTACTAGTCCTTTAATATGTGGTTCCTATTCATCATCTACCTAAAAACATCACCTTAATAATAAAAAAAAACCTCCTACTGATTTTCAAGAAAAGAAGGGTCCTATTTATTTATGTGCTGTGTATCACTCAGACCACAGCTCAGCAATGGTATTATTTACATGCTTAAAATTAGGCACATGTTCCTTACTCAACTGGGGCCTCATGCTATTGCTTTCTTTTATACAGAGCTGCCTCATTTTCCATCCCACTGCCACATCCATAGTTGCTGAAGTCTCCATAAGTAGCTGAATAAGTTTGGATTCCAAATGATGGGAATAAGCAGGATTTGGGGGAGGTGGAGGTACCTATAGGGACAATCCGCAAAACACTCTGGTGTGCTGTCAGGCAAGAGAAATTTAGAGGCGTGACAAGAAAGGCACAGTAGTGAGGCTGGCAGTTCTGAGACCACAAAGATCCATAAGACATTACCCCTCCAAGGCGGGGTGTGCAGGAGCTCCAGGGATAGTCTTATGGCTGTAATAGCAGCCCATGGTGGAGCAATGTCACTCCATGGTCTGCGGAAAGGCATCCTTCGCCCAGCATGACTTCCCCCTCTCACCCCATAGATATCCAGAGTGTGTGGTGCCTGGTTCCTTTAGACTGCAGACTGGGGCTAGGATTTGGCTTGAGAGAATGATCATAATTTTAAATATATATTTTTAACAAACTTTGCCCCGTGTTCATTACTGTAGCTCCCACCCCAGACCATCCCCTTTTCCTTAAGATAGTCACTACTAAATTATGTTCAAATGTATATTTAGAAAAGTATTTCGGTGTTAAGAGAAGATCAGATACAGGTAATTTTCCTTCATCACCCACCTCCTTTTAAAAAAATTACCATAATGAACAATAATAAAATATCTCTGGCAGTTTTGAATAACAGTCTATTGTTCAAGCAACTGCAAATGTGGCTATGTTATAACCACATTTGATACATAGCTTTATCAAAACGTGTACCCTGAGATGGGTTAATTAAAACATTGAAATGGCTTAATTGTTTTGAAGCTTAGCCAACCGGTTACTTGTGATGTTTTCAAATAACCCATATTGCTGATTAGCCACTTTTTGTGTTTTGATTTACCTCTTGAAATCTGACATTGCTGTAGTCTTTCCATAGGTGATATCAGACCATTTGATGCCTGAAGAAAGGAACAAATAAAATAAAACACAGTATATTCTAAAAGCAGGGAAACTGGAGTTAGAGTTTTCAATTGTCTTGTGTACAGCTTGTGTACAAGATGAAATCTGATAAGCATAAGTCCATAATAAGGTGAATTTAAAAGGCACCATTGACTTTTAACTGGTAAAGGACATATTATAAATACATGGTTGTGAGTAGCACTGTGAGGTTTGGGGATGACTGTATTGTGTCCTATTGCATAGACATCTCACCACACAGCAAACTGGGCTGGCAACAGGGGAGGAGTTGGGGGTGGAGCTGCAGGAGGGCAGGCTGGGCAGGCAGCGCTGTAGAGGCTGGCAGGGCAGGCTGCTGAAGGAGGAGCTGAGGGGAGGGGGGAGCAGAGGAGGGAGCAGGCCAGGGGCCAGAGGGCGGCAGGCCAGGCAGCCAGGCAGCCAGGCAGAGCAGCCAGCCAGGAGGCAACAGCCAGAGCAACAGGACTGGGCAGTGAGCAGCAGGGTTAGCGTTGGAGTTCTTGTGAGAGGTTTAGGTGAGTGGGGAGGAGCAGAGGTGGGCTGGGCCAGAGGCTGAGGGGAGTGGCAGAGAGGCTTGGGGCAGAGAGGGGGCAGGAGAAGCCAGGCCAGAGGGAGGAGGGGGGAGGCCCAGGCAGGCCCAGCAGCACAGGCAGGAGCCAGCGAGGCAGAGGCAGCAGAGGGCAGGCAGGGAGGAGAGGCCAGGGGGGAGGAGGCAAGGCTGGGCCAGGGAAGCCAGGCAGCAGAGGGCAGCAGCCAAGAGGCAGCAGCCAAGAGCCGAGCAGCAGCAGACACAGAGAGGCAGAGACAGAGCATGCAGCAGCAGCCAGCAGCAGCCAGAGCTAGCAGCCAGAGGGCACCATCCAGGATGATAGATGCCAGGTGTGATATAGGAGCTGGAGTGCGCCTGGAGGAGCCAGGAGAGAGAGAGGGAAGAGCGCTGAGAGCTAGAGCTGAGAAGGAGGTTTGAGAGGGGGAGCAGGAGCAGGGGCATGGAGCTGGAGGGGAGGGGCAAGGGAGCAGGGGGGGAGGGAGAGGGCAGAGGGGGGGGAAGGAGGGGGGGAGGAGAGAGGAAGATGTGGAGAGGAGGGAAGGGGAGAGGAGAAGCAGAGAAGGGAAGGGGGAGGAGAGCCAGCAGAGAAGGTTTGAGAATGAGAGAGGGAGGAAGAAGAGGGAGCAGTGAGAGAGAGACTGAGGAGAGGAGTCCAGAAGAGGCAAGCCAAAGGAAAGCCAAAAGAAAAAGAAAGATAAAGGAGGGAAGGAAGAAAGGGATAGGGAGAGGGAGGGGAGAGGCCAGGGGTTTGGGGGGGAGGAAAGGGAGGGGAAGGGGGAGGAGAGGCAGGAGGGGAGGGAGGAGGGGGAGGAGGAGGGGTCCCAGGGGAACGCAGCCAGTGGCGAGGACTTGGACAGATCTGTGAGAGGGAGAGTGCCAGATGGTGCCGGGGCCAGGAGAGGAGAACCAGGGGGTGTGAAGAGGGCGGCGGGGAGCAAAGAAGGGATGTGAGGATGTCCTAAGAAGGATCCTAGAGGGGAGATAAGAGACACGGATAGGATCCTTCATGGAGGAGATCCAAGAGCGGCTAGATTCCTAGAGTGATCAGAGCAGAGGAAGCCAGACTATGCAAGAGGATTCTAGTGGGGAATCAGCCTGAAGAGTGGTGAGAAGGTCAAGGATCATGATGGTTAATAGTTGGCTGAAGGTTGGATGAGGGGAAGGGGTTGGCTGGGGAGAGGAGGGGGGTTGGGCTGGGGGATGGGGATGGGAGGGAGGGAGGGGGGGCTTTGGGGGGGGGGGGCCAAGGGAGGCAGGAGGGAGGCTGGACAGGAGGGAGGAAGGAAGTCTACTTCTAGAAGGAGGGAGGAAGTAGAGGGGGCTGGAGCTTAAGACTAGGAATCTGATTATTTAAACTGGAAAGAGTAGAGGTGGGGGAGAGAGGGCATTGGGAGGGGGGTGTGAGGGGGCAAGGAAGGGGGGACAGATAGGAGACACACAGATGAGGAGAAGTAAGGGTGTAAGGAAGAGGGAGAGGGGGGTAAAGAGAGAAGTCCCTACCGAGTAAAAATTAACTGGAAAGAAAAAGAGAGGAGAAAAACAAAAAGGAGGAACTGGAGGAACTGGTTAGATTGGAATGGGATCACAAAGGTGGAAGGGGTGGGAAATGGAAAACGGGAGCTTGGGGTGGAGAATGGAAGTGGGAAAGAAGGAGTATGTAGGTACATGCTGTTTAGGTAATAAGTGTGAAGGAGAAAGGTGGGAGTAGAAAAGTAAAGATAATGAGGTAAGGTAAATGAGATGCAAATATGGAAATAAATTAAAAGTCTGAATGGGAGATAATTGTAAAATGCAATGGACAATGAGGAACAAAGGGACATGTCTGTTTGGGGAGGGGAGGAAGATAGCCAGGAGGGATCTAGCTTAGGAGAGGAGCTTATGGATACCGGCTTTAATGTTTTTAGAGGAGGATAGGGATAAGCTTACATTTTTTTTAAGGAGGACTTTAACTATAATGATATAGAATGGGGGGGCTAATAAATGCTGGATATAAATTGGGAAAATAATGCTAAAAAATGTAATAATAATCAAGTTCCCATACGTGATATGCTGATCCGAATTTTCGAGATGTTTTTTTTGAATTTTTGTGATTTTTGATTTGATTTTTTTTTTGTTTTTGCCAAGGACCTCCTTGAGGACATTGTTGTAGGGGACAACAATGGCCAAATAGGATAATCAATAGTGCATCTGAGACTAGGGTGTAGGAATTCAATTTAAAAAAGGCTACTTTTATAAAAAAAAGCATTTAAGTAACTAGGGCTAGACTGGCTAACATATAGTTAGACTAAGACTGGAGGGCCTAGTAGGATCTAAGGGGGTTGAGGATGGCGAGTGGGCAAGAGTCAGAGGAGTTGAGAAGGGGAGGTAGGGGTGTAGGTAGAAGTTTTAGAGAGCATGAGCAGCAGAGGTAGCAGTTGGAGAAAAGAAAGGCAGAGGGGAGTGGAAAAGGGTGGAAAAAGGGAAACCAGCCTAAAAAGGGGAGGAGAGGTCAGAGGTGCAGGGAAGAAATGAGAAAAGAGAAAGAGATGAGAGAGTGGAGAAAGGCAAAATTAAAAAAGCAATAGCAGATTTAGTTTAAATAAATATAAAAAAAAAGAGAAAAAAGAAAAAATAAAAAAAAAAAGAAAAAAAGAAAGAAGAAGAATTAGAAATCTTAAAATAAATGAATATCTGAACGAATAATTCTCTTTGGAATGGCTAAAATGAGGCTAATGAAACTAAAGGAATAGTGATAGAGGACGATAGGGAATGAAGATATGGGGGTAGACATTACATGAAATGAAAGAGGTAAACTGGAACAAAACAAAAATGGAATGAGCCGGATAATCTTCATCCTAAAGAATTATAGGAAATTAAGGGAATTATAATTCATAGAATAAGGATAATATTATATAAAAAATTATTAATGATTAATAAATCGACTGACTGGATTAATAAATGGATGTAGTTCCTTAGATCAAGAAGGAAAAAAAGTGACCCGGGAATTATAGGACTAGGGAATTATAGGTAGTAAAGTCTAACATGGAAAAAAAAAAAAAAAAATAGAAAAATCGGAAAATGAGGGTGGAGAATGGCGGCAGGATAGATTACAGAATGATTGGATATTGGAGAGCACAAGATCTAGAATCTTGATCTTTGAGAGATTTGAGTTTTTTTTTTTTTAGATTTTTAGATTTATAGGTGGATCTGGATCTCATTCTCTCATATTTAGTAAACGGTTTAATGTGGAATTGAAAAGAAAAATGGAAAGAAAAGATGGGGATGGAAAAAAAAGAGGGGAGGTGGGGCTGGGAGGAGGAAGAGAGAAGGGGAGAGGGGGAAGGGGGAAGGAGGGGAGGGGGGTTGGTTACCAGTGGGATTGGAGGGGGGTTTTCGTAGTTTTTTTATCAATCTTATTTAATTTATAAGAGTAGGGGGAACCAGAAAGGGCTGATAAAGTGGGAAAGTAACTGGATTAGGATTGGTGGGGGTTGGGGGGTATTGGGGAATTCGAGGAGGATCGAGATATTAGATGAGATTTAGATGATAGTATAAAAGTAGTATTAGTAACAGGATGAGTGAAATTTAGTAAGATTATAAAAGGTTATTTTTTTAGGGATGTCTAACAGAGCTTTAGTGTTAAGCTGGAGGGGGAGTTGGAGAAGGGGCTGGAGGAGGAGGGAGACCTGAGTGATGGATGGATGTGAAGATATGATGTGATGTGGCAAAAAGCTAATATTAAAATGCTAAAAAGCTGGGGGGGCTAGGTGCGAGAGGTGAGGAGTAGCTAGTATAAGGATTATATAAAGGCGCTGGTGAGGCGCTGGAGAGAGATGTTTTGGAGTATGTTGTGCAGTTTTGGAAGGATGAATTTTGAGAAGATGATTCAAACTAGAACAGGTACAAAGAAAGAGCACTAAGGATGGGAAGAGAATGAAAAGGAGAGAGGAGAGAGGAGACTTGGAGCTTTTTTTTTTTGTTTTCCAAAGGATGAGATGAGATGAGATGATTAAATATATATAATATAAAATATATCAGAAGGGAAGGAGAAGGAATTATATCATTATTCAGTGCTAATGTGGACACACGAGACGATGGATATAAACATGTCAGGTCAGTCATTGAAATTCAGAGAGGAAGGTTTCTAACCATCAGGGGAGTGCAATACTGGATACTGGGAAAGAGGGAAACAGTGGGAACAGGGGCGAAGAGACTTTTCCACTTAATTATAAGAGCTTTTGGGGGATATGGATGGATGAGGATATAGGATATAGGCTTAGTCAATATTATGCCTGGTATGTATGTAACCTTTTCCCTTGGTTTGGCTGGAGAGTCTTGCCCGCATGCTCTGGCTCGGGGCTCAGCTGACCGCCATATTTGGGGGAATTTTCCTCCAGGAAAGAAGATTGGCTATGGCTGGCCTTGTTTTTTTTTCCCTCCGGCATGGGGGGGGGGTCTTGCTAAGAGTGGGTGTGGGTGGATCGGCTTATGTGGCCTGCATCTTGCAGGAGGTCAGACTAGATGATCATAATGGTCCCTTCTGATCTTGAATTCTATGATTACAGTCCCACACCCACATAGCTTTTCTATGACATAGATAGCTAAAAAAAAAATATTTTTGAAACATTTAGAGTTTTAAAAACTAAGTACTGTTTTATGATCCTTCTGTCTGTTCAACCCAATTTAATAATCAGATGCTCAACTGTACAAATAGTTGGAAAGAAAAATATATATTAACTTAATCGAGCTTGTTGAAAGATGACAAACATTTTTATAAACATCTTCAAATATATATTTTTAAATTAATATCTCAATGTTGTGCTGTTGTAATTTCTGGGAGAAATAACTTGGTAGACTTATTCTTTCTTTTCACAATGTCAGTTTCAATATGTATAAATTTTCAAAGTAAAAATTATGCTGGGGCAGAGATGGCTTGGTAGGAAGCATACAGATGAGATAGGATGTCCCCATGGTTAAGGTGGATTGAGGTTCAGTTCCTTACTTTGTCACAATTTCCGTATGACCTTGGGCAAGTCATTTTAGTGTCTCTGTGCCTCAGTTTCTCTTCTGAAAATGGGGATAATAGCATGCCTATCTCATAGCAGTATTTTGTAAGGACAAATACATTAAGGATTGTGCAGTGTTCAGATATCATAATAATAGTGACAATATAAAATATGTTATTAAAGCTGTAAATTTAAGTTTATTCCATAGTTACAAAAATAAAGAGTGTATTCTTTGGTTCTCATGACCACATATTTGGTACAAATAAGATGTCTGGGGCCCTGTACTGACTTCAATTGACAGCAGTTCAACACCCAATAACGTCAAAATGTGTGTACCCACCTAAATGTGAACAGAACTAGGCTCATGGGACAGGAGGCACAGAGTTTATAATCACATAATTTACTTGGTTTGAAATGACACAAAATTAAGCAAATGATCATTTGGGGGAAATATGCTCCTTAGCAAAGAGATAAGCTGATCTTTCAAACAAACAATTCTTTGGTTCAAAAGGTAGATCATCTCTCTCTCTCTCTCTCTCTCTCTCTCTCTCTCTCTCTGTGTAGATTGTTATTGGAGTGTGTGAGACCAAACCACAATTAGTGTTTCGATTGGTTTATCCCATTATTTCACAAGACTTCTGCCATCTGTTAGAACTGCAGAGCTGGTGTATTCCCCCTCCATAGGCCCCTCCAGTCTATGGTAATACAGGAAAAGCAGTAGAAGCCTGGGACCTACAAATTTCAGACCTCAATCCTCCGATCCTCTGTCAGACAAACATTGTCCCTCTGATTTTTCTCTTGCACCCCTCCAGTAATAGCAGCAAGGAAGTAGCCATTCTGTCAGTGATTACCAAGCCATGACTACGTCACTCTTAAGTGAGGGAATTTTAGGGCAAACCTTGATCGTTAATACTGTGACCTCATTGGCAGCAGGATCCTATACTCTCCTTCTCTTCCAGTCAGAGTAGTCTGCTGTCATAAAACTAACTACAGTTATAATTTGAATTGACATTTCTACCTACTTCTTGAGATGACTCCTTCAGTCATGAAGTGTGACTAGGTAGAGAGACAGGCATCTCAGAAACACAGTCTCAGTGATACGTAACTAAAATCTAATATTTTTCTATCCTCTATGTGTGGGATATTTTAGTTTTTCTCTGAAGAAATGAATGATGTCCTTGACACTGTGTACCTGATTGTAAGAAAATGTTAGGAACTTAGGCTTGACAATTGCTCTGTTTAATATAGAGAAGTAGTATTAATAATATTGTTAGTTATATTTTGCATGGTGCTTTTCAAAACAGAGGAAAATGTTGTCTTCATCTCTGAGCTAATGTTCTAAGGCACTGATCTTGCAAACATACATGTGAGTAGCTTCACAAATATGAGCAGTCCACCGGAATTAATTTTCTCATATGTCAGAGCATGATTGGGATCAAATCTAAGAAGATGGAAGAAAAGGTGTGAAGATGAAAAGCTTGACATTTTTGTAAAGATGCACAATCTGTGTTTCTTGCAGATTGAATTAATATATCAAATTATCTAAATAATAGTGCAGTAGAGCTCTGAAAAGTGGCTCTGTGAGAAAGCACCATGCCATTCCATGCTTTAATAGTCTCTCAAAAGTCCATATCAAAAATCATTTTACAATTAAAAACCATTATTTTCTAAATATCAACCTTGATAACTCAAGCTGGGATCAGAAAGTCAAGCTGAGGTTTTTTTCCTTCTTATTATCATCACCAGTAATAAAGGTTCTGTAGGCCAAATTCTGCCCTAATTTACACTTCTGCAGCCTTCAGTGTGTTTCTTAGGTATAATTGATTCACTCTAGAATTGTTTTAACGATGCGTAAGAAGGAATAGAATCCAGCTCATTCTGTTAATTGCATTGGCCCTGATGGATCACAGGAATGAAGGGTAGTTTTAAAACAAAACAAAAAACTTATTTTTGTTCCTGAAATCTACAAATGTGACTAAATATACAAAGGGAACAGTTCTGTTGAGCATGAAGGGGCCATTTTGTCTGTACACTTTTCACAATGTAACCACAGTTTAAGGTTGATAAATGATGATGCTCTTGAAAAACAGTTGATTATGCAATGTATGTTAGTTGTAATTACAAAGTAAGGTTACTTTAACAACTGTGGTTAACAGCTATTACAAGAAATATTAAAACTTTGTAATGGATTGTGAATACAATTAATTTAGGGATGATACTTTAGTTAGGATTAGAGTGGTATTTGGATGTGCCTGTATTTGAATAAATCAATGTAACATTGACCGGGGGGGAAAAAATTACAAGAAAGACAAATTTGATTCAATTGATATTTTAAACATATATTTATCTAGGTAGGCAGTTGACTTTATAGTTAACTTCATTGGATGTCACAGAAGTTTGAATGACTCTAACATGATCCAGTTCTACGACATTTGAACCTAATTATTAACACAGTTATCTTTTCAGAATGGGATTAGGTAAGAGTCAAATTTTATTTTTAAAACAATTATTTGCACTAATTTTATAAAACTTTACTATAGTCCACTGCTTGCATCCGAAGAAGTGGGTATTCACCCACGAAAGCTCATGCTGCAAAACATCTGTTAGTCTATAAGGTGCCACAGGATTCTTTGCTGCTTCTACAGAACCAGACTAACACGGCTACCCCTCTGATACTTACTATAGTCTGTGATAATTCAATCTTAAAAACAAAAATTGGGGGAGAGGGGAAGATTTGAAATCTTATAACATCTTTCTTTTTAAATTTTCTGTCCCTTATTTTAATGTTCATTTTAGGTACTAAAATTTATAAAATCTAGACATATACTGATCTGTTTTCAATGTAAGCAACAAGGAACCAATTAATTTAACAAAGTTATAATTATGAAATGCTAATAAAATTGAAACTATAAATCATAATAATTCTTAGATTTATTCATTACTGTTTCTACATATAGCACTTCATAAATCAGAGAGTGCACACAGCTATTCCCACCATCCCAATATGGGATTATCTAATATATTGCTTCAGCATAGTATTGTTACATTCTGTTTACTTTTTTGCTTCTTCAGCAAGTCACCTTTGCCCCTCAAGTGAACTCAACAGCAGAGTTCTAATTCTGTCACATGCTTAACTAAATAAGATTTATTAGAAAGAGAGTACAGATTTTGAAATGCAAATTAATTTCCCAGTGATAGTGTTCAGAAATGAGAAGTTATGCAACTTTATAGTTAACATCCTTTTACATTTCAAAATAAAGCATGTGAGGACATCTTTGTACCTCTTGCCTGTGAAGCATCTGTTTTCCTCTTTTGTTATGTAAAGGTTTCATTTGAAGATTCAGATTTTTCCAATACATTCATTTTCTTGGGAGGAAAAAATTCAAGTTCCAATCAAAATAAAGCTCTAAGCATATTATCCCTCTCTCTCCAAGCGGACTGAAATGCAAATGGTTGCACAATTATGTGGAAGTATAAAATGACATACTAGCTGACTCTTCAGTCAGAGACCTCTTTCATTGTAGGGTCAACTTGCACGGCAAAATCTGCACTTGCAGTTGAATTGCTGGTATAAATTGTACATACAATTCAACTATAGTCATAGCTCTGAGCAGCTGTATCTCTAAGCGTCTGAATGTGAGCACAAATCAGACAAATAAAAGCTCAAATTCTTGGTTTTGCGCTCATAAGAGTTACTTGTGGGTGCAAAGTTTTAGGCACAAATTGTACCATCTTAAACCATTCCTACTCAAAGATATAGAGAAAGTGTGTCCTGAAGATCAGTGGACTGTATCAGACCAACTTGGAAAGACACTTTCAGAGTAAAGGGTGATTCACTGAAAATCCTTTGCCTCAAGTCTCCGTCCAGTTAAATCTGGGAACTATTAGCTTGAGTGTCTCTTCTGATTTCATCTTGCATGGTATTACACAGAGAGATGTAGTCTATTGGGCAGTTACCTTTCCTGTAAGCAGGGTCTAAATGAAATCTCCCCTGACATCTAATGATGAATCTGGGGGGAAAGACTGTATTTGAATAGACATACTGGCTCTGCCTAGGTGATCACTAGACCGTCCTGCTTTGTCAAAGTGATCATTTTTGGCTGTTTTGGGTTAAAATTCACTTCAGTATTGAATGCAGGGGTAATGAAATGTTGTTATCCTTATTGTATGAGCAAAGGGCAGCAGAACTATCCTTAGCATGCCCTGATTGAGGGAGCCACCCTAACTTTAACCTCACTCACTACGTAGGTGGTAGGGATGCCAAATCCAAATGAAAGTCAGAGAGGGTGGGAAAAGGTTTTCCTAGGTGGCAGTGTGACACCATTTGACCCTCCCCTTTCCAGTCTTTTAAGACACAGCTGATCAGACTCCACTGAGAGTCCTTGTTTTTGAAATCACTACAAGTAGGTCTAGGAGCTGAGCCCTACAGCTAGTGTGGCAACATTGTTGCAATGAAAGACAATGCAGAGACTATAATAGCAGAGAGGTTTCCTACTCCCTAGCGAAATCACTAACAGCTGAAGTCACTAGGAGCTGGCCTAAGTGGTGGAAGCTCAGAACAATGCATGTCAGATGAAGCAAGTGGTGGCAGCGGCGACAGGGTGCACAGTGGCAGCAAGCAGCAGCAGCGATGAGCAGTGGCAAGTGGCAGCACAGATTGTTAGCGGTGATCACTGCAAAGGTGACAGTGAGAGGCAAGAAGCAGCAGATACAGTGAGCAGTGGCAACAGCAGAGGCATTACTTAGCCTCCCTCCCCCATCAAGCTGTGTTTTAGGGAGAGGCAAGTGTCGTTTTAAAGGGGCATTCGTGGGTCGGACTTTCACACCACAAGGTGGGAAACTGAGGCAAAGGCCACTGTTCAACATACTATGGGACAGGTGTTTAGTTATGTTTGTGCTTTTGAATCATTGTTGAAATGTTTTTCTCCAAACTAAAGCTGGGTTCCCTGTCCCTTTTATTAAAACATTTATTTTGTTATGCACAGACTCAGTGCTTGTGAGTGGGGAAGCTTTGCCTCTTTGAGGCACCCAGGGATGGTGTTTAGTTTTCCAAATTATTGGATGGGGGCTTGAGTCGGTTCTGTTTTGCAATGTTAGGACAAACCCTTCGATACTGAACCTGGCCGTCGTTGCTGCTGACACCACATTACAGGGTTACATTCCAAATCACTCAGGACTGTATCTGTAGAAATCCAAAACCTGGTATTGGAACAAGAAACAACTGGAAACCAGCACAGATCTTGGAGCACAGAGGTAACACAATCCCTGTGAGATGCAATTGAGCAACCACTTTCTATATTCACTGATATTTGAGAATCATCTTCAGGAGTAGTTACATGCCCTGTCACAATCCATATGTGAAGTGTCAGAGTTACAGATGGCTGTAGCAATGTGGGCTCTGTGATGGTCACAACCTTATATCCAAGATCAGAAGGGGAAAAAAAAGTCTTGGCATTTGCTGCTACCTTGGCTCTGTCAGAGTAGCAGGGGCTGAAGGCTGTAATCTATACCACCTGTTCCAGACACTTGGGATTGCCATTGTGCAGATAATACCATGGTTATTCTCCCTGCACCAGTATCCAGTATGTAGGATAAAGTAGGGGCCACTGTAGTGGCCATACACCACCTAAGTGTAGGGTGAATACTTCAGTAGCGTTATCTGACAGCCATAAGGCTGGTTTGCAACAGGAGAGCAGTGCAATGCTGTCTTAGCACAGTGTTGAATCAGGGACAATGTGAGTAAGCTGTGCAGGACTTTAGACTGTGTCTGAGCAGAAGGAATCATCTTGGCATTTTCTATTCTTCACCAATGAAAGCTTATCCTTATTCAGTTAAATGTGAATCAGTTACCTGTGTATTGATGGAAGTGATTCACCAAAAATGTTTTCTCTAACTTTTTCTCCTAACAAATGTGGGTGCTGTGAAGCCAGTATTGGTCGTTAGTTAATGATATTGAAAGTATTTTCCCTATTTTCCTATGTGTGAATAAAATATTCAGAATAATCAATGTGTAGCCTCTAATTAAATTTAATTGATAGTTTTGTGCTGAACCACAGTGTCCCTAGTGAGTGAGTCTGGTTCCTCTGTTGCTACAGTTCTAAGATCAACAGGGTGAAAGTTACTCTTAGTGATTCTATTAGGTTGGGAGGCTCTAGAAACATACAAAGACAGTGACCACAAACACATGGCAAGTAAGAATTCTCGTTTGTGTTATAAGTTACAAGTTACACTCACATACACGTATACAAAACTGTGAGAGTCCATGCAATAGCTAATGCTATATTCCTACTCACATACCCAAAGATATCAGAGTCTGGTGGATCTCTCAACAAGTGGTCTTTGACAGAGGGGTGATTCCTGGTGGGTTCTTCCCACCCTATTCATACCAGGGAACCCTTTTTTTATCTTGTATTATCACCACCACCTTATGCATATGCATGAGGATTCCAACCTCCTTTTCACTGGGTCAGACCAAAGATCCATCAAGCCCAGTATCCTGTCCTCTGACAGTGGCCAATGGCAGGTGCCCCAAAGGAAATGAACAGACAGGTTATCATCAAGTGATCCATGCCCTGTTACCCAATCCCAGGTTCTAGCAAACAGAGGCTAGGGACACCATTCCTGCCCATCCTGGCTAATAGCCATTGATGCACCTGTCTTCCATGAATCTATCTAGCTCCCTTTTGAACTCCGTTATAGTATTGGACTTCACAACACCCTCTGGCAAGGAGTTCCAGAGGTTGACAGTGCATTGCGTGAAAAAATACTTTCTTGTGTTTGTTTTTAACCTGCTGTCTATTAATTTCATTTGGTGGCTCCTTGTTCTTGTATTATGAGAAGGAGTAAATAACACTTCCTTATTTACTTTCTCTATATCACTCATGATTTTATAGACCTCTATCATATCCCCCCTTAATCACCTCTTTTCCAAGCTGAAAAGTCCCAGTCTTATTAATCTCTCCTCATATGGAAGCCGTTCTATACCCCTAATAGTTTTTGTTGCTCTTTTCTGAACCTTTTCCAATTCCAAAATATCTCTTTTGAGATGAGGCGATTACATCTGCATGCAGTCTTCAAGGTGTGGGCATAACATGGATTTATATAGAGGCAATATGATATTTTCTGTCTTATTATCTATCCCTTTCTTGATGATTCCCAACATTCTGTTCACTTTTTTTGACTGCCGCTGCACATTGAGTGGATGATTTCAGAGAACTATTTCCTCATCTCTTCTTCCACACCCCACACATTTTGGGGTGCACCGCTTCTCATAGTTTGTTCTCTTAGTTCCTCTTATTCTCATTAGCATCAATGTAAACTTTTTCCCATGGTAACCTGCAGTTAGAGCAGAACTTTCCATGATTTACAATCATGCATCTTGTGGTCTGGACAGATACATTGCAGCATATTTTCCCGAACATCACCTATTGGCACATTCTTTACAGTAATCTTATAACTTTATTGGCACAGGGCTATTCCTGGGTCACCTACTTATGTCAAGCCTCCTTAAGCCTGAGGCCTAATATGGCCAAACTGAAATCTCAGCCTGTAGGTCTTGCATTACAACCTTACTTTACTTACATACCTAATACACACTCCTCAGTCCTAAATACTCGTCAGTCTTATACTCTTGTAATCCTATACCACTTACTATACCTATAATTGAACAACTAATCACACATTAATGGCATATGAAATAAAATGATTTAACCACAACAATAGATGGTGCATTTCAATAATAATATGAACTAATTGGCTACAAATGTTCTGCTGAAACTCTAGCTGCTAATTTACATGACTGAACAAAAGGCAATAAAATTTCTATCCATTATTACATTTATTTTCTAATTTTATAACCTGATTTTCTGAAAATACTTGTTTCAGTGTGCACCAGTTCAAATTCTGTAGACTTTATTAAAAATGTGGTCCTGATGACTAAACACCTCAATGTTGCTGCTTTTTAAAACAAACAAACAAACAATCAAAACTGGATTCTTATTTCACCTAAGGTAGACTCCATTTTTTTCAGATTGTTATACCAATATAATAAAAACCAGCAGGATCTTATTAAGAGGGATAAGGCAAAGATGCCACATTTATTGTAAATACCATAACAAAACAAAAAACAATGTTTTTCTACTTGTTTCTATTACTACTTATTCCTTATATATATATATACACACACACACACACATATTCATTCACACAATCATTCATTCAGGTTCTGTATAGATGTTATAGTTACCAGCCTAGATGTTGCTCATGCCAAGTTACTGGTCAGGTATCTTGGTCATGAGGATGGAGCCGAGTCTGTGTCAGATGCATCTGATGCTCCTGGAGGCTGGTAGCAGAACCATAGACTCAAAGTCCTCAGTCTTTAGAGTCCAGTTTTATAGGAATTTATTCCTATGTCAGTTCATGAGAGTTGCTTCATTTTGCTGTTGCTAAATCAATCAGCAGGTGGCTGGCTCCATGTTATTAGATGTTTTGTTTTTCCTTCCTTTGAGGTGTGGTGGGTGGATTCCAGTTTGCCCTCCGGGGGTCATCTGGTTGATCCCACTTGACACCTTCTTCAGCCGACACTGAATTCTTCAGGCTGGTGACTCCCTAACCATTCATTCATTGTTTAAACTAGGCATGCATTCACATACATTCTCTATCTTAATCACATCTATTTCACTGTCTCTTTACCTTTTGGGGTGTTACCAATTTATGTGAGACTCCCTGTCTTTTAACAAGCAAAGATAAAGTGAGATGAAAACTTACAGAGGGTGGGGGTCTCTATCTATACACTATAACAGCTACTGTTTTGGCTTACTTAGAGTTAATTAATGTTTAGCAAGTTTTATACAAAGTATTTCTTTGAGCAGGCTTCACACAAACACAGCTGGTGGCTTGCAGGTTAGAGGCTAAATGTTGGGAATCACAAATTTACTCCTAACATAAACCTTAAGTTATAAAGTATTAATTAACAATAAATCATTTCTCATATAAACCATGTTTAATATAAACCTTCTTTAATATCCCTACAAGATACCAGAGGCCTTTGTACAACTGAGGATTTTTTGTAGAAGGCTGCTTTTGTGTCCCTAGCTACTAAATACATTCCCATTCAGATAAAGTTCTACAAAGTTTGTATTACTAGACATGTGTCAAATGAAATTCACCAAAACCTAGAGGTATGGGAATATAGACTAATATTCTTGACTAAACTGTTATACCAGCTGACAAAAATTCTATTAAACCCTGTAGGTTTGTGTCAGTTTTAAGATTAATGTATGTGTAATTCAGGAATATAATAAATCATATTTTAAATGTCACGTCACTTATTGCTCACCAGGTTGTAGAAACCTCAAGCTACTATAGTTCTAAAATTCTCAAAGTACTGTAATTCACAAAAGTCAAGAAACAGAGTCAGGAAAAAGTCAAATTGCAAGGGCTGAAATGGATCTATACCGTTTCTTGTAGTCAGGAAAAGAAACAGAATTTCTCTGCATAGGTTTTTTTCCTTTATCTCTGTTTTCCACATGTTAGAAAAGTTGCTTCCAAATTTTGCCAATATATTTATGCAACACTATATCTGTAGTGCCTTCTAAGATACCTTTTCATCTGTGATTCTATGATCCTATCTATATTGTGTACAAGAAAAGGGGAATCTTATAGTGAAGCCATAAAAATAAAATTAATTATATTAGAATTGTATACTTTACTATATGTGAAGCATGATGGCAGCAATGCTGCATTGCAGCAAGGGGAATACATGTATTCAAACTGTGCACATCTTACTTTTTACTGGTATAATTTGGGGAATGTTATTTTTGCATTCATAACTTAGAGCAGAACAGATGATGAACATTAAGTTCAAAGTCATTAATCCATTATGTTCCTAGTGATTCCTCACTGTAGGAGGAGTTTAGATTGCCATAATGTGGTTTTTGTTCTGCTGGAGAAAATTCATTATAAGAGAATTCAATAAAAGTGGGTAATTTTAATCGAACCGCTGTTTTTCTTCCGTACCACTATATCATGAATCCAGTCTACTGGATTCATAGTTAAGGGTGTAACTGTGTTTCTGGTACACAAAAGTGTCTGTGACTCTTATACCTCAAGGTCCTGGAGGGCAAGGGATGCATAAAAACTGCTTTGTACCTGTAATTACTCGCTAGACAGAGGACAATTTCATTTTCTTAAAGTTTGAAGTTAACAAAAAAGGAAATTCAAACAAGAGTTTAAAACTGAGAGGCTTTCATGCTAAGAATAGTCCTTTCTTAAATTTTATGTTAGTTAGATCTCTATCTAAAATAGCTAGGTCAAGAATTCAAAATGTGTTTTATTCTGATGTCCTCCATGGGAAATACTGTCTTTGAGAAGACTTATGAAGGTTGAAAAGTACATTTTAGAGAGATTTGCTACAATATGTGAACCTTATAAACTCTGCTAATGGAGTTTTAAAACTTTTTTAAATGACAGTGGTTAATCCTGTACATGTCTGTACTGATTTTTTTTTAAAAAGTGGTAAAAAAAAGTTTATAGCCTCCTTTTTATTATGGAAGATAATTTTGAAAAGGCTTATACTAATACAGTGCTTTCCATTTGTAGATCTCAACGTGTTTGACCAATGGCAGTAAGCATGATTCCCAAACTACACATTGGGAAAAGGAGGCACTGAGAGGGAAAGTGACTTGCCCAAGGACACATGGTGAGTCAGTGCCAGAGGAGGACTAGAACCATTTATGCTAAATGTCAACTTATCACTAGAGTTCAAAGTTTGCAATGGAGATTTCCCTTAGAAATCACAGTTATTCTCACCAGGACCTACTCCTCAGATCTCTCAACATCTGTCATCTATAAGGGGTCCTTTCTCAAATTTCTAGTTTTGCTATCCTTACTTGCTCACTTGCTAGCCAGTAGGTGGGGGGAGGGAGGAATCTTCTCGCCAACATACTCCCCTCACATCCATGCTCTTTGATTTACTGACTACTCCAGGAGAATCACCACTATGAGAGAGAATACAAGTGCCTCTACTCATTCTTGAGCTGCCACTACTTCCCTGTACTCCTTCCTGAGGCAATGGAATGAATATTTCTTGCATTACAACTAGGGCTGTCGATTAACTCAAAAAAATTAATTGTGATTAATTGCACTGTCGAACAGTAGAATACCAACTGAAATTTATTAAATATTTTGGATATTTTTCTACATTTTCAAATATATTGGTTTCTATTACAACACAGAATACAAAATGTCCAGTGGTCACTTTATATTATTTTCTATTACAAATATTTGCACTGTAAAAATGAAGGAAATAGTATTTTTCAATTCACCTTATACGAGTACTGTAGTGCAATCTCTTTATCGTTAAAGTGTAACTTACAAATGTAGATTTTTTTTTGTTACTTAACTGCACTCAAAAAATCCCAACAATGTACAACTTTAGAGCCTACAGGTCCACTCACTCCAAATTCTTGTTCAGTCATTCACTAAGACAAACAAGTTTGTTTACATTTACAGGAGATTCTGCTGCCTGCTTCTTATTTACAATGTCACCTGAAAGTGAGAACAGGCATTCACATGACACTTTTGTAGCGAGCCTTGCAAGGTATTTAAGTGCCAGCTATGCTCAACATTCATATGCCCCTTTCTGCTTCCACCACCATACCAGAGGACATGCTTCCATGATGATGATGCTCATTAAAAAAAATGTGTTAATTAAATTTGTCACTGAACTCCTTGGGGAAGAATTGTATGTCTCCTGTTCTGTTTTACATTTCATGTTATAACAGGCTCGGATGATGACCCAGCACATATTCATTTTAAGAACAGTTTCACAGCAGATTTGACAAAACACAAAGAAGATACCAATGTGAGATTTCTAAAAATAGCTTAAGCACTCGACCCAAGGTTTAAAAATCTGAAGTTTCGTCCAAAATATGAGAGGGATGAGGTGTGGAGCATGCTTTTAGAAATCTTAAAAGAGCAACACTCAGATGTGAAAACTACAGAATCCGAACCACCAAAAAAGAAAATCAATCTTCTGCTAATGGCATCTGACTCAGATGATGAAAATGAACATGCGCTGGTCTGCTCTGCTTTGGATCATTATCGAGAAGAACCCATCATCAGCATGCACGCATGTCCTCTGGAATGGTGGTTGAAGCATGAAGGGACATATGAATCTTTAGCGTATCCGGCATGTAAATATCTTGTGATGCTGGCTACAACAGTTGGGAGTATAAATGTTGATTAAAATATATTCTTAGCATACAGTCCCTCTAATTAAAATATAATAATGACCAGAAGGGGCAGCTATGATTAGAAATTTAAACAAGAATGATTATATGTATCATTGCAATTGTTGCTTTGCTCTTAGAAGTTCCTGAAAAGGCACTGGCAATGTCTTCCCTGACCTATTTTAGTCTAATAACAATCACAAGCACTGTGAGACTAGATTCTTGAAAACAAACATGAATGCATTGCTTTTTGATCAGCAAGGATGTGACTATGCTTGGGCAGTTTAGAGAATTCTGTAATTGTTTTGGGTGACTTGAAAACAAAGTATCTGAGTGTGACTGTGAGATATAAGTAGCCTGAGAAGATCTTTTGTATGTATTCCTTGCTGTTGAATTTTGAGTAATTTCAAATGTTCGCTTTGGAAAAGACTCCTCCAAATCAATTCCTAGACAATGGCAAAATGTTGCTTTTCTCTAATTAATATGGTTGACCAAGAGGTAACTAAATTCAGAAACTACTGGCAATAAATAAGGAATAGAGTCAGTAGCATTTGGCAGAAAAAAAGAATAATGAACATAAAGCAAAACTTTTAATGTTTGAGCCAATTGAAATACTATGACCACCCAAATTCTGACACATTCTCTATAGTTTGACTGCTAAATCAAGTGTAAGTGAATAGGAGCTGAAAATGTTTATCCTTATCTGATGTTCTTTCCACAGAATGAGAGAATTTTGTTTGTCAACAGCTGGCTAAAACCTAAAAGCTGAAGCAGTCTGGGACATTTAGAGACCTATCTTCTATTAGTTCTGCAAAGGTTTGAAAATCTCAGTGCCCCACTGCTGTATATCAACAAATACAGAATCCAGGATATGGAACTAGAAGAACTGTGGGTTTGATATAAAAAATTAATGAAAGCCTTCTTTATATCTAACTGTTGTCAGAGTGCTACCGGTGTGGTGCTCTGCTTTCTCCTTGTTGATATCACTCAGCTGCGTGCGTGTGTTCCCTCCGTGTGCTGCCCCAGCTCTGCAGATAGCTGACACAGCAGACCCGAAGAGAACCCCCAATGACCACAGAGTCTAGTAAGGTACGAAGGCACGTTGGCCAGGTTTATTGCCGTATTGGACACAACGATAGTTCCCCATAGATTACTTAGTCTACCGGGCATACTACTACTATGTGCCCACGGTCAATGGACTCGGCTCAGTTAGTGGCGGGACTTTCCACTGCCCCCTCCGCCGGACAAAGACACCGCCCCAGGGATGCATTCTTATACACGGGTACAAACAAGTTACACATCACGCCTGACGTTTGAGGTGCAACCCCTCACGCAGCAAGGTACAACCCCTTTACGTAGTAAGGTGCCGCCTCTCACCTTGTACATGTTGGTTCGATCAAAACAACTCTATCCATCATATTACCCTTTTGCCCCTGTCATTGGGTTGGGCCAGCCTGTTCTTTGTTATCTGTGTGGAATGTGCAAGTATGTGAATGTTCTGATATCTAGTGTTCAGTACCTTTTAGGTACGTATCTTCTTGCAGCATCAGCCCTTTCCTTGCCAGCTTCTGTGAGCAGGGCCTGCCTCTGGCTCACAGCTTAACTTTGCTTTATGTTAGCAAAATCTTGACCATTACTTTAGTTTAGGCCTCAGGCCTCATACCAGGCCTCTGATACCAAGTTTTATATCTTAGGGCCTCCTCTTACTACACTAACAAGAGTGGGAATTTTTATTTTGAAATTTGCTTTCCTGGATTGACAGTAAACTGTAATCCCACAATAGAGCCACAGTACAACCCTGCTCAGGTTAGTCTTTGTGAATAGTGTATAAACAGACATGGACAGACCACATGTAAAGGGTGTGGGAGCCCTGGCCATACAATACTGGACATTTTTTCTTTAAATAACCCTTTCCAGCAAGGGTGGATTAAGGCATGCAGAATCCTTTCCAAACTAATAAACATTATGGGGACTAACAGGGAAGTTAGTGGATCTGAAGTGTGATATCTACACATGGTGTGTGACAATGCTCTTCTTCCACCCTTATTTCCTGCTCCATGTGTGGTGGCACAGATTCTGTCACTATATTCTACTCAAACAGACATGGGTTTGCTGAAGAAGCAGAGAAATGAACATGTATTAGATATGTAAGTTAAGTAAGATTGTAATTAGGGCTATCAAGTGATTAAAAATAATCATGCTTAATCTCGCTGTTAATAATAGAATACCAGTTATATACATATTTTTGGATGTTTTCTACATTTTCAAATATATTGATTTCAATTACAACACAGAATATGAAGTATACAGTGCTCACTTTATTTTATTTTTATTACAAATATTTGCACTGTAAAAAACAAAAGAAATAGCATTTAATGTGTATCAGCAGAATTAGGCAATAACAAGAGAGCATATTGGTACATTTATCTAGCTTTTAGAAATTGGTGGTAAGAGCTGTTTGAAAGGTGTATGGCAATACTTCCCTGCATCTTTGATATGTACTGGATAATAGAGGGGCTATTTAGAGTGGCAATATTGTCATAAAGGTGTACAGGGATGACATCTAAGACCTGAGCCTTATTAGAGTTCATGTCCTTAATAGTATCAATGATTTAGTGGGGGCTTCTAGAATGTAAAATTAACCTAGTGGAAGATGTTTTTATTGAAACAATTTTCTAGAGTTGAAGAGTCTCTTCGGTCTATGCTTTCAATAGAACATTAAATCTGTGTTCTTTATATTTTTATCATCACTCAGAAAAGAAACCTTGTTCAGCAGTTGTATAGTGCATGGAATTATGAGATTTCACTTGTTTTAATTTGAAGGCTGATAATTTCTCATCTTTCTCCTACTTCCCAAAATGGCCTCTGTGATCTGAACAGAAAGGCATTTCATAGTTCACATACCTGTTTTAAAAACATGTTCCCAAAGAAATTAGCATCTTTATTGTTCACTTACTAGAGAGTTATTTACATTGTAATCCAGTAATGGACCAAATTCTGTTTTCAATTACACAGAGTAATCTGCTGACTTTAATGTGGTTGGATTACATAGGTATAATTGGGAGCAGAGTTTGGTCTATTTTACTATTATTTATATTGATCCCATGAGAGTACATTTGAATCTAAGCAGTACTGAAACTAATATGATCATCATTATAAATACAGATGTACTTATCTGAACAGGAGACTTTTCCCTACTTTTTTTTCCTCTTTCCTTCATGAGTTTTGAGCAGCTTTGAACTCATGTAAGTCAAGGAATGCAGATGTGGAACTTTAACCAACTATTCTTGAAAGCAGTTGATTGGAAAGAGTTTCTGCATGATTCATGAGTCACAAGTAGGTGTAATGGGTTTCAGCTAAACTTATGCAAAGGATATGTCCCACAGAGATGTGAGGGCTGCAGAGCTTCTAATTCCCCGAGCCTGGATTTATTCTAAGGGCTGGTCTACACTGAGGGTTAGGGAGCTAGAAGACAAAGTATGCCTTCCCACCCACTCACTCATTATGTGGAACCCTGCTATCACATACTAAAAGTTCTCTAGCACGCTCTGATATACTCCCATATCAAAGAACACTATGGAACTTCTTAACAGTATGTTAGGAACAATTAGGAAAGGGATAGAAAATAAGACATAAAATGTCATAATGCCACTGTAGAAATCCATTATGCACCACCCACCCCTTGATTACTGTGTCCAGTTCAGGTCACCCTATCTCAAAAAGGATATAGTGGAACTGGATAAGGTTTAGAGAAGGGCAACAAAGATGATCAAAGGTATTGAAAGTCTTCCATATGAGGAGAGACTAAAAAGATTAGGGCTATTTAGCTTAGAAAAGAATTGATTAAGGTGGGATGTGATAGAGATCTATAAAATTATGAATGATATGGAAACGAGAATCATGTTGTTTACCCTTTCACACAATACAAAACACAGGGGTCATCCCATGAAGCTAATATACAGCAAGAGGAAGTACTTTTACACACAATGCACAATTACCTGTGGAACTCATTGCCATGGGATGTTGTGATGGCCAAAGCATATCTGGTTCAAAAAAGAACTGGATAAGTTCATGGAGGATAGATCTATCAATGGCTATTATCCAAGATAGTCAGGGATGCAACCCCGTGCTTGGGGTGACCCTAAACCTTTGACTACTAGAAGCCAGCTGTGGAAGTCAGGGGTAGATCACTCCATAATTGCCCTATTCTGTATGTTCCCCCTGAAGCTCTGGTATGGGCCACTGTTGGAGACAGGATATTGGGCAAGATGTTCTGACCGAGTATGGCAGCTCTTATGTTCTTTTAGAGATTACACTGGAACACAGACCTAAGGGGGAGAAATAAGACTGGATCAAAACTGGTTATTTCCATCAGTGACCCAATCCTGCTACTGCTACACTGGAAGTTTTGTTATTTGTTATTGATTATAACAAGAGGAAGAGCAGGCCCTTGATCTATTCTTGCTGGATGAACAGGAATGCCAGTTCATGAAAAGTCAGGATATGATTACTGAGTATGGGTGTCTTAGTTTTATTACGCTAGCTTCCATCTTTTTCTATAACAAAATTTTCCAACAACATGAGCATATCTTTTAGATTGCTCAGTAATGCAGTTTCTGCATATTCATATTCTGTATATGTTTCCTGTGCTTTCTGATGTGCAGCCTTTTAAGCAATGTTAAGTAATTACGTTCTCTTCAGTTGCATTATAGATGACAGCATCCTCCTACTCATCTTTCAGAAGCATGTTGCCTTGTAGAGAAACAGTCCAGACTGCTCTTGAGAACACATTAAATAGGCCATTTTGACTCTCAGACCCCAGAGCTTAGACATATTTTCCATGCCAAACTAAGGAAACAGCAGTGCATAAGAGCTAGGAATTATTAATTATTATTACTGAAGTGCAGCCTTGGATGTCTCTTAGAATTTAAGCCAGTGTCACTTGTGGGAACACTGAACTAACCTAATATTGTCATAGTATGAGTACTAAAGCTACCTTAAAGAAAGCAATAAGTGGCCTTAAGTTTGCTAGTCTTATGAGCGTGATATCATCATAAGCAGAAATTGTGAAGAATTGTAAAGTGAAGGAAAAATTGGGTCAGGAAGCCAAAACCAAGATTTTTCCTTTTTATCTGATGCTGTCAACTTTCTGCTTCATGATTCCCTCTCAAAACCAGCCATCAATCAGAACAACTGTCAGAGATGTCATGTTCTTAAGATGCAATAGCGCTGAGTTATGTAGCTCAAAATATCTTGTATCTGTTTGTTCATGATGATCTCAGCTTAACTTTGCTGTCAAAGGACAACTTTGCTATCAGACGACAGCTTGATGTTTTCTTAATTACGTGAAAAACGCATTCTAGTCTATTTGACCATTTTTACTAACTTTACTACTGATTTTTTTTTTAAAATGGGTAGACCCCTCAGCCCTTGTTCTGATACTTTTTTCCATGTCAAGCTGACGCTCTTTGGCTTGGGAACTATGAAGACTGCCATCTCATTTCCACAAAGCTTAGTCTTCTGGAAATGCTTCCAGTTCATTGTTGTCAGAAGTCTTTTTTCTACATTAACATTACACAATTTAAGAACATAGGTCTAGTCATAGTCAAATCAATTTTTTGAGTATATTGGGGGGGATGCTGGAGCATTAACAAATTTTAAAAGCACATTTAAATCATTATTTATGTATAGTGTTGCATTACTTTCTGAATAATGCGGCACTGTAAATGGATGATTCAAAGCAGTGCAAAGTCTTTTGCCATCATTTAGAGGCCCATTATATGAATCTATCACTCTCTGTATCCACCCACAGACACTTCTCAAACTGCTGAGGCCAAAATCATTATCATGTAGATAAGAGTGAGCCTCACAAAACAAGTACAACAGTTTTAATTAGTCTCATGTATTTAAATTCTCAGAAGATTTTTTTTTTAAATGCACTTCCAGCTGTTTGGAGCATAACTACGTAAAACCCAGAGTGAGGCAGTGGACTGTATTCATCCTAGGGTGAATGCTAGAATACATCCAGACGCACCACCCCCAGTGGCCAAAGTCATCAGAATTCTCTCTCCATGAAGGGACCCTTAATAAGCCAGCATTACCTAAAACAGTGCTGGCAGGGAAAGGACATGCTTAGGATGGCAAAGGTATGTGCTGATTCAGCAGCCCCTTTTGGCATAAATCCTACATGTCCATAGGTTTAAAGGTGGAAAACCCCTAAAGTGTGGCAGAGACAAACACTGAGAACATCAGGGGCTGCAGAAAACCAGGCTGGCATAAGGAAGGGTAATTTGCAGCTTTTTTCATAAGCCATCTTTGGTAAATCTAGCATTTTCATCTACTGGTAGTAAAGACTATTCCTGTAGTCTCTTAACATATGTGAGGATAAAGGTCATTTCACTGTGCACTGTTGTTGGTTTTTTTTTTCCTTTTATTTTCTGTTTTCATTTAGAGATGGGAGAGTATAACCAGGCAAAAATGTGTGTGCATCCAGGAAGGTTAAAAGGTAACTATGAATGGAAATGAAAGTATTTTGTTTCATAAGAAATAAATAATGTAGACGGCTTCAATTTCATCTCCAAGGATAGGATTAGAGAGGTGAAGTGTTTCGGGTAAAATAAGACCTCAAGCTGTGGGAAAAGGAGGACATTTTTTCAGTAAAATGTAATGTGAACATTTTTGTAATATCTTTCTGAGCTATTACTTGACTCAGAAATTTTGCTTTTTATTACATTTCTATACTATCATTTTTCGCATTGAAAATACAAAAAATGTGAATTTTTTGATGCAAGCTGATCTTTAATTGTCTAAACAAATTATATTTCAACTTTTTAAAATGTTTTAAAAACAATTTATTTGTTCACTCGTAAAAATAGGAGCCTACAGTCCTAGTTGCTCTATATCTGATCATAAAAATAGTTTTGGAAAACTAAATCGTATTTGAGAACTTGTTGGCTATCAGCCTATGTCTGATTCTCTGGGGCTATCAGCCTATGTCTGATTCTCTGGAGCTAGGTTCCACATCTATATATAGACTCTTATTTGGCACCCCAAGCATCTGGTCACCTCACAATATTAAATGTCTTTTTCCTCACAATGTCTCTGTGAGGTAAGGAAGTGCTGTTAGCCCCATTTTACAGATGGGCAACTGAGGCATAAAGAGACTAAGCCTTAACTAACTTATGATCCCAAGTCTCACTTAGGCTTGTAAGTCAATTCGGTATTGGAGCACTGAGAGGAGCATACATGCCTTTTAAAAATCTGGCCCTAAGTGACTTGCCTAAGGTAATATAAGAAGTCCATAGAAGAGCAAGGAGTTGAACCTGGTTCCCTTAAGTCTAAGCCTAACACCTTGACCAGTGGACCATCCTTTCTTTATTGAGCCTTGGTTAGTCCCTCAGTTTTTCTATTGACATCTACTTCCATTATTCCTTCTTAGTCTCATGCCATATCAACCTACTCCTCAACTTCAGCCTCAGTTGCTCATTTGATGATTCACTGGGTAAGGACCTAGGTTTTCAGGAAAGTAACTTCTGACTCTTGAACTAAGTGAAGAAACATGTCGGTTTGCCTAAGGCCTTCTACAGCCATGAGTACAAATATTCCTGGCTGGGTCTGTATAGTGTGCACTTGATGTCTCTACTCACACAGGATGAAACCAGACTCTGTGGTTCCACCTAGCTTAGTATATAGGTATCATGACCAGAAAAAGGCATCATCCTCCAACATAAAAGTGACTGAAATGTTATATTTCTCTATTCCAAATTCAGTGGTGACATAAACAATTGTGTAACTTAGAGATCATAGGCCAGATAGAGAGGATTCCACTTCCTGCCCTTAACAAACCATGGCCCTCATCTCCAAAAATCCACCTTCACTGAGGTTTTCCATGAATGGGGAGTACAGACAGCATCCTGTACCAGGGGTATTCCTGTGGCCTTTTTACTTGCTGCAACTGGCATAGAGGGTCTACAGGGCAGGGATTAATTCCCCCTGGTCACAAAACAGATGTAAATGGTAGTGGAGTTTACATAAATATGGGAGTCGGGCATATACCAAATGACTGAATTTACATTCTCAGCCTGTCCCAGAAACCTCCTTGAGAACTGCACCTGTTCCTCTAGGCTAAATGTGTCCCTATATATTTATAAACATCCAACATAATCATCAGACAGTAGATGATAGTTAATAGATGATAGTTAATTGGGTGAAAATTTGTTTTTGAGGATAGTGCATGAATAGATTAAATGATTCATTTTTGTCTAGCTTATACTTTTGAATTCATGGCACGATGGTCATAAATTCTATGAGTCAAATTCACCCTGGCATTAGCAGTCACAGTACTATTGAAATCAGTGGATTTATTCCTCTTTGCAGTATTATTGAATTTGGCCCAGATTCTTCAAAACCGTGTGCTGTGCTGCCCTGTGAATGTGTTTGTATCTGTTATGGATATACATTATGAGAAAACAGAATTTATGACAAAACAAAAAGCCCACATTATAGTATTATGCAAAACAAACGCCATTTTTTCACTGTAGAGTCCTTTAGTCCATTGCTTCTCAATCAGTGACCTCCAGGGAGGTCGCTAAAGGCAATGGAATGGGAGGAAGGAGGGAGGGAGTAGTCATGAAGTGTTGAACTTAGTTACAATTAAAAACAAAGAAAAACTTGCTCTCCTATTCCCCACATACCCCTACTGTTCGTGGTTGAGTACAGTCTGTCAGCCTCTCAAAGCAGGTGCACAAATAAATTACACAGGCATATCATTCTCAGTGATGTATATTTTACCTTACTTTTGTAACATGTAAAGGGGATGCGGAAATTTTTAACTTCAGGGACCACCAATCTAAAAAGGCTGAGAAACACTGCTTTAGTCTGTGGTTCATTCACTATGAGTGTGTAACCTCTGTGTGTATAATCCTAACTTCTAGATCTAGGCTAGAGGACCTAATACAATTCATTCACAGGAATAGTCCAATTAATAAGTGTTTTTGTCACTGCCCACACGCTCATCAATTTTATCCAGTTGTTTAATTCTATGACCATGATAGTTACATTTTTGGCCCATTTAAACTGAAATTACGTATTGTACTTTTAACTGATACCTTGGCTAACATTCTTTGTCAATAAAAACAGATGCTGGTACCCAAGCCTCTGTGAAAGCCATAGTTGAGAACATAACAATTGCTGTGTTCATCTACACAAGTCTCTTTACTACCAATATTTTGGGATACCATCATTGTTACATAAAATCTAATTACCAGTATATTTTTTCTGTTCCATTCTTTCATTTAGTCTACCTTTCTACTTCAAAGTCCAAATCAACCCAAAATATAAAGCAGAGAATTTTGAAAAATATGGTTTCTTATTTTAAAGATCTGGGGTGAAATTGTGTTTTCAGTTTCATAGGTGTAAATCGGGGCGGGGCGGGGGGGAGAGACGAGAACTACTATACTAATTTCAGTAGTTACCCCAGTCTTTTTGAGAACAGAATTTAACCCTGGCCCATTTAACATTGGGAAAGTTTTTGATAGACTGTGACTTCTGCAAATGATTTACTTACAGGGTGATATTTTGGCATTTCTGTGATAGCCCTGAGTAGGGGCAGTGTGGAATTGCACAGCCCAGGAACAGCACTGGCAAGTCAGTACCTTATGCTTGTATAGTCTCTCCCAGCGCTGCTCGTAGTGCACGGGGAGTGAGCTACTTGCTTCATCTGATAGAATGCTCCCCACCCACCAGTGCCCCAGCCTCTCTCTGCAGGAGGGTAGTGTAGGTGGACAGTGCCATAACTCTGGCCCTTCCCTATCCGGATCCAACCCCATCTGGATCTATCCTCCTTGACATCTTTCTTTGCTGGGGAGCATGGAACTAGCAGCGCCTGTAGCCCAGCAGTGCTGCTATTTTGACAAAGCTCTATGTAAGCTACATAACAGGGAAGCTTTTTATAGAGCCCTGTGCAAGGACCTCTCCTGCTACAGCCTGTAATGAGCATAATAGATGCATAATGCACCTTGAGATTCCATATCTGTGCAGAGGCTAGTTAAGGGAGTGTGGAATATTTTACAATAAACTGCTTCATATCAACTCCATCATGTGAAAAAATGTGCATAATCCTTATCCACCAGTTCCTTTTAAAATTTTGCAAGCAGTCCAACTGGTAATACTGTAGGTGATAGCTCAGCTAATAGACTGTATCTATTTTTTGTTTGTTCCAATTACCTCATAACACTACCATAAAATGAATTAATAATTTTGTGGCTTTTTTCCTCAATCTGCTCGGTGCCAGCTCCTGTGTAAATGAATCTATTATTGCTCTTCCAAAAATAATAAAATGTGCACAACAAGGAAGCAATACATGAATATGTAAATAATACAGAAGGCAATTAATATAATAAAATGTGGTAGTTCAGTGCCTGGGTTCCAAACTACAATGACTCTATCTCATACATAGCCAAACATAGACAGCAATCCGTGGGTTTCCCCAGGGAGCAGCTGGTTATGGAGAAGTTATATTTTTACTGTATAGTATTTGCATAGAAATGACTGTTCCCTATATGGGGGCAGCTGAAGAAACAAAGGAAGAAGAAGAGGCATTACAGAGGTGGAACACCAACGATAGTCTTAATTTCCAAGGGTAAAAGGGATGATTTAGCTATAACCATATATAGTAGCCATGGTGGTGTCAGTATGAGGCCACTTCAGCCTATAAAGCTGGGCCCCAAACTTAATAAGGGTGAAAGAATTCAAATAAGTGCATTATTGATCAGTAGTGTAGGAAAGCTAATAATTGTCTGGTGTGTGAAAAAATAAGGTTGGTCTTGTCCATTTCCTCATGTACAGGTGCTCATACATCTAGGAAACCATCACTATTTTTTCGTTCCTTCTGCAATTTTTCAATCAAAAGGTTGAGAAGGGGGAGGACGGGTGGCAGGGCATCATTTCACACTTAGATGTGATCCCTCCAGGCCAGGGTTGAGATACATCAGTGGGACAAAGACTAGGAAACTTTCACAGATGCTGCCCGTGCTATCAATTTTGCGAATAAATAGAGGACTTCAGTCTACTGGGGTATTTAACCAGGAACATTCAGGTTTTTTTAAAAAAAATGTTTAAATAGAAATAAAAATATGTCCATTACTGAAACAGTATATGACCTTTGGAGAAACCAGATAATGATGATGGTTATTTTATGTTTAACAGGGAACTTAAAAACTTAGAATTTTTTAATCTTTTTTTCATAATTTTGCATTTTTTGGTCTCATTACTCATACCTGTTACAGTATTTAGATGCCATTTTTACAACCCAAATGGGCAACAGGCCACATCCATGGCAACAGGCACCTGAAGTAATGCCATGTTGGTGTTGATTCAGCACTATTGTTTTCTTAATGGAGAGATGACACACAAATCAATTCATCAGATGAATTTCTTGCAATGTAGAATGTGCCAAATTAAATTACTACATGGTCCAGACTAGGAGGCATATGTTGCTACATAGATGGGCATTTAAAGAGGACCAGAATCTTCTCATTGTAATGTTTGCTTTGAGTGCAGATTACATTCTCCTTCTCCATTCTCATTAAATCTCTGTCAAAAAGAAGCAGTTTCTGAATTGTAATGTGTTTGTATTTCTTGTAAATCACAGCGCTTAAGCTGTAAGAATCTGACCTTTCCAGTATTCTGTGATTTGACTGGTTGATTATTTCCTCATCTCATTACCACCCATTCCTTCAAGGCTGCAAAGAGAGGTAATTAAAAAAGATTTAAATATCTATCAATTTTTCAATTATGTAGGTCGGTCTACTGTTTGACTAAAGAAAAATACAGTACTAATCACTGTACGTGAAATTTAAAACTCTTTTTTTTCTCTCTCTCCAACAGGTGCTCTAAACTAACGCAAAATATGCTAGCATATTATGTACTCATACTATTCATAAAGGGAAAACTAGCACCAGGTCTGTGAACCCTGTTTGTGGCCATATAATGGACTGTATACACCGGCAATGGAGCGTATCTCCTTACTGAATATTCCATCCAAAAAAATCGAATATTTTCCTTTAGTATTCTCAAAACGAGTTTCTGATAGTACGAAAGCTGATACTTGCCATTGTGCAACTTACTCCCCCTCCTACCTACTTATACATCACCTCTAAATTTTGCCCACTGAAACGAAGGAAATTTAAGTTGGTTTAATTCATGTGATGGAGTCTAAAAGATACTTCTAGCAGGAAAAGCATCTAACAAGTGAAAGGTTGTGAAAGTTAAAGTATCTTTACCTTACAGAAAATTGACTGTGGCCTCATGGGATTTTTGTTGCATGTCTCATAGCATCACAGAGACACAGTTAGGTTAAATTGATATAAAATTTAGGAATTGTATAAACATTAAGTCATCGCAACTTGTGTCTAGTGTCCACTGTGGCTAAAAGGCTATCAACTAGAAAATAAGAGACATTAGATTTCATTGGTGGACTCCAGGTCTATGGGGAAAGGGGGGACCTGAAGTTCTTGCAAACTGGGGTCCCTCTTTGGTAACTTCTGTCCCCTCCACAAAGGGGAAAGTGAGAGGATCCAGGAGAGCACACTGAATCCTTGGGGTGAGCTGTGCATACTCTGCCCTGAGTTATGGACTCTATGAGAAATGCCTTGTAAACCCTGTGCTGGACCCATCTACATCCCTGGCATGGGGACATGGACAGCTAGTGCCCCTTTCTGATGTTAAATTGTAACAAAGTTGCAGCCTGTCCCTTAAAATCTATCCCTGCATCTGTCTTCATTCATTTGTGAGTCCTGATCAAGGAGGCAGAATTAAAATAACTGAATAGTAACGGTGATCAATTGATTGTGGAGCTAGTGATCTTAGAAGGGTAATCACTGTATACTGTGTGGAGAATGTTGTAATCTTGCTAAGCCATGACCTAGTCAAACCATTTAAAACCCTTTAGCAGATAGCAACCAATATTTGACAGGCATGATTTGTGTAGTGATAACCTTTTCTTACTGTCCCTAAAGTTTGTTCTGCTGCTTCCTCTTGAATTGCACTGATAAACACATACTTGCAATTAATCACCTGGAAAATATCGAATCCCTTTCTACTTGTAAAGAAGGCAAAATTAAACCACTAAGTAACAGTTTATTTGCCTCTGTTTTTGCTTGGACAAACTCACAATGAAGTCCTTATGGGGCAGATCTCACTATCTTTCCTCTGGAGTAGTACTGCCTATTCAAGGAGTAACACTCACGGTGAAAAGGAACATACGAATGGCCATACTGGGTCAGACCAAAGGTCCATCTAGGCCAGTATCATGTCTTCCAACAGTGGCCAATGTCAGATGCCCCAGAGGGAATGAACAGATCAGGTAATCATCAAATGAACCATTCCCTGTCATTCATTCCCAGCTTCTGGCAAACAGAGGGTAGGGACACCATCTTGCCCACCCTGGCTAATAGCCATTGATGGACCTATCCGCCATGAATTTATCTAGCTCTTTTTTGAACCCTGTTATATTCTTGGCCTTCACAACATCCTCTGGCAAAGATTTCCACAGGTGGACTGTATGTTGTGTGTGAAGAAATACTTTGTTTGTTTGTTTTAAATCTACTGCCTATTAATTTAATTTGGTGACCCCTAGTTTGTGTGCTATGAGAAGGAGTAAATACAACTTCCTTATTTACTTTTTCCACACCAGTCATGATTTTATAGACCTCACATTCCCCCCGTTAGTCGTCTCTTTTCCAAGCTGAAAAGTCCCAGTCTTATTCATATCTCCTCATACGGAAGCTGTTCCATACCCCTAATCATTTTTCTTGCCCTTTTCCAATTCCAATATATCTTTTTTGAAATGGGATGATCACATCTGCATGCAGTATTCAAGATGTGGGCAATACCATGGATTTATATAGCGGCAATATGATATTTTCTGTCTTATTATCTATCCCTTTTGTAATGATTCCCAACATTCTGTTCACTTTTTTGACTTCCGCTGCACATTGAGTGGATGTTTTTAGAGAACTATCCACAATGACTCCAAGATCTCGTTCTTGAGTCGTAGCAGCTAATTTAGACCCCATAATTGTATCTGTATAGTTGGGATTATGTTTTCCAATGTGCATTACTTTCCATTTATCAACATTGAATTTCATCTTCCATTTTGTTGGCCAGTCACCTAGTTTTGAGAGATCCTTTGTAGCTTTTTGCAGTCCACCTGGGACTTAACTATCTTGAGTAGTTTTGTATCATCTGCAAATATTGCCACCTCACTGTTTACCCCTTTTTCCAGATCATTTATGAATATGTTGAATAGGGCTAGTCCCAGTTCAGACCTATGGGGGACACCTCATGGACCTCTCTCCATTCTGAAAATGGACTATTTATTCCTAACCTTTGTTTCCTATCTTTTAACTGGTTACCAAATCCATGACAGGACCTTCCCTCTTAACCCATGACAGCTTACTTTGCTTAAGTGCCTTTAGTGGGGGACCTTGTCAAAGGCTTTCTGAAAATCTAAGTACACTATATCCACTGGATTACCCTTGTCTACATGCTTGTTGACCCCCTCAAAGAATTGTAGTAGATTGGTGAGGCATGATTTCTCTTTACAAAAATCATGTTGATTATTCCCCAACAAATTATGTTCATCTATGTGTCTGATGATTTTGTTCTTTATTATAGTTTCAACCAGTTTGCCCGGTACTGAAGTCAGGCTTACTGGCCTGTAATTGCTGGGATCACCTGTGGAGCCCTTTAAAAAAAATTGGCATCACATTAGCTATCCTCCAGTCCTTTGGTACAGAAGCTGATTTAAATGATAGGTTACAGACTACAGATAGAGTTCTGCAATTTCACATTTGAGCTCCTTCAGAACTCTTGATGAATACCATCTGGACCTGGCAGAATCTGGTCCTGTATTAGTTAGATGTTTTTTAATTTTCAACTTGAGAAGTCAAACACCTGAAAGATGGGATTTTGTTCTAACTAGGAAGAGAAAAACTCACCTAGAGACAAAGCAAGCATGGAATATTTCCTCAAACAGGTGCTTGTTTTGGAAAGTGGGGTTATGAATCGTTGTGAAAATAGGGTTATAGTCTAAACTGTTTTGCAGCAGCTACAATGGGTGCTATTAAGCACCTGTGTCAGTATGACTGATAGTTTCCTGAGATATAGGTTTTATTTTCCTCTTTCATTTACTTGCATGTTTTAAGCAATTTGCTGTTTAACAGGCTACAAAATACCATGTCTCCCCTTGTTGATATAATTTCACTAAATTGTCCATTGTTTAAGGGTTCGTGTTTTTACATTTTTCTTTAAAGTTTACAAGATTACACTTCAAACCTGCCTATGAAATTACCTCTGTACTAAAGTCATTTTCTCAGGAACCAGCAATCTTTGTTTCTTCTTGTCACCTGTAGCTGTAGCAAGGAACTCTTCCCATTTAAATGAATGAGAGAAGTTCGTCATAAAAGATTTATTCCTGCCTCCCCATTTTTTCTTATTTATTCCTAACATTCTGCCCATTTACCATGAACTTTCTCACATTTCACAAACCGCTAGTCGTCTTTGAAAACAAATTATGCTATTTACTTCTCTCCTCAGAGGAAACTAATGGTTTACTAGGTGAAATGTCCAGAACAATAAGGAAAAGTGGAGCTGTGTATTCCCAATAGAAGTATACATCTTCTGTAAATAACTCCCTGTTGAAATTATGGGATGTTACAGAATTAGACACAGATTTCTATTCTTCTTGTGTTTCAGCAGTACCAGAGCCTATCCATGAAAATAATAAATTAACCTGGCCATTGCTACGCAAATACTTTGTTCTTCATGTGGCAAAAAAGTGCATAGTTGCAAATGTTTTTTTTATTTCACAAAGTACTGTGTGTATTTTCCCATCTCATTAACTTGTCTTTAAAGGGACACCATCTCAGTTCTGAACCCCAGAGGCAAGCTATAACTTCAAAAGAGTAACTTCAAAATGGGGGGGGGAGAATTGACTGAAACAAAGGCATTCTTAATTCCACTATGCAAACGTGCTTATTTAGCTATTACAAATGGAAAAGAGAATAACAAAAATGCTAACAGTAGCAGTTGTCCAACAGTGGCCTATGTCCAATGCAAATTGGACACCATCAAGCTAGGCTTGAATAAAGTCTGGGAGTGGATGGGCCGTTACACAAAGTAAAACTATTTCCCCATGCTTATTCCCCCCACCCCTGTTCCTTACATCTCCTTGTCAATTGTTGGAACTGGGCCATTTTCATTACTACTACAAACAGTTCTTTTTCTCTCCTGCTGATAATAGCTCACCTTAACTGATCACTCTCCTTATAGTGTGTATGGTAACACCCATTGTTTCATGTTCTCTGTGTATATATATATCTTCCTACTGTATTTTCCACTGCATGCATCCAAAGAAGTGAGCTGTAGCCCATGAAAGCTTATGCTCAAGTAAATGTGTTAGTCTCTAAGGTGCCACAAGTACTCCTAGTCTGTATCTGCAAAAAGAACAACATGGCTGCTACTCTGAAACCTGTGGTTACAAATGTTTTGTTTCTTCTACAATGGAACTTCATGACCTGAATTGCTAACATAATACACTATGGCTCTGATACACAAACTAATGAGTCTGATCATGCAAACGGTTCCCCCTGGAGAATTGTCAGGATTTTTGGACAATCTGGGCAAAATCCATTTTCGAACTCTAAATAGATGTTCTGTGCAGCATAAGATATTATTACGTACCTTTGAGTGAATACAGTTTAAAAGTTGAGATACCTGAATTTTGCAGAAAGGCAGCTAGACCAGCTGGATTTCATGGATGAGATCCTTAGAAAAGGGGTATCAGGAATGTTTTTTGCAAAAGAAGGATAACCTACTTGGGAGTGGAGTGAGAAATTTCTGTCCATTGCATGTGCCCTAACAGGGAGTGGGATCAGGAAAGGGAGATTGGAATTGGGTCATGTTCTAAGTGCATGGCCCTGCCAAAGCCTTCACAAAGAGTTTCTTAATTAGCTTGCACTGTGTCCTACCTATATCTGTTTGCTATTACTTGGTCCTGTAATATAACGTAAAAAATAGTTAAGGGACAAATACCTAGCAAAGTTAAGTATGCTTATGAAATTACTAAGTACTCCATATCTGCAGTTTTCTACACAGCATTATGTCAGATGCTGTATTTGGACAGTTGCTGGTATTTCACAGGGAGTCATGATTTTGGATAGTCGCGAACATGGAGTCTTTTCTCTTAAGGTGTGAACAAAGCAATTATTCTAGTTCCTGAAACACTTGAAAAACAGTAAAAAAAAATTAAAAAAAATAAAAAAATGAGAAGTCCTTGTGGCACCTTAGAAACTAACAAATTTATTTGAACATAAGCTTTCGTGGGCTAGAACCCACTTCATCAGATGTGTGAAGTAAGATACAGGAGCCGGTATAAATACATGAAAGGATGTGGGTTGCTTTACCAAATGTTGAGTCAGTCTAATGAGATAAATCAACTAACAGCAGGATACCAAGGGAGGAGAAATAACTTTTGAAGTGGTAAGACAGTGGCCCATTACAAACAGTTGACAAGAAGGTGAGAGTAACATTAGGGAGAAATTAGTATTGGGGAAATTAAGTTTAGGTTTTGTAGAAAAATATCAGCTAGGGTCTGCTCTATTCTTTGCCACCTGCCGATTTTCCTCAAGATGCAGCATACTCCAGCCATTCTTCCTTCCCCATCTCTTACATTTGTGCCAATAATTGTGGGAAAGATGCTAACCCCACTTCTTTTGCGGCTGGGGTACACCCCATGCTGGAAGAACCTCCAACTATGGGGATGCAGCCAGTCACTACTTGTTTTCTACTGCCTGTTTGGCGTGAATGGAGCAAAAGGAGGTCAGCAAATCTGCCCATATGTAGCCTGTGCAATATGAACCATGCAACAGAGACACATTAACTATTTAGCCAAAGGTAAGTTTTTAAGCAACCGCAGATATCTGTATGCTGATTTATTGGGTGTCTGCACAAAGCAATGTCTGTCTCTTCAGGTGTTGCCTTCTCCATGAAATATACTGTAGTGCTACACAATCTACGGAGCATTTCTCATAATGAAATAGATTCAGGCAAACAAAAGATTACTAAACAATTGTTCTGCCTCAAATAGGAAGAAGCATTTGGCTTTTCACTGCATCAAAACTGAACATAAGTCTGTTAGGAAATGGATAATCAACAGCAAAATTTTAATTTCCCTAGGATCTCATCATCCAGACCATTTCTGCATTAAGGCCCTGATCCTGCAGACTCTTGGGCACATGCTTGACTTTAAGCACATGAGATGTCCAACTGACCTTTTGGAGTGTTGCTGGGTATTCAGTACTTTTGAAAATCGTCACTTATTTAGGACCCTAACTTTAGTCTCCTATTTTTCTGAATTTTGACCTGCAAGTTTTGACACAGAGTTCAATGTCTTAAGTAAGCCCCTAATTCATGATCTGATCTCGCAAGTTGCTCCATGGTGACAGCTCCTCCTCCCCATTGACTTATACTATCCAACACCCAACTTTTTTAGGGATATTTTGCAACTTTATTATACTGTATATTTGCGGGGAGGAGGCCTTTGTATTCCTTGATGAACAACTTTATCTCTGTTCTCATGAGTATGTGCATTATAATACCATCTAAAATGACATGATGACCTATTATTCCTCAAATAACACAATATGATACCATAGCTTTGTCTACAACCTTAGATATGCAGGTGTACTGACTTCTAGTGGGACGTACTAGAAAAGCTGCTTATGCCAGAAAAGCTTCAGTGAGACTACTCACTTCAGTAGGAGGTACAGGATCAGGTCCCTGTTTGTTGGTTTTGCAAGGATATATTTGACTCTTAAAAATCTTCCAATGTACTGTTAGAGACTTGGGAGCATTAAATTTTGTCCTCTGTTCACCTGAATTTAGGATTTACTAACATATCCGAGAAATCTGTGTGTGTATATCAGATTATATATCAATCTGGTTATTTCTAAATGTCAAAGTAAATATGCTTCACCCCCTGTTGTGTTGCCATGCCATCCCAGACCATTATTGAATCTGTTGCCCACATGGGCTTTCTAGTACATATGTCCTACTTATTACATCTAGGAAGTCTTTACCTAACAAACAATCCCTGAAAAATAATTTCCCTTATATTTTGTGCCATGTTATTTCCCTTTCTTTGCTAGTGATGCATTTCTTGTGAGCCACTCTATAGCTTCGGTTGTAATCATTATTCAGATTAATGTGAATTAAAATGTGAATGTTCTAGAGTGAGATCTCTACTAAAGACTTGAACTCTGGTGACTAATTCCTTGTAGGATTGCATGGAAAAGCTTACAACCTCACTGTTCATTAGATTGCAAATGAAAACCAGTAGCTGTATAAATGTATTTTTGTAGAGTTGGTTGTCTTACTTGAAAGGATGAGTCAAGGAGCAGGAAAGACATTAACTTAAGCTTGAAACAAACACACCATATTTCTGTGCTTATTTTTTTTGCTAAAAGTTGTCCATACAAAAAAGCTTACCCTTCAAGAAGGTTTCTCTCATATTAGAATTGACTAGAAAAAGATGTAGTGTAGGTGTAGCTAACATGACATATCCCAATCCTGTACCAGCCCCTTTGTTATCTCAGCATCTGGTTCTAGCAAATCCCCTCACAGAGCCAAGGCAGTTGTCAAGGGAAGGGGCATGGCAGAAGCCTTGCCGCTTTTTGCCAATTCCCTTGTGGGGTTGGAAATAGATGTTGCTGGTGCAAACCTGAGACTGTTCTCAGACAAGGGTTCAAGTTGACTCATACAGCTCTGTCAGTCAGAAGTGTGCAAAGAATAAAACCACCCTGCTCAGGTCCTGCACTGTGCCAAATAGTTTAAAAGGTGGTTATTTATTGTTATAGGTATATTGTCAGGACACAACACTGGTAAATATTTACAAAAGTATGTATATTTGTTTTAGGTGTGTATATAGATACTTGGTGCAGCATTGTTTATCACAAATGTGTTATTGCTAACAATATTTGAAAATACACTGTGGGTGAGCAGGTGTATTATTGTTGCATACAGGTATGTGGTGCAACATGATTATACAGGTATATGCTGAAATATGTTAACATTGTATTGGTGGTTGGTGGACTGTTTTACACATACTTGCAAAGTGGATGATTTCATACGATTATCGGAAGTTTAGGCTATGAAAATGGAACCCCATATCTCAATGGGTACTTGATTTCCACCCCCATCTCCCCGCCACCCTACAAACACACACACATACTTGATTTTATATAATACAAGTGTCTGGCATCATACTCTGGCAGAAAATAATTTAACAGGAAAGACAGACATTTGCATTTTTGGATACCTGATCTAAGTAAATAGAAAAAAATGTACAGTAAATCAAGGGTTTTGTTGTATTCCTATTCTCATGCTATTTTATAAGCTTCAACCTCCTCATTTGTTGTGAAGTCAAAACACCTTGACATTTTGACAACTGACAGGGATTTTATGATTAAGGAAGACAAAAATTCACACTCAGATGCATCTTTCATTCACTGCACATTAACTGCACTCAGTATTTCTAGTCTGTCATTGTTTACATCTGAAGATTGTGAATTGCCATACTGTTTTTCCCTTCCAGGCAGCATGATTAAAATATATCTTTAGCTAGCTGTGTGTGTGTGTGTATATATATATATATATATATAAACACCCACACACATCACACACTGCTGCACAGTAAAATCTTGATTTAAACTGACAAAAGACAATGGATCCCAAGTTCAATCTTCTAAGGGATTCAGATTTTGAACAGACATTTTGTAGCACATATGGTTTTTGAAGACAACTCCCTGTTCTGAGCTCAAATACCTATGTTAAACTAGATGAACTTGAGATGGCGCACCAATTTTACAGTGTAATTTCCATGGTTTTGCTGGTTTAAATCAGACTTTTAACTTTATGGTACCCTATATTTAATTTCTTGTATCTAATATATTTTATCAGGTCTTCTCCCGATAAATAATAAACTATAAACAAACTGGGAGAATTTTAATTAATTTTGCCCATATCAAAAACAAACAAAACTGTGGGAAAATTGAAAGAATTGTATTTTTACAATCTTTTTCAATGAAGTAAGTGTTGCTGGCAGTCATTGATGTCTTACAAGGTTCCATTAATCCCTATTCCATTTTTCTATCCTTTTTCTTGACATGCAAACCAAAATGAATTTTAAGTAAATTTCAGTTGATTGAAAGCAAAATTGACATGGACTCCCCAGTGTAAAAACCTCATGAAATAAAACTAGAGAGAAATAAAGGGAATGAATGAAACTGTCTGTCCAAGGACTTCTCTACTTTGTGCCTTTTACCTACAACTATGGGTGGAACTCATGGGGAGCTATTGGCAGGGACATCTTTGTGGCAGGTTCATGGATGTGCAATATGCTGTCCCTGGAAATCCACTGCATCCAAAACCTGACCACTTTTAGAACATAATGCAAGAAAGTGCAACAGCTACTGTGAATAAGATGAACAGGATTTGTTCTAACTTTAAGTCTTTGATCAAAATTTTATACTATCTGTAGCAATTCCAGTTCTGCAGCTTCTAGATAAGTTGATCATCCCAGAGAGATGTGCAGTATGCAACTTAACATTTTCTTGATCTCTATTAGGTAGACAGTGGCTAAACATTAGTGATGCATTGCTTAAAAAAAAACCCTCTAATTATTTGTGATCAAAAAAATCCTGCATAATGTGCATCCCACTGCCAATATAGTATTGCTTCCAATCTAATGTTTAGAGATATTTGCATAATTTTAGTGATGTCTGGAGCTGGATAGGAATTTTTCATTTAAATAGTTTTCCATTGGAAAACTCTGTTTCAGTAAAACATGATATTGTTCACAAAATCATATTTTGACAGGTTTGTTATGGGAAAAATTGGATAAATGTTTTGAAAATGTTATGATCTCATTGTGACATTTTCTGACTGATTTTTTTTGTTTTGTTTGAGAACTATTTAAATGGGAAACTGTATTTTATATAAAAAATTATAAAGGGTCAGAATCAAAATGAAACTTTCCAAATTTATTAAAATGATTGGCCCAAATTTTTTTTTGTTAAATTTTGTTGCATGAAAAAAATTGGCTTTTCAGTTTGCTTTGGAACTGTAACAGGTTGGGGACTCACCACCTGGCGCCTCCTGCTGGTGACTCTGGGAATTAGCTCTGTCCAGTGGAGCGCCCCCTCCTGGTGGTGTCCCGTCCATTGGCGTCTGTTGCCCTCTGTTGGCATCTCTGGACCCACATTGTTCCCTGCTCGGCAGCATCCTTTTCAAGGCCACTGCCCTCCAGCAGCACCCCTTAGTCCATCGGCACCCCCTTCAGGGGGTCGGTGATCAGCAGTCCTACACTCCAGCCACCCTGTCCAACCACACCCTCTGAGTCCAATCCCTCTTGTAAGGGATCTGGCATAGTTTATAATGGGCTACTCCCTACAGCCAATGGCTGGGTGTACTGCAAAGGGTGAAGGGGGGGACCCAGGCCCAACCTCTACTCTGGGTCTGGCCCAGGTACCCTCTGGTGGCAGCCTCGCTGTCCTCCTTCTCTCCCCTCATCTGTCTGCTTCCCTGGGCCACTTCCTCTACAGCCCCTTGCACCTGCTAGGCCCTTCCCTTCAGGGGCAGCAGCCTGGCAGGCATCAGGCCGAAGCTCCACTCCACTTCCCTGAGCCTGCCCAGCACTGCGCTGTCCTGGGTGCTGGTCTCCTGCTCAGGAGGCAGACCTTCCTCCCTGAAGGTCTGGGACCGACTGACTGCTCCCTTCCCGGGTAACCTTTATATATGGCTGAGCCTGGCCCTGATTGGCTCCCTCCAATCTGGGCCCTGATTGGCTCCCCATAAGCCCTTTTCTGATTGGCTCCCTGTCTGCGCAGGCACCCTGGCCTGCCACAGCCCACTCTCACAGGGAGTGGGGCAGTCCGCCCCACTACAGGAACAAAACAAAAAAATGCCAAAAATCTTTACATTTTTCACTGGCTGGCTCTCCATTTTTTGACCACCACAAAAGATGGCACTTTCACTGTTGCAAATTATATAACTTACAGTATAAAAATCTTTTCATACTTCCAAATACTTTGTCTTATTTAAGGATTCTGTATGCCAGCTCTTTCTATAATCAAAGAATGCCATATTGCATGTTCTGTTTACTTAAAATTTTCTTTTTGTTAATGGCATATAAATGTTAAAACGGTAATTAAGTTTTATTCTTTTCCACAAGAAACCCAATCAAAGTATAATTACAACTTTTATAAATATCTATCATTCCCTGTAACAGTATGTTCACCCTCAGGACCTGTTGCTATTCTATCTAGCATTATATAATTCTCATCTTGTTGTTTAAACAATATTAATCCCATCAAACATGATTCACATAATGTCATAAACTGTGATATTACTGTTCACAAAAAAAAATCTTGCTTGTATTTTATAACATCTAGATAGTTGTAATTAAATTGTCAGGAGGACTTCCTCATTACTAATGAAAACTTACTATTTGGTTACAACGTTGTTTAATTTCAGCCTAACCCTTCACTGCAAGCATCAGAAGACAGTTTATCTTTTCCTTTCTTGTTTGGAGTATTATGATAGCTTTATTCATTCTTCCTTATTGAAGACTTGACTAGAATTGAGAAGAAATTTGGGTAAAAGAAAGAAATGGAATTTGTCTTTGAGCTGTGATTACGTGGTGGATCTGCTGAGCATGTAGAGATGTTGAATTAGGACAGGGAGAAGATTGATCTTTGGGGGACTCCACAAGTGAGGGGCCTAGTGGCAGAGATGCAGTTTCCCATCACAAGTTTTTGGGTATATCCCCCCAGAAAGGACTTAAATCATGTTAGCACATTTCCCTACATCCCTGCCTAATAGCTGCCCAGTGGTTAAGATACTTACCTCCAAGTTTAGTGCATGCACTGAATCCAGCAAAATGGGGATTTGAACCCAGGTTTTCCCCATACCAGTGGAGTGTTCTAACCACAGGGATATAGGCACTAGCCCCATCTCCTCCTCCAGTGGTCTTGTGAATGGTGTCTAAGTCCCCTTGTGACTCTTGCCCCCCCCCATTATTTATTTATTTATTTATTTTTAAAGAGGGGACAAAACTATTCGGCAAATTTTACACAAATTTGGTTGACCTGAAACTTCATTTTTCAGTGACTAAAATAATCCTCCAACATTTTTTGCCCAGCTCTAGTTCATCTGTCTTATGTCATGTTACAAATTAAAGTATTTCCACGTATAGTGCTCCAGTTGCTTTTTGAAGGTGTGGTGCTTTTTTAAGAAAAATATGTAGAGTCTGAAAGAAACATTATTAGGTATCTTTAAAGTCACTGTATTGATAGCTTATATTTTCAGATTAGTTGTTCATATGTATAAGCCTTAGGGCCAGAACATTTAAGGGGCTGAAACGCTCGGATTTCTCTTCAGGGGAGAAGGGGAAAAGCCAACTCTGGTCAGCTTCATTTACCCGCATTATGCTACTTACCCATAATTCCACCTACTGAGTTGTCATTTTGGTTGGAACTTGTTGATGGTCTGTTAGTATAAATGATTAATGTATTAATGGTACTACTGTACTCTTGAAAGGATGGAGGAATTGTGCCCTTATGTCCAGGAGAAAGTAGGTTGCCCTGACATTACAGTCAGGAACTTTGGTTTGGTAACAAAATCCAAGCTGAGTAATGAAGTAGGAAAGGGCTATTTCCTAGACACCAAGTTGTCTAGTTCAAGAAGCAGAGGCTCTGTCTGTAATGCTCTGGGTTCACCACCTGGAGATTCTACGTTCTCTGTGGAGTGACTCTGTGGGGCTGGATTGGTGATGACAGCCATGAGGCCTGTCTCCACCAGCAGCAGACTGCACAGCAACCCAACAGTGCTGAATTGACTTTGTGCTACCTTGACCCACGAGGCCAGTGGCAGCAGAGGTGATATCGCAGAACTGGACCATTTAACTGCACACAGGAATGGGACCCAGCCCAACTGGAGCAAACTGACAGAGAACAGCAGCGCTTGGACATCCCTTGATTACTTCTAAGTCTAATTGGACCTGTGGCTGAGGTTTGTAGTGGAACTAAGAATTCTAGACCTAAGTGAGCTAGGCAATTGCTATTTGATCTGTGGGGCTGATCAAACTCCTGATGCACTGATTTGGGTTGCACATTTCCGTGTGTGGTTTTTGTTTCTTTAGATTTATTTTTCACTATGGCCCCTACTGTGCTCATCTTACTAATTTAAATACTGCCTTGACTTCACTCGGCTGAAGGTCATACAACGGTGCTCCTGGTGTGAGTAAGAGAAGCTGTATTTGGTCCCCTGTTAGTTAGTTATTAGTGTAATAAATAATGCCAGCAGCTATTTATATACTGCTAAGTAAATTAAATCAGACATATTACACCAATATTCACTATTTAAGATGCCAAGCAAACAACTACAATTGATGTTTGATCTGTTTAAAACTTTAATTGTTGCATTTATCAGTCAGAAAGAGTGTCAGGGTGAATAGTAGGTGACTATTATTATAGGAGAATAGTTCCTTACTTTCTTCTCTTCATTTTCTTATTCCTGCTGCTGCACAAGTGTCTTACAATGCCCTCACTTACTAAAGATTCAGGTGTCTGTTTAGAGATAAAAATGGTGCTTTTAGTACAGCAAAGGCTGTGTCACTTTCTTCTATTGGCAGCTCCTGTTTTTAGGCATTTCAGAAGAAAGATGCAGGTATGTTTACCAGAAATTGGAGCTGTATCGATTTCAGAAATGACGAGTGTTTGGATTGATTTTCTTTTTAATTTTGGCCATTCTAAAGGTAAGAGCCCATGATGATCTGGGTTCAGATTTTGCACATCCCCAAAGCTTGAGGTGTTGAGAGCTGGCAGTTCAGTTCATGCCCATCTGTGCTACAAAATTAACATTTTTTTATACTTCATGTGATCTCCTTCTTACCATTGTGCATAGTGTGTGATGTGAAAACAAACTGATACATTGTCAGAAGGGGGGAAAAAAGAATGAGGAGTCCTTGTGGCACCTTAGAGACTAACAAATTTATTTGGGCATAAGCTTTTGTGGGCTAGAACCCACTTCATCAGAAGAATACAAAACTTTAATACAGCAAAAGATCTCAGCATGCACAGGTAATTCATTTGTCTTCTTTTTGGAACAGAAGACTTGTCCACATTTGTGCCTACCCTAAACAGTTCCAAACCTAGTTGAGTGTATGTGGAAGGCATTTAAAAATAATGCACTACCCGAAGTTCGTTGGAAAGCTTTCATTATTTTTAACTGACACCCACATAAGTTCAAGTAGGTTTTGAATGGTTTAGGGTAGGCACAGTAGGATATGAAACACTCTGGTATGAAGAGATGATGGACAAATTAAGACATTGAGAGCCCTCATATTTCATCATCAGTCATAGACTCTCGACTGTGAGAATAAGAATACTTTAACATATCAAACAATTCATAATTGTTTCCTTTCAAATTAGCCTGTTGATGGGAAACATTCAAACTTTTACCATTTTATGACTGTGGATAAGGAATAGGCAGTAATATTTTGTGGTGATTCCTGCAGGAAATTAAACAGAAGTTCTCAGCAAAAGAAATGAAGTGCATAACAGATGAGCCTGCACAGAGAATTCCAAATTGTAATCCCTAATTCTTCCACAGTTTGAATAAATCTATAAAATGTTTAATGCATATGGCATATATAGTATGTAATAAACCTAATTGTTCCTCATGTGTTTCTCTTTCAGATGTACAATGGATGTTGAAATATGTACTCAAAGGCTAAGGTACTCAAAGGTGGAGAGGGGAAAAAAAGCAGGAACTGCTTACAGTGAGATGATGTTATATGGGAAAATATACCAGAAGAGTCTAGAACTAAGTATTATTCAGCTCTTATTGACTTCAGTGGGACTTGGATTGAGTCTATGGTGACTAGAGAACATAATATATACAATAGAGATTGAGGAAAACACTCTGTAAACTTTATATCCTTTATCTATGAATAAAATATGCCTTCAACTCAGGAATTCTTTCCTCTACACACATGGACTTTTTTATTTCAATCCCCATCTAACTCCTTAGACAAAAACATCAAATCCACTAGGGAGATCTATAATCCATAGATAACAGGCTGAAAAGAATGTCAGCATTTCAAATAGCAACTTATATTTCATACGGTTTATAACATAGCAATAAAAATGTATCCCAGCCTGAAATTTTGCATTAAAGTTTTCCACTGAAGCCTGGTGATTGTTTGTTTGATAGGATTATAAATCATTGGGACATTTTTGAGTAATAAAATTACAAAATATGTAGGGATGCAGATTTTTAAGACTTTTTTAGTGCATGTAGAACACGATGTTTCAAAGTAAAATACAATTTTCTGAGCCTACATCATTGAAAGTTTGAGAAAAGAAAACTTTGGTTGATGGTGTCAAAGAACACTGTCTGATACACAAGGACTCATTTCCCAGTTCTGCAGAAGAGCTCTGTATAAACTCAAAAGCTTGTCTCTCTCACTAATAGAAGCTGGACCAATAAAAGCTATATTCCCTCACCCTGCTTATCTCACAAAAGACTCATTCAGAAATAATTTCTACAGCCATATCCCACTGCTATGATAGTAGTGAAAAGAACTTAAATCTCTTTTGCCATAGATGCGGTAATGTTATACCTTGCAGAAATTTTGAGCACTGTAAATTGCTTTGTATACGCAGATTAACTCCACTCAGTTTCAGAAACACTACACAATTCACCATGAGGAATGATCTCACCTACTTCTGGGCTTGTCTCAACAGCCGCTAAAAACAAGCCAACAGGAGGACCATAAGAATGGCCATACTGGGTCAGACCAATGGTTCGTCTAGCTCAGTAGCCTGTCTTCCAACAGTGGCCAATGCCAGGTGTCACAGAGGGAATGAACAGAACGGGTAATCATCAAGGGATCCATTCCGTGTCTCCCATTCCCAGCTTCTGGCAAACAGAGGCTAGAGACACCATCCCTGCTCATCCTGGCTAATAGCCATTGATGGACCTATCCTCCATGAATTCATCTAGTTCTATTTTAACCCTGTGTATATTCTTGGCCTTCGCAACATCCTCTGGCAATGGCTTCCATAGGTTGACTGTGTGTTGTGTGAAGAAATACTTCCTTTTATTTATTTTAAACCTGCTGCCTATTAATTTCATATGGCGACCCCTTGTTTGTGTGCTATGAGAAGGAGTAAATACAACTTTCTTATTTACTTTTTCCACACCAGTCATGATTTTATAGACCCCATACCCCCGCCTTAGTCGTCTCTTTTCCAAGCTGAAAAGTCCCCGTCTTATTCATGTCTCCTCATATGGAAGCTGTTCCATACCCTAATCATTTTTTATTCCATTTTCTGAACCTTTTCCAAGTCCAATATATCTTTTTTGACATGGGGTGACCACATCCGCACACAGTATTCAAGATGTGGGGAATACCATGGATTTATATAGCGGCGATATGATATTTTCTGTCTTATTATCTATCCCTTTCTTAATGATTCCCAACATTCTGTTCATTTTTTGACTGTCTCTGCACATTGAGTATATGTTTTCAGAGAACTATCCACAATGACTCCAAGATCTCTTTCTTTAGTGGTAACAGCTAATTTAGACCCCATAATTGTATCTGTATAGTTGGGATTATGTTTTCCAATGTGTAGTACTTTGCATTTATCAACATTGAATTTAATCTGTGTTTTGTTGCCCAGGCAGCCAGTTTTGTGAGATCCCTTTGTAACTCTTCACAGTCTGCTTTGGTCTTAACTATCTTGAGTAGTTTTTTGCCACCTCACTGTTTACCCCTTTTTCCAGATCATTTATGACTATGTTGAATAGGGCTAGTCCTATTTCAGACCTATGGGGGACACCCCAGGGACCTCTCTCCATTCTGAAAACTGACCATTTATTCCTAACCTTTGTTTCCTATCTTTTAACTGGTTACCAAATCCATGAGAGGACTTTCCCTCTTGTCCCATGACAGCTTACTTTGCTTAAGAGCCTTTGGTGGGGGATCTTGTCAAAGGCTTTCTGAAAATCTAAGTACACTATATCCACTGGATTCCCCTTGTCCACATGCTTGTTGACCCCCTCAAAGAATGCTAGTAGATTTTTGAGGCATGATTTCCCTTTACAAAAACCATGTTGACTCTTTCTCAACAAGTTATGTTCACCTATGTGTCTGACAATTTTGTTCTTTCCTATAGTTTCAACCATTTTGCCTGGCATTGAAGTTAGGCTTACCGGCCTGTAATTTCCAGGATCACCTCTGGAGCCATTTTTAAAATGTTGTGTCACATTGGCTATCCACCAGTCATTTGGTATAGAAGCTGATTTAAATGATAGGTTACAGACAACAGTTAGTAATTCTGCAATTTCACATTTGAGTTCCATCAGAACTCTTGGGTGAATACCATCTGGTCCTGGTGTTATACCAATATAATAAAAACCAGCAGGATCTTATTAAGAGGGATAAGGCAAAGATGCCACATTTATTGTAAATACCATAACAAAACAAAAGACAATGTTTTCCTACTTGTTTCTATTACTACTTATTCCTTATACACACACATTCATTTACACAATCATTCATTCAGGTTCTGTATAGATGTTATAGTTACCAGCCTAGATGTTGCTCATGCCAAGTTACTGGCCAGGTATCTTGGTCATGAGGATGGAGCCGAGTCTGTGTCAGATGCATCTGATGCTCCTGGAGGCTGGCAGCAGAACCATAGACTCAAAGTCCTCAGTCTTTAGAGTCCAGTTTTATAGGAATTTATTCCTATGTCAGTTCATGAGAGTTGCTTCATTTTGCTGTTGCTAAATCAATCAGCAGGTGGCTGGCTCCATGTTATTAGATGTTTTGTTTTTCCTTCCTTTGAGGTGTGGTGGGTGGATTCCAGTTTGCCCTCCGGGGGTCATCTGGTTGATCCCACTTGACACCTTCTTCAGCCGACACTGAATTCTTCAGGCTGGTGACTCCCTAACCATTCATTCACATACATTCTCTATCTTAATCACATCTATTTCACTGTCTCTTTACTTTTTGGGGTGTTACCAATTTATGTGAGACTCCCTGTCTTTTAACAAGCAAAGATAAAGTGAGATGAAAACTTACAGAGGGTGGGGGTCTCTATCTATACACTATAACAGCTACTGTTTTGGCTTACTTAAGAGTTAATTAATGTTTAGCAAGTTTTATACAAAGTATTTCTTTGAGCTTAACAAGTTTTATACCAAGTATCTTTTTGAGCAGGCTTTACACAGACACAGCTGGTGGCTTGCAGGTTAGAGGCTAAATGTTGGGAATCACAAATTTACTTCTAACATAAACCTTAAGTTATAAAGTATCAATTAACAATAAATCAGTAAATCATTTCTCATATAAACCATGTTTAATATAAACCTTCTTTAATATCCCTACACTGGTGACTTATTACTGTTTAGTTTATCAATTTGTTCCAAAAACTCCTCTACTGATGCCTCAATCTGGGAAGTTCCCCAGATTTGTCACCTAAAAAGAATGGCTCAGGTTTGGGAATCTCCCTCACATCCTCAACCCTGAACACCAATGCAAAGAATTCATTGAGTTTCTCCGCAATGGTCTTATTATCCTTGAGTGCTCCTTTAGCATCTCAATCATCCAGTGGCCCCACTGGTTGTTTAGCAGGCTTCCTGCTTCTGATGTAGTTTAAAAAAGTTTTGCTGTTACTTTTTGAGTCTTTGGCTAGCTGTTCTTCAAATTCTTTTTTGGCCTTCCTAATTATATTTTTACATTTCATTTACCAGAGTTAATGCTCCTTTCTATTTTCCTCACTAGGATTTAACTCCCACTTTTTAAAGGATGCCTTTTTGCCTCTCACTGCTTCTGTTTACTTTGTTGTTTGGTTTTTTGCCTTTTTTTTGTTTTCCTACTATATTTTTTAATTTGAGGTATACATTTAAATTGAGCCTCTATTATGGTTTCTTTAAAAAGTTTCCATGCAGCTTGCAGGGATTTCACTTTTGGCGGTGTACCTTTTAATTTCTGTTTAACTAAACTCATTTTTCTGAAATTTAATGCTACAATGTTGGGCCACTGTGGTGTTTTCCCCACCACCGGGATGTTAAATTTAATTATATTATTGCCACTATTACCAAGTGGTCCAGCTATATTCACCTCTTGGACCTGATCCTGTGCTCCATTTAGGACAAAATCATGCATTGTCTCTCCTCTTGTGGGTTCCAGGTCATTTAAGGTGTCAAGAAACTTTATCTCTGCATCCCATCCTGAGGTGACATGTACCCAGTCAATATGGGGATAGTTGAAATCCCCCATTATTATTGTGGTTTTTATTTTAATAGTCTCTCTAATTTCCCTGAGCAAATCACAGTCACTATCACCATCCTGGTCAGATGGTCTGTAATATATTGCTATTGCTATATTCTTCTTATTCGAGCATGGAATTACTATCCATGGAGATTCTATGGTACAGTTTGGTTCATTTAAGATTTTTTATTCTATACTTTCTTTTACATATAGTGCCACTCTCCTATCAGCATGACTTGTTCTGTATTTTTGTACCCTGGTGTTACTGTGTCCCATTGATCTTCCTCATTCCATCAAGTTTCTATGATGCCTATTATATAATATCTTCATTTAATAAGAGGCATTTTAGTTCACCCATCTTATTATTTAGGCTTCTTGCACTGGTATATAAGCACTTTAAAAACGTGTCACTTTTTAGCTATCTGCCATTACATGATGTAAGTAAATGAGACTTTTTTTCATTTGACTGTATCTCATCTGATCCTATCTGTATTTTATTATCTTTCATCCTCTCTTTCTTACTAGGACACAAAGAATCTCCATTAGTAAATCCTCCTTTAAGGGATGTCTCTGTCCGACCCACGTGCTCCTCCGCACCTGTTGGCTTTCCCCCACCAGTGTAGGGATATTAAAGAAACTGATCTACATTTTTAAGTGCCAGCATTCTGGCTCCATTTTGGTTTAGGTGGAGCCCATCCTTCCTGTATAGGCTCCCCCTTTCCCAAAAGTTTCCCCAGTTCCTAATAAATCTAAACCTCTGCTCCCTACACCATCGTCTCATCCACACATTGAGACCCTGCAGTTCTGCCAGTCTAACTGGCCCAGCACTTGGAAACACAATGCCTTCCTTCCTAGAATTCTGCTGGAGCAGGGTGTGGAAACTTGAATGGGCATTGTATCTATAGGGTTGATAAACTTTTTATTTACTTAGAAAGAAACCTGTAAGCCATTCTCATCTCTGGAATTCCCAGGGTGTCTTACCTTTTCTATTTTTATCTTTATAGTGTAAGCATATCTGGTTTTATTTATATATTCTGCATATTGTTTATCTCTAATTTGCAACCCATGGTTTCTCTTTCCCCACTTGAATGTCTTCATGAAACCCAGGGGTATTTTACTATTGCAAAAAGGGGGCTATTTTTGATAGTTCCATACCAGATTTGTAGATTTGTCATTTTTTTAGATGTTCACATTCCCTATGATGATTACTTTAAGCAAATATGAGAGTAGAACAATTATTTTACACTTTATAGTCAGCATATAGAATGGCAGTGATTCACGAAAGAGAGGGGAAACACTTCACAATAGCTAGTGATAAGAGAGTTGGATTTATTTCTGTTGAAAACTGACTTATTGTATTAAGTCCACATAGATCTGTGGATAGCATAATCTAATATTTCTGTAAGTAAATACATGTCTCAAAGGCTTGTACCTCTTATTGAAATTGTTCTTAAAATCACTGGATATATATTTCAAGTGATGTTGCTGTACAATTGAAGTTTAAGTTTATAGTTCTAATTTGTTCACCTCTTGGAACTTATTTCTGTCAAGCTTCTATTCACAGCAGATGTGCCATTATCTCTATATCTAAGTCCTAGTTCTGTCACAGAAAATGTCTGAGTCATGTAGGGCACTGTTTTTTTATTAGTTCTAACTCATAAGGGTTCATTTTCCCTTTGAGAAAACATAGTCTTTATGGATGTGAGCGCTCCATAATATCAATAAGGATCACCTTAAATTAGAAGATAAGCACCAGTTGCTTTGATGATAGGTATTCCAGGTGCATCACATTCAGTGTTCCATTTCCCCCCGTCTCACTTTGAATCCTTTTATTATGGCTTTATGTGCAGCTGAATGTCATTCTGTATATCCAGTATAACAGCATGGAGAAAATACTTAAAATCACATGGAGGAGAGACTTTAAGCCCACATAGATCTGTGGATCTTTAAACTGTAGAACACCGAGTAAATTAGTAAGATGGTTTAATTACACTTAGAGTGTGTGTGTGTGTGTGTGTGTGTGTGTGTGTGTGTGTATCTCTATCTATCTATCTATCTATCTATCTATCTATCTATAAAATCAATCTTTCTGGGGTGTGAAAGCTTTAAATGGCCACGCTGAGTTTCTATCTAATCAACCCATCCATTCAAAAGACAAGTAAACCCACTGCCCAAGGAGAGGAGAATACATCACAGTTCTTCTCTCAGCAGAATTATAGTGCTGTTCAGGGAGGTAGGGAGCTGAGGTAAATGGACAAATAATCCATGAAGGCAATGAGCGTGGTCAGGGCGGCTCTAGGAATTGCGCCGCCCCAAGCAGGGCAGCATGCCGCGGGGGGGCGCTCTGGCGGTCGCCAGTCCCGCAGCTCCGGTGGACCTCCTGCAGACGTGCCTGCGGAGGGTCCGCTGGTCCCGCGGCTCTGGTGGACCTCCCGCAGGCGTGCCTGCGGATGGTCCACCAAAGCCGCGGGACCAGCGAACCCTCCGCGGGCATGCCTGCGGGAGGTCCACTGGAGCCGCCTGCCGCCCTCCCGCGGGACGCCGCCCCAAGCATGCGCTTGGCGCGCTGGGGTCTGGAGCCGACCCTGAGCGTGGTATAAAGCAGGCAAACCAAGAGCTAGACCTGCTGCTTCTATCTGCCAAATACCTCAAATTTGCATGGACTCTGAAAAAACACTGGAGTATTTAACATAGTGGCTCCCTGACCTCTGTGTTCCCTAATAGCCCTCCTTCCTGGAACTGCACAGATGGGGCTATGGGAAAGGTAATACAACCTGGAGATGCACTAGCTTTCCCATGGTGTGGCCATCCTCTGTACCACTGCTCTGCTCACAGTGGATGTTCTATTGGCTCTGACATGGGGACAGTACTGCAGAGGAGGCTTATCCCTATTTCTCTTGCAAGGATAGAGATCTAGACATGGATAATCTTGTTCATGTGAAGCTCTGAGGTGAATGATCACCTCTGCGATGGTAGCTTTGATTAGGAGAAGGGAAGTGAGGATTAAAGACAACTAGTTTCTCTTACAAGTCATCTACTGATAGCCCCTTTATATTCTGAAGTTACTCAAAAATGCTTTTGTTGGTGTTGTTCCTCCATAAATAAGTATTTTCAAAGTTCTAATTCCTGCTGACCCCACTGCCACTGCCTCTATTTTTTCAAACACTCCGACTGTGAGTCTGTACTTGGCTCCCACAGGGTTGGATCATAGGGGTGCCATGGGTCTGCTGCACTTTTTGAGGAATGGCACTGAGTTACAATCACTGAAAAGGTCACAGTTCAGTCCTGCAGGGAATCTCTATTGCAAAGCATTGTCCTACCCTGCAGGAATCTGTATGCCCTGCAGGAATGGACTTTGAAATGGTAATTGCTATGTAATTTTCACTGCATTATTTCAGGTCTTTTAACTCAATTTTTTTTTTAGGAAATAATTATCCAATCAGCCTCATATAGTGTGTGTGTGTGTGTGTGTGTAGTTGGAGGAACACAGGGGTTGTTCGTTAGTATTTTTCTTTGTTTTTTTTTCTGATGAGACCTTATAATCAATGGATCAGTCAAAATATTTTGTGTATTGTGTATATTGTTATTTAGGGGTGACCTTCACTGCCCACCACATAAAGCCCAGGTAGTCAAACGCCGAGCTAGAGAGCTTGGGGAGGTGAAATTCACCCCTCGAGCCAGGGCAAGAATGTGGGGCTATTGTATTTGTGCAAATTGGAATCTTTTTGAGCCCACCACCAACCAGCCCAAAAATGCCTTCCGTGCCAGCTCTACATAGGCTTGCACATAACTATTATGTAATAGACAATGGGAGTGTGCTCAGTTTGCTGACTCCCTATGCAGTGCTTAAGGGTTACAGAGGGTTGGCACAAGATCCTCAGCACCACAGCTGAACTACTACCAATTATACATTTACACTTCCACTGTTTCACATGTTTCAAATTCACTAGTATGCTCTGGCTATTATGGGCTGCTCCACCCCTGAAAAGCACACAGAGTGTACTGGTGAATCTGGCCCAATGTACTCAACGCTAGTAACCATTTTACACGTGATGGATTTGGAGCTGTTTTGTAATACTGTATGTTGGATTGGTTTGTGGGGTTTATTATATCAATATAATGATATAAGCTGAGGGAACTGAGATTGTTTAGTCTGCAGAAGAAAAGAATAAGGTGGGATTTGATAGCTGCTTTCAACTACCTGAAAGAGGGTTCCAAAGAGGATGGATCTAGACTGTTCTCAGGGGTACCTGATGACAGAACAAGGAGTAATGGTCTCAAGTTGCAGTGGGGGAGGTTTAGGTTGGATATTAGGAAAAACTTTTTCACTAGGAGGATGGTGAAGCACTGGAATGGGTTACCTAGGGAGGTGGTGGAATCTCCTTCCTAGGTTTTTAAGGTCAGGCTTGACAAAGCCCTGGCTGGGATGATTTAGTTAGGGATTGGTCCTGCTTTGAGCAGGGGGTTGGACTAGATGACCTCCTGAGGTCCCTTCCAATCCTGATATTCTATGATTCTATGGTTCTATGATTGCATTAGAGAGCTGTCCTGAAAAACAGGCCGGAAGGAAAAGAATGGCTCAAGATAGCCACCTCTCATGTCACTTAAGAATTGTTAACGGACAATGCCAGAACTTACTCTCCTTGTCAGTTTTTCCTCCTCTCCAGCTAATGTACAAAACTGATTTGAACCAGGGCAGGAATAGGCCTGTGAACACGGAAGGACAAAGTAACTTGGCCAGGATCCCTCTATTCACATGCACATGCAAATAGCTAATGCAGAGTTGTATGGAAACAATGCACATCTGCACATTTTGCATAACACTCTTGATACAGATTGCTTAGGCAATTTGCCCCATAGGTGCAAATATTATTCTAATTTGTAAAAAGTAAAAAATATTTAACTCAGTAAAAATCCTTCTCTTCCCCGTGCTTCTGTTCTGAGAGGTGGGAGCTGTTTCAGGAAACAAGACATAGCCCTGGTCTACACTAGGCGTTTAAATCGGTTTTAGGAGCTTAAAACCGATTTAACGCCAAAACCGTCCACACTAGGAGGCACCTTATATCGATTTTAATGGCTCTTTAAACCGGTTTCTGTACTCCTCTCGTTAGGGAGGAGTAACGCCAGTATCGGTATTAACATATCGGATTAGGGTTAGTGTGGACGCTGATCGACGGTATTGGCCTCCGGGAGCTATCCCACAGTGCACCACTGACCGCTCTGGACCGCAATCTGAACTCGGATGCAGTGGTCAGGTAAACAGGAAAAGCCCCGCGAACTTTTGAATATTTCCTGTTTGCCCAGCGTGGAGCTCCGATCAGCACGGGTGGCGATGCAGTCCGAAATCAAACTAAAAAAAGAGCTCCCGCATGGACCATGCGGATGTGATCGCTGTAAGGGCAGGCAAATCCGTTCTATCAGCGCTCCGTTACAGAAGATGAAATTCAGAATCCTTTTTTAAAAATCTCCAGACGCCATAGCAGGGACTCAGCGCACTGCAGCGTGACAAGTGTAACGGAAAGCCAAAGAATCAAATGGACGCTCATGGACTGGAGGACTGAAGCTATCCCACAGTTCCTGCAGCCTCTGAAAATTATTTGCATTCTTGGCTGAGCTCCAAATGCTTCTAGGGTCAAACACAGTGTCCGCGGGTCATGGCATAGCTTGGCAATCTACTCACCCACCCCCCACCCACCCCCAGAAGCGAAAGGTAAAACAATCCTCTGACTCTTTTACATGTCACCCTATCTTTACTGAATGCTGCAGATAGACGCGATAGTGCAGCAGTCAACACCAACATCCTTGCTTCCCCCCCCCGTCATGGGCGGCTGATGGTACAAAAAGATGGAAATCCATCCTCATCATCAGCATAAGCTGATCGTGCAAAATGATGGAAATCCATCCTCATGATCAGCTTCAGCTGATGGGACAAAAGGACTGGTAACCGTCCTCGTCATCAGCCTATTGGCCCTAATTTTTTCTGGTGGATGGATGGTGCAATATGGTAACCATCCTCATCATAGCAACAGGGGGCTGAGCTCCATCAGCCCCCACCCTTCATGTGTAAAGAAAAGATTCAGTTGCCCCTGGACTAGCAGTGGGATGCTGGGCTTCTCTCCTACACACTGCTTAATGTCCTGTCTGGACTATCATAGCAGCTGGAGGCTGCCTTCCACTCATTTCTCACTAACAAGTCAGTGTGTCTTATTCCTGCATTCTTTATTAATTCATCACACAAGTGGGGACAATGCTACAGTAGCCAAGAAAGGCTGGGAAGAACGGAATCAACAGGTGGGGTTGTTACAGGAGCACCCCTGTGAATAGCATACAGATAATTTCTGGGCTCTGACACAGAGCAGGTGGTTCTCTAGCACACTTGCCTATATTAGGCAGCACTGATTCTATTTTTAGATACCAAAAAGGCTGATCGGCCAGGGGCACTTATGACAGCAGCCAATGGTACAAAACGATGGAAGGTGCAATATGGCTAGCAACCACTCTTGGCTTTTGCACCCCTGGCTGATTGACCAGGGGCACTAGCAGCAAATGGTACAAAAGGACTGGTAGCCATGATCATCCTCAGTTCCAATTTATGGAAGGGTTTGGATGGTGCAATATGGCTAGTAACCATCTCTGCTGTCATGCAAAAGCAAAAGCATGCTTCTGTGTAGCGCTGCTGAATCGCCTCTGTGAGCGGCATCTAGTACACATACGGTGAGAGTCACAAACGGCAAAACAAGCTCCATGGTTGCCATGCTATGGCATCTGCCAGGGCAATCCAGGGAAAAAAGGCGTCTGCCGTTGCTTTCCCAGACGAAGGAGTGACTGACGACATTTACCCAGAACCACCCGCGACAATGATTTTTGCCCCATCAGGCACTGGGATCTCAACCCGGAAGTTCCAAGGGGCGGGGGAGGCTGCGGGAACTATGGGATAGCTAGGGAATAGCTACCCACAGTGCAACGCTCCAGAAATCGACCATGGACGCACACCACCGATTTAATGTGTTTAGTGTGGATTTTATAAAATCTGTTTTACAAAACCGGTTTATGCAAATTCGGAATAGTCCCGTAGTGTAGACGTACCCATAGACTTGCCTGCCTAGGTCCCTCTTAAAGGATGGTAGGGCTTTAGATAAAATAGACATGCATGTAGACTGTTGTTTTAAATTCCTTATTCTATAAAAGCTTTGTTCCTACTCCTAAAATAGACAAATTTTTTTGTACCAAAGCTAATTTTTCATTATATACCACTGGTCACAGATTACAGAAGAGAAGAATTGCAAATGCCTGAACTAGATACAACCTCAGGTTAAAAATGTTGATACACAGGGCCTGGTCTAGGAGTGGGATACATTTGAAATTCTACCTCAGGTAGTAAAGGTACAAAGCCTGACACCTGCGGGTTTGTGCTCAGAGACACCACAAAAGTACAGAGGTGCATATAGGCCTGTAAGCATGTCATATTTCATATATTCAGACAGTAAACATCCTGATAGCTCCGCTAACATACAGTATTCATACATTATTGCAGAACAGCTCCAAATCCATCACAGTATTAGTTTGGCTTCATTATGATGTATGTACCCTGAGTTGGAACCCTTTTTAGACAGTAGTTCTTATACCTGCCTAATTGCCTTTTTGTAAATCACAGTATCCCACCAATATTTTAAATACCAACAGAGCTGGGATTTTTAGATTCAGACAGTAAGGGAGTCATATAAAATCCATGAAAACCCCCATACCTCTGTGTATAAACCACTTTGCACATGCAGATACCCAATGTGTGGAAGCAATGCTTGTCTGCACATTTTGCATAACACCGTTGTTACCGGTTGCTTAGGCAATTTGCTATTCTAATTTGTAAAAAGTTAGATGTTTTTAACTCAGTAAAAGCCTTCTCTTCTCTCTGCTCATGTTTTGTTTAAAGGTTGCCAAAATACTTTGTCTTTAACCTTGTAAACAAAAAAAAATCTACTTGTAAAAATTTGGTATGTTAAATTTTCATCATAGGCAGATTACTGTTTGTTTTTACGGCCATGGTACAAATATTCCTGAAAAGAGTGTTTAGTTACGAAAAAACAGCTGTCCATTAACTAGTCAATTAACAAACTATCATTTCCTCTCCCACGCTTATGCAGAATTGTCATCTCTAAGCATTTCAAAAAAAATAATCATGAGTCAGGCTCCAAAATATCATGAGATTGACACAAAAATCATGAGATTTTTAGAAATAATAAATGTGGGGTTCTTTTTATTAGACTGTTTTTTTCAGCCTTTAGGGAGTCATGTTTTTATGCTTTTTTTCCTGCAACCACTCTTTCTTTTAAATAAAATGAGATTCTTAAATATCACTTAATTCCACAAGCTGGGACTTTTAATAAAAATATTAATATCAATAGTTTTGAGATTAAAATAATGAGTTGGCAACACCTGGTATGTTTGTAGTTGGCTGTTCACCCAGTCTGGCTTTTAACACTTTTGCTCTAATAAGTGAAGACAGCGTTCCCTTGGTTACAAACACACACCATATGTCAATGATGCAGATGACAACACTAATGAAAACAATATATAATTTAAATACTTTTCACTACTTAGATTTATAACACATCTAAATTTTATATTAGTCTTCATCCTTCTCCCCCTGAATTTACTGAAAGTTTTGTCAGGATTGTGCCCGTTTGAAAATATTTTGTCAATGAATTATAGCTAAATTGCGTGCCAAAAATTGGTATGCCAACTGATATTCCATGCCAAAAATGGTACATTAAAACTCAAGAGTCAGGAAACAAGGTTTAATGTGCAAACATCACTCTGTACCGAGGACTTTTTGTGCTACAAAACATAATGATGTTAGACCGAGAGCTCCCAAAAGGACTGTTATAGCCAGGGTGGGGCTGGAGATGAGCTCCCAACACCTGTAAAAGGCTGGCATCTGTGATCGCCTCTGACAGCCCAACTCCCCATTATTTACCTTCACATGGCAGAGGCCTTTTTATTAAAAGTGGGGATGTTAAAGGTGGGTATCTGGCACTTTTAAATTGCCAAATAGCTCAGTGCATTTAGAGCCCTTTAGTCTGGGTGGGCAGCCTATCTAGGAAAAGGAAAATTCTGATCGCAACCCCCCAAACCGTGGGTTAAATGAAGCCTGTTGTTATGCAGCGACAGGTCTATGTCAACATGGTGGGAAGAGATTGGGCATGTATTTAATCTAACCGGGGAAAGACCCTCTCACTGAGACGTCAACTAATACACTACAGCAGTGGTTCTCAGCAAGGGGCCCAGAGCCCCCTGCGGGCCATGAGCAGGGGGTTTTTTAGGGGAAGGAGGGGGCTGTCAAGCAGGGCCAGTATTAGATTGTCTGAGGCCCAGAGTAGAAAGCTGAAGTTCCACTGCATGGGGCTGAAGCCCGGGGCCCTGAACCCCACCACCCAGGGCTGAAGCTGAAGCCTGAGCAATGTAGCTTCGCAGGGACCCCAGGCAATTGCCCTGCTTGCTACCCCCTAATGCTGGCCCTGACTTTTATATGCCAGAAAACCAGTTGTTGTGGCACAGGTGGGCCGTGGAGTTTTTATAGCATGTTGTGGGGGAGGAGAGGGGAGGTTGAGAACCCCTGCACTACAGAGCTTATTGGTGCAAGGTGACTACGTCGGTGAAAGCAGTTTTCTTCTCTTTGTGGCAAGTTACCAAAGGGCAGTAGTAGATATGGGTATAAGGAGGGGTAAGACTGTCCTGTATGATTCTTCACCAGGAACTACAGCTTTCAACTCTGCTGGCTAGCAGCCACCTGCACAGGAAAAAGCCCCTCCCTTGCAAATTTTTGAATTTCCATTTCCTGTTTGGTCAGCATGGAGAGATCACCTGCACATGTCGACTCCATACTCCAAATGCGCTCCTGACAGAAGTACACAGGAGGTGGTGGATCTCCTGGGTCAATGAGGAGACGATGCTGTCGAGGCACAGCTGTAGAAATGTGGACATCTACAAGCAGATTTCTTGGGCCTGGTGGAGAAGGGTTACCAGAAGGACACACAGCAAGGAGCTGTGAAAGCCAAGGAGCTGCATCAGGCATGTCAGAAGGCAAGCAGTCGCTCTGGTACAATGCCTCAGACATGACACTTTTACAAGGAGCTGCATTGTATACTCTGCAGAGACCCCCACAATCACCCCAGAGGAGTGGGGTTAATATCTCAGACAAGTTGGAGTCATGGGCCACCTCGGGCAGCACTGGGAAGAGGAGGAGGAGAATGGGAGACAGACAAATGAGGGATCTACTGACCTGGAGAACCAGTCGCAGCACACCAGCCTGGGCAAGCATGTTACCAGGGAAGGAACCGCAGGTAAATATGTAGTTTGCATTAATATCATGGGGGCACATCTTCTCATTTGCTATTTTTTATTGAAATAACCAATGCAAGTATAGTAGCTAATGGCTTCTCATTGCCCGGCACAACTAGGCAGAGGGGAACCTGCAAAACAGATTGTTTATGTGCACCAGGATGTCCCATGCATTCCCTACATGAGGTCTCAAGGAAACTTTCCTGGAGGTAGTCTGCAATCCACTGCAGAAGATTTCTGGGGAGGGCTGCCTTATTCCTTCCACTGTGGAAGGACACTTTCCCACACCACTTCTGTATTAATTTGGCAGGCATCATTGCGGCACACAGCATACAAACCCAGTCCATAGCCAGACACATGCAGCAGATGTTCCCTTTCTGCCTCTGTTATCCTCAGGGAGTGAGATATCAGCTAAAATCTCCTGTGGGAAACAGTGCCTTTATTCAGTTCAATTGCCCGAACCACAAACACTAGTACCTGTGCCTCCCCCCACACACACTTGTGCCAGCTCACCTCTTCCCTGCCCCCGGGCCGTACTCACTATGGCTGGGACAACCAACCGGTTCAATGAATCCTTGGCAGAAATGAAAATGTACTGCTTTACGTTTGCATGGGTTCAGGGGAGTGATTTCAATGTAGCAAGTCTCCACTATAGCCTCTGTGTGTTGTATGTTTTGCAGCTGAAAATGTGGCCTTCGGCTCTCCCTCCACACCAGTGGAGAGTCGGAGCCAGACAAGGAGAAGAAGAAAGAGAATGCGCAATGACATGGTTGTAAAAATCATGCCTCTGGAACAGCAGAAACTGAGCAGAGGGCATGGAGGATCGCTTTCTCAGAAAAAATGGACATTAGCAACAGGAGAAAAGCTCAGGAGAATGAGCATGACACACAGCAGGAGATGTTGGTGATTTCTGAAGGACCAGACAGACATGCTGAGGTGTCTGGTTGACCTTCTGATGAAACACCCATCCAGAGCTGCATTCCAGCACCACTCTACTCCCCTCCTGCCCTCCCCCCGCCACATTCCACATAGTGACAGGGGCCGGTGTCCTATCACTTCCATGCCACGCTGGGGGAGAGTGCAGACAATCACAGCTGCAAAGGAAGGAAATTGCTATGTTCCACACGATGGCTCCTCTCACAGCTCTGGAAATACTGCAGGATAAGGCACATGGTGTTTGCAACACTCACCACAATAGTGCAGAGATGTGTGGGATCCATGCTTCTCTAGAGATGGTGGTGATGCGAGCTTGCTAGGCTTTTGAAAACAGGTTTGAAATATTATGGGATGCAGATGAAATCAGTGCAGGGAGAAGACTGTATCATGGGACATCCACGCCATGTTCCTGGTCACCCCTGCGAGAATGTTTTGCTCCCAGATGACATTGCAAACCCTTCCCAAAACACCCTGCAGTGAGTTGCACTGTGGGAAACCTACCCATAGTGCACTGTGCTCTGCACTGATGCAACTGCTGCAAGTGAGGACTCATTCCACTGACACAAGAAGCGTAGCGTGGCCATGCACACCCAACGTAATTACTGTGGTGGCTATAGGTTGACTTAAGTCAACTTAAGTGTGTAGTGTACACATGCCAATAGTCCTTTTGCCTGTAATATATGCTGTTTAAACTTGCCTGTTTAAACTGTTAAATATGGAAGCTGCTGTGCTCTAAAAATATTTAAATTGCTGTCTTTTTAGATCTTATCACTGCTGTCTAAAGGCCCTTCAAAAGGGTGTTCATTGTTTCTGTAAGCACTTCTTGCTGCTGGGACTTAAAGCTATATTCCATTTCCTTCTCAAATGTGTGCCCGTATGATGCTGAAGATTAAAAAGAATGCTTATTTCTGACTAATAAACAGGCTGCGTTTTCTGACAGACTATATTCACTAGAGCAATATCATAACATACTTCCTTTGATGTGTATGTTTCCCATGTTGTCAATTAGCTGAAGAGAAACTGTCACTCTTTCCAGCATCTTTATTTCCATGACCAGATATTGTCTGGTACATCATTTGTCAAAATGTCAGCTATGTAATTTTTTGTGTGTGTCTGAAAAGGTGTTCTTTCATTAGCTAGTATACATTTAAACCCAACGCCTTTGAAGTAATGTTGTTACGTTTTAGAAAACTTCTACAGTTGACATTGAGAAAAGACTTTGAGTACATGGATTTTTTTTATTATAATAGGGAATACTTTTTCTTTTAAAAAATAGTTAAACATTTCTTTGCTGTCCTCTTGCCCTCCAGCTTTGTTTTATATAAAATTCTCTTTTTCTGGGTTACAGAAATCAAAATATATTAAAGATTTTTATCTTACTGTGGGATGGCACTAAAAACTTTAATTGTGTTTGAAAGTTAAACCAAATATCCTCTGTTAGTCATTCGCCACTAAAAGCTCACATGTTATTTTATTTCAGAGATCATGTAACTGTGAAATTTCTACTGTACTGTATTGGCCAAGAACAAATAAAAATAACCTAGTCAACCATAGCTAGGATTCTGCTAGTCAAGGGATTAAGGGACTATGCTTTCTTAAGTATATTCTATTACTTTACAACAGCTTTTCTTTTATCTCTGAGATAGAATACTATCTCTGGTCCTTAATAAAAATAATGATAATTAATACTATAATATGTAATGTGTATATATAAAACTTTACATTTGTACAGTACATATAGCCTTCTCTGAGTATCCCCTATAAACGATTAAAAATAATCTCTATTTCTACCTCCTCTTACAATGTAGCCATACAAACAAACAAAAAAATGCTACAGCTATTTTATTCAACTTTTTTTTTTAATCTGGAATATCAAATTGTACAGTATGAAATATTGAAACAGTGTGCTTATTGAATTCCTTTCATCTGAAGTTTTGTATACACTTTACAGGCATTAGTCTGCCAATACTTCAGTAAGGTAGGCAAGTAATTGTACTATTCAGATTTTATGGGTAAGGAAACTGAAGTGCAAAGAGTGCAGTTTTCAAAAGCATTCAGCATCACCCTAACTCTGCTCCCAGCAAAGTTGCTTTTAAGAATCCAGTCTGTTTTGTTCAATGGCAGATACCAGCCTGTTGCAAAGCCAGGCATAGAGTGCAGCTTCCGTAAGGCAAGACCACCTTTCCCCTACTGCTGCAAGACATCCAGCAGGGGAAAAAAAAAAAACATGGAAGGTTTGCATGACCTTCCCAAGGAGGAAATTTCCCCTGCTCAATGCATTCAAAATGAAGTTCAGTCAGGGATAAGAATAAGATAGCATAAGGCTAATGACTTACAACACACAGGACCAGTCTACACTGCAGCACTACATCGGCACTGATGCAACTGTGCCACTGTAGCATGTGTGCTGAAGACGCGCTATGCCGACAGGAGTGGACAGCGCTGTCCCATTGGCATAATTACTCCACCTCAGCGAGAAGCGTAAGCTATGTTGGCAGGAAAGCATCTCCCACCGACATAGCGCTGGTATGGACAGCGCGAAAATTGCGTCGTTCGAGAGGCAGGAAGGGGGGGCTTTTTCACACCCTGAGTGATGTAAGTTAGAGCAACTTAAGCGGTAATGTGATCTGCCCACGGAGAGGCTCTCTGAATTTAAAGAACCCCTATTCATTTCCAGCATTCCCACTTCAATCAGCAAGAAATCCAAACATCAACAATAATAAGGGATGGAGTGCCAGGTAATTTGAGATTTAACTCCTCCCTCCATCTTCATCCTCATATAAAAGAAATGTTTTATTGAAATTTAAAAAAAGGACTCAGCTAGGAACCCTCTGTCTCCCCTTCAGTGTGACTGTAGCAATTACTGTCAGTGGGGGTTACGAAAGATAAGAGTTGGAGAACTCAGAATGTAGGAAGGTTTTGTATGTTACCTTCTGGCTGCAGAGCCATGTTTCCTTCTAACATTTTGCCATTGACAATAGTCTGACTTATGTCCTGGGACTTTTGTGCCCTGGATGGTAACAATTTTTTCTCAAGCTAAAGTCCACTCTGTTGAGAAAGAGGAACAAAATAATGTAGCCAACCCTATTGTCAATTAAAATTACCTTCTGACTTTGAAGGTCAAAGGGGTATTAGAATTTGAGGGAGGGGGAGAGACAGGAAAAGACTTTGTAGAAAATAACAGCAACTTTAAAAAAAATACTTGTGATCCTCATGGATCAAAATGGCTTTTGAAAATACTTTTTAATTTTTACATTTTATATATTTTTGTAATCTTTTCCTGAGAACAGTCAGTGCTATCACAAATGGTCAAGCGTGCTGTTTTGAGCCTTTACTCTGCAGCTACACAGATTGTTAACTTTGGTAGTTTACCCCCAAAAAGTTCCGTTATCCCTGAAAATACATTTTTTTGTAAACTCAGACTGATGCTTGGGAAGCTGTGAAGGTGAATATGAATATATAGTATTTTTGTATATATACCTTTCTCTGTAAATATAGATATCTACATTCTCCAATGAGTTAAACAGCCATATTCTTTCACCATATGCATAAAAATGTTTGTAACCAGATTGTTTCCCCCTTCTTTCTAGTTGCTGGAGTAAAGATTATATATGGATCATTTGTATGTATGGATCAACAGGGAAGTGAGATCTTCCCTTCAGTAATGAGCATGGGAGAAAAAAGCTAGATACAAACACTTTCATGCTGTGATGGAAGTGTATGGATGATTTAGCCCTTTACATACATATGTATATCCCATGAAGGCCACATTTGTAGTTTATAAATATATAGCAGAAGAAAACTATTTCCTTTGCTGAATATCTCCATCATAACTCATTTAAATCCACATATAGAGTGATATGAATCCACCCACAAGCCAAGCAGTCCAAGAGCTTTCGGTAAAGTAGGTTGGAATATATTGTCTGCAAAGGGTAATTCCTCCATACACTTTCACCACAATATAAAAATGGTTATATCTCTTATTTTTCTTCCTAGTTACAGAAGGAAAGAATTCACATATATGAGGCGCACACGCGCACACACACACACACACACAGATGCCATCCCTTTTGGTTGATATAATTTTTGTTTATTTATATTTACTCTGCGCCACGTACGTTGTAGTTAGTGAATATGTAATTCTAATAATTGAAATTAAAACAAAACCATAAGACTCAGTTAGTTATTACTGACTATTATATTATTACTGACTATATATATATTATTATAGACTATTCCAGTTGTATTCTTGTCTTGGAAGGACCTACTTAATCTCAGGGGTAGGAGGAACTACCCCTGTTTAACAGCAATGAATGACTCAATCACAAGTAAATTGCAGTGCAATGGTGAGAGGCAATAAATCAAATCCAAGTCTGTTTTGAGATTACAATGCCAGTTTTGATGGACAGTTCTCTCTTCAAGATACTCTGAAAGTATTTGGAAGTAACTCTATCTGATTCTGCTAGCAAGGGAAGTTTGAAAACATACTGGCTCATCTGGCTGGCCTTTATTTTTCTGAAAGTTACAGAGACATAGAAATGGCTAAAGAAATATGAAAAGCTTCAGCCTATTCAAATATCGATTAACATGCTTTAGCATAGGTTCCAGTAATGAAAATATTGACCTTAGGAAGAAGTTTAATCATTATATAGATGAGTGCATGCCAATTCTTGGGCAAAGTTAAGCTACATCTCAGTAAGGAAGGAAATAGGCAGCCTGAGTTTTCTTTTATGGTGGTTTTACATCAGTGTAATTTTATTGACTTTGGAAGAGACATTTCTGATTTATTCTGAGTTAAGAAAATCAACCACTAAAAATTAATACAAAATTTTCTCTGTGAAAATACTCATAGATTTTTTATTAAACCTATGAAAATCACATGTATTTCTACAGCTTAAAATTAGAGCCAGGAAAATTGATGAATTTGCTCTGCTGGGGTTTCTGTCAATATTTCTAATCAGTGTATGTTTGCTTCTTTATTAACTTTCTTAAATGTTATCTCAAGTTTTAGTTTCAATGAAATCAATATTTCAAATCAAAACCAATTAGAAACCACCATAGTTCCTTTGGGTGGTACTGAAGCCATGTGCTAATGTGCTTTACACATGATTTCTACTGAGAAACTACTTCTTGATTTTGCTAGCTGCAGAGACTAGAACAGTTTTTCTCCAGTGTGCAATCTGCAGATAAAGCAGAGGTGCAAATTCAAAGTGTCTGACAAAGCAGAGGGCAGTACTGTTAATGAAGATCTGGAAAGCAGAGAGCTATTATCAGATTGAGTAACTGAGTACTCAGGTGAGTATGGAGCTTCACTGGTAGCTAGAATCATACAATCATAGCACTGGGAGTGGCCACAAGGATCAGCTAGTCTAATCCCCTGCCAAGATACAGAGGGATTTGTTGTTTCTAAACCATCCAAGACAGATGGCTATCCAGACTCCTTTTGAAAATCTCCAGAGAAAGAGCCACCACAACCTCCCTAGCTTTAAGCCGATTCCCCGGAATCGGGCCCTGCGTCTAAGAGGGCCTCGCGCCTTAGGCAACTTTTTAATTTTTTGATTTATTTTTTATTCACCTGGCGGCCAGGGGTGGGGTGGGGGTGTCCACTCCAGGTCTTCGGTGGCATTTTGGCGGCGGGGGGTCCTTCGCTGCCAAAGTGCCGCCGAAGCCCGGACCGCCGCTGGGTATTTGAATCGGGCCCCACCATTCATAAAGCCGGCCCTGCTCCCTAGGCAGTCTGTTCCATTGTCCTACTGTTCTTACAGTTAGAAAGTTTGCCCTGCGATTTAATCTAAATCCGCTGTGCTGTAGTTTGAAACCATTGCCTTTTGTCCTGCCCTGTGCGGCAAGAGAGAACAATTTTTTCCATCTTTTTTATGGCAGTCTTTCAAGTATTTGGACTGCTATCATGCCCCCCTTAAGCGCCTCTTTTCCATACTAAACATACTCATCCTTCAGCCTTTGTTCATGTGGCTTTCATTCCATCCCTTTGATCATCTTTGTTCCTTGCTTCTGAATCCTTTCCAGTTTTGCTCCATCCTTTCTGTACATTGGTGACCAAAACTGGACACACTACTCCAGCTGAAGCCTAACCAGCACCAAATAGAGCGGTACTATCACCTCCCGTGATTTGTATGCTATACTTCACTTAACGCAACCTAAAATTGCATTTGCTTTTTTGCAACAGCATCACATTGTTGACTCATGTTGAGGCAGTGATCAACCACAACTCCCAGATCCTTCTCTGCAGTGCTGCTGCCAAGCCAGTTATCTCCTATTCTGTATTTGTGCATTTGTTTTTTTCTTCCCTAAGTGTAGCACCTTATTTTGTCTTTGTTGAATTTCATTTTGTTGGTGATAGCCAGGTTCTCCAATTTATCAAGATCGCTTTGAATTTTAGAGAATTCTATCCTCCACAGTGTTGCCAACTCGCCAAGAACACGGCAGAGCTCGTCTGATTAATTGGAAAGAATTCAATGACATTGATGCATGACCCCCTACTATCTTCAGCCTTGCTTGCCATAACCCCCGTGACAGCCTTCTTCTTTGTGAGAGCCCCAGTACCTTGATAGTGGCCCTTACTGACCCCACTTTCTCCAGACATTTCCTAATTGACACCTCTGTGACCCTGAATGTCTCCAAACTTATCAGTGACCCCCTACTGCCTCCAGCCTGGCTCTGTAAGACCCTGTGTGATCCACTGGCATGATACTCAGCCTCAATGCTCTTCCTCCAGACACTCCCTTATTGACCGGTCTGCGGCCAAATGTATTATTTATCAGTGATCACTGTGTGATCCTCACTACCCCACATGTTGCTCCCTGGGAAGTCGTGAGAACACACTGTCTTGATATTCAGACCCAGTGACACCTGCATGACCCCCCACTACATTCAGCTTTGCTCTCCATGACCCTGTGTGACCTCACTGACTTGATACTCATCCTTCTTTACCCCTCTTCCTCCAGATATAACCTTTCTCTAATTGACCCCATCTGTGACCCTGATTAAAGTATAATTAGTGCCCCTGCATGACACTCACTGCTTCCAGTGTTGCTCTGTCATCACAGTGCCATGATACTCAGACACAATGACCCTGCATGACCCCCCCAGTACATTTAGCCTTGCTCTCCATGACCCACGTAACCACACTGATATCAGACGTAGCCTCATTGCCCCCTGCATCACTCGGCAGCCTCCAGACATTACTCCAATTGCCTCAAAACTTATCAGTGGCCCCATTGCATGACCCCTTACTACCTCCAGCCATGCTAGGTGTGACCCCCCCACACTACTTGCTACTGGCCCTCTCTAGCCCTCCCAGCTTCATCCTTGAGCTACATGACCCCCCCCCACTGTCTTGCTAGGCAGCTTCTTTGACTCCTGCATGTCTCTGCTCCCCCTCCAGCGATTCCCTGACTCCTGTGACCCTGACTGCCTCCAAACTTATCATCACTGACCCCTGTGTGAGCCTCACACTCACTACTGTTGTGCTCCAGGACCTCATTTGACACCCCTCCACCCCCACCTTGATACTGAAGCCCATTGACTGATGCATGACAGCCCCCATGCCCGCTACCTTCAGCCTTGTGCTCCATAATTGTGTGTGTCGTTGTTGACTTGCTACTCAATCTCTTTGATCTCTCCACATAACTGTTCTTTCTCTAGAAACTCCCTTACTGATCCCATCAACCTATAACCATCTCAGCAGTGATCCTGACCGTGTCTTGCCCACCACAAGTGTTGCTTCCTGGGGGGACCCCCACCCCCAACGTCCTGGCCCTCACTGGCTGCATCTCTGCACGACACCCAATCAGTTTGCTTGCCACGACCCCACTGATTTGATACTCAGCCTCAGTTACCCCCTGCTAAGCCCCCCCCACCACACATGCACACATTGGGCAGTCTCCTACTGACCCCTTTGCTACCCAACTTCTCCCAAAGGTACCATCGTGACCACCCCTGCCTGACCCTCATGCAACCACAGTGCCATGATACTCAGCCTTATTGACACTCCCACTACATTCAGTCTCATGCTCCATGGCCCCATGTGCCCTTCCTCGACTCGATAGCCTCGTTGGTGCCTGAATGACCCCACTTTCTCCAGCCATTCCCTAAATGACCCCTCTGTGACCATGCCTGCTTCCAAACATATCAGTGACCCCCCGCCCACCAATGAACCCCCCGTACTTCCAGCCATGCTATCCATGACCTTGGGTGATCCCATACTTGCTACTGGCCATCATTAATGTTCCTCCGCCCCACCCCCAGCCTTGAGCTCCATGAGCTCCCCGTGTGAGCCTCACACCTGTTGCCCTCCGTGACACCCCCCCCCACCTTGCTAGGTGGCCTCATTGACTTCTGCATCTGCGCACTTCCGCCAGATACTACATTATTGACACCCCCCCACACACACATGCACCCTGACACCATTTGCCTCCAAATGGATCATCAGTGAACACTGTCACAAGTGTTGTCCTGCATGATCACACTGCTGTGATATGCAGGCCCATTCACCCCCCTGCATGGCCGCCCCTCTTTGCCTGACTCCCTCAACACTTACCATGAGTGACCACCCTCCCCTCCCCTCTCCGCAACTTTGTTTGACCCTCTCTGCCCTGGTATGGAGGCCCATTGACCCCTTGCGTGACCCTCAGCCGTGGTCTCCATGATCTTTGTGCCCCTCACTGACATGATAGTCTCAGTGTCCTCTGCATGACCCTACTTTTTCCAGACAGTTCCTAAATGATGCCCCACCCCTACCCCCATGTGATGCTGACTGCCACCAGACATAATCAGTGACTCCTGCGTGAGCCTCAACTGTTGCTCGCCATGCCCATATGTGAACACTCCTTCTGCCTTGATACTCAGGCCTACTGAACCTTGCATGCCCCCCCTTTTGCCAGAGCCCCTAATTGACTCCGTGATCCTGACTGCATCCATATTATCACCAGTGACACCTGTTTGATTTCCCCCTCCCAGCTCGTCAGGCTTGTGCTCCATGGCCCAGTCTTTAATACGTGCCCTCACTGAACCTTTCATGACCCCCCCCCCCACACACTATCCTCAGTCTTACTATCCTTGACCCCACTAATCTTTATTCTGTTGGCCACAGATTTCTCCTTGTATCCCTTTGCTTCCCATATCAATTTGCTACAATTTCTAACTTCAACTTTATAAGCGCTACTAGCACCTTCACTGCTCCTTCATTTTTAATTCTTCTTACACATTGTACAGGGACCTTGGGTTATGAATACCACTTGCCCACCAAAGTAAGACCCTTATGCAGCCATGCTGGATAAGCACTGTTTGATCAGTCACTAAGTTATATAGCTTGAGGCAGTAACTTGTCAGAGATTTGTATCATATTGCCATTATGCTAACGATTGCATCTGTTAAAATCATCAGCAAGTGAATAGCTGTATTTATATCTGGTGCCTTTGTGTAGCAACACTCAATCAGCTGTTTGTGAGTGGGATGCTCATATTTTGGATCTGTAAATAAAGGGTGATGACTCTCAAAAGGCTGTGATTGGCATTTTTCTTCCCCCTACATTACCACAGAGGAGTTTGTGGTACCAGTAGGAGTTCAAGAAGGGAAATAGGCACTTGAAACTTCCAGAATGGAAATGTCAATTAAGTAGTCACCATGCAAGCTTTTTATGGTTGTCTCTCTTTTTTTATTTTGAAGTGTCTGATGCCTTTTTTTATTTTGAAGTGTCTGATGCACCTTCACTGCTCCTTCATTTTTAATTCTTCTTACACATTGTACAGGGACCTTGGGTTATGAATACCACTTGCCCACCAAAGTAAGACCCTTATGCAGCATAAGAAGAACCTCCTCAATGTGTTTTCACTTGCAAGCAATAACAAAGAATAATACAAGTCAGGTGGGCATATCGTTCATCCAGCAATGGAAGCCTTTTCTTTCTTGTGTATTTACTAGTGTTATTTTGGGTTTAGTTTTACATTTGCCATGGGCCAGAGCACTACCACTTTTCTTGAGTGACATTTCCTCAGTCTAACAGATATTACTGTTAAGTTTTTCTTGATATTTAGCTCAAATATTCCTTTTGTCCCTGACAGCTGGGCAGAAAGACAAGATGCATGGAAAATGGTTTAAAGAGGTCACAACTTTATTACCTTCACTTATTGGAGAACTATTAGGCCATAAAGTGCACGTCATCCCCTCCACAACTGGTCCAATCCTATTGCTGGGACCTCCAACCTCACCCCTCCATTGGCATTACGGTTAAAGGATTGTGACAGACAGGATTCTCACTTCACTGTACCAGACATTAGGATCCCAGACCCAATCTCCACTTTTTAGGAAATGCCTTCCCCAATGTCCACAGCTGAGCCTGGTTTATCAGGGAACCGACATCCCCCACAACCCCTCCGGGAACCTGCAGTGGACACTCACTTGGGTTTGGGTCGGGGTGTGAGGGTGGCGGCTTAGACTGGAAGAACATGATTGATAGGTCTTTTCTCAGATGACCAGGGCCAATGGCTTACCTCAGTGCCACTTGTGCACGCACCTGCCACATGGAAGCCCTCACAAAGAGGAGCACTTTATCCCCCCCTTAATTACCCTGCTGACCAAGACGAAGTCTTAGAGTGCATCTTTATGGAGCTTAGGTGCTAGTCCAGGTGCCACTGAACCAGGCTTGTACAAAGAGAAACCATGAGTTAGGTCAATGATTCACCTGAAAGGTAGGCCACCCACCTTCAAATCCCTGCTCCAGATCAGGCAGAGTGGGGAATTCAACTGGTGTTCTAACACCATGTGCTAAAGGTTGTAAGGGAAGCGGGTGCTGCTACTTTCTCCCCCTACCCTGGCTGCTCTGCAGTGATGCCTTTAGCAACTAACTCCAGGAGACTCTGGTTCCCACGAGGCAATAAGCACCTAATTCCCTGAGGGGAGGGGCTTAGCTCACACCCCCCTTTCCTACTGTCAGGCTTAGGCTGGCCTTTGTGAATCTCATTTGTAGGTACCTAACTCTTCCCAGGCATTATATAGGGAGCCTGCACAGCTGATTCAGGGTTATGAATTCCACTACCTAGCAAGGCTCCTAAAAGTTAGACATTGCAATGATTAAGTCCCTTTTATGAATTTAGCCTTTAAAAAGACTCTCTCTCTCAATTCTTTAGTGCATTGTCTCTACTATTAATAATAATCTTTTTGTGAAATGTCTTTAATAATCAATGATTGCCTCTTTAATATGTATGCCTCACATTAATGAAATCTTCTAAAAGGTGCTCTTCTCTCTTTCCAATCCCCTCCACCACTGCCACAAACACTTTCTGTCCCTCTTTCTTCATGGCTCCTCATTGGGAGGGAGAACAGAAGAAAAAAAGATGGAGGTGCGCTTCTAAGATCTGCACAAACTAAGAGCCACCCATCTGAGTTGCCAAAATGCTCTGAGCTCTTTGAGTTTGGATTTCTAGTGCAGCTTTGAACGTGCCCGTGGGCTCTGCTAATTGCCTTTCACTTGGCTCTGTCCTGAGCTGGCAGAAACAAAGAAGCAATGGAGCTCAGCCAAATGCCATCCATGTATAGCATCAAAATGAAATGTTGCTCATAGACAGCCGTGAAGCTCTGAAACCCTCCCTCTCCCTTTTTATGTGAGGAATGAAACAGTTTAAAGTTACCAGCAAGGGGCTTAGCTGAATGTAGCAGTTCCCACCTTTCAGAACTATTATTCCAGGATCTCTGCTGAATCACTGCATCAAGTTGAAAACTACAGTATTGTCTCCACTAGTTAAAGTGGACACAGCAGCAGAAAGAGCAATATCCTATTTAACTGAATATTTGTAAAAGATGAACCAGATATCCAAAATTGGTTCAGACCATTATATAGAGAGAATATATGCTGCGTCCTCCAAACAGATGCAGAAGTGTCAGACCACGCACAGTCAATTTAGCTAAGCCTGGCTGAAAGGGTCCACACTAAATACATCTATCTGCAGGATACTACGTGAGCTCAGGATCTGCATTCAGATTAGGTCCCGCCCCCATGTATTGGGATATTTAAAGTGCATATTCTGGTTCGAGCTCAATTCAACTAAAAATTAAGTTACATCCAAAATAAATCAAAATTATTTATTTATACATTTTTATTTTCAATGCATAGTAACTTCATAACTTCAGTTCTTTTGCACATAGTAGGATAAATTACATGAAAAGGTGTACTGTATTGTATAAAACACAATGCATATAGAAATTTAAAAATGGCAAGGTAAAGAACATTTTCATAGTGTCATATTATATTTCACTGGCTTTTTTCTCCACCTCAATAATTTGAAAAAAATAAGCTCTCTTTATTACTCAGCAAAAGATCTCAGAGAAATCTTAACATATGTTTTCATTAATATGACATGTATGTTTCAAAATGGGCTCCTACCCATGTGTGCAAGCTAAACAAACATCCCTACTAATCATGTCAGAATTAAGTGGCACAGGCAAAATTACATGTCTTAGTGCAGTAGTATGCACAATAGACCTTTTTTATTTCTTTGTTTTTTCGCTATTAGTATAGCTGAACAAAATACAACAGCTGATGAAAATATGCCTCTAGAGATGCTTTAAAACTGCCTGTTGTCCACAGATGGTTAATTGCTTGTTGTCCATATAAGTTGTGTAAATTTTTCAATGCTGAATATTTTCTCGGTAAAATCAATTTGTAGCACCTGCAAGTAGAGAAGAGGCCAAAGAAAGAAAATCGGTATGAGTCTATTATAAAAAATCACAATGGAGGGGAGAGCAGCCCAGTCATTCTTAGGGATTTGGGGCTAGATCCACAAAGGGATGTAAGTGACCAAATTGCCACTTTAGGCACCAAAATCTAAATTTTAGTTCTTCAAAAAAAAACCCTTCAGCTGCCACTTAAGTCTGAAGTCCTCATGCACCTAGATTTCCACTGGTAAACTCCCCTCAGTGCCTACAATTTCATTAGTAAAGTGTCTTAGATATTTAAAAATCTGTCAGTGAGTATATGATGCCTTACTCTAGATGCCTGGCTCTCAGCTCATGTCTAAGTCCCAGCTCATGTCTAAGTCTTAAACTAAGCATTTTCCTGCCTAACTCGTTTGCACCTTGGTCTCTAAAGTCTCACCTGAGTGCCTCATTCTCATACTTTCTCAATCCCAGTGACTCTTTATTATACACAGTGGAATAACTTCAACGGGAGAGATTGGGAGAAACCCATCCCAGAATACCCCTGGGCCAATAGTTGGGGCACTCACCTGGTGGGGGTGAAGATCCAAAATTCAATTCCTTTGTCTATATAAACTTGAGTCTCTCTCAGCTGAGGTAAGTGCCCAACCACTGGCTAAAAGTACAGGGGGGCACCTCCTCCTTTTTGGTGAGAAATGGCTAAGATAGCTAATTCTAGGAGAGAGTTCAGATCTGAGAATCCAAAGCAGAGGGCAGCACTTCCCCCTCCCCCCAAAAAGGGAGGTAGGTATTTTAAGTTTAGGTTGGCGGGAACCTAATTGCTCACCCTTCTCCTCAGCGTTTCCTACGGGCTAGCTTAGGTGGCTCTACATTCAATTTGCTGGCTTTTGTAGATTCCGTTCTTCAGCACCTAACTCTCCCCATGCATTGTATAAGGAGCATGGATACCTAACTTGGGGCTATAGAGTCCACTAGACTGCAGGGTGCCTAAATGTCAGGCATTGCAACATTGAGTCTCAGTCCCCTTTGTGGAACTAGTCCTTGGTCTATTGACATGTGTTTTCACTCAGGGCTGCACAGAAGTTATGCTCATTTGGAGTTCATTGCAGGACCTTGGTCTAAAAGACATGACGATATGTTGTGTAAAATGCTTATAATGGAAGAACCTAGGAAAGGATACAGCTTCCTAATGAACCAAAAAGACTAAGTTTTCAAAAGCATTTTTTTGTTTTAAAGTTTACATACTTCAAAATTAGACAGGATAACTAATCATTTAAACAGATTTCCCATTGAATTGTCAGCATTAGTTATAAGGTGAGTGAGGTAATATCTTTTACTGCCGCAACCTCTATTGGTGAAAGAGACAAGCTTTCAAGTTATACAGAGCCAGAGCTCTTCTCTTGACCTGAAGAAGAGCCCTTTGTTGCTTGAAAGCCTGTCTTTTCTACCAACAGCAGTTGTTCCAAGATCTTACCTGACTCCCCTTCTCTCTCTAATATCCTGGAACCAATACAGCTACAACAACATTGCAAACAATATTAGTTATGGCTTAATATTCAGTTTTAGATGGAAAACTAGGTATGCAATAGCAGTCTAACTGACTTTTCATTTTTAAGTAATAAGCAGTTTGGAAGATCAGTTAGGTTCAGAAGTTGTCTCTCTTTCTCCTTAAGGTATTTTAATTAGAAAATTTATACATTTAGCGCACCACTGTATTCCAGGCTCCTGTACCACTGGCTATATTTAATAACACAGCAAGTAAAAACACCCCTTTTTGAAAAAGGTTGCCCTACTTGTGTGAAATTCTATTGTGTCTTACAAGGTTAAAGTTATGCAAGAGTGACAGCAGAAATGGGACAAGGAAAGGATAGTCATCCAAGTTCAAAGGTAGGTAGATGATCAAAGATTAAATACAAGAAAAGAAATGATTCTATTCAAGTTGAAGATAGGACACTGTAACCTAAATAAATGCTTAGCTTTAATTAAAACTCTTGGAAACTGCCTCTGCGCTATGGTAAGTTCTCAAAGTCATGAGAACTTTATTTATTGCTTGAAATGTTATATGGGAAGAGAGTGAGAGAGATTAGGTTATCCCTAAAGGATAGGATATCTCTATTTTCATTTGAAAATGTCTCTAGTTATAAGAAAGTAGAGAGCAGGAAAGATTAGATCCATTTTAAATGACTGTGTATAGGAGGTGGCATGAAAATATTTCGTTTTCTAAAGGTAGTTCAAGAGATGGAAAGGGTAGAACCCTTAAAAGCATTTTCTCATGACTGATAGCAGCATAGGATGAACAGAAGGCGGCAAAGGCTGTCAGTGAAAATGAGAAAAGAAGGAGCTGAAAGAGAGCTTAGCTCAGTTGAGAGAGGTATTAGATTAAAGGAATCAAATGAAAACTTGTAGAGGAAGCAAGCGCGGCCTGGTATAAATAAACAACAAAACATTCTGCCTAGCAGTCACTGCATAGAAAACGGGTTGGTGAATACTAGACCTAAACAAATGAATCTAAGGGTAATGAAATGGAATTCTACTTTCTTTTAATTGATCTCTAATATGAGGAAAAGTATTTTTAAAAGGAAAAACAAATAGCTTGGATTTATTTTGTCCCTACTTAAGGAAAACCCTTAAGCATGTGTTCAAAATTAAACCCATGCTTAAAAAAAAAAATCAAAGTGCTTTCCTGAATCAGGGCCTTAAATCAAAGATGTCATTTGAACACAAATAAATCCAGATAGTGGGTAGTTACCAACCCTGAATGTGTGTTTTAATATCTGAGCCTCTATAGGAGCTGGAAGGGGGAGTAGATGGGAGCAGAGTGGCAGGAGCCAGAAAGGAGGTGAGACAGACTGAGAAGAGAGGCAGGAACAGTAGGTGGGGATGCAGGGAATCAGGAACCAGGATGGGGAAGTCCATAGGAGGAGATGGAGATAACAGTCCAGAGTTGGGGTGAATAGAAGTAGAGAGACTATGGGCACAGAGGCAGACGACTTTATAACCACTAAAACACACTCCTCTACAGAACCTGGAATTGAACCCAGGATTCTTGAGTCCCTACGTTTCTTTGCTATCAGCAAATAGCTGTGAAATCCATTGGCAAAGCATACATATCACTCCCTCCTTAGTGACTGGTTGACAAAAGAGGACAAGAGCCCATTACTGCTACAATTACTCCGTGAGCTCCAATAATCTGTTGATCAAAAGGTCCAAGCCCTGCTGATGATCCAAATTATAGGCCATTTGGTTCCACATCATGGATTTTCTGTTTTTCCAATTTGCTTGCTTGCTTGCTTGAAATTAGTAAATTATATCCAAAGAACCATGTTAACCTTTTCTTTATATAATATCACCCCAAAACCTTAAGGTTGCAAAGTCCAGCACAAAAAGTTAGAGAATGCCAAAATTAAGACAGCCTTAATTCAGCCCACTTATACACCTGCATTATGATATAGTTTGACTACATGATCACACAGGACTCTGCCTCATTCATTGCACAAGATGCACGGTGCTATCTGTACAGCGAGTGAGGCGATGGTCTGTAGACTCGCTGCCTCATTTGTTGCAGAATTGCAGAAGTTTGAAGGCGTTTAGGCAGGAGACTGCAGGAAGGGAAAGGATGGTTCCATGGTTAAGGTAGCTAAATGTCATACTGGAAAACTCGATTCCATCCCTTTCTCACGTGCTGAATTCCTGTGTGATGCTGGTCATCACCTAAACAAACATTTTCAGCGAGCCACTAAATGTGTATTCCTCCATTTTTTGTGTGAGATACCTGGAGCCAGATTTGAAAAAGAGCTGAGCTCTCACAACTGCAACTCCCATCCTGAGGAATTGGAGTCTATCCCTCTCTGCCACCAAATGTGTGTGTGATGCTGGGCCCTCAAATACCCTGGTGACAGCACCACAGAAATGCCATGAGGAAATAAATAATCTTGCATTCAGTTCAGAGTTTGGGTGGTGTGCATTAAATAGGCCTGAGGGCACACATTGAATATGGAGGATTAAAGAGAAATATTGAATAACTAACCATTCAGTGAATGAGGCATGGGTCCTGTAGAAAACCAGTATGTGATTCTGTAATTAAAGGCTGTATCATAATGCAAATAAAAATAGGGCCAAATTAAGGTTGTGGAATCAGCCTTAATTCTGGCATTTCTGTTAACTTTCTTTTAATGTAGTTTTTTTGAGATGTAATTCATTATGTAAGCCTTGACGCTATGCTTAGGAGTGTGCAAAATGAAAACCGACAGTCCCTGCCTGGAAGAGCTTATTTGCATTGCCTAGGCATAACGGTGAGGTTTAACAATGCAGTTTCAATCTAAAATTAGTATCGTTATTGCTTGGGTTTATATCCATCACTTTACATTATTGGAACATACATTAAGATGCATAAATTGAGAATATGCAGAAATGTATAGACTAAAAAGAAAGGGTTTATTATAACAGTACTTGGGAACATATTGTAACCAAAACTTTAAATTTTTCACCTACCTGATTTCCTTGGTTACTGGTGAAGTTAGTAATCGTATGTGTCTGTCCATCATAAATGACAGTAACATTTGTAATCGATTGGTTTCCTATTCCCCAGATGTTCATATAGCCAAATTTCAATGGATTTGTGTTAGTTAGGAAGTTGTTATACACCACACTCATATTAACGGTACTCTGAAAAAATTGACAAAAATAGAGGAGAATAATCAAATGTAGTAATATCAAAACAGTAACACATATCATCTTCCAAATAGAGTAATGTACAGCAATTTAATCCAAGCATCTGGGGACTATGGGCAAAATTCACACCTTCTGCAATTTCATTGCAAATAGAATAGGATCTACTAATTTCATTTCTGATTTGGCCTTCAGGTACTCTGTAGCACAAACCTTTATTTAAGCTGCAGAAACAGGAGCTGACAGATATGTTCACAATCCCATAATTAATTCCTAATGCTTATTTCTTCTTATTTTCTTGGCTAATGGCAGAATTCAAAAAGGAATTGAGCATCTCGGCCATAAGAGTCATCTCCATTCCATCCTCTTCTCACTCTTCTTTCCTTACCATATGGATAATTTTTCACTAGTTGCTTTAATAAAGTGGAAGGTTGCCATCAAGTCTTCCTTTATTCACTGGTTTTATGAAGTGTGCTCATCACATGTAAAACATTTTTTGTAACTGGGTGATAAAAATACCTTATAGGAGAGGCAGGCTTTTTATTTCATTGTTCCAGGCATATAACAAAAGTATTGTTTCTGCTGCAGTTTGCAAAAACTTCACATTCAACATATTACTGTTGTTTTCATGACCCCAAGGAAGTTTAAGACAGGAGACAAGCATGGTATCATCCTTGGCAATTCTCCTTCTCCTTTACCTGACTTTGATAGCTTTATTCTCAAGTGGCTGAATTTCAAGACCAGGAGATACTGTGCAAGTTCCTCATTGGCATCACTCCGAGTCTCATAAGGCAACTAAAGCAGAAGTCTGAGTGAGGGCTAGGGAGCATTTATCCTATCACACCTCAGCGTCATTGTGTTTGAACAAAAAGGAACATAAAATATTTGTTTCCTAACAGGACAGTTCCTCCCAAGACAGAGCTGCTCTTTCTGAATGTTCTAATCCAAACTTCCCAACACAGATCACAAGATAATTGTTGTATTCAAGTCACCACAGCCAGGCAAAATTCACCACAGGTTACTTAAGAAACTAACTGAAGCAAGCTTGGAACCTTTAGCCAATATCTCTGAGAACTCATGGAGGATGGGTGAGGTCCCAGAGGACAGGAGAAGGAAAAATGTAGTATTTATCTTTTAAAAGGGGAACAAGGAGGACCTGGAGAATTATAGACCAGTCAGCCTAACTTCAATACCTGTCAAGAACAAATCATGCCAAACCAACCCAATTTCATTTTTTGATGGAATTACTAGTCTCGTGGATGGAGAGAAGCAGTAGAAGTAATACAGCTTGATTTTAATAAGGCTTTTGACACAGTCCCCCATTACAGTCTCTCAAGCAAGCTAGGTAAATGCGGTCTAGCTGAAACACTATGTGAGTGCAAAACTTGCTGAAAGAGTAGTCATATTCAGCGTGACGTAGTTGCAAAAGCCTAAGTCATCAATGGTTTGCTGTTGAACTGGGAGGATGCATCTAGTGGGGTCCTACATGGGACCAGCACTATTCAACATTTTCATTAATGACTTAGATAAATGTAGTGGAGAGTATGCTTATAAAATCTGCAGATGGCACCAAGCTTAGAGGGGTTGAAAGTATTTTTGATGACATGGTTAGGATTCAAGGCGAGTTTAACAAATTGGATAGTGGGTCTGAATTAAACAGGATGAAATTCAATGAAGACAAGTGCAAAGTACTCTATTTAGGAAGGGGAAAAAATCAGACTCACAAATATAAAATGGGGAATAACTAGCTAGGCAGTAGTACTGCTGAAAACGATCTGGGGGTAACAGTGGATCACAAGATGAATATGAACCAACAGTGTGACGTAGTTGCAAAAAGCATAAATCATTCTGTGGCGTATGAACAGAAGGTGACTGTGCTGCTCTAATTGGCACTAGTGAGGCCTCAGCTGTGTACAGTTTCTGGGTGCCACATTTTAAGATGTGGACAAACTGGAGGGAGTCCAGAGGAGAGCAACAAAAATGATAAAAGGTTTAGAAAAGCTGAACTATGAGGAAAGGTTAAAAAAAACCTGGGCTTATTTAATCTTAAGAAAAGATGATGGAGGGGAAGCCTGATAACAGTCTACAAATATGTTAAAGGCTGTTATAAAGAGGACAGTGATAAGTATTCTCCATGCCCACTGAAAGCAGTACAAAAAGTAATGAGCTTAATCTGCAGCAAGAGAGAGGTTGGGTAAATATTAGGAAAACAATTCTAATACAAGTACTGAAATAGGCTTCCATAGGAGGCTGTGGAATCCGCATTTGTGGAGGTTTTTAAGAACAGGTTAGACAAACACCTGTCAGGGATGGCTTAGGTAAATTTGGTCCTGCCTCAGCATGGGAGGCCGGACTGGATGACCTCTCGTCCCTTCCAGCCCTACATTTCTATGATATAATTAACATGCAGGAATGTTGCAATGAGTGGTACGAATATAATGGGACACAGTTGAATGGGGAAAAAAGAATGATTGTAGATATAATTTTAAACAACACTATTGAGTCTTGAAAAATTTTCATTGGGAGGTAAAAAAAGAACTTAAAATGACAAATGATCTATAAATACATACCTGGTTTGCGGCAAATGTTGCTAAGAAATAATTACCATTTTCATACGTGTCTATAAAAGAAGAAAAAAATCAGTAGAATTTCCCAAATTTTTCTTTGCTGTTTTCAGTTTAAACATTACAATCAAATGATCACATAACACCTGTTGCTTTTCTCATATTTCTATAAATAACATATTTCATTAGTGTTATGCAATTAGTGTACAAATTTGTTCCAAGTTTGAACTATAGTATTTCAGCTGACAGATCTAGAATTCTGCACAAATTTTCAAAAGAAACTTGTTTGTAGATTTTTAAATAAGGAAATAATTACAACTAACTGCCCTTAGGGATATTTGGCAATTAATTATTTCAAATTAAATTAGAGGATCCTCATGGTCCACTACGTAAAAGTCATGTACAAATACAGGAAATATCTGAGCGATGGGTGGATACCTCCTTGCACTCACCTGCCTTAGGCATCTGTGCAGGGCTGGGTACAAACTAGCCCTAGGTTTATAAACCAAATCTAAGCAACAAACTCCTGGCCCTGCACACCCATCTGTGAACAGTTGGTATCTGGGTAATGCCCAGAAAGGACTGTGGCTGGAGCACACTGTGTTCTCGGACCATTTGTGGGCAGCAAATACCCTGGAAACTGTTCCAACTGGTGCATGTTAGGAACAGCCAAGAAACACCCTCTGGAAGGAGGGAGCAGAAAGCCACCTGTACTCCCACCTTCAGACACCTCTGAGGAGATGGCCCCTAATATTTCAAACATCTTAATTTAAAAATTTTTAACTGTTTAAATCAGTTTGGTCCTGATCCTGTTTCACCTGTATGCTGTCACTTGCAGGAGTGGAGCCCGTCTTTGATCTTATACCAAAAGTGATCACACTTACCAATGCTTACTCCATCATCCCAGTAAAGCTGACCTTGAGCGACCTCGTTATCATCCAAAGCAACAGTAAGTCCCATAAAGTTTTGTCGGCTACAAAAATAAAAAGGAAGCCAGAAAGCACATTCATTTTCCTCCTTTCATTGCAGTCACAGCTGTACAGATTGTGACAACTGGAAGTTGACTTCTGGATTCCCTGACACACACTCACAGATATATGCTCGATTCTCAGTGTCAATATACTTTTCCATTACATCATCAGACTGAGCAGGCATTGTGTACTTAAAAAGAAGTAGCAATATGATTCTTATTTAGGACTAATTCTTATCAACTCCTGTTCATCTGAGTAATCTTATACACGTGAGTAAAGCCAGTGGGTTACTCATGAATATCAACATTATTCACTCAAGAGATGCAGGATCATTGCCATAATTTCCAAACTCAGAATTATGGGGAAAAACAATAAAGAAAAACCAAAGTGGGAGCTCATGCAGCCTTTGTTCTGCATGCACAACTCCCTTACACATCGGTGGGGTTTACATGGTTGGAAGCAGGGAGTGCTAGGTGTGTCCTTTAAAAAGAAAAAGATGCCGTAAAATAAGGAAACAAACAAATATGTTTTTCTTACTGTATTATTGCTAATAAGGGTCCTACAGAGGATACAAATCTCATTCATTTCACTGAGGTCTCAAAAGCTGAGTAAATAAACCTCACTCACTTTCCAAGCTACAAATTAACAGATCAGTTCTAATTTCCATGTAGACAATTAGCATTGCTTTTCAAAAATTACTGTAAAATTGTTTTAAAGGAAACACTCCAATTTACTTCATTTACCTTTGATTGGTATTAAGACCGGGTTCTTGCCAGGGGATGATGTAACCGCCCCGGATATGAAGATTGATATGCTCAAGAGGTGCTGGCAATGTCTGGAATTGTCCCCTTACTTCAAGATATTTTCCCTAGAAGGGAAGATTTTTTTTTGAGTAGGAAGGCATAAAAAATGTGTTGAATGCAATTTTGCTTACAAAGGTACAATACATCTTTCCTCTGCCTGAGAAGTCAAGTAGTGATGCACATACACATAATTTTACACAATTAACTCACAGAAACATTAACTGAAATCCATAAATATGGCCATTTCCAAATCCATCTGTGATGCAATATTAATAAACTGTGCTATAGCATTAAGTAAATATTTGGTTCATGTGCTACATCATAAGGAGCGCTATACTTTGGCTACAAGTTGGTTTTGCTTTCTTTGGTTTTTTTGTTTGTTTTTTTAACTTTTCTGGTGCTTTAACTGCAAAATATTCACACTTCAGGGATGACAATTCAGCCACAGGACAAAGAGGAGGTACGCTTTGTGTCAGATATACCAGGTGCATGAGCTAGCTGTTATCATGCAATGTGCTCATTGTATCAATTAGGCAAAGTAATGAAGAAACTCAAAATAAAATGATTTGTTAACCAGGGAAAACCAGACAGTCACTCCGAAACACCTCTGCTTCTCTGTATACTGGCATTTCCATATATTCAGCAGTTCCATTTTAAAATGGTGACAGCAGAACTGGTTGCATGCCAAAACAAAACTTTACTTGATGAATCAAAGTTTTCTTTTAAAAATGGCAACTATTGACAAATAATATTGGATCAGTCCTATCTGATCACAATTCTTTGACCCTTTCCTAAGTTTTGGGTGCTCAATTAGAGTTTAGTATATTTTAAAAATAACTGGAATATAATATTAGAGCCTGACCATGCAAGCTGCTGAGTGCATTCTTGAGAGGCATTGATGACAATGGGAATTAAAGGTGCACAGTATCTCTAAGGAAGTGCTCAGCACCTTCTAGGATACAATTCTTTAAAAAGGTCTATTGTACTGAGAACACTCTTAAGTTGCTTACCGTGTAATAATCATACCAGCGTGCATTGGGTATATAAGCATTCACTTCTGTAGCTCCCTGAAATGTGAAAGCACACTTATAAAGAAGAATTCAAACTTAAATCAATGTTTATATACACTTCCTTTTAAATGTTCATTCCATAAAGAACATAAATATTGAAATGCTTACTTCAGTCAATACAGGGCTAATCAGCAGTGCTGGGCCCCACAAAAACTGTTTGTATACATCCCACGTATGTTTGTCTTCTACAAACCTAAAAGAATGAAAACATTGTCAATCATGGCTTAATCTTTTCAGTCTTATTTTTAATTCTGGGCACACACTCAGGTTAATGCCGCCAATCAATTCCACTTGCCAGGAGGCCCCCCTACAGAAGTGAAACACCATTTTTCTATGTGGTTAAGGTTACTGACGTGCCATTGAAAGAGCACCATTAGCTGGATACGCTCCCTTTTTCAGCTCATGCCACCTAGATTGCACTTCCCTACAGGAAGGGACAGATTGCCTGCTTTTGTATCCCCGATCAGTCAGAGGTGGGGAAGGGCCAGTCAGAACAGAGAAGGACAAAGGACTATGGAAAGGGTCATAGTCTCATATAGGTCATAGGGAAAAAGCATATGTGAGGTTTATGACTGGGCAAAGACTGAACTCCTGCTTCATGACAATTCAGTTATTCTGTATCAATGTTTCTGTCCAACACTTAATACTTACTCGAAAAGCAGAGGACGTGTTACAATGCTACCAAGAACATGGGCTTCATGCATTAAAGTGTAGAGATAAGGTAACAGTGTGTATCTTGTATTGAGTATATCTCTGGAAATATTTTGAAACTTTTCATCAAAGGAAACAGGATCTTGCCTCTAAAAATAAAGATAAAACAGGGTTACTATTTGTATTGTAAAATCTCTCTTGTCACCACCTTTCTGCTAATGGGAAATGCATGTGGGCATCCAATAGAAGAATTTGGCTTTATTGACTAAAGTTCAAACAAAGAGTTTTAGGCAATTAGAAACCGGCACATTTAGAGAACTCCAATAAACTGAAAGTAAAGCATGCATTTTTGTGGGTCCAAATCAAGTCCAAATAAAGCTGGTTGTAGCTGAAGTCTGCTCTGCTGACTTCCTGGGAAGTGAAGTCCGCTCCCTTCCACACAGCCAAACGCCAGGCATGATACTGTGGTAATGGACACTGTAATTTAGGTTCTGATCCAAGCCCCAATGAAGTCAATGGGATTGTTTCCATTGATTTCCATGGATGCTCCATCAGGACCTAGTTTAGGGTTCTCGTTATTATGGAGCACTACCTTGGGAAGGAACTGCAGCTAATGCTATTGGAATTGACTAATCTCAGTGGCATATAATTTACAAAGAACCGTCAACTCACCTGAGTTCCTATCACATTATGATTTCTAGAATAGGTGTAAAATGATCCAAGCTGCATCCACCGGACACACATTTCATATGTTGTATCATTGAAGAAGCCACAGATATCTGCTCCAATCTAAAAGCATTTAAAAGGTAATTAGATCTGAATAATGTAGATTACTAGAATGGTATAAAAACCTTTAGAACAGGAATTTAAACTAATAACTTAACTTACATAGGAAATTCCAAAGAGGCCAAACTCCATTATACCTGCCAAAAAATCCAAAATATAAATAAGACAAACTTTTCAGTTACATCTTTCTCTGTCAGGCCAAATGAGGAGGGATTCTTAGCAGGGGAAGTGGGCCCATTGTAGTGGGATTCACTACAGACAAGGATACTGCCTTGGTCCCACTTTCCCATGATACAAAACTGTAAAATAGCACCATTCCACTTTCTTGCTGTGATATCATCCAAACTTACACAATCACTGAGAGTTGCTTTTCCTGGTAGTTTGCATGACAACCTAACATAAACCTCAGCCTAAGTCCTTATTGCTTGAATGGTTCTAGGGTTTTCCCTATAGGTCTTATCCCTCTTTGCTTCTAGATCCATACACCTGAGAAAGCTCCATAGATTGGAGTTTACACTCCTACACTGAAGCTAATCAGACACTTAATACAACCTTACAGTGATTCAGCAAAAATACCGTTGCCTCTTTATGCATGGTTCAATCACCCAGTGTCTGGATGACTCAATTAAAAGAGTTCTGCATCCCCATTCAAGCTCCAAGGATTTGTCCCTCTCTTATTGAAACCCTCTCATCTCCCAGTACAAAACCACCTAGCAATTTTCCCATGGCAGTTAGCATCTGGAGACTAGCCAGTGTTCCACTGATTACGTAGTGGTTTTCCAAATGTTGATTTTGTACTATACGGCATTGAACCGTGTGCTGTATGTCACAGGAAATGTGATTTCCTGTAGATCTGTGGTAAGCTCATGCAGTTGATCTTAATTAATCACCTCTCTGAATGCCCTGTGATCTTTTGGTCCTGCTAATTTGGAGATTCTTGATATTTCACCTCCTTACATTGTACCTTCATTAGTGTGTTTTTAAATACGTGTAGCATTAACTGAACAGCCTGTCTTAGTCTATCTGACAAAGAGATGTCTAATTCTGTTTAAAACAATAGCTCAGGTTGGATACAACTTAACATGTTTAAAGGTTGCTCCGGTTATTCATCAGTGAGGAGAGATGTTCTACACTGGGCAATCCTAAGAAGTTCATTCAGGCTTCAGGGCTACTCCCTCTACTGAAAAGAGTGATAACATCAGAAATAGCTCTAAAAACAACATTAACTCCTAGTGCCGCCATTGTGCTTCAGCAGACTTTTTTCCTTTGTGATGGTTTAAAGCGTGAGGGCATTAAAAGAAGTTACTCCTCCTACCAATAATAGATTTTTCAAGCTGGTCCCATCTTGCATAGTTATCACCAAGCCAGTGACCTGCCCATTGTCCGCTAGAGGGATATGTTGATCGGGTGATAACAATTCCACGTTCCCCTGTGGCATTGCGTACAGCACTAATATCAAAAATACAAACATAAGCACATTAGATGTGGCAACCATAGAAAAAAATCCCTTCTAGAAAATACCTAATTAGGAGACATCAAATGGAGAGACCACATTTCTATGGAAAATGTAGGTTCTTAGCTTCTGAGGCCTTGATCTATAACCATGTATGCACATGTTTAACTTTACTGCAAATGGAGTTAAGAAGAATTAGTCACATGAGAAAAGTTACTTATGTGCATAAATGTTTAGAGGATGAGGACCTAAATCAGAACTACTTGCCAGTGGGGAGAAAGTTGAGACTGTTGCCTTTGCAGTCAGCATCAGAGTTCTCCAGAACTCTGTGTGAAGTGCTCAGCCCTTCTCAGGATGAAGCACTGGGAGCACAAGGATACAGACTGTCCTGGGACTGAGTGCAAAAAGGGGCAGAATTTCTTGCACTCCCACATCTTGCCCATTCTGGCCCTTAATAGTTTTCACACTAGATTAATATTTTATAAATGTTATATTGTTGTTATATTATGTACTACACAATGAAATGATAACAGTGCTAATCGCTTGCACTTCTGTAGTATTTTTTTCATCTGAGGTTCTCAAAGAGCTTTGCAAGTTAGAGTTATACAAACTTCTAATTCTCTCTTCCAAGAACACAAACAGGGGAGGCAAATTAATTATTACAGATCTGCTATATCATTGACCTGCAAAAAGAAACTCAATGGTCACTCTTTACCCTGGAAAAGCAAGTTGTATATGCTGGGAGCACATTTCAGATGTCCAAGGTAGCGGTACTAGAAAATGGCAACCAGCTTTTTGGACCTGATCCAAAGCCCACTGACGTCCACAAACTATTAATGATCCAATTGCAGATCATCGAGGGTGAGGTTCAATTATTCCACTGAAGCTACTTACATTGATATCAATGGAAATTTCTCAGGGTTTACATCTCAGTAATTGAGGCCACAGTCTGGCTACAAAGACACTAGTTTTTTGAGGAAAGAAAAAGGTGAAAATGACTTACTCGTAGGTAGGTTTTGCCTGTGACCATCCATACAGACTATGTACATCATAGTGCCTGACAGGGGTCCCATCTGGCAGGAACTGTTGACTTTCCATGCACAAGGTCACGAGATCCAGCCCTTTCTCCTTTTCTGCCAAAGCTAACGAGGAGGAGATGAAAAGTCAAACCATTAAACGTAGTGCCAACAAGAAACCAGGTAAGTCACTCACTCTTTAAACCTCCATTTTTCCTTTACTACTGCCCTCTTTCAAGTGCCTGTGTCCTGATGTATTTTGGCAAGAACATTTAGGGCCATGAGTTCCCAGCAACTTTGCAACAGTAGTTCCTCAAGTAGAATGATGGCATGATGTATCTCTTGATGGTATCACTCCACGTTTTTGAGAATTTGTCTCCAAATACTATCTATGTCCAACACTCTTGTATACTAATTCACGGCCACAATATTACAACAATCTGGATAGGAGCATGTACCGACTATTATTGTCCTCACTACAAAAGTGCTATTTTTAGTATGTGGAATCAGGACCTTAGTTTGCATGTTCTCCTTAAATTTTTAACTACAGCCCCAAAGTATATCACAGGAAGTAATCTTAAATAAAAGAATATTGTTGATGCTTACAACCCTTGCCTTGCAGCATGGATTTTAATATGAAAACATCAATTAATGCTTAATATTTTATGCCAGGTTGGACCAAATAAACATTCTTATTTTGGCCCACAGAGAATAATTAATAATAAAGGAGCTAGTTTACAAATCTTTTCTCCTGGATGACACAAGGTATGATTTAATAACAATCTGTGTGATAATAAGAATGCAAAGTACAGATAAGATTCCTTACGTGGCATATAAGGTGGGTTGTTTAGAAGTGGTTCTCTGCAGCCATCAACCGCTCCATTAATAAAGCTTGCTGGTTCATTCATGTCCTTTTTGTTTGTTTTTAAAGGAAAGAACACAAATATTCAGTAACTTTGCCCTGAACCAATGTCAATTCAGATATTCAATGAGCTAGACTTTCCTAAATGTGTCCGTTTGAATTCTAAGGGGAAAATATGCCATCTACATGTAAACAAGGGAGCAAATATACACACAAATTGAATACAAATGGAAAAAACTCATCAGAACCCTTCAGCTGACAAATGCTGTGCTGTTACGAATGTTATTTCATTTCCTCACTAGCTGTTGGCCTCCCTGAGCTCTGACTGAATTAATTAGGGTGCTCCCCCAAACTTGCCTTTTATTTCCATACACTAAAGGCCCCTGCTTCTCAGGCTCCTGGCTGAGAAGCTATGGACATGGCTGTATAGCTCCCTATGGAGTACATCTGGGTCATTTCTGAATCAGCATGGGGAAGAGAGGAAATCACTACACAGGGCAGGGCAGAGGGGTGCATGTTTCTCACACATCTCGAATTCTATTATCCTTATGCACGCTGAGTAGCACCATATGCCCATTGGAATGTCCCCACAGATCACTGCAATCTGAACTCTGTGCTTGTCTTCACCAGTCAAGCATTTTACTATTCAACAGGCTCCACTTTGCATATTTTACTCGAGCCATCCAAAATGCTACCCCTTTATTGGTTTTATACGAGCTAACCGACAGACATTTGTGCTGGATTCAGAAACACAGACTAGAACAGTAATAGATTTTTTTCAATGCTTGTCAAAGTACAGTATCATGATATTGATCGTGTTTATCTTAATGGGCATATCATTATTGTACTGTATTAATAAGCTCAGAAATCTCTATGTTGACATATATCTTTAGGAGATGGATACAGAGTAACATTTTCTGTAAATGAAAGCCATGCATATCGCAATCTCTTGAAATTGAGATTTTCAAAGGAGTCTAGGGAATTTAGAGATATCTTCTAATAAAACTAGCCTGTGTCATAATCCTCTAGACTACTTTGAAACTTAACCCAAACATTTCGTATATCAGCCATTTGGATAATACATACTGCAGGAACACAGATTTTCTTAACAGAAGGTTTTCCCTCATGGTGGCAATTCATTAAACCCAGTTATTTTACATCAGATGGCAACAATTACTTAGAAAGCAAGGTGATCTTTGCAGTGATTTTGGGAGGAGTTGTTACAGAGATCATTATTTGTCAAAACAATGCTGACTGATATGGCACATTTGGTGTATGTGGATATACATGGTACACTCATCACATCTAAAGATATTCCATTAATTGTCTATGTGGTCTACATTGTTGCATTTTAGGCAATTTCATAACCTGAAATTTAACTTTTCCACATGGACAAATGTGCACGGATACTGATGGGACGAAGCTTACACAGTGCCCAAAATAACAGTGCCTAAACAATAACTCACTGAAGTCAATTTCTTTTAACCCCAACTGTTTTGAGCACTAAATTGACTCATAAAGATTACACAACCGGGAAATACCCTTGCAGGGGCATGCATTAGATTACTTTGCTAGAACTAGTTCTCTGATTTCCCTTCCTGCTAATATGCATTTCATCCACAGTTGTTTATACTGGCTCACCACAAAGTCAGACCCGATCCTTGAACTCCCACAGAAAGCAGAATGTCATGTGGCTGTCAGGCATACAAGTTACTGAAACCTTCTTAGAATAGTAAGAATTTTGTGAAACCGGCAACAAATGTCCTACAAGGTGTATTACTAAACCAAAAGAAGGCATGCACTTACAGTCCACAGGCCATCAAATTTTACACTCTTCGCTGGATCATTTGGGTTAGTGTAGAAGTCTACTATTTCTCTTTGCCACCACTGTGCTGTCGAATTGCGGAAGAAATCTGGGAAAGCTGCATAAGCTCTGTACAGCTAAAATAGTAGCATACAATATATGAAAAGAGACACAGGTTTGGATATCAATGTATTCAACTGCTTTAACAACCTCAACAAATTAAACCACTGGCTAAGATTGTAATTAAACTACAGAAATCTATTGTTAATATGAACCTACAGTGGTGTGAAACTCAATCCTAAAACTCATATTCTTTGTTAACTGTTCAAGTAAACATGTCTCAGACTAAAGTAAATAGTCTCAGGTAAATAGAGCATTAGACTAAATGTATAACCCAAATCAAAAAGAGACAGTAAGAGCACCAAAAGAATGCCACCATGGCTAAACAGCAGAGTAAGGAAGGCCATTAGAGGCAAAAAGGCATCCTTTAAAATTTGGAAGTCAAATTCAAGTGAGAAAAAACAGGAAGGAGAACAAACTCTGGCAAGTTTATTATGAGAGTATCATAAGGCAAACCAAGGAAGAATTTGAGAAGCAACTTCTTCAAGACATAAAAACTAACAGTAAGATTTTTTAAGTATATGAGAGGCAGGAAGCCTGCCATTCAGGCAGTGGGGCCATTGGATGACAAAAGTGTTAAGGGATCACTCAAGGAAGACAAGGCTATTGCAGAGAAACTAAATGAACGATTTGCATCAGTTTTCACTGCAAAGGAGGTGGGGGAGAGGCCCACAATAAAGCTATTCTTTTGGGGCAACAAATCTGGATAAAGATAATTTTTTTGGGGGGGAAGAGACTTTTGTAAAAGTAAGCCATGCCTCACCGTTCCATTAGAATTCTTAAAGGGGCTCAACAAGCATATGGATAACAGAGATCCAGTCAATATAGTGCACTTGGATTTACTGAAAGCCTTTGACAAAGTCCCTCCCCAAAGGCTTTTAAGCGAATTAAATAGTCGTGGGATAAGAGAGAAGGTTGTCTCATGGACCAATAACTAATTGAAAGAAAGGAAACAAAGGGTTGGAATAAAGTCAGTTTTCACAACGGAAAGAGGTGAACAGCAGAGACCACAAGGGTCTGTACTGGCACCTGTGCTGTTCAAAAAATTCATTAATGAACTATAAGGGGTGATGAACAGTGAAATGGCAAAGTGTGCAGACAATAGAGACTTATTCACGATAGTTAAATCCAAAGGAGACTGAGGAATTACAAAAGGATCTCACAAAACTGGGTGACTGGACAACAAAATGGCAGACGAAATCAACTTTGGAAAGTAATCCATATTGGAAGAAAGAATCCCAACTTTACAGATACAATGCCACTAAATAAATCTAGCATACACTGATACCTTGAGGCGACCAGAATTGGACACAGTATTCCTTGGGGGGGGAAAAAGATTTAGTGGAACTGGAAAAGGTTCAGAGAAGGGCAACAAAGATGATAAGGTAATAATTGGAGATATACCAATCTCCTAAAACTGGAAGAGACCTTGAAAAGTCATTGAGTTCAGCCCCCTGCCTTCACTAGCAGGACCAATTTTTGCACCAGATCCCTAAGCAGCCTCCTCAAGGATTGAACTCACAACCCTGGGTTTAGCAGGCCAATGCTCAAACCACTGAGCTATCCCTACCCTCCTCAAGGGTATGGAATGGCTTCCATCCAAGGAGAGACTAAAAAGACTGTGATTATTCAGCTTAAGAGAGACATGATTAAGGGGGATATAATAGAAGTCTAAACAGTAATAAATGGTGTAGAAAAAGTGAAGTGTTATTTACACTTTCACACAATGCAAACACCAAGGATCACCAAAGGAAATTAATAGGCAACAGTTTTAATACAAACAAGAGGATGTACATTTTTGCTCTGTTCTGTACTCTCCCCCTTAAGTTCTGGTACGTGCTACTGTTGGAGACAGGATGGTGGGTTTAGATGGACCAGCAGTCTGACCCACGATGACTTAAGAACATAGGACCTGGCATGTCAGCATGACTCTTAAGGAGAGGATGAACCATTCACTTCTCACAGGACTTAATTCTTCATATAGGACTGACTTGTAAACCAGTACTACACATAACCTATCACAAAAAAGGCAGATGTAGAAGGCCTGAGACAGCTTCAGGTCCTGATTCCATATATTGGCTTCAGGGGAATCGGATGCTGCTTAAGACTCCATGCAAAGGATGTCTTATGTTTCTTGCTGGTGCCTGGCCACACTTGTAGGCCAGGTTTGAACAGCTTGTATCTGTTAAGGTAATAGGGACAGAAGTTGAAATGCTGTCTCATTGCCTATGTGTTCACTGGAGTAGAAGGTACAATTTCCAGCTTGGGTAGACAGAACAGTAGCAGCTCTGATTGAGCTAGTGTGATAAAAATAGAAGCATGGTGAAAGCCGCAGAAGTGCCTAGCAGATCAGAGTATGGTCCCGTCTGAGACTCTAGGGATGTACGTAGGCTCCTAGCTCCTCCCAGTGCTTGTGCTGATGTGGCTACACTTCTGTTTTTAGTCTATGTGTACTTAATCTGGAAATTACATCTCCTAGCTCTAGTGCAGTCATATTATAAGCCATTGGTTTAGGGAGCCAGGATGTTTCCTTAGGATTCTATCCAGCATTAGTACAATTGGGGGAACCAAAATCTAAATAAAGGGAGTGTGAGGAACACTAGGGATTACATCATATGAATGGCTAGGGCATTTAATAGTCAACAGTGTGTGTTATTAGCAATAGTGCTCATTGACAACACTCTCAATTTTGTAAGATTTCATTATCCAACTCTTGTTTTATTATACGAAGTGTAGGTGTAGGATGACTAGTTTATAAAATACATTTAATAACTATTATTTATTATTTACAGTTTGTTTTTACAGCCTTACAGACCAACTGGGAACATGGTTTTATCAGTATACAGAGAGCTAGACAGTCCCTACCCTGAAGATCTTACAGTTTAAGTCCATAAGACAAAGGGTGGGAGGAAGGATATAACACACAAGCAAAGGGACTTTTTGAAACATTATATTAGTTCCATGATTTTTCCCCCTATTAAAAAAAATAAATCTGTGGTGTGGGGGTGTGCTAGGAGGGATTAGCAAATTGGAAAGCCAAGGAAAGAGAGATCATTCACAGAAGGGAAGAAGAGAAGAGGGACAGGGGAAGGAAGGAAGAAACGTAGAGTAGGCTGAGGTGGAGAGACTGTGAGAGAGAGGGGGCTGAAGGGAAGATTAGTGGAAGAGTTAAATGTACATACCTTGATCTGTGTTTCTAAATCTAAAGACTCATTAACTACTACATTGGGATAATCTGGCCAAACCTAAAGAGAACGGAGGGAAGAAAAGAAATTAAGATACACTGAATTGATTTTTATGTAGTTTCCAAGACCTACTACAGCTTTTAAAATATACTCTTTGCAGGTCACAGTGCACTCTCAACTGCAAAGAAAATATTACATGTTTTGCAGTCTACGTACATTTAGCACTGTACAAACTAAATTCCTTCTATGCACATTCTCACCCCTCCCCTAAGAAAAGATATACAGCTGAATATCATTGTTATAGTGATCGCACTACAGTCTAAACCATCTCACTATTACCTCTCACTAAACAAGAGGGGTGGCTGGCAAAGCCATAAGAAAGTCCTCAATTAAAAAAAAATACAATTTATTCAGAACAGTCATTTTTGCCATTGAAATCCACTCCTCATTTTTAAATTGTAGTTCTCACAACAGTACCTTTGCCCAGACAATCTCAGTGCTGTTAGGCCATTTGATGAAGACATCATCCTGCACACCTCTTGTGAATGGTGTATAAGCATTTGTCTCATTGCCAGAGATAGGTGGGTCCTACAATACAGAGAGAATCCAGTTTTACCCTTATTTTAAGAAAGCAAATATGTACATTATTTAATTCATTAAGTGAATTATGGTATTTCACTAACTAGAAGTAGACTAAGTGAAGAAAAAAGTACCAAACTACTGACCAGAATAGCGATGAATCTCATTCCTTCTTCTTTTATTCGATTAATCAGAGCAGGAAGTCCTGCAAAGTCTGGGCTGAGAGTAAAGTCTAACTTCCGGTCCATGTAATCAATGTCTGTATACTGTACATCCTGCAATAAGTGAAAACAAGACACAAAAAAAGTTAGAAATTATTTTAGAAGTCAAAGGCATAATTAACTTTAAGAAAGTCTGATTCAGACTGGATTAGCTTCAGAATGTTCAAATGGTATCCTCTGGGGTTCTTATTTTTTTCTGAATTAGTTTTCCTAACTAATATTTAAAACACAACTGTCAAAGTAAGAGAAGCGCTGGCTTTAACAAAAGTAAAAAAGGAAAAATACTGTATTTTAAAGCAAAGACATTGGGCTAGATTCGTCAGTATGTTCTATATATTCATCCATATTATACATTTAGTGGATTTGCACCAGGCAGACGTTGGCACAAAATGTTTATATAGAGGTACAATTTAAGATTTGAAGGAAGCACCATTTTCTAGGTACATATTTTTACAATGTTCTTATACAGCAGCTAATAAAGTTAAGTAAAGAGATATATAAATTGGAGCTTTATATCATGCAGGGAGAATGCCATGAAAACAGAACGGTATGGTGCAACAGTAGCATTGTGACATGGTGGGAAAATTCTATGGTCCTTTAACTTAAGCAGTAGTTTATGCTGTTAATTCCTGAGATCAAGAATTCAATCCTGTACATAAACTGACCAGAGTTGTTGTTACGAGTGGGGGCTATACATAAATGCAGATGAACTGCTGTAGCCCTCTGACATCTGGGATAAACTTCCCTGCCCAGAAGAAGTGTATAAACCACGCTAACATCAGTAGCTATTTATCCGACTATAGGCCTTGTCTGCTCTTGGACAATATAAGGTGTTCTTAACTCAGGTTATCTAATTCAGGTTAACTAATACTAGATAAACTCATAGTGAAGACAGGGCAGTTTGTAGTTTCCACACATTAGGTGGAAGTAAACCACTAGCCACCAACAGAGTGTAAATTGAGTCAAGAACACATAATGTGTTTTTTTTTTTAAAGATGCATCCCCTAGTGATCACATGTAGAGGTTTATGAGTTTGCTACTTTCTCTAAGATAATGTGCTTGGTCCTTTAGTTCAAAAAGTAGAGGCTTGTGCTTTTAGATCCAGAGACGTGGGTTCCATCCTTGCAAACTACTTGAAAAAGGGTATCATTACAAACGGTGGCTCGTACCGGGATATGACCTACTGTGGACTTCATCCATCTTCTGCTCTTACACAAAACCTGAACAGTGATCTTAGCAATGTTAAGGAAGAATAATTTTCCAAATAAATGTACTCTGTGATAGCCAGATGAATGGATACAAGGAATATGAAGCTACTATTAAGATTCTACATGAGGACAAGCTATGGATAAAGTTAGAGAATGTGTTTCTCTTCAGAATCTGTAGGAGATGGAAGCGAATGCCGTATGGTATGTTGGACAATCTTATCAACACTGTTGACAACACTGTAGGGGATGAGAAGGTGACAAGGAATGATGCAGACTTTTCCCTTAACTTCTTTCATTCTTTCCAGGTTGAGTAGCAAGAGTTGGTCCTGATAGGACTAAATTTAGTTTTTGTTTAGTGTAATGATAATACCATCTGTGAACAGGGCATAAAAGGGCTTACAGCATACAAAGAATACCGTTTCAGTACAGTATGTGGTTTCATTTCTATAATTATTTCTCATTTCTTTTTCCCTAGAGAACAAATCTGTGATTAGAGAATTCAAATAACCTCACTAATTATAAATGCAAACAACATACATAAGGTATCCGAGCTGCCTTCATTGCCTCATAGAGGTCAGAGACTTCGGTGTCATTTTTGTATCCATAACGGCATAACTGGAATCCCAAAGCCCAGTATGGTGGCATGACCGGTCGTCCAATCAACTAACAACAATAAAATAGGGGGGAAGAAAACATTTAATCATGGTAATATGGAAAACAGGACAAAAATACAATTGATTGTATAACTTTTATCATAATTAATCCTACTGCAGTGTATTCCTGAACAACCAACTCCGGCGTTGGGCCCAACACCATGTAAAAGTCCAGAATTCCTCCAATAGTGCGATATGTCAGAGCAGGCGTTGGCTGGAATGTGACATCTGCAAATGCAGAGCATACATTCAGGAACCAAGTAGTGAATAAACTATTTTAATCAAAAAGTGCACAATAAAGGAAACTATTTCTGAAAGTAATTTTTTTTTTACCCATTGCATTACTGTTAAGCAAGAGGACTCCATGAGCATTTGCATCATTTTCCAGGCCCATGTAAAAGGGATGGACACCATAGGAATTCAGTTTGTACTGCAAAAACAAGAAAAAAGTTATGGTTTCACTTTGGAGGTGACCATATTTGTGAACATTCTACTGGCAAGTAAACAGTCTAATATTCCTAAATGATTACTGATAAATCCACTATCATAAAACAACTTTCCCACCATTTTTATCTTTTAGACACTTTTGTTGTATTGTACTGATACATTCAAATGGTCTTTTGACATTTTTGTTTTGTACAAAAAGTTCTAAAGGTGTGATTGTAAAGGTCAGGAGAGTACAGCTATGTAAATAGAAGAGAGCAAGTTATTTAATGACTAGACTGATGAAGCAGCATATAAAGGAGAGAAACATGTAACAGTCTAGAACATGATCCACCCATGTATTTTCCTATCATGCATTTTTAACAATGACAGCTCAGTACTTTACAACTAGAAAACCAATGATTATGGAGCACTCATTTTAAAGGGTCAAGTCATGTAGTTTGCTAATCCACTGAACTTTCATCTCTGTAGTTTCACAGAATTCCATCACAAACATTTCTCCATACTGTGGCTTGCTGGAATACTTGTTGTGATTGCTCCCACTGCAATGTGATGTGTGTAACATTAATGTACAGTTCTCATCACTGAACCACTTTTCATAAAAACACAAGTCAGGGTGAGTCAGTGATCAGTCTTAGTCGGTTTACGTATGTGTATATATAGAAATTACTATTTACATTTGAGGCCCCAGACAGACCCACTTCCTTCTTTTTCTGTTTGCAGGCAGAAGCCCTACCTGGGCATACTTCTACATCTTCTCAGGGACTGGGGCTAGCTTGGGCAGCAGCCCCAGACTATGAACTTGGAAGAGTGGACATTTTTTGCCAGAAAAGATCACCCAGGATTATGTCCAAGTCCTCCAGCATTTAGTCACATTTACAGGAGCAGCCTGAAAGTGATATCAGGCTGGTTCCATCTGAGCTAATGCCTGCCCTGCTCACAGGGAGATCTGACAATTGCATTCTCCTTGCTCCCTGCTTCTTGCTACGGACATCTTTGTGCCTCAGGGTGGCCCACGTAGTGGGAGGATGTTGGGATTGCATGACCTGGTACTAACCCGTCTCACTCTTGGAGGTGGAACCATTGTGCTTAGGTTCCTCGCCATTTCTGCCCCAACATCCCCTGCGGGGTTGGTGTGGGCTTTCAGAATTGCTGGGCACTCTCCCGTAATTCCCATTAAAGTCAACGAGAGCTCTCAGCATCCAGCATTGCAGGAAACCTGGCCAATATATATTTTAACTATGTGTGTGAGAGTGATTGTCTATGGGTTGCTCTCCCTCTCCCTGTCCTCTTTACACTAGCCACATTTGCAAAGTGGATAAAACTGCTCCCAAGACATGACTCTATGAAATATTAGAACCACAGTATTTCAGGCTGGAAGTGGATTTCACAAAGTGGCCTTCAAGAAAATCATCAAACCTTGAAAAGTTAATAAAAGTTACGTTTCCAGAACTTGGGAAGAATGAGAGAAAACTGATAAAAGGAAGGCAAAAAATAGTTCTCCAGTTCTGCTCAGTACTTGTGGAACCCACACACACCATAGCAACATAGGAATTGACACAACAGATAAGATCAGTGGCCCATATAGCCTGCTATCCCATCTCCAGATGTGCTAAATATTAGATGCTTCAGAGGAAAAGGCAATTAATCCAAAATGGAATAACCTATTTTAAGAGAAGTTTTTTTTTCCAAACTCCAAGTGACCTGATAGGACCTTAACTGTTACTAAACTTTGTTTTGGTTTGTTGTAATAATGATAATGATATATGTGACCAGGGCATATCATACACCAATGTTACTGCCTGCATTGTTTTAAAACAAAATATACTATAGTCACCCTGGAAAAAAAACCTCAAAGTAATGTGTACCAAGAACATAGCTGCTGCTGAGAAAAGAATCTAATTCAAATTTTAATTCTACTTACACCAGGGGACTGGTCTTTCGTAAACATTCCCCAGGTGTTCCAGTTCATATCACGCCGAAACATAGTGTGTTCAGTTTCACCAAATCCGTAGACATACTGTGATGGCAGACGGGTAGAAATCTGAATGAACATGTCGCTAAAGGTGAAGCCAGGTACCTGAGAATCCCAACTGAAACAGAAGAATTACCCAACTTTCATAAGGAAAGAGCTGGAAAGATACACAAATAAGAGTTGCTGAGAATTTTGAAAGTTACCGAGAATATTTGGGGTAGTAGCCATGTAATTGCTTTTATTAATGAAGTACAAGGTGACTGCTAGAAGACTAACTGTGTCAGAGTGTAAGGAAGTTGGGTATTATTGAATACACTCTGGAATTTAGATAAAATGAACACTAAATACGTATTAAGAAGTTTCCTAGAACTGAAGGAAACTCTAATTAATCTATATATTAATTTTAATTTTAGTGATGTTTATAAACCCAGTGTATTACATGCTTAGTAATGACGACATACGGGGAAGCAAAGGAGATGTTAGAGATGCTGATGATTAAAGGTTTGAATGATTTGTGAAGTCAAGGCTGAAGACAGTTTTGTTGGCTTGGATAAGGACCTGAACTTTCAAACACAAATCAAATTGTGAAAATTTTGGGTCTCTTGTGTAATTTGTGCTGCTACTCAAGAGACAAAAAAAGTTTTCATAGAATCAGAAGATTCCAAAACCAGAAAAAAACATTGAGATAATCTAGTCTGACCTTTTGTATAACACAGGCCATAGAACTTGCCCAAAATAATGCCTAGGGCATATGTTTTAGAGAACCGTGCAATCTTCGTTTAAAAATTGTCAGTGATGGAGAATCCGCCACGACCCTTGGTAAGTTGTCCCAATGGTAAACTACCCTCACTGTCAAAAATGTATGCCTTACTTCCCAGTCTCAATTTGTCTAGCTTCAGATGTCAGCAATTAATTGTGTTATACCTTTCTCTGCTAGTTTGAACAGCCCATTCTTACCTATTTGTTCCTTATGTAGATATGTACAGATTGCAATCAAGTCACTTCTCTTTGTTAAGCTAAACAGATTGAGCTCTTTGAGTCTATCACTATACAGTATGTTCTCTATTCGTTTACATCATTCATGTGGCTCTTCTCTGAACCCTCTCCAGTTTATCAAAATCCTTCTTGAATTGTGGGCACTAGAACTGGACACAGTATTCCAGCAGCAGTCATACCGGTACAAATATAGAAATAAAATAAATAACCTCTTTACTCCTAGGCAAGAGCCTCTTCTTTATGCATCCCAGAAATGCATTAGCTCTTGTAGCCAGAGCATCACACTGAGAAGTCCTATTTTCCACCTGATTTCCCACCATGACCCCAAATCTTTTTCAGAGTCACTGCTTCCCAGGATAGAATCTCGTATCATGTAAGTATGGACTTTGTTCTTTGGTCCTACATATACATTTACATTTATCCATATTAAAATGTCCATTTGCTTAAGCTCAGTTTACCAGATCACTCTGAGTCAGGAACCTGCCCTCTTCAATATTTAACAATCCCCCAATTTTGGTGGCATCTGCAAACTTTGTCAGTGACAATTTTATGTTTTTTTCCAGGTCATTGATAAAAATGTTAAATAGCGTTGTGAATATAAACATTCTGCTCAAAGTGTATGCGCGCCGCATTCATTCAAATCAAAGATGTATCCCAGCAGTACCACTTGTGGCACACGCACCCCTGCCTTCCTCATTCAAGGAGCCAAGGGCTTTAAAGGAGCTTGACCACTGCCTCCCTCTCCATTCCTTCATACCACTGTCCAACTAATAATGTCATCTATAGCAAACCAAGTTTTCACTTACATGATTGTTCCAGTGAGTTTGCGCTGAATCTGAATACCAAATGGATTGTTCTGAATGGTCACTTCATAGAGTCGACCTGCTTCTGTACTTGTTGGAGTACTAGGGAGAAATAGTGGTACTGGAACTTCATATCTCTTATTGTTGGCATCATAAATCTATGAAAAGAAAGGCAGTAGTCTTGAAAGTGTAATGCATAAGACCTGTTTTTTGCGACTGTTGTTTTTTTAAAAAGTTCTCCTTAGTCAAAGAGCGATAAAAATTATTTGTGTGTGGGGTCATGTTCAAGAATGTAAGTTAACATCATAGCGGAAGTAACAGCAAACATTATAGTTGTGGTCCCTGTACTGTACAATAATTAGGACCTAAATTCTGTGGCTATTTTTCCTGGATTTTGTGGCAATGTGTGGCCACTTCATTTACATATGAAAATCACAATCAACCAGCACAGTAGCCTTCATCTTGTTTATTTTGATGTTAAATTTCATTTATTTACGCTGTCTCTACATTTTTAGTTTTCAATATGCCAGAAAATTTCTGCACTGGCCTTAAATAACTGCATTGTAGAAGATGTCAGAGGCCAGTCTGAAGGTTTTGGCTCCTAGGTATTGGATAGTTGGAGGCTGGGGGAAAGTGGGAGGTAGCTTTTGATTGTGGGATAAAGCATATTAGCAGGACATTTCTGCTAAAATAATCAATGATAATTAATTATCACCTTAAGATTTCAGGCTTAACTCACTAAGAGTATTAGGCCAGTGTAAGAGATAGAACTCTATAGAGATTATTAATAAAGGTATTCTAATTAATTCTTAGAATATTGGTTTATTACCATTTGCCATCTCTGTTAACTGAATATTAAAAAGGTACTTACAATTATTTTTATGCCCATCATGCTTGGAAAATGCAATAATATCTGTTTATATTTTGGTTACATATGTTATTAAATGAAATGTAAGGCTAATTCCAGGAGGCTTCTGCTTCCTCTAAACTAGTGACACACTCCCAAACTGTCAAAACTGATACCACTCTTGGCCATAAAACACCCAAACATCTGTTATGCAAGCTCTGGCATGCAGCTTTTATAACTATTTATACTATTTATACTATTTTCTTGTATGCTATATTTTGAATATACATTTGTATATAGCTGGTAATTATTGTAATTGTTTACATAGAATTAAGCTAGTAGAATGTTCAGCTAAGGAAGACGATGCTGCACATGTGGTTGAACTGTGAAAAGTAAGTGGCTGCAGACTCCCTGCTCAAGCTCTTGTACACCTTACATAATGTACAGGAGTCCACTCTCAATCCCTGTGTCCTTTAGAAGGAAAATGAATAGGAGCCATCTCTGAGGCACCTTATGAGGGTTATAGCTGTGGAGGCTGATTTTTCACAGCTTGAAATGGTTCCTCATCAATTATTACCTCAGTGCTTCAATAAAACCCTGCACATCTATGTTCATCATTTATGTTTGTTGAAACTTAGGTAGCTCAACTGACACGCTGAGCTGTCTGTAAAAGAGATCATAGAGGAAAAAAAATCCCAAAGAGGTGAGAATTAGCACTCTGGAACCTCACACCACTTCTAATATTCAGTATGTCAGACATGGGACACAATGTGATGTGACATTACATATGGAATAAGTCTAATTGCTCAGTAATCAGTATGTCATGCTACTGCAACAGTATGAAACAAAGCAGCGTTATCCACTTATTTGCACAGCAAGCCATCTTTAGCAGTTTGGAGAAAAGGTGATCACTCTCTTTGAATGATAAAAGAAAATATAATGAAATAGTCTCTAGAACAGCGGCTCTCAACAAAGGTAAGCGTACCCCTGGAGGTATGCAGAGGTCTTCCAGGTGGGAAATCAACTTTTCTAGATATTTGCCTAGTTTTACAACAGGCTACATAAAAAGCATTAACCAAGTCAGTACAAACTAAAATTTCATACAGACAATGACATGTTTATACTGCTCTATATACTGTACACTGAAATGTAAGTACACCTCTACCCCGATAGAACGCGGGTTCGCATACAACACAGTAAGGCTCTGACACGCTGCTCTGAGCAGTGTGTTACGGGTGTCAAGGGTATCAGGCCAGGCCGGGGCTGAGGGGTTTGATAAGGGGCAGAGGGTCTCAGGGGCGGTCAGGGGCTCCTCCCTCCAGGGTCTTGGGGGCAGGAGCTGTGGGAGGGCACTTTTGGGGGTCCCGTAGTCCCAGAGTGGCCCAGGTGATTAGTGGGGGGCAAGAAGCAGCCCGCTCTGCTTCCCTCACTCCAGCCCCAGCCGTGTTTCTCGGGACAGGGATTCCTTGGGGGAAGGGTTCCCCCCCGCACTCACCAGCAGCGGCAGAAGCGGAGCAGCCCGGCCCCAGCCCACTCCACCCCGCCAGCTTGCAACCGCAGTGCTCCGCTTCCCGCCATAGCTGAGTATAAGGGGCGTCCTTTCCCCAACCTCCCTGCACTCACCTGCGGTGAGAAGTGAAGCGCCACAGCTGGGAGGTGGCAGAGTGGAGTAGGCGGGGGCCACGTCGCTCCGCTTCCTGCCACCGGTGAGTTCGGAGGACATCCTTTCCCCAACTTCCCCGCACTCACCCGTGGCGAGAAGTGGAGCAGCCCATCCCCAGCCAGCTCCACTCCGCCAGCTCCCAGCTGTGGCGCTCTGCTTCCCGCCACAGGTGAGTGCAGGACCTTTCCCCAGCTGCCCCGCAATGACATGGCTGGCGCCAGGGCAAGGAAAGTGGATCAGGCTGGGGCCGCGTCACTCTGATTCCCACCACAGGTGAGTACGGGGGGGCATCCTTCCCCAATTTCTCCGCACTCACCAATGGTGGGAAGCGGAGCTCCGTGGCTGGGAGCAGGCAGGGTGGAGCGGATTCGGGCTGGGCTGCTCTGCTTCCCGCTACTGCCGGTGAGTGCCTGTCAGGGGGCGGAGAGAGGTGGATAGGGGTTGGAGCAGTCAGGGGACAGGGGGGTTGGGTAGGAGGTGGGATCCTGGGGGTGATTAGGGATGGGGGTCTATGGAGGGGGCGGTCAGGGAACAAGGAACGGGGGCAAAGCACGTTTCATATAACGTGGTCTCACCTATAACATGGTGAGACTTTTTGTCTCCCACGGGCCGCGTTATATCGGGGTAGAGGTGTACAATATTTATATTCCAACTCATTTATGTTATAATTATACAGTAAAATGAGAAAGTAAGCAATTCTTCAATACTAGTGTGCTGTGACACTTTTGTGTTTGTATGTATGATTTTGAAAGCAAGAAAATTTTAAGTGAGGTGGAACTTGGGAGTATGCAAGACAAATCAGACTCCTGAAAGGGGTATATTAGTCTGGAAAGGTTGAGAGCCACTTCTCTAGAAGGAGTCAGATGTGTAGTTGCTCCCAGAAAGATGCATCTGAGGGGAAGCCCCTGAGCACCAGGGCTTCAACTGTGGTGGCCTTTACATAAGCCATTCAAAAGATGGCTCAATTCTTACTCTCTCCTCCTCTCATCTGTAGCCATGTATGGCCTAGTCACATTCTAGCTCACTAAACATGAAAAATTATCACTAATCTCATCATAGATTGTCCTAATAGATTCAGACTCAAATTACCCTAACAGATTCAGACTCAAATTACCTTGAACTGCAACATGTTGTTGTCATGATATTTCACTTCCAAGCGAAGTGTGTTGATAGGGGGAGAACGATCCCCATAGCGGTCAGGGATACTAGGATCTCTGGAGAGGTCAGCCGTAAGACCTGAAGTGGTGTTTTGAATGTTACTGACAGAATAACCATAATTACTTGGGTAGTAACATGATGGTACAAGGGAGTTAGAGGCAACCTGAAAAATATATTGCAGATTAGAAAACAGTATGTGAGATCATTCATTTTAAAAGACAATTCCAGAAAAGTCCCATTTTTAACAGGTAATTCATTACATGAGCAACTGGTTGGAAAGGTTACTGCAACAATGCTGAACAGTGTGAAAACAAATCCTAACAAAGAACACAATGATTTATGCAATTAAGATCGGAGAAAACTTTCCATCATTACAGTGGTGTCCCTTGGAGGAGGACATCCTATTACAATTACACAGATATACAGCATTTGACTTGACAATTTCAATGCAGAGAATTTAAGTAGGTTTAGAAAAATGACAAAAAGAACTCCCTGAGATTTATTTATGATTCGTCATCACTTATTCACATAGCGGTGCTTAGAGGTCACTATTCTAAATCCCCCTGTCAAATTCCTTGGGTTTTTCTGGTATTTTCATTTTCAGAGTGAGATTTTTTTCATGCTTTGTGTATGCCCAGGGTTTTTTTCTCTGCTTGAAAGTTTGAGGATAAGCAAGCCCACCTTTTATTGAATACATGGACAGGTAAAAAATACACTTTTTCTCACCATTATAAAGAAAAATTACGATGACAACAAAAACCCTTTCAATTTCCTCTGAACAGGTGTACAATCAAGCAGGGTTTGAGAGGTGAAATCAAGCATGCACCAACTAGCCCTAAATGTTGAGAAGTGCCTTTTATTGTTCAGGAGGAAATGGCTGAGAATTTGCCTATTTACTAACTAATTTTGTTGACTGAGCATACCGAGAAGATCTTTTCACTGAGGACTCAATCTTACTTCCATTAGAATCAAGTGAAATCTTTGCCTGGCACATAGATTGCCATTGTCCTCCTTATCCTAAACAAGCTTAGAATCAAACAGCTAAAGAGAAGGATGGGAAAGAGAGAAGAATAGAATAGGGCTGAAGTGACATTTGAGACGATACTAAGTGTAGAAACCTTAGGTTCACATCTTTGGAGTTGCTCAAGATTCAGCTCTGGGGATGCTGATGTCAGCCAATTTCCGCTTTTTGTCTGGTCTTTTCAGATCAGGAAAAAGAGCCCAGTGGCAAAATGTCAAATGCCTGAGTTCCAGTTGTGGTGGTGATGGTTAATTCTGCCTGCCATGCATAAGCAAGCTGCTAAGTGATCCCCTGAGAAGCAATGTCCAAAATGTGTGGCAACCTTGATCCATATAGGCATACTTATTTTCATCTCTCAAACATTTTGTTGTGTTGCTAAAACAATTCTGCAAGCTCATCAAATACCTAAAAACCCCAGTCGGCAACTCTTTTAGTTTAGATAAATTAAGTTAGTGTCATTAAAGTAGTGTCCTTATTCTTGCTTCATACAAATCATTTCTGCTTACTGTCTGTTACAGCTGTCCCCCTGCTGCATTCCTTTTTCCCCTCTCCTTTCTGTTTTTGCTGAGTGGCCGCCCCCCCCCAGCCATGGAACTGACTAAAGTCACAGCCTGGCCCTGCTCATAGGAATGGCCTGTGCAGACTAACTGGAGCCATTGCTCTGCCTAGGGAGGGGGCTTCTTGCTTCTTTGTTTGGCTCCTTTGTTCAGACCCGGGCTCGGTGTAAGGGGCGCTGCCCAGAATGCAAGACCTAAAATGGCCAAATAGCTGAGCATATGAGTCATGCCTGTGGCTCAGAAACTTGCCCAGGCATGTCTGTGCTCACCTGAAGTCTCCTCTCCTCCCCTCTAACAAGGGGAACCAATCAAAGTTACTGGCGGGAAGCTGCCTGAGTTTGCTTTTATAACCAGACATTTTCTGATCAGACCTCGGAGAAGGTCATTGCTTTGCCATCTGGTCTGATCAGCCAGGGGACTTTGGGGGGCCCTCTCCCCACTCTTGTTTGTTTTTGAGCGTACCCCCGTTTTTAAACTCCCCTCCCACGAACAACGAATTTTGCCTGGAGATCTCCTGATTATTGTGAGCAAATCGAGTCCTCTCTGCGTCCTCTGATGCTGAAACTGCTGTTCCTGCTGCTGCTTTGGGGATTGGTAAGAACTCCCTCTTGCAAACTCCCCCTGTCCTAGCTGCTGGGTTTCTTTTCCCAGCAGGCAGACCCAAGCTAACTCTTTGGTCTGTATCTGTAATCTGCTTCTAGCTCTGCATCGCCTTTGCTGCTAGAAATAAGCCTGCTTGCAGCCGCCCCACTGCTGCAGCCACCACTAGTTAAACCTCCCTCCCCCCCCACCTGAGCTGTATCCTGGGCACACACCACTCTGCCCTCTGGAACTACCCCTAGTATAAGGTGCACCCATTAGGTTAGGTTTAGCCTTTAGTCTAGATAAATTGTAATTTCATTTTGCATAGCTGTGGTTAAGTTAGGTTTAGAAAATTGTTTGCATTGTACTAGGCTTAGAGAATTGTTGCATTGTGTTTTGTTACTTGCTAATTTGTGTAGTCTTGGTTAAGTTAGATCATAGATAAGATTTTGCTGTGTTCTGTATAATTGTGGTTAAGTCTGTCTTCCCACTGTCAGCCCCGCCTCCTCCCCGGGCTTCCCCAGTCACTTACAGCCTGTTTGTTCTCTGTGTCTCCCTAGCCTGTTTGTTCTCTGTGTCTCCCTGAGTTTAAATCTCCCTCCGCAGCGCCTCTGCCTTTGCTCTCTGCTCCACCACGTGCTTCTCTTCCCCCATCCCAATTTAGCATAAAACCCCATTGGTTACCCTTTTTCTCTCTGATACACCTCACATTCTACATTTACACCACTGTGACACATTTTTACCTAAAATTGTTTGCTATTTAACATATCTTATCCATAACTGTTAGTTGGTTATATACTGCTGTGACACACCCTTTACATAGAAATTGTTAGCTACCTGTTACATTTATACTTCAGTGTTAATTGGTTACCAACTGTATTGTATCCTACTGTATTGTACCCCACTATTGAAACCCCCTTACTGTTCACCAAAAGAAACCCCTCCCCAGTTGTCTACCTTAACAAACCCCATACCGCTCAGTATTGAATTTTCCCTGTTTCTGCATTTTCTTAATTAAGTTTATTTTGCACCCCACCAGTGCAGTAGTTGTTCCCCAAGATCCCCTACCTGCTGACAGGGTCACTTACCTGCCAGATACAGCCACGAGCAGTACAATTTTCTTCTGATGCACCTGAGTCAGGATAACAGTTAAATTTTTCATTGTCTTCAACCACTGATTCATTGCCTTCAACCACTGAAGACCAGTCCACTGAGTAGGGTTTCCCTAGTTCAAGCTGAAGCCCAGTAATATGCAGCAGCTTCAAAAGGAAACAAAAAAACAACAAGAAATCTACCTGAGGCCATTGCATTTTTCAGTTCTCACGCTACTTATTAGATAGTTTCTTCTTTTTGTCTTCTTCCCCTAATTCAAATTTGAAACAATTTATCTGTGACTTATTTTAACATTGAATTCCAATCTATGGGCTTCCCAGGGACCCTGTCAAGATCAGAATCCTGCTCTTTCTTTTTATAAGCTTGGAGTCCATTCTGATTTCACCTGTGCACAGGAATTCCCACTTTCCCATCCAAGGAATGATAGCACAGCTAAATACAATAGATTTTTTTTTTTGGTTTCAGGCGCAAGGCAGAAAGGCGTGAGACTTAATAAAGGATACAGTTTTGTAGAAAGCCTTTGGAAAAGGCTGGGGGTGGGGATAACCTCGCATTTTTCCATCAGAAGAGTGGCAATCCTAAAAGCAGCTACAGGAGGTATGTTTATATTTGAAAGGCAGTCCAGAGGAACGTGTCTTGAAGGCCACCATGATCATCAGGATTTGTTTCAATTGCATTTAGGAGTGCTTGACTCAGTTATGATTTATAGTTAATACTGACTTCTTCCCCATAATTATATATATGATAGAGTCACAGGGGAGGTTTCTTACTCCTGGGAAATCTTTTTATTATTTTAAGAAGAAGAAATGTGTTGGATATTTCACAAAAACATGCAAGATCAAATCATAGCCCATTGGGAGTTTTGCCAATGGCTTCAGTGGAGCCAAAATTTAACCCTTAGAGATAGGGTCTTTGCCTTGAACTGCATATAGCCTATGCAGGCACAAAACACAACAAAAAAGGTTAATAATTTACAGGGTCAGGGGAAGGGAGGAGGAAAGAAATGGTGGCAAGAACAGAATCATCTAGTATCTTCAACAAATACTTACTGAGAAGCTATATTCCCTATCAGTTCTCTTAAATAAGCTTTTAGGAGGGTTGAAAAAAAAATCAAGCACTCAGAGTTAGGAATTTCCAAAGATTAAGGTTTTTACTGCAGCAATAACTTAGCCACATTGCACATACGCTCTATCATATTGTCTTGCTTTTTTATCTTGTCAAATTGAAACCATGTTTGATTACATTTTGTGTTATTTACATCATACAACAATTCCAGTTTGTTTGATTTCACAATGCAATTCTTTCTAGTGGTACATTTTTGTATTTATTAAAAAATATAGGACTTAATATTGCAACTGAGATCTGACTCAATGCCAAGTTTAAGGAAGAAAAGTTACATTATTCAGCAGATGGCTTAATACCCTTGAAGTAGCTGCTTACCTTTTTTGTAGCATTGTAGCTGACATTATGGAGAGATGGAACGGTCACACCATTTTGTTTTACTGTAACAGCTAAAGGTACTCTGTCAACTCCCAAGACTTTAATTTCATCAAATTTTAAATCGTTTGGGTCAGTGTATCCATTGTGCACAATTTTAATCTCTAAAACACTCTGAAAATACAACAAAATATATTAGATTCATATTGTCCCAACTTGCCATCAAATTGTTGTTTAGATGTCATAGTCTCTTATAGTATGATCATTTATCCCTGATTATCACATTACAAATCATGTGGCTCCTTCTTTCCAGACCCACCTACGTGTTTCTTATGTTGGATGGCATGCAACAGGTACCTGTATATAACACACATATGCATCAAAATGTAGCTTCTCCAGGTAGGACTGCATATTAAGGGAGACAGCAGAAGGAGCGTTTTCCTCTTCCCTTATGTACATGCACAGAGGTCAGCCACAACTGCAGTCCTCCCTTAAGAGTAGACTGCTCCTTGCTAGGGATTCCTATTGAAAAACCAACCCCAAAGAAGCATGGAAGCAGCAGGGCCTTGGGCTCTCCTTTCCTCCTCACCCACTCGATGGAGAAAGGAACAGTTGGTACACCGTGGTGAGAGGTGGAGCAGTAAACGCATTCTCTGCTGCACGTGCAGAGCACCAGGAGGCATTGCACAATGATGCCTGCTGCTCCAGCTGAGTCAGATTGCACACTCGCCACTAAGGAGACTACAGTAGAGCTAGAGGTTTCATTTCTAGCTTGGGTAGACGTATCCACCCTGCCTCTGATTGAGCTAGTGTGTTAAAGGTAGCAGCATAGTTGCTGCTGTATGAGCAGCAGGACAGGTTAGCTATCCCAAGTACAGTCCTGTTTGAAACCCAGGGACATACTCGGGGCAGCTAGCCTCTCCAACACCCCAAGCGGCTGCAGCTAATACAGCTATTTAGTGTATTAACACGATCAGAGCTAGCACAGGGGTGTCTACTTGAGCTGGAAATTACTCCTCCAGCTCCAATATACACATGCCTTTAGTACAGTCTGTAAGAACAGGTAAAATCCAGACCCAAAGGTGAGGGAAAGTATGGAAGGTCAGTAACCTCATGTTCTTGATTAATTTCAGTGTAATTGTACATCTCTGTGCTTCTCTTTTGTTTTCTTCCAAGGAAGAGGAATGACCCAGTTAGGGTACTGCACTGAGATCTAAGCGATCTAGGTTCATTTCCTGCTCTGCCACAGACACCTGTATGCAAATAGCTCATTCACTAATCAGGCAAAATTCTTGTTGAAATCAGGGGGCCAAATCCTGGGCTCCTCTGTGCAACTACAGCCCTGCACAAGGTGACGGAGAACTCCCTCGTCTCAGAGGGAATGTGCACAGATCACTATCCCTGCACCAGGGCTGTTCAGCCCTGCAAACCAGTGTGGAGGGGGTCTGAACCATCTACCTACACGTCCCCTCCCCACTACATACGGGTTGAATTGTGCCTCAGATGATGCTGGAAAGGAGCCATCTCTCTACTCTGGAAATGCAGGGTTAGCAATTTTGTCTGGGTCCTTCAGTTTATGTGAGGGAAGATTCCATAAGTCGTTTCCCCTCCCCCGACATTATGAACTACCACAACGGACAGCAGCAAACAATAAAAGCTGGCATGTGAGTGTAGGGGCAAGCGTATTACCAGAAACCACCTAGAACTTTTTTTTAAAATGTGACTATATTTCAAGTTGGATGAGTTCCTTTATAATACATGTTGCTTTTCTCTGTACCACAAGGAATTTGTAGATATGTGTGTGTTTAATGGCATGTTGTTTTAAAAATATGCATGAGATGATGAGCTATAATGTACTCATTTAAATAGATTGGTAAAATGACAGCAAAAGTGAAGCTGACAAAATGATACTATTAGCTTCATGTTACTTTGATTTCTGCATATGTAAATGTTTAAGTTTTACAAATAAATTTTATGAAATATAGTTTCACTATCAAACAGAGTATTGAAAATATCTTCACAATACTTCTTAAAGATGTATTTCTTACAATTTATTCATATAAAATATAGCATGTTAAATGCAATGACAGACAATCTCAATACAACAGCTTATCTCACTCCAATTTCTACACCACCAACCCCCAGAAACTACAAGTGTTCAGAACTGGGATTTTGATATAGCTCACTGTAGAGTGAGACCAGCTGTGAAATTAGGAACCATTATGTGGGTTTGAATTGTGAACCAATCTTTCTCTTTGAAAGTCTGAGTGTAATCACATCTGCAGTTCTCGTTTGAGCCCACCACTAAATATCAGGTAGAACAGTGATTCTCAAACTAGGGCTGCCACTTGTTCAGGGAAAACCCCTGGAGGGCCGGGCTGGTTTGTTTACCTGCCGCGTCCGCAGATTTGGCCGATCGCAGCTCCCACTGCTCCAGGCCAATGGGGGCTGCAGGAAGTGGCGCGGGCCGAGGGATGTGCTGGCCACCCTTCCAGCAGCTCCCATTGGCCTGGAGCAGCAAACCGCAGCCATTGGGAGCAGTGATCAGGTAAGCCTGTGGATGCGGCAGCTCCTGGTGGGTGGTGGCAGGGAACCCCCAAGCTCCCAGCTTCTGGGGCTGCACAGGGTGGCAGGCAGCTCTGGCCTGCTGCAGAGGAAACCAAACTCCAGGCGGCCATGGGTGGCAGCGAACCCCAAGTTCCCAGCCCCAACAGGGGATGCCTAGAGCTGCAGGCAGCAGGGGTACCCCGCAGTTTCCAGCTGCTACAGGCAGCTCCTAGTCCCTGCAGCTGCCCCACTTGAAGTACTATGCGGGTCTGCAGATCCCCATTTTGTCAGGGATATTTTAGTAAAAGTTAGGGACAGGTCACAGCTTCCATGAATTTTTCTGTTTTGCCCATGACCTGTCCATAACCTTTACTAAAAATATCTGTGACAAAATCTTAGCCTTAATTATTAGCCGTAAGGACGAGGGCAGACTGAGGCTGGATTAAGTACCTGGGTAGTTCCACTGACTTCAATGGGACTACTCATGTAGTTAAAGTGACGTACATGCTTCTGGTACTTTCCTAGATTAAGGCCTGAAGAGGATTCTTGGATCCTTTGGATCTGGGCCTGGTGATTGGGAGGGATCACACAGAGCTGTGACTCAATGAGAAACAAAGCAAGTGCTGGGGAAAAGGCTATCAGGGGCCAGGGGAAGAGTCTGCATGAAGGATGGCAATTCTCCTTGTCCTTTACCTGACTTGGTAGCTTTATTCTTAAGGTCTTGAATTTCAAGACCAGGAGATACTGTGCAAGTTCCTCATTGGCATCACTCCGAGTCTCATAAGGCTACTAAAGCACAAGTCTGAGGGAGGGCTACGGAGCATTTATCCTATCACACCTCGGCGTCATCGTGTTTGAACAAAAGGAACATAAAATATTTGTTTCCTAACAGGACAGCTCGTCCCAAGACTGAGCTGCTCTTTCTAAAGGTTCTAATCCAAACTTCCCAGCACAGATCACAAGATAATTGATGTATTCAAGTCACCACAACCCGGCAAAATTCACCGCAGGGTACTTAAGAAACGAACTGAAGCAAGCTTCGAACCCTTAGCAAATATCTCTGAGAACTCCTGGAGGATGGGTGAGGTCCCAGAGGACAGGAGAAGGAAAATGTAGTATTTATCTTTTAAAAAGGGAGGAAAGAGGACATGGAGAATTAAATCTTTGAAAACTCATGGCGAATGGGGGAGGTCCTGAATGACTGGAAAAAGTCTAATATAGTGCCCATCTTTAAAAAAGGGAAGGAGGAGGATCCGGGGAACTACAGGTCAGTCAGCCTCACGTCAGTCCCTGGAAAAGTCATGGAGCAGGTCCTCAAGGAATCAATTCTGAAGCACTTAGAGGAAAGGAAAGTGATCAGGAACAGTCAGCATGGATTCACCAAGGGCAAGTCATGCCTGACTAACCTAATTGCCTTCTATGAGAAGATAACTGGCTCTGTGGATGAGGGTAAAGCAGTGGATGTGTTATTCTTTGACTTTAGCAAAGCTTTTGATACGGTCTCCCACAGTATTCTTGCCAGCGAGTTAAAGGAAGTATGGGCTAGATGAATGGACTATAAAGTGAATAGAAAGCTGGCTAGATCATTGGGCTCAATGGGTAGTGATCAATGGCTCAATGTCTAGTTGGCAGCCGGTTTCAAGTGGAGGGGAGAGGGATAGCTCAGTGGTTTGAGCATTAGCCTGCTAAACCCAGGGTTGTGAGTTCAATCCTTGAGGAGGCCACTTAGGGATCTGGGGCAAAAATTGGTCCTGCTAGTGAAGGCAGGGGGCTGGACTAGATGACCTTTGAAGGTCCCTTCCAGTTTTAGGAGATTGGTATATCTCCAATTACTACCTTTTATTACCTTTAGTACCCCAAGGGTCAGTCCTGGGGCCAGTATTGTTCAATATCTTCATTAACGATCTGGAGGATGGCGTGGACTGTACCCTCAGCAAGTTTGCAGATGACACTAAACTTGGAGGAGTGGTAAATACGCTGGAGGGTAGGGATAGGATATAGATGGACCTAGACAAATTAGAGAACTGGGCCAAAAGAAACCTGATGAGGTTCAACAAGGACAAGTGCAGAGTCCTGCACTTAGGACAGATGAATCCCATTCACTGTTACAGACTAGGGACTGACTGGCTAGGAAGCGGTTCTGCAGAAAAGGACCTAGGGGTTACAGTGGACGAGAAGTTGGATATGAGTCAACAGTGTGCTCTTGTTGCCAAGAAGGCTAATGGCATTTTGGGCTGTATAAGTAGGGGCATTGCCAGCAGATCGAGGGATGTGATCATTCCCCTCTATTCAACATTGGTGAGGCCTCATCTGGAGTACTGTGTCCAGTTTTGGGCCCCACACTACAAGAAGGATGTGGAAAAAATGGAAAGAGTCCAGCGGAGGGCAACAAAAATGATTAGGGGGCTGGAGCACATGACTTATGAGGAGAGGCTGAGAGAACTGGGATTGTTTAGTCTGCAGAAGAGAAGAATGAGGGGGGATTTGATAGCTGCTTTCAACTACCTGAAAGGGAGTTCCAAAGAGGATGGATCTAGACAGTTCTCAGTGGTACCTGATGACAGAACAAGGACTAATGGTCTCAAGTTGCTGTGGGGGAGATTTAGGTTGGATATTAGGAAAAACTTTTTCACTCGGAGAATGGTGAAGCACTGGAATGGTTTACCTAGGGAGATGCTGCAATCTCCTTCCTTAGAGGTTTTTAAGATCAGCCTTGACAAAGCCCTGGCTGGGATGATTTAGTTGGGAATTGGTCCTGCTTTGAGCAGGGGGTTGGACTAGATGACCTCCTGAGGTCCCTTCCAAGCCTAATATTTTATGATTCTATGATTCTATAGACCAGTCAGCCTAACTTCAATACCTGTCAAGAACAAATCATGCCAAACCAACCCAATTTCATTTTTTGATGGAATTGCTGGTCTCGTGGATGGAGAGAAGCAGTAGAAGTAATCCAGCTTGATTATAATAAGGTTTTTAACACAGTCCCCCATGACAGTCTCTCAAGCAAGCTAGGGAAATGCGGTCTAGCTGAAACACTAATGTGAGTGAAAAAATTGTTGAAAGAGTAGTCATATTCAAAGAATAGTCATCAATGGTTTGCTGTTGAACTGGAAGGATGCATCTAGTGGGGTCCTACATGGGACCAGCACTATTCAACATTTTCATTAATGACTTAGATAAATGTAGTGGAGGGTATGCTTATAAAATCTGCAGATGACACCAAGCTTGGAAGGGTTGAAAGTATTTTTGATGACAGGATTAGGATTCAAGGTGAGCTTGGCAAATTGGATAGTGGGTCTGAATTCAACAGGATAAAATTCAGTGAAGACAAGTGCAAAGTACTCTATTTAGGAAGGGGGGGAAAAATCAGTCTCACAAATATCAAATGGGGAATAACTAGCTAGGCAGTAGTACTGCTGAAAACGATCTGGGGGTAACAGTGGATCAAAAGTTGAATATGAACCAATAGCGTGACGTAGTTGCAAAAAGCCTAAATCATTCTGTGGCGTATGAACAGAAGGTGACTGTGCTGCTCTACTTGGCACTGGTGAGGCCTCAGCTGTGTACAGTTTCTGGGTGTCACATTTTAAGATGTGGACAAACTGGAGGGAGTCCAGAGGAGAGCAACAAAAATGATAAAAGGTTTAGAAAAGCTGAACTCTGAGGAAAGGTTAAAAAAACCCTGGGCTTATTTAATCTTGAGAAAAGATGATGGAGGGGAAGCCTGATAACAGTCTTCAAATATGTTAAAGGCTGTTATAAAGAGGACAGTGATAAGTGTTCTCCATGCCCACTGAAAGTAGGACAAGAAGCAATGAACTTAATCTGCAGTAAGAGAGAGGTTGGGTAGATATTAGGAAAACAATTCTAATACAAGTACTGGAATAGGCTTCCACAGGAGGCTGTGGAATCCGCATTTGTGGAGGTTTTTAAGAACAGATTAGACAAACACCTGTCAGGGATGGCTTAGGTAAATTTGATCCTGCCTCAGCATGGGAGGCTGGACTGGATGACCTCTCGTCCCTTCCAGCCCTACATTTCTATGATATAATTCACATGCCGGAATGTTGCAATGAATGGTATTGATTACAATGGAAAACAGTTGAATGATTGTAGATATATATAAATAAATCTATTGAGTCTTGAAAAAATTTCATTGGGAGGTAAAAAAAACTTTAAAATGACAATATATATATATATATATAAATACACACCTGGTTTGTGGCAAATGTTGCTAAGAAATAATTACCATTTTCATATGTGTCTATAAAAGAAGAAAAAAATCAGTAGAATGAAATCTATTCTACTACCAAAAAAAGATACAACAATAATGCACCTAGCCTTTTAGAAAACCAATATTTTCCCCAAAGTTTTCTTTGCTGTTTTCAGCTTAAACTTTACAATCAAATGATCACACAACACCTGTTGCTGTTCTCATATTTCTATAAATAACATATTTCATTAGTGTTATGCAATTACTGTACAAATTTGTTCCAAGTTTGAACTATAGTATTTCAGCTGACAGACCTAGAATTCTGCACAAATTTTCAAAAGAAACTTGTTTGTAGATTTTTAAATAAGGAAATAATTACAACCAATTGCCCTTAGGGATATTTGGCAATTAATTATTTCAAATTAAATTAGAGGATCCTCATGGTCCACTACGTAAAAGTCATGTACAAATATCTGAGAGATGGGTGGATAGCTCCTTGCACTCACCTGCCTTAGGCATCTGTGCAGGGCTGGGTACAAACTAGTCCTAGGTTTATAAACCAAATCTAAGCAACATACTCCTGGCTCTGCACACCCATCTGTGAACAGTTGGTATCTGGGTAATGCCCAGAAAAGACTGGCTGGAGCACACTGTGTTCTCGGACCATTTGGGGGCAGCAAATAGCATGGAGGCTGTTCCAACTGGTGCATGTTAGGAACAGCCAAGAAACACCTTCTGGAAGGAGGGAGCAGAAAGCCACCTGTACTCCCACCTTCAGACACCTCTGAGGAGATGGCCCCTAATATTTCAAACATCTTAATTTAAAAATTTTAAACTGTTTAAATCAGTTTGGTCCTGATCCTATTTCACCTGTATGCTGTCACTTGCAGGAGTGGAGCCCGTCTTTGATCTTATACCAAAAGTGATCACACTTACCAATGCTTACTCCATCATCCCAGTAAAGCTGACCTTGAGCGACCTCGTTATCATCCAAAGCAACAGTAAGTCCCATAAAGTTTTGTCGGCTACAAAAATAAAAAGGAAGCCAGAAAGCACATTCATTTTCCTCCTTTCATTGCAGTCACAGCTGTACAGATTGTGACAACTGGAAGTTGACTTCTGGATTCCCTGACACACACTCACAGATAGGTGCTCGATTCTCAGTGTCAATATACTTTTTCATTACATCATCAGACTGAGCAGGCATTGTGTACTTAAAAAGAAGCATCAATATGATTCTTACTTAGGACTAATTCTTATCAACTCCTGTTCATCTGAGTAATCTTATACACGAGTAAAGCCAGTGGGTTACTCATGAATATCAACATTATTCACTCAAGAGATGCAGGATCATTGCCATAATTTCCAAACTCAGAATTATGGGGAAAAACAATAAAGAAAAACCAAAGTGGGAGCTCATGCAGCCTTTGTTCTGCATGCACAACTCCCTCACACATCAGTGGGGTTTACAGGTTGGAAGCAGGGCAGTGTTAGGTGTGTCCTTTAAAAAGAAAAAGATGCCGTAAAATAAGGAAACAAACAAATATGTTTTTCTTACTGTGTTATTGCTAATAAGGGTCCTACAGAGGATACAAATCTCATTCATTTCATTGAGGTCTCAAAAGCTGAGTAAATAAACCTCACTCACTTTCCAAGCTACAAATTAACAGATCAGTTCTAATTTCCATGTAGACAATTAGCATTGTTTTTCAAAAATTACTGTAAAATTGTTTTAAAGGAAACACTCCAATTTACTTCATTTACCTTTGATTGGTATTAAGACCAGGTTCTTGCCAGGGGATGATGTAACCACCCCGGATATGAAGATTGATATGCTCAAGAGGTGCTGGCAATGTCTGGAATTGTCCCCTTACTTCAAGATATTTTCCCTAGAAGAGAAAAAAAAAATTTGAGTAGGAAGGCATAAAAAATTGTGTTGAATGCAGTTTTGCTTACAAATGTACAATACATCTTTCCTCTGCCTGAGAAGTCAAGTAGTGATGCACATACACATAATTTTACACAATTAACTCACAGAAACATTAACTGAAATCCATAAATATGGCCATTTCCAAATCCATCTGTGATGCAATATTAATAAACTGTGCTATAGCATTAAGTAAATATTTGGTTCATGTGCTACATCATAAGGAGCGCTATACTTTGGCTACAAGTTGGTTTTGCTTTCTTTGGTTTTTTTTTTTTTTTTTTTTTAACTTTTCTGGTGCTTTAACTGCAAAATATTCACACTTCAGGGATGACAATTCAGCCACAGGACAAAGAGGAGGTACGCTTTGTGTCTGATATACCAGGTGCATGAGCTAGCTGTTATCATGCAATGTGCTCATTGTATCATTGCTAGTTAATTAGGCAAAGTAATGAAGAAACTCAAAATAAAATAATTTGTTAACCAGGGAAAACCAGACAGTCACTCCGAAACACCTCTGCTTCTCAGTATACTGGCATTTGCATATATTCAGCAGTTCCATTTTAAAAAGTTGACAGCAGAACTGGTTGCATGCCAAAACAAAACTTTACTTGATGAATCAAAGTTTTCTTTTAAAAATGGCAACTATTGACAAATAATATTGGATCAGTCCTATCTGATCACAATTCTTTGACCCTTTCCTAAGTTTTGGGTGCTCAATTAGAGTTTAGTATCTTTTAAAAATATAACATTAGGGCCTGACCATGCAAGCTGCTGAGTGCATTCTGAGAGGCATTGATGTCAATGGGAATTAAAGGTGCACAGTATCTCTAAGGAAGTGCTCAGCACCTTCTAGGATCCAATTCTTTAAAAAGGTCTATTTTACTGAGAACACTCTTAAGTTGCTTACCGTGTAATAATCATACCAGCGTGCATTGGGTATATAAGCATTCACTTCTGTAGCTCCCTGAAATGTGAAAGCACACTTATAAGAAGAATTCAAACTTAAATCAATGTTTATATACACTTCCTTTTAAATGTTCATTCCATAAAGAACATAAATATTGAAATGCTTACTTCAGTCAATACAGGGCTAATCAGCAGTGCTGGGCCCCACAAAAACTGTTTGTATACATCCCACGTATGTTTGTCTTCTACAAACCTAAAAGAATGAAAACATTGTCAATCATGGCTTAATCTTTTCAGTATTATTTTTAATTCTGGGCACACACTCAGGTTAATGCCGCCAATCAATTCCACTTGCCAGGAGGCCCCCCTACAGAAGTGAAACACCATTTTTCTATGTGGTTAAAGTTACTGACATGCCATTGAAAGAGCACCATTAGCTGGATAAGCTCCCTTTTTCAGCTCATGCCACCTAGATTGCACTTCCCTACAGAAAGGGACAGATTGCCTGCTTTTGTATCCCCAATCAGTCAGAGGTGGGGAAGGGCCAGTCAGAACAGAGAAGGACAAAGGACTATGGAAAGGGTCATAGTCTCATATAGGTCATAGGGAAAAAGCATATGTGAGGTTTATGACTGGGCAAAGACTGAACTCCTGCTTCATGACAATTCAGTTATTCTGTATCAATGTTGCTGTCCAACACTTAATACTTACTCGAAAAGCAGAGGACGTGTTACAATGCTACCAAGAACATGGGCTTCATGCATTAAAGTGTAGAGATAAGGTAACAGTGTGTATCTTGTATTGAGTATATCTCTGGAAATATTTTGAAACTTTTCATCAAAGGAAACAGGATCTTGCCTCTAAAAATAAAGATAAAACAGGGTTACTATTTGTATTGTAAAATCTCTCTTGTCACCACCTTTCTGCTAATGGGAAATGCATGTGGGCATCCAATAGAAGAATTTGGCTTTATTGACTAAAGTTCAAACAAAGAATTTTAGGCAATTAGAAACCGGCACATTTAGAGAACTCCAATAAACTGAAAGTAAAGCATGCATCTTTGTGGGTCCAAATCAAGTCCAAATAAAGCTGGTTGTAGCTGAAGTCTGCTCTGCTGACTTCCTGGGAAGTGAAATCCGCTCCCTTCCACACAGCCAAACGGCAGGCATGATACTGTGGTAATGGACACTGTAATTTAGGTTCTGATCCAAGCCCCAATGAAGTCAATGGGATTGTTTCCATTGATTTCCATGGATGCTCCATCAGGACCTAGTTAGGGTTCTCGTTATTATGGAGCACTACCTTGGGAAGGAACTGCAGCTAATGCTGTTGGAATTGACTAATCTCAGTGGCATATAATTTACAAAGAACCGTCAACTCACCTGAGTTCCTATCACATTATGATTTCTAGAATAGGTGTAAAATGATCCAAGCTGCATCCACCGGACACACATTTCATGTGTTGTATCATTGAAGAAGCCACAGATATCTGCTCCAATCTAAAAGCATTTAAAAGGTGATTAGATCTGAATACTGTAGATTACTAGAATGGTATAAAAACCTTTAGAACAGGAATTTAAACTAATAACTTAACTTACATAGGAAATTCCAAAGAGGCCAAACTCCATTATACCTGCCAAAAAATCCAAAATATAAATAAGACAAACTTTTCAGTTGCATCTTTCTCTGTCAGGCCAAATGAAGAGGGATTCTTAGCAGGGGAAGTGGGCCCATTGTAGTGGGATTCACTACAGACAAGGATACTGCCTTGGTCCCACTTTCCCATGATACAAAACTGTAAAATGGCACCATTCCACTTTCTTGCTGTGATATCATCCAAACTTACACAATCACTGAGAGTTGCTTTTCCTGGTAGTTTGCATGACAACCTAACATAAACCTCAGCCTAAGTCCTTATTGCTTGAATGGTTCTAGGGTTTTCCCTATAGGTCTTATCCCTCTTTGCTTCTAGATCCATACACCCGAGAAAGCTCCATAGATTGGAGTTTACACTCCTACACTGAAGCTAATCAGACACTTAACACAACCTTACAGTGATTCAGCAAAAATACCATTGCCTCCTTATGCATGGTTCAATCACCCAGTGTCTGGATGACTCAATTAAAAGAGTTCTGCATCCCCATTCAAGCTCCAAGGATTTGTCCCTCTCTTATTGAAACCCTCTCATCTCTCAATACAAAACCACCTAGCAATTTTCCCATGGCAGTTAGCCTCTGGAGACTAGCCAGTGTTCCACTGATTACGTAGTGGTTTTCCAAATGTTGATTTTGTACTATATGGCATTGAACCGTGTGCTGTATGTCACAGGAAATGTCATTTCCTGTAGACCTGTGGTAAGCTCATGCAGTTGATCTTAATCAATCACCTCCCTGAATGCCCTGTGATCTTTTGGTCATGCTAATTTAGAGAATCTTGATATTTCAGCTCCTTACGTTGTATCTTCATTAGTGTGTTTTTAAATACGTGTAGCATTAACTGAACAGCCTGTCTTAGTCTATCTGACAAAGAGATGTCTAATTCTGTTTAAAACAATAGCTCAGGTTGGATACAACTTAACATGTTTAAAGGTTGCTCCGGTTATTCATCAGTGAGGAGAGATGTTCTACACTGGGCAATCCTAAGAAGTTCATTCAGGCTTCAGGGCTACTCCCTCTACTGAAAAGAGTGATAACATCAGAAATAGCTCTAAAAACAACATTAACTCCTAGTGCCGCCATTGTGCTTCAGCAGACTTTTTTCCTTTGTGATGGTTTAAAGCGTGAGGGCATTAAAACAAGTTAGTCCTCCTACCAATAATAGATTTTTCAAGCTGGTCCCATCTTGCATAGTTATCACCAAGCCAGTGACCTGCCCATTGTCCGCTAGAGGGATATGTTGATCGGGTGATAACAATTCCACGTTCCCCTGTGGCATTGCGTACAGCACTAATATCAAAAATACAAACATAAGCACATTAGATGTGGCAACCATAGAAAAAAATCCCTTCTAGAAAATACCTAATTAGGAGACATCAAATGGAGAGACCACATTTCTATGGAAAATGTAGTTCTTAGCTTCTGAGGCCTTGATCTATAACCATGTATGCACATGTTTAACTTTACTGCGAATGGAGTTAAGAAGAATTAGTCACATGAGATAAGTTACTTATGTGCATAAATGTTTAGAGGATGAGGACCTAAATCAGAAATACTTGCCAGTGGGGAGAAAGTTGAGACTGTTGCCTTTGCAGTCAGCATCAGAGTTCTCCAGAACAAACCTGTGAAGTGCTCAGCCCTTCTCAGGATGAAGCACTGGGAGCACAAGGATACAGACTGTCCTGGGACTGAGTGTAAAAAGGGGCAGAATTTCTTGCACTCCCACATCTTGCCCATTCTGGCCCTTAATAGTTTTCACACTAGATTAGTATTTTATAAATGTTATATTGTTGTTATATTATGTACTACACAATGAAATGATAACAGTGCTAATCGCTTGCACTTCTGTAGTATTATTTTCATCTGAGGTTCTCAAAGAGCTTTGCAAGTTAGAGTTATACAGACTTCAAAAGTTTCATATTTTGGTATGAATTAGATCATTTCTCTCTTCCAAGAACACAAACAGGGGAGGCAATTTAATTATTACAGATCTGCTATATTATTGACCTGCAAAAAGAAACTCAATGGTCACCCTTTACCCTGGTAAAGCAAGTTGTATTTGCCGGGACCACATTTCAGATGTCCAAGGTGGCGGTATTAGAAAATGGCAACCAGCTTTTTGGACCTGATCCAAACCCATTGAAGTCTACAAACTATTAATGATCCAATTGCAGATCGAGGGTGAGGCTCAATTATTCCACTGAAGCTACTTCCATTGATATCAATGGAAATTACTCGGGGTTTACATCTGAGTAATTGAGGCCACAGTCTGGCTACAAAGACACTAGTTTTTTGAGAAGAAAAAGGTGAAAATGACTTACTCGTAGGTAGGTTTTGCCTGTGACCATCCATACAGACTATGTACATCGTAGTGCCTGACAGGGGTCCCATCTGGAAGGAACTGTTGACTTTCCATGCACAAGGTCACAAGATCCAACCCTTTCTCCTTTTCTGCCAAAGCTAATGAGGTGGAGATGAAAAGTCAAACCATTAAACGTAGTGCCAACAAGAAACCAGGTAAGTCATTCACTCTTTAAACCTCCATTTTTCCTTTACTACTGCCCTCTTTCAACTGCCTGTGTCTTGATGTACTTTGGCAAGAACATTTAGGGCCATGAGTTCCCAGCAACTTTGCAATAGTAGTTCCTCAAGTAGAATGATGGCATGATGTATCCCTTGAAGGTATCACTCCATTTTTTTGAGAATTTGTCTCCAAATACTATCTATGTCCAACACTCTTGTATACTAATTCACGGCCACAATATTATTACAATCTGGATAGGAGCATGTACCGACTATCATTGTCCTCACTACAAAAGTGCTATTTTAGTATGTGGAATCAGGACCTTAGTTTGCATGTTCTCCTTAGATTTTTAACTACAGCCCCAAAGTATATCACAGGAAGTAATCTTAAATAAAAGAATATTGTTGATGCTTACAACCCTTGCCTTGCAGCATGGATTTTAATATGAAAACATAAATTAATGCTTAATATTTTATGCCAGGTTGGACCAAATAAACATTCTTATTTTGGCCCACAGAGAATAATTAATAATAAAGGAGCTAGTCTTTTCTCCTGGGTGACACAGGGTATGATTTAATAACAATCTGTGTGATAATAAGAATGCAAAGTACAGATAAGATTCCTTACGTGGCATATAAGGTGGGTTGTTTAGAAGTGGTTCTCTGCAGCCATCAACCGCTCCATTAATAAAGCTTGCTGGTTCATTCATGTCCTTTTTTTTATTATTATTTTAAAGAAAAGAACACAAATATTCAGTAACTTTGCCCTGAACCAATGTCAATTCAGATATTGAATGAGCTAGACTTTCCTAAATGTGCCCGTTTGAATTCCAAGGGGAAAATATGCCATCTATTTGTAAACGAGGGAGCAAATATACACACAAATTGAATACAAATGGAAAAAACTCATCAGAACCCTTCTGCTGACAAATGCTGTGCTGTTACGAATGTTATTTCATTTCCTTACTAGCTGTTGGCCTCCCCGAGCTCTACTGAATTAATTAGGGTGCTCCCCCAAACTTGCCTTTTATTTCCATACACTAAAGGCCCCTGCTTCTCAGGCTCCTGGCTGAGAAGCTATGGACGTGGCTGTATAGCTCCCTATGGAGTACATCTGGGTCATTTCTGAATCAGCATGGGGAAGAGAGGAAATCACTACACAGGGCAGGGCAGAGGGGTGCACTTTTTAAGCCTAGAAGCTGCTTGTGTTTCATGTTTCTCACACATCTCGAATTCTATTATCCATATGCACACTGAGTAGCACCATATGCCCATTGAAATGTCCCCACAGATCACTGCAATCTGAACTCTGTGCTTGTCTTCACCAGTCAAGCATTTTACTATTCAACAGGCTCCACTTTGCATATTTTACTCGAGCCATCCAAAATGCTACCCCTTCATTTGTTTTACACGAGCTAACCGACAGACATTTGTGCTGGATTCAGAAACAGTAATAGATTTTTTTCAATGCTTGTCAAAGTACAGGATCATGATATTGATGGTGTTTATCCTAATTGGCATATCATTATTGTACTGTATTAATAAGCTCAGAAATCTCTGTGTTGACATATTTCTTTAGGAGATGGATCCAGAGTAACATTTTCTGTAAATGAAAGCCATGCATATTGCAATCTCTTGAAGTTGAGATTTTCAAAAGGAGTCTAGGGAATTTAGACAGATCTTCTAATAAAACTAGCGTGTGTCATAATCCTCTAGACTACTTTAAAACTTAACCCAAACATTTCATATATCAGCCATTTGGATAAAACATACTGCAGGAACACAGATTTTCTTAAAAGAAGGTTTTCCCTCATGGTGGCAATACATTAACTCAGTTATTTTACATCGGATGGCAACAATTACTTAGAAAGCAAGGTGATCTTTTGCAGTGATTTTGGGAGGAGTTGTTAAGAGAACATTATTTGTCAAAACAATGCTGACTGATATGGCAAATTTGGTGTATGTATACACCAAATTATATGTATATAAATATACATGGTACACTCATCACATCTAAAGATATTCCATTAATTGTCTATGTGGTCTACATTGTTGCATTTTAGGCAATTTAATAACCTGAAATTTAACTCTTCCACATGGACAAATGTGCACAGATTAACTCACAGAAACATTAACTGAAAATCCATAAATATGGCCATAGTGCACGGATAGTGATGGGACGAAGCTTACACAGTGCCCAACTAAACAATAACTCACTGAAGTCAATTTCTTTTAACCCCAACTGTTTTGAGCACTAAATTGACTCAAAGATTACATAACTGGGAAATACCCTTGCAGGGGCATGCATTAGATTACTTTGCTAGAACTAGTTCTCTGATTTCCCTTCCTGCTAATATGCATTTCATCCACAGTTGTTTATACTGGCTCACCACAAAGTCAGACCTGATCCTTGAACTCCCACAGAAAGCAGAATGTCATGTGGCCGTCAGGCACAGAGTCCCCAAAACAAACAGCATTAAACACATACATCATGTCTGAAGTTATTGGTGAGGCTAACACTCAGGTTTCCACATTGTGGGCTCAGCCATTGAGATGAAGAGGCAGTCAACATGGTATTCAAGATAATGAACTACTTAGTAGCATACAAGTTACTGAAACCTTCTTAGAATAGTAAGAATTTTGTGAAACCGGCAACAAATGTCCTACAAGGTGTATTACTAAACCAAGAGAAGGCATGCACTTACAGTCCACAGGCCATCAAATTTTACACTCTTCGCTGGATCATTTGGGTTAGTGTAGAAGTCTACTATTTCTCTTTGCCACCACTGTGCTGTCGAATTGCGGAAGAAATCTGGGAAAGCTGCATAAGCTCTGTACAGCTAAAACAATAGCATACAATATATGAAAAGAGACACAGGTTTGGATATCAATGTATTCAACTGCTTTAACAACCTCAACAAATTAAACCACTGGCTAAGATTGTAATTAAACTACAGAAATCTATTGTTAATATGAACCTACAGTGGTGTGAAACTCAATCCTAAAACTCATATTCTTTGTTAACTGTTCAAGTAAACATGTCTCAGACTAAAGTAAATAGTCTCAGGTAAATAGAGCATTAGACTAAATGTATAACCCAAATCAAAAAGAGATAGTAAGAGCACCAAAAGAATGCCACCATGGCTAAACAGCAGAGTAAGGGAGGCCATTAGAGGCAAAAAGGCATCCTTTAAAATTTGGAAGTCAAATTCAAGTGAGAAAAAACAGGAAGGAGAACAAACTCTGGCAAGTTTATTATGAGAGTATCATAAGGAAACCAAGAAAGAATTTGAGAAGCAACTTCTTCAAGACATAAAAACTAACAGTAAGATTTTTTAAGTATATGAGAGGCAGGAAGCCTGCCATTCAGGCAGTGGGGCCATTGGATGACACAAGTGTTAAGGGATCACTCAAGGAAGACAAGGCTATTGCAGAGAAACTAAATGAACGATTTGCATCAGTTTTCACTGCAAAGGAGGTAGGGGAGAGGCCCACAATAAAGCTATTCTTTTGGGGCAACAAATCTGGATAAAGATAATTTTTGGGGGGGGAAGAGTCTTTTGTAAACGTAAGCCATGCCTCACCGTTTCATTAGAATTCTTAAAGGGGCTCAACAAGCATATGGATAACGGAGATCCAGTCAATATAGTGTACTTGGTTTTTCAGAAAGCCTTTGACAATGTCCCTCCCCAAAGGCTTTTAAGCAAACCAAATAGTCATGGGATAAGAGAGACGATTGTCTCATGGACCAATAACTGATTGAAAGAAAAGAAACCAAGGGTTGGAATAAAGTCAGTTTTCACAATGGAAAGAGGTGAACAGCAGAGACCACAAGGGTCTGTACTGGGACCTGTGCTGTTCAAAAAATTCATTAATGAACTATAAGGGGCGATGTACAGTGAAATGGCAAAGTGTGCAGACAACAGAGACTTATTCACGATAGTTAAGTCCAAAGGAGACTGAGGAGTTATAAAAGGATTTCACAAAACTGGGTGACTGGACAACAAAATGGCAGACGATATCAACTTTGGAAAGTAATGCACATTGGAAGAAAGAATCCCAACTTTACAGATACAATGCCACTAAATAAATCTAGGGTACACTGATACCTTGAGGCGACCAGAATTGGACACAGTATTCATTCGGGGGGAAAAAAGATTTAGTGGAACTGGAAAAGGTTCTGAGAAGGGCAACAAAGATGATCAAGGGTATGGAATGGCTTCCATCCAAGGAGAGACTAAAAATACCGCGATTATTCAGCTTAAGAGAGACATGACTAAGGGAGATATAATAGAAATCTAAACAGTAATAAATGGTGTAGAAAAAGTGAAGTGTTATTTACACAATGCAAACACCAAGGATCACCAAAGGAAATTAATAGGCAACAGTTTTAATACAAACAAGAGGATGTACATTTTTGCTCTGTTCTGTACTCTCCCCCTTAAGTTCTGGTACGTGCTACTGTTGGAGACAGGATGGTGGGTTTAGATGGACCAGCAGTCTGACCCACGATGCCAGGTCCTATGTTCTTAAGTCATGTCAGCATGACTCTTAAGGAGAGGCTGAACCATTCACTTCTCACAGGACTCAATTCTTCATATAGTAGTGACTTGTAAACCAGTACTACACATAACCTATCACAAAAAAGGCAGATGTAGAAGGCCTGAGACAGCTTCAGGTCCTGATTCCATATATTGGCTTCAGGGGAATCGGATGCTGCTTAAGACTCCATGCAAAGGATGTCTTATGTTTCTTGCTGGTGCCTGGCCACACTTGTAGGCCAGGTTTGAACAGCTTGTATCTGTTAAGGTAATAGGGACAGAAGTTGAAATGCTGTCTCATTGCCTATGTGTTCACTGGAGTAGAAGGTACAATTTCCAGCTTGGATAGACAGAACAGTAGCAGCTCTGATTGAGCTAGTGTGATAAAAATAGAGGCATGGTGAAAGCCGCAGAAGTGCCTAGCAGATCAGAGTATGATCCTGTCTGAGACTTTAGAGATGTACGTAGGCTACTATCTCCTCCCAGTGCTTGTGCTGATGTGGCTACACTTCTGTTTTTAGTCTGTTTACTTAATCCGGAAATTACATCTCCTAGCTCTAGTGCAGACATATTCTAAGCCACTGGTTTCAGTGGAGCCAGGATGTTTCCATAGGATTCTATCCAGCATTAGTACAATTGGGGGAACCAAAATCTAAATGAATGGAGTGTGAGGAACACTAGGGATTACATTATATGAATGGCTGGGGCATTTAATAGTCAACAGTGTGTGTTATTAGCAATAGTGCTCATTGACAACACTCTCAATTTTGTAAGATTTCATTATCCAACTCTTGTTTTATTATACGAAGTGTAGGTGTAGGATGACTAGTTTATAAAATACATTTAATAACTATTATTTATTATTTACAGTTTGTTTTTACAGCCTTACAGACCAACTGGGAACATGGTTTTATCAGTATACAGCGTGCTAGAAAGTCAATGCCCTGAAGATCTTACAGTTTAAGTCCATAAGACAAAGGGTGGGAGGAAGGATATAACACATAAGCAAAGGGACTTTTTGAAATATTAGCTTAGTTCCATGATTTTTTCTCCTTATTAAAAAAAATAAATCTGTGGTGTTGGGGTGTGCTAGGAGGGATTAGCAAATTGGAAAGAGAGATCATTCACAGAAGGGAAGAAGAGAAGAGGGACAGGGGAAGGAAGGAAGAAACGTAGAGTAGGCTGGGGTGGAGAGACTGTGAGAGAGAGGGGGCTGAAGGGAAGATTAGTGGAAGAGTTAAATGTACATACCTTGATCTGTGTTTCTAAATCTAAAGACTCATTAACTACTACATTGGGATAATCTGGCCAAACCTAAAGAGAATGGAGGGAAGAAAAAAAATTAAGATACACTGAATTGATTTTTATGTAGTTTCCAAGACCTACTACAGCTTTTAAAATATACTCTTTGCAGGTCACAGTGCACTCTCAACTGCAAAGAAAATATTACATGTTTTGCAGTCTATGTACATTTAGCACTGTACAAAATAAATTCCTTCTATGCACATTCTCACCCCTCCCCTAAGAAAAGATATACAGCTGAATATCATTGTTATAGTGATCGCACTACAATCTAAACCATCTCACTATTACCTCTCCCAGAGGTATCAAAGACACACTAAACAAGAGGGGTGGCTGGCAAAGCCATAAGAAAGTCCTCAATTTAAAAAAAAAAACAGTCATTTTTGCCTTTGAAATCCACTCCTCATTTTTAAACTGTAGTTCTCACAACAGTACCTTTGCCCAGACAATCTCAGTGCTGTTAGGCCATTTGATGAAGACATCATCCTGCACACCTCTTGTGAATGGTGTATAAGCATTTGTCTCATTGCCAGAGATAGCTGGGTCCTAAAATACAGAGAGAATCCAGTTTACCCTTATTTTAAGAAAGCAAATATGTACAGTATTTAATTCATTAAGTGAATTATGGTATTTCACTAACTAGAAGTAGACTAAGTGAAGAAAAAAGCACCAAACTACTGACCAGAATAGCGATGAATCTCATTCCTTCTTCTTTTATTCGATTAATCAGAGCAGGAAGTCCTGCAAAGTCTGGGCTGAGAGTAAAGTCTAACTTCCGGTCCATGTAATCAATGTCTGTATACTGTACATCCTGCAATAAGTGAAAACAAGACACAAAAAAAGTTAGAAATTATTTTAGAAGTCAAAGGCGTAATTAACTTTAAGAAAGTCTGATTCAGACTGGATTAGCTTCAGAATGTTCAAATGGTATCCTCTGGGGTTCTTATTTTTTTCTGAATTAGTTTTCCTAACTAATATTTAAAACACAACAGTCAAAGTAAGAGAAGAGCTGGCTTTAACAAAAGTAAAAAAGGAAAAATACTGTATTTTAAAGCAAAGACATTGGGCTAGATTCGTCAGTATGTTCTATATATTCATCCATATTATACATTTAGTGGATTTGCACCAGGAAGATGTTGGCTCAAAATATTTATATAGAGGTACAATTTAAGATTTGAAGGAAGCACCGTTTTCTAGGTGCATATTATTACAATGTTTTTATATAGCAGCTAATAAAGTTAAGTAAAGAGATATATAAATTGGAACTTTATATCATGCAGGGAGAATGCCATGAAAACAGAACGGTATGATGCAACAGTAGCATTGTGACATGGTGGGAAAATTCTATGGTCCTTTAACTTAAGCAGTAGTTTATGCTGTTAATTCCTGAGATCAAGAATTCAATCCTGTACATAAACTGACCAGAGTTGTTGTTACGAGTGGGGGCTATACATAAATGGAGATGAACTGCTGTAGCCCTCTGACATCTAGGATAAACTTCCCTGCCCAGAAGAAGTGTATAAACCACGCTAACATCAGTAGCTATTTATCCGACTAAAGGCCTTGTCTGCTCTTGGACAATATGAGGTGTTCTTAACTCAGATTATCTAATTCAAGTTAACTAATACTAGATAAACTTATAGTGAAGACAGGGCAGTTTGTAGTTTCCACACATTAGGTGGAAGTAAACCACTATCCACCAACAGAGTGTAAATTGAGTCAAGAACACACAATGTGTTTTTTTTAAAAAGATGCATCCCCTAGTGATCACATATAGAGGTTTATGAGTTTGCTATTTTCTCTAAGATAATGTGCTTGGTCCTTTAATTCAAAAAGTAGAGGCTTGTGCTTTTAGATCCAGAGACGTGGGTTCCATCCTTGCAGACTACTTGAAAAAGGGTATCATTACAAACGGTGGCTCGTACCGGGATATGACCTACTGTGGACTTCATTCATCTTCTGCTCTTACACAAAACCTGAACAGTGATCTTAGCAATGTTAAGGAAGAATAATTTTCCAAATAAATGTACTCTGTGACAGCCAGATGCATGGATACAAGGAATATGAGGCTACTATTAAGGTTCTACATGAGGACAAAATATGGATAAAGTTAGAGAATGTGTTGCTCTTCAGAATCTGTAGGAGATGGAAGCGAATGCCGTATGGTATGTTGGACAATCTTATCAACACTGTTGACAACACTGTAGGGGATGAGAAGGTGACAAGGAATGGTGCAGACTTTTCCCTTAACTTCTTTCATTCTTTCCAGGTTGAGTAGCAAGAGTTGGTCCTGATAGGACTAAATTTAGTTTTTGTTTAGTGTAATGAAAATATCATCTCTGAACAGGGCATAAAAGGGCTTAAAGCATACAAAGAATACTGTACTGAAACAGTATTCTTTGTATGTGCTTTCATTTCTATAATTATTTCTCATTTCTTTTTCCCTAGAGAACAAATCTGTGATTAGAGAATTCAAATAACCTCACTAATTATAACTGCAAACAACATACGTAAGGTATCCGAGCTGCCTTCATTGCCTCATAGAGGTCAGAGACTTCGGAGTCATTTTTGTATCCATAACGGCATAACTGGAATCCCAAAGCCCAGTATGGTGGCATGACCGGTCGTCCAATCAGCTAACAACAATAAAATAGGGGGGAAGAAAACATTTAATCATGGTAATATGGAAAACAGGACAAAAATACAATTGATTGTATAACTTTTATCATAATTAATCCTACTGCAGTGTATTCCTGAACAACCAACTCCGGCGTTGGGCCCAACACCATGTAAAAGTCCAGAATTCCTCCAATAGTGCGATATGTCAGAGCAGGCGTTGGCTGGAATGTGACATCTGCAAATGCAGAGCATACATTCAGGAACCAAGTAGTGAATAAACTATTTTAATCAGAAAGTGCACAATAAAGGAAACTATTTGTGAAAGTAATTTTTTTTTACCCATTGCATTACTGTTAAGCAAGAGGACTCCATGAGCATTTGCATCATTTTCCAGGCCCATGTAAAAGGGATGGACACCATAGGAATTCAGTTTGTACTGCAAAAACAAGAAAAAAGTTATGGTTTCACTTTGGAGGTGACCATATTTGCGAACATTCTACTGGCAAGTAAACAGTCTAATATTCCTAAATGATTACTGATAAATCCACTACCATAAAACAACTTTCCCACCATTTTCATCTTTTAGGCACTTTTGTTGTATTGTACTGATAGATTCAAATGGTCTTTTGACATTTTTGTTTTGTACAAAAAGTTCTAAAGGTGTGATTGTAAAGGTCAGGAGAGTACAGCTATGTAAATAGAAGACAGCAAGTTATTTAATGACTAGACTGATGAAGGAGCATATAAAGGAGAGAAACATGTAACAGTCTAGAACATGATCCACCCATGTATTTTCCTATCACGCATTTTTAACAATGACAGCTCAGCACTTTACAACTAGAAAACCAATGATTATGGAGCACTCATTTTAAAGGGTCAAGTCATGTAGTTTGCTAATCCACTGAACTTTCATCTCTGTAGTTTCACAGAATTCCGTCACAAACATTTCTCCATACTGTGGCTTGCTGGAATACTTGTTGTGATTGCTCCCACTGCAATGTGATGTGTGTAACATTAATGTACAGTTCTCATCACTGAACCACTTTTCATAAAAACACAAGTCAGGGTGAGTCAGTGATCAGTCTTAGTCGGTTTACGTATGTGTATATATAGAAATTACTATTTACATTTGAGGCCCCAGACAGACCCACTTCCTTCTCTTTCTGTTTGCAGGCAGAAGCCCTACCTGTGCATACTTCTACATCTTTTCAGGGAGTGGGGCCAGCTTGGGCAGCAGCCCCAGACTATGAACTTGGAAGAGTGGACATTTTTTGCCAGAAAAGATCACCCAGGATTATGTCCAAGTCCTCCAGCATTTAGTCACATTTACAGGAGCAGCCTGAAAGTGATATCAGGCTGGTTCCATCTGAGCTAATGCCTGCCCTGCTCACAGGGAGATCTGACAATTGCATTCTCCTTGCTCCCTGCTTCTTGCTGCTGACAATTTCGTGCCTCAGGGTGGCCCGCGTAGTGGGGAGATGTTGGGATGGCATGACCTGGTACTAACCAGTCTCACTCTTGGAGGTGGAACTATTGTGCTTATGTTCCTCGCCATTTCTGCCCCAACATCCCCTGCGGAGTTGGTGTGTGCTTTCAGAATTGCTGGGCACTCTCCCGTAATTCCCATTAAAGTCAACGAGAGCTCTCAGCATCCAGCATCGCAGGAAACCTGGCCAATATATATTTTAACTATGTGTGTGAGAGTGATTGTCTATGGGTTGCTCTCCCTCTCCCTGTCCTCTTTACACTAGCCACATTTGCAAAGTGGATAAAACTGCTCCCAAGACATGTCTCTATGAAATATTAAAACCACAGTATTTCAGGCTAGAAGTGGATTTCACAAAGTGGCCTTCAAGAAAATCATCAAACCTTGAAAAGTTAATAAAAGTTAAGTTTCCAGAACTTGGGAAGGATGAGAGAAAACTGATAAAAGGAAGGCCAAAAATAGTTCTCCAGTTCTGCTCAGTTCTTGTAGAACCCAGCATACTCCATAGAAACATAGGAATTGACACAACAGATAAGATCAGTGGCCCATATAGCTTGCTATCCCATCTCCAGATGAGGTAAATATTAGATGCTTCAGAGAAAAGGGCAATTAATCCAAAATGGAATAACCTGTTTTAAGAGACCCTTTTTCCAAACTCCAAGTTACCTGATAGGACATTAACGGTTACTAAACTTAGTTTTGGTTCGTTGTAATGATAAGGATATCTGTGACCAGGGCATATCATACACCAATGTTACTGCCTGCATTGTTTTAAAACAAAATATACTATAGTCACCCTGGAAAAAAACCTCAAAGTAATGTGTACCAAGAACATAGCTGCTGCTTAGAAAATAATCTAATTCAAATTTGATCTCTACTTACACCAGGGGACTGGTCTTTCGTAAACATTCCCCAGGTGTTCCAGTTCATATCACGCCGAAACGTAGTGTGTTCAGTTTCACCAAATCCGTAGACAAACTGTGATGGCAGACGGGTAGAAATCTGAATGAACATGTCGCTAAAGGTGAAGCCAGGTACCTGAGAATCCCAACTGAAACAGAAGAATTATCCAACCTTCATAAGTAAAGAGCTGGAAAGATACACAAATAATAGTTGCTGAGAATTTTGAAAGTTACCGAGAATATTTGGGGTAGTAGCCATGTAATTGCTTTTATTAATAAAGTACAGGGTGACTGTTTAATCTGCTAGAAGACTATCTGTGTCAGAGTATAAGGAAGTTGGGTATTATTGAATACACTCTAGAATTAAGATAAAATGAACACTAAATACGTATTAAGAAGTTTCCCAGAACTGAAGGAAACTCTAATTAATCTATATATTAATTTCAATTTTTGTGATGTTTTTAAACCCAGTGTATTTATTGCATGCTTAGTAATGATGACATACGGGGAAGCAAAGGAGATGTTAGAGAGGCTGATGATTAAGATTTGAATGATTTGTGAAGTCAAGGCTGAAGACAGTTTTGTTGGCTTGGATAAGGACCTGAACTTTCAAACACAAATCAAATTGTGAAAATTTTAGGTCTCTTGTGTAATTTCTGCTGCTACTCAGGAGAAAAAAAAGTTTTCATAGAATCAGAAGATTCCAAAGCCAGAAAAAAACATTGTGATAATCTAGTCTGACCTCCCGTATAATACAGGCCATAGAACTTGCCCAAATAATGTCTAGGGCATCTGTTTTAGAGAACCGTGCAATCTTCGTTTAAAAATTGTCAGTGATGGAGAATCCGCCACGACCCTTGGTAAGTTGTCCCAATGGTAAACTACCCTCACTGTCAAAAATGTATGCCTTACTTCCCAGTCTCAATTTGTCTAGCTTCAGCTGTCAGCAATTAATTGTGTTATACCTTTCTCTTCTAGTTTGAACAGCCCATTCTTACCTATTTGTTCCTTATGTAGATATGTACAGATTGCAATCAAGTCACTTCTCTTTGTTAAGCTAAACAGATTGAGCTCTTTGAGTCTATCACTATACAGTATGTTCTCTATTAGTTTACATCATTCATGTGGCTCTTCTCTGAACCCTCTCCAGTTTATCAAAATCCTTCTTGAATTGTGGGCACCAGAACTGGACACAGTATTCCAGCAGCACTCGTACCGGTACAAATATAGAAATAAAATAAATAACCTCTTTACTCCTAGGCAAGAGCCTCTTCTTTATGCATCCCAGAAATGCATTAGCTCTTGTAGCCAGAGCATCACACTGAGAAGTCCTATTTTCCACCATGACCCCAAATCTTTTTCAGAGTCACTGCTTCCCAGGATAGAATCTCGTATCATGTAAGTATGGACTTTGTTCTTTGGTCCTACATATATACATTTACATTTATCCATATTAAAATGTCCATTTGCTTAAGCTCAGTTTACCAGATCACTCTGAGTCAGGAACCTGTCCTCTTCAATATTTAACAATCCCCCAATTTTGGTGGCATCTGCAAACTTTGTCAGTGACAATTTTATGTTTTTTTCCAGGTCATTAATAAAAATTTTAAATAGCGTTGTGAATATAAACATTCTGCTCAAAGTGTATGTGCGCCGCATTCATTTAAATCAAAGATGTATCCCAGCAGTACCACTTGTGGCACACGCACCCCCGCCTTCCTCATTCAAGGAGCCCAGGGCTTTAAAGGAGCTTGACCACTGCCTCCCTCTCCATTCCTTCATACCACCGTCCAACTAATACACTAAATAGCGGAGAAGGGTCGTGGAACATGTATGTGCACAACACAACAGGAAGAAGGATAGTTACTGTATAGGTAAGTAACCATTTTTCTCCTCCAAGTGATTGTTCACAAATGTCACCTGCAGTAGAATGTCTTTGGATCACTTGAAGAGAGATTGCAACAATGACTTGCCAATACTGGCACCGTCTCAGAAAGCTTGAGTGGTAGCCCAGGGACCGGAAGAGGTATATGCTAGTGAACATGTTGCTGCCTTGCATATATCCACTATTGGTATGTTACTCAAGAAGACTGAGGAAGTGGAATGAACCTTTGTGGAATGGGCCATTATCCTCGGAGGGAGAGCAATCTTTGCTAGATAATAGCAGAGTTTGATGCAGTCAGAAATCCAATGAGATATATAGAGTTCTCTAACCAGCTGCCCTGTACTCCTACAAAGTGTTTAGGAGATAATCTAAAAGAATGTTCAAAGTATGAAGCTTCTCTTTGGCTTTACGACAGTGAGCCTTTGGAAAAAAACACCAGAAGATGAATGATTTGATTGAGGTGGAACTTCAAACATAAACAAGGTGTGGCCAAAAATAAACTTTGTTTTTGTGAAATGTCTTTAAAGGGGGCTTGCCTAACAGTGCCTGAAGCTCAGACTCCCTTTTGGCAGATGGTACCTGACTGCTACCAGAAATGCCGTTTTCATTGATAGCAACAATTATAAAGATGATGTTGCTAAAAGATAAAAAAGGGGGGACCATCAAACAGGACAAAACTTAATTTATCTAGTGGATCAGAGACGGGAGGGCACATGTGAATTAGGACTTTTTAGAACTGAGGCATCGACAGATGCGAAAAGACAGACAATCCCATCTACCAGTGGATGTATCACAGAGATGGAGGCTAAGTGCACCCTTAGAAAACAGTGATGGGAAAACCATCAGATTTAAAATTTAGCAGGTAATCTAATATATGTGTAATATCTGTATTACTTGGTGACAACCGGTGAGACTCAGTCCAGATTGAGAACCTTTTCCATTTCATTGATAAGTGGATCTGGTTGTGCCCTTCCTGCTATGCACACCAACATGGGTAGGACATCCTGAGAACAAACTTTCCTTACTGCCAGTCGTCCAAATAAGGAAATATCTGAATGCCTAAATGTTGAAGATGAACTGCCACTACTGCCATACATTTGGTAAACACCCTCAGGGCATGTGTTAGGTTGAAGGGCAGCACCATGTTGCCTACCATGAACTAAAAATTCATATGGCAATACATCCTAGCCACAGAAAAAGACGGTTACTCACCATAGTAACTGTTGTTCTTCGAGATGTGTTGCTCCTATCCATTCCAGTTAGGTGTGCGCGCCGCGCGTGCACGGCTCTTCGGAACATTTTTACCCTAGCAACTCTGGTGCGCCGGCTGGGCGCCCCCTGGATTGGCGCCGCTATGGCGCTGAATATATACCCCAGCCGGCCCGTCCGCTCCTCAGTTCCTTCTTGCTGGCTACTCCGACAGTGGGGAAGGAGGGCGGGTCTGGAATGGATAGGAGCAACACATCTTGGAAGAACAACAGTTACTACGGTGAGTAACCGTCTTTTCTTCTTCGAGTGATTGCTCCTATGCATTCCAGTCAGGTGAATCCCAAGCCTTACCTAGGCGGTGGGGTCGGAGTGAGACGTGGCAGAGTGCAATACTGCTGAGCCGAAGGCTGCGTTGTCTCTTGATTGCTGCACCAATGCGTAGTGGGAGGCGAAGGTGTGGACAGAAGACCACGTGGCCGCTCTACAGATATCCTGGATGGGGACATGGGCCAGGAAGGTAGCCGATGAGGCGTGCGCTCTCGTCGAGTGCGCGGTGAGGCGGCATGGTGGCACGCGAGCAAGCTCGTAGCATGTCCGGATACATGCCGTCACCCAGGAGGAAATCCGCTGCGAGGAGACCGGCTCGCCTTTCATGCGATCGGCAACCGCTACGAACAGCTGGGTCGAACGCCGGAAGGGCTTCGTACGCTCGATATAAAAAGCGAGGGCCCTGTGGATGTCGAGGGTGTGAAGCTGCTGCTCGCGAGGTGAGGCATGCGGCTTCGGGAAGAAGACCGGGAGGAAGATCTCCTGGTTGAGGTGGAAGGCCGACACCACCTTAGGGAGGAAGGCCGGGTGTGGTCGAAGCTTCACCTTGTCTGCGTGGAAGACAGTATATGGCGGACCAACCGTGAGGGCACGGAGCTCGGACACCCGTCTTGCCGATGTAATTGCAACTAGGAAGGCTGTCTTCCAGGAGAGGTAGAGCAGAGAGCACATGGCCAGAGGCTCGAAGGGCGGTTCCATAAGCCTGGCCAGCACGAGATTTAAGTCCCAGGTCAGGGTAGAACGCCGCACCGGCGGGTAAAAGCGGACCAGGCCTTTAAGGAAGCGGGAAACCATCTGGTTGGCGAAGATGGTCCGACCCCCCATGGGTGGACGAAAGGCGGACACTGCTGCCAGGTGCACCTTCAAAGAGGAGACCACCAGACCTTGCTCCTTAAGGTACTAGAAGTAGTCCAGGATGGTAGGGACGGGGACTAGGAAGGGATTGAGGCCTCGTTGATCACACCAGAGCGCGAAACGCTTCCATTTCGCAAGGTAGGTGGAGCGAGTGGAAGGCTTTCTGCTCTCTAGCAGGACTCGCTGCACTGCCGCCGAACAGTCCCTCTCTGCGTGGGTCAGCCACGCAGGTACCAAGCTGTAAGATGGAGGGACTTTAGGTCCGGGTGGCGGAGTCTGCCGAAGTCCTGCGTGATGAGGTCCGGCCATAACGGGAGGGGCATGGGATCCCAAACGGAGAGCTCGAGCAGCAGGGTGTACCAGTGCTGCCTCGGCCAGGCCAGAGCGACGAGTATGACGTGGGCCCTGTCCCTCCGAAGCTTCAGTAGCACTCGGTGTATGAGCGGGAACGGAGGGAAGGGGTAGAGGAGGTGATCCATCCAGGAGCAGAGGAATGCGTCCGACAGGGAGCCTGGGGAGCAACCCTGGTACGAACAAAACAGATGGCACTTCCTGTTCTCCTTGGAGGCAAACAGGTCTATCTGGGGAAACCCCCACCTCCGGAAAATTGTGTGCACCACATCCGGACGAAGAGACCGCTCGTGGGAGAGGAACGACCTGCTGAGATGGTCGGCCAGTGTGTTCTGCACCCCTGGAAGAAATGACGCTTCCAGGTGAATGGAGTGGGTCACGCAGAAGTCCCACAGGAGCATCGCTTCCGTGCAGAGGAGGGAGGAGCGGGCTCCGCCCTGCTTGTTCACGTAGAACATTGCCGTCGTATTGTCCGTGAAGACTGCCACGCAGCGGCCTTGCAGACGGGCGCGGAAGGTGTGACACGCTAGGCGGATCGCTCGCAGCTCCCGGACGTTGATGTGGAGAGCGAGCTCTTGGGGTGACCAGAGACCCTGGGTGTGAAAGTCGCCCAGGTGAGCCCCCCATCCCAACGCCGAGGCATCCACGGTCAGGGTGACGGATGGGCGAGGAGGACGGAACAGGACTCCTGCACACACGACCTCTGGGTTCAGCCACCAGCTGAGCGAAGCGAGTGTCGGCTTTGTGACGGTGACTACCATGTCTATCGAGTCGCGGTGCGGGCGGTATACCGACGCCAGCCAAGATTGAAAGGTGCGAAGGCGGAGCCTCGCGTACGCCGTGACGAACGTACAGGACGCCATGTGGCCCAGGAGGTGCAGGCAGGACCGAACCGTTGTCGTAGGAAAGGTGAGAAGGTCCTGGATGATGGAGACCATCGTCTGGTGCCGAGATCGAGGGAGGCAGGCCCTGGCCAAAGTGGAGTCGAGGATCGCTCCGATGAACTCCACCCGCTGCGATGGAGCTAGAGTGGACTTCTCGGCATTGATGAGAAGGCTGAGGGACCGAAACAGGGATAGTATCTCTGACATCTGGTCTTTTACCAGCTGTCGGGATGTCCCGCGAACCAGCCAGTCGTTGAGATACGGGTATACATGAATGTGACGACGGCGGAGGGCTGCAGCAACTACTGCCATGCATTTGGTGAAGACCCTTGGCGCGGTGGACAGGCCGAAGGGTAGCACCACAAACTGGTAGTGCGCACCGTTGACCACGAAGCGCAGGTAGCGTCGATGGGGAGGGTAAATCGCGATATGGAAGTACACGTCCTTCATATCGAGGGCGGCAAACCAGTCTCCCGGATCCAGGGAGGGAATGATGGTCCCCAGGGTGACCGTGCGAAACTTGAGCTTGAGCACGTACGCGTTGAGCTCCCGGAGGTCCAATATGGGTCAGAGACCTCCTTTTGCCTTGGGGATGAGAAATAGAATCCCCTGCCCCGCATGTCGTGAGGCACCTCCTCTATGGCACCCAAGCTCAACAGAGTCTCGACCTCTTGTAGGAGGAGTTGCTCGTGAGAGGGGTCCGTGAAGAGGGACAGGGAAGGTGGGTGGGAAGGAAGGGGCGAAACAAATTGAAGGCGGTAACCAGACTGGATTGTACGAAGCACCCAGCTGTCCGATGTTATCTGGGACCACGCCGGAAGAAAGCGGGAAAGGCGGTTGCAAAATAAACGGGAAGGATCCGGTACAGAGACTGATGGGCCGTCCTCGGGCGTCCCATCAAAAGGTCTGTTTAGGCCCTTGAGGGGCCTTGGAAGGCGCCTGGCTCTGGTTGAGCCTGTTGCCGGACGGTCTACGGCGATTCAGGCCTGGTCAGCGGCTGTTATAGGGTCGCGACCTAGGCTGATTAAATGGCCGGTAGGGTTGCTGCCGGAATGACCTTCGCTGCGTAGCCGGAGTGTGCATCCCCAGAGTGCGAATGGCTATTCGACCGTCCTTCAGGGTCTGAATTCTGGAATCCGTCTTTTCAGAAAACAGACCCTGAGTGTCGAAGGGTAGGTCCTGCAAAGTGTACTGCACCTCTGGTGGCACTGTGGAGGACTGCAGCCAGGAGATGCGCCTCATGGTTACTCCTGAGGCCAGGGTTCTAGCACCTGAGTCCGCGGAGTCCTGAGCTGCCTGGATGGAGGACCTGGAGGACTTCTTGCCCTCTTCCAGGAGGGCCGTGAACTCTTGGCGCGAGGCTGTTGGGATCAGCTCTGCGAATTTCGCCAGGGACACCAAGATGTCAAAGGTGTATCTGGCGAGGAGGGCCATCTGGTTGGCGATCCGGAGCTGGAGACCCCCTGCCGAATAGACCTTTCGGCCCAACAGATCCATGCGCCTCGCTTCCCTGGATTTCGGCGCTGGAGCTGGCTGACCATGCCTCTCCCTGTCGTTGACCGACTGGACCACGAGCGAGTCTGGTGCAGGATGGGTGTATAAGTACTCATACCCCGTGGGGGGGACGGAGTACTTCCTTTCGACACCGCGGGCGGTGGGAGGGACGGACGCCGGTGACTGCCATATGGTAGTGGCGTTCTTCTGAATAGTGCGGATGAATGGCAAGGCCACCCGCACTGGAGCCTCCGCTCCAATTACACTTGTCACTGGGTCTTTGTCCTCAGTGACCTCCGCTACAGGGAGGTGGATAGCCTTCGCCACCCGGCAAAGAAGGTCCTGGTGGGCCCGCAAGTCAATAGGCGGAGGGTCTGCCGTAGAAGCCCCCGCCACCGCCTCGTCTGGTGAAGATGACGAGGACAGACTTTGGACCACCGCCTCCGCAAGTGGTTCCTCTACGTGGGCAGCTGTCTCGGACTGTGGATGCTCTGCGGGATCAGGCGGTAACTGGGCCTCACCTGGTGATGGGGGCAGCCTGCTGACTGTGACCTCCGGCACCCTGCGTTCGGCGGCTGGGGTCCGCGGGGGGTAAGGGAGCCCTTGAGTCTCATATTGGGCCCAGGGGACCCAAAAACCCCACTGCTGTGCACCGTGGACCTGTCCTTGCGGGGCCGCCTGAAGATGGCCATAGCTGTCTGCCCGCGAAGCGACCGATGAGTGACGAGATGGCCACGGAGGTGCAGAGGCGCTGACGGACTGTGATGTCGAAACCGGCAATCTGTCCCCGGACGGTGCCAAGGATCGGTGCCGGTCATCGCGGTACTGAGATGGCGAACGAGACCATCGACTGCCGCGGTGCCGGGAGCTCGACCGGTGCCGGGAGCTCGACCAGGATCTCGACCAGTGGTGCCGGGAGCAGCTTCGGGAGTCACGGTGCCGGGAATGGTGCTGGGAATCGGACTTTCTGCGGTGCCGACGGGATGGTGATCGGGACCGGGAGCGTCTCTGGGAGTGCGACCGGTACCGCGATGTTGAGCGGTACCGGGACTGCGACCGGCGTCGAGAAGGTGAACGGTACCGCGATGGTGAGCGGTGCCGAGACCTGGAGCGGCGCGACGGTGACCGTCTTCGGGACCGGGAGCGAGACCGAGTCCTGGAGCGCCGTTTATCCCGTCCGTCAGGGGAAGGGGGCCGCATCCTGGCCGGCTTACCCGCTGACTTAACAGCCCGCACCGGCAGTGCCGGGGGCCGGAGGCTCGGTGCCTCTGTGAGCTCTATGAGCTCTCTTGCCGTCGAGAACATCTCTGGCGTGGACGGGAGCTGTAGCTCGACCGCGGTCGGCACCGGGGAGCAGGGTGGTACCGGACTCAACGGCCCTTGCGGCGCCGGAGTCAACGGTACTGTGCATGGCCTGTGCACCGCCACAGCCGGTACCGGAGGCGTCGGTATGCCTGGGCTACTGGTCCCGAAGGCTGCGGCATCGAGGTCACCTTCGCCGGCTTACGTTTCCTTGATGGGGAGAGGGAACGGTGCCGGGTCGCCGGTGCCGCTTGCGGAGGTCGAGGAGCCTCGGTACCAGAGCGGCCTGGGGCCGCTGATGCGCTGCGCGCCGATGACAACCTCGGCGCCGGCGGGGTCGGTGCCGGGGGCTGGAGCGTTGCCTCCATGAGGAGCTGTTTCAAACGACTGTCCCGCTCCTTTCTCGTTCAAGGTTTAAAAGCCGTGCAGATAGGGCACTTATCTGGACGGTGAGTCTCCCCGAGGCAGCGCAGGCAGGAGTCATGCGGATCCCCAACCGGTATGTGCTGCTGGCAAGTCGCACAGGGCTTAAACCCCAGTGCCTTGGGCATGAGCCCGCACCGGTTGCGGAAGAAGAGGGGTAAACCCCCCTTATTCCCTTATCCTAAACTCTAACTAACTAACTTATTCAACTATCTAACAATTAAGTACTGAACAACTATATACATACAAGAGTAGCGAAACGCTAGGGCTGTGGAGGACAGAGAGCACTCCACTGTTCCAACTGGCCGTCGCGGGCGGTAAGAAGGAACTGAGGAGCGGACGGGCTGGCTGGGGTATATATTCAGCGCCATAGCGGCGCCACTCCAGGGGGCGCCCAGCCGGCCCGCCAGAGTTGCTAGGGTAAAAATGTTCCGAAGAGCCGTGCACGCACGGCGCGCACACCTAACTGGAATACATAGGAGCAATCACTCGAAGAAGTAGTATGTATGTATCCTGCAGCTGGAGGCAACGTACTAATTCCCCACCTTCAAGGAAGGATAACAGATGATAGGGGAACCATTCTGTTCTTTGTTTTCTTGGTTAATCTGTTAAACTTTCTTAGATCTTAAATCTAGGAACCTACATTTCTCTTCCAAAACAGGCTTTGGAGCCATGGCACCCAGAGAGGCACTCCTTGTGGAGGAATGCTTTGCTCTCTCGTGGTCAGGGTCGGACTCTTAAGAGGGACATGTTGCCTTTTCAGGAAGACTAACTTTAAGACAGGAATTCCTTTGTTTCTTCGTCCTCGTGGGGAAAGAGGTACAGATAGGACATTTGTTCCCCACTTGTCCCTCTCCTACACAAATTAGGCAACATTTGAAATTCTCAGTGACAGCTGTGCATGTGGAACACAGATGTTTTGGCTTTTTTTGCCATGCAAAAATCCCCTGGATTTAAACCATCAGCTAACTAACTTGTAACTATACAAAGTGAACTGTAAGTATGTACAAATCAGAAAATCTTTTTCACAGATGGCTAACTGAGGCTCAAGAGCGACAGGGAACTCTCTAGCTCTCACCACAGATGGTGCAAAGGAACTGAGAGGGAGGGGGGCAGCCATGTCCCTTTTATGGCCTCAGGTCCATGCACGAGAAGGCCAGGGGCATGCATACTGACTAGTGGTACTGCTGGCAGAAGTCTTGTACTCAAGTGCATTGGGTGCACATACACCTTCAGTGGAATTTATACGAGCACAACCAGTCACTCAAAGGAGAATGTTAAGCTATCTTCATTTTGTTTACGCCACAGCTCCAACATCAGTGGGATAGCCTCTCTTTTAAGCTAGGTATCAGCTCAGAATCAGCATCTGTAAACCACATTCTTTTTGTTCTGAATTTGATTAGAGAATGAGTTTGATATTTTGCAATAGATTTAGTTCTAAGTGAGAATTAATTGCTCTGGAAGCTCTTGAGGATGTAATGTTCTCTCTAAGGATATGTCTACACTGGAGCTTGAGGTGTGATTTCTAGCTCAGACAGACATACCTGTGCTAGTACTCATCAAGCTAACATGTTAAAACTACAAGTGTAGCAGCAGCGATGCTAGCAACAGGACAGGTTAGCTACATACCTAGTGTTTCATATGGGATTGTACTCAAGGCCACCAGCCTGTCCCACATTTATGGGTGCCACAGATACACTTCTATTTTTTGTTTACATTTCCAACTCCACTGGAGAAATATGCTAAAATAATAAATAGGTCTTCCTGAAACGTTTCAAGTTAATTAATTTAACATCAAGTACTTTTCACCAGTAACACCATGGCAGCTTAGTAAAATGCAGCCTATTCAAAGCTAAGCCAGTATTTAGGGATTTCCACCAAACATACAGGTTAAAAAAAAATGTCATCTATAGCAAACCAAGTTTTCACTTACATGATTGTTCCAGTGTGTTTGCGCCGAATTTGAATACCAAATGGATTGTTCTGAATTGTCACTTCATAGAGTCGACCTGCTTCTGTACTTGTTGGAGTACTAGGGAGAAATAGTGGTACTGGAACTTCATATCTCTTATTGTTGGCATCATAAATCTATGAAAAGAAAGGCAGTAGTCTTGAAAGTGTAATGCATAAGACCTGTTTATTGCGACTGTTGTTTTTTTAAAAAGTTCTCCTTAGTCAAAGAGCGATAAAAATTATTTGTGTGTGGGGTCATGTTCAAGAATGTAAACAAACATCATAGGGGAAGTAACAGCAAACATTATAGTTGTGGTCCCTGTACTGTACAACAATTAGGACCTAAATTCTGTGGCTATTTTTCCTGGATTTTGTGGCAATGTGTGGCCACTTCATTTACATATGAAAATCACAATCAACCAGCACAGTAGCCTTCAGCTTGTTTATTTTGATGTTAAATTTCATTTATTTATGCTGCCTCTACATTTTTAGTTTTCAATATGCCAGAAAATTTCTGCACTGGCCTTAAATAACTGCATTGTAGAAGATGTCAGAGGCCAGTCTGAAGGTTTTGGCTCCTAGGTATTGGATAGTTGGAGGCTGGGGGAAGTGGGAGGTAGCTTTTGATTGTGGGATAAAGCATATTAGCAGGACATTTCTGCTAAAATAATCAATGATAATTAATTATCACCTTAAGATTTCAGGCTTAACTCACTAAGAGTATTAGGCCAGTGTAAGAGATAGAACTCTATAGAGATTATTAATTATTATTAAGGGTATTCTAATTAATTCTTAGAATATTGGTTTATTACTATTTGCCTTCTCTGTTAAATGAATATTAAAAGGTACTTACAATTATTTTTATGCCCATCATGCTTGGAAAATGCAATAATATCTGTTTATATTTTGGTTACATATGTTATTAAATGAAATGTAAGGCTAATTCCAGGAGGCTTCTGCTTCCTGTAAACTAGTGACACACTCCCAAACTGTCAAAACTGATACCACTCTTGGCCATAAAACATCCAAACATCTGCTATGCAAGCTCTGAAATGCAGCTTTTATAACTTATATATTGCTTCAACTATTTATACTATTTTCTTGTATGCTATATTTTGAATATATATTTGTATATAACTGGTAATTATTGTAATTGTTTACATAGAATTAAGCTAGTAGAATGTTCAGCTAAGGAAGACGATGCCGCACATGTGGTTGAACTGTGAAAAGTAAGTGGCTGCAGACTCCCTGCTGAAGCTCTTGTACACCTTACAAAAAAAAAATCCCAAAAAGAGGTGAGAATTAGCACTCTGGAACCTCACACCACTTCTGATATTCAATATGTCAGACATGAGACACAATGTGATGTGACATTACATATGGAATAGGTCTAATTGCTCAGTAATCAGTATGTCATGCTACTGCAACAGTATGAAACAAAGCAGCGTTATCCACTTATTTGCACAGCAAGCCATCTTTAGCAGTTTGGAGAAAAGGTGATCACTCTCTTTGAATGATAAAACAAAATATAATGAAATAGTCTCTAGAACAGCGGCTCTCAAAAAAAGTTAAGCGTACCCCTGGGGGTACGCAGAGGTCTTCCAGGTGGGAAATCAACTTTTCTAGATATTTGCCTAGTTTTACAACAGGCTACATAAAAAGCATTAACCAAGTCAGTACAAACTAAAATTTCATACAGACAATCACATGTTTATACTGCTCTATATACTGTACACTGAAATGTAAGTACACCCCCACTCCGATAGAACGCGGGTTCGCATACAACACAGTAAAGCTCTGACACGTTGCTCTGAGCAGTGTGTTACGGGTGTCACTCGCACTCACCAGCAGCGGCAGAAGCAGAGCAGCCCGGGCCCAGCCCACTCCACTCCGCCAGCTTGCAACCGCAGTGCTCCGCTTCCCGCCACAGGTGAGTATAAGGGGCGTCCTTTCCCCAACCTCCCTGCACTCACCTGCAGAGAGAAGCGAAGCGCCACAGCTGGGAGGTGGCAGAGTGGAGTGGGCGGGGGCCATGTCGCTCCGCTTCCTGCCACCAGTGAGTTCGGAGGACATCCTTTCCCCAACTTCCCCGCACTCAGCCGTGGCGAGAAGCAGAGCAGCCCAGCCCCAGCCAGCTCCACTCCGCCAGCTCCCAGCCGTGGCGCTCCGCTTCCCGCTGCAGGTGAGTGCAGGACCTTTCCCCAGCTGCCCCGCAATGACACGGCTGGCGCCAGGGCAAGGAAAGCGGATCAGGCTGGGGCCATGTCGCTCTGATTCCCACCACAGATGAGTACGGGGGGGCATCATTCCCCAATTTCTCCGCACTCACCAATGGTGGGAAGCGGAGCTCCGTGGCTGGGAGCAGGCAGGGTGGAGCGGACTCGGGCCGGGCTGCTCTGCTTCTCGCTGCTGCCGGTGAGTGCCTGTCGGGGGGCAGGGAGGGGTGGATAGGGGTCGGAGCAGTCAGGGGACAGGGGGGTTGGGTAGGAGGTGGGATCCTGGGGGTGATTAGGGATGGGGGTCTATGGAGGGGGTGGTCAGGGAACAAGGAACGGGGGCAAAGCACGTTTCATATAACGTGGTCTCACCTATAACATGGTGAGAATTTTTGTCTCCCAAGAACCGCGTTATATCGGGGTAGAGGTATACAATATTTATATTCCAACTCATTTATGTTATAATTATACAGTAAAATGAGAAAGTAAGCAATTCTTCAGTACTAGTGTGCTGTGACACTTTTGTGTTTGTACGTCTGATTTTGAAAGCAAGAAAATTTTAAGTGAGGTGGAACTTGGGAGTATGCAAGACAAATCAGACTCCTGAAAGGGGTATATTAGTCTGGAAAGGTTGAGAGCCATTTCTCTAGAAGGAGTCAGATGTGTAGTTGCTCCCAGAAAGATGCATCTGAGGGGAAGCCCCTGAGCACCAGGGCTTCAACTGTGGTGGCCTTTACATAAGCCATTCAAAAGATGGCTCAATTCTTACTCTCTCCTACTCTCCTCTGTAGCCATGTATGGCCTAGTCACATTCTAGCTCACGAAACATGAAAAATTATCACTAATCTCATCATCGATTGTCCTAACAGATTCAGACTCAAATTACCTTGAACTGCAACATGTTGTTGTCATGATATTTCACTTCCAAGCGAAGTGTGTTGATAGGGGGAGAACGATCCCCATAGCGGTCAGGGATACTAGGATCTCTGGAGAGGTCAGCTGTAAGACCTGAAGCGGTGTTTTGAATGTTACTGACAGAATAACCATAATTACTTGGGTAGTAACATGATGGTACAAGGGAGTTAGAGGCAACCTGAAAAATATATTGCAAATTAGAAAACAGTATGTGAGATCATTCATTTTAAAAGACAATTCCAGAAAAGTCCCATTTTTAACAGGTAATTCATTACATGAGCAACTGGTTGAAAAGGTTACTGCAACAATGCTGAACAGTGTGAAAACAAATCCTAACAAAGAACACAATGATTTATGCAATTAAGATCGGAGAAAACTTTCCAACATTACAGTGGTGTCCCTTGGAGGAGGACATCTCATTACAATTACACAGATATACAGCATTTGACTTGACAATTTCAATGCAGAGAATTTAAGTAGGTTTAGAAAAATGACAAAAAGAACTCCCTGGGATTTATTTATGATTCGTCATCATTTATTTACATTTAAAAAACAACAGCGCTTGATAACTTTATCTTTTCTTTTCTTAAGTGTATTTTAATAGAAGCATCTCTCACTTGTTTATAAAATTACATTATATTAGCAGTGGCAAGGAACACTGCATTTAATGCAGCTGCTTAGCGGTCACTATTCTAAATCCCCCTGTCAAATTCCTTGGGTTTTTCTGGTATTTTCATTTTCAGAGTGAGATTTTTTTCATGCTTTGTGTATGCCCAGGGATTTTTTCTCTCCTTGAAAGTTTGAGGATAAGCAAGCCCACCTTTTATTGAATACATGGACAGGGAATATATATTATTCACCATTATAAAGAAAAATTACAATGACAACAAAAACCCTTGCAACTTCCTCTGAACAGGTGTACAATCAAACAGGGTTTGAGAGGTGAAATCAAGCATGCACCAAGTAGCCCTAAATGTTGAGAAGTGCCTTTTATTGTTCAGGAGGAAATGGCAGAGAATTCACCTATTTACTTACTAATTTTATTGACTGAGCATACCGAGAAGATCTTTTCACTGAGGACTCTACCTTACTTCCATTAGAATCAAGTGAAATCTTTGCCTGGCACACAGATTACCATTGTCCTCCTTATCCTAAACAAGCTTAGAATCAAATAAACAGCTAAAGAGAAGGATGGGAAAGAGAAAAATAAAATAGGGATTAAGTGACACTTGAGAGGGTACTAAATGTAGAAATCTTAGGTTCACATCTTAGGAGTTGCTCAAGACCCAGCTCTGGGGATGCTGATGTCAGCCAATTTCCGCTTTTTGTCTGGTCTTTTCATATCAGGAAAAAGAGAGCCCAGTGGCAAAATGTTAAATGCCTGAGTTCCAGTTGTGGTGGTGATGGTTATAGTGGTAAGCATGATTAATTCTGCCTGCCATCTATAAGCAAGCTGCTAAGTGATCCCCTGAGAAGCAATGTCCAAAATGTGTGGCAACCTTGATCCATATAGGCATACTTATTTTCATCTCTCAAACATTTTGTTGTGTTGCTAAAACAATTCTGCAAGCTTATCAAATACCTAAAACCCCTACTCAGCAACTCTTTTAGTTTAGATAAATTAAGTTAGTGTCATTAAAGTAGTGTCCTTATTCTTCCTTCACACAAATCATTTCTGCTTACCTGCCAGATACAGCCACGAGCAGTACAATTTTCTTCTGATGCACCTGAGTCAGGATAACAGTTAAATTTTTCATTGTCTTCAACCACTGATTCATTGCCTTCAACCACTGAAGACCAGTCCACTGAGTAGGGTTTCCCTAGTTCAAGCTGAAGCCCAGTAATATGCAGCAGCTTCAAAAGGAAACAAAAAAACAACAAGAAATCTACCTGAGGCCATTGCATTTTTCAGTTCTCACGCTACTTATTAGATAGTTTCTTCTTTTTGTCTTCTTCCCCTAATTCAAATTTGAAACAATTTATCTGTGACTTATTTTAACATTGAATTCCAATCTATGGGCTTCCCAGGGACCCTGTCAAGATCAGAATCCTGCTCTTTCTTTTTATAAGCTTGGAGTCCATTCTGATTTCACCTGTGCACAGGAATTTCCACTTTCCCATCCAAGGAATGATAGCACAGCTAAATACAATAGATTTTTTTTGTATGTTTCAGGCGCAAGGCAGAAAGGCGTGAGACTTAATGAAGGATACAGTTTCGTAGAAAGCCTTGGGAAAAGGCTGGGGGTGGGGATAACCTTGCATTTTTCCATCAGAAGAGTGGCAATCCTAAAAGCAGCTACAGGAGGTATGTTTATATTTGAAAGGCAGTCCAGAGGAACGTGTCTTGAAGGCCACCATGATCATCAGGATTTGTTTCAATTGCATTTAGGAGTGCTTGACTCAGCTATGATTTATAGTTAATACTGACTTCTTCCCCATAATTATATACATGATAGAGTCACAGGGGAGGTTTCTTACTCCTGGGAAATCTTTTTATTATTTTAAGAAGAAGAAATGTGTTGGATATTTCACAAAAACATGCAAGGTCAAATCATGACCCATTGGGAGTTTTGCCAATGGCTTCAGTGGAGCCAAGATTTAACCCATAGAGATAGGGTCTTTGCCCTGAACTGCATATAGCCTATATTAGACAAAACACAACAAAAAAGGTGAATAATTATACAGGGGCAGGGGAAGGGAGGAGGAAAGAAATGGGTGGCAAGAACAGAATCATCTAGCTTCTCAGTAAGTACTTGTTGAAGATACTATATTCCCTCTCGGATCTCTTATGGCTTAAATAAGCTTTTAGGAGGGTTTAAAAAAATCAAGCACTCAGTTAGGAACTACCAAAGATTAAGGTTTTTACTGCAGCAATAACTTAGCCACATTGCACATACACGCTGTCATATTGTCTTGCTTTTTTATCTTCTCAAATTGAAACCATGTTTGATTACATTTTGTGTTATTTACATCATACAACAATTCCAGGTTGTTTGATTTCGCAATGCAATTATTTCTAGTGGTACATTCTTGTATTTATTACAAAATATAGGACTTAATATTGCAACTGAGATCTGATTCAATGTCAAGTTTAAGGAAGAAAAGTTACATTATTCAGCAGATGGCTTAATATCCTTGAAGTAGCTGCTTACCTTTTTTGTAGCATTGTAGTTGACATTATGGAGAGATGGAACGGTCACACCATTTTGTTTTACTGTAACAGCTAAAGGTACTCTGTCAACTCCCAAGACTTTAATTTCATCAAATTTTAAATTTTTTGGGTCAGTGTATCCATTGTGCACAACCTTAATCTCTAAAACACTCTGAAAAGACAACAAAATATATTAGATTCATATTGTCCCAACTTGCCATCAAGTTGATGTTTAGATGTCATAGTCTCTTATAGTATGATCATTTATCCCTGATTATCACACTAAAAATCATGTGGCTCCTTCTTTCTAGACCCACCTACGTGTTTCTTATGTTGGATGGCTATGCAACAGGTACCTGTATATAACACACATATGCATCAAAATGTAGCTTCTCCAGGTAGGACTGCATGTTAAGGGAGACAGCAGAAGGAGCGTTTTCCTCTTCCCTTATGTACATGCACAGAGATCAGCCACAACTGCAGTCCTCCCTTAAGAGTAGACTGTTCCTTGCTAGGGATCCCTTTTGAAAAACAAACCCCAAAGAAGCATGGAAGCAGCAGGGCCTTGGGCTCTCCTTTCCTCCTCACCCACTCAATGGAGAAAGGAACAGTTGGCACACCCTGGTGAGAGGTGGAGCAGTAAACGCATTCTCTGCTGCACATGCAGAGCACCAGGAGGCATTGCACAATGATGCCTGCTGTTCCAGCTGAGTCAGATTGCACACACGCCACTAAGGAGACTACAGTAGAGCTAGAGGTTTCATTTCTAGCTTGGGTAGACGTATCCACCCTGCCTCTGATTGAGCTAGTGTGTTAAAGGTAGCAGTATAGTTGCTGCTGCATGAGCAGCAGGACAGGTTAGCTATCCCAAGTACAGTCCTGTTTGAAACCCAGGGACATAGTCGGGGCAGCTAGCCTCTCCAACACCCCAAACGGCTGCAGCTAAGACAGCTATTTAGTGTATTAACACGATCAGAGCTAGCACAGGGGTGTCTACCCGAGCTGGAAATTACTCCTCCAGCTCCAATATACACATGCATTTAGTACAGTCTGTAAGAACAGGTAAAATCCAGACCCAAAGGTGAGGGAAAGCATGGAAGGTCAGTAACCTCATGTTCTTGATTAATTTCAATGTAGTTGTACATCTGTGTGCTTCTCTATTGTTTTCTTCCAAGGAGGAGGAATGACCCAGTTAGGGTACTGGACTGGGATCTAAGAGACCTAGGTTCATTTCCTGCTCTGCCACAGACACCTGTATGCAAATAGCTCATTCACTAATCAGGCAAAATTCTTGTTGAAATCAGGGGGCCAAATCCTGGGCTCCTCTGTGCAACTACAGCCCTGCACAAGGTGACGGAGAACTCCCTCGTCTCAGAGGGAATGTGCACAGATCACTATCCCTGCACCAGGGCTGTTCAGCCCTGCAAACCAGTTTGGAGGGGGTCTGAACCATCTACCTGCATGTCCCCTCCCCACTACATACGGGTTGAATTGTGCCTCAGATGATGCTGGAAAGGAGCCATCTCTGTACTCTGGAAATGCAGGGTTAGCAATTTTGTCTGGTCCTTCAGCTTATGTGAGGGAAGATTCCATAAGTCGTTTCCCCGCCTCCGACATTATAAACTACCACAACGGACAGCAGCAAACAATAAAAGCTGGCATGTGAGTGTAGGGGCAAGCGTATTACCAGAAACCACCTAGAACTTTTTTTTAAAATGTGACTATATTTCAAGTTGGATGAGTTCCTTTATAATACATGTTGCTTTTCTCTGTACCACAGGGAATTTGTAGATATGTGTGTGTTTAATGGCATGTTGTTTTTAAAAATATGCATGAGATGATGAGCTATAAAGTCCTCATTTAAATAGATTGGAAAAATGACAGCAAAAGTGCAGCTGACAAAATGATACTATTAGCTTCATGTTACTTTGATTTCTGCATATGTAAATGTTTAAGTTTTACAAATAAATTTTATGGAATATAGTTTCACTATCAAACAGAGTATTGAAAATATCTTCACAATACTTCTTAAAGATGTATTTCTTACAATTTATTCATATAAAATATAGCATGTTAAATGCAATGACAGACAATCTCAATACAACAGCTTATCTCACTCCGATTTCTACACCACCAACCCCCGGAAACTACAAGTGTTCAGAACTGGGATTTTGATATAGCTCATTGTAGAGTGAGACCAGCTGTGAAATTAGGAACCAGGATGTGGGTTTGGATTGTGAACCAATCTCTCTCTTTGAAAGTCTGAGTGTAATCACATCTGCAGTTCTGGTTTGAGCCCACCACTAAATAGAACAGTGATTCTCAAACTAGGGCTGCCGCTTGTTCAGAGAAAACCCCTGGCGGGCCGGGCTGGTTTGTTTACCTGCCGCGTCCGCACAATTGGCCGATTGCAGCTCCCACTGCTCCAGGCCAATGGGGGCTGCAGGAAGTGGCGCAGGCCGAAGGATGTGCTGGCCACCCTTCCAGCAGCTCCCATTGGCCTGGAGCAGCGAACCGCAGCCATTGGGAGCCGCGATCGGCCAAACCTGCAGATACGGCAGGTAAACTACTGGCCCGGCCCGCCAGGGGCTTTCCCTGAATAAGAGGCAGCCCTAGTTTTTATATTTCGTGGTGGGCTCAAACCAGAACTGCAGATGTGATAACACTCAGAACCACTGAAGTAAAAGATATAAAGATCTCTGTTATAACACCCAGAGTTAAGGAAAATACCCCATGTTTACATTTGAGTTTTCTGAACACTAACTTATGAACACCAATCCTAATGTTAGGAACAATTAGGAAAGGGATAGATAATGAAACAATAAATATCATAATACCACTGTGTAAATCCATGGAACACCCACACCTTGAACACTACATAAAAAGATATATTAGAATTGGAAAAGGTACAGAGATGGGCAACAAAAACGATGAAGGGTGTGGAACAGCTTGCATAAAAGGAGAGATTAAAAAGATTGGGGCTGTTCAGCTTGGAAAAGAGATGACTAATGGTGTGTGGCAGTGGGGAGGGAGGGTAATATGACAGAGGTTTATAAAATCATGAACAGTGTGGAGAAAATCAATAAGGAAATGTTAATAACCCCTACACATAACACAAGAACCAGTACTTACCTGACTTGCATTAAATGTTTCTAATAGATAAGCACTCTGTTCATATGCATCTGTAACGAGAAAGCGGTAGAGTAAAATGTATCCTACTATAATTTTATTTTGGTCAATATTCATGACCATTTAAAAAAATATATTCTAAATACAATTCTGGTGTTAATGTGTAAAACATGCCACTGTTTCCATAATAAACACACTTAGAACCCTCAATAGAAACATATGTTGTATAAGTGAGAGAAAAATCTCTAAAAGATTTCTGTTTGTAAAAAAACTTAATAACAAAAAAGTGGTACAAATGTTCAAAATGTAGTTTGACTATTTTTAAATATCATCTGTGCCAAATGAAATTCAATTTGTTTGTTTTATTCTGTCCCAGATTACATACGGAATCTGTGACTTCAGCTTGTGGTGGTCGGGAGCTGCAGGGTCCTCCGCCACCCACTGGGGCAGGAAGCTGTGGCGTACCCCCGCCACCTCTGGTGTCCCCCTCCCTGCCGCCACAGGTGGCAGGGGAACCCCCCAGCTCCCTGCCACTCGGGCAGTGGGGACACCACCACCCCTCCCCCGCTCCTGGCAGGTGGCAGAGGGAATCCGCAGGGTGGCAGGCAGCTCCAGGCTACTGCAGAAGAACCCGAGCTCCTGGCTGCCATGGGTGGTGGGGAACCCCAAGCTCCCAGCCCCCACAGGGGATGCCTGGAGCTGCAGGCAGCAGGGGTACCCCGCAGTCCCCAGCTGCTACAGACAGCTCCTAGTCCCTGCAGCTGCCCCACTTGAAGTACTGTGCGGATCTGCAGATCCCCATTTTGTCAGGGATATTTTAGTAAAAGTTAGGGACAGGTCACAGCTTCCGTGAATTTTTCTGTTTTGCCCATGACCTGTCCATAACTTTTACTAAAAATATCTGTGACAAAATCTTAGCCTTAATTATTAGCCGTAAGGATGAGGGCAGACTGAGGCTGGATTAAGTACCTGGGTAGTTCCACTGACTTCAATGGGACTACTCATGTAGTTAAAGTGACGTACATGCTTCTGGTACTTTCTTGGATTAAGGCCTGAAGAGGATTCTTGGATCCTTTGGATCTGGGCCTGGTGATTGGGAGGGATCACACAGAGCTGTGACTCAATGAGAAACAAAGCAAGTGCTGGGGAAAAGGCTATCGGGGCCAGGGGAAGAGTCTGCATGAAGGATGGGCTCTGAAAAGACCATTTGAGGGCCAGCAATAATAACAATAAGTTGCGGGGAAGACAACTTATTCCATGCTTGTGTGGAGCGAAGTTATGTAATGAAAGCTCCAAATTTCTATCCACTCCGTTTGACAGAGGGAAAGAAGTTTAGTACATACAGGGTCAGGGTCAGTAAATTAATATTTGATTGGGCTTCAGTCTGAGCTTCTTATTTCTCTCTATATTTTGTAAAAGACTATTGCATATGAGCTTTAATGTTCCCTTTGGTAAGTCTCATGCTGTGGAGATGGAGACCTCAAATCAAAGGTAAAGCTAACAACTCTCTGAGAATCAGTATATGGGCTCCTGTTTCTCAGCCATCTCCCAAATGTCAGGGGAGGAGTGCTCCTAATCCTTCAAACAGAGATTTAATGGTTTGTAAGCCTCCCACAAGGCACGCCAGCAATTCCCCACCTCCTACTTTATTCAGTATCCATTTACACATTACCGTGATGGATAGGAATGTCTCTTTTGAAAACATCAGTGTCTATTTTCTCTATAAGCCTCAGATTGGGGATCTAAACTACCAAACGGTAATGCTGATAACCACAGCCAGCGCAGTTTCCTGATTTCTGAAAAATAGATCACTGAGAGATGGTTGAAGTGCACCTTGCAAGCTAGTTTAATTTAATTAAGCTACAATTAAACTATGAACTTAGTAAATAGTTCCAAATCTGAGTCACTCAAAGCTTGGCATACTTCAGTGCACCTCACAGCACGCTGACAGCACCCCATGCACTTCTACTGAGAGCTATTGAAGGCTCAGAGGAGACTTACTGTGGATAGTGTGAGATACACAGTTGATATGATGGATAAATTTTAAAATTTACTAATGCTAGGAAAATCAACTCTGACTTCTCACTCCATTCTTAATGCACATGGTTATATTTACCATAGATTTTGCAAAAGTCTGAGGATAAAGTATGATCTCTCTTATTACACGTGCTAGACTAAGTTTAATGACATAAGTTAAGGTATGAAAAATCTGAATTCTGAAAGCAACAATGTCATAGGACTTCAGTGAGACAAATCAATATTATTGTACTGTACTACAGGTTTAACTTGACTTTTTGTTTTTCAAGCACTGTTCTTTAGAGCTTTCCAGCTGTGGGCCCTGATCCTGAAACTTATAGCATATGTATGGGAGGGAACCCTGTGCTCATATGGAGTTCCCTGACTTCAGTGGGGCTCTGAGCAGGTTCAGGTATTCAGACATGCATGGTAAATAGGACAGTGTTATCAGGATCTTAGAATTTATTTAGGACTAAGATCCTGCAAACACATGCATAGGTACATATATTCACATTGAATACACCCAGGGGCGGCTTTAGGCATTTTGCCGCCCCAAGCACGGAAGGCAGGCTGCCTTCGGTGGCTTGCCTGCGGAGGGTCTGCTGGTCCCGCAGCTTCAACGGACCTCCTGCAGGTGTGCCTGCGGGAGGTCCTCCGAAGCCGCGGGACCAGCGGACCCTCCACAAGCACGCCTGCAGGAGGTCCTCCGAAGCCGCAGGACCAGCGGACCCTCCGCAGGCACGTCGCTGAAGGTAACCTCCCTGCCGCTCTCACGGTGCCGGCAGAGCGCCCCCCGTGGTTTGCCACCCCAGGCACACGCTTGGTGTGCTGCGGCCGCCTCTGAACACACCAGTACTATGCACACGTGCAAGTGTTTGCAGATTTGTTGTATATGCTGAAATACATGTATCTACAAGTGTTTGCACATCAAATACTTTATAAAAATGACATTTTATACATTCAAAACTTAAAACCGTAGAAATAAGCAGCACCAAGAAGGAGAAAAAAATTATGATATTTAGGAAACTTTACTCTTGATGTAAGTAAATCTTCTCACTTCAATTTACTATTAAAACTTACCAATGCTGTTCCCATCATCCCAGTAAAGCTGACCCTGAGCGAACCCATTATCATCTAAAGCAACAGTAAGCCCCATTGAGTTTTGTCGGCTGCAAAAAAAAAAAAAGTCAGCAAATACATTACTATTTGTCTATTTCCTCAGAGTTGTAACTATTTAAGCTATATAGGAACATCCTTAGACTAGGCTGACTCTCCCCCTCTGTTTCTCTCATTTTCATCAACCATATGATCAATCGAATTCATCTCATACCTCACCTGCAATCTGTCCTCTAGGCAATTTTAACTGGGTCTTTAATATTCCAAACCACTAGGCAGCTTTCAGAGAGTTCCCATTAAAAATAAAAGAAACCAGTTTTAAATTTTCTAGTTAATTTCATAGTACCTGTAAAAGGTATTATTAGCAGGGTCCTGCCATGGGATGATGTAACCTCCGCGGATATGAAGGTTGATATGTTCAAGAGGAGCTGATAGGTTGTAGAACTGTCCCTTGAAACCAATATATTCCTCCTATAAATAAAAATAATTGATTTCAACCAAGTTACTTCTAATTCATACTAATGTAAATGAACAAGGAAGGAGATCCTAAATATGTTAATTACTTTTTGCCACAGAAATACTGATTTAAATGTATAAATAGGGCTGTCATTTTCAAAATTTTATTCCACATTTTGAAGAACATGAAAATTGTAGTCTTTAGGTGCAACAAAGTGGGGCACAGATCAAGGAGCTAAACCACAAAGTAATTATAATGTTGGTGCCTTTTTTGCTGCCTATTTCTCTCTCCAGCTTCTTTCTTCCCAGGCTTTTCCCTGCCTCTGCAGAAGGCAGATGCAGCTAAAGCTGCCCAACTTCTGCTCTCTTGCCAAAGACTTCAGATAGAATATTTCAGGGATTAAAAATGAATAGAAGTGTTTTGGGGCTAAAGGTGTTTGAGAATGTAACATGTTTGTGATTTTCAAACACCCTGAGCTTTTAGCTCACTCATAAGTAGGCACTGGGTGAAAATTTTGTAACAAAGTTAGGTTACACTAAGCTAACACACCATATTAGTGTGAACTTTTTGACCAGATTTGCAAACCTGAGTGAATAGTTTGGAAGAATTTGAGAGAAAATTCCGGTCAGACCAGAGCCTTCCTAACTCTCACACAAGTTCCTTTCTCTCTCTATGGGGGAACCTGGTGGCTTGTAATCCCCACTCCTATCTTGACATCTTCAGGGGCAGGTTGACGTGATAAGTACCCTTAATTCTTATTGATGCTCAGTGGCTCACTGGATTGGATCCAAGGTCTAGAGCTTCATTTCCAAAAGGATGTCATTTCCCAACAAAACCTTGGTTTTAAAAGCCTCTATATCCTATCTCAACCACCTTGCTAATATATATTCCCCTTCCTGCTCCTCTTCAGCTCTCAGTGGCCTCCCCTCTCTCATTCCACACCATCTCACAACTATGTGCTCCTATAATTCTGCTGATGATGTTAAGGTCTATATCTCTTGCCAACTTTCACAGCCTTCATACTCCTCTTTTTGTCATTGGCTAGATGTTTTTCTTCCATTTAATTCTCTCACCTGCTTGTACTACTTAAGTCTATAAAAAAAATACTTGGGGATGTAGTTTGCATGAAAAATATGAACAAAGTATAGTGTAAAGTTGTATTTAAACACAAAAAGTGAGGAATTCCACCACCACCTTTGGCAGATTATTCTGCTAATAGTTCTAACTATTAGTTAAAAGGTCAATAGAAAACATTTGTGTTACTTACCGTGTAATAATCATACCAGCGTGCATTGGGTATATAAGCCAACACTAATGTAGCATTCTGGAATTGAAACACATACATGTTATCTTCTAAGGATATCTAAAAGTACTCTCATATATAATTAAATATCTAAATTCTTACCTCCAGTACAGGGCTAATGAGCAGTGCAGGTCCCCACAGAAATTGTTTGTATACATCCCAAGTTTGTTTGTCTTCCACAAACCTTAAAGCAGTAAAATCATTACCACATATATGTATCAATCTTTTCAAAAGAGTTTCCTTCTTAAAGCACACTGGGTGGTTAAAATTTTTAACTATCCCCACCACACACACACACACAGCCTTATTTATGTTAGTTCTTTTAATAACTCAGATTATTAAAACTGGACCAATTTTAAACATTTAATTTACTTTTCCTAATTCATGTATGGAATCATGTAAGGGTTTACAGAGATCCTCCGATGAAAGACATTATAGAAGTGTAAGGTATCACTATTCATATATGTTGTAGTTTAGATCATGAAACTAAAAGGGTCTGTTTCTAGTCACTTTAATTTTTAGGTCTTTATAAATTAACACATTAATAGTAATATTATGTAAGGGCCAGACTGAGAATCTCTTCCTCATGTTGTTGTACAGCTGCTTACATAAATTGCCCCACTGAAGTCAAGGAGTTACTCAAGTGAGTTATACTCATCAAAGGGGATAACATGGTCACAGTCTAGCCCTAATATTTGTAAACCTTTACAAAGCTGGGATGCAGTTTGATTTTGACAATAAGATTTAGGTCAGTTCTTATTGTATTCAGTCTAGTTTACCATCTCTAAAGGACACCAATGAAAACATTAATTTATCTTGAGGTCAAAGAAACAGTAAGAACCAAGGATCTACAAATACTGACGCAAACCAGCTAAATCTATTGCTAAACCTGGAAATGATTCCTGTAATGTATTTTTATTTTAATGCTGGGATAGGAAGGTTTGTAACAGGAGAAACAGTGACTCAGATTTCCTCATTGTGATGATTCCACTGAAATATAATAAAGTGTTTGACATAAATTAATGCTGAAGCAAGGGAATGGATAACTTCAGTAATCTATTCTGATAGATGCTGAAAATCCAGTATTAAGGAGAGAGTATATTACTGTCAGTGAAGGCTGAAAGCTACAAAATGATCAATCTCCTTATTTTTCCCCACCCTCCAAAAAATCAAAATGTACTCACATCTGAAAACTCAAGGGGAGTCCTATACTTTAAACATAATTACACTGCAATAATTACATAATTCAGAGTCCAACAGGTCAATAGGTTGTTTAGAATCATAAACCTTCTACTGATGTGCATATAACAAATGATACGATATAGAACTCATATCTGTATCATATTATAACATCTATTCACCCTTTATAAACCATTGATAATTTACAATATAAAATGTGATCTTTATTTTGTTTTTAATTTTTCTCTATTGTGTTTTCAGAACAAATGCAACAAGAACAATAGTAGTATCAGAGGTGGTTGGGGGAAAAGAACAATCAACCAGCTTCTGGTACAATCTTCCTGCCAATGGTGAATTTCATGATTTTCAATTTGATCATTTTTAATAATCATGACCATGATTTTCAGGAGAGCACTGTGACTTGTCTGCACACATTTTAATCTAAATCTGTTTTTAAAAGGATTTAGTTAAAATAGGCAAATCTCTGTGTGGTCACCCTTATGTCATATTGAGTTAGCCTGCACCTGTAAACTTAAAAGGTGAATGCTACAGATTTTAACCAATATAAGATTGTCCACACAAACAATTGCACAAGATAAGCAAAATCAGTTTAAAAATCACACCTTTTGTTAAACCGGTGTAACTTTGGTTGTAGACACCAGAACCAGTGTTCAGATAGCTAACTTGAGATACCTTAAAGGACCCTGATTTTCAGAAAGGGCTGAGCACCCACCCTTTGCAAACCAGGCACTTTTAAGGTTTCTCAAGCTAAGCATCCAAAACTGAGGTATCCAAAATCACTAACCATTTTGAGACATTTTTGACTACATTTGTCCACCCTCTAAAGCAGACAGAACTCCCATCAACTCCGTAAAGACTGACCCCTAAAACTGAGACACACATTACACAGAGATATAAATGTAGAGTTTTGCATAGAGCCAAATAATGGGTTCTTGTCTGGCTCACAGAGCTAGGATTTGAATTAAGTGTGTCCATGAGAAGGAAAGGAACAGGAAAACTATTAAAAGTGGTAGGAGATATGTAGAAGAGGACTCTGCCAGTAGCAGAATTATAGTAGCAACTAGTTGTGAGATGGTATGACGAGAGAGAGAGGGAAATCACTATAGATGACAAGGGGTAGGAAGAGGAATAGATAACAGTCAATGAGTTAGACTAGAGTCTAGGGAGGGTTGTAAAAGCAAGAAATGGACCCAATCCTATGAGCTGCTGACACCTTCAATAGGAACTGAGAGGGAACTTAGCACCTTCAAGCTACCCCTGAAGATGTGGAGTTACATGCCACCAGGTTGCCCTCTAGAAAAAAAAAAAGATTGGAAGCAAATATCCCTACATACTAGAATAAACATTCAGATACATAGATAGATAGATAGATAGATATAAAGCTGAAGAATACAGTTTGAGCTAATTTCCAGAAAATTCATGAGTTTAAGTTAAAAAAACAAATTGTTGTCAAACTGATATAGCCTTTCATACTTACTCATGGAGGACAGGACGTACTACAGTGCTACCATGAACATGGGCTTCATACATTAATGTGTAGAGATAGGGTAACAGTGTGTATCTTGTATTGAGTACATCTCTGGAAATATTTTCAAATTGTGCATCAAAGGCAACAGGATCTTGCCTCTAAAAATGGAAAGAAACTGTTACTCAACTGCAGAATTCTCTAATGTCCCTTTTCGCCTTGTTTTTAATTATTCATTTATTTAATTTTAGAAGTACATTATGGACCTGATCCTCCAAGGTACGTTAGCATTTCCTGAAAATCCTAAATAAGGCATGCTTGACTACCTGATTTGCACTTGCAAGTTCCTTTTTACACATGTATATGCATTTGGGGGGCATACACTTTTCAGTTGCCAGTTGGAAAGTTTGGCCCTAGATGATGGAAGTGATTGCATTTTCCTTCACAAGAGAGTGAGAGGAACTGAATCATCATTGAATTTATTACATTTAAATTATAATTATAACCTCTGGTTATATCTATATTGATTCATATCCAGCTTTTGCATCAAAACCACAATTATTAATAAAAGCACCTATTTCACAGCCACTTTCAATGATATCGGTAGTATTTTATTGTTTTAGAACCTAAGAGAATGGCTATATTTCTGATTCTGTGAACATTTCCATTGACAACTCTCTTTTTGGAGGGAGCTGTAAATTACTATTATTAACTGCTCATGAACTTGAAATTTGGTTGAAAAGTTCTCTGCCAAAGAGTAATATTAAATGATTTTTCAACATCCTTACCTTTAGCAGATATTTCCCTGACTTAAGCTTAGCATTTGTTTTTTAGCTGAAGTAATAAAATAGTTGAGATAATTTCAATATTTACATATGGACTAATATGCCTGTTTCCTATTTTTTTATATTATACTTTTATTGTAAATTCTTATTAGCTGTGTGGTAGTAGCATCAATAATTGAACATATGAATCAAAGTCCACATAAAGAACTATTCCTAGCTGAAAAGATCTTTCTGAGACTATGTAATTTAAACTCTTTTTCTCCCTAAACTGCAGTGCTTTTCACTCCTAAGGACAAAGTGGTATTAAATAACAGTAGGTGTCACTGTGGGCTTAGAAGGAGGGCTTGAAAAACTTAGTGGGGGAATGGGAGGGTGGGGAGATGGGGAGTTTAATACAAACTCCACTGAATGTATGACACGTTGTATAATTTATTATCCTTCTTTCCTGCAGGGCAGCACTCAGGACTTTCAAAAAGTAAAAAGAGCACTAATGAGTGATGTCAGGGAGCACTTTCAATCTTTATTAAATGTACTGAACAATACCTTGGCAAATTGGGTAAGAATGGAAGCAACATGATAACCCTGAATCTGCATTTTTAAAGGCTTTAAAAGGCCTATTGAAAGGTGTGCTGCTGCAAGATAAAGCAAACTGTTTTTAAAAAGGAGACTTTAATCCATTAGATATATGCCATATAAATAGCTCAACTCTGCTAGACCTGAAGCTCTAACTAGAACATAAGTACTGTTTCTATTTTTTGTTTTCCCACTTATCTTGTTTTGCAGCTTTCAACAATACATTCCTTAGCTAATACAGTCTACAGTTAGACAATTATTTTGTTTTTTATTCTTTAATAACAGTAGCGGATGGAGGCAGAATATGCAAAGTAGAATAAATTTGCACACATACTCTACAATCTTAAACTATTCCATTTCTGATTTGTCCTCTAATTGTGAACTATTAGGGGAGGAGAACGCGAAGGTCATTCTTACTGCATTAAGTGTACTATAGAGAGGAAAAAAACAAACAAAACAAAAACTTTACTTGAGCATCGTAGGTGCAGATTTTTTTTTTAAAGGCATGCAAGTAAAAAAAAAATGTATGAGCTTCCTTCAGTCCTAGAATATGCTAGTTTCATTGTCATAAATCAGTATGCAGGCCCTTCAATGGTGTAAAACCTGCATGAAGGGAGCAGTGATGCCACGCACACAGGGCTCCCACAAATGCAGCAAATTAGAGCATGACTAGGGAGCCAGAATGGGCACATCCAATGTGCAGCACTGCCCAGGCACCACCCAGGGGACCCAGCGGCAGTTTAAAACTCTCTTTTCTGGGCAAATGGCCCATGAAAGATGGCAGTGTAAACACCATATAGCAGCCTTGGGGTTCAATCACTCTATGAGCACAGTAGCCCCAGCTGACACATGAGAGTGCCATTTACGTTATTCTATATCAGGCATAGTGAAACACATTTCATGTGTAAATTAGGGTGACCAGATGTCCTGTTTTTACAGGGACAGTCCCAATATTAGGTGCCTATATAAAACAAAGCCCCAATTACTCCCCACCCCCGTCCTGATTTTTCACACTTGCTGTCTGGTCACCCTATGTGTCATTAAGAGTCTGTCTTGCTGTATCCTCACAGCAATGTCTCAGTGTAGCTAACATTAAATACCAATGTACTGGTTGCCTGAGTCACTAGGTTTTGATGGGTCAACACTGGGAGGGAGAAAAAGAGAACGAAATTAACTAAGGCACAAAATCTTCCAAGATTAGTTGAAAGCTAGGTCACAAATATTTTGTGTCAGTACCAGTGTGCAAAACATTGAATACAATTTCCAAAAGGTTTGTATTCAAATAGACTTAATTTTTCCTAGTTGAATCTTGATGCAAACCACACCCAAAACAGCTTAATGAATGGTCACAGAAGTTCACAGGAACCATAAGTGGGACAAGAGGCCATATCGGAGAATAGCATGGAAACTGTGATCAAGATTCCAAGGCCAAAAGGGACTACTGTGATTGTGTAGTCTGACATCCTATACAACTCAGGCATTAGGACATCCTTGTATTAATTCCTCTTTGAACTAGAACATATCTTTTAGTGGGTGCGGGGAATCTAATCTTGGTTTAAAAATTGCCTGTGATAGAGAATCCATCACACCACTTGGTAAGTTGTTCCAATGGTTAATTACAATCATTCCAGTTTGAATTTGTCAAGCTTCAACTTCCCAGAAAACACATTTTGAAAATGAAATGCACTGGAGCACAGAATACTAGCATTAGCTAGAATTATTTCTCTTCTGATAAGTGAGTTAATAATGACAACAACATTTAAAAACAAACATTCTTTTTACAGTGTGCCATCTCTATTTTGTATCTGTTTTCTTTAGATTGTGAACTCTTCAAGTTTGGGGCTCTTCGTATCTTATGTGGGCCCAAGCACATTACTGATGTATAGTAAATAACAGAAATAATCTATGACCCACCTTTGTGCCTATGGTATTGTGATTTCTGGAAAATGGATAAAATGCTCCCAGCTGCATCCAACGGACACACATGTAATACTCTGCATCATTGAAGAAGCCACAAATGTCTGCTCCAGTCTGAAAGTTTAAAAAGAATAAATTTGAATGCTGTAGATTACTGCACTTAGGTAATGATGTTATAAATGTGGAGTAACAACACTAACTTACATAGGATATTCCAAAAAGGCTGAATTCCATCATACCTGCAAGAAAAGTAAGGTGACTTTATTGGTTGCTATTTTCTTTGGTAGTCTAATAGCCACCTGCAGCAGCATTCATTTAGCAGAAAGGAATGAAAATAATACATTTTTGTAGTTTCTCTAACATATTGTTCTTCTTCCCCCTGCATGCTGGCAGCTGGCTCTGCAGGAGCAGATAAAGGCAGCCGGGCAGGGACGGGGAGAGAGAGAAAGAATCGCTAGGGCCAGGGATCAACAGGAAAAGGCTAAAAAGTGATGGGTGGGCATTTTGTGGGGGAAAGGGAAGTTGACTTCAGTGGGAGCTGAGAGCATTCAACAACCTCCTGGATCAAGCCCAATGTCTATTTTGTAAGCACAACAATCCTAAAGAGTTGCTTAGCAGCCATTAAGAGAAGGTTAAAAAACAAGCAATTAAAACACGAATGCTGATTGCTAAACTGAGCAGCCTGTATTGCCTACAATTAAATTTCTTCTAAGCCTAGTAAAAGACAAACGTGTCCAGAAGCAAGTTACTGCATAGGATCAATTGACTGTAAATCCTATTGCTTCCACATACCAATTATAGATTTATAAAGTTGATCCCAAGCTGCGGTGTTATCGCCAAGCCAGTGTCCAGCCCATTTTCCACTAGAGGGATACGTTGAACGGGTGATAACAATTCCACGTTCATTAGTGGTGCTCTGTAAAGCACTAAAAATGAAAATACAAAGAATAGTAAATTAGATGTGGAAGAAACGGTTCTAGTAAAAAAAAAACAACTTACATACGGTTTCCTTTGAAAATAAAAGTATTTTCTTATATTTTGATATCTAAATTAAAACCATGTAGTTACTGGTATTATGAATAAGTATGAGCACCAGATTAAAATAATGTTTTCAGAAGTTATAAGGGTTCACCTTTGCACTAGAATATACCATGGTTCAGACTGATGAACTTGTACAAATTTAAAAACTGAAAATCAAGTGCAAATAAAGCTGAGGTATACTCAGAAATGTAAATGCCAAAAGAGAAGATGCTAGAATATAAAATGTCACACTAAAACCAGCTAGAATTCAGAAGAATTGGAGGGAAGAAAAACTTGTGAATAACTGTAAAATTGAATGCATGAGGTGATGCACAGTCACTGCAGAAATACATACCAGTGACCTAGTATTAGGCAAACTAGAAACAATAATTAAAGACAACTTTGAAAACATACACAGACAAATGTGACATCAGGACAAGAGCTGGGTGAAACCTTGTTATGGATTGAGTTAAAACTTTGTTCAAACTGATGTGTGTACTGTGCACAGACCCTTTATTTAAGACAGTTGTGAGAGACAGTTAAGCTGTTACACCTAAAACAAAGCCTATTAGCATCTACTTAGGCCTGGTCTACACTTGACCTAAGATACGCAACTTCAGGTACAAGAATAACGTAGCTGAAGTCAACGTATCTTAGGTCAACTTATCTTGTGTCCTCACGGCGCGGGGTCAACTGACGCCACTCCCCCGTCGACTCCGCTTCCGCCTCTCACTGTGGTGGAGTAAAGGAGTCGATGGCAGAGTGATTGGGGATTGATTTATCGTGTCTACCCTAGACACGATAAATTGATCCCCAATAGATCAATCAGTATCCACTGATCTGGCGGGTAGTGTAGACATACCCTTAGAAACTAAAACCAGGGGCAGGGGCTTCACTGGGTGTTGATCCATGGTGAGGTGTGGAGGTGGGTGAGAGAAAACACAGAAACTGACAACAGACAAGAACAGAGTGAAAGACAGAGGCAAAATGCAAGAAAGCCAAGAAGTAGCCTGTGAGCACAATGTGACACTCGAAAAGCTAGTGATAGCTTTTGGGATTGTTGGCTAAAGAGTCTTGAGACTGTACGCTACATACTTTTAAAATAAACAAGATTGCATCAAAGAGAATACCAGCCTCCATCAATTTCCACTTCCAACTGGAATATACCCAGGGCCCTGAAATTTGACTAGCCACTCAGACTGAAAAGGGGCTAAACTTCTGTAAAAGAAAGTCTTGTGCCACTGCAAACTACTGTGTTAAAATTCTTTAGTATCATAGAGTCCAAGCAGCTGCGGTGTTAAACACAGATGCATTAGAGCAGACCAATTACTAGCTGACAAGGTTAGGAAGAAATTTCCCCTAGGGGCTGGTTATTGCATAACTGTCCATTTTGAGTATTCCTCTGAAGTCTCAGATATTAGCCTCTGTTCTGATAGCAGAGTAGATAAGTCACAGGTCTGACCTCCTTGGACAATTCCTATGATCCTATGTAACATTGTGAACAAACACATACTGTGAATCATTATACAAAAATAATAAAGTACTAGTTTAAAACCTACTAGTTTAAAATCACATTGCTTTCTAATGCTATCTGCACAATAATAGCCTGAACAGCTGCTTCAATAAGGCAGTTTATTTTTTTTCTTCTGCAAGATTTACAGCTTTAGTGACATTATAATTACAGTAAAAACACACAAGTCACTTAAATTACCATAGTAATTAAACTAGACTAATGCATTGTAATTATTTCTTTCAAGATAAACAGTAAGTTTTCTAGTATCTTCCACTTCTTTGTCATGTATTATCAAACACTTTCATACTCTGCTTGTATTACTCTATTTGTAGAGTGACTTGGAAATTGCACATAGCATTGTAAACATAAAGGAAGTATATGTCAAGAAAAAATGTCTTTATGGGACTACAAATGTGTAAAGTTAAGTGTGTGCTTAATTGCCATGCTGGATTAGGTTGAGAGTCCTCAGTACCTTGCAAGATTGATCCTGATACATGCCTGAACATCAGTTATATGTGATGTAACAAAAATCTAATTTAACCTGGAAGCCTATGACTGGCTGCTACATTTACTTTTAAAGACTGTTTTTTAAGTCTGCCTGAAAGTCTAGTAAATAGAGGATTGCAGTAAATCAACATGGATGGAATAAAGGGCAGCCAAGAGACTACCACACTATCTAAACATTCTCAAAACAGGTTAGGGAGGTCAAGTAATGTAAAAAGCTGGTGTTAATGTTGAGGTTATGCAACTATGTAGATGTTGTGATTTCTGAATTTGCTCCTTGGCTGACCTAGTTAATGGTAGCTTAGGTACAAGTGATCATGACTTGATCACATTTATCATGTGCAAGCAGAATAAAGTCCAGACTACTACTATATCTACTTGGTGCTTTAATGTACCAGTTTCAGAAAGCTGGGGAAAAAATATGAGTCAAATCAGCCGGGGGAAGAATTTCATCCGAAAAATGTAAATGATAATTGGGAATCACTAAGACCACCTTACTAGATGCTTAAAAAGCCACAATCCCACACCTGAGGAATTAGGCTGTGCTAGTTTTAAAAAATGGTTTGGAGGTGAAGTGAAAACAGTTGTTAAAAAAAGACACAAACACAGAAATACATAAGAAATGCAAGAAAGGGGAAGCCGATAATAATGAATATAAATCAGAAGTTAGAAACTGTGGAAAACTGATAAGGAAAGCCAATAGACACAAGGACAAATGTATAGCCAGCAAATCTAAGGATATTAGGAAGTATTTTAAATATATTAGGAACAAAAATAACCGACAGTGGTGTTCGTCATTACTAGATGGACATGGTAGAATTATCACTAGTAATGCAGAAAAAGCAAAAATATCCAATAATATATCTGTTCTATATTTGGTGAAAACAGAGATAATATAGTGTCATCGTATGGTGGTGATAACACTCTTCCCATTTCACTAGTATCTCTAGAGGACGTTAAACAGAAGTTACTAAAATTAGGTAGTTTTAAATCAGCAGGACCAGATCACTTGCATTCAAGAGTTTAAAAAGAGATGGCTGAGGAGTTCATTGGACCATTATTGCTGATTTGTAATAAGCCTTGGAGCAGTGGGAAAGTTCCAGAAGACTGGAAGAAAGCGAATGTTGTGGTAATATTTAAGAAGGGTAGACATGATGACCTGGTAATGACATCAGTCCCAAGTAAGATAATGAAGTGGCTGATACAGATTTTGATTAATGAAGAAATAAATGAGGGTAATGTAATTAATGCAAACCAACATGGGATTTTGGAAAATAGATCCTGTCAAACCAATGTAATGTCTTTTTTTGATGAGAGTACAAGTTTGGTTGATAAAGGTAACAGTGTTAACATAATAGTCTTAGACTTCTGTAAGGCATTTAACTTGGTACTATCTAACATTTTGATTTAAAAACTAGAATATAAAATTAACATAGCACACATTAAATGGATTAAAAACTGGTAAATTGATGGGTCTCAAAATGTAACTGTCAATTGGGAATCTTCATCAAGCAAATCTATTTCCAGTGAAGTCCTGCAGGAATCCTTTCTTGATTTTACACTATTTTAACAATGGCCTGGGAAAAGTTTGCAGCTGACACAAAAATTGGGGAAGTAGTAAATAATGAGGTGAAAAGATCACTGATTCAGAGTGATCTAGATTAGTTGGTAGACTGAGCGCAAGCAAACAACATGCATTTTAATACAGCTAAATATAAATGTATACACCTAGGAACAAAGAATGTAGGCCATACTTACACAATGGGGGACTATCCTAGGAAGCACTGACTCTGAAAAAGATTTGAGGCTGTGGTGGATAATCAGCTGAACATGAGCTCCCAACATGAGGCTGCAGCCAAAAGAACAAATGTGATCCTGGGATGCATAAACAGGGGAATCTCGAGTAGAGTGACTGTTTTACCTCTGTATTTGGCACTGGTGTGACCACTCCTGGAATATTGTGTCCAGTTCTGGTGTTCACAGTTCAAGAAAGATGGTGATAAGAGGGTCCAGAGAAGAGCCACAAGAAAGATTAAAGGATTAGAAAACTTGCCTTATAGTGATAGTCAAGGAACTCAATCAATTTAGCTTAACAAAGAGAAGGGGTAACTTCACTATAATCTATAAATACCTAAATGGGGAACATATATGTAATAATGAACTATTCAATCTATCAGAGAAAGGTATAACATGATCCAATGACTAGAAGTTGAAGCTTAACAAATTCAGATGGGAAATAAGGCGCAAATTCATAATGGTGAGAGTAATTAACCACTGACACAATTTACCAAGGGTTGTGGTGGACTCTCCATCACTGACAATATTTAAATCAAGATTGGATGTTTTTTCAAAAACATCTGCTCCAGGAATTATTTTGGAGAAGCTCTATGTCCTGTGCTATACTGTAGGTCTGACTAGATCAGGGGTTGGCAACCTCTGGCACACAGCTCGCCAGGGTAAGCACACTGGTGGGCTGGGCCAGTTTGTTTACCTGCCGCATCCGCAGGTTTGGCTGATTGCTTATCCTGGCGAGCTGTGTGCCAGAGGTTGCTGACCCCTGGACTAGATGATCACAACAGTTCCTTCTGGCCTTAGAATCTATAAACTACAAAAAACAAAAATTGCAATTTGAGCTCTACAAAATCATAAATGGAAACTGTGTTTTGTAGGCCACCGCCTAGAGAGTCCTGTTGAATGGAGATTAAGGTCTCTTGTTTACCCATAGAACAGTTACAGCTTGCACAGAGGCAATGGTGAAGTGGAGGACAGGCATACTTGTCCTCAGTTTTTTTCAAGAGTTAGAGTCCTTTTTGGTGATGACTTAGGGGGTCTAAGACTCAGGTTTGAAATACCTAAACTTTCCCGAAGGGCCAGCTCAGCCCTTTATATGGATGTGAGAGAGCGCGTGCGAGAGAGAAACTGAGTTCCATGCAATTTACAGTTTATGCAGGACTTTTAGATGCGAGTTTAAAGAAAGAGATCTTGAATGCTCTTCGCAGACATTGATAAGCCCATGGCACTTCCATCTCTGTTGCCTCCCAAGTTTTGTGCACTGCTCTGTATACCAATTAATCTTACACTTTTCCATACCAAATGTGGAAGGATTTCATTGGTGTACTGCTTTGGGTTTTTCAGAATAAGAAGGTGAGATACATATATACATAATGCTATTATTTTTCTAATCCCTGAATAACGATGTGCCGGCAGATCCTTCCATGAACTAGTAACATATTAGGAATTACTGCTTAGTGACTAAAAATGCACGACCCAGGTATCCAGAGAATATGATTTTATAGCCCCATCTTTCTCATCTTTTGATAAAATGAACTTCAATATTGCTGCTCCATTCAATAAGTATTTGTACCAAGGTTGCTAACTCTTGTGATTTTACTGTGAGTCTCACAATATTTGATATTTTACTTAAAGACCCAATTCTGACAAACAAGTGCTTACTTGAGAATCTTTGCTTTTGTTAAAAAAAAAAAGTACTTTTTAACTTTTGTGGTTGCAGAGAAAACTTTTAAAAAATGTGACCCGAGTGTACCACAAAGGTTTAAAAACCAGAAGGCAAATAAAAATAATCCATTTTTAAGATAGTATCTTTAAGACAGGGGGGCTGTGATTGTCAGGACTTTTGTTCTTACATTTTAGGGAAGTACTATTGAAAAAGTACTGCCAGGCAGTACACTAGTATAAATAATTACTGATTGCCTATATGTTTTAGAGGTTCATTTTGCTGAAATGCTTGTTATCCTGAAGTTTCTTGCTGCCATATGGAGTATGAAAGGCACCAAGATCATCTCTGCTTTACCTTCCCATCTTGTATCACACAAGACCAAGGAAGAATGCTGCAGCGAGCATTTCCTTAACATTAGGAATAGAGTAGAGACAACTAGAATATCATGGGGTCATGGATAGCCAGGGCCCTGATCCATCTGTGTACCTGGTGGGGTAAAGCAGATGGTCCTGTAGGAGGAAATGCTCTCAATTTCTGAAACAGCAATAAGCATCCTCTCCCTGAGTCCTCCTGCCCGTGTCTGATCTGTGCTGGCAAAATGCTCAGGAAATAACTCATCTCCTATCCCATTCTTTTCCCTGAGAAAATGTCAGAATTTTGCCCCTGGATTGTGCAGATGCTGTATAATATAGTCTAACTTGAAGCCATTCCAGAATGATGGCCAGAAAACATCATTCATTAGGTTCATATATGTAAGCTATATTGCACCTCCTGATAAGAAAATTGTACTTTGCATCATTATTTCTTGACTCTGATTGCTCGAATGTGTACTACTATGGCACTTCTTTAATTATGATATTATACCATCTTAATGCTGGCATAGAAGATATATTTGGAACATTTAAGATTTTTAAATAGACGTTTTGACCATATTTTCAAGTATAAGAAGTGTTTGAATAAACTATCATATATCTTAGTCATTTCTGCTGTTCAGGTGAACCTTTTAAAAACAGGAAAAAAAATCACTAGATTTAATTTTATCCTTAATACTCAGAAGCAATGATAATACACCCATCAGTGTTAAGTTATCTTCTACAGACAATTTCCAAATTTTACTTTGATTTGGCTGACAGTATAAGAATCAGAAATTCCTTGCTGTCCTGTCAGCAATTCTGCGAGTGCCTTGACTGACAGTGATACACTGGCATACTACCAAATATAACATCCACTCAGTCAAAAATTCAAGTGGCCTTGATATTTTCTTTCTTTATGGTAATATCAAAGTTACCAAGGGCTTTAAGGTCATTAAGGCCCATAGAAAAATGCTGTTCTTTGCTTGCTCATTGAATTGGAAATGAAACAACCTAGATATATTATCATTAGATCAGACATTATCTAAAATAGGATAGGATATTACTCAGTAAGGAATTAACATATAATAAAGTTTGCCTTGGAACTGAGAAAATAAATTGTTAATGAGAAAGGCTTATGCATATCATTTACATAAGAAGTTCACTAATTTCCCTGTTTAATATTATATCTTATTTTTGGTTAAGGATGTTAATTAAAGAATGCATATATGGTGCCCTGCATTTAACAAATTCACATACCGTAGCCTGATATAAACCATAAGACCAAAACAATATCAGTGCTATAATTAAAGCAGTCCATCATAGCTATACCTGGAAGCAAAAGGTATTTCATATTTTAATTACTTTAATTACTTAGGTTATTGTTGGGTAATTACTGCTCTTAACAGCTGATCAAAATGCTGAGGAGAGTCTTGTAAATGAGCAGCAGAGTGTGCGCTTCTATGATTGACTGATCTTGTTTAAATGCAGAACACTGTCCCAAGATGGCCTTGGGTAGCTGTCTCATAATAGATAACTCAGTTGAAAATGCAGCATGTTGTGTCTGAATGTGTTGGGACAAGAAAACATTTGATGGCATCTAAATTAAACTATATTAGAAATAGCAACATGACCATCTTCTCTGATAAAGCCAGGCAGCGATTAAGGTTGCACAACATAAAAATTATATGGATGAAGTTATTAGAATCTGTGTAAAACTAATTTCTGCCAGGTAGGTGAGAAAATAATCTTCTGTAATATCAGACTTGGGTAAACTCTTTTTTAAAATGTGACTTGAAAATTGCATCTGCTTGGAGACGGTGATTGTGAAACTGCTGGACTCAAACTGAGACACTGAGTTTCTGTTGAATTAAATTCAGCAATTGAAAAAAAGATTCTGAAGGACACAAAACAATTCAGACTCCAATTATCAGAGCAGAATCCTCTTCGGTAAGACACACTCATGATCTTGATTAAGTGGTTGGTGCAAGCAAAAGAAAAGGACAGTCAGTATTATCTATCTGGTGCAATCATCATAGTAACTGAGCAATAAAATATGAGTGAATAAAAGCAATCAAGAGTCCAACATGTAGAATGTATCAGTGGCTCTCAAACTTTTTACCATCAGGCCTCACTTTTGTAAGTCCAAATGAGTTCAGTTCCCACCTTCACTTGTGCTAGAGACAATATTGATATATATCAGCTATTAGTAAAATACTGGCACACTAAAAGTACATACACTCATAACAGCCTCACTGTCTCACATTTCAGTGAGAGGCATTTGCTTGTTTCTGTGAATACAACTTACCAATGTGTGGAAGGACTGACACAAATTGAAAAAGAGAGTGATCTGAAAACCTCTCCAAGAGGATCACAAGCTCCTGCCACCTAGAGTCTCCCATTCTGCCACTGCCCCCACCTTAGTTTGTCTCCTTTGAGTCCCCAGCTATTTCCTCCTATAGCTCCTGACCTCTTTAATTCCCTCTTAGCAAATATGACAGCTGCCTTCTTGGTCACTATCAAAGACTGAATCAGGGATCTCCTGAAATAAAAAGCAGAAGTCTCTACAGCTTGAGATAAACAGCCAAGCTCACTAGCAGAAGGTTCTAACAGACCCATATCCTCTGTAGATTAGGCAGAGAGGAGATCACCACATACACCAGGTATGTCTACACTGCAGGAAAAAACCCCACAGCGGTGAATCTCAGAGTCTGGGTCAATTGACTTGGGCTCACACTATGGGGCTGAAAATAACAAGTGTAGACATTCCTGTTTGGGCTGGAACCCAGGTTTTGAGACTCACTCCCACGGAGTTGGGGAAGGGAATGTTGCAGTGCAGACATACCCACTGACTATGAATTACACAAGCCCCTATGGCAGCCATCTTGTCACCCCCTTCTCCTTACTGTTCTCTACTCAAAGCTGGCTAGGCAAGAGCTGGGCATTCTTGTAGGTATTACTAGTGACACGCAACCCTTGGTTGGAGAAACCATGTTGGCAGAGAGAGAGAGAGAGAAAAAGAAAGAGAGAAGTTAGAGCTAGAACAAACTCAGAAAATCTTGCTATCGTCTTCCACTTAGCTGTTCTTGCAAGGCTAGACTAAAGCTTTCACTTAAAAAAAATATTATGTAAAGATGTAATAATTATTTTAAAATCCCAATATCTACAAAAAATTATAAATTTGAGCTTTTGCCTTTTTTTAGTCTTAATGATTTCATATGTTCTCTGCAACCATAAGTGCTATAAACTTATTTGTTTTTAAATGAATGCTGAGGTTCTCAAGTAACCATATAATTCCATGCTTGAAGACTCTGTAGCCTAGCCTAGCAATATGGGGGACTGATTCTCCTTTTCCATTAAAACACCGCTCTGTTGCAGAGAAGGGTATATATGGACCCCTGTGAGTGGGTGGCAGAATACCATCCATCTATATAGGTACTCATATGACCTTCATCATGGTAGCAGCTGAATGCCTCATAATCTTTAATGTATTTATTCGCACAACATACCTGTGAGGTAAAGAAGTGCTATTGTCCCCAATTTTGCAGATGAGATGTGTCTATTAGGACACAAGACCTAAGTAAGGAGGTTGTGGAGTTGGTGGAAGGAAAGGAGAGTCCGAGGAGTTTCAGGAGTGAGTGGATGATAGGGAGGAAGCTATAGGTGCAGCTGGATCGCTCCCTAGCTAAGAACAGATGCAGTGCTCTGTTTGCTGTCTTTCCCTCAGGTAGAGGAAGTACCACTTCTTCCAGTACTCTTCTTGATGACCTTTCAGAGGTCACCTGACAGGAGAGAAAACCTTTTCAGGGAGACAGGGTCTCTCGGGTATGGTCACTGCAGAGAAAAGAAAGAATAGCACCACCATTTCCACCTTGCTATGGAGAGGTCTAGTGAGTCATCAACTTTGCTGTGAGAGGCTGACTAAGATAGGGAGATAGCAAATCTATATCTCCCAGAGAGATTTTTGAGGAGGTCTTGGTTTCTGCTGGAAAACCTCCAGTTATTTCAGAGAAGGTCTGTCATGGACTGGACAGAATTAGAAAGAGAACACAAAGTCAATAGAGAGGTTTGTCCAAGGAAATGGTATGACTGGATGCTTTTTAAAAAAACACTAGGAAAAAAGTCAACCTGTCAAATGGCCAGGAGAAAAAATAGAGTCCTAAAGTTGTTGGTCACTGACTCGAGTGATCTGGATGTAGTTTGGGAAGACAGGTAATTTTTCTAGTATAGACCAGAGCGTAGACACTGTAAACCTTGTGTACATATCTATTTTTATTAATGAGATCTGATCTTTTGTTTTCAATTTCCTGTTATGCATTATGCATACTGAAATACAAAGCTACTTTACCATGCTCCTAATGTCTCAGCTACGTTTTCCAGCAATAAACAACTTTCACGCAGTACCTACACACATACACACACTTGTAAGACTGTTTCCCATTGATGTAATACCCAGCAATAAAAAAGTACAGTATACGGTAAAGGACCAGATTTTGTTTAAAGGCACAGGTGATCATAGAAATGTAAGATACTGAAAGAGGTTTGTTTTGGTTTTCTATTTAAATACCTGCTTTGGTTGAACACTATTTTCTTCCAAAAAACAGTGCAAGTCAGCAACAACAGTGTCACTTGAAATTCTGCTCAGAGAAAAGAGGTCCCAACTTCTTGAAAGTCTACAGCTTTTTTCTCTTTTCTCAACTATTAGCACTAGGCAAACACTGTCATGAGACAAGTACATAAGCCTAGTCCATTTGTCCTTGACATGTATGGTACTTGCATTAAAAAATGTGTTACATTTTCCAGCTTCTGACTCCAATTAACTGTGCTCTTACAAGCTGTTTCAGGATCCTTTCAGTCTACCCTTTGCGTAAACCTCATGTCAGATGAAAAGCATACTGCCAAGCAAGAAACTTCAGAAGTGTGATGTGTGAAACAGAAAGATATGAGAAAAACTATAAAGGAAACTATGAAGAGGGAAAAGAGACAAATACAAAACAAAGCAAACTTCATTACACGTTAGACTGTGTATCTTTTTGTGGTGAGAGAATCAGCCATATGGCTGTGAATTCTTCATCCTCAATACATGCATGGGGTTGACTTGAAAATGGATGCAGAATGCAAGCAGTGATTTGTTAGGTATTTCTCCACTCTTCCCTGATAGAGCTACCTTCAACTGCTAATATTCCCACGGATACCAAAGTCAGCCCAGTGTGGGTGTAAGGAATGCAAAAATGGCTTTAACTCACATTTACAATACCCTGATCCTACACCCCTTCAAATACTATGCTGGTCCCAACTTTAAAATTAAAAGCAGGAATGATCTATCTTACACTGGCTGTCAGCAGCCCCCAAAAGGCTGTTACAGCAGCTGGGGCTAGCCAGGCTTATGGGTACCCTCTTTCCCTTTGCCAAGGTTGCCACACTGAGGATGCCCTTTATAAAGAGGCACCAGCTATGTCAAATTTACAGTTGCTTTGCACAACTGAAGTTTCCCCTAGCAAAGCTGCCATAGTAGCTTTATGCCATCCCCTCCTGTGGGCCAGTCCCTTCTGGACACAAAAGAAAACAGGCAAATTATGTGTCAGGGCAGAGTTGGGGTGGGAAGAGAGCATTTCAGTGTGGCAACGGCTATGTTAAAGATAGGGCTGAAACACAGTGGAAACCCTTCCAGCCAGAGTAAGTCAGAACATCACTTACTCTGGCTGTGAATACTGAGCTCATAATATTACTCTGGTGACACAATTAAAGCCAGAGAAGTCTCCAGGTTACTGCTAAACTCACCACCACCAATCAGTCATGCTCCTTTTATATTTGAAACAATTAATCTTTCAAGTCAGGAACCAAGAGGAGCAGACAAAAAAGAGAGTATCAATTAAATACGATAAGGTGGGTCACCGATATAAATAGCTGGACACAAAACATTAATTTGAAGCACATTTTGCCCAAGTCAAAGTAAAAAGAAAACAAAGGGTCACACACTTCATAGCTTCTGTAGACCGAGCTCATTGCACACGTTAGGGACTCCTTGCTTCACTCCATGGCCCCCCACAAGCTCCCTATGTACCTTCTTCCCATCCCTCTCTACTGAAGGGAGTCCCTGCAACTCCCTCCTTCATGCCTGGGGCTCCGAGTCCCCCTTTTCCTCCCTCTATGGCAGGGGCTCTGTGTTCCCTCACTACCCCTTTCCACCACCGTTCCCCAGAGCCTGCAGCTCTGCATGTGCCCCTATTCTCCCTGTCTTCCCATACCAGGCTTGCTCAATCCCCCATGTCCAAGGCTGTGTGCCCCTATTCGCCCACTATCGCTTGTCACATGGCATGGGCTCTGCATGAACCCACCATTCCCTCCTTCCCCCTATTTCCATCCACATGACACCAGGGCCCCCTATTCTCCCTCTCCAGACCATGTATACATACCTGCATTTCATCCCCTCCCCCCACAAAACCCCTTCCTCTCACACAATTATTTGTCTTAATTCTGTCTGGGAGAGAACTCTTTCAGGGTGTCAACAAGATAATCTCTACTGGGAGGATAGGCAGAGGTGACATGGGGCTGGAAGGCATTAATGGGTGTCATCAACCAGTTCTTTGGTCTACAGACTCTTGCAGAGGTTCTTGAAGCTGTGGCTCTGATAAACAGAGGAAAGAAGCTCCATGTACCCTGCATTTTCCCTCTTTTGGCTTTTCAATTTCCCCAGAAATTTCTCACTGATGCCTAGAATGTTCCTTGAAATTTTGGAATTGATTGGATGTGGCTTTCAAAAGTTACTGAGTACATATAGACAGGACTACCCGTATGCCCTTGAAAACTTGGCTAATAGAATATTAGAAGTTTGTAAACTTTAGAGATGGTGTTTATACTTTGTTGTATTTTTAAAATGTTCCAGTTGCTAATTGTTTCCAAGTATTACTGTCAGTAAAGAGGTGTCTGAATTATTGTAGAACAACAAAGAGACTAGCTTCTCAAGAGGAGAAAGAAAAGAACTTACTCATAGGTAGGTTTTACATGTGACCATCCATAGAGATTATGCACATCATAGTGTCTAACAGGGGTTCCATCTGGCAGGATCTGCTCACTTTCCATGCACAAGGTTTTGTGACTCAACCCAAGTGACCGTGATTCCAAACCTAATGAGAAGGAAGTTTAAATATCTGTATCATTAAATCATACCAAATCATTTAACATATTTAACTGCCTGTGCAGTGGGCTTTTGTTTAGTTTAGTTTTGCTTTGTTTTTCGTAAGAACACCATTCTAAATTTTCTGACCATTTAGATTTTGAATACTGGCTGTTCCCAATAATCCTGTATACTAATTTGGAACTACAACATTACTATAATAATCTCACTGGAGATGCTGTTCTCAGCCTGTATGAACAGGATCTCTTAACTCAGAGGATGCTGCAGATCTTTAGCAGCATCTCTCCACATCATCCATATAACCTGAATAATGGAAAAATATCTGTAAGTATTAAGCTAGGGACAACTACACAAATTAATATTGAGAACTGTGTATGGAAGACGTGCTTACTTCTTCCTTCACATGATACTAGTCTACATGAGTAGAACATTCGGAGGAAAATTTTGACCACCACAAAAGACTTTCAAAGGAAGTTGGGCACCTAACTACCTTTTTGTGTCTTTGAAAATATTCTCCTGGATAACTACTTGTTTATTCTTTGCTAAAGTCCCATATTTTATAATGGCTCTAGCATAAACTCAGCCAATAGTGTGCAGGCTACGGCCCTGAAGTCTCTAAACTCTGGAATGAAGAAAAAATTTATTTGATTATGAATTCTGTGTTTTCCCCAAGCCAGGCTCTGTAATTTTTAAACTGAATTGTTTAAATCAAATCTATTGCTAAAGGTAGGACGTAGGGAAAATATTTTCTAAATACTTGAAACTGCACTGTTCATGTGAAGAAACTAAGTAATCTACAGTTAATTTGGGTAAAATGCTTGGAGCCGTTTTGTCAAACATGTCTAGACTTAGGCCTCTAAATCCATGTTATGTAGGCACCTAACTAAAATTCCTGAGCAAGCACAGCTCCTCACTGCAATCAGCAGTTGGGTGTGCACAGAATCTCTGAAAAAAATCAAGCCTCTTTTATTTAGCTGCTAAATAAGGCATCAGAGTTTGACAATTTTGGGCCCAGATGACATTAAGTGAATGATACAATAACCAGAGTCACTTACGGAAGTTCAAGATAGTTACTATACTTACTGGGCATATAGGGAGGATTGTTTAGCTCTGTGTTTTTACAGCCTTTGACTGATCCATGAACAAAGCTTGCTGGTTCATTCATGTCCTAAAAAGTAAAGAAAAAACGAACATTTTAAAATGAATTTTGTTTGTTTCAATGATGCGACATATTAAATGTTATTTTGCAAAGAGATGCATAATAAAACTCCTTCAAGAGCATTTACAGTTGCATTTTTTAACATTAGCATTTCAGCCAATTTACATTTTCTTGACATGATAGTGATCAAAATTTATATTTGTAAAAAAAGAAATGGAAAGGAAAAACAATGCACCTGACTGAGATCTAATATGCAAGGCTCTAGCTTGCAACAGTTTATTTATGCTCAATTTAGAACCCCCTGAAAATGCAAGGTTACAATGGATCTACTGACAAACCCAGCTACCAAGATACTGTCAGAATAGCGTCCTCCATGGCAGATCCTCTGAACTCACAGAGACTTTGGGGAAGCGCCTTCTTAGTCATTGGAACAAGGGTTTGAACTGGGGTCTCCCACATTCCAGATCAGTGACCTAACCAGAGGCCTGCCTATAGAGCAAGAGAGACTCTTTCTCTGGCCCAATGCCTAGTTCATTATGTATATATTGTGGAACAGTGTCATCAGGAAAGCTTGAGCAAACCTAACCCACTGCCCAGTCGTTAGTGCCCCTCTCCTGAGACATGGGAGATGATGGTTCAAATCCCTTTTCCACATCAGACACAGAGATGAAATAAACATGGGTCTGCCACATCCCAGGTGAGTGCCTTAACCACCCAGCTATTGTGAGAAAGGGCTTAAATTCAAATATGTGCTTAAGTGCTTTCCAGAAGTGGTGCAATAGTTTATTACTGAGCATACACAGGAGTGCTTCCTGCAGAGGTTGATGATCTGATACAGTGGATCAATGCATCCTCCAAACATGGACATCTCTCTTCTTATCAAGTAATGCATACTTTTTGGTATGTGTTCCCCCTTCTGCATGACTCTGGCAGAGCAGAGATTACAGTCACATTTCTTTGTGGCAAGTTCCCCAGTGACAGACTGTCAGGATCTTGTGGAAGGGTTTATGCCAGCAGAAACTGGTATAGAGCCCAAGATGAACCCATCCCTTATAGTTAAGGCTGTGATTTTTAAAGGACTCTAATGGAGTTGGGTGGCCAACTCCCATCGAAATTTGGGCTCCTACCTTCCCCCTTACGTATTTTGAGAAATCACAGCCTAAATGTTTCTTTTCAGAGGGCCAGCTGAAAAAGAAACAGTCTCTCTGCTGGGAAACTTCCTTAATATCCTGCTTCCTAGAAATGAAAGCATAGATACAGGTATAGCTAGAAAGTCTCCAGGAAAATAACAAATTCTGTGATGTGATCCTTGAGATGTGGCCCATGGTAATTATTGAAGGTATTGGACTAATTTTTAAACAAACTCTTATATATTAACTGAAAAGGCTAATTTTGTACATAGATAGATAAGTTATTCATCTCTGACCTTCAAAACGTGTAATAGTTTGTGTGGCCTTGGTTGGAACATTACGTTGTCCACTGGTTAAAATAATACAACAAGGGTGGCATTATTGAAAAATACCAAACATTTTACTGGATGGCTAGGTACTTCTCTTCTTTGAGACAACAGTATATTAACATTAGATATCTCCCACAGCTATTGCATGTCTATTCCATTTTAGAAACAAACAACACACTCCATCTAGCATTGTTCTGCAGTTGTCCAGCAGAGATGGCAGTTGTAGCAAAGTGTTTGGGAGACTTGTGCTGTGGACAAGTATTTACAAGAAAAATCATCCTAAAAGCGATATTTAAATGGGGGAGGGGGGAAAAATCGAGATAATGTTATATAGGTAATGAAATTAAAATATATCACTAATAAAAAAATTAGGACTTGCTCTTCAGCAGATAATGTTGTATTAATTTTTGACCATCAGTAACATATTCCTCATAAATTCAATTGAGCAACTTCTTCATGCTTACTTTCTGAGAGGAATGGGATGTGAAAAGGAGTTAGGCATGATTGGATTTAACACGGAATTCTTTGAATCACAAGGTATTTATGGGAAAAATCAGTCAGATAAACTTTCATATTTTTAATTTCTTATGCTGAGGGAGACTGTAACCTTCATAATTGTGTGAGGTGATCATTCTATTGCATATCAGAGCAAAATATGCAGCATGCAACAACCACTCCAGACCCTGGCATGAGAGAACATTGTAATGGAGCTAGGAGAGGCAGGTGCAGATCCATCACAAACTGAGGAGGTCTCTCCAACCCCACTGTCCTTAACACACAGCAGCAAGTAAGCAAACCCACTGAATTTGCAGGTGGGATTAACATGCAGGTTTCCATGGTAATTTGGACTCTGCCACTGAGGTTATAGAGCTAATCTGGTACAGCTATATCAAGACAACATGTTATTTTTCAATGGGTCCAAACTAAAACCATGGACATGAGCCCCACCAAATTGGAGGGAGTGTAGACTTGGAGTATGAACATTGTGCTTGGCCCCTATCTCTATAATGAGCAGACCCTAAATCCTGAATATGGGCAGGCCAAACTTCAGGAAGTTTTGATCCAGAACTGGCTCTGAACTTTGAGAGTCAGGCACATCTCCACATTCTTCAAGACTTAGAACCAACTCCTACAAATGCTAAAAAAGAGTTTCAGTAATTTAAAATACTTTTTTACTTCAGCAGGATTTTCCTATAATTATTAAAACCAAAGGTAACCAAAAAGCTTAGCTGTAAAACAGAAAAAATATATATACGCTTACAATCCACAAGCCATCAAACTTCACACTTTTCTTTGGTTGATTTGGGTTAGTGTGGTATTCTGTTATTTCTCTTTGCCACCACTTTGCTGTCGAATTGCGGAAGAAATCTGGGAAAGCTGCATAAGCTCTGTACAGCTGTAAAAGTAACAGACAACATAGAAAGAAAGATACAAATTATTGAGATGGAATTATGGGATTTCCAACCATGCAAATTTTACATGGTTTCTGATTTCCTAGGTAATGGTTTGCACAGTTCTAACTATAAATGCCCTTTTCTGTGATTCTTAACATGCTGGTGGACTAAAAGAGATTTTAATTTTATATGGGTTGTAACATTTGGAGAAATGGTGTGGTTACTTTTGAACTATAATAGGAACATAAAAAAATAAGAAGGGTTATATGTCAATGTGCATTTTAGGTTTTTCTTTAAAAATAAATGTGGATCACTATTCCATTTTTAACCCCTTCTGGAATTTCCAAATGGGTAAGCTGAGGCACAGAAAGGCAGAGTGAATTGTGACAAACAACACTCCAAATCGGTGCAGAGCCCGGAAACTAACCCAGCAGTTCTGACTCTTAGAGTCCGATTTGCATTTACACAAAGACCTCTTTACAATGCTCTAGCTGTAACAAGGGACCTTAGATCATAAATGTGCACTCAATTTAAGCCCCTTTACGTTGCCAGAGCCTAAATGAGCACCAATGGCTCAGATATTATGGGGATGGGCAGTAGTATAACCCCCAAAAAATAGAATGGCATAACTAAACTTAATGTAAATGAAAATCAGGTTCTTACCCTCTGCTCTAACCCCTAGATAACACACACATTTTATCAGATTGTGTCTGATCATACTGGTTACTTGGGGCCCAGAGAGATAATTTGCCTAGAGCGGCAAAACTTAATGTCAGTGAGACTATACTTGAATAGGGAAAAAGATGATGTTCTCAATGAATGCGAGGACAACAAAGGATTATAATCTAGCCATATAAATGGGAGATTTCACAGCAAATATTTGGTCAGAGCTTTTCAATTATATGTGTTTATCATATTAATTTTAATATTTTCATTAGTTCACCATTTTACACTTAATTGAGTATAGATCTTAATTTTGCATGGGTTCAAATCCTACAAGGAGTTGTTTGCCCTGAACTCCTACTGAAGTCAACTAACAATATTGTTGTAGGGTTGAGCCTTAAGCACGTGATGGGGTAGGATAAACTTTATCAAATATTTAAATGAAATAAACATCACATCAGGGCACTGAATTTTATGAACCGCATGAAGATTTGCTAGACAAAGACTTATTTTTTCCAATAAAGTATAAAGAAACAAGAAATAAAGTGACACAACATGAACCCCTTTTACAATACATGACAAAGATTGTCAGTAGAACAAGAAGCATTGCTAACTTTAAAATGTTGTGGACCTTGTAAAAGGCTCCAGATTGTCTTGTTTTTTTTCTTAGATGCTATAGAAGATTTGGCTACCCATTTTCTATGTTTCTACCTCACCTGTTAAAATAGATTACATTTGATAACTGCTTTGCTACTTTCCTTGAATAACTCAATACCCCTTCTGGTTTTGCCAATAGCTGTCAGTAAGCAATCAAACATTTCATTGTAGCAATGCAATACACTTACCTGCACTTGAGTGTCCCAGTCTAGCGATTCATTAACAACTACATTGGGAAAATCTGGCCAAACCTAATAAGAAGAAGGACATTTTAAAAAAACAATCATTCTAAATTACACAGGCTGGTACAAAATTTATGACACACACTATGTTTTAGACATTATGATGGAATTCTAAAAAACAAAGCCGCTGTTTCTCAAAAGCAATACCCTAATCACTCCTTCTACAAAATTTTCTAATCCTCCCTTCGTCTCTAATTGCTTTCATGGCCACCGTGTCCCACCACAATGATCCTTTCCATGCAAATCATCCCTAAAGCTGGTGGATAACCATATTCACCTTTTCATTGTTCTGCTGCAAATGATTTTTCATCAGAAAAACATGAACCTCATTTGAGCCAAACTCAAACTTGAAACATAATATTGTATATAATTAACATGAATTGTATTCTGTTCTCTGCTGTTTCCAACACTGAAGATTTGGACTTTCTCACAACATGCAAATATTTCTGTTTTGTTTATCAGAGTCTACTTTTAAATTGAATTTTAAAAGGCGCTCTTAGGCTTTATAATATATAAATGGCTCTGCATGGAGCATGGCAAAGGCTCAACTATGGTAATACATAGAAAAAACAGTATTCAAGGCATACTGAGTGCCATGGTGTCTCCTACAAAGGCAATCTCACAGAGGATATAGGAAAGTACTTCCCTTCAGAACTAAAGACTCCCCAAAACAAACCCAAGCCCACAGATCCCTCCAGATCCATGCAGATCTCAGGGAAATCACTAGAGGTCATAGCCATCGTCATGAAAACAATATAGTTCCATGCTGCTTCCCAGCTTTCCTACTCTGCCCCTCCAGTTCCCTGACCAGATCAAGGGCTTCTCAATAAGCCAATGGCACTGGAAAATTTTGGTCAATAGGATAATTCCACAGTGTGGAGGCAAAAAGTGCCTATGTTGATATTGTGGCAGTCAGCTATTAATAGGAAAAATTGCTGTGGCTATAGAGTGAGACATATCCACAGAAGACTGTCCATCACCCAGCTATTTCCTCTTATGCTCGGCCTGCCCTTCAGCAGCTGCTATGCTGACTCCCATGATTACCTATAGCTTGCATGTTTCCCTCTAGAGACATCTGCTGCTGTGCTTTCTATCCACAGAGCTGGAGGGAACAGTTTGGGTCACGGATACATGGGTGTGACATTTGCACTCCTCTCATGTGCAGATGCACCAGATGATGATTAACCCTGTCAGAGGGCAAGTAATAGTGCCACTGATCTCCCTAACGGGAGGGTAACTTTAAATAGCAGCCCCAACTCTACTGATTGAATCAATGCATCTCAGGTGTCCTGGCCCCAACCTCCCATTGGATGGTCCTATCCACTTTCAAGTTACAATGGCCAACTCTGGGCCCTCCAGTTGCTTCAGAGATGCTGACAGCTTGTTCCAATGCAATTCTGCTACATGTGGGCTCACAGCTGCTGGATGCCTGCAGCTGGCTTCCACCAGCAGAATCCAGTCATTGAACTTAGCTAATATTTGTAGATATTTTCCCAAGAGAAATTTACATTTGCAGGTATACTGTGGGGTGAGAACATGCACAAGTCATACAAATGGCTATTGTTGGAGAATTCCTATTTAATTTGCTACCGGATTTAAGTATTAAGAGGAATACTTTCATTTGAAGAAAACTCTGGTAACCGATGAAAATAATCTCTCTCTTCTACTTATGGAATAGCTTACTGTTCTCTTTGATTTGTTACTTCCAAGGTTAGATTAACAGAGCTTTAGGGCCAAAATGGACCATTATGATCATCTAGTCTTACTTCGTGCATAACACAGGCTGAAGAATCTCACGCAATAATTTCTGAATCAAGACCATAACTTCTCTGTCTGCTAAGCATATCTTTTACAAAGATTTTCAGTCTTAAATTCAGGACTTTAAGCGAGAATCCACCAGGTCCCAAGGTAAGTTGTTCCACTGGTTAATTATCCTCACTGTTGAAAATGTGTAGCTCACTTCTAGTCTGAATTTGTCTAGCTTCAGCTTCCAATTACTGGAATATGCTTTTTTTCTAGATGATTAAAAAGCTGCTTATATCAGAAATCTCTTCCCCAGGTAGGTACTTGTAAACCATGATCAAATCACCTCTTAAGCATGCTAATATGATTCATATTTGGAAATAACATCTCTGGTATTATCAAGTAATCTAAAAACAGTACCTTTCCCCACACAATTTCACTGCTATTGGGCCATTTAATAAAAACATCTTCCTGGACACCTCTTGTGTAGGCTAGATAATTGGTTTCGTTGCCTGAAATGGCTGGATCCTAAAATTAAAGATAATACAACTTTACATTTATACGGAGAACAATTTAATACTAGGGCTGTCGATTAATCACAGTTAACTCATGCGATTAACTCAAAAAAATTAATCACGGTTAAAAAAATGAATCACGATTATTTGCACTGTTAAACAATAGAATGCCAACTGCAATTTATTACATTTTTGGATGTTTTCCTACATTTTCAAATATATCAATTTCAATTACAACACAGAATACAAGTATACAGTGCTCACTTTATATTATTTTTATTACAAATATTTGCACTATAAAAAACAAAAGAAATAGTATTTTTCAATTCACCTCATAAAAGTACTGTAGTGCAATCTCTTTATCATGAAAGTGTAACTTACAAATAGGTTTATTTGTTATAAAACTGCATTCAAAAACAAAGCAATGTAAAACTTTACAGCCTACAAGTCCACTCAGTCCTATTTCTTGTGTAGACAAACGCTAAGAGAAACAAGTTTGTTTAGATTTACGGGAGATAATGCTGCTCACTTTTTAATTACAATGTCACCTGAAAGTGAGAACAGGCTGTAGGGTGACCAGATGAGAGACATGACGTATCAGGACATGGCAGGGGACGGATGTTCGCCAGCAGAGGAAAAAAAAAAAGCTGGCAGCGGAGCAAAAAACGAGAGCCAGCGGTAGAAAAACAAACAAACAAATAAATAAATAAAAAGCCACCAGAGTATAGGAAAAATTGGTGGGGGCTGAGCACCCACCAGCAGCTCCCCGCCTCGCCCCCCACTGCACCAGCTCACCTCCGCCTCTCTTGAGCGGGCTGCCGCATCCTACTTCTCCCCCCTCCCTCTCAGTGCTTGCGGCGCCATACAGCTGATTCTCACAAGCCTGGGAGGGAGGAGGAGGAATGTGGTGTGCTTGGGGAATAGGCGGGGCCAGGGTGGGGATTTGGAAAGGGATCCAATGAGGCAAGGAGGGGGGCGGAGTCAGGGAGGGGCCAGGGCTGGGTTGGGGGCACGAGCCCACTCCACCTGTGCGCCAGAGTGCAAAATATTGGGACAATTTGCATCCTGACCGAACATCGGTGGGGATGCAGGACAAATAAGTACATATTGGGACAGTCCCGATGAAATCGGGATGTCTGGTCACCCTAACAAGCTGTCGCATGGCACTGTTGTAGCTGGCATTACAAGATATTTACGTGCCAGATGCACTACAGATTCATATGCCTTTCTGTGCTTCGGCCATTGTTCCAGAGGATATGCTTCCTTGCTGATGATGCTCGTTTAAAAAAAATGCATTAATTAAATGTGTAACTGAACTCCTTGGGGAAAATTGTACGTCTCCTGCTCTGTTTTACCCACATTCTGCCATATATTTCATGTTTTAGTAGTCTCGGGTGATGACCCGTTGTTCATTTTAAGAACATTTTCACTGCAAATTTAATAAAATGCAAAAGAAGATACCAATGTGAAATTTCTAAAGATCGCTACAGCACTAAACCCAGGGTTCAAGAATCTGAAGTGCCTTCCAAAATCTGAGAGGGATGAGGTATGGAGCATGCTTACAGAAGTCCTAAAAGAGCAACACTCTGATGCAGAAACTATAGAACCCACCAAAAAAGAAAATCTATCTTCTGCTGGTGGCATCTGACTCAGATGATGAAAATTAACATGCATCGGTCTACACTGTTTTGGATCATTATCGAGAAGAACCTGTCATCAATATATTTGAAACTGTAGAAAACATCCAAAAATATTTACATAAATGGTATTCTATTATTGTTTAACAGTGTGATTAATCACAATTAATTTTTTTTAATCGCACAATTAATCTCGATTAATTATTTTAATCACTGGACAGTCCTGTTTTACACACATCAAGAGTATTATGTGAAGTATGTAACTTTTTGATCTGTGGCCAGGGAAAAAAGGAAAAAAAAACACTCACCAGGATAATGATGAATCGCATTCCTTCCGTTTTCATTCTGTCAACCAGAGCTGGTAGTCCAGCAAAGTCTGGGCTGAGGGTAAAGTCTAATTGCCGTTCCATGTAATCAATATCCGTGTATTGTACATCCTGCAGTGCACAAAAACAATGGATGTAAAGCAATCATCCTTTTTGCTAGGTGTGTATTTATAACACTGTAGTCAAATTAAGAGAGCTGCTGTTTTTCTCTAAGTAAAATTGGAAGCTGCTGCATCTTAAAACAAAGGATGTCAAATGAATATACTTACACACTCCCAAAATCAAGACCACTATGAAATTAGACCTTTTATCAGCTAACTCATTCTGAAGTTTGCTATCACTAGAAAAAATTGCTATACACTAGAGAAGAATGATTTCTCATTTTAATTGAAGGTGGGTGGGTGTCAATGCCATGAAATAGTGAGGAAAATGGCTATGCACATCAGTGTGTCACATATTGATCTGCATCATAAAGTGAAGGAACACCTTTAGCTTGATGGATCATTATGGTGGGTCCTTTTGAAGATTTCCTTGGGTGGGTGCCCAGCCATGGTCCTTCAATGATACTTCAGGATGGAAAAATGTAACAAAGAATATATTTTGCATTTTCCCTCCTCCATCCCCTGATCCTTCCTACTGGTTTCTATAACATTATACCATTGTGCCTAGGCACAAGGGGTCCCATTTCTGACTGGGCCCTCCAGGTGTTACTGTAATGCAAATGATAACTATATGAGAAAATGCTAGGGCGTTGGGGTATAAGCTATGTGCCGAAGCTGTTTGTCTCAAAGCATTTTTTAAAAATGTTACAAGCCATGTCTGTGTGGGAGGCACAGAATAATTTTCACAATGGCATCAACAAAGTCTCAATCTGTGGAGCCCAAGGGAGTTAACAAAAATTCTTAACAGGGACTCTAGCTGCACCACTCCGCAGCCCAAGATGATCCTGCCGTCAAAAGGCTAAATCTAGGCAGTATCCCAATTTGTCTGCATCATGAACCAAGTCCTGCATTCCTTGCACCTCCATTACTCCCACTGACTCAGTAAGACTTTTAAAAACATAAGGAATATAGGACTGATCTCAATGTGGGGGCAATATGTGTCCATATTCCATTGAATTACATCAGCTCCTGAATTGCAACCATGCCATATATAAGCTAATAAGATTTTAAAATATGAAATACAATAGTACAAAATAGCTTCCACTAATAGGTCCAGCTAATAAAAAGCAAAGAGAGCACTATTGTTATTTCACTCAGAGTAAACAAAGAAGTTTAATTACAGTTTAGTGCATACAGTTGTTTCTATTCTACAGTGGTTGTTTTTGTTCTCTTTTTCATCAGGGGACAGTCTGAAAAATCAGAGTTCAAACAGTAGCATACACTTTAATTGGAACAACATACATAAGGTATCCGAGCTCTCTTCATGGCCTCGTACAGGTCAGAGATTTCTGTGTCATTTTTGTATCCATAACGGCATAACTGGAATCCCAAAGCCCAGTACGGTGGCATGACTGGTCGTCCAATCAGCTAACAACAACAAAATGGGGGAAAATATAGTATTGAAATATGATGAAAAAAGATATCAAGACTAAAAAATGTAATTAACTGTGACATCATATCAAACCTACTGCAGTGTATTCCTGAACAACAAGTTCTGGCGTTGGGCCCAACACCATGTAAAAGTCCAGAATTCCTCCAATAGTGCGATACGTCAGAGCAGGAGTTGGCTGGAATGTGACATCTGAAAACCCAGAAAGTGAAAGCAGAAGAGAATGTTTAGATAATCCGCTCTTAAGGAAAAGGACACAAGATATGAAAACACTTCAGGAATAATTTTAAAAAAATGTGCTTTTTTTTTTTTACCCATTGCATTGCTGTTAAGTAAGAGGACTCCATGAGCATTTCCATCATTTTCTAAGCCCATGTAAAAAGGATGGACACCATAAGAATTCAATTTGTACTGCAAAATAAATAAAAATAAAGTAAGTGATCATAATAAATGATTGGACAAATAACTTGAAGAGAATTATCAGAGAATCTCTTCCTTTCCCTATACACACACACACACACACACACACACACACACACTTCTAAAACAGACGGAGGTAAATATTTAAGTTTCCTACCGAAAGATTATTTTTAGTTTGAAACTTTTGAACTCAATATGTTTGAGAGCATTTGAGTATGAAAAAAATAATTGTATGACTTTAGATCCCCGAATATCTATTGATAAATTCCTGCTAACATGAAGCACCTTTCCCAGTACAAAGCATTCCTGTTTTCAAGTGGTTTTTTTGTAATCAGTATCCACATTGGTGACTCTCTTATTTGAAAGGCATTAGAGCTGAAATTATAATGATCAGGAGATTATAACTGTGGTGACTGGAGTTGTGGAGAAGCAGCATATACAGGAAAGACATGGTACGGAGCAATTGAAGCTAGATTACAATTTTTGGCTGATTTTGGGGGCGAGGGGGGAGATGCAGATTCGTCAAACCAAAACATTTCACAGATTCATGTCAGTTTCACTGAATTGTTTTAAATTAAAAAATTAAAATATATGTTTCAAAATTTTTGAAGCAGAACCTTTTGATTTTTCAGTCTACAGCACCTTTGTTTCATACATTCCTTTCATTTTATTTTTTAAAAATGTAAAAAAAAATCTTCATCAAACTGAAAAGTTTTGTTTCAGGTCTAACAAAACATTTAATTTGACTCAAATTTAAAAAAAAACAATTTTAGACTTGCTGAAAATTTAAAAAAAAATAAGTTTCACCTGAAACAATTTTTTTTCTGATTTTTCAGAACTGCAAAGGAACCAAAATATCTGTTGTGTGGACAGCTCTAAGATAAATATGCCACCACTTTCATTGTTCACTTTATAGGGGCTGCAAACCTCACATCACCATGCAGAAAACAACATATGCATACACAAGTATCCATTAACACTGATTTACCTGTTAAAGATACTAGTTTGCTCACACAGGTCTGGGATTTTGCATGCAGAACAGGTATGTGAGCATTACTGTGGGTGCAACCTTTACGTTTGGAAATGTGACTATCTGTATTACACACTAAAACATCCTATAATATGCAAATTGGCATCACACTTGTTTAGCTTTTCTAAAAATCATTTGCAACTAAACAGCTGAAAACCATGAAAAGCAGCAATGTACTATTGCATATGATGCATTTGCCACTGTTCAGGTCTGCATCAAAACTTGAGTTCCAGTCAGGGGCTTTGATCATAACTAAAAAGACAGGATTAGAGATGGCCATAGCCTATTCCTGAAACACATTTTTCCATATAGGGGGAAGGGATAGCTCAGTGGTATGAGCATTGGCCTGCTAAACCCAGGGTTGTGAGTTCAATCCTTGAGGGGGCCATTTGGGGATTTAGTTGGGGTCGGTCCTGCACTGAGCAGGGGGTTGGACTAGATGACTTCCTGAGGTCCCTTCCAACCCTGGCAGTCTATCACAAACTACACCACATCCTGGGCCTGATGTAGTGCCCAATGGGACTCTTACGTTGACTTCAATAACCTTTGGATGAGCATAAATACTGGTCTCTCGACTCAACAAAGGCCTAGGACTGAGATATGAAGCCTGCAAATCAGGACTGACAGGGCTATGTGGGATCTCAATGTTGGGCCTGCCTGCATATATAATCATGCGTTTAATCCTTCCCCACCAAGCCAGGGCAATGCAAACATAATGTAATGCCACTTTGCCCTCTCCTCAGTTTCTGTATCAAGCGTAGCTCATTTAGATCTGTCCTACAAGCCGTAGGCAAAATGAGCCTGCCACCCCCAGGCAGAAATCAGCAGAATGTATATTAAAGTTCTCAAAAAGTGTCTGCCTTGATTCAGTTTAAGTGAATAGCAAGCTACAAAGACCCAGAGGCATAGAAAGCAAAGAAAGCATAACTACTTAGCGAAAAAACAAAATCTGTTTCTACTTACACCAGGGGGCTGGTCTTTGGCGAACATTCCCCAGGTGTTCCAGTTCATATCACGCCGAAATGTAGTGTGTTCAGTTTCACCAAATCCATAGATATACTGTGATGGCAGACGGGTAGAAATCTGAATGAACATGTCGCTAAAGGTGAAGCCAGGTACCTGAGAATCCCAACTGAAACAGAATGAGAATTATCCCATTATCATCAGTAAAAAGTGGAAAGAATGAAGCAGCAGCGGAGAATATTGAGGAATAGAGGTTTTCAATGCTGTGCAGGGCTCAGAAACAGCCAGTACATGCCTGTATACTGCATTAGCGCTGTACTGATGTTTCCATCTTGTTCTCCAGTAACGTGCCTTTCCATTTACAAAAAAAGAAGGATGTCTCTTACTGTTACAGTTGCAAAGAAAACATTAAAAATGTGACCCAAATGTAACCGATGCAGAGATGTGTACGAAAGTTTGCCAACAGCCTGAAACAACAGCTCTGAGACGCCATCGATTTTAGTGAGGCGTTTGAACAATTTATCGTGAGTGTCCTCTCATTTTGTCAACACGTATGGGCAGAGATTATTTTGGTGGAGATGCTTGAAACAATATGATCACCTTCCCCATCTGCCTCTTCTACAGTCCAAGACCTGGTGCCACATGTGATTTATTAAACAAGGAGATGATATTACTGTTTATTGCAGATTTTTGCCCAGTGTTGAAAATCTACCTCTGAATCTCATTCACTGCAAATTAAGTGCAATTCAACTCATTCTTTATTGTTCATTTAATTATGATCTGATAATAGATCTTCTGAATAATTATGCAGTTCCAGGAGAGTGAGCTGTGGATATGAATGGTTTTTGGGGTTTTTTTTCTGGTTGGCCAAGCATTCACTGTACAATTCAATTTTAAGTACCTTAGAAGAACAAATTGTATTACAAAATAGGTTTTTATAAATGAGAAAGTAAAATATATTTTAAGTAATATAAGTGCTCACATCATTGTTCTCCTTTATCCCTCACTAATGTGTTATTGTGGGAAGAGGGAACGCTCCCACAAAATGTGTTTACTGTCATGTTACTGAGATCTATCTGCAAATTAATTGTGGCATTAAATCCATTAAATATTTTTCTGCATCTGCAATTTTAACAACTTCCAGAGTAACAGAAAAACCACAATGAATTTGGTTTTGTGTTTAAAATTATGTTCTGGTAAGGAAAAGCTTAGCATTCATACAGATTCTGTCTGGTCAATGTGTAACGTATTAGCCATGATGGCAATTTTCACAGGGGAGGACCTTAGATTTTTCCTGAAGTCTTCAATTATCACCAGTAAGTACTTGGTGCTTTGCACTGCTTTTTCTTTAAGATTTCCTCTTACATGCAAATATTCTCCTTAATTAGAGATAAGCAAAAAGTTTAAAAATGAATGAGGTGAAAGAGCCAGTTTGACCCTAGAAACCACAGCAATGGGTGCAACATAAATATTATCTACCTTTCTACTTATCTGCTTTCTTATAAATATATTTCTCATCATGGTATCTGATCACCTAAATGAGCTAAGTTTAGCATATTACTTGCTGATCATAAAATAAACAGAATAGACATTTCAATTCATAAAGCATTCCCTTACAAACTTCAAACTATATCAAAGTATTTCCAGGGGTTTTAGCTCAGAAACTCCCATATCCATTTCTAATCCCCCCCCTCCAAAAAACAAACAAACAAAGAAACAAAAAACCCTGTTCACTAAAAAGTGTACAATAATTGAACCTATTATCCGATCTATGCAAACTAGTCCAGCCCTTCCCCCTCCTCCTCTAATTTGTACTTTCTGGTCTTCCACATTGTCTAAATTATAGGAGTTCTCAAACTTTTTAAAAAAGTGGACCACATTTTGGCATGAAGGCTATCCAATGAACACCTCTGATTCCATTCACAATCATGCAGATCACATTCCCTCCAACTCACAAATCATAGAATCATAGAAACTTAGGGCTGGAAGAGACCTCGAGAACTCATCATGTCCAGCCACCTGCACTGAGGCCAGACCAAGTAAACCTAGACCATCCCTGACAAATGTTTGTGCAACCTCTTCTTAAAAACCTCTAACAATGGGAATCCCACAACCCACTTTGGAAGCCTATTCCAGAGCTTGTCTATACTTATAATTAGAGAGTTTTTCCTACTATTTACCTAGTCTCTCTTGCTGCAGATGAAGGCCATTATTTCTTATCCTACTTTCAGTGGACATGGAAAACAATTGATTACAGTCTTCTTTTATAACAGACTTAAGTCTTCAAATATATTAATCAGTCCTCCTCAGTCTTCTTCTCTCAAGACTATAAGATGCCCAGTTTTTTAAACTTTTTCTCAAAGATCAGATTTTATAAAACTTCTATCATTTTTTGTTGCTCTCCTCTGGTCTCTTTCCAATTTGTCCATATTTTTCTTAAAGTGTGGAGCCCAGAACTGGACACAGTACTCCAGCTGTGGCCTCATCAGTGCCAACTACAGCAGAACAATTATCTTCCATGTCTTAAATACCAGAGTCCTGTTAATACACTGAGAATGATATTAGCCATTTTCACAACTGCACCACATTGTTGAATCGCACTCAGCTTGTGGCCCACCATAACCCCAGATTTTTTCTGCAGTACTACTGCCTAGCCATTTAGAAGTTGTGCATTTGATTTTATCCTTCCTAAATGAAGTACTTTGCATTTGTCTTTACTGAATTTTGTCTTGATTTCAGACTAGTTCTTCATTTTGTCAAGGTTGTTTTGAATTCTAGTCCTGTTCTCCAAAGCACTTGCAACCCCTCCCAGCTTGGTGTCATCTGCAAATTTTATGAGCACATTCTCTGCTCCATTATCCAAGTCATTAATGGAAATATTGAATAGTACCAGACCCAGGAATGACCCTTGTGGGACCCCACTAGATATGGCCTCCCAGTTTGACAGCAAACCATTTATAACTACTCTTTGAACACAGTCTTTCAACTGGTTGTGCACCCGACTTGATAATAATTTCACCTACACTGCATTTCCCTAATTTGCTTATGAGAATTCCTTATAAACCTATTATCCTCTAGGTGCTTACAAACTGATTGTTTAATAATTTGTCCCAGTATCTTTCCAGGCATTGAAGTTAGACTGACTTGGCTTTATTCCCAGGGTCCTTTTTGTGTCCCCTTTTAAGCATACTACACCCTTGTAGCAACAATAGAATTTTTTTACATTAAAATACTATTTTAATGTATTTTCCTCTGTCTTTAATATAATGCAACAGCTAGGAACAAGGAAGAGAGTCTGTCTGATGTGAACTATACCCTATTCCCAGAGCCCTGCCAGAGTCTGAACTATAGTCTAAAGCAGCAAACCCCCAGACATTCTTCAGTGTTAAGGAGGGGATCAGAAACCCACTCTTTCATTTGGAACACCAGCTTCAGACCATGAACAGAGGCAGCTGTTTGGGGTTGCTTTCTAAAATCCCTGGGGTCCTCCTGAGACATTTTCCTCCCTTTGACCACCAAAGGCAACCCCCTCTCCCCCAGGTATGACCCTGGGGGGAAAAAACTGTTAAATGGGGTAGTGGACCAAGAGGGTTACCCTCCCCTACCATAGAGTTCCAGTGTACCCCTTTACACTTATACAGCATTAGACTAAGTCCTTAGTTATCACACTTGTGTGCATCTTCCAGAATACAGCCCTAGAAGCAACATTGCTTAAAAAAGTCTCCTCTCCTCTCTTACACATCTAGGTCTGTTTCACTCTCAGGTGTAAGGTCTCTCCATTTGAATGTGTATCAGCTTTGAACAGCTGTATCAGCATTCGTAATCCAAAAGATTTAAGCAATCCAGACCCAAAGGATAGAGGATATTAGCAAAAATCCCTCAGGATGCAAGGCTAATTTCTCTTTTTTCTGAATTTGATTAGAAGAATGAGCCTGACATTTTGCAGTGGAATCAATTGCATTCAAAGTGCAAACAAATTTCTGGGGAAGTGCCTGAAGATAATCTCTCAGATATACTAATGGTCCCCCTAGAATAAAGGGTTTCAACAAAACATGTAAAATTATACAAACATAAAAAACAACATATAGCAAAAAAAACAAAACAAAAAAACTTTTCACTTTCATTTGGAACACCAGCTTCAGACCATGAACAGAGGCAGCTGTTTGGGGTTGCTTTCTAAAATCCCTGGGGTCCTCCTGAGACATTTTCCTCCCTTTGACCACCAAAGGCAACCCCCTCTCCCCCAGGTATGACCCTGGGGGGAAAAAACTGTTAAATGGGGTAGTGGACCAAGAGGGTTACCCTCCCCTACCATAGAGTTCCAGTGTACCCCTTTACACTTATACAGCATTAGACTAAGTCCTTAGTTATCACACTTGTGTGCATCTTCCAGAATACAGCCCTAGAAGCAACATTGCTTAAAAAAGTCTCCTCTCCTCTCTTACACATCTAGGTCTGTTTCACTCTCAGGTGTAAGGTCTCTCCATTTGAATGTGTATCAGCTTTGAACAGCTGTATCAGCATTCGTAATCCAAAAGATTTAAGCAATCCAGACTCAAAGGATAGAGGATATTAGCAAAAATCCCTCAGGATGCAAGGCTAATTTCTCTTTTTTCTGAATTTGATTAGAAGAATGAGCCTGACATTTTGCAGTGGAATCAATTGCATTCAAAGTGCAAACAAATTTCTGGGGAAGTGCCTGAAGATAATCTCTCAGATATACTAATGGTCCCCCTAGAATAAAGGGTTTCAACAAAACATGTAAAATTATACAAACATAAAAAACAACATATAGCAAAAAAAACAAAACAAAAAAACTTTTCACCAGAAGATGTGGTACTTTAGAAGAAGGCCATTTACTCAGGTATAAGCCAACATTTTTGGTATTTCCACCTACTACCTATGATGAAAGAGCACACACTCAAATTATGACACAGACTGGCTAGATATTGGAATAGCTCATCTGATCACCTCTTACAGGCCAAGTAATAACTCCTAACCCTAGGGCAGGAAGTCCTGCAGTTGTAAAAAGTGAGAATGCTCAGATGGTCTCAAAAGGCTACTTCAACTTTCTTTCACATCTGGGAAATTCAGGCAAATTCTACATTCCTGCTGAAGACTTTGCATGTAACAAGGCCCACAAAACAATCACACCTACTGACCAGGGCTAATAGCATCAGTCACCACCTCCTTCTCATTTGGAAAGATGGGAGTCTGGTCTTTCCACACTCCCATCCCTATCAGTTCTGGCCTATGTTTAGGTAGATGCCTTTCTTTTGGACAGGCATCTCCCCATTTCCCAACTGCTGCAGGTGCGGAGAGACCACACTGAATTCCCTGGGAGAAGTTAAAATACTCTATTGACTGGTATTAACATGCAGACAAACAGATAGAAAGGCAGACAGTGCACTTATTGGAAGAGGAAGAGGCAATTTTAACCACTGCTCTCAGGGCCACTTGCCCTTTGTTCTGAAAGGAGGAAAGAGGGTGGGGGGGAGGGGGCGGGGGGACACCTACTGAAAAACCATGTCGCTTAAAAGCCCAAACAAACAAAATCCCTAGCACATACAAAAAGTAAGCAAATGGGTATCCATTTACAAAAAGAAACAGAACAAACAAAAATTCATCAATCATAACTCATACCAAGAGATGAAAGTTGCAAGTAAAAATATCTTACAATCACAACCTTGATGTTAAGGGGAAAAGTAAATCACAGCACCAGGCAAGCAATAAGATTTGCTGAACATCTTTTGTCATAACCAACAATTACCCATGCCAAAACCAAAAGCAAACTGCTAATTATTCTATCCAATTGAAACATCGGATTGCAGAGGGAAATAAAATACTGTCATTATAGTCACTCTACCACAAGATCTAAAACTTACAATAGCCAATGATGTAAGGTGATAAGGGAAACTTCTTGGCCATTTGGTGAGGAAAAGAGATGTTCCACAATGCTATTAACTACAGAAGTTCAGTCCATTAACAATCAGTCTATAAGGCTATTAACTGAGACAAGTGGTCAAGGTTAGGCACATCCCAAAAGAGGGGCTGTCATTATCTGACTGCTGCCACTGGGGAAGGGGGGCCAGGGGACAAGAGGTAATTCACCTAGCACAATACAGTGGAAGCTAACATGATTTGCCGCAACCTAAAATAAAAAAAATGTTACTTACAGCAAAAAAAGAAAAGGGGTCACTTACATAATTGTCCCTGTGCTTTTGCGTCGAATCTGGATGCCGAATGGATTGTTCTGAATTGTTACTTCATAGAGTCGATTCTCATATGTACTTGTAGGACTGCTAGAGATATTTAGTGGTACTGGAACCTCATATCTTTTATTGCTGTAATCATAAATCTACAAAGCAGAAATCAGTTCACTTGAGTGCATATAAAAATATAAAAAAGATCCATACATTGATGGCACTTAAAAATTCAATCCCTTTTTAGAAATATTACAAGTTCAATCACTATTCCCCATATTAAATACAGAGTACGCCTCTCAGTCTGGTAGAACCTTAAATAGAGGAAGATTTCTGACAAACTTTTTCAAATGCAATCAATAAACAATCAATATAGTTAAAAGTCTTGAACAAACATTTAGCTAAAACAGATAAAAAATTGTAGTGTGAGTGTGTTGGGTGAGGTATTCTCTTTCACTATCAGTTTTCTTACTTATATCATTATAATTAAAATAATAGATATATGGACTGGTATATAAGCAATGAATGTTGAAGAATCTTTTGTTTTGTTCAAGAGATTACTGTTGGTTAATGTGGCCCTGAATTTATTTTTATACATAGTAAAGAGAATTTTCACTTTTTCACACTTTTAAGCCACCTTTATAAGTTTTTTGTTAATGCTTTATGTTTTTTGCTATGCTTACATACCAAATCCTTGTGCTCTTTATTCTATAGTCTGTCTCAATATGATCACTTGAAAAAATTATTAAAGTTATTTTTAGAATATAGTTTTATAAGTGTCATTAGCACAAAAGTTAGCATAACTACAGTAATACTTACTGCTAATGCATAATACTTACACCCTAATGATAAAGTTCCTCTAGATTCTCCAAATTCTGATTGGTTGTTTGGGTGCTTATACACTATTACATAGGATTAAGTTATAAGAACTAGTACATAAACTCTTGTGAGAAGAGAGGATTTGCTTGAACTCAAATAACAGCTATTTAGCTAAATGAAGAAACCTCCCTCATCAGGTGGAAAATTCAGGGTTGTCAACCAATGTACAAAAAGCAGACAACTGATTTTAAAGAATATAACCAAAGGAATAATCTCAGTTCACAACAATTTCAGAATGAATTTACCTTAAATTGCAGCATATTGTTGTCATGATAGGTCACATCCAAGCGAAGTGTATTGATAGGGGTAGTAGAAGTCGTAGCACGATTAGCATAATTACCATTTCTGTTGAGGTTCACCGATAAACCTGAAGAGGTGTATTTAATTTGACTGACAGAATAACCATAGTCAGAAGGGTAGTAACAGGATGGAACATTATCAGTGGAGACAGGCTGAAAAGTCAAGTATATTGCGGATCAGTAAACAGTATTTGGGAGCCTGAATTTTATTTTTATTTGTGGTTACATCTGTTGATGTAGCTTAATGCAGTAATCTTTCACCTAGCTTCAAACTCTGTCTAGTTGTTCTCAAGTGAAAATAAGTTTGCTGGGCACATCCCAGTTCCCAGTGGAGATTTAATCAACTGCACAATGCACAATTTGATAAGATTAAGTTTCTCTATTTTTAAAAAAAGTCCCAGCTCACAACTGGAATAAAATTTCATTTTACACAGAGACAGAAAGCCCTTTTCAAATGGTCATCATCCCAAAGCATTTCACATAGTTATACACTGGATACTTGTAGTACAGCGAGTGGAGGTAAGCACATCAGCCATCATGGCTGTTCTGTTCTCAGGAGTGGCTTCCACAGAATCTTAGACTTCAAAGCTAGAGATGCACCCAAGTTTTAAAGCATAGATTTAGATCTGGAAAAGAAAGTCACCCAAGTTTGAGGAACTTCATATCAGCTGTTCCTGTCTGGATCCATTTTACAAAGACAGATTCAAGTCATTACGTTAAAAACTGGATGAAAACTTCTCTAAAGTTCAAGGGTTTCTTCAGATCTTATGTGCCAGTAGAACTAATTTTTAATTAGAACCTGTTTTAGTGAGAGTATGGAATGCTGACAAAGGCAGATTGACCTGCAAAAGGCACTCTGAGCTGATGTGCGGGGGAAGAGCTGTATGTGGAAGCATAATTATAAGTATTATTTGTCCCTGTCTTTTAAGAATACCACATCATCTCCTATTTTTAATGTATGTTGGCCAGATCCTCAGCTGTTCCAAACTGTCCTGGTTCCATTGAAGTCAACAGTGCTATGCTATCATGCAGCAGCTGACAATATGGCCCTTTGTTTAAAAGAAGTCTTGTAAAAGGAGAATATTGTCAGACTAATTCCATTCTGAAATTGCCTTGATCCATGTTTCTCACAACAGTAAACTATAAAGAAAAAGATAAAAGTTTCTTATTTATTTTACTCCTATTCCCCGTTAGAGAAATAATTTTTGCTCACATTCCAGATACAGTTCAAGGCTTCGCATGTCTGTTGTGTTGCATTGGGACTAGGGTGACAATCAAATCTTTCAATGTTATTTAACTCTTGATTCCATTCCAGTAAGTATGATTTTCCTAGCTCAAGTTGAAGCCCAGTTACATGGGTAACCTGTAAAAAATTGAACAAAGAACAATTTTTCAAACAATGTTGTCTTCAACCCATATAGGGGCAGATTTTCACTGAGTATAAATTGTCATAGCTCTATTGATGTTAACAGAACTATGAAAACATACTCCCGAAAAAAAAACAGGAGTACTTGTGGCACTTTAAAGACTAACAAATTTATTTAAGCATGAGCTTTCGTGAGCTAAAGCTCACTTCTTCGGATGCATAGAATGGAACACACAGACAGGAGATATTTATACATACAGAGAACATGAAAAGGTGGAAGTATGCATACCAACAGGCAGAGTCTAATCAATTGAGATGAGCTATCGTTAGCAGGAGGAAAAAACTAGAAGTGATAATTAGATGCCCCCATAGGTGTGTGAGAGAACTTAACATAGGGAAATAGATTCAATGTTAATTGTATCTAGTTGCATATTAATTCAAGTTTAGCAGTCTCTCTTTGGAGTCTACCTTCAAGTCTGTCACTGAGTGGTTAGAAAGGTTGAGTGTTCTCCCACTGGTTTTTGAATGTTATGATTCCTGATGTCAGATTTGTGTCCATTTATTCTTTCATTGCTGGCACATGATGGCATATATCACGTTGGTAGATGTGATGGTGGTCTGATGTGATTAGGTCCTGTGATGGTGTCACTTGAATGGATATGTGGATAGAGCTGGCATCGTTGTAAATCTTTGATGATGCGCTGGAGAGGATCTACCCCATAATACTTAGTTTATTAATATTTTTAAAAATGCATGAAAATTAAAATTTTCAGACTTGAATTCTATAACAAGCACCTAAATTAATACTTAAGCAAATAAATAAAAGTGGCTGAGTACTGACAGCTTCCACTGAAGTTTATAATGAGCGAATATCAGACCACTGTTAATTAAGTGCCTAACCATGGATTTAAGTGTCTAATCTTAGACACAATTACAATAATCAATATTGGGTCTATTTGTTTTATTTCTCTCATTTTAATTTAACGCAATCACCTGTAATAGTTAAAAGATGGTGCAGAAACCCGATACACAGCAGTGGCAGGATTCTCAAGTTCCTTCATAAGATTTGTCATGAATGGCAGTTCAATGGGGTTTTAAAGTGACTGCTTATTCAGCACATACATGCCATGTGGCTGCCACTCAGAACTCATCCTGATGAGGAGTGCTTGTGGCACTGATGCCGGAGAAGCTTTCAGAGCACACACATTTTAGTTTTTAAAAGGACTCTTTGAGCATTGATGTTAATGTCAAATACTGTTTACCTTGTGTAAATATGACACTCTACTCTAAGTCAAATCCAGCCATCTGGGGGTCATGCACAACTTCTACTGGCTACTGAGAGTTGTAAGTGTGTGTCTGAGGGCAAAACTGGCATGCATTTTTTTATACATTTTTATTGAGCATAACGCAATTGTAGCTTTAAGTGCCTTTATTCTGCAACAAAACAGATTTACTATACATTATTACATCCATGATCTCATTCTATTAAGCACCTGAAAGAAAGTTTGTAAAATTCTTAAGAAGGTTCTGTCCCTGAATTCAAATATTATTTACCTTATCTGAAGGATTATAGCTGATATTATGAGGAGAATTCTCCACCACACCATTTACAGACACAGTAAGAATTGTAGGTTGAAGAGGCAATCCAAAGATTTTGATTTCCTCAAACATTAAGTTGTTGGGATCGGTGTAGTTCATGTGCGAAACATTAATTTTTAAGCTATTCTGAAAGATAAAATATTCAGATTATATTGTCACGCACTGTCTTGTATGATTTACTGGAAAGAGTCACTTTGTGTGTTTCTAAACATTCCTTTACAATAAAATTTATAAAATGACACACACACTTTTTTTCCCCTTCCCCTTAGCAGTTTCTTTAACTGGATAATATTCTTTCTTAAAGGCCATGATCTATAATATAACATATGTTTAACATAAATAATTACAACATTATGGACACTGTTTCATTCTTGTAATTTGTACAATGTACTTCAATCGTATCTTTTACTTTTTTAAAAATATATATTTTTTTAGAAATAAAGAGCAAATGAGGGACATGAGCCAGAGAAGTGTTGAAGTAGCACTCTGACTTGTATCCTATTTACTTTGAACTGAACTCTGTTCAGTCAGAGCAGGTACCCAATTCAGAGATGTACCAAGTGTCTTCTGTCAGGTGCCGAGAGCTTTCAACTTCCACTGACTGAATCACTGAATTGAAAACAAACATTAGATCTAATGGCTTAATCATCATCTAGGTCAGCGGTAGGCAAACTTTTTGGCCTGAGGGCCAAAATTGTATGGAGGGCTGGTTAGGGGAAGGGGGTCATGGCCTGGCCCCCACTTCCTATCTGCCCCTCCAGGACTCCTGCCCCATCCAAACCCCCCGTTCCCTGATGACCCCCCCAGGACACCTGCCCCATCCACCCCTCCCACCCCCGCTCCCTGTCCCCTCACCGCCCCCGGAACCTCTTTCCTGACTGCCCTCCCGCCCCATCCAACCCCACTCTCCTTCCTGACTGCCCTCCTGGATCCCTGCCCCCATACAACCCCCTGTTTCCCCCCCCGACCCCTACACACACACACCCCCCGCCCCCAGACCACAACCCCAAACTCCCCTGCCCTCTATCCAACCCCCCCCACCCACCGTGCCCCTTTACCGTGCTGCCTGGAGCACCGGTGGCTGGCAGTGCTACAGCCACACAGCGTGGCTGGAGCTGGGCCATGCTGCCGTCACCATGCAGCACAGAGCACCACACAGCACAGCTGCCCCAGGAGCTCACAGCCCTACCACCCAGAGCAGTGAGCCGGCAGCGGAGTGAGCGAGCTGAGGCTGCGGGGGAGGGGGCTCAGCATGGGAGGGGCTAGCCTCCCAGGCCAGAAGCTCGGGGGCCAGACAGGATGGTCCCGAGGGCCAGATGTGGCCCAAGGGCCATAGTTTGCCCACCTCTGATCTAGGTGGCTGTGGAACCACCACCAGGATAGTACTATGGCTGTCACTGCAGCTACGAAATCATAAATACACTCCGAAACATCACTCTTGTGAAGGTTGAAATGCACAATTAATCTCACAATCTCCAGCCTCACCATGATCTGTCAATGGTTTGGCTATAATACCCAACCCTCTCAGCTTCAATCCTAACCCGAGTATAACCAGCTGTCTGAGTTCAGAAGGGAGGGAAAAGCCATCAATAACACAGACGTTCTCTATTCTTTAAAGTTTTAATCTTTTTTTTTAAATAATTAAAGGACCAGATTCCCACATAGCTCCATTTACTTGAAGCTCCGTGCTCACTTTGGGAAAGCATATGGTGGAGAGAAGGAGAGCATTTCTGGTTCAGATGTATTTACCTTGCCTATATAGGGAAACACCCTGGTTTCATTGAAGTCAAGGGCAGAACTCTCATTAACTTCAGTGACACCAGGATTTCACCCCTTGTTTATGGTCCACAGCACAAATGTACCAGGGAAATGAAGATAGCTGATGCAATATATATATTTTTTTCCATTCTTGAACAGGCCACTATATTTTCTTAGCAATTTACCTGTTTAATAAAATGTCCGTTATTTGTTTGTTAAAAATAGATGTTCTCCCTTATTGATTGAATTGATATATGGCAGCTTTATGCAATGAATTAACCTTTCTTTATTGACTTTCAATAAGAGCAGGAAATATGCCCTTGATTATAATGTCTTTGTAACCACAAAGAGTAAATGATTATGAAATAAATTATGTTAATTACTAATAAACTTTTGATTACTTATCAAAAACCAACAATGCTTGTGTGTGGATTCAGGGCTAATGGAAGACTGATAGCCCAGTACATAAGCCTGTGGTTATGCAGCGATCCTGAGAACAGGTGCATCACAAGTAGCAACAGAGAAATTTTCCCCACAGCATCCAACAAGTGTGTCTCAGCTATGACCTGGAGGAACCAGTTATATAAATTTATTCTCTGCACACATCAGATCCTTGGCCTCTCTGCTAAGAATGCAAACAAGGCTACCATTTAGTGCACTAGGTGTGAACTTTCTCCATTCCTGTCATGGACCAACATTAAGATATTTACACTAATCACATTACTATCAGTCAGTAGCTTTCAGTCACAACGGAGCTGTGCTAGTATCAAACAGATGACACACTAGTAAAAGGCTCTATATCCTATTACTAGCCCCCCTTGAACCATTCAGTCACCAGGAAAGGATACTGTTAAATACTATATATGTCAGTGTCATGGTAGCTGTAATAATAATACAGACGTATTATATGAGACAATTAGGATTTTTTAACATTATTCACTCTCTTTTTGAGTGAATTGAATGCAACCATTAAATAGCTGCTAAAAATTCTTGTTTAAATCTAGAAAAAATAGACAAAAGAGACTATCAACTATCTATGTACTGACAGCCTAATTAAATTGCTGACATTCACTCCTTAGAATAAAAATTAAAAATTGACACCTCTAAAATGCCAGCTCTTTGGCTTCACTATGCACCACTGATGTAGGGAAAATAGATTAAAAATAAGGAAAAGAAAAATGATAATCAGATCTATGAAAGTATTCACACTTCTACTCCTATGCTTCCTGTGAGTTTCCCCTCCACCAGCTGTTCCCCTGGGTGAATTTCAGCACAGCAGAGAAAGAAACATGAATTAATTCTTACCCAATCAGAATTATCTAGGTTTGAAATCCCCATGGATTGAGGGGGACAATGTTGTATGCAGTAGTTCTGATCCTGTGCCCACCGCTCCCTTAAAAGACTCAAGTCCAACGGAGAACACATGAAGGGGCTTCTTTGGGGTCATAGGAAGGAGTCAATGATGCAATAGATGCAACACTCCTTCCCTACCCTAGTTCTTCATCCCCATAGAATGGACACATTCAGCCTTATATGCGGACTTTATGACGCTTTTTAATATGTACGAAATGATAGAATTGCTGTCCTAATAAAAGTATTATTTGTTAGCAAATACGTGTGGGATAGTTACATTTATTTCTACTGACAGAATATCTGTCGAGAGTCTAAAATCCAAAAAACCTTGTGCAGAAATAAATTAAAATACATTTTATAGAGTCCACTACTACATTTTTAATAGAACTGCATCTCCTCCCTTACTCAGGCAAAACTCCCATTGGTCTGATGAAAGCTGAAGGCAATCGCCACCTTGCAGTTCTACTACTTGATAAATAGTTGTATGTCAGTTTTATCATCTGTCAGGAAATGTGGGTGCTTTTATGATATCTAAAAGTTAGTAAAAGAATGAATGAACAACCAACAAAACATGATGCTCTGGTTAACTGAAAACATTATGGATTAATATGAACACAATGAAAATAACATTATGAAAAATTACTTACATTGGCAACTGAAAACTGGTAATAAATGTAGGCCTTATTTTTCACTGTATCTAAAATGTTGAGAGAGAAATTAACACTTTCTAAGCACAGTGCAGAAATTACCCAGCATTAATGACAAGTTGAGCATAGGATTGTGTCACAATTAGAAACCAATCGATTGCTACATTATCATTATAGTAACACCCAGAGGTCTGAATCAAGATCTGGACACCAATGTGCTAGGTGCTGTGCAAACTGATATTAAGACATAATTCCTGTCTTTCATAGCTTCCAATCAGGGACAAATGAAGATTTACTAAACTCTTTTGCCCATCCTGATGTCCATGAAATGGATCCTACATTATGGGGATATTTACCTGCTTTAAACTTACGCTCCTTTTCTATTCCTTTTTGTCGCAATGGGTTATATGTCTGTAATATGGCTGTCCGTGTTGTTGGTCGTTGTCCCTCTAAAAGTGCTAAAGGGCAAGGCAGCATCCATCTTGAGTTCTTGTTGAGGAGAGAGAGAGCAGAGATGATATCAGCAACACTGGTTGTGTATTGTTTTTTTTTTTTGTTTTTTTTTTTCTGGGTCTAAGTCGGGGCGTGTGTGTGTGACCAGATTCTGATCCAGCCCCCAGCTGTTGTGGTGTCAACATTTTTTTTTTGTGTGCATTTTTTTTTCCTCTTTTTTGCCCGGTCATCTGGAGGTCAGGCTAGTTCTGCCCAGCAACTCCAGAGTACTGTATACAGAGATCTAAGTCTGCCCAAGTCCTTCCGGCGTGGGAAGGCGGGAGGAGGGGAGAGACCAGAGGGACAACCAGACCAGGAGGAGAGGGGATGAGATAGAGTGAGATCATTTCGATAAAACCTAAAAATTCCCCCAGAAAAATTTTGTCTTTTGTGGAGTGTTTTTGGTGGTGTGGTGTGATCAGCTAAAGGGGCTGGAACCTCCCCTTCGGTGGGTCTCTCTCGGTATAGCTAGCTTGTAGTGTGTGTCAGGTGGAAGTAGAAGCGGGCCAACCTTTTCAGCTTTCAGCCAGGGTCTCATATAGCTCTAGCTCGTGTCGTGTTGTTTTGGATTTGTTATCTTGTGCTTTTTTCTTTTTATTTTTTTTTTTGTTTTTTTTTTTGTTTTGTTTTGGTCCCAGTCGCGCCATCATGCTCCTTCTGTCTGTTCTCTCTGCTGCTGCTCTGCTCTGCTTTGCATTTTTAATTTTTGGCTTAGTTTAGTTTAGTTAGCTTAGCCTCTCTTTTTTTTTTTTCCCTTTCCCAGCCCAAACAAACAATTGCACATTTGCACATTTGCATTATTTGTTGCCTAGCTAGCTTGTGTAATCGTTATTATAATTATAATTATTAATTGTTAATTGTATTGTGAATATGAATCTGAATCTGTGTCTGTCTGTGTTGTGTGTTGTGTGTTAAACTGGAGCTGTCTTCTCTTAGTAGAGTAGCTGAGAAAGGGTCCAGGTCGCAGTCTGAGTGTGTGTGGAATGGAATCTGCAGCAGTGCACTCCACACCACACTCTCCCTCTGTGTGAGGGTGGCTGGCTGAGTGGCCTGTGGGTCTCTTTTCTTTGTGTTTGCACGCGGCGCGCCACGCCACGAACCTGATTCCTGTGTCTGTGTGATTGGTGTCTCTGACTATAGTGTGGTGTGGTGAGCAGTATACAGTACATTGTTAAATGTTTTAAATTTGTTTGCATTGTTTATCTGGGTCCCCCCCCAGCCCAAAACCTTCCCTTTAAAAAAATAAACTTGGCTTTTCAGTGTTACCCTGGTCCTGCCTGTCTTTTCCTCACTCAATACCAAGCTTGAACGAACCCCCAGCTAATTCGGACACTTTTAAAGAGCAGAATGTTAAAGAATGATTACAGTAAAAGCTGTTATAAAGGCAAACCTGTGGAAACATACTACGAAATCAAAGCACTTCACACATGCTTAACTGTAAGTAAATGAGTAGCCCACTGTCTTCCTGTGGTTAAGTGCTTTACCAAATCTGGACAGAAACAAGGCAGGGGGTCCTGTGGAAAAAACCAGCACGTAACTGTGCCTGTGTAGCGTGCGCAGCCTGTGTGTGTGTAGTGTGTGTGTGTGTATACACGCAATCTCAATTCTGATATTTCCTAACTTTTGAGTGCTTGACTTTGCAAAAGTAATAACATTACTTGATCATAGTTCTTTGCCATGCAATTGACATAAATAGAGCCTAAACTTGATATTCATCTACATTGCAATTAAAATGCTACTTGCCAGAAGGATTGCATACACTTTCTTTTAACCTTATATCCATACTTCAAAGCTAACCCTTTGAAATATTTTGAACAATTATCTATTATGCAAAGAGTTTCCATTATACTCTAATGTAGTTATGAAACAGGGAATAAAATACCTCACTGGCAGCAAATGTAAGAGTTGATTACTAAACACTGCAGTGTGGGATTTAAAAAAAAAAAAAGACAGACATGAAGAAGGTTGTGGTTGCTAGTAAATTGTGAACAATTTCTAAGGAAGATTGCAACTCATAAGTTTTTAGGAAGACTTGTTTTAGAAAATGATAAAAAAAATCATAACAGCTCATATAATTTTGTTTCTCAATATTAGTACAATAAAATCTGAGTTATTTTAGATCTTGAAAATGAACACGTTCCCTCTGTAGAAATATCAGCAACTGCCCAGGGCATTCAATATTTATTGCAGCAATTATCAGCTAAACCACAACGCATTTTCTTTAAGGCAGCCCAGAGTTTCATGAGACTTAAAAGAGCATGGACAGTTTGAAAGGTTTTGCATGACTCAGGACTGGTAGAGTCAAAACAATAAGAACTGGATTCTATAAGTAGGGTACGTATCTATTATTGCATAGATCTTTTAAAAAAAAGACTTTCAACAGTATAAAGCAAAATCATCAAACCATAAGCCTTCGAAGCACAAGCAGCCCCACTTTTTGGCATCTAGCTAGCTTGGTGCCCTCCTACTTGAGGTAGTGAAATAACTTCCCCTTAAATACCCCAGTTCTTCAATATCAGGACAGATAGACTCAATATTCTGAGTTAAGATTTACAGAGTACAGTGTGATCGCAGGGAATTGTAGACTGGGCATTTTATACTTTAAAGGAACAGCAGTGAAAACCCAGATGAGAGTCTGAGTCCTTCACAGCTAAAGTACGTGGATGAAGGCAGACTCCCTAGGACGATGGCAGCACCTTGGAATTGGGGCTGAGAGAGAAGTTAGGATGATGTAGTCAGCCAGGTGTCCCACAACAGGAGAACCAGATGGGCAGCATCTCACAATTAGGTCTACCACTGGTACTTCCTCACAATTAGGTCTTTCCTCACAATTAGGTCTACCACTTAATGAGAAGTTTAGGGTTAGTGTGGACCATTTTGGGACCTCTCCCATCTCCCCCTCAATGAAAAACTGATCTGTAAACAGGTGAGTTGACAGCAGGGGAACAGTAGCAGAATCCCAGAATCTTTTTACAGATAGGCTTATTAGGGAGACTATATTTAATTTTTCTCCGAGTTCTCCAACTTGAGCACATTTGTAGAGGTCAAAGATGATCTATTCAACAGTTTTACTGATCAAAAGATGTGTATATCTGAACATAGAGGTTAGAATGAATGAATTTCAGTACTAGACAGTCAGTACCTTACAGAATCATAGACAGAAATCAGAACAGTTAACACAAGTAATCCTATATAACCTTCCCTCCACCTTTAGATCTTAGTCCTGAAAACATTTATGTTCTATTTCACTCAGTGAGAATTGTGTATAAAAACACTCAAATGCACAAGTGTTTTGCAGGATCAGGGCCATATTTTGCAGGACTAGAGATGAAACATTAGTGGAATGACATAGTGTAATCTATTCTTGACCACCACGGTGGAGCTTTGACCATCTCCACTATGCATAAGCCCTTATTGTTGAAACATTTCTTCTTAAATTCCTTCTTAAACTTATCCAGCATGGTTAAATCATGCTCAATTTCTTTTTCTATTCCCTTCTCTCTATGGATAGCATGAAACTGTTAGATTAAAAATGCAAGGTCAGAACTTCCTGAAAACCAGGTATTCTTGAAATACATTAGTTTTAATGGGCATATGCCATAAACCAAACCCTTAGCTTTTTTAATAAGGTGCTACAATGGGTTACAAACAATAAAAACTATCACATACAGGTCCTTAAATCTTTTTTTAATAAAAGCCTGAGTGTGTAATAAAAGGTCTCAGGAAGTCATTTTGGAATAAATATTTAAACTGCTTGCTGGTTTGTCTAACAAAAGTATAATAAAAAGGACAAAGGCTGGGATTGTCAAAGAAAGGATTTAGGTGCCCAGATCCCAGTAAATTTCAATGGAATTTGGGTGCATAACTTCTTAGGTGCCTCTAGAAATCACAGCCAGTTATTTTATAAGTCAAAGTCCAAACTCCCTTTATTTTCCAAATCAACTTTAATCTCAACCTTATCATCACTAACTATAGTATTTTAAAGTGATAAAACTCAGATATTTTATTTAGCTAAGTTGGACATTTGATAGAAATGAATACATTTATAAATTATTTTGATTAAATTTATTAAACAAAATCCTGCTACATAGGTGCACTTAGAGCCTCCTATTTTTTGGTATGTGTGTGTGTACAGTATCCAGAACAGCTGGAACCTCATCTCTGATTAGTGGCTACATGTGCTACAACAACAATACAGCAACAACCCTAGAAGGCAATGAGGTTTATTGACATTATCAGTGATGAAATGTTTGTTTGTGGATTTAGATGCCTCCCTTTTAGCACCCAACTTTATCACTGTCTGTATTTATGCCCACATCTAAGGGTATGTTCACAGTGATTCAGATGTGTGACTGCAGCATGTGTAGACATACCCAAGATAGCGTTGCATCCACTGGAATTAATCTGGATTTACAACAGCAAATTTGAGAGTAGAATTTAGTGTATTAAAAATATGTCAGTAATATGGTGTACAACTTTGGACTTTTTTTTAAAGGTTAATATAAGCCTCTTTTTTTCATATTAAAAGCAAACAACAATTCTAACAAGCCTTTCAGTCCCTTCTGTGAATAGAACATTACATTTCCTCCACTTGAGGTTGCATACCCAAACCCTCACTAATGTCCCACTGAACTATTCAGATGAGTAAGAATTTGCAAGACTGGGCCCCCTGATTGTAACATTTATAATTTGTAAGTATACCACTAATTTGCATAATGTAAAATTCTTCATCCATGAAACCAATGAAAAAATTAGGATTATTATTTTCAAATATACTAATACTTCAAATGTTACAGGTATCTAATGTGCCTACCTCTAGATTCTCCATCATCCCAGAATAAATCTCCAGCTGCTTGTTTATTGTCATCTAATGCAATTATAAGTCCCATTGGATTCTTGCGGCTGTAAAATGAAAGACTTTCTCTGAAGAGTATAAATGATATCTAGACGTTGTTTATATTGATATATCTTGAAAAAATATTGACTCTACCAATTTTCATTTCCAAAATCTTCATGTTAAAAACTGAGGTTTTGTGTTTGCAAAATTTTGCAGATTTCCTTTCACCATTTTTTGGCTGAGAGATTTTAATAATTTCACAACAGAACAGATTTTCCCTAAGCTACTTTTCACCTGGAGAAATTGCCTTTCATTTTCATAGAAATGGATGAAAATGTGTGGCAGGGCTAAAAATTATTACACGACATTAACATGTGATTAACCAGTAATCGTATTATTTCATTAATCATGGAAGTATATCAATGCTTTCAGCTATTACCAATCTCAAAGTTTAAATACTAAACTCAACAAGCCATTTTTTCCTCTTAATTATGTGGGTATCAATCTGTTATTCCAGATATACACTGAGAAAGGAATTTGGTCTAACATCCACACTTTGTCCCACAGGCAATAATCAGCCTGAGCAACTCATCCTTCATATTCACACAGGGCAACAAGGGAGCATCCCTTTCATCAATAGTAGAGATGGATGACGGTATTCGCCACAGTGCTGCTAATCACACATATGGGCTAGTAGGGAGAGGGACACATTGGTGCAGACTACTTACCCCCACTTCTCTGGAGCAAAGGGGGACCCAGAGACCAGATTGAGAGTCTGTGTCTTAGTCTGGTTTCTATTTTGTTCCTTGGGCACGTTGACTCTTACTCAGGACTTGTGACAAAGCTACAATTTAACGCTGTGTGTGCAAACTGACAAGCAAATGGGCTGTATGTTTGACTGTAGAGCTTCAGGACCTGATCCAAATACCACTAAAGTAGTGACCCTGCACCCCCGGCTACAGTGGGACTTTAGCCTGACTAAAGAGCATCGGATGCAATTGACTTCAGCCATTCCCGTATGATACACCCAATGGTTTGAAATCTGACAATTCTGAGCCCACTGCTGAAATCACATTACAGAGTAGTGTGATCAGAGCGCTCAGCCTTAAAACGTACCTGTACACTGTTGTATTAGCTGGTTGCTGGATAGGAAAAATGTAGCCTCCTCTCAAATGAAGTCCTAGTTTGTCTGCTGGGAGATACATCTCTGCTTGTTGTTTTCTCCATACTACTCTTCCACCCTAATTTATGGGAATGGAAGAGAAAATGGGTATTTTACATTGCTCACTACAGAGAATGGTTTCTCACATCCTGAGCTTCCATTCCAGTTCTTCCAGTTATAATACATTAATGTCTATTTAGACACTATCTGCCTACTACCACAGAAAATCACCCTAGATTACAACACCAAACAAAAAACGTTTACTTTTTTATTCTAGCACGATCAACACGCAAAGAAAGGCCAATTCACCTTGGAAGGCTGAAAGTAGACACTGTCTGTGTCAGGCACAGGGTAGAATCTTACCCTCCTTCTCCAGCCAACAGGCAGAAGAATTGGCACAGAAGTGGTGAACTTAATTTCTTTAGAAATAAGGATATCATGCCAGTGTTTGAATGCCCAGAAGAGACTGCAAGTATTATATTTTACTATTTATTTACTGATGTTGGTGTTAACAGCACTGTACAGAATGTAGAAGAAACATAAACCTGGCTTAACATTTGTTACGAACTCTCTCTTCTCTTTTCTCTCTATCTATTCCTCCTCCTCTCCTTAATTATCTCTCTCCCATCTTCTCCTCCATTCCTCCCTTCTCTCTCTCTCTCTCTCTCAACTTTCTGCTTCCTTCATGTTTGTCTCCTCTACCAGGTCTAACAATCACAACCCATCCCATAGAGGACAATGTTGAGAAGAACACACAGACATGGACTCAGCCCAGAATTATTATATGCATTTACTTACTGTTTCATAGTCATACCATACTGCATCAGGAATATATGCCGTCACTGTTTCCACACCCTGAAATGAGAATAAAGAAACATCTTTCATATTTGAAGACAAATCAAAAAGTAAAGCAGCATTTCCAAAATGACAATTTCAAGCTGACAGTAGAATTTCAATTATATTTGTTCTGATTTTTGTTTACGACGAAGGAACTTTCTCTACAATGGTCTGGTCAACGTATAGGACTTTTTCCCCCAGTATCACAGAAGTTAGAAAAAAAAATGTCCTTGTTCATCCATGTGCAATGAAGATTTATGCCCTAAAGTAGGCTTATTACTGATCTATCTGGTCTCATTTTAAATGTGTCATGCAATGAGGCTTCTGTCATGTTCCTTGTAGATTGTCCCACAATCCAGTAGTTGTCACGATCAGAAATTTTTCCTGATATTTAGCCTCAATTCTTCCATTTTTTTAATCCCATTTCTCCTAGTCATATCCCCTTGTATCAAACTAAATAATTCTTTTGGGGTATCTACACGTTCAGATGTTTGTAGACTATTATCATAGCTCCTTTTAAATGTTGTTTAGCTAAGCTATGCACAGCTCTTGCTTTTCACTTTTCTTCATAAATCAGTCCTTCTAGCTCCTAATCAATGTTGCTTTTCTCTTAATCCCACCAATTTGTGAAAATGTTAGTAGAATGGAGGTACCCATAAATGCATATAATAATCCTAGCAAAGTCACATCAGAACCTTAGAGGGACTATTACATCACTGCTCCGTGATATGATACTTCTGTGTGATATGCAGCCCAAAAATCACACTGGCTCATTTTGATATTGTATCATGTTGCAAACTCATGTCTTATTTGATATTTACAATTACCCCCAAATCTCCTTTTGTGTTACTTTGTTCCAGATATTTCTTTTCAGATATGCCTTGTTTTATACATTTAACAAATGTATTGATAGACCTTGAAAAATGTGATTGCATATGTGAGACTGAGGGCCAAAGGGGAAATTTTGAATTAACGAGGGTCATCACTGCAACAGGAATAATCCACGATCTTGGTGTTCTCCAGTGAAATTACAAAGAGATGAAGAGAAGCTGCTTGTGAATTTTGGAAACATGGCTTGACAAATAATTGTATCATGTCCTGTCCCTCTTATCTACCTACTTGTGAATGGTCATATTCATAAGTGTTTCTGCATTAGTTTAGCTATAACTGATGTTCGCTCTGCTAGGTCATGGTTCACTGGTTACTTGATGAAATTATCTGGTCAACATGTGTATGTTGGTAAACCTATCCACTCTGGTTAAAACATCTTTTTGGAGATCTGCTATCAGCTACAAGGAGAACAGCCACAAGTCAGATGTATTTTTGCAGCATAGAAGAATCCACACAGACAAATGGTCTAATGTAAAGACAATAGGGTGCCCTCCATTGTATTAGCTGTTACAAATTTTAGAGATACGCAGTGATGATTGGGGCAAAACTGAGTCCTAAATAATATGAATGTCAGTGCTCAACGAAGAGTTCAAAAATAGATTTTAATATATAATCAAACATACTGGGTCCAGTACAGGAGTGATAAGAAGACCAGGGCCCCACAAGAACTGTCGATCAATAGCCCACGTTGCTTCATCTGAATAGAACCTAAAACATGGAGAAAGTAGCAGAATTTATGTTGTTTGTTTGATTATTGCCATGGGTAACACAACATTGCCTGGAATCAACACAGAAGAATGGCAACACTGATAACTGGAAATTTATAGCACTATAGCTTGTTTTTATTTCCATATGAAGAAAATCAGACAATGCCAGAAATACATTCCTGCATTTCCTTATTTAGTTTATAATTATATTTGTCATATATTTCCTGTTTAGAAATAGTTTGTTCAAGAGTTTAAGAGCTAGGACATGCAACTTCTAGAATGTGCAGCATGCCAAAAAGTCATTTCCTTATTTACCACTGACATTTCATACCATTCATAGCAGGTGTTAGAGCAAACTATAATAATTTAGGAAGCCAGATGTGATTTATGATTGATCTTTTTAAAAAGCTATTGTATTATAAATGTGTATAAATATGATGTATACAATAGCATCAAACTCTGCCCTATTGAATTCCCTCTTTCCCACAAAAAATACTGTTTATGCATATTTTGATCAGTGAACTTACTCATGAAGAAGTGGTCTCACTACTGTGTCTCCTTGTGTATGAGCTTTGTAAAAAAGGGTGTAGAGGTAGGGCAGTAAAGTGTATCGAATGTTCAAGTAGTTCTTTGATGATCTCACCAAAACAGAATCTGCCCCAAATACAGCCGGATCCTGAGGCTGAAAATAAAGGTTGGATTGTTATTGTTGTCATGAAGAAGGAAACGTGTTTTGGCAAACACTGTAGGCCAAATCCACGATAAGCAGCTGCAACTCCATTGGAGTCCACATGAACAGTGACACAATGAGGTTGCAGCTGCTGATGCCAGTGGTGAACTTGGCACAGTACATACAATTATTTCCAATGGAGGTGACTCTTTTGGAGTTAGAATTTCATTAAGACCGCCTACGAATGTAAAATATCAGCTACAATGCAGTGAACTATATAGCTCCCTTCGACCAGAAAACCTGATGGAACAGAGTATTAGAATGCAGGAGACAGAATGTCTACACTATGCCAGTAGGACAGCAGTTGTTTCAATGACTGAGTAAATATTAACTAAGGACAACAGAAATAATTACATTACAGTGGATTTGTTCCAGTTCTTTTGTGCTAGTAGTCTACTTGTAAGTTCATTGATACAACACTAGTAGGAAATTGGTAATGTAAGGATATCTTTAAGGAACTTTAAGAGTATTTGTAACCTACCGCGTAATTTTCAGCATTGTGATTTCTGCAAAATGGATAAAATGCTCCAACTTGCATCCATCGTCTGCAAAGTTCTTCTGTGACATTATCAAAGAAACCACAAATATCTGCACCAATCTAAAAAATTATACACAAGTAGTATATGTATCAAAATGCTGTATATACCCTGTATGTATTATACAACATACCACATCTCTACACATATGCCTGTACACATATTTTTAGTTGGCATACTACCAAACTTACAAAGATGATATACAAAGTGAAAGGAAACATTTCCAGTGAATAATCAACATATCCTTAATTGCTACAAGAGGCAGGCTGAGAGAGGTGTTCAGCATATTTCCACCTGACACTTTTCTTCTTTCAGATCTAATTTCACTCAGACCCAAAGCTGCCAAATGGCTTCTGTTCTGAATAACACAGAGACATTATCAAAGATTATTATTTGATGGGAATGTCAGGTATACCTCCTTTTAAAAAAAATGCTCTAATATTTTTCAAAGTTTCTTTTAAACTTGATTTTAAGTTTATACGCCAAATATTATAATATAATAAAGAAACTTAAGTCCCATTTCAAACAGGACCATGTTAACACAAACTGGGTACTTTTTAGTTCTCTCAGCGTCTACACAGGGCACTTTCAGTGAAACATTTTAGTGTGCACTGCAATTCACACCCCCAGTGTACCACACTGCAGTGCCATGTAGATGACCCCTTACATTCTTTTGCACACTGGTAGCAATAATACAAAGTATTTTTCCAAGTAGCTCTGATGGAGCTGAGTGTAAAGGGCTCTACCTTGCACATCACCTCTGAAATTTGTCCACCTTTTAAAAAAAAAAACCTTCCTTTTCCTGTTTCAGTGTGAAAGGTGCATCAGAAGGGACTAGTGCGAAGTTAAAAGGGAAGAGAGTGGCATGATGGGGAAAGGAATGACTTGGTGTTAAATACACTAATTTGAGTACTTTTGTTTTGTACCTGCACATATAGGGCTTTACTGTGCAATCTGTAGTCACATCGGTCAGCCTACAGTGAATGAAGTTGACTTAAAGGTAATAATTGGAGATATGCCAATCTCCTAGAACTGGAAGGGACCTTGAAAGGTCATCAAGTCCAGCCCCCTGCCTTCACTAGCAGGACCAATTTTTGCCTAAGTGGCCTCCTCAAGGGTTGAACTCACAACCCTGGGTTTAGCAGGCCAATGCTCAAACCACTGAGCTATCCCTCCCCCCATGTTGTATCTAACTTGGCTATTATGATTCTCCTTCTCCCTAACCTCCATCTTCTTGTCCTTAGATCATGAGCTCCTTGGAGCACCACTTGTGAATGTTTGGAAAACATTAACACACAGGGGGCGCTACCATAAATAAATGATTAAGAAATAAATAACATTAAGCAGTCTGCAAGATGGCAGCACAGTACAATCACAGAAATGAAAATCCTGAAGATGGAATTTGGCCATTTCATTCATTTATAAATGAGCAATCCTATCCCACTGCCAATGCAGTGGCAAAACACTGTATAATGTCAGCTCGTAGAGCTAATCACTGAAGATAAAACAATAATAAAGGGTGACAGATAGCTTGAAATATAGGACATAGTACACTCGATCACACCATAATTCCATCTAGTCAGAAACCCAGCTATGGGAGTGGCCTATACCTGATACTTCAGAGGACATCAAAAATCAGTAGCAACAGCCCCATAATTAATCCAGCCAATTGTCTAAAGCTGTACATGGGGGATGAGAGTTCCTTGTTTGTTTTTTCTGGACTTCTGCCAATGACTATTTATGTTTTAAAGAACAAGGTCATTATTTATATTGGTTTTGATTAGATAGCAAGCAACCATATGAAAAGATTGCATTGTTAATTCTTAATCTGTTGCTTTGAAAGGTGATCCCAAATAACTATGACATACATAAGGTATCCCAAAGAGGTTAAATTCCAGCATTCCTGGTATCGCCCATCTCAGATCATTCCATGTAGCAGCATTATCCCCTAGCCAATGTCCTGTGTAATTGCCTGATCCAGCAAAAGTAGACCTAGAAATAGTAAGGCTTCTTTTTCCAGGGAAAACAGCTTGTATAGCTCTGAAAATTAAACAAAACTGGAATTAATACCACATGGTAAATGTACTTGAACTCTGATAGATTATCTGTTTTCCACATTGCCAATTCAAATTCATTAATTCATAAAAATAATAAGGCCCAGGGATGTTGTTTCATTTCCAGTTAGCCAGATGTATTTTAGCTGAGCTCCTGATATTCACTCTAAATAAGCTCTCTTTCTGAAACTGTTTAGCCCACTAAACTTTGGGCCAGATACTCAATTGGAATATACTGGCTTTACACTTCAGTGCAGCTGCACCAATTTAGATCTGTTGAGGGTCCAACACGTTAACTAGTTACCAGTTTGAGTGTTTGGGAGAAAGGAAATGTTGGAACCTATGATTTTTTTAAACCCACTGCCTAGAGAAGTAGAGAACAAAGCACAGAGAGAGCTCCTCTATTCTAACACTCCACAATTCAGAACCCGTCATGCAGATGTGTGACTTATTGGAAACTTTAGATGCAAAATGGGATGAGGTGAAGACACTTATCTACCGGGATAGTGGTCCCGTGGGCTGTGTTAGCCAGGACCAGAACCATGGTTTTATTTGTTCTTCAAACAGAAATAAACTTGATTGAAATAAATAGTCTTGAAATTACACCAAGTTTGAAAATTATTCAAACACGGTTGGCAGTTCACTAGCACTTTTAAAGACAATGCAAATTTTAAGACTTTTTTTTTGAGTTGAACTTTAAATAGTAATGCAGGGTCTTCCTTCCATTAACTGATTCTACAAGCCATATAGTCCACATGGCCACATAGTCCTAAATTTTATAACAGGCTAGTGAATTTTGGTGCTTCAGTGTTGGATGCCCAGCTTCAGAAGCCATAGAAGGACCTGATTCCCAGAAGGCAGATGCTCAACAATCTCTGAAAATCAGACTCCTTTAAAGAGTTTCAAAATGGGTACTTAAAAATCACTAATCACTTTTGCAACTTTAGGCCACATACTCTAGTGTACCTTTATGTAACAATTATTAGAAAGCAGTTCTTACTTATCAGTAGAAAGAGTCATGGAATATCCATATAGATTGTGAACATCATAGTGTTTTCCCCAAGATTGCACTGCATCCATGCAAAGTGTCTTTGAATACATGAGTCCATCGAGAATACCTTTAGAAAATGATGTGACAACATTGGAGTACGCATTTATTTTGAATATTTGCAATCTTTTATCTTAATACATAACTGAATGCAGGGGTGCTTTTTGTTTAGTATTTACATTCACCAAAGTGCTTCAAGAATGAACAATGGGTGATTGTCAATATCATATCATATGACAGTAGGTTACGCTAGATTGAGGTACACTGGCTTTATTCATCTGTGTTTAAACTGTGGTACTTTTCTGCTTTGGAGCTCCCTATACCTCATGGCAATCAATATGCAAACCCAGAACAATTCACCCATTACCTCTAATACTTCTATAAATGCAGCTTTTGTATCAGAGTGGAGTTTAGTGCGTAACAGGGGTCGGCAACCTACCAAAAGTGGCACGTGAGCCGATTTTTGATGGCATGTGATGCAGGCTGAGCCAGTCAGCCTGTCGCCACTCTGGGGTTCCCTCTGCTGGTCCCTTGCCAGCCGGGGTCCCGCCACCGGTCCCACTCAACTTGCTTCTGGTAGGAGTTCCAGCACAGGTCCCCTGCCAGAGAGGATCCAGGCCTCCGGCCCTGCTCAGCCCTACCAGCCGCCAGCTCCACTCACCTCAGCTGCCAATCTGGGGTTCCAGCCACTGACCTCCTGCCAGCCGGGGTCGGGATCTCCAGCCTCGCTCAGCCTGCTTTCCTGCCTGGAGTCCCCGCAGGCCACCCTGGGCTCAGCCTGCTTTCCTGCCTGGAGTCCCCGCAGGCCACCCTGGGCTCTGCTCCTGGCCTTGGATCAGTGCTCTGCAGCCTCCCCGCTGCGCCCACTGTCCCCAGCCTGGGACAGTGAGGGTTGCACATGAGGCAAGAGGGGGTGCAGCTCAGCCCCCCCATCTTAAAATTGCTTATCTCAGACCACACTGCATTTGACCTTGTGCCTGCCTTCTATCGCCTTTTTTTTCCCACTGAGAGTTGAAGGGAATGTTTGACAAAATGGCAGCTCCTAAGAAAGTGAAGCAAGATGTCCAATCTTTCAGCCTGCTTGGACAGACGCATTTGGATTTATTGAAAAGAAGGACCGTGTTATTTGTACTTTCTGTTATGAAAGTGTTTGTTGCACATCAAGTGTTCGACAACATATTGAAACGAAGCATGAGAAAACCTTTCTTGACGAAGCAGACAAGACTGAATCAATCAAAAAGGCAGTAGCAGCCTATGAGAAGCAAAGCAGTGTTTTGAAAAGCTTAAATGTAAGTAAAAATCAAGCTACAGAAGGAAGTTACAAGATTGCACAGTGCATTGCAAAAAAAGGGAAAGCCATTTACAGATGGGGAATATATAAAAAGTTTTTCTCAGCAGTTCGGAGATTTTGTTCAATGATTTGCCAAATAAAGATACAATCATATCTAGAATAAAAGAACTGCCCATCTCTGCCAGAACAGTTGAGAGACGCATAAGTGAAATGGCAGAAAACATTAAAGAAAAGCAGACGACTGCATTGAAAGACACAGCAGTGTTTAGTGTTGCAGTTGCTGAGAGCGTGAATATAAACGACGTTCCACGTTTGGCAGTTGTTGCAAGATATTGTGCTTACGGTGAAATCCAAGAGGAACTTTGTTGCCTAAAACCCCTGCATGGTACAACAAAGGGGGAAGATTTGTAAACCATTTTGAAGAACAGAGAGTTGACATCAGAAACATATTTTGTTTTGTCTGACAACAGATGGTGCTCCTGCCATGGTCAGAAAACTGAAGGGATTTGCAAAGTTACTTGAAGATCAAACTGGCCATCCAACAGTCAAATTTCACTGTATCATCCATAAAGGAAACCTGTGTGCTAAAATTTCTAATTCAGAACTTAATAACGTGATGAATACAGTGGTGTGAATTGTGAATTTCCTTGTTGCTCGATCTGCTTTGACTCACAGACAATTTCAAGCACTGCTAGAAAAGATGGACAGTGCTTATAACGACATTCCACTTCACAGCAACATTCGGTGGCTAAGTCGTGGCAAGGTTTCGGTGCGCTTTGTAAACTTTTTGTTGGAAAAAGAACAAAACTACCCTGAACTGGATGATTACAAATGGCTGCGTAAGCTCATTTTTCTAACTGATATCACCACTCACCTAAACGAACTCAACCTCTGTCTCCAGTGTTATATCTTTGGGGGCACCAGTTTTAGGAAGAAATCACTGGAGACACATAGAGCTGTAAACCTTGAAACAGCCATTTATTGCCACACACAGAACTAACCGACAGCCACCCAAAACTGGCTGGGCTATCCCCTAATAATCTAATTCAGTTGCCATAGCAACACAAGATTCTATTACCATGACAACCAAATACACACCATCCAGGGTGCAGGGCAAACAGTTCTGGATCCTTATGAAGCCTGGAAAGCATTTGTCGTGAAACTAGCAGTTTTTTTCCAGTTCTTTCCTCTACTTCCAACTCATAAAAGACCTATCGATACATTGCACTGTCAGTGTCGATGAGACTGGAAAGTACATGCATGAACTGGAATCAGAATTTTCTGACAGGTTTCAAGATTTCCAGCGATTTGGCCTAATAATTTCTTTTCTAATTAAACCTGAAAAGTTCAATGAAAGCGACTTGGATTTGTCTGTATTTCAGTGGATAAGTGTTGAAGATTTCAAAATGCAGCTCATTCAGTTAAAAAGCTCAGAATCAAAGTTTGTGGATCTGCGGAGCGCACTTGAAGCTGCCAAGAGAGATCATGGGGCCTCTATTCTGACCTGCTGGACGTCCCTGCCAGTGAAATTCAACTGTTTGAAGAAAATTGCATTTGCAATGCTTTCAGCATTTGGATCCACATACCTGTGTGAACAGGTATTTTCACACTTTAAATCTGTCCTCTGTCCCTCTCGGAGCGGTTAACAACTGATCACTCAGAAGCCTGTGCGCGGCTTAAAGTATCCAAATATGTTCCAGACATTGGAAAACTCCACAAGGAAAAGCAAAGGCAAGGATCTCACTAAACTGGTAAGATCTGCATTTTAAATAAAGCTTCTGAAACATTTTGAAAACTTTACATATAACAGTAGTTTGGTTCTATATTATAGACTTACAGAGAGACCGTCTAAAAAACGTTAAAATGTATTACCGACATGCAAAGCCTTAAATTAGAGTGTATAACTGAAGATTTGGCACACCACTTCTGAAAGGTTGCTGACCCCTGATATATAATCTGATTAAGTTTGTCCGGGACATACAATTATTAAATATTTTATCATATTTCTGTAGGTGCTATTAAATAGTAACCACCACCTCTCTTCGGTGCCATTGCCTTCCAGCACTTTTCTTACTAAATCTTGCTTTATTTTTCAGAACTGTAGCTCAGTATGGGCTTAACTGTCACCTGTATTGCATGCCTGTGTAGTGGAGTAAGGAAGCATAAGGAGCTTCCTTATTTCCCTACATGGGTTATTTGCTTTGCTAAATCTTGCTAAGAGGAGAAGACCCACTGCTGTGCTGGTACTCCTTCTCCAGTACAGGTGCATGGCCTCCTCAGTACAGAGGGAGAAGTAAGCTCTCAGAGATGCAATCTGGGTCCTGCCTTGGGGTATATGTCTACATTACCTGCCGGATCGATCTATCGGGGACTGATGTACCGCGTCTCGCCTAGACCCGATACATCGATCCCCGAACATGCTCCCCGTCGACTCTGGAACTCCACCAGGGCGAGAGGTGGAAGCGGAGTCAACAGGGGAGCAGCGGCTGTCAATCCCGTGCCATGAGGTCACGAAGTAAGTCAATCTAAGATACCTCAACTTCAGCTATGCTATTCTTGTAGCTGAAGTCGCATATCTTAGATCGACACTCCCCCCACTCCACTCCCAGTGTAGACTAGGCCTTGCTCACAAAGCAGCACAGCCATGCGCTGCCCCTTGCTTCAGCTAGAGTGCAAAGTGCCAATCAGCTCTGTACAGACATTCCCTGCTCCTTGTTTCTTTCCCATTTTCCCACCTCCTAAATACTGCACTGGAAAAATGCCCACACAGGTTACAACTGTATTTCTGACAGAGCAAAATCTTTCCACTCTTCATTAGAGCCTGACATCTATGTGTGATCAGAAAAAAATAAAGAGATATTTTTTACTTTCAATGGAATCTAAAATTCTGCACTAAGTACTCGATTGTGCAGCCCTCCATCACCTTGCAGAGCACTTCTTTGTACAAGCAGATGCACTGATGCCAAGGGGACTACTCCTGTGAGCAACCGCTCACAAGCATGTGGAAAGATTGCACAACTTCACCCTTAATTATTGGACTATTGGATATGGCAAGATACTGCGACAGGGTTACATAAGTTATTGCTTGATAAAACATTAGGATTCCAGTTTAGTTATGCTTACGGGCCTAAAGCTATTAATGATAAAGGAAAATCAATACTATTGCCTGACTTAATTAAAGCAATGGCAACATTTACTTTAGCAAATGCAGCTAATAATTTGAAGAATGATGAAACATTTTACTGGAAAAAAGACATTTGCCTTCAGGAGTTCTGGAAATAGTACCTAAGCTACTGAGGATAACATACTATATACTCATCTTTTCTGTCATTAGGAATGTTTAAAACATAAAACATTTTAAAATGGGAAAAATTTCCCTCATCTCATTATAACTGATTACTTATATCTCACACACACTTGGATTTTTGCCATATGATTAAAGACTATAGACTTACTGGGAGTGAAAGGAGGATAGTTTAAGTTGTTTGGCTGACAGCCACGTGTTGAACCTCTTATAAAGCTGGATATTTCATTCATGTCCTGGGGGGGAAAAAGATGTAGATTATGATAGAATTTGCTTAAATATCTTTCCGTAATGAAATCCTTATATTTTATTCATCGACTCATTTAGGAAAGGAAAAAAAAAAGTTTAACTAAAGTCTCACTACCTAACATATAGATAGTATAGATAGAATATTATACGCATTTATCCACATAATAATATAGATCCTGATGCCGCAGAGACTTATTCATGTGAGCCCTCTCATAGTATCTTGTGCAAATGTACTCAGCTGTTTATTTGCAGGACTGCACCCATGATCGGTACAAAACAGTGGGTTTCAATCTTTTTTTTTTTTTAACTTGCGGACACCTGCAAAATTTCAAATGCAAGTGAGGGCCCCTTTGAAAATCTTAGTCTGTGGAGCCCTTGGGTCTGCAGACCACAGGCTAAAAAACTCTGATATAGATGATATGTACATATTATATTTCACTTCAAGCTGTGACAGATTCAGTCCCAGAATGACACTTCATAATGCACAGTCTCTCACTAGACATTTGAAAGAATTGGGCACGAACCTACCTAAGAGGTATGAACTAAAGACATTCATAAAGAATTGTTGTTGTTTTTTTTCATGTAGTAGTATTCAGAATCAAAGCACATCAATCTTTTTTATAAACCCAACTGTTTTGCTACATACAAAAATAGCGGGCCTGTCTCTGATATCACGTATCCTGGTATAAATACAAGGCAACGAACCTAAAGTCAAAAGTAACCCCAGTGTGAAATGGGTGCCTGTGAGATCAAAAATCAGGCCATGTATAATTTTATCTTATTCTATGACATTAATTGGAGTTACACAAGTTGTAGCCAAATCAAATATTAGCATGTTGCTGTATATTAAAGAAAGGTTTCTGTGAATCATTAAATAGCAGTGTGCGCAGGTTAATTCCCTTTACATTTGTACTTTCTCTTGAAAAAAGAATAGGTCAATTTTCCAAGGCTTTATCGATTGAGCCCATCCTTCTTCCATTTATTTTCTCACCCCTGGATGTATTCAAAGAAAAGGGCTCAATTTTATAAACCTATAAGGCCTGAATCACATCACCACTCTCTGGAAATGTAAAGGAATCTTAAAAGTGAGACTTTAAATACCTTCACACATACACTTAAAAGTATATTATTAAAAAGTGTCTCTTTTTCATCAATTACTCAAAAATAACATCTCTTTGTTTCAAGGGATTGCAGAATGCAAAGATTTTACAGACACTGAATCATTGGGAACTGGTTCCACAACACTAAAGGAGCATAAAGCATTATAGACCAATTTATATTGGGAACAATTTGCCACCATATTAACCTTCTGCATACCTAAAATGAATTATGGTGGAAGTCACCAGAAGATGGTGCTGTTATACATAGTCTAACAAGAGTTTTATTTTTTTTGTTCTTGTTTTTGTTTTGTTGGGGGGAGTGGTTTGTTTTGCTTTGTTTTGACCTTATGTGCTGAGTACCTAGTGTGCCATCTTTGAAGAAATGCTGTGAAGTTGTAAGTATTTGTGATGTCGTTTCTTGGGGGCGGGGTGGGGAGCAGTTGCTACAAGCACACACAGGTTTGGTCTCTGACTTAATTTCTATAGTTGCTTCCTTCTAACCAGGAACTGAATTTGAGCTAAAAGAGGCAGCATTTGTGTGCCCTTTCTGGACATTTTTGTTCAAGGACAGATGGGTATATGATGTTAAATAAACCACTTACTCGAAGAAAATAGCAGATTCACAGATTTCTGCTCCATCAGAGGACTGGTCTACAATGTTCCAACAACTACTACTACTTAGCAGAGAGACTCTAAATATAACGCTAGATAATGGGAATCAGATCCTCCACACACACACACACACACACACACACACAGCACCCTCCGTCAAACGTTTGGTTTGCCCTCGGTTAAGCACTCCTCCTATACACTCAGAAAAGGTTTTTGCTCATTTTTAATATAGTATCGTACAGTAATAATCTTAGGCAGAAGTTTATGCATAACTCACTGGGTGATAGCTCAAGCAGGGCAAAAATCAAAATTCAACTGACCCTTTCTCATTTTGAGTAGAACTTGACTCCGCCAGCTTTTGTATGGGGGCTGCTCAGTGCATAAGAGAAACACTCTACTTGCAGTATTGCAGGCTGGGAACCCATGGTTTTATTCGGCTACCTAACAGAGCAGAGAGGGGAAAGCAGTACACCCACTAACAGGAAATAAGAGAAGGGTGGAGCATGGGTGCGACCCATAATACTCTGAAAAACCCCGGTAATCCCTTGATGACCACTTCACTATCTCAGTAGTTCTATTTAAATCAATGGAGCTACATGCATAAAGCTAAGGCAGAGCCTTGCACTGGTGAGCAGAATGGAATCTCACTACTCCAGGAGGTCCACTTGGGGCAGATCACAGTTTTCCCCCTTGGTGTGCTCTGTGTGTTTCACGAACTGCCATCTCCTGTGAGGGTGCAGCATTCTTCCCCCACCCACGTGGCTAGCCAGCTCCACAAGCCAGCACACGAGAGTGGAGACATGGCTCCAGCAGTTCCCTTCCCCACCCATCTGTGGATGCATATAGGGTGCCTACCTTGGAGGAACATCCCAGAATCAGCCCTGTGCTCACTGATGTGTATGGGGCATAATTTTAGTTGGCCCTATTTTAGTGTTGATAGGCAGCTCCTTGCCTCCTCTCTTCACTCTGTGCCTGCATAAAGAGCAACCAGAATCTAGCCATGGGAACTACATCAGGCAAATAAAGGTGGCACAACTGAACCCTGAGATAGGAACATGAAAGAATAACCGAAGTCTAAGGGTAACTTTTTGCTTCCATATATAAATCTTCATGGTGCCTTCAGCACAAGTGTTGGCTCCCTGCCATATAGTTTGTGAGAGATGAAGAGTCAGGAGGGATATTTTGTGATTGTCTGTCAAATTCTGCAGTGTAGCTAGAGATTGTTAAAGATGTCCCCGATAATATTTCCTACAACTGGTGACTGACATGATTTTAATTTACATCATAGCACTGTGTTTTCGTATGTATCCCTAAATACACTATGTAAAAGGTACGCATGGAAGAAAACTGCACATTTATACTGGAGAAACTTTACTCTGGTGGCCAAATCCCTTACAGAATTTTTTTGCTCTCATGAAAAGAGCAATACAATTTATACTTGCTAACTTGACCCAAATGAGCAACAGAACCAGAGTCAGCAAAAATAAACAAGAAAAATATATTGTCACCTAGAAGGAGAAAAGGGTGTTTCTTTCAGTGATTAAGAGCGAATAATTTAAAATTGTAATAGTTTGGGGATTTGTTTATGTTTGCTGGATCTTTTTTTTTCCTGAAATTAATGTTGCTTATTAAAAAAAAGGAAGAAAAAGGAAAAATATGGTCTCACAACCCTTTTTAGTTCTAAATAACATGCCAGGGTGCATTTATGCTGCTGTAGGGAACAGGAATCACAATTCAGCTGTTTATGAACAGGAACATTCAGATAAAAACACCTATTCTTACACCAGCATTAGCAGTGGATTATCTGAAGCACGGCCAGTGCACGCCATGAACTATCAAAAGGCTGCCAACAGCTCCACATTCCCTCATCAGATGCAAAGTAGCAAGACAGTAGAGTGCCAAAGGGAGAAAAATAATTTTCGAAATAAAAAGTATCAAATTAAACTTGAAAGACATTAGAAACCCGTGTGCGTGCGCTCATACACATGAAGTACAGTAGTCAATTAGCTTTTGATGCTGCCGCCGCCACTTGTTCTATTTGGGTTTGTCATGCTCAGGAGGAAGACCCTTTTCTGTCCCTCAGAAGAAAGCCTGTCCAGCATGGTTCTCTTTCATTCTGCCTAATGGCCCTTGAATCTGAAATATTATTGGCCCCAAAACAAATGGGATCTGACTTCCCACATTGAAATATAGTCCAATCCTTTGCTTTTCAATTTCTACCCATTCTTTTCCATTCATGGGACTCAGCAAAGCCTGATCTCCAGCAAATTTGATTCCAGTCATGCAAGTACAGTAATTTTAGATATCAGATACTTAGATAATCAGAAACTATTATGCAATATACTAGAATTACGATGGTCTCAGATATCTATTTGCTATTAAACATATTTTAGGTTGTGAATTCCTGAGTCTTAGAACTTAACATGAATTGAGCTACAATGTAAGGAGAGAGTATATCAGACTTGGCAAGTCTAAGGGCCCCAAATCTACTCGAAGTCCATATAGCCTGTCTGAATGAGACCTGAATAAAAACTGGGGAAGGTATACAGAATATATGTATTACCATATTTAATTAAACATATAGGCCAACATTTTCAACCCTAGAGTGCCTAAAGTTAGATTGCAACATCCATATTTAGGCACCTAAATACAAGTTGGAGCTAATTTTCAGGTCTGCTGAGCACCCCACAAATCTCACTGACCTCATTAGAAGCTTTAGAGGTGTTCATCATTTTTGAAAATTAAGTCACTTTTGTTTACGAACCTAAATATAGATGTAGAAGCCTAAGGTTTGAAAAGTTTTTCTATGGTATTTATCTCCAGTAGACTAATCTGGGGAGGTCAAATCTGGCAAACCTTTGTCAGCTCTACCTGACTTCAGTAAGTTGACAACTGGACCTAAACTTGCATGGATTCTGTGACGGACGAACCCCTCCAGAGAAAGGATCAGGGTTTTCTGCTACTTTTGCCGCTCCTAATCTGAAATAGTGACTGCAGAAGGACTGAGTTGAAACTCCCTGACCTACCTGGATTTGGCATGTGTGAATTTTAGTCCTTCAGTACCAATGCAGGACAGCTCCACATTGTCCAATCAATCATGATATAAACAGGTTTCCAGAATTTGCCCATGGTTTATATAGGCGATTATCCCTACGTACTAGCTCTGGGCTTTGTCAATGGTTTATAAACTTGGCAGTGTGTTAACTCTCAGTGAATCTCCACAAATAAATACACTATTCCAGTTTGAACTATATCATTTGCCAGGTAGAAATTTGGCTAAAAAATGATTTGCAAGAAAATTGAAATAGCACTTGTTGATTTAGAAAATATCGATTAACCATTCTAATTTGAAATCAGCAGTTTAAGGTCATTAGTCATAATTGCAATATGTCTTAGACTCTTTTCTCCGAAGTGTACTAGCTTGTTATGGGCAAGGAAGAGAAAGATTAAAATTGTTGCTTAATGTTTTTATAAGAACCCATTTTCCAGTAATCCCTGCGGCTGAAAGTAACAAATATGGATAAAAGGATATTCCTCTTTAAACAGTGGATTGACTAGCATTGCTATTCTATACTACACCCACTGACATGTTAACATTTAGCTTGATTGCTTTTCACTTCCGTGTTTCAGTTTTTTGCCCCTTCATTGGGTCATGCATGAAATGAGACTGTAAGCTCCTCTAAGTATCTAGCATAATATTGGATGCTGCAATATAACTAATAGTAACTTCTGTTTGCACTCCTGCCCAGAAAACAGGATGCAGAAGTGTGAAATAATGAAAGAAAGATTAAACAAATATTATTTCTGAATGTTCAAATGAAGTGAGGGTTTATTTTGGAGCCAAAGTTTGGAGGCTGGGGTCCCACTTCAGTTGGAGTATTCACAGACTTGAAGTTAAGAACGTGCTGAAGTGCTTTGCTGGGTCAGAGAGAATTTTACTGTAGCTAAACTGGTGCCTAATAAACCAAAGCCCATTGAAGTCAATGAATAGAAAGATTCCCATTTACTTCAGTAAACCTTGATATGCTCATTCCTAGACTGACAGAGTATAAAAAACAAGTTTGGTCAGTTAAAAGTTGTTTTTCAGCAGCTACCATATTTTTCACTAAAGGTGAAAATATTGTTAGCATTGTAACACTCATAACACCGGTTTGGAAGAGTTATTAAAAAGGGCAAGAAATCTCATTCACTCTCCTTCCTTTATTATCTTAATACTTTTTTGCAGGGTAGGGTTTTTTGTTGTTGTTGTTTGCAGACATTGAAGCTTCCTCTCCCATTTAAACAGTTATGAGCTAAGTCAAGTTACTTTAGTTGCACTGCAACAACATCCATAAATATAAATACACTAAATACATTGGATGAAATCCTGGGCCCATCAAAGTCCAATGGCATCAGTGAGGCCAGGATTTCACCCAATGTGTTTTGTTCTCCAGCTAAAAGATTAGGAAATAAGTAGTATTTTGATTTTAGTTTTTAATAAGACATATCACTACAGTACAAAGTGATGAGATTGAAAAGATGTTTCATCCTAAACTCTCACTAGCTTCATATAAAAAAAAAGGATGAATGACTTACAATCCAAATCCCATCATACTTCACTTGATCGTAAAAGAGCTTACATTCTTCTACCCACCAGTTGGTACATTCTGGATTGGTGTAGTCAGGGAACACAGTCAGTCCTGGCCACACCTACAGCGTAAGAAAGTAAAGAGCAATTGGTTAAACTGGCTATTCCATTAAGAAAGATTTAGCTTTATGATTTATTTCAAACATTTCCATTAGTTTCTAATAATTCTCTCCAAGACATAATTTGAACCATGTTTCGACCTAGTCCTGTAAGAATCTCAGAAAACTCAATGGAATTTTTTGTTCTCCAAATAAGTTGGGGGTGGGGGGATTACACAGCAATCTTCAAAACTGTTTCAAGCTCTATATTCAATGATTAGTAGTTTGTATTTTTTTTTGTTCAGTTCTTATTTCAAAGAAGCTATAACGGATGCTGGAACTGAAGCCTGTGTGTGCATACATTTTTTGTGAGGGAGAACATTAGCATCTAAGAATATCCATGTTCTTGCATCAATTTAGATGTGGAAGTTGAGCGAATTGTTTTTCCTCACCATAATAAGCCATATTCTACTTTTACTCTATGCGTGTGTAACTGCATTGACCTCAAAGACTAAGAAAGAATAAGGATAACATACATTCCAAGCACTTTGGGCCATATCTGCAAAGGTATCTGTCTAAAGGTGCAGATCATAGAATCATAGAATCATAGAATCATAGAATTCAAGATTAGAAGGGACCATTATGATCATCTAGTCTGACCTCCTGCTAGATGCAGGCCACATAAGCCGATCCACCCACTCCTTTAGCAAGCGACCCCTGCCCCATGCTTCGGAGGAAGGCGAAAAACCTCCAGGGCCACTGCCAATCTTCCCTGGAGGAAAATTCCTTCCCGACCCCAAATATGGCGGTCAGCTGAACCCCGAGCATGTGGGCAAGACTCTCCAGCCATACCCTCTGGAAAAAGGTTATATCATATCATTGACCCATTGTACTATTTACCAGTGTGGCACTTAATTGACCTATTGACTAAGCCCGTTATCCTATCATACCATCTCCTCCATAAACTTATCTAGCTTAATCTTAAAGTCATAGAGGTCCTTCGCCCCCACTGTTTCCCTCGGTAGGCTGTTCCAGTATTGCACTCCCCTGATGGTTAGAAACCTTCGTCTAATTTCAAGCCTGAATTTCCTGACTGACAATTTATATCCGTTTGTCCTCGTGTCCACATTAGCACTGAGCTGAAATAATTCCTCTCCTTCCCTGGTATTTATCCCTCTGATATATTTAAAGAGTGCAATCATATCTCCTCTTATCCTTCTTTTGGTTAAGGAAAACAAACCGAGCTCCTCAAGTCTCCTTTCATACGACAGGCCTTCCATTCCTCGGATCATTCTAGTGGCCCTTCTTTGTACCCGTTCCAGTTTGAATTCATCCTTCTTAAACATGGGAGACCAAAACTGCACACAATACTCCAAATGAGGTCTCACCAACGCCTTATATAACGGGACTAGCACCTCCTTATCCCTACTAGAAATACCTCGCCTAATGCATCCCAAGACCGCATTAGCTTTTTAACGGCCACATCACATTGCCTACTCATAGTCATCCTACGATCAACCAGGACTCCTAGGTCCTTCTCCTCCTCCGTTACTTCCAACTGGTGCGTCCCCAGCTTATAACTAAAATTCTTGTTAGTCATCCCTAAATGCATAACCTTACACTTCTCACTATTGAATTTCATCCTGTTACTAATACTCCAGTTTACAAGGTCATCCAAATCTCCCTGGAGGATATCCCGATCCTTTTCCGAATTGGCAATACCTCCCAACTTGGTGTCATCCGCAAACTTTATCAGCCCACTCCTACTCTTGGTTCCCAGGTCAGCAATAAATAGATTAAATAAAATCGGACCCAAAACCGAACCTTGAGGAACTCCACTGGTAACCCCCCTCCAACCTGACAGTTCCCCTTCAATACTACCCTCTGAAGTCCCCTTTAACCAGCTCCTTATCCACCTCTGGATTTTCATTTCGATCCCCATCTTTTCCAATTTAACCAGTAATTCTTCATGCGGTACCGTATCAAACGCCTTACTGAAATCCAGATATATTAGATCCACCGCATTTCCCTTGTCTAAAAAATCTGTTACTTTCTCAAAGAAGGAGATCAGGTTGGTTTGGCACGATCTACCTTTCGTAAATCCATGCTGTAATCTATCCCAGTTGCCATCGGCCTCATGCTCCGGAACCACTCTCTCTTTTAAGATTTTTTCCATGACTTTGCATACTACAGATGTTAAACTAACAGGCCTGTAGTTACCCGGGTCACTTTTTTTCCCCTTCTTGAATATAGGAACTACATTAGCTAATCTCCAGTCAAACGGTACAACCCCCGAATTTAGAGACTTATTAAAAATTATCGCTAACGGGCTAGCAATATCACTCGCCAATTCCCTTAATATTCTAGGATGAAGATTATCCGGGCCCCCCGATAGTCACGTAGTGGTATTTTCAAAAGTGCCTAAGCAAGTTAGGCATCTTTCATCGATTTCAATGGGAGTTAGGTACCAGTCTGATTAGCCAATTTTACATCTTTAGGCAAAATTTAGAAATCTGGCCCCTAACCCACTTCCATTGAAATGAATGGCAAGTGTCCAGTGAGAACAATATTGGGTCTGACACTGTATTTTATATAACCAAGAAAACCTCACTTCAAAATGTTTTTTTCCTCCTTAATATTTTTACCGTATGTATTTCACTATCTGAATTAAGGATTTCTCCTAAAATGTCTTTCAGTTACTGCATTTTAAGGTTTGGGACCCAATCAGAACAAAAACAAAAAAATCAGGCTAAATCTGACATTCAGTCCTTTATTTTGCATCACATTTGTCACTAGCTTATATCACAACATTAATATTATTTACATTTTAAACAGTTAGAGGGAGGAAGTTGTTTTAATTTCCTTTGATTTTTTTTCACTGATATTTGTCTTTTCATCAAAGTAATGAAAATGTTTCATAGAAATATATGAGTTGTCACATCATAGCTGTTATAGGCTCATGTAAATGCTTAGTTAGGTATTTTAAATGTGATTCATCAGTCCAACTGCTTCAAACAGCTCTCAGAATTACTAGGGTCTGCAATATAAATACCAATTTAGGGAGTTTTTAAAACTAGATTATCAACTTGATAGAATGTAATGGTACATATATCAAGTAAATAGTTATGCAGGCAATTTAAAAATGCATATTCTTTCTTGTGATAGAGGCTAACAACTGCAAAGGTTTGTTGTGTTATTATTTCTTTAGACTATTTAAAATATGTTGACATGCCTGATATGTAGTTGATTTAGTTGCTTTACATTGACTTAAAGCAAAAAATTTAATGAGTTGGAACCATCAAGTTGTGCACACAATTGGCTCAGTCTTCAGTTGCCCTAAGCATGGACTTGACACAAATTGGAGGAAGAGGCAAAGGTGGTTCTAAGTGACTCTTCCATGGTTCCCTGATCCTGGGGCTCGCCAGAGCACAAATTAGAGCAGCCACAGAGTTCTTCTACCTCAAGTTTATTGGAATGGTCCCCTGGAGATCATTCTGCCAGCACAGGGATGCCCCTTTCTACTCTGACACCTCCTCCCTATACCTCCTCACCACTGAAGAAAAGCAAGCAGATGGATTAAAGCAGACTAACTGGGGGTTTAGTCATGCTGTGTGAGAGGCTCATGTACCAACACGTTCCTATCAGTATTACCCCGGGCACTACTAAACTCCCACCCTACCTTAGTACACCCACTTGTTGGGTCTGGCTTTAAACTCTCATCCCTATCCTGCATGTATGTATGTCTACTCATGTGTGGTTCTGTTGGAGAATATGGTCACATGGGGACTAATTATCAGCCTGTTGAATAGAAAGAATCAAAGTTACTTCAACAGGCTTTGAATTAGATAAACCTCGAATTGGATAAAAGTTTGGAGCATTAGACTATAAACTCTTCAGAACAAACCCCTGCTTCATACTAATCTTCATACAGCTTCTAGCACTTTGGAGCCCTGATCTAGATGGGACTTCTAGGTGGTTCTGCCTATAACTAATCCACAGTAACAATAAACTGCACTCACAACGAGTCCAGAATGTATCTGACCTTGTTAATTACTTTCCAATTTTCATCATCTTTAAGTCAAAGTCATTTTTGAGTTATACAAGTACAAATAAGCAATTTAAATTGTTAAACATTATGTGGGAGATTTTCAAAGGCACAGAATGGAAGTCAGGTGTCCGAATACCATTGAACAATCAACAGGAGCTGGCTGCCAAACTGTCCTCAGAAAAATCTCCCCGTATCCCATTGTTTCCCTTTTAACACCTAACCGTGTAAATATAAGTCTTAAAAAAAATCAGTAAAAACGAATACATTTTACATTCTTAGATACAGCTTTATAAAACAATTTCCGTGAACAGCTAATTTTACTGAAAATTTTAAAAATGGAGTTTATAACAAACACAGTGACCCAACCTTATCTGCTGTGACAACACATAGTACAGATATAGGGGGTTGCAATTTCCATAAGTAGCTAGTTACCTCTCCAATGAGTGCTGTTAGTCCATCTGATTCATTTACCCACACTTTCATTTCCGTTCCTCTCTGATAGGAGTGATATGGAATATTATTAAGGCGAGAGGAGTTTGCAATGGCAGGGTCCTAAGGAAAACAAACACAAGAGAGAGTTGGTAAACTCTTCCATTTTTCTGAAGAATGGCAGAATTAAGCAATAGATATATACACTACATACAATCTACACAAAATATTATAAACAATTATTATATACAAGTAATTCTGATAGCAACGTTTCAGCGGTAAAGTGAAATAGTTAATTAGTTCATTACCAGTATAATAATGTATTTTTGTCCATGGTTATGCAGGTCCACAGCAAAGTTAGGAAGATCCTTAAATTTCACTTCGTCATAAGTAAAGTCTTTCTTCTCCTCCATATAGTCAATATCAGTGTATTGAATTTCCTGAAAGATAGCAGAGTTTATTTTGTACATTAGAAACAATAGCCTGGGACCCTGAGTATGTTGATATGATTATGTTCTGTTTACTCTGGAGCAAACTTATTTGTGTTATTTTATTATGGATAGACAGTAAGAACTTAGGATAATTTTCATACTAACTGTGAAGCAGCACAGAGATCATGCAAACTATGACATTTATCAGGGAAATTATCAAAGGCAGAAATGGCAGTTTTGCACCCAACTACCGTAGAAACTCTGTGGAAGTTAGGTGCCTAGGTCCTAACTGCCATCTCTGCCTTTTAAGATCGCTCTTTACAATAGTATCCTTCAACAAGAGTAGGCAGCTGTAAAGGCTGTATGTCTCTGACACTGCAGGGTAAGACAGCTCTGGGTGGTGACGGGGAATGTGCTGTGGAACATACTTCAGTGATGCTCTGCAAAGGAGCGGCAAGTATGCTAGGCACTAGCTCTGGGTGTACTACAGCATATAAGCATGTATCTCACTTTCCCATCTGCAAAATGGGGATAACACTGCTTCCTTGTCTGCCTCATGCACTGAGATTGTAAACTCTTGAGACACTAACTGTCTCTTAGTATGTGTTAAAATAGCACAAACGGGTACTGATTTCAACTGGGGCCTTTAAAGGTATGTCTACACAGCTGAGCCTCTCAGGCCAGGTCCACAGGGGGCCCATGGCACTGCACTAAAAATAGCTGTTTAGACAGTGCTTTGAAGTTGTGGCTCAGGCTCTGAGGTCCACCTCCATTCATAGCATGAAAGCTCAAGTCGAAATGTCTACACAGCTATTAACGCTAACCCAAATCTGTCGACCCAGTCTGGGAAGCTGTTTAGACATACCTTTTGAGCTACGGTAATACAATAATAACTGTAACCTCCCCAGTTTTGACTCTCAATCTAACATTAAAAGTCCTAAAAGATACTGAAGGTTTGTTAACAGCAGTTTCTATATGTTAACCAGAACTAACTTGTAATAAATTACTCCAGGACTGTAAAAGTAGATCGTAATCTATGATTTATTCCTGACAGGCTTAAGCACCTCCATTCACCCCCAAAATATATTTTACTTACATAGGGTATCCCAATTGCTCTGTTTCTTTCTACCACAACTTTCAACTCATCAAGAGAGTTATAATTCCAGCGACTAAGTTGGAATCCAAGACTCCAGTATGAAGGCATTGCAGGCATTCCTACCAGCTGAAAGTTAAGAAATGAAAATTAATTTTAAAAAGGGGTGTTGCATTTGCAAGTTGTATGTCATTTGTCAGTGCAAGATTACCTAGTTCTTTACTTCTCTGAAACTGCTTATAAATTACCCTGATTCATGTATTGGAACTATAATGAATATTATAATATGCAGTCCATATTTACTTTTAAAAACTACAAACTTAAATGATTTGAGTCAATTAAGTTGTGTGTATTGCTAGTACTATGAGACGACAAAATCCTTATACCTATTACTCATCTTCTTTCTCCCTCTAGCACTTATTCCATTTGACAATCACTTGTTGTTTCCTATCTCAAACTACACTGTAAACTCTACAGGGTAGAGATGGTCTTTTATTATGTGCTTATACAGCACCTAATAAGTGGGAGCTTTGATCCTGAATTATGCCTTTGGGCACTATCACAGTACAAATTATAACAATAACACCTATGATTTGAGAAGCAACCAATCAATTATTGGAGAGGGATATCAGATCTTAAGTCATAAAGACAAACGATAGAGGAAGAAATATCACTATGGAAAGGGCAGCAAGCATACATAAAAATACTGTGGATAAGTAATATTAATAGAACTTGGGCCCAGGGCCACAAAAGGACTTAGGCGTTGCAACACTCAGCATGGCAATGCTCCCAGCTGGGAGCAGGTCCAGCTGCCCAGCTGTCCAGAAGCCGTGAAATTGACAAAACAGCCAACAGCCCATGCAGGTAACACAGACACTGTGTCACCCTAACTACACCGACATAAGCCTTTCGCCTCTCGTGGAAGAGGAATTATGTCAGGGTAGTAGGGCACTTACATCAGTGGGGGGAAGGCTGCCTTATGTCGACCTAACTGTATAGTGTAGACCAGCCCTTTTGTTAGGCACCTAGGTGCATTAGAATGTGATCCACAAAGCCAGCACGGTAGGGGAGGAGCTGCCTAAAGTAACCAGTGGAAGATGCCATGAGGGAGGTGTATTTTAAGCCCCAACCCTCTCACAAAGATAAATCCAGGCTGCAGAGAGGTGCCTATATGTACTGGCAATCCATGAACCAGGGGAAGATAGGTGCTCCTTAGCCTAAGGTGCATCTAGGACCCAATCCCATAGCATGCCCACCTAACTCAACACAAAACAGAGTGCTGGGGAGAGGAAGGAGGCAGCCCTTCTTTATAACCTTTGTTCCACACACCAGGGATATGGCAGACCATGGGTTCAAGTCCCCCCTCGGTTTGATGATGAGAAGAAATTTGAATGGGGATCTGCTACCTCTCAGGTGAGTGCTGTAACCACTGGGCTATGGAATATTCTGATGTGAGTCTCCCTCCATCTTTCCCACTGAAGTTGCTCTACCTTAATTAAATAATTGAAATAACCGAACTAAATAGTAATCTGGCCACAGAAACAGGGAGAATGACTCTATAGTCCAGTGCTTTGCCCAAGCTCACTCAGCACTCTTGAGTCCCAGTTCCAGAGCTCTGTGCACTAGGCTATACTGCCTCAGTAAGTTTTCAAAATGGACAAGGTGATACCACTTCACCCGCCTTGTCTCTGTAATATCCTGAGAGTGACATGGCTCCAACTACCCTAAGTTTTCAAAAGGCATTTTAATGTTATGTGAGAGCATTCCCTGAAATGATGTTGACCTGAACAAAGAGAAACCACATAAAAATAATGGCTAATATTGTTTGACCAAAAAATACATTAGCATTTCGAGAGGTTTGGAGTAGCACTGGCGGTTTGTCATTGCTAATGGAATCTCTACACTATGGGAAAAAGGCCAGGGAACAAAGGGAAGCACTCTCTTTACAGACTGATACATGCTGTCTTTAAGCATGCATTGAAACGTTTCATTGCAATATCATCACAACAAATATGAGATGACTGATAATAGCCTGATCACAATGTATCAGAACCTACATTATTTATAGTACTGCCTCCTCTGATATAAACATACCTTTACATACTCTTGAACAACTTGCTCCGGAGTGTCTCCTAAGAAGACATAAAAATCTAGAATTCCACCGGTTGTTCTGTAAGTTGCTGCTGGGGCAGGCTGGAGAGCAAATTCTGTCAGAAAAGGAATTAAAGAGGAAAGTTTAAACATAAGCTAAGCACTCACTGTATCCATGCAATGTTCACATTAAGGATAAGAAAATGAGTTCAGAAAAAAACAAGGACATCCTGAATCATCCTTGAAATCAAATGGAGGTTGTGAAATATTCAGATTTTATTTTATTTTATATGCCTTCGCAAAGAAAAGGGAATCTCTAGCAAGCCAGTGCATCTTCACAGTCTCAAAAGGCTTAGACGGTTCTGGTAAGCAGAGACAATTGTGTAAGTTGCTCTAATGAAAAGCAACACTATGACCCTTTCATGACCTGTCATTACAATTGAGGCCTTGATCCTGCAATGCATTGCACATGGGCAGATACGTGTGTAATGCCGACAGGCCCCGGTCAGCAGGATCGAACTGGGGACTTCCAGAGTTTAGTGCATGAGCGTCTACCGCATGAACTAAAAGCCAACTGGCTGTTAGCTAAGGCTGTAGAGTGCACTCATTTAACTCTCTCAAGTGGTCTCGGTGCCACTAGATGCACAGAACAGCACACTCAGGAGGTGTGTGGGTTACAGCTGCACAGAGCACTATACACTTCAAAAGGGCTCCAGCCAGGGACAAATACATTGTGGAACTGGGGCCTTATATGTGATTCTAAAGCTAGTTCTAGAGTAGCCGTTGTTCACCTTAAATAGATTTAACATTGCTTCTTTATGATATATATAGCTGCTGCTTGATATTTTTAAAGACAGAGTTTCCTGTCAAGTTTTACATGTGTAGTTGTCCTAAAACACATGCCTGATTCTGACCTTTAAATCAACTCACTTTTGGTTCACTGTGTAGCAATCCAGCAGATACACCTCTACCCCGCTATAACACAGTCGTGGGGAGCCAAAAATCCCTACTGCGTTATAGCTGAAACCCACTTATAGCGGGGTAGGGGTGGCAGGGCTCTGGCGATGATTTAAAGAGCTCCGGGCTCCAGCTGCTGTGGGGAGCCCCAGGCCCTTTAAAGCGCCGCCAGAGCCCCACTGCTACTGTGCTATACGTGAACCCGTGTTATATCGGGTCACGTTATAGTGGGGTAGAGGTGTATTTTTTTTTAAAACGTTAAGCTGTAGCAGTTGGAAATAGTTATAGAGAAGTCTTTCTTACCCATGGCATTACTGTTCATTAAGAACACACCAAAAGAGGTTCCACTGTGATCTTCCAAGCACAAGAAGAAAGTGTGAGCTCCATACAAGTTATGAGTGCCCTTAAAATAAAAGAGAAGGAAAAGTAGTAAATTAAACCCCAATAGGCACATACACTGATACATTGTGAAAATTTCCTGGAGAGATACAAATTGAAACTGCTGATCACACCTGCTAAAGAAACAAACAAAACCCCTGAATTTTTCCTATATTTTCTTGCATTTTTCTCCTTGCCAGGGATGTTTTCTATTCACCAGTAAATGGAGAATCAGTGCACAGACAGTTGCTTAAAACATGCAGATAAAATAGGTAGACAGATATGACAGACCTTTTAAAGAGTGTGCATGCAGCACAATAATGTTTTTGTGAGCTAAATGTGCACATCAAGTAGGCAATATACTTCATATGCCATTCAGGGCATACATATTTCCATGTATTCTATGTAAATAAGAGAATTTTGTTTCTCTTAAATGACATTACTATCAATATTTGTTTCTTCTATCATTAGCAACAAAAAGAGCGGGCTCACAAATCAGGCATGCCAGCAGGCCGCGAGCGCGCCGCGCGCCCCCGCGCCGCGGTCCCAGTCCCCTCTCGGCTCGGCTCATCCTGGGCGGGAGGGGAGGTGGGCTGATCTGATCTCCGGCATGCCTGCGGCAGGTCCACCGGAGCCCGGCGGGGCGGACCTGCGCCAGCATGCCTGCGGCGAGCTCAGCGGGAGGGCGGGGAAGGCGGGGGACCCGCGGCCGGCAGGCGCAGGCAGGTGTCCGTCCCGGGCCGGGCGACCTGCCGCAGGCGCATGGCGCGGAGCTCAACCGCAGCCATGAACGCCTCCCCCAGGGCGCCGCGCCCCGGCGGGTGCTTGGCCCGCTGGTGCCTAGAGCTTGTGAAGTGATAACAGACTTTGTCATAGTCCTCCTTTCCTGCAAAAGAAAGACCAGCACTGTGAATAAGACCCTCAAGAAATGCAAATCTGTGCGATTGTCTTGATTTCAATGGAGCTACGCTGATTAAAACAAGTAAAGATCTGGCCCCACAGCTCTACCCACCAAAAATCAAAGAGAAGCAAATCACAGAAGAGATGGACCAAAACCAGAATCATTTATCCAGCTGCCACTGAAATTTGTAATAGGCCAGACTGAGACATGCACTATCCTTGATTTTGGTTTTACAAAACAAAATCAAGACTTGTGGTTTTGCTGAGTGGGTTTGCAAAGAGAGTGGGTCTCTAGTAATTAGACCAGGGACGGGCAAACTTTTTGATCTGAGGGCTGCATTGGGCTTCAGAAATTGTATGGAGGGCCGGTTAGGGAAGGCTGTGCCTCTCCAAACAGCGAGGCATGGCCCGGCCCCCGCCCCCAATCTGACCCCCCCTGTTTCTTGCCCCCCCTAACAGCCTCACCTGGCACCCCTGCCCCATCCACCCCTCCTGCTCTCTGTCTCCTGACCACCCCCAGACCCCTCACCCCTAACTGCCCATCCAACCCCTCCCCTCTTTCCTTACTGCCCCCCCAGGACTCCTGCCCCATCCACACACCCCCTTCTCCCTGTCTCCTGACCACTCCTGGAACCCCCATCCCTGACTGCCTTCTGCTGCCCCATCCAATCCCTCCTCTCATTCCTGACTCCACACACACACACACATACACACACATGCTCCCTGACTGCCCTTGGAACCCCTGCCCCTATTCAACCCCACTGTTCCCTGCCCTCTGACCATCCCCACCCCTGGCATGCCTCAGAGCTGGTCCTAGATAATACTTAGGAAAAGCAGTGGCTATATTTGTTCTACCAATGTAGTCTACACTCCCTACAGAACAGTGGGAAAGGGGCCGTGGACATACCTCCAGACAGACCCTCTCTATGGCCTGGTTGCTGAAGTCAGCACTGGCTGGCCTTCCCTTGCCTCTGCTAGAGAATTAGGACCAGATTTTTTTTAATGGAAGTTGGGTGCCTAGTGATATTTTCAAAAATACTTAGGCCCCTAACTTCCACTGGTGCTTTCAAAACAACTTCTTGGGACCTACATGCATCTTTAGGTGCCTCAACACCTTTTGAAATCTGTCCCTTGGGCCCAGATCAACAAATGGATTTAGGATAATAGGCAGCAGGTTTAAAACAAATAAAAGGAAGTTCTTCTTCATGCAGTGCACAGTCAACTTGTGGAACTCCTTACCTGAGGAGGTTGTGAAGGCTAGGACTATAACAATGTTTAAAAGGGGACTGGATAAATTCATGGTGGCTAAGTCCATAAATGGCTATTAGCCAGGATGGGTAAGAATGGTGTCCCTAGCCTCTGTTCGTCAGAGGATGGAGATGGATGGCAGGAGAAAGATCACTTGATCATTGCCTGTTAGGTTCACTCCCTCAGGGGCACCTGGTATTGGCCACTGTCGGTAGACAGATACTGGGCTAGATGGACCTTTGGTCTGACCCAGTACGGCCTTTCTTATGTTCTTATGTGCCTAAGGCCCAAATTTAGGTACTACTGTGATCTACAAAACCCCTGCTCATCTGCCTCCTAACCCCTTAGGTGCCTAAACTCACCAGGCACTTTCATTTCCACTGTAGAAATCCCCTAGATACCTAAGTTTCTGCTTGTGGACAGATGCACTACTGCCTCAGGTGGGCTTCCAGATGCCTCTCTCATGCCTAAACCTTATTGTGATTCACAGACAAGGTGGAGATAGGCATTGCCCTCCCAATCTTGCCCGTGGGGCCCGATTCAGTAGATGTGCTCAGAGCACAACTAACCATGCACAAAACAGCTGGAGGAGGGGGAAAGAAAGAGACAACCTCATTTATAACCTTTAGCCCAGTGAGTAGGGCACTGAGCTGGGATGTGGGAGACCCTGCTACAATTCCCTCACTCTGCCAGGAGTTTCTTACCGCTCAGATGAGTGCCCTAACGCCTGGACAGTGGGATATTCTGAGGTGGGCCTCTCTCAATCTTCCATTGTTCCATTTTGTATTAAATAACCATTTAAATGTTTATTGGGCCAGAGAAAAAGTGAGTGTGACTCTACAGTCCAGTCCTGAGAGGTGCGAACCTCTATTCAAATCCCTTGGTACAGTGGAGAATTGAACTGGGGCTCCCATATCTTGGATGAGTATCCTAACCACTAAACTAAAAATTATAGGGAGGCCACTATTTCCCTCCTTCACCCTTCATGACCTCCCTCCCCCCCACACACACTATTTTGTGAGGAGTTAGGCAGGCACAGAGGCTGTTTCTAGTGCCTAAGCCATTCTCACAAGAGCACCTAACTCCAGTAGAGAGATTCCCAGCAGTTGACTGCAAGGAAACATAGGCAGCAAACTCTGTGAGAGGGGTAGAGCTTATAACACACCCTTCTCCTCGGCATCTCCCACTGGATAGCCTGGGCACCTCCCCACATAGTGTGCTAGCTTTTGTGGATCCCCTTCTCAGGCTTCTCTCTCTCCGTAGGCATTGTACAGGTGCTTAAAAAGCTCAGCATTGCAACCCCCAAATCGCTTTCTGGATCGAGGCCTAAGTGACCAAATAATGGCTGCCAGCTGTACAGTGCAATGAGGGGGAAGGGACCCTATGCATTGACTCTTCCTCTAGAACACTCATGCAGGACAGCCATAATTTAGCTGTATAGCAACCCAATCTTCCAGTCTTTGCTCAGACCGAACTCCCACTGAAGTTTTCCTTAAAGGCTGATGGTCAAAGAGATAGAGGCCCTGATTCAGCAAAGCACATTCTTAAAATTAAGCACCTGCCTCAGAGCTTTGCTGAATTGAGCCAAAATGATAAATGGACTTCCTTAAAAGTTACACTGATTAGTTATAAATAACCTAGTTTAGGGTCCATAAAGCTATGTCTACACTACGCATCTTTTAGCAACACAGCCATGCCGCTACAGCCGCGCCGCTGAAAGGTGCGCAGTGTAGCTGCTCTTTGTCGGCAGGAGAGAGCTCTCACACCGACAAAAAACCTCCAGCCCCAACACGCAGCAATAGGTTTGTCAGCAGGAGAACTTTCCTGCTGGCAAAGCGCTGCTCACACTTTTTGTCATTTGGGCGGGGTCTTTTTTTCACACCCATGAACGACAAAAGTTTTACCGGTGAAAGTCCAGTGTAGACAAAGCCTAAAAGATTTTATATATGGCAAGTGATATGTTTGTTATTAGTAAACAGTACTTCATTAATAATATATATTTTGTTGATCCATAATGTTTAAAATCTGTCTACATACCAACACCTATCTGATCCTTAGCTGCTTATTTGCAACTATAGTTCATTAGAGTGCTTACAAACCTTTGCAGACATTTCCCCTTGTAGGCTTTGTCTACACTGGACTTTCACTGGTAATGAGAACAAACACCAACAACCACCACCAGCACCGTGAGATGTGATTATCTACACCCCCTGAAGAGCAGATGAGGTTGAGTGTGGGAATATACGGTCAGAAAAAAATGACAATAAAAAATGAACAGCATTTTTTTTAAATCAGCACCTCGTATTTGGCACAACTGACTTTACACCACTGATACTCAGTAGTCTTTTAGTTAATAAGGCATTGTGGGTCAGGAATCTGAAAGTGCAGTATGGTTCGTCTTTTGTGTGCCAGTGTCAATAAAGCTTGGAACAAAGCCTAGAAGGGTTTCAAAGCTGCTAGCAAGAATTTTCTGTTATATTTATGAGAAAATGGGTGTCCAGGAAACCAAGATTCAGGGCAGACAGTAATAAGGACTGGAAACAGATAGTTGTTGACATTCACGACTTACCTTGCAAAGATTCAGCCACTAAATGCAACTTTACTATTATGTGCTTAACTCTGTTCTCATTAAACCAGGGGTGGGCAAACTTTTTGGCCCAAGGGCTACATCTGGGTAGGGAAATTGTATGCAGGGCCGGGGCAGGGGGTTGGAGTGTGGGAGAGAGTGCGGGGTGTGGGAGGGGGTACGGTGTGCAGGAAGGGGCTCAGGGCAAGGGTCTGGGCAGAGGAGGGGTGCGGAGTGCAGGGGGGGGCTCAGGGCAGGGGTTTGGGGTGCAAGAGGAGGCTCAGGGCAGAGAGTTGGGGTGCGGGGTGGCAGCAGCATGCACCTCTTTGAACATATGGTTATCCGGTTTGTTTAGCACTTGAAACTGAAGACTCATATTAATGTTTCTCAACTTACCCACTGATTCTCAGCATTTTAAATAAACGTACAAATCAAAATATTTCTAACCGTTACTTGTGAGGCTTTTTTCCAATCAGTAACATCTGGCAGTTAGCAACCGCATTGTGTAGCTGACAAGTCTTTAGAGAAAAGCTCAACTAGACCTTGCTAATCACTGGCTTTTAAGAAATATCCAGTCCATCGTGGAGAGCAAAAACTAACAGCATTTTAAAATGTGTTTAATGCATAATCAGAAATTGCTAAGACCAAAGCATAATAAATGAATCATTCCTTACTCCATTGGGGAAAGCATCTCTGGTAAAGATGGGCCACGTTCTCCAGTTAACATCATGCCGGTATTGTGTGTGGACGTGTTCTCCGATTCCATAAATGTTGCTGCTGGGTAGTTTGATTGAGAGCTGCAAATACTGGTCAGCATACTGAAGTGGTCCTATTCTAGTATCGAACCTGATTAAACAATGTAATAAAAAAAAACAAAAAAACCCACATTAGCTTACCGATACATGAAAGGACTGCTATGGCAAAACTGCGTGCTATGTCTCCATAATACACATGTATTATCTACCAGTTTTATGGGGTTTTCTCCCTCTAGGGCGTTTTTTTTTTTTAGTACAATTGACATATGTAAATCCAAACAAACAAAAACAATATTTAACAAAGAGTACAGACCTCAGTCTTAAATAAGCTATCATTAGGGGCTTTGCCACAAGCCCCAGGAACAGACAAACTCGCTGAGGTTCAGAGAACCTATTCCCCTCTATGGACTATGTACCTAGGAGGTCCAGGTATGGAACAGGGAGAGCAACCTGTATGGGCTGCTATTCTCCTTTTTGCGCGGATGGGCATGGAGTAAGCAGCCAGGAGGGGCGTGAAATGGGCAGAGCTGTGGTTCTGTCCCCTGATGTGCTGGCCAGCGCAGCCACACGGTCATGGAGGGGGAAATGATTCGCTACTGGTACAAATCTGGACCAGGTCAGGGTCAGAGTTATGTCTCTGAGAGTCATAATTCCCTCCCTGGTGTGCTCCTTACTCAGGGCAGATTATGAAATGAAATTTTGCTCCTTAATATTTAAATGCTCCAAATCCATTAGATTATCATAATCCCTTAGCAATTTTTGGCCAAAGCAGCAGCTAAGCTATTCAGTTTGCCTCTTTATTTCTAAGGAGAGGTACCAGCTCATCCCACTTTGAATATTTAAAGTCTGTCTTACTGCATGGCACAAAAACTAGGAGACCTATTAAACTCTAAGTTTTCATAAACAGCTGCCTTAGACAAATCCTCAATATCAGAGGCCAAAAATCCCTCACAAACAAAGGTGGCTAGGACATACATTGAGGAAAGACCTGACTAATGTAACAAGGCAGGCGTTGGATGGGTACCCCCAGGGCAAGAGGTGTTGAGGTAGACCTAGCATAACATGGAAATGCACAACAGAAGCAGAACTGACAGCTAACAAAATGACAGGGGAAGAAGGGAAGACTGCATCAAGAGACTGTCTAAGGCCAGGACTACACTACCTACTTACTTCAGTAGAACATCATCACTCAAGGTGTGAAAAATCCACACCTCTGAGTGACATAGTTATACCAGCCTTAACTCTCCCCCCCCCCCAGTACTACGTCAGTGGGAGCAGGGGTGGCTCTAGAAATTCCGCCGCCCCAAGCAGGGCGGCGCACCGCGCCGCTCGTGCCACCCTTCCCTGGTCCCGCGGCCGGGGCAGAAGTGCCTGTGGACCGTCCCGTGGTCCCGCGGCTCCAGTGGAGCATCCGCAGGCGTGCCTGCGGGAGCTCCATCCAAGCCGCGGGACCAGCGCACCCGCCACAGTCATGCCTGCGGGAGCTCAAGCAGAGCCCCGGGAAAAGGGGACCCTCCGCTGTCATGCCTACAGCAGGTCCGCTCGTCCCGGGGCTCCAGTGGACCTCCCGCAGGCATGACTGCGGAAGGTCCGCCGGAGCCAAATGCCGCCCTGCCAGGACAATACCGCCCCACGCGCCTGCTTGGCGCGCTGGGGTCTGGAGCCGGCCCTGAGTGGGAGAGCTTTTCCTGTTGACATAGTCACTGCCTCTCGCAGCATTTGTAGTGTGGACCCGCCTTAAGATAGAGGCAGTGGTGAAGGCCCTATATTCCGCGTGGAATAAGAAGAGGCACAAGTCAAGTAATTCATACCAGTGTAAGTGCTTACACACTAGGGCAGGGGTCGGCAACCTTTCAGAAATGGTGTCCCGAGACTTCATTTATTCACTCTAATTTAAGGTTTCGCGTGCCAGTAATACATTTTAACGTTTTTAGAAGGTCTCTTTCTATAAGTCTATAATATATAACTAAACTATTGTTGTATGTAAAGTAAATACGTTTTTTAAAAATGTTTAAGAAGCTTCATTTAAAATTAAATTAAAATGCAGAGCCCCCCGGACTGGTGGCCAGGACCCAGGCAGTGTGAGTGCCACTGAAAATGAGCTCACGTGCCGCCTTTGGCCCGCATGCCATAGGTTGCCTACCCCTGCAATAGGGGGATAGTAGTGCTTTAATTATACTGGTATAGTTAAAGCAGTACTTTGTGTGTAGACAGCGCCTTAGAACATTAAACTTTGTATTAGCAATTAAGAATAAATGATGCATAATAAGTGAGTACAATGGACAGAGTTTGGGCTTTTTTCAATTTTGATCCTTTTATTTTGTCCTCTACCCTATTGTCAGTAAAGATAATAATAAATAATAATAAAATATAACAATCCTGTGTGGTAATATAGGGCACTTGTGACCAGATGCTTAGCTGGGAGAATTTAGCATAGCTTTAATGTTTTCAGTAAGGGTCTGGTACATATATACACCGATTTTTATAAATATTAATTATTCCATGGGAACAAAATATGTACTGTTAAAGAACTAGCCCAGTGATCTGTGCACTTTGTCTTGGACAATAGTGGTAGTTATATATAATGATTTTCATTTTAAAAGTGAATTACAAGTCACAAATGTTGGTCCCCTCCAAGGAAAAATATTTTTATTTTTAATTATTGAGTCAGGTCCTCATCTGGTGTAACTCAACTGAGCTGCATGAATTTCAATGGATTTACACCAATTGACACCACCTGAGGAGCTGCTCCTTTTTAAATAATGGCCTGTGATTATATAATCATGTACAGGAAGCAGCTATAACTGAATTTCCTGCTTTTTGTGGGTACTTATGGTAAATGCAGTGGTATGTATTAAAAAAAAAAGAGTGAAAGACAATATATGCATTCTTCCAGCAATGTTTAATTCATGTGATTTTTCCATATTGGTTCCCTTGAACTAGATTTACAGTCCCCCGCCATGTCCCCATTCAAGCAGTCATCAACCATTCATCGAATATTAAATCCACCTATTGTGCATTGAATAGTGGTGAATTGATCATTCTGGAGGATTTTAACCTCAATTGGGTAAACAATACTAATAATAGCCTAAGATTAATAGCCAATGAATTAAAGTTGAAGAGTTGATAACAACCTCAACTCATAACTGATAACAACCCCAGCTTTTGACAGGTACTCATTCTTTGATTGATTTAATAAGCACATTAGCCATGACACTTACTACTACTGGATTTCAGAGTTAAGCAGTAAATTTCATTTTCAGAAAATAAGGGGGAATTGAAGTATTTAATGTGTTTATAGGCTTAAGAACTTTTAAACATTTTATCTACATTTTTATATCACCTAGTCAATGGTGACTGGCACCAGCTTTTCCTAGATATCAAGTGCTCAGCAGCAATATAATTTGGTAATTCAGAACTTCAAACTATTTGTAACAAGCACATTCCATAATATGCAGTTTCCAGGGTTCACGTGTGATTTTATTAAGCATTGGGCTGGCCCCTGTTGTTGCCCTCTCTCACTGGTGGCACAAATGGTTGGAAAGCTCCCCTAAATGGGCAGATGAGGGTTCCCTGTATGGGAGAATCTCCAGGTGGCATAGGCAGGGGTGCTGGAAAAATTCTTAGTGGGGGGTGCTGAGAACCATTGAACCAAACTGTAAATCCTGTATATAATGGAAACCACTTCAAGCTGGCAGTGTGGCAGCAACACCAGCACTCCTAGTTCCAGCACCTATGGACATAGGGCTGGCTTAGCCAGCTGTATATCTCCCCCTCAGCAGAGAGGTTATGTTGAGGAAGAGGAGACATGGCTAGATTCCCTTGGGAACAATTATTAGCAGGCATAGGTTAGAGAAGCCCTGATCTCCTGAGGCTACGCAGCTGGAGGCTGGAAGCCAGACAAGGTGGACCAGCACTCTGGGGTGATACCGTGAATCCTCTTTCTTAAGGTACATCTACACTGCCTGCTTCTTTCGGCAGCATGTAGAGTATGTACACAGATAGCCCCCCTAGCAATGTAGACAGTGAGGGACTGCTTAGGCTAGTAGAGTGAAGACATGTAGGTACATCCCCTACATGGCTCTATCCTTACCCAAGTCATGCCTCTCCATCTGCACTGCTATTTTTAGTAGTGTGTAGTGTCCTACTGCCTCCCTTCTGCTGGAATCCTTCCTTGCCACAGGAAGCAACTCAGGCAGTGGGGAAAGTCTAGTCTTTCCTGATTGCCTCCCCCTTGCCGGACCCTTTCACTAACATGTATATCTACATACTGCAGTGTGACCCAGCTTGCTTTTTAGTGCAGCATGTAGCTATGCATATTTTACATGCCACAGCAACAGGTGTGTAGTGTAGCTATAGCCTAAGATGCTTGGTTGGTATGTCTTGCTCACATGCTCAGGGTCAAACTGATCACTGGATTTGGAGTCAGGAAAGGATTCCCCCCCAGGACAGATTGGCAGGGACCTTGGACATTTTTTTTACCTAATTATGCAGTCTGGAGCATCAATCACTTGGGCATATCTGACCTAATTCAGTCCCTGCAATTGCAGGGGCCTCAGGCATTGGTGGTCGCTCAGTCTCTCCTGTTCTCTGCCTGTGGCACACAACCTTTTAATCTAGTTATTGGGCTCAATTTAGGGCTATCAGGGTGAAATTTATTGGCCTGTGATATACAAGAGATCAGACGAGGTTATCTAATGGGCCCTTCTGGCCTTTGACTCTATGAAATTTACACCAGGGGCCAATCCACTGCCAGGACCACAAGTTCAAAAATAGTTTACATCCATCTTTTCATGGCCATCTCTTGCGGTCTGCATCAAGCGCAGCTTTGCTGAACCCAAGGATGTTAGTGGCTTTTAGCTGTTCAGATTTCTGTGAAACATTTTAATATAAAAACAGTAAATTAAATGAGAATTAAATAAATTAACGTGGATGTAAAACAAAGGAGGTGGTCCCATAAACCTTATGGAAACAAAATTCCTTTCCTGACTGGGAGTTTGCCAGTGGAAGTTGCATGATGCAGAGCCTGAACCTTTGTAATATTGGACAAAATATTACTCTGAGCAAATGAGTAATACTGTTGAACCAGAAAACTCTAGAAAGACTTTATAAATTGAATGAGCCTCTCAAAACGTAAACCAGTCTCTTCAGTTCCTTCTGATGATACAACTGTAGAACTTTGAGGTGACAGCTATGTTCTTATGAATATTATATTTTGTAGTACATTTCCTGCTTTTGCTGGTTGCACAATTCCAGCTTCTGCACTCAGAGCTTCCTCTGAAACATCACTTAGAATTCTGCAACTCCCATCTCCTCCTACCCCCACTTAATTTGCCTTTACCCAAATCAAAATTGTTAAAGTTCAACTGAATATCAGCTAACACAAAAGGCTGTGGATGCGTCATCCTCTGTTTGACACTTTAAGGGTGACCTGAAAAGGAAACAAAATTGTGTTTCTGCCCTTTTTTGCTTATGACATATAAGAAAGGCTGGTTCTTTCTTTCTTTCATCCCTCCCCCCCGGCTTTGTGTGCAAAAGAAATTCTCACTCCACTGTGGAAGCCTGCTCTGTAGGCTGATGTGGAATGTGGCAGGGCCCTCTACACTTCCTTGTCTCCTTTGGGTCTAACCAGGCCCTGGATCCAGCAAAACATTTCAGAGTGTGCTTAAAATTAAGTGTGAGTAGTCTCCACTGAAGTCAGCTGGATAACTCACATACTAAACCAAACCACATGCCTTAGTGATTGGGGCCCAAGCAAGTAGTTAGTATCTGTAATCCCCTGAGGACAGAGACCACATTGGTTACAGATGCATGCAAACAGATGTAAGAGACTTTAAAAGTCTGGCTCATAAACTTTAATCTATTTTTAAAAAGAGATTGAGGAATCCTTACTCTGTATAGATGCTTATACAGCCCTCATCACCATAGTATCCAAGCTAGGACTCTATCTACCCAGAAAAAGCCATCCTGTCTGCCAGCCCTTGCAATACTAAGAAAACACCCTGTAACAAGGGGATGCTTCCTTAAACCAGCATTACCCGCTTACCCAATTCTACCCCCACGCATATGACTTCATCCATTCAGATTACAACCCTATGTCCTGAAGTGGCTGAAAGCTTCTTCCCTGCCTTGCTTAATGTCAGCCAGGAGAGAAATTTTAAATGGATCCCAGGCCTCATCTACACTAGGAAATTAGGTTAATATAACTACATCACTCTGGGGTGTGAAAATTCCATACCCCAAACAACACAGTTAAACTGACCTAACCTTTGGTGTAGACAGCACTAGGTCAATGGGAAAATTCTCCCATTGATTTAGCTTCCACCTCTCAAGGAGGTGGATTACCTATGCCAATGGGAGAAGCCTTCCCATCGGCATAGGTAGCATCTTCACTGAGGTGCTAGAGCAGCACCACTGCAGCGTGTTAAGTGTAGAAAAGCCCTCAGGATATCTCCCAGGCTGAGCTCTGTAACAGAATTATTTGATCAGTCACTTAACAAAACCTGGTGCTTTGCCCCCAAGAACTAATATATTTCATTATCAGTCCTGCACACTGTCATTTTTAGGCAAGAGTCTTCCAGCCATCTTCCTTTGAACAACCAGGGGTAAAAGATGCACCTGTCCACTTCCCCTTCTAAAAGCCTCCCATCAGACAGATATGATATCCTTGTACTGCTGAATCTATTCTTAATTGTCTCGTGCTAGTGCTCAAGGGTGTTATTCCAAAAGTGAGACAACAATGTCTGGCCACATAATATAGCCCAGAAAATTATGCTAGCTGCAACTTGGTAAGTTGCATATAAATGTTCCTACATTTCCTGGTTCAAGCTTGTAGTCAAATCTGAAAATTCTTCAACTGGATTAAAAAAAACAAACAAAGGTGAATGTGGAAAATATAGCTACATTTTTCAAGGAAAAGTTTGAAATCACTATGCAAAAGTATATGATTATATTTGCCCATGCAAATCACTAGACTGAGTACACAGATTGTGTGTGTAATTGAATGTAATTATGCACACAAATGTCAGCAATGTGCAGTTGTGTGGGTATTTTTGAACAAAGACCTCAAACCTCCTTATCTGCACATTTGATCCTTAGCTAAACTGGACAAAGTACTACTACAAACAAGGAACAAATCTACAGTGGCAGAGAAACAGACTAGATGGCCTAATTGGAGTCTTCATTCCATCTCTAACAGGTATTATTTTATTACATGATTTTATGACATGATGTTCAGCGTGAACACCTATTGTAGAGTTATCTATAAGAGGCACAAAAATTACTTACAACATTTTGCTGTTGCTTGTTCTCGTCACAGTGATACCAAAAGGGTCCTGAATGATATCGACTTTATACTTTAAATTGGAGGCTGCAGGTCCACCAAAATCTTTTACATTCTCATGAGGAACTTCAAATCTTTTTTTATTAGGATCAGTGATCTGCACAGATTAAACAGTTACATTTGAATTATTAGAGGTCCAAAAATTAACTTCTACTTTCCTACTAGAACATTTTCCTGAATCACAATATATATGGAACACAAAAACTATGCTAAAAGACTGTTCACCTTGAAATGTCAAGCACCTGAAAGTTAAGAAATGCCAGAGCTAAGACTGCCTGTGCAACCTTAATTTGCCACCCCATATGAATAGATTCTGATACAGCCTTTAACTATATGATCACATACTATTCATTCCACTCTCTCATTCAGTAGCTTATTGTCCCCGTCTCCTTGTGCAGCCTGTCCCAGTCTTATCCTGCTCCATCAGCTCCTTTACTTGTTTTCCCACCCCCAACCCCAACACTGCACTGGATCCCAGTCCACACCCTCAACTCTTCCCCCTCTCCAGCTCAGGGCTGCCCAGAGGGTGTGGGGGCGGCAAGTGGGGCAATTTGCCCCAGGCCCCGCAGGGGCCCCCACGAGAGTTTTTCGGGGGCCCTGGAGCGGGGTCCTTCACTTGCTCCGGGGGCCCTGGAAAACTCTTGCGGGGCCCGGCGTGGGCCCCCGGAGCTTCTTCGCTCCCGGTCTTTGCTGGCGGGGGGGTCCTTCCTCTCCGGGACAGAAGGACCCCCCCGCCGCCGACTTACCACCGAAGTGGGGGCCCCTCGCCGCCCAAGACCCCGGGCCCCTGGAATCCTCTGGGCGGCCCTGCTCCAGCTCCCAGTGTCTTGCCCAGACAGGCAATACCTGTCCTTTGCCCCACCGGCTCCCTATCCCAGTGTCCCATTCCCAGCTCCACCAGGCTTCTTGTCCTAATTTACACTCTCTGCCTCTGCTGCTCTCCCACCTCCACTCTCCAGCCCAGCTCTTTCCCCTTCTACATTTGAATCTGGCTATTCCCCTCCACACTGTGTTGGTCCAGCAGGGGGAGCATTTAAGAGCACAGCACAGATGGTCTCTGGCTCTCAGCTGTGGATAGCAACAATTGCAGGGAAAGTTCTGTTCAGTGCCTAGAGCCCTGGGATGGAGCATACTAAACACAGGTGGTATCTACGGAGAATTTAGCTGTCAAACTTTAAGCAATTTCTCTACTGTGTAGGTACAAAACTGAGATTTTTCAAAGGCATAGAACTTGGCCAATTTCACAGAAACAGCAAGAGGCAGCCCATGGACTTACTTCAGTTTCCCAGCAAAATGTCTAACTTTTTTAATGTGGGAAAAACAATGCATTTTTCTCTAACCTTATTCTCAGAAACAACTGAAAAAAAGTAACATTATAAGCACATGTAAACAGGATATAACAATGGGAAGTGTCTAGCAACCTTAACTATAGGTCACACTACAAATTCTGTCTATTATGCTACAGATTTTATTAATGTAATTAATTATGTTAGACTGATGTTGACCTTAACACCATATTCATTAGGAAACCTCTGTAGCAGTCATGCATGAATGTATATCTCTTTCCTGATTTTCTAAGCATTCTATGAAATAATTAAAATCATATTTCACCAGTATTCTATCATTACTATGAATTGAAACTAAATAAAGTATTTGCCCTACCCAGTTATATTAAACAGCCATTTCAGCATAATTAAATGTGTCCGGGGAAAATTTGCACAAATAATTCACTGATAGAAAAGCTGAGATTTTCAAAACACACCAAGACGACTTAGAGGCACAACTCCCATTGGACTAGGTTCTCCTCTATGACCATGCAAAGCTTCCCATTACTCCCTTGCATGGGCTACCCATACAGCGCAGTGTGGGAGGGGGAAGTGGACCCTGAAGTGGTGCAGGTGCAGGTGGGTGAGAGGAGGCAAGACCTGGCTGGAGTCTGGGCTGTGCCCCCTCAATGTCCATCAATATAGTTGCAAGCGTGCATCAGGTGACCTATGCTCTGCCAAATATCAGCCTAATGCAATTTATTTAATCCCTAGAGTAGTGGGGAGACCAGGAGGCTGAATGTGTCCATCCAGGCAGATTGCAGAGTGATGATCTAGTCCATTGAAATTAACGGGTATTATGCCTCTCTATCCCCATAGCAGCTCTGAAAATCTCAGCCATAGTCTTTATATGGATTTAAAGTTGCATAGCTAGGGAAGTGTTTATCCCACGGACTACTGGCCAGATTCTGCCCCTGGATGCCCATTACTACATGCAGAGGTGGCTCCAGGAACCAGCGCACTAAGCGCGTGCCTGAGGTGGCAAGCTGCGGAGGGCGGCAATTTGGCAGTGGGTACGCCAAAGGCGTGGGACCGGTGGACCTCTCACAGGCATGCTGCCGAAAGCCGCCTGACTGCCGTGCTTGGGGCGGCAAAATACATAGAGCTGCCCCTGACTACATGCATGCACTTCAAAGGGAGTCATGTGAGTGCAACAGAGGGCAGACGTTAGGTAGCATTCTGTTTTAAGTAAACGGCTTCCCTACAGTTCCTACCACTGATTTATTTTTTTTCAGTCTGTTATATAAAATCCAAATTTATATGCAGGGTATTCGCCTGAGAATATTTTTGAATGCGGCATTCATTCTAAAATGATTCCACTTTTCATATTGTTCCTAGTCAATCTGATACCAAACTGACATGTAATCCTAAAGGGGATGAGGTTAACACAGTACAGTCACATTATCATTTTAGGGGCCTCCAAGGTTTACTAATTAATAGAAAAGGTCTTTGGCTTATAAGACTCTCCTGCAGATACCCAAAAATCAATTTTGCAGCAGTTCTAGAATATGCAGTACCAGAAAGACCTTGAACTTGATTCTCTCCAGAGCTCCTATAACCCAAAGAGGTGGGTTCTCTAATGTTTGGAAACCAAGGAAAAGAGATACAACCCAATACAAATAAAAAGAACAATTTTAACAGTGCTGCATAATTGCATACTTGGCATCATGTTGTGACAATAAAACAACTTTTAAAAAAAATTGCATAGAATTACATAAATGTAAAAAAAAAAATCACACTGATTAGCATAAAGTAAGGTAGTGCAAAGGGGTCCAGCTTCTCCCAAAACCCCAATTAAGTAATTCAGGGGCCCTCTAGCTAGGATGACCATATTTCCCAAAGAAAATCACGGGACACCCTCTACTGCTTACCCGAGGTACCCCCACCATGCAAGACTGTTGCCTGTGGCTGGAACCCTGTGGGGACCCCCTCAGGAGGCTGTCACCCATGGCTGGAACCCTGTCTCGCGCTCCGCATGCTGGAATGCTGCAGACTCTTCCCCCTCCCTCCATGGGGGGCTGGCTTGCCCTCTCCACACTGCACCCCGCTTTTTTGACAAAAGTGGGCATTTGTCCTGTTTGTTCTTGCCAACTGATCAAGTCAGCAAGAGCTGACAAATGCCTCCTTTTGAAAAAAGAAGTCGGGATGGCCAGGACAGGGCTTAAAAAAAATAGTGACTGCTCAGCAGTGTCGGCCCCACAGATCAGCTCCTCCATCCCCTCCCCACCACCCAGTGTTTCCCACCTGCTGCGATCAGCTGTTCAGCAGCATGCAGGAGATGCTGGTGGGAGAGGGCAAAGCGAGGGTAGGGTGCACTTGGGGGGCCGGAACAGGGCAGGAAGAGGGGGCAGGGAAGAGTGAGGGCGAGAAGAGGCAGAGCGGGGGCCTTGGGGGAAGAGTTGAGTGGCGGCTGGGTTCTGGGGTGGAGCGGGGGTCGAACACCCCCAGGGAAATGAGGAAGCCGGTGCCTCTGTTGAGAGTGGGAGTTGCTCAAATGCCCTGGTCAAACAGACGGATAATAATCCTGACTATTCAGATTCTAATCAGATATGGTATTGTTCTTCACTACCTCTCCCACATTGCTGTAGTGTTGTGGTGTGCTGTAAAACAGCTAGAGCACCCATTCTGATTCTGGAAAGCACTTGGACTGTCTTCAGGGTGAATTAGAACAAGCTGAGACTAGAGAGAAAAGGAAACTCTCCATGATCCCACTACCAGTCTCCTCTGCCATTTGCATCTCCTGTGTTATGAGGCAGTGTAAAATACTAATCTTAAACAGCATAAGAAACAATTTAACCTTGAACCGGAAGCGATTTGTTGTCTGATATTCTCCCGTGAGTTGGACAGTGGTAATATCATTTCCAAATAGGGAAGGTGAAGGCAGCCTCGTTAACTTAGCTACAAAACCTTAACAAGAAAAAAAATAATATTACAATGTTGCTTTATTGCACCATGGAATCACAGAAATGTAAAGCTAGAAGCGTCCGGAAGCAGGGCCAAGGATACCTAGACCCTCACTCTCTGGTGCTTTGCTAACCTGTTCTTCAAAACCTCTGATGATGGGGATTCCACAACCTCCCTTGGAAGCCTATTCCAGTGCTTAACTATCCTTAAAGTTAGAAAGCTTTTCCCCCAATATTTAACCCACATCTCTCTTGCTGCAGATTAAGCCCAATACTTCTTGGCCTAGCTTCAGTGGACATGGAGAATGATTGATCACAGTCTTCTTTTATAACTGCTCTTAATGTATCTGAAGACTTATCAGGTCCCTCCCACCTCCACCCCAATCTTCTTTTCTCAAGACTAAACATGATTAGTTTTTTTGTTGTTTTAAACTTTCCTCAGGTCAGGATTTCTAAACCTTTTATTATAAACAAGAGCTACACCTTGCAGTTACTATAGAATCCCTAAGGATTAATGCAGTGGTCGGCAACCTTTCAGAAGTGGTATCCCGAGTCTTAATTAATTCACTCTAATTTAAGGTTTTGCGTGCCAGTAATACATTTTAACCTTTTTAGGAGGTCTCTTTCTATAAGTCTATAATATAGAACTAAACTATTGTTGGATGTAAAGTAAATAAGGTTTGTAAAATGTTTAAGAAGCTTCATTTAAAATTAAAATGCAGAGCCCCCTGGCCAGAACCTGGGCACTGTGAGTGCCTCTGAAAATCAGCTCATGTGCCACCTTTGGCACGCATGCCATAAATTGCCTACGCCTGGATTAATGCATTTGGTGTACATCCTTTGAAAACTTTACTATAAAAATCATTACATGTACTATAAAGATCTACATGGTAGGTTCATATATAGAAATGTTTATTCAGACCTCAAAAGGGTGCAGGGAACTTTGCAGCACAAATGTGAAGAGATGGCCCCTCCTCCAGGGAGCTTTCTATTTAACTTTACCCATGATACAGTAAGACTAGGGATAGCTCAGTGGTTTGAATATTGCCCTACTAAACCCATGGTTGTGAGCTCAATCCTTAATAGGGCCATTTAAGGATCTGGTGAAAATCTGTCTGGGGATTGGACTAGATGACCTCCTGAGATCCCTTCCAACCCTAATATTCTATGTATCAAAGTCAATAACTAATCCTGAAAAGAACAAGTGTACTTGTGGCACCTTAGAGATTAGCCCACAAAAGCTTATGCTCAAATAAATTTGTTAGTCTCTAAGGTGCCACAAGTACTCCTGTTCTTTTTGAGGATACAGACTAACACTGTAAGCTACTCTGAAACTAATCATGAGTGAAAGTAAGAGTAACAAGTGAAGGGGATTGGGCAAGAAAGGACAAGGATTTCCACCATGTCATGTAGTTACTCAGGGCTAAATTATGGCTTTGCCACAAACCCTGGGTATGGGGCTATGTGTTATTGCAGTGCTCCAGAAACAGGACACAATTTGCTTAATAGTTCCCCCTGCTCTGGATAGATGGGAAGTATCCTTCACCAGCTTGATTCTGCCTTGGTGGGTATTTCTAACCTCCGCATGATGCAGGTAACTGACGCAGACAAGCAGAATGGGCACCAAGGACATACTTTACTGCTTGAGCTCAGTTTGCTGCTTACCTGTATTTGTTTGCGTCACACCTCCTTCTACCTTATACCCATGACTCTTGGAGAAGAAGCACCATGGTATGCTTGTTTCATTTTGTGGACTCCAGCAACAGCCACGCAGCGTACATAAGCTCTGTTTCAAGGGCAAGAAGAACGTGATTATATTAATAGCACTGATTAGCACCAAATAACAATCTAGATGGAAAATCATGCATCATGTGTATTTCAAATACCAGCAAACTTTGTTATAACATTCACAAGCATTCCCCTTTGGGGAAATCAATAGCTGTTTGACTGTATAAGAACATGATAGAAGCAAAGAATGGCTTTTCTAGATCTAAGGTAGAAATCAGTGATTTAGTTCAGGAAAACTAGGAAGTCTGACTTTTCAACCATTCTGAAAACCACATTGAAAGGGAGTCTTTTTTTAAGGTTCTGAAATGTTTGGATACTATTTTTTTTTAAATGATTTTTTGTATTTATTTCCAAATTTCATCTAAGACCAGAAGTGGACATATTGAAATATTTCAGGAAAGCTTTTTTTTAAAAAAGAAAATCAGATTTCTAATCAATTTAGGAAGATGCAATAGTTTCACTCATGGTTCAGATAAATATCAAAACATCTACGTGTACTTCTGGACCAAAACTAAACTCCAAACCTTCTTGACCTTTCCCCACTGACAGTTTAATATGGAAGACTTGTACTTTTTAATGGGAGAGTTCACATAAACATATAACACTTTCAGTTGTTAAATGTGTGCTAAATAATACAGTGATATCGGCGTAAATGAGGAAATACTCACGCCACAATATTTCACTGTTCATCTGCCTTCCATTAATGTAGTGGTCTTTTCCAAAATTTAGAAAAAAAATGTACAAATAATTCAGGCAATTGGCAATTTTCTCATCTGTTCATGGACCAATCACACGCAAACTCTTGGCAAGAAACAGAACAGACTTATTAGTTCCTAATTTACTATAAGATGTGAGTGGATAGCAATCAGCCCACATCATACAGTAAATTGTGAACTAATAAGTCTGTAACTCTGTTTCTTTGATCTGAGACATGAGTAGAGTTGTGTGAATAACAGTTTGGTGGCCGAAATTAAAAAAAAAGTTTCAGCTTAACCCCCCCCCCACCCAAAAAAAAGTTTTTCAGTGAAGTAATCTTTTCATTTGACTAAAAATAAAACACAGTGGCATAAACATATACTCTAGCTCTGTGTGCATGTTAGCTTGAATATTATAGCTTTTCTGTTAGAAATTAATTTCTTTACAGATTGTCTGCCAAGTGCTATACATTTGTAAGTAAAAGCAGTTTGGGGTAACTTCATATTGTTTCTGACGTCTACACAGGGGCGGCTCTAGACCCCAACGCGCCAAGCAGGCGCTTGGGGCGGCCGTTTCCCGGGGGGGCGGCATTTGGCTCCGGTTGAGCTCCCGCTGGCATGCCTGCGGCAGGTCCACCGGAGCCCGGAACGAGCGGACCTGCCGCAGGCATGACTGCGGCGGGTCCCGTCTTCCCGCGGCTCCGGTTGAGCTCCCGCAGGCATGACTGCGGCAGGTCCGCTGGTCCCGAGCTCCGGTGGACCTGCCGCAGGCATGCCGGCAGGAGCTCAACCGGAGCCGCGGGAAGAGGGGACCCGCCGCGGGACCGGGGAAGGGCGGCGCAGCGCTCCGCGCTGCTTGGGGCAGCGTCATTTCTAGAGCCGCCCCTGCGTCTACATATTTTCTCTCAGTACAGATATAACTGACCACTTGGGTCAGAGTGCACTAGTGATACTGTAAACTAATCTCAGTGGAAATTAGTAGCAGAATTAGACAGCCCATCTACCCTAACAGATCCTAGAGCTGGTGAAAAAATGTTGACAAAATGAATTTTGAATTAAACAACATGGAAAGAATTTTATGAAAGTGGTTTTCTGTTTTCAAGCCAGATCTAACAATTTCCTTTAGAACACTTTTCAGCTGTCACTGCAGAGCTCAGCAATGTTATGATAGCTAGACCCGATTCCATATAACAGAGTTTATATCACCAAGTGCTCTATTGCCTTTGCTGGCTTCCCATTCATTTCTGAATCCAAATAGCTCTGTTGGTTTTCAAACTCTCCCTGAGCTTGCTTCACTTAAGTACAGTTATTAACTAAGGACTTGTCTATACTTACACCAGTGCAGCTGTGCCACTGGAGCGCTTAGTGAAGACGCTACCTACACCAACTGGAGCGCTTCTCCTATCAACATAGGTACTTCACCTCCCTGAGAGTTGTAACTATGTCGACAGAAGAAACTCTTCCATCAACATAGCACTATCTGCACAGGGACTTTGGTTAGTGTAACTACATTGCTCAAAGGTGTGGACTGAAATTTTTTTAATCCACACCCCTTTTTTTAAGGCCACTTTCCTAATGAAACATTACAAAAAATGTGGATCGACACTATTGCTGATACTTCATTTTAGGGTACTATAGAAAAATAAATGAATTGTTCTGATATTATTATTATTACTACCACCACCACCAGTTTTAGGGATATAAAAGGATATTAGATCAAAAAATGTCTGTACCTTAGAGAAGCCTAAGGATCACATATACAACAATCATCCAAATCTTTGGCTCAGCATTGGTTCTCATCTTTCAAATCCTTTCTATTTAGTTTTCAAACAGAGCCTTCTAATCACAGTGGGGGGGAAATACAACCCTAGACCTACCATGGGACTCATGTATGCATTCATCTCCTACTGAAGGATGAGTGCACCATTTAACATGGGAAGATTAGATCAAAAGGTACCAATTAAAGATTCAAGTGACTTGCATGACTGCACCTATATTGTGCACTACTTCTTGAGCAAGATAGGAAACCAATTTGTTCCCATTGAAAGAACAGGGGAGTACAATATGTTTACCTGCAGGATATTATTGAACCATATAGCCTAATACAAGCTATCGAATGACAAGAGCATTGGCAACTGTGAACTTTGGGACTCATCAGGGAACTCTCTCATGTTAGTGATATTTTGATTTTGAATGGCTGGAATTAACCATCACATACAAAAATAATCCCACTGGATGGGAGGGAGAGAGGGGAAAGAAGATAAAAATCACCAGCTTCTGTCAGAAGAGAACATATAATTTAAAGCGGAATAAAAGTGAAAGTCATGAGTTTAAAGGCGAAGATAGAAAAATTGAAAGGACAATATTTCCATTGCATAAGAAAAGTATCGAACAGTAGATTCTTAATGAGGAAGGTCTCTGTGCTCGTCTGAAAAAGAGAAAGAGAGAGATTGAGACTAAAAACTTGATATGGAGGCAAGATGCAGATCTGGTGCATCTTGAGAAGATTAATAGTTAATCAGATGTTAATAGTCTTCCCTGGGACTGCACCTTGACACAGTAGGAAGATTGGTATGTTCCAATGACTGAGCTAGGTGGGTGGGAGATTTAGCTCCTGGTAGGACCAGCCAAGCCAGATAGGGCAAAAGGTAGGTACTAGATGACAAGCAGTCAATTGATCCTCCAGGTTGGGGGTTCAGTGACAGGCCAACAATCTATTCTTGTAAAGAAGATAAGTTATAGAAACACAACAAGGTAACCATTCTGGCAAGCAGCATGTTAAACAGGGAGGGAGGAGCCTTGTTCATGCTCTGAGTGATATCTGATGACATAGGAAGGATTCAGATTCAGAAATCTCATATGTAGCTTGTGGAGCACTGGGAAATATTTGCATTACTTTTTATACATTTCATATGCCCCTCAGTGTATCTGTGTGATCCTACCCTGACTGAATGCACAGTTAGATCAATATTGTTAAAGAGATAGGCAGGAAGGGTAAAACAATGGCCTAGATAAGGAGCTTCCCCTCAAATCACATTAACCTGGTTTACAGCCCAGAAATATCATCCTGAACTCCTCAGTTTCAACCAGGTGACAGGGTTGTTTTGCCACGGGTGATAAGGAGGAGATCAAAAGACCCTGATCTGTGAAAAGATCCCCCCACCTCCTCTGTAAGGCAGAAGTTGTCAGCTACTACAAAAGCTTACTCAGATTGACTGCAGCAACCAGGCTGTAACTTTGCCCCCAAGAGAACAGGAGATACCAAGGCTAAATCAAGTCTAGCTGGGGCTGGAGAGGAATGTCAAGAGTAGGTAACAGGTTTCAGAGTGGCAGCCTTGTTAGTCTGTATCAGCAAAAAGAACAAAGAGTACTTGTGGCACCTTAAGAGACTAACAAATTTATCTGAGCATAAGCTTTCGTGGGCTACCGCTCACTTCATCGGATGCAAGCAATGGAAAATACAGTAGGAAGATATACATACACACAGAGAACATGAAAAAGTGGGTGTTGCCATACCAACTCTAAAGAGACTTATCAATTAAGGTGAGCTTTAGCCCACAAAAGCTTATGCCCAAATAAATTTGTTAGTCTCTAAAGAGTAGGTAAGACAGTATATGCACATAGGTCTGTGTTATCTTAACACCCTTTGTCTGAGCACTGGCAAAATAAATCATGCTTTGTTTTGGAGAAGTTGCATATCGCTACTGATTACAGGATCCTGAAGGGGAACTCTTGCTAGCGCCAAGCAAACAGGGGGTGTAAACTGGACACCCTGTTGGAGAGTGGTGTGATGGTGGGATCCCACCCCAAAGAGAAGTGGAGGCACAAGCCTGCCACTTGAAAGGGTTGCATTCAGGGAGAGGAGAACTGAAAAAGGGTTTCAGGGAGGGCAGCCTATCCAGGGACTGTGCCATTATAAATCTTAATATGTGAATGTCAGATAATGAAGGAAGAAATGGTTTCAGCAGGGCAAGGTTGTATTATATATCACGGGTGAGATTTTCCAAAGCACTCAGCTCGGATCTATCTTTGCTTTCACTGACATCAGTAGCAAAACTCCCAGATTCCAATTGGAGCAGAGGTAAGCCAGCACTGAGAGATTTTGAAAATCCCATCCTACAGCTCCCAGATCACAGGCTTTAGTTTTCCTTGTGTACACAAGGTTGTTTTTGTAGTCAAATCTCAAGTTTCATTGTATATGGCCCATTTTCTAATTAACCTCCCATGTATGTGTTTCAGACCTTTGTTGCCCCTCGATCAGGAATGCAGTCAATTCTCTCTGAGAGGCTTACTGCTGGACAGTTCGGAGAAAAGTCTGTTAAAGAAATGAATGGATTATTATTAATAGTGCTGAATTATAGAAATAGCTTAATTAGATTTTTAAATAATTTAAATCTAAAGGCCTGATTCCCCATTACCGTCAAACTTGTGCAGGCATGTACCTCTAAGCAAAATAGGTATAAAACACTGCCATTCTGATGTAATCATATTGGGACCTACTTCTCTCAGGTGTGTATAACTACACGAGGTGCAAGACAGCACAGAATTCTTCCTAGGTATGCCTGACTTGTTTTAATGTTATGGCTGAAAATAAAGATGCAGAATGTGATAAAGTTTCAAAGAAGTCCTGTAACTCTCATCACACATCACTTCATTTAAAATTCACCCAGTATTAAAAACGGAGCGACTTTTGCTCCATATTCATGATATTGTTCTGCTGCTCTTATATGCTTAGGTGCTTCCTAACCTGGGTATGCCTCCTTCCACAGTATCCAGAGTTTGGGCATCCTCAGAGACATGAATATCCCAGAGATATGAAGATGTTCCATGAAGATTTTTATAATTAAATTTGTGGGGCTCTAGCAGAGGTGAAAGTAAGCAGGTGTGGTCCACTACGGAGTCCTGACCAGACTGGCTTCCGTAGGCTGGTGATTTAAAGGGCCCAGGGCTCCCTGCAGCAGCTGAGGCCCAGGGTCCTTTAAATCGCTTCCCGAGTCCTGCTGCCGGAGCCCTGGGTAGTGGCAGCAGGGCGCCGGCAGTGATTTAAAGGATCCAAGGCTCCTGCCGCTATGGGGAGCCCTGGCCCTTTAAAGCGCCAGCTGAGCCCTGCCACCACTACCTCAGGGCTCCGGCAGTCGGACTCAGGCAGCACTTCAAAGGGCCTGAGGCTCCCCGCAGCGGCCAAAGCCCCTGGTCCTTTAAATCATCCCTGAGCCCTGGGGCTCCTGGCCACCTCTGCAGCTGGGAGCTCCAGGGGTGATTTAAAGGTCCTGGGGCTCCCAGCCACAGCTGGATCCCTGGAGCCTTTAAAACTTGATTTCAAGGCCCCACCTCTTCCGGTTGAGGCCACACCCCTGCTCAGGACTCCGGTGTACCAGTAAATCCTTTAACTTACTTTCACCCCTGGGCTCTAGTCACTAGTGAACTTGAGGAGTCCAAGAGCCTCCACTGCCAGATAGTACCATAAGGGGTGTTGCACGTGCCCATTGGAAGTTGTGGCCTTTTTTCAGTTTAGTTAGTTAGTTAATTAGGTTCGAAATTGAGGCCTACAAATATTATTCCAGCTAGAGCCTTATAAAGTGGGGATCTGTTTGTTTCTTTTTTTAATGGCTAGGCCAGGTAGGTATGTTCAGGTCCAAAAGCTGATACAAATAAATGCAAATATCTGCCTCCGTGAGCAGCAATACTGAGCAGCAATACCTGAGCACATTTCACTTTGTTTCAGCATTTATCACTTCCTTTTAGACACACTGCCATTTGCATGCACAAACTGTGGGCTTGATTACCCAGTCTTCACATGCAAGTGAGGATGCTTGCAGAATGTGACCATGTCAAAACAGAGGCTCCTTGCACATTTGGCTCTGTATGCTAGCCTACCTCTAAACAATTTTTTTTCTAAGTTATTGATTCATTAAAAGAAAACTCTTGTCTTTTACGATCTTTTCTTCCACACTTAACAGAATCTCACTGAAAAAATTAATCAGTTTGGATTTAGTTACAAATTAGGGTTTACAAACCATTCTAAATGGTAAAACTAATTAATTAAAAGTATAAAACTTGGGGAGACTTACATCAAAGGACCAAACTATATTTAATCATCTGATAAGATATTAATGTATTTTATCAATACAGTTTTTGAATGGGTCAAAATATTTGAAGTATGTTTCATTCCTACACAATATATATTCATGGAGTTATGGGCTGGAGCAGGAGCTCTTAAATTTTCTCTCTCTTTTGGAGAGCTATTGGTTGTTCTTTGCAATATTGAAATTCCACTTTCCTCATTAAAAAAGTAACTTGAAGAAATACACAGTGCAGGTGTTGGGAGGAGAGGAGTTTCATTTCCTTGTAACTGCTTTAAATTCTTAATCTTTCTAGTTTTTTTACTCATTATAAATATTAACGTTATCTGTAAAAAGGAAGCAACCACTGTGCCTTGTCAGCATCAGGGCCCCATTGTGCTAGACACTACCAATACACAGGAAGATGCAGTCTGTATCGCAAAGAGTTTACAATCTACACACAAAAGCACTGATTTTGTGAAGGATACCATATGAACACACGGAGCGTTACATGCCCTCATGCTTGAATTTTGTTTATAAGCCTGATCCATCGTCCTCTGGAAGGACTCCTATTGACTTCAGCGGGCATTGATTAGACTCGTTTTGGTTCGTTTTGTTAATCAAATCTAATCCATTCCCTCCTTGAGCAATTCAAATTCAGAGACTATTCCTGGCTTGACCTTTGAGTTCTACAATAATCATGATGAATAACAACTGTTACCTTGGAGTCCAGATTGTCCTGTTGCTAAAAGTGCAACCAGAATGCAGGCTACAATCACCACCAAACAGAAGAGGACAATCAGGGAGAGTTCTAATCCGCTGAACTTCTTCTTTCCCATCTAGCCACAGATAAACACCATTGTAAAAAACAAAACACAAAAACAGTTTCAGGAATGTGCTTTTAAGTAAATATCTAGCAAATAATTGCTTTAAGAATGTGTCCTTTGACCAAAGAAGTTAAAATACAACCACACCTCACAGACAAAGTAATATTCTGATGTTCAGCTCCATTAAACAGAGTAAATTACTAAAGCTGGTCAGGAAGTGTATTTAATTTTCTGTGACAAATTTCTAGGAAACCCCCCAAAATAATTGTATACAATTTTTTCCATGAAACTTTTCAGCTTTTCCTTGAACTTTCCAGGAACTTTTTTTTGGTTAAAGCTTTCAACAAACAAAACACCCCAAATTTTGGTTTTCAGTTTAAAAGTTGTCAGGATGTATTTTGCCAAAAAAATTGACAAAAAATGTCGAAGAGCTCTATTATATACTGCCTTGTATAGTGGAAATAACAACTATACTACAGATCAATGGTGACATAAATGGTGGTGTAAGTTACATATCAGTAACTGGGGGAAACTATTGTGAATTAAGCTGGTGTAATTACTTAAGTGGTGTAATTCTGAGAAGGCAGAAGTGACTACTGTATTAAATTAATGTATTTCCTTGTGTGACTCAGTTTCTATATCCAAAGTTTGCTTTACTGCAGACAGTCCACACTGGCAGAGCAAGGCATGCCTATTGACACAGATGTATGCAATATTCAAAATGATTATCTGTAGAATTTGTATTAATATTTTGGTATGCATATTTGATCTTTTAGCATGTGATTTCAAAGGGTGAATGTACCAGCTGATCTGACAAGATCCCCAGAGTGACAGCCCATTTAGTAAAGTTAGAAAAGTGCCATCATTGACAAATGGTATGGGCAAGTCAATACTGCAAAATTAAGTCGACTAAGTTACATCGATGTACAGTCACCACAATAGTTAAACTGCTTTTGCATGTCCACACTATGCTGCTTGTATTGGTGGCGCCGCGCATCCTCACCAGAAGCACTTGTACTGATTTAATGGTCAGTGTGGGGCATTTGTGGGATGGCTTCTGAAAAGCAGCAAGTTGATGTAGCGTCTACACTGACACCGAGTCTACCTAACTACATTGACTTAAGCACTAAGCCTCGTCAATGTAGTGGGTGAGTTACATCAGTGGAAGCTGCATTTTAGTTTAGACATTTACAAAGTTAGGTCAATGTAAGATGCCTTACTTAGACCTAACTCTCTAGTGTAGATCAGTGCTTACTGTTGAAATATTCAGGCTACCACACAGTCCACTGCTCCATCTCATGTGAAGAACAACATGGTACCATTAATGTTTAACTGTATGCCAGCAATAAAACTCATTAAAACATCTCCAACCTTCAGATCAATATACCAGCAACAGTAACTGCATTTTTCATTTGCTTAAAAGCATTTTGCCTGACAAAACTGGCTTAAATACAGGGAAATAACTTTCTTTTATTTAGTTAAAATAAGAACAAAATGCAGTTTTGCTAGTGGAAATAGTATAGTACTGCTCATCGCACTGATCTTTTAAAACACTTAGACAGGGTGTTCCAATAATCAGCAGTACTGGGGGAAAAGCTTTTTGACATCAGAACAGTTTAAACTTGATGCTTTTACTCCTGCAGCCTCCATGTAACTTGCCCTGCCCTTCCCCCGCTCACTCAATAGCCTCACGGTCATAGGAATGAAGAGGTAGTTTATTAACTCATTTAGAAAGACCAATCTCAAAACAGCAGCAGTCTTCAAGGGAAAGTGAAAGCTAGGATAATATACAATTTTCAGAATATAATCAAACAAAGATACTTTTATACACTGCACAATACATTCATATAAGGTTTCCTAGACATTTTCTATACCATAACATTGTTGGCTTCCCAGGGAATATTGTATTTTCAGCCTGCAACTGTTTTACTATATTGAAAACCATATTGTTCAATGCAATAAAGAAATTATAATCCAGCTGTTCCTGACTGGAGTTCTCAAATGACCCTTTCCACAAATATGTCGATCAGGAACATTGCAAGGCAACATTCAGCATTTTGAGATCTACAGTAAGGTTAAAGGTTTTGTCAAAGAACACAGAACAAAACAAGGTATTGGAGCTCTGCACTTCTCCGGGACTGAGAAGTTGAAAATGAGGATTTACAGTACAAATCCTATTGTGTGATATATACTCTTGAAACTTGAAAACCATGAATAAAAGCACATACCTCAAAACCACCTTGTTTCACCGTCTGTGCATTGCTCTTGTTCCAGTCCTCTGGCACTGAAGGTTCAACTTGAAAACTCCAGCTTTATATTGAACTCCTATCAGTTTATTGCATTATTTGTTAACTAGTCTATCAGTGGAAGGTACATACATACTCAGAGGCAGATTGTAAAATCTCTTTGCACTGAAAATGGTTGCCATGGATATTGCATGTATATTGCAGCCAGAGAATGGCTAGTTAATTAATAATCATTTTCTCTGAGATATCACTCATGTCACTGTACACAAGCAGAAGAGTAGCAACAACCTGATGACAACACCTATTATCAGGTGACATCCCTGCAGTTTTTTGCTGCACCATTCAATTTGTTTTCACCTAACTTCATTTTTCTTATCTGTTATTTCTGCCTTCATTACATTATAAACCACTTAGTGTTCCATAAATGGAAAAAGCTATTTAAAAATCACACTGTAAAAGTGTGTGAGGTCATACCTTTTATCGGACCAACTTGGTGAGAGAGACAAGCTTTCCAGTTCCTCGCGTCTGGGGATGGTACTCAGACTAAGCTATGTTCAAAATCAAACAGATAGTTTAGCATAAGTAGTTAGCACATATATTAAGGAACCGTTCAAGAGGAAGTGGCACGGTTAACACCCCGTTAGTCATAGGACAAAAAATGGGGGGGAGGTTAATGGGTTACAGATTGTGTCTTTACTAAGACTATGATTTTTAGTGTCAAGCAAAATTTTGAACTTAAGTTCCCAGGCTCTGTTGTGCCTCTAACCTATTTATGCGAATCTATCTGTTTGATCTTGTATTTAGCCGCATCACTCGGAGTACCTTTCCCCAGGCCTGAGGAAGAGCTTTGTGTAGCTCCAAAGCTTGTCTCTCACACCGACAGAAGCTGGTAAAAGATAAGACCTCACCTACCTTGTCTCTCTGATAGTCTGCGGCCAACATGGCTACAACGCTGCATACAATGCTGCAAAGCTAATAAGATTTTGACCATTAAAACTTTTTCAGGAATCATCTGTAAAGTAATTATTGACATTACTATTAATATTATAGCAGTAAGAAGACAATATATATCCAAAGAGTGAGAAAAAGATGAAAGCTTACGGGGGGAAAAAGCACTAAAATGTTTGTAGGGGGACACAGTTTTACCTGTTTTTCTTACTGAGAAGACATGTGAAGGTTTTTTGTTTTCCCCCCTCTACAGAAGCCTCACTTTGAAATCAAATGCCTGTTCTAGTCTGTTAAAACATACGTTGCAGTGCATACTGACTGCAGTCCACATTGCAAATTAAAATGTGTTATTTAATCAGTCTATTGAACATTCCACCTCCTAGTGGCAACCACTGAAAAGTGAAGCCCGAATGGAACGTTTCTCTTTCTCTTTTCTTTAAGTATCAGAGGGGTAGCCGTGTTAGTCTGGATCTGTAAAAGCAGCAAAGAGTCCTGTGGCATATGCATCCGACGAAGTGGGTATTCACCCACGAAAGCTCATGCTCCAATACATCTGTTAGTCTATAAGGTGCCACAGGACTCTTTGCTTCTTTTCTTTAAGTGCTGGCTAGTGAAAATCAATCGTACACGTACAGCATTGTGGTGCTCCAGTAGTGATCCATCTCAATCTAAAAGTGTCAGCACTCACACGGATTCACTGTTTTTGAAAAGCAGCCTATTTTAATCATTCAACTGTCTTGCCCTCTCTCTCTCTCTCTGTGTATTCTAACTCACTTCCTGTGTATTAGTTGTATAAGCTCAGTGAAGGTGGTTCTAATGTGCACCTCGCAACAACATCACAATATGGCATTTCAAAGCAGTTTTGTTTGGGTTAGTAAAAATGCAACTTTTTGCTCTGCTTTGGGGCATAACAGTTGGATTTTTGTTCTCTATATCTGTTTGGCTGTGTAACTTAATTTTAGCTGAACGTGGATTGATCCTGCAAGATTCTGAGAACTCTGGTCCCAATCCACCAAAGCACACAAGCATGTGCTTAACTTTAAGCATGTCAGTGGTCCCACTGCAGTCAATTTAAGCCTATGACTAAGTGCTTTCCTGACTTGGAACAGAGTGCTAGTAACTTGCAGGATCAATTTCCTGGAGAACATTTTCCAAGCCATTTGAGGGCATGAGCAACACAGCAGGAACTGAAAAAAAGAGGACTTGAAAGAGGGCTAACCAATCAGAATCCCCAGCAGAGTATATTTCCATAAATCTACAGAGTGTAATAGAAGCCAGGACTTCAGGTTGAGATGCACTGTTGAGCTGCAGGAATGGGAAGATTACAGATAGAGATAGACTGAGACAGTAAAAAACCCTGAGAAATCAGTGAAGCTGCGAACTGGAACAACATGGACTCTGCTGTGCCCTAATTTGGTTTTAGGGAATTAAGAGTTGATCATTCAGTGACTGGAACTGTTGGAACTTTGTGAGTATATCTAGAGTAGGAAAATAGGCTGTGTTTCAAAATGTATTAGCTCGCATGCTTTAACTAACACATTTTTAAAAACTAGTGTAAACAGCTTTAAACACCTTTACAAACCTGTCAGCTGGCTATGGTCCAAGCTAGGGTTGCATTTACTCAAATACCTCCAACAGCAACTACTTGGGTGTTGCAACACATTTGGATGAAGATGAATGGCTACTGGAGTGCCACTTTGATCAATAATGTGGTAGATATGACTGATACCCTTTAATGTATATTGTGCCTGCCAAATTACTCACTGTAGCACTAGCTGTAACACTGAAACAAACACTGGGAGCTTGATTCAGCAGAGCGAGTGTTAATGTGCTGTCAAGGCTCATGAGAAAGGAAGATGGCTAACCACTTTCCTACAGTCAGTCCTGAAGAATCCCATGTTCAGTGACCTCATCGCAGGAGCACAGACAAGAGAAGAAAGCTTTGTCTGGGTTCTGCATATATGACAATTAACTCTGTTGTCAACAGCAGAATCTAGTCCCCACCCGTTTTCTGCATCACCAGTCAGGTCCTCTGTGTCATTTCAAAATCAGCAGAAGATTTTTCTTTGTCTAGATACTCATTTTATATGTGTGTTTGGAGCAAGGGACATGTTACCAGATTTACCCATTACTTTGGGAGTATGCTCATTTATTCGGATTACTCTTCTGGGGAAGGGGATTCTGTAATTCTATCACTGTACTGCTTGTGTCACTTGTGTTTTCATATGGCACCTTAGAGACTAACAAGTTTATTTGAGCATAAGCTTTAGTGGGCTACAGCCCATTTCTTTGGATGCATAGAATGGAACATATATTGAGGAGATATATATACACATACAGAGAGCATGGAAAGGTGGGAGTTGTCTTGCCAACTCTGAGAGGCCAATTAAGTAAGAGGAAAAAACTTTTGATGTGATAATCAAGATAGCCCAGTACAGACCCTTTGATAAGAAGTGTACTGGCACATTACAAACATTGAATCTATCTCCCCTTGTAAATATTCTCACACTTATCAAACTGTCTGTACTGGGCTATCTTGATTATCACATCAAAAGTTTTTTCCTCTTACTTAATCGGCCTCTCAGAGTTGGTAAGACAACTCCCACCTTTTCATGCTCTCTGTATATATCTCCTCAATATATGTTCCATTCTATGCACCCGATGAAGCGGGCTGTAGGCCACGAAAGTTTATGCTCAAATAAATGTGTTAGTGTTTAAGGTGCCACATGTACTCCTGTTCTTTTTGCGGATACAGACTAACACGGCTGTTACTCTGAAACCTGTGTTTTCATATGGAGCTCTACTTCTCCCTCCTGCAAGTCCCCTCCCAATGGAGCTATCCTGCAGGACCTAGGTTCCCCAGGGCTGGGTTTCTCCAGCCCCCAAACTGGATGAACACTCACACACACATTATCAGAGCAAGTCTGAGCGGACCGGGTCAATCAGCACTGTCAAGCTGACCCCTTATATGTCTCTGGACTCACGGGGCTGGATGAAGCAGCACTTTCAAGTTGACTCTCCTTATATGCCCTTGGGCTCCATGGACTGGGTCAAGCAGCACTTTCAAGCTGTTACCCTTATGCATCCCAGATTCATCACGTCCCTATCCCCACGCTCACAACACAATTGTACTGGCAGTAACCTGCTTGATGAGCAAACCCCATAGTATTTTGGGTGCTGCAGGGATCTTTAGCTCAGGTAAAAGAAGCATTGCTGTAGAGTGAATGGGGGAAGCTAAAAACACAAAAAGTAAAGTTCAGCAAGAGAGAGAGAAGCAATCAACTTAACCATAAAATTATGTATTGACTAATAGTGATAACTACACAAGGAGGCTAAACCAACATTATTAAAGATTAATACCTAAGGTAGAAAGGAAAACAAAGGGAGGGAGGGGAATCTCACCGCTCCCTGAAGCTTGAACTTTGAACTGGTCGGGATTCCCAGATGATGATGGTAGCTGAGGGCAGGAGACAGGCAGAGTTCCCAGCACGATCAGTCAGGAGAATATGGAGTCCCAGTGGAACTGAGGAATAATTTGGATCTAAGCATCAGAACACTGACTGGAGGGTGAGTGGGGATTTTTGTAGATAAATTACAATACTTGAAGGGAGAACACTAGATTTGTTTATAGGTAAGCTGATGATTCAAGGGTTTTCTTTAGGCTAGACAATAGGAGCTGATCACTCTTGGGGATGGGTGGTGTTTTCTTCTAGGGAGCTCACAATCAACTAGGCTGCTTCACTATTTGGCTATCAATTAAGGATTCATTACTAGAATTGGTCTGCTATTGGAACTCAACGTGTAGGTTATATGAATGACTACATTACTGGCAATGGACAAGATTCATCCCTGCTGTAACTCCACCGCCTTCAGGATGACTTATATTGAACATGAATTTGGCCCAAAGAGTTTAATGATAAGTTGGAAAATTAATGAGGAAGATGCAGGAAAACTGGTTCAGGACTCCTGGGAGCCTCTTGATAAAATTCCACCATCAAATTGAAGGGAAGGTGATGTTGCTGTTTCTGATGGACTCTCTCTCGACACTGCTCAATCATCCCTGTCAGAGAGAATTTATTCCTGTGTTTCATTAAAAAAAAAACACTTCTGGAAGTGCAAATTCATAGATTCCAAGGCCAAAAGGGACCATTGTGATCATCTGACCTCTGGTATAACACAGGTCATAGAACTTCCCCCAAAGAGTTAATATGAGCCTTTCATAATGAGTAGATTGCATCAAAGGGGTGGTATTTTCAAAACGTCTCCCACACTCTCATACTGTACACTCAGGAGAGCATATAAAACAGAGTATCAAGTATCAAAGTGCAGATACAGACTAACACGGCTGCTACTCTGAAAAAAGTGCAGCTTGACTTCTTTGCCCAGACAGGGAGTGCTGCTATCCTCTTTGGTTGTGGTTATGAGAGTGTGTTTGCCGGGGGCGGAGGGATAGATTCCCAGTGATCACACACCCCTGGCTGTGAGCACATGCCTCTGGACATGAGGTCTACCATAGCCTAAAAGAAAATGTTTCTTTGTGGGATCCCCTTTTTAGCACCTTGGCAGCACATCAGAGACATTTAAATGTGCAGCTTGTACTGTGCCTTATTTGGCGAGCTGTAATTAGGTGCCCTCTTGCTTTAGGCCAACAGAAGCAACAATGCGTCACTGGAGAACTGAAAACCATTCGATCGGAAACACTCTGATTGCTACTTCTCACTTTCATTCCCCTCTAGATGCCCAAACTTTTGTTTGTTTTAGCAAAAAAGGGTGTGGATGTGTGAGGGGAGATGGCAGGAGAAAGGAGAAATAATAGAAACGGTGAGAAGCAGAGGAGGTAGAGGGGAAAATAAAATGGGTGAACTCTGAGCCAGAGAAAGATTGAGAGGATACAGTGACAAAGACACTCAAAGGGTTTATGGTACAGGAAAATCATCACTTGGCTTTGCAACACTTAACAATTGCTCCTGATGCCCAGTAAAGAGCCCACTGAATTGCAGCCCGGACCAAAAAAGACTTTAAGGGTTTGTCTACAGTAGAAATTTTGTTGGTAAAACTTGTGTCAGTCTGTGAAAAAAACACCTGAATGACAAAAGCTATGGTGTGGACAGTGCTATGTCAGCGGGAGACACTCTCCTACCACCCACCGCTTGGAAAGGTGGTTTAATTATGTTGGCAGCAGAGCTCTCTCCCACTGGCATATAGCAGCTACATGGGAGACCTTAGAGTGGCACAGCTGCAGCAGTACATAGTACAGTCCATAGTATAGACATAGCCTAAGAAAGAGACTGAGGATTTGTCTATATGGGAAGTTATACCAGTATAAGGTTAGATGTGGATTCATACCACTATAGTTACTCCTGTGGACACTGTCATTTGGAATAAAAGCAGCCTTTGGTCAGTTTCTTTAATTAACTTCCAAAGTAAATTAAGCTAAACCAAAAAATAGGCCACTTATATTCCAAATGACTGTCCACAGGAGAAATTATACTAGTAATTATAATGCCAGTAAATTGCTTTGTTTAGACAAGGCTTGAAAAACAGTGTTAAGGAAAACCCTTTGGGACAAGAAGAAAACTGTGAGGACTTACCCAAGTAGAGTGAAGATTTAGTAGATACTAGCAACTATTAGAGATCTCAGCCATCCTGAAAATGTGCTCAGATGAGGGAATTTTCAAGTCACAAGAACTGCAGAGAATCAAGAGAAAGAGACCAGGACATAGAACTACATTGGGGGAAAGTAAAGACACAGGGCTAGATCCTCAGCTATAGCTGAGATACAATCAGTAGGGTAGGAGAAGAGGGGCAAAACTGACCAAACCAACCATGTGCTCCTCCAATCCTAGGGGCTCGAAATCAGCATAAATGAGAGAAGACATCTGTGTTTTATGAGAGCCACCTAACCAGATTACCTTGTCCTGCCCCTCTGCCAATACAGACCTTTGATTAAATAATTAGTACTGATCTGTGTGCTTATTGGGGGCAACCCCACAGTGGAGGAGGAATATGGGTTACAGGGCTGTGGGTAATTTTGACCTGTCCTTCCTGGTCAGGTGACTGAGCTAAAAGCTACGATACAAAGAGCTCAGTAGTGATTAAAAATGACATGGTGTTCAAACTACTGTAAAAGGCAATATAATTAGTATAGATCTTTGTCCATTTAAACTACTATACAACCTGAACCTGTAGGTTACATAATACATTCATTTTAGTTAAAGCTGCTAGGCTGATTATAGCAATTATTTAGGAATACAGATGGTTATGTTGTGAATTATAGATACATAAATACTGTTGGCCGGAGTGGTTAGTCAAAAAAGAATTGGTGTCTTGAAGATTGTTTCCGTTAGGAGGAGCAATTGATGCTGGAGTCAGGTATTTCTCTAATTCAATCCTATTTATTTACAAAGAATGTACAAAGTCCTTTTTCCCAGAACACCATAGAAATCAATCAAGAAACAGTTTATTTGCTCACTGTACGAAGCCCCTTTCCAGCTAGCACTCTACCCAAAAGCTCCGTCTCAGGGTCATACAACAAATGCTTCTCTGGGGTTCCTTGCTATGTTCATGGCATACACAGTGAGAAATTAGATAAAACATATAATAGTTTTGGTGGAAGGTTGAAATGTATGCTATTTCTTAGAATTCAACAACACATATTAACCCTAAACAGAGAGGTACAACTCAACCTACCTTATTCTAGGCTGACTCTCCACAGTCTCTGATCACACACTTCCTGCTAAAGCCCCCTAGCCTGCAAGCAGGACCAGGAAAACCATCACAAGTTTAAGTGATAGCTTTTAATGTTAACACCATTTTCAATACTCCATACTTCTGTGTTGTTTTATCTGCTTCTCTCTCACACAGAGCTTGATCCAGTATTATCTAGCTCCTGTGTTTGCATTCAATCCCCAGTCAAATCCTTCTGCCCACAGCTCAGATTCCTGAACAGTCTTGCATGTAGCCTATGTTTTGGCTGGCACCTATTGTTTCAGCTATCTATTCACAAAGGAGCTTAATTGCCTCTTACAGCTGGCTTTCATTCAGGGTAAATGTCACACCCACCAAGTTCAATAAGGTTTCACCCAACCCCCAGAACAAACCCCCAACATTAATAAATTGTGAATCAGGCCCCAGAAACTGAGATTGGCTTAAAAATCATGCTGTATCTGGGGGTGGGGAATAGGTTTAAGCATTTAGGATGTACTTGGGTCAAAGTTTTTAACCTTTTCTCCCCAACCATGAGGGTTGAGATACTTAATTCTTCTTTTATAATAAAAGCTAAGTCTCACCTCACAAGATGTATCCAGAAGATACGACTTCAAGAAAAGCAGCAAATTTTGTGAGATAATATTCACAAGAGTTGGCAACTCTAAAAGGACTTGCTTTGATTTAACAAAAACTGGTGCTTAAATAGCACTTGGTACATGTCTTAGTAAATCTTAATTTCAAGGATCTTTGTGAATCATAATTACGCAAGCTACTGTATATTTTCTGGTGACTATTGCCCCAAACCTGAAATAACAAGCTGTGTCCCAGGCCCTCCCCCACTTTTGGAGTAAGGGAAAGACGTTTCTGACTGAATCCTTTTGGTGAAGTCACTGCTCTGACCCTTTGCATTTTTTCCTCAAAGCTCCATAGCTTACTTTTTTCTCTGACTTTCCTCATCCTTGCTGCAGATGGTCCTCCAGCAGCACCTGTGCTTGCTGCTACTGAGAAGGAAACAAAGCAGATACAAAGCCCTTATTAACTGATTCTCAGCCATTTATTAGTAGTAGCATTAATAATAATTTTCATTACTTTAAAATTCTTCAGGAGTGACAAATATTTGATGAAAAATAATTTTAAAATATGCAAATGTTTGGTAAGCCAGTGGAACAACGGTATTTTTAATACACAGCAGTTGAAAGACATTAAGTGTAAGTGCCAGGACTCAGTCTTTTTTCCTGTCTCTCTAATATTTAGTAAGCACCCAGGAGGCAGCATGGTCAGGAGAAAAGGCACAGCAAAGATTTTAACTACATGAGCAGTCAGCTCACACTTAGGCTTGGTTTACATTAGTAATTTATGTCAGTATAATAACATCACTCAGGGGCGTGGAAAATCCATACCTGAGCAACGCAGTTATACCAACCTACCCCTGGTGTAGAAAGTGCTATGTCAACGGGAGAGCGTCTCCTGTCTACATAGCTACTGCCCAACAGGATAAGCTGCCCCATCAGCATAGGTAATGTCTTCACTGAAGTGCTAAAGGGCTGCAGCGCACTGCTGTAAGCGTAGACAAGCCCAGACTGATCAAGCTGCTGGAAACCTCTAGTTCAGTGGTTCTCAACCAGCGGTCCAGGGTCCCCTGGGGGGGGCACAAGCAAGTTTCAGGGGGGCTGCCATGCAGGGCAGAAAGCCAAAGCCCCACCGCAGGGGGCTGAAGCTTGGGCCCCCGAGCCCTGCCATCTAGTCTGAAGCTGAAGCCTGAGCTTCATGGGGGCCCCTGTGGTGTGAGGCTCCAAACAATTGCCCTGCTTGCTACCCCATAACACTGGTCCTGGGTTTTATACACAGAAAACCAGTTGTTGTGGCACTGGTGGGCCATGGAGTTTTTAATAGCATGGGGGGGGGGAAGGGGTCTCAGAACGAAAAAGGTTGAGAACCTCTGCTCTAGTTCAGACTGGGTATGTTCGAAGGCTCACCACCTATTAGTATAGTCACTCTCATAGCGACAGTCTTATTGACATGGTCACCACTGTACTCATAACAGCTATCGTAGTACTTGCCTCCACCGAGGTTCCTCTCTTCAGCATAGACTGTACACATGAATTACTGCCCACCCTACACATTCAAAAACCATGAGATTATTTTAATGATTTGAAGATTTCTAAGCCAATCAAGTGGTGCTTTTATTTGCCTTCTGTTTTTTGATCCTTTAAGGTACTATTCAGGTTACATTTTCAAGGTTGTCTCTGCAAGCATGAGGGCTAGAAACTTTTGTTTTATTAATTTATTAAATGAACACTGAGATTCTCATGTAATCATTTATCTCCAGGAGCTGGGAGTTTAAATAAAACATCAGAGCTGGTAACACTGCAAATATTATTGAGTAATATCAGCATATCATGGCCTAAACAGGGACTTTGAGAACTATTGGTACAAAGGTCTTTTTGCCTATGCCCAGGCACAAAAAGGGCCAGATCTTCAACTGATATCGATCAACATAAATCCATTCACTTCAGTGGAGCTGCACCCATTTACACCAGCTGAGGACCTTGTTTAGAATGTTCACAGCACACTTACATACCAGCTTCTGAATTGTCCTGGATTTGAATCAATTTTCACTTTCTACAGAGTCACAGTTACAGGGCTAGGTGCACCTCTTAGCCCATCCCCTCAGGTATGAGGCCTCATTCCTTTACCTCCTTAGGGTGGAATCCTTATCCTGTGATTCTCCTACTCTTACACCAAGTCCTGCCCTACAGTACCTTGTGGATCCACCATGCTTACCCCACCAGGTCCAGCTGGGTTTGGGCACTTACAGTTCTTCAGAAGCTTGTGGTCAGCAGTGAAATCAGTGACCTACAACACCCTTCTCAAACCAAATTTAGGAACCAAACATAAGAAAAAAAGCGTTATTAAAACAATAAAAGATCTACATGTGTACCCTACCTATAGTCCTAAATCGGCCTGTCTTATCTCAGATCCCCATCCTCTGGGGGTCTGGGTCTCTGTTTGAACCACTTAATTCCCTTTTATGTCTCTCCCCTATCTTTCAGGAAATACCTCTCAATCCAGCCTAAGTCCTTGGTTCTCCTGTGCTTTCTGAGACAGGTTAAACCAGTTCAGCCATCTCAAAAGGACTTGGAGTGACATTCAAATCAGGAGTCCTGGGTGTTTGCAGAGAGGCTGGGCTATTGTTCTTCCCTTTCTGCCTGGGTGCTTCTCCTGACAATCCTGCAATAGAATTAACTCTGTATACGCACACAGCCAACATTACAATAATCCAGTCAACATACTGTATTTGTTTAAAGTGAATTTAGTGATATTGTATTATACCACTGATTGCTACAGTTTCAAGCTCAACAGAGTGAAAATCACTACTGGTCCTTGTCTCCAATTTGGACTCTAGGAACACAAAGATCAAGGGCAGCGACCACAAACATGCTCACAAGTACAAATTGTTATTTGTAGTAAAGTTACAATTATCCATGCATATATAAAAAAATGCAAGAGGTATAACTGTAGTCAGACTCACATCCTCAAAGCTATTCCAGGGTCTGATGGATCTTTCACCAGATAATCATCAGTAGAAGAATGATTCCTGTTGGGGTTTCCCATGGGTCTTCCCACTTTGTACCCAACCAGGGAACTCTTTATATTGTAATTCTGACTACACATAACATCTTATGTACATGCATGAAGGTGTCAACCCTCTTTTCCTTACCTGTACTTCCACACACCATGAATATTGGCATTCCCTTTTTTCATAGTTCTTATTCTCCTTAGCATCTATGCACATGTAACCTGTGGTCAGGACAGACATTCAAAGATGTTACAATCAGGCATCTCTTGGTCTTGGACAATATATTACAGTCTATTGTGATCTACTTTTCTGTAACTTTGTGACCTTATTCCTATGTCATCCATGTGCAGCATTTTTAAGCCTATGGCTTAGTATGGCGAAGCTAATATCTTACAGGTCTCAGCCTGTGTAGGCCTTGTGTTTCAGCCATGCTTTACTTATACAACTAAGATAAATGAATAATAAAATAAACTAAATGGCTGTACCCCCCTCTTAAAGCCTGGCTTATTCATTCTTGAGCAGTTCAAGTGTTACACTTTCCATATAATGAATCTCTCAGTGCAAGTATAGTCTTATATGAATTATTTGCTATAGGAGGTATCAGCCCATTTTTTCATTTTCAGACTCTCCGCCCAATCCCTTCTCTCTCATACAGAGCTGCTGTACTTTGGATTCAAACTACAGCAACTCTAATATTAAATGCCTCAGACTCTCACAGTAGCCACTATAATGAGCAAATTGGGGAGGGGAAAATGTTCTATTGACAATATGCAATAGCTACCAGCCAACAATATTCTCTTCATCAAATGCTTGCTGGGTGACTGAGGCTCTGAACCCAGCATGCCAGCTAAATGGTCTTGCAACTTATGTGGCTTCATGCTGCAGCTGAGTCTCTGATCAGAATGTCACAGGCTGTGGCGAGCTGGAGCAGTGGGCCAGAAACAGAAGCAGAAAAATCCGGATAACACAGAGATGGATAAAGAATGAAAAGGGAAATAAACTCAGACCAGAAAAGCAGACTAATGAAAGTTCAAACTAAAAACCGAGCCTGAAAATGCCATACAAGCATACAGACAGACAGAGACTAAAACACAGGTGAAATGACATAGATCTCAGAAATGGACGCAAGGGGGGCTGAAGAAAAAAATGGGTTTTACAGTCATGTCACAGGGTATTCAGAATGAAACCTAGTATATATATTCTAGGACAATATATATATATATATATATATATATATGTATATATATATATATATATATATATATATATATTTGGGGACGGGGGGTATCTAAAAGTGCTCATCAATCAAGTCTGTCTTTTTCATTTTTTTCCTTCACATTTTTCTACCTTGTCCTAGAATTTTTCTTTCCTCAAAAAGAGGAGTTTATGATACATTAAATAGAGGGGAAAGGTGTCTTTTAAAAGCCAGCTTGCTTTCATATACAAAAGGTGTTTGCTGTGATTGACACCAAATTGCATAACAGAAACATAGACCAGCAAAAATAAAGTTATTGCTCTTAGCTGTAGAATTCACTAACATTTAAAAAAAAAGAAAAGAAAAGAAAAAAAGTTGTATTAACAGTTTATTTTCACTTTTCAAAGCAACGCCTACGCCCTTCTTATGTACACTACTGCTAGCCTCATTCATCAGGGGTAATCCTAGGGAAGAACAATCAATACTTGTTCCCTTTTGTGTGTATGTTTGGGTAAGGGTTATAAAGACCCACCTAAAGAGACTCCAAGAAAGAAATCGTTAATGCCAACTATCAGGAATAGAAAAACCTGAACAAAATGTTAACTAATGTGCCAATGAATGGCATTGAAACAGTTGCTGGGGTTTTTATGGACTCGTTATTTATAACAACAATATAATGTGCCCCCACAGTATATGTTTGAGGAGATTGTGGCTACTCAAACTAGACACCATACATATTTTGTATAGCTCAAGACTGGAGCCTTTCCAATGTAAAGTATGTAGGGGGCACTTTGTTCATACGGTGGGTTGGTGCTGGATTCTCTTACTTAACACAGAGGAAATAAGGAGCTGACCTGGAACTCTTTTAAGAGGAATCAGGGTTTGATCAATTATAAAAGTCATCCTACAAAGAGGAGAACAAACAGGAGTGGGAGAATGGGAAAGGCTAACCCAGACCTAAGGCAATGTGGCAAGTATTTTTTATGGTCACCTGTATACAAGTGGCAACCCTGTTTTGGGGGAAGTTCCCATATACCTCAAATTAGTATGATACTGGCTACAGTAACTGGTCCCTAGGGACCTAATAAATTGGGAAGTATTTATTTTTAGAGTCTGTATTGTTTCATTAAGAGCATTTACTGAATGAAGTGATTTGATCTATTATTAACCCTTTAGAGTGGACAGTGTGGTGTCAGCAGTTTCAGAAATCCTGGCTCTGAACAAGGAGTGGACAGGCCACCTGTGAAAAATTGCCCCTTAACTTCAGTTTAAAGGATTTCTGTTTCACAAACGTAATGAGGAATGCTGGAGTGGCGGTCCTTATTCCGAGCAATGGCCTCTATCCTAAAGCCACTCCAGGAATACATGGATACCCTCAGAACAAAACAAGAGTTTTACTGGGAAATAAACCCACAAAACTCTCTCATTACCTTGGTACTGGATCTATTATGGATGGGGACCAGAATAAACCTTTAACTGTACAGGCTTCAAATGTCAAAAGTCAGTTAACTGCTATAATCGTTCATGTAATATAACCAAGATTCCTCTTCTCCTTTACAGAAATAGCCATTAGGTTTGGCCTTTGGAAAGGCTTTTCCATAAACTCATGGTTATCCAGTTGGTTGGCTGAACCTGCCTTCTCTATTGTAGAAAAGTCTGGCTTGGTCTGGCTCTCACTTTCAAGGTAGTTATGATCTTCTGATCTAAACCAGTTCAACTCCTCATCATACAGTCCTTATGGTAGTGGGGGGCAGCTACTGTTGCTACATGTTAGATACAGCCATTTGCACTATAGCTTACATCAAAGACTTGATTTGTGTTTCCCCCTTGAAAAACTCCACCTTCATGCCATCCTCCACAAGTTAGGGTGACAATTGTGGGCCATATCCTACCACATGCCCACATACATAACCCAGCTCAGACCAAACAAAATTGATTGGCTTACATTTGTAATAAAAAAAATTCACATAAATTCAGATATTCACCAAAGAGGAGCTCTTTGGGTGTCCTGCACATGGAAAATGCCCAACAGTTCACTCTTCTTCTCTTCTAGGTGTACCAGCAGTGCAACTTTCAGAAAGGAGCCCTGTACTCTTACATAAAGCTAAGAGCATATTTGATTAGTCTAGTTATAACAAATAAAAACGTATGTCTGTTTAGAGGTAGGGAGACTAAGGGCATGTCTACACATACGACGATGCTGCAGCATGTCTCGTGAAGTCTGCCTATGCCTGATGGGAGAGAGCTCTCCCATTGGCATAATAAAACCACCTCCGTGTGTGGTGGTAGCAGCTCTCTCACCGACATTGTGCTGTCCACACTGGCACTTATGTCAGTGCAACATCTGTCACCCAAGTGGATGGTTTATTCACACCCCTGAGCGACATAAGTTACGCCAACATAAGCGCTCGTGTAGACATAGCCTAAGGCACAAGCCAAAAAAACAAATTATAATTAAGCAATACTAATTATGAATTAATAATGATGTGTTTATTTTGAAATTTTATGGCTTTGCTAAAAAAAATTTATCAGGCCCTTTATGAATGTTTAGATTTGTTTATTTATAAATTTTATTTAATACAAAGAAAAAGAAAGAAAACAGTTCAATGTCTAGTTGGCAGCCGGCATCAAACAGCGTCAGTCTGGGGCCAGTTTTGTTCAATATCTTTATTAATGATCTGGATGCTGGGATGAATTGCACCCTCAGCAAGTTCGCAGATGACACTAAGCTGGGGGGGAGAGGTAGATACACTGGAGGGTAGGGATAGGGTCCAGAGTGACCTAGAAAAATTAGAGGATTGGGCCAAAAGAAACCTGATGAGGTTCAACAAGGACAAGTGCAGTCCTGCACTTAGGATAGAAGAATCCCATGCACCGTTACAGGCTGGGGACCAATTGGATAAACAGCAGTTCTGCAGAAAAGGACCTGGGGATTACAGTGGATGAGAAGCTGGATATGAGTCAGCAGTGTGCCCTTGGTGCTAAGAAGGCTAACGGCATATTGGGCTGCATTAGTAGGAGCATTGCCAGAAAAATTGAGGGAAGTGATTATTCCCCTCTATTCGGCACTGATGAGGCTACATCTGGAATATTGCGTCCAGTTTTGGGGTCCCCACTACAGAAAGTACGTGGACAAATTGGAGAAAGTCCAGTGGAGGGCAACAAAAAAGATCAGGGGGCTGAAGCACGTGACTTATGAGGAGAGGCTGAGGGAACTGGGCTTGTTTAGTCTGCAGAAGAGAAGAGTGAGGGGGGATTCGATAGCAGCCTTCAACTACCTGAAGGAGGGTTCCAAAGAGGATGGAGCTCGGTTGTTCTCAGTGGTGGCAGATGACAGAACAAGGAGTAATGATCTCAAGTTGCAGTGGGGGAGGTCTAGATTGGATATTAGGAAGCACTGTTTCACTAGGAGGGTGGTGAATGGGTTACCAGAGAAGTAGTGGAATCTCCATCCTTAGAGGTTTTTAAGGCCCAGATTGACAAAGCTGTGGCTGGGATGATTTTGTTGGCATTAGTCCTGCTTTGAGCAGAAGGTTGGACTAGATGACCTCCTGCGGTCTCTTCCAATTCCAATCTTCTATAATTCTATGAAGAAACCTGTTTAAGAATGTAGAAGAAAAATTATACACCACCACAGAGAGCATGTAACTCATTTAAAGATTGCTATCATTCATTGTAACTAACAACAGACATTCAAATCAGGGGTCTCAGTATCAATACACACTATTGCAGTCTTCGTGTTAATTTGGAAACTGTATAAGCCAGCCAGACCGCATATACATGTTGACTGCACATTTTCCTATTTAGAGGTTGAGATTTTCCAAGCCAAGTATGGGCCTGCTTCAGGCCATGTTGAAGTCAAAAGAAGACTGACTTCAGTGGACTTTTATCAGTAGCTATGGAATTTAGCCACCCAACTTCTATTGAAATAAATGAGGGTTGTATAGCGAAAGCTCCCCGACTGGTTATGAAAATCTCAACTGGAGATTTCACCCTATATATTCAGTCACCTAGGGTGACCAGACGTCCCGATTTTATCGGGACTGTCCCGATATTTGCTTGTTTGTCCCACGTCCCGACCAATGTTAGGTCGGGACACTGGACAAACAAGCAAAGGCTCCGGAGCCCAGAAGGGCTCGCGCCCTCCCCCGCCCTGACTCTGCCCCCTCCTTCCCCCATTGGCTCCCTCCCCAAATCCCCGCCTCTTGCCAAGCATGCCATGCCCAGGAGACGCAGGGGAGTGCGGGGCCGGGGTGAGTGTGAGTCTGGCCTGGCCCCAAGCAGGCAGGACTCGGTACCTGAAGGGAGAGTAGGGGGGCGGCCCGTGGGGCCAGGCGGCGGCTGTTCTCCCCACCTGGGCAGCAGGACTCGGGAGCAGCCGCTGCTGCAGTTCCCACTGCCGTGGGGGGAGGAAGCGGCCAAGCACGTGGCGCTCAGCGGCTGCGGCTTTGGCACCCGGGCCAGAACCCCCCGAGCCCGGGTCTGCTGCAGGGACCCAGCAGCGCGCACGCTGCGCCCAGCCCCTGGCCAGTCGTGTCTGGGCTGGCTGCCCGGCTGGTGCAATCCCGCAGCGGAGGCATCGGCAGCCCAGCCCCATTCGTTCTCCTGCGGGACCCAAGCGGGATGGGGGGGCTGGGGCCTGCTGCCCCCACTCCGGGGCCGCCTGCGGGATTGCACCAGCTGGGCAGCCAGCCCAGATGCGACTGGCCAGGGGCTGGAGTGCGCTGGGTCCCGCAGCAGGCCCGGGCTCGGGGGGTTAATGGGTGCTAGAGCCGCAGCCGCCAAGCTTGGCCAGCGGCCGCTTCCTCCCCCCGCGGCAGTGGGAGCTGCAGCAGCAGCTGCTCCCAAGTCCCGCTGCCCAGGTGGGGAGAACAACCGCCGCCTGGCCCTGCAGGCCGCTCCCTACTCTCCCTCCAGGTACCGCGCCCGAGTCCTGCCTGCTTGGGGCCAGGCCAGACTCACACTCACCCCAGCCCCGCACTCCCCTGAGTCTCCCGGGCCTCCCTCCAGCGCTTGCGGAGGGAGGAGGAATCGGGGGTGGGGGATTTTTTTTTTTTGCTCTGCCGCCATTTTTTTCCCCTCTGTCCCTATACCCCCCACCCCCCATGTCCCGATATTTGACCTGGGTGATCTGGTCACCCTACAGTCACCATATCTCATGATTCTTATGAGTTGTAAGTTAAGAAGTGCTTAACAGTCTTAAAGAGTAATATCTTGTGGTAATATTGACAGCAGGTCATTGACTACCTGACTATGACGAAATCCTTCGGACAACAGGATCTCACCACCATGTTGATTTGCAGGAGCATCAGAAATAGACTGGTTATCATAATGAGAGATTAAACACTGCTACTGAAAGGGATGCAGTTGTGACAAATGCAGGGGTGAAAGTAAGGCGGTACAGGCCGATACGATGTATCGGTAAAAAGTGGCTGCCTGTACTGGCCCATACCGCTGACTTTAAAGTGCTGCCATGGCAGTGCTTTAACATCCCTGCCCCTTTTCCCCCACGGCCCACCAACAGGGGGAGGGGGCGGCAAAAGGAGCTGCTACCCTGGGGCCAGTGATTTAAAAGGGCCCGGGGCTCCAGCCACTGCTGCTACCGTGTCAACGGCCAGAGCCCTGGGCCCTTTAAATCGCCATTGGAGCCCTGGGCAACACAGGCGATCTGGCTGGGGGGGGACACTGACCCCCCCAGCCCCGCCCCTTCTACCCAAGGCCCCGCCCCTTCCGGGGGGGTTGCAAAGCTGCTCCGCCTCCCCCACCCCAGTACTGGTAAGAGAGAAGTTTTACTTTCACCCCTGGACAAATGGCACCAAGTTCACCATTCTTATCAAATCATTTCATAACTGTAAGTAATCTGTGAGCTGTACATTTATGTTGTCTTTCCATAGGTTCATTGACCTGTACCAATTTGAGATAGCTCATTTCTCAAAACAGCTGTCATTGTGCTCCTTCTGTGGTTTTCTTGCTTGAACACCGTTCATAGAATCATAGAGTGTCAGGGTCGGAAGGGACCTCAGGAAGTCATCTACTCCAACCCCCTGTTCTGAATATAGTATGTTTAAAAGCACAGTGGAGTCTTTAAGTCAAAAATGTAGCATATTCAACTGAGGTATCAAGAGCTGAATTTGCAAAATCTGATATATCTTGTCATATCTAGTATATGATCTGTGCAGTCTAATGATGCCCGTTGTGTCCTATGGAAGATGGAAACAAATAACTGCATAAGTATGGGAAGGTGTTTTTGTTGAAAAAACTACATCTAGAAAAAAAACATGTGTTTTAAAAAAAATAAGAGGCATGAAGATGAATTCAACCTTCCAAACGTATGCAATACCTTTTTATATAACAGGGGAATAAATACAGACTATAGAGAATGAAGGGGCTACTTCCAAATAACTTCCTAGGTACTTTTTCCTTCTATTTAGAATCATGGAGTAGCATTTCTATTCTGAAGCACTTGAAACTTCATGTAGAACATTAAAAACTACATTCAAACCATGCACCTGACAATAAGGAGATATCATCTACTATATCATGACCAGGTAGCAGGGAAAATAGAGACGTTGCCACGAAACCCAATCCAGTGCTCGCTATATTTCCCTAATTTAGTCACATTCATCACCATCGTTTAATGGACCAGCATTTATGACCCTGATTACATACAGTATAGTGAAAGCTTGATTAAAGTCAAATGCTCAATAGGGGAAGGATAAAAAGCAAAATATATTGTGCTGAAAATCTGTCACTGTACATTTTGTTGAGTTCAAAATTTGCCATGATTTCTTTTTTATCAAAACAAATATTTTTTTCCAAACTATTTCAAGTAATTCTGGCTTGTTTAAGTAAGAGGGTTTTTTCCTCCATTAAAAAAATGGAGGGGGAAGTAAAAACTGAGAGAAAGTGATTTTTCCCCAGTCAAAACTAAGTTTCTTAAAAACAAACAAAAAAATAAAAAAAATTGTCAGTGAAATAATGGGAAAAAATGACCTAAATGTGGGGTGGGGGGAGGGAGCACTAAAAAAAATTTCATTTTGGTCAAAAAGGAATTTTCCATTACAATTTTTTCTATCAATTCTAATAATTTTCTGAAACATGTATTTGCAAAAGAAGGAGAAAAAGAATGGACAATAAAAAGGAGCAGAAATAGTAAGAAATTGGGATACATAACTGGAAGATAGAAAATGTAACAAATTGACACCAAAGAAAATAGAAAGCCTCCATAATGAGTCACTACCATTTGAATGTTGCTTGATTGATAAATAAAGATATTTAAAAATACATAAAAAGCTAGGTAATTAAGTTAATATATTTATGAGACTGCCCCAGGACAAATATTTTAGAGAACATTTTCCCCAGTCTGATGAGGAAAGAAAGTAGCAGATCCCTCCAAATACATTCTGATGTATGTTAATAAGGTTTCAGAGTAGTAGCCGTGTTAGTCTGTAACCGCAAAAAGAACAGGATTACTGTAGGGATATTAAAGAAGGTACTAACAGTGATTCCCCCAAGTGACAGTGACCCCCCAGGTTCACCAAGTACAAAAATCCCCCCAGGTTCACCAAGTACAAAAATCTTTTAAGTTCTTATGTTAAAACTTGTAAGCTCCTGTCTGCAGAAAACACTGATTGTAAGTGTCCTGTGAAAGATACTCTATTACTATGTAAAACTTACAAACAAGTTAATTGACTTTGTTCTTGAAGTAAACACTATGCTAGCCTTAAGCTGTAATTGATACAATGTAAACAAACAGACTGCCACCCTCTGTGATTACAGGGCTGGGAATCTCATAGGAATTAACACACACCCCAAAAGTGGTGGAGACAGTAAATTAAAATATGGTTAAAATATGGAATGTATGTTGATGAATGTTTGATGTACGTGAATGGTTAGGGAGGTGCCAGCCTGGAAAGGATCCATCAGCTGAAGAATGTGTCAAGTGGACCACCAGACAACCCCGGGAAGGTAAACTGGGATCCACCCCAAACACTTGGAAGGAATGTGCCACTTAAGACAGTGTGGAGCCACCAGGAATGTGCCATCTGCTAATTGAGCCAACAACAGCAGGATGAAACAATTCCCATAGACTAACATAGGAATTAATTCCTATAAAAATGGACTCTAAAAACTGAGGACTTTGAGTCTCTGGTTCTGCAGCCAACCTCCAGGAGCATCAGATGCACCTCACACAGACCTGGCCAGTAAGGTGGCATGAGCAACTTCTAGGCTGGTAACTATAACACCTATACAGAACCTGAATGAATGAGTGAGTGAGTGAGTGAGTGTGTATATATATATATATATATATATAAGGAATAAGTAGTAACAGAAATTAGTCAAACAACATTGTTTACTTTTGTCTTTTGCTTTATTATTATATTTGCAATAAATGTGGCATCTTTGCCTTGTCCCTCTTAATAAGATCCTGCTGGTTTTTATTATATTGGTATAACAGTACTTGTGGCACCTTAGAGACCAACACGTTTATTTGAGCATAAGCTATCGTGGATCCAATGAAGTGGGCTGTAGCCCACGAAAGCTTATGCGCAAATAAATATGTTAGTCTCTAAGGTTCCACAAGTACTTTTTGTTAATAAGGTTGTTATCCCGGCTGATAAAAGCAAGGAATTTCAAGGTTAACAACCAAGGCTGACAATATATCCAGATACAACATATCTGAGGCCTGACACAACACAAATTTATCTCTGTGGCTGTTGCTTCTGAGACACATTAGGGGTTTCCTGTTTTTAGCAGTTATAGAGCAGTGGTTTTCAAAGTTTGAGTCGCGACCCAGTATTGGGTCGTGGAATGCAAGGCACTGGGTTGCCTTGCTCAGCACCCAGGGACTCTGGCAGCTGGCTAGCAAAAACAACTAGTTGTAAATCTAATAATCCCTACTCGGAAGTGGCCAGCAGCAGGTCCAGCTCATAGGCAGGGGGGCCACGGGGCTCTGCGCACTGCCCCTGCCTTGAACACTGGCTCCATACTCCCATTGGCCAGTTCTCACCTAGGATCAGGACCTGCTGGCCACTTCTGGGGTGCAGCACGGTCTGCGGTGCCAGGACAGGAGGGAAGACTGCTCCCTGGCTGTGCCGCTGACCAGGAGCCACCGGAGGTAAGCCCGTGCCCCAACCCTGCACCCCAAACCCCTGCCCCAAGCCCTTTACAGCCCCAGAGCCCCTTCCTGCATCTGAACCCCCTGCCCCAGCCCTGAGCCCCAGCAAACCCAGAGCCCCTTCCTGCACCCTAAGCCCCTCATCCCCAACCCCACCCCAGAGCCTGCACCCCCAGCCCAGAGCCCTGACCCCCTTCTGCACCCCTACCCCAGCCCAGAGCCCACACCCTGAACCATTCATTGCCAGCGCCATCCTGCTGCCCTCACCCAACCCTGTGCCTGAACCCTGAGCCCCCTTCCATACCCTAAACCCCTCATCCCCAGCTCCACTGGGTCATGGGCATCAACAATTTTTTTCAACTGGGTCACCAGAAAAAAAAAAGTTTGAAAACCACTGCTATAGAGTCCTGAGAAGGTAGTTTCTCTTTAACCAATAGAGGCCCCCTTGTAGCCTAAAAACAGGGCCGGCTCCAGCTTTTTTGCCACCCCAAGTGGCAAAGGAAAAAAAAAGAAAAACCCGATTGAGTTGTCGCTGAAGTGCCGCCGAAGAGGAAGAGAGGAAATGAAGGACATGCCGCCAAAGTGCTGCCAAAGACAGAAGTGGAGTGATTGTGTTGCTACAGAAGAGGAAGAGAGGGACTGAAGGACCTGCCGCCGAATTGCCGCCCAAGACCTGGACGTGCCGCCCCTTTCTATTGGCCGCTCCAGGCACCTGCTTCCTTCACTGGTGCCTGAAGCCAGCCCTGCCTACAAAGGGCTCCCTTTTCACAGTGGACTTGGGCTCATGAGAGTGATATTAAAGAATAAGATCTCCTGACACCTTCATATAATGTTATTAGGGAGGAGAAATGCTTAACTCTTCTCCACAAAGAACACTACTAGGGTTCTTCTGTGGCTACACCTCCTCCCCATGCACCTGAAGCCCAAAACCTGTTGATTCTTCCATGCTAAATGTTAGTCTGGTTTTCTTTCCTTACAACTGAGAGAGCTGTCTAGGACCTGGTCACCCACCAACCACATAATCATCCTCGGAGTCTTCCCTGATCCCTGTTTTGCACACTTCCAAATCATTACCATCAAAATCATTATGGTCAAATGACTGCACCCACTAATCCATCTCCACAATGTCCCAGCCAAAAAATATGATTTTAAAACATAGGTTGTAAGTGTGCCCATCCTCTAGCCCTATCAGTGTGATTTTGTCTAAAACTGGGGTATGTCAATTGAGATTATTGCTATGTCAGCCAATGTCATGCCGAAGGCATTAGTAAACTCCTGTGCAACACCTTGGTGGATAGAAGAGGAAGGCATCCTGATATACTCACCCTCCCAGAGATTTAAAGCTGATGCAGAGGCTCACACCACATATCAGCATGGTGGGGGTGGGGAGTGGAAGGGTTATGGTAGAGGACATGTGGTTAGTACACCGTTAGATTAGGGGAATCCTGGTTCACAATGCATTTCCAACCCCTTAAGGGCATTAGGGGACTGAGTTATTTAGAGCAGCCACCAGATTATTGTAATGCACAGTGTGTGTGTGTAGGGGGAGGGGATGGCATTTATAAAGCAGCATCACGATGAGGACAAGGCAGAGGACTTTTGCACACTTTCTTATTAGAAATATCCCTCCCCCACACCCCACCAGATGGGTCATTATTGGATGATAATTGCGAAGAAAATGTTTTCCAACATTTTTGAACAACTAGAAGGATTTGGGGATAGTTATAAAAGGTTGTTTTTGCACAAAATTTATCACAGAGTTCCCCGACCCCCGTGAAATAAAATGCAAGAATCTGAGAAGACACTTCTGTGGAGGGATGCTAGAATACTTCCTCAGTTCCTGGAGGGAAGTATTTCAGGAAACATGTGGCTATATTTTCATATTCTCTTTGAACTGCTATCAGTTTGCGACAGAATGTCAAGAAATATCTTTGCATCCCTTCAGGTTATAATGATTATAAAAAGTAAACATTAAAAAATAAAAATCATTGCAAGTAAACATGGGCAAATCACTATGTAAATTACACTCTTCATAGCTTTATCAAAAACAAACATTGCCAAAATACTTCTCTGTTCAATTCACAAACTTTTAACAGTGACAACCCATCCAGTATTTCATCTGCCTTTGGAAGTTCATCTGCAGAGTATGTAGTTTCCACAGTTATATTAAATTAATTCATTCAAATTAGGCATATTTATTTAGGAAAAGAACATACTAGAGTCAAAATATGTCCTTTGCTTAAAAACAGTTAATGGGGTGTATGACATTGTATGGAATCTGGGGGACACTTTAGGATATTATGAATACCAATATTGTAAAATTGCAATGAGTGATGACAGATATGCCATGTAAGATATCTGCAAAAATGTTATAATTTGCCAGATATGATCATCTTATTTATGTGTTAGTATCACCTTTGTATTTTGGTTATAGATACTTATGTATTTCTGTATTACAAAACTTTTGCTATGCTTCTGGGTGACACCCCCAGACAGCTGGCCTCAGCACTGCCTAGCCTGCTTGATGGCCCATTAAGGACCATCAACTCTCTCAATGGGTCAATAGTAAATAGTAAAGCAAGGGATACACCTTATGACTAAGGCTACGTTTTAGTCACGGGTATTTTTAGTAAACGTCATGGACAGGTCATGGGAAGTAAACAAAATTCATGGTCTGTGACCTAGCCATGATGTTTACTAAAAATACCAGTGAATAAAAATGGGGAGGTGGAGTGCCTGGGGGCCCCACGGCTGATGGAGGAGGGCAGGCAGCAGCACAAAGTCCAGGACCCCCACTGCGCTGGTGCTGGGGCAAAGGGTTTGGCAGGTCCGGCAGGCTCCCTACCCCTCTGCCTAGCAGCTGAGCAAGGGGGATGTCATCATTTCTGAGAAGCCCCCCAGGTAAGTGCCGCCCAGAGCCCACCTCACCCCATCCCATGCCCCAACCCTTTGCCCCCCTCCCACACCCAAACTCTGTTGCTGGGGGTGGACCTGAGCTGCCCCTGAGCCAGGCACACTGGCCACTGCAGAAGTCAGAGGTAATCTGTGACCTCTGTGACAAACGTGCAGCCTTACTTATGACTCAGCAAGGCAGGCAGGGACATGCCTATGGACAGAAAGCTGAGGCTTCCAAGCCATGTGCTGGGCAGCTTGTGTTTGGGACAAAGGAAGCACAAGCCGCATCATGGCAAAAGATTATAAAAAGGCAGCTGCATCTTCTCCATTTTGTCTTCATTCCTGCTTCTTGCCTCTGGAGTAACCTTTCTACAAACAAAAAGCTCTGAACAAAGGACTGAATGACCCATCTAAGCTGTGGATGTGTTCCAGAGGGACTTTCAAGCCAACAAACTCACCCATACTGCTAGGAACCTCATGGACTTTGAATCTTTGTATGTATGGGACCAGGGCCGGCTCCAGACCCCAGCGCGCCAAGCGCGCGCTTGGGGCGGCATTTTGCCAGCAGGGCGGCAGGCGGCTCCGGCGGACCTTCCGCAGTCATGCCTGCGGGAGGTCCACTGGAGCCGCGGGACCGGTGGACCTCCTGCAGGCATGACTGCGGAGGGTCCGCTGGTCCCGTGGCTCCGGTGGACCTCCCGCAGGCGTGCCTGTGGATGCTCCACCGGAGACGTGGGACCAGCAGACCCTCCGCAGGCACGTCTGCAAGAAGTCCCCCAGAGCCACAGGACCGGCGTGCTTGGGGCGGCCAAAGTCCTAGAGCCGCCCCTGTATGGGACTGCTTTACCATTTAACATCTCTCTACATGTCTTTTTCTTGTTTCTTTATAATAAACCTTTAGTTTTAGACACAAAAGGATTGGCTGGCAGCTTGGTATTTTGGGTAAGATCCAAACCTATACTGACCTGGTAATGTGGCTGACCCTGTGGGGTCAGAAGAACATTTTGTATAGTGAGCAGAGTTTTTTTTAATATACTTCTCACTGTACAGGATCCATGTGCTGATTGGGAGCCAGAGAACTGGAATGCAATAAAAGGGGCTGTGTGATTTCTTTTCTCCTTCTTGATAACCAGTGTGGGGGATCAGAAGCACAGTTTGACCCTGGTTGGCGAGTTAACTTCAGTGTTACCCACCAGTCTTTGGAGTATCTGCGCTCCCTTTTGCAGCCTGCCCTGATCTACGCATTTCCAGGGAGGGCTGCCCCAGCCACACGAGGCCACAGGGTGTTCATTATGGGTTCCAGAAGGGAGAACTGGAAATAAATGAAAAGTTAGCAGCTAAGAATTAGGAACAAAAATATTGAATGCAATTATGACAGCGAGAAGGAATAAACCATGGCACTACAATAAGATAATTAAAGATATATGCTTAGTTTGTAAGTAATTCCCTTTAATAACGCAAAAGACAGAAAATTGATTCCATCTACATTTTTCCCCCCACTAGAGTTGGGGAGGACAGGAGGGATGAACCTATTGTTTACTATGTTGCTTCAGAGCAAGATGAGAGACTCATCAGGTCTCACTTATGATCACTGTTCTCCACATGCACCTGGACAGTAGATGAAAATAGTGTTCTGAAAACAGTTTTATTAGTGTGAAAAATAAGGATCAGTGGTAGTTTTGCCACGACTTAGAGTAAAAATAGGCACATCGGGGCGCTTTGGATCAGGCCCTTAATGCAGCACTTCAGTTTTTCAATTTCAAAACTTTAAATTAAAAACCATGAAAGGAATTAGAGCAGACATTATGGGGAGCGAAAATGGGCTCCAGATAACATCAGCATCACACTCATTTTGAAAGGATAGCAACTGATACGGAAAAGCTATAAGAAAAGATTCCTCTATTTTGTTTCAATCGTGGCCTGACTTGCAGGTGTTTCACATATAGGATATGAAAGAACTAAGCCTTCATATAATCAGTGCACTAGCTCCTCACTGATTCATAATCAGGCTTACATTGGTGACATCAGCCCTTTCAAATCTGCTTCACTGAAAAGACATTTATTTCCTTTTTGTACCTCTGTGCTGCTTCTGTGCATGCACATCTACTAACAACTTTGATCTTCATAGTCTGAATCCATAACATTACTCTTGTTGCCTTTGGTCCTCTTCCCTACTGGTGCCTGTTCTGGGTCAAATCCTGCTTGCCTTATTCATCCAAGCAGTCCTGTTGATGTCAATGGAACTACTCACATAAGTAACGAGAGCATGATTTGGCTCAATATGAGTATACTCAGACCATTCTGGTTGCAATTAATTCTCATTGCTTTATTCCACGTGATCTACACTGATAAAAAATGACCCAGTCAACAATTGAGGGGTTTTTTTCCCCCCATTATAAAGGGAATGATTCTCTACCTACATCACGCTATTAGCAGAAGTAAAGAGGGAAAAAGCAGCTACTGTAGCCCATTGAATGAAAATTCTGCTATAGCAACTCATCCTATTTTTCTCTAGCAGCCTGTGCGGTCTTAACCACATCACTCAGTTTAGCCAACTCATTTCCTCTTTTTTAGCAATTGCAGTAGATGCATTAACAATTTCTTCCCCTCTGGTTTTAGTTCTGTCTTCAGGGGTGATCAGAAGGTAAAGAGAAGTGGAGATTGTATTTGGTTTAGTTTAGCTTCCTGAACAATCCTTTTGCAATAAAGATAATCTAATTTGAAAGTGGTTTACTTCCTATAAGTGTGAAGGCAAAAGTTTGCCCTTTTCTGCATCATAGCAGTAAGCATTCTGAAGATGCAGCAACTGTTGATGAACCTGGATCATACAGTTATTAGTCTTAGTGAATTTCAGCATATTCATTAAACTGCAAAATCAAAAAGTCCTCAAAATAAGCTGTCAAAAAAAATCACTTAGAGTGTGTGGACAGCTTTTTACACAGAAAATAAAAAGGGCCATACGGAAAGAAAGTAGTGCATTAATCACTGAGGAAGTGCAAGACACCTGTAAAAAAAAAGTAGAAGATTATTTACACAATCCTCCTAGATTAAAGAATGTAATAAAAGACTTTTAGGTACTTGTAATATAAATGTAGGCTAGTTATACTGAAAGTTCTTAGTGTCTTCAATATCCACGTAGATGACGACAGTTCTTAGTGTCTTCAATATCCCCGTAGATGACGATAGTTCTAGATAAGCTCAGAATTCCATGTTTACCATGACAACCTTAGTCTGTCCCAAGATTCAGAGCATGCCTAGTGGTAAGAGTCAAATGCCACTCTTATAGCTGGGCACACTCTGGCTGGGATTTGAGTTGGGAGTGGAAGCTGAAGAGATGGATTCATCATTCTCTCTTTCAGCTTCAGATTCAATCACACCTATGCCGATGGTCCACAATAAGGGACTCTATACGGCGGTATACCATCCCAAGGGGACACTGGGAAGTTCCTCCCAAGATCCCATTAGTACTGTGAATAAAGAAGTGACTGAGTAATTTATTACACTCCTACAAATGGTGCAACATGCTTCCTCTGTGTAGCCAGCCAGGTATACAGGATGAGGCGTGGTGAGATGAGGCAGAGCTATGGCTCTGCCTACTCTCTGCCCATCTCCACTCCTTAGCTGTTCCTAAAGATAAGCATCCAGGATGCAGCCTTGCACTCCCACCAGTACTGTGGCTGGCTCTTCCCTGAGTCTTGTACCAAGGGGTGGAAGTCTGTGCCCTGGCCTCATACAGTGATAAAATCTACCCCATGGTATTTATTGTGGGTTTGATTCTGAAATGCTTATTTACCTTATCATACACATTAATTACCTTTGGAGCCAAAAGGTATCAGCACAAAGCATTGCACTCACAAAGCTGCACATACATAAACAGAGGTGATTTTCAGAAAAATCAGCCTTAAGTAGTCACCTGCCCTGCTGGAACAGAGTGTCTTTTCAACAGGAAGTGGAATGGAATTGCCCTTACAGGGCTGGAGAAGTCTTGTAAGTTGCCTTCATTTTCAACCAAGTTAAAAGGACAAAAAACAAACCAAAAAAAAGAAGACTGAAGTTACTTTTCATGATTAATGTATATGACAGTTACTGAAGTAAAGTGTATAATCAACTGTAAAGCATACAATTTGTCCAAAAAAATGTTTAGAACTTCAGTTTAGGGGGGGGAAATGATGTTTCATGCAAAATTATATTTACTTTTCTGTGGAGAGTTTTGTGTTTGTTGGTTTTTGGTTGAAGTTTGAAATAATTACCTGAGAGAAAATTCACTGTACTGAAAATTGAAAATCTTGAGTATTAAAGCTTCTGGGAAAACTGTATCCATGGTAAAGGTGTCCAGTGTAATAGGGTAATACAAATTTTCAATATAATTACAAAAAATATGTTTCATATTAACTCTAGAGATTGCACTGCTTTAATAAAGGGGAAGATACTTCAGCTTGCCAACTATGATTATTCCTAATGCTCCCTAAAAGGTGAAAGCATAAAGGCAAACTACTATTGATGAGTCAGAGTCCATTTTGATAACAGTATAACCTGGAATATTTTCCTCTACAGATTCTTTTTTATTATTGCTTTGATATGTATTACAAAGAAGAGATAAGAGACCATGGTTAGAGTCCAATGGCTATATTAAAACAAAATAAGTTGCAGAGTAATCAGAGTCCAATGGCTATATTAAAACAAAATAAGTTGCAGAGTAATCATGCAGTGATCATGTCGTGATCCAGAGATGATCACATGGACCTCCATTATGAAATATCTTTGGTGACCTTCGCTCATACCCAGGTCACAGAAATTGGCTCCTAAATGGGACATTTTTTCCTAGTTAACAAAAGGAAGCTCTATGAAAGCAATTGAACCACATGAAAAGGCTATGAACCAAAATGTTATAACAAACATATGGTGGTACGAGATTCAGCTTTACCTCCTGGTGCCAGTCTCAAGAGTCAGGTCAGGGCCATGTGGCAGGCCTCAAAATCCACTGACTACCGGGGCTATTGTTAAAGACCAGTTATTAATGTATTCCTCATACACTCCCACAAATGGTAATTGTATGTCTCTTCTTCATATGGTAAACAAGTGTTGCTTCTGATACCACACAATTACATATATATATTAGAAAGATTTTAGTAATTATGATTTTTAATTTAAAAAAATGGTTATGCACAGGTAACTTGTTAAATAAATCTAGTAATCCAATGCTCATGAGTGGTTTTGACCTGATAACACTGCATGCTGAAATTTAACATTTCAACAGAGAACAGGTACAGTATAAGTTTCCCCCATCATGCCTCAGCCCCAACTTGGACAGAATACTTTTAAAAATAAGATGGTAGTTCAGTCTCCATGTTGATTCCATATTTAGCCTCTGCTGAAGCTTCCAAACAGGTACCCATTATAAGGTATAAATGTACAATTATATTGGTGGGTTTGTGACATAGACACCTGTAAAGGAGGAATTGCACAGGGAACCATTTTTTCCCCGCAGTGGGTCATGAAACAGTCTCCTAGAATATCAATTTTGTGTCAGACTTTAACTTCACGGTGTGTTACACAGTCTAATTAGTTTCTATAGTAATCTGAAAACAAAGCATCAATAATTTATTAAAAAAGGTGAAAAGTTATTTATCCAATCCCTTGAACTATCACACAACTATTATGTTGTTGGTCTTAGAATTAGGTTTTCCGCTTTAATCACATCAACAGTAATGCTCCTTCTAAACCTACCTCTGCTTGTTTCTTAGCATTTTCTGTTTTATTCCTATTTGAAGGCAAAAAGCTAAGTGTGGATAGTCTCTAAAAGGAGCACAGCCTTTGAGTGAAAAAATAGAAGCTGCATTATTATGCATTAAGCTCTGAATACAATATGAGACTAGAGATGTCATCTCTCTCATTATTCTTAATCATTCCATATATAATTAATGGCTCTACTCTACACATACCTGCATCTGAAGCTGAAGTGTAGCTGTATTGCAGAGCAGCAAAAGTGATGCCTGGCCTTCCTCACATCAGATGGTATCCATCAGCCAATGGCAATTCTCTTTTGGTCAGGAGGAGCCCAGCTGTTGGCGCCTGCCTTCACAATTAGCCTTTCCTAAGGTCAGCTGTGCCGAGGATTCTCCTTTTCCCCCTACAACCAGTAAAACTATTTCAATCTCTGTGTAGCAGGCATACTACTTGGATCTATCTGCTTCTTGAAGCCACTGCCACCCCGACCCTCTCCTTGGTCCACTCTAAAGGACCAAAGCCCTGGTGCTTTACTTCTCCTCCTCCTCCCACCCGCCATGCTCCAGCAGGGTAAAGTTGCTTCTGTTCCTTCAACCTGCTTGAAAGGAACAGAACTATCACATCATAGTCTTGTGAAACTACCTATACTTCCCAGTCTCTTGACACTCCAGCACAAACAGCTCACACCTCCCTGGAGCTTTTCATTCTTTTCTGACCCAGGTGACTCCTTTGGAAGGTTTTGGCCTTCCACATGTGCACTTGATTTACATTCGTTCCAGGTTTAGGTGGCAACAGCTGTGGATGGTCTATCTAATTAGTGAGTTCAAGCATTGGGCCAACAAACTTTGGATCACCTCAGTTTTTAAGTATGCCCCCATGGTTTTCTTACCTCCAACCCCCCTCTCCTTCCCACACACAAATATAAACACAAACCCTGACAGCTTTGAATGGCACTTCCGCTCCTTTCCCACATCTACCCCCTAGGTTCTATAATGTGCTGTTTCTTTCATAGGTCTTGTCAGTCTGAATACAAATACAGCAGGTATCCTACTAATCAGTGTCTGTATCCTTGGACTTAGCATTATCCACTGGGCCCTCATGGATCCCATCTTGGCTTTCCCTATGACTTGGAGATGACAGCACATGGGCGTGACCAAAGACACTCACAAACACAGCCTGCAAATAACTGAACAATAGAGCACATGCTTTTCTCACCCAGTCCATGCTTGTTAAAATACATCAAACCAGACCGAGGCTATGTCTACACTACTGCAGCTACAGCGGCACGGTTGCAGTGGTGCTGCTGTAGTGCTTCTAGTGAAGAGTTCTCCCATTGGCTTAATAACTCCTGGCTATATGAGAGACGGTAGCTATGTTCTCCCACCAATATAGGGCTGTCCACACCGGTGCTTAGGTAAGTATAACATATATCTAGGGCCCCACAAAATTCACGGTCCATTCTGATCAATTTCACAGTCATAGGATTTTTAAAATAGTAAATTTGATTATTTCAGCTATTTAAATGTGGAATTTTATGGTGTTGTAATTGTAGGGTCCTGACCCAAAAAGGAGTTGTGAGGGTGTTACATGATTATTGTAAGGGGGGTTGTGGTACTGCTATCCTTACTTCTGCATGGCTGCAGGCGGCAGCGCTGCCTTTGGAGCTGGGTAGCTGGAGAGTGGCAGCTGCTGGCCAGGATCCCAGTTCTGAAGGTGGAGCCACCGCCAGCAGCAGAACAGAAGTAAGGGTGGCAATACCATGACCCCTTTGCAACTCTCTTTGGGGTCAGGACCCCCACTTTGAAAAACTCTGGTTTCCCCTGTAAAATTGCAATAATATAGGGTAAAAGCATACAAAAGACCAGATTTCACAACGGGAAGCCAGATTTCATGGTCCGTGATGTGTTTTTCATGGCCGTGAATTTGGTAGGCACAACTTATGTCACTCAGGGGTATGGATTATTCACACTCCTGAGCAACGTAAGTTATACTGAAGTAATTTGTAGTGTAGACATAGCCTGAAAAAAAAATCATCTGTTTCCCAGCTCACTCTTCCACCTTAGTCAAAAATATTGCTGTGGCCACTGCAGTGGTCAGAACCAAGGAAGCGGTCAACCATGAGGAGATTTCATTTCCTCCATGAAGTGTCTGATCATTAGCCATACGTCTCTGACTTCCCTGAATTTGTTTAACTCTGATACTATCTGACCCTCAGGGTGTGAATCAACAGTGTGGTAACATCCTGTGTCGACACTGCTACAGTGTATTAAAAGTTACTTAATGCACTCTGACATACTGCTGTTTAAAATGGAAGTACATCAAAGCGCACTATGGAACTTTCTGTTCACTGTAGCAATGTCCACACAGGCTGTTACTGTGCAGCAAGCTACTATGCTGCAGATTCACACCCTGGCTTGCTGTGCACTAATATCCAAGACTAATAGACAAGCTCTCAAGCATCTTTAAACTAGATCTCTGGTCCCGAATGGATGGATGGTTGGCAGATAAAAGGATAGAGAATGCCAGACAATCTGACGACTGGCAGCATCTTGTGGAGGTAGGCGCTGGCAAAAGGGGATCAACATCTTATAGGTCTACCAGGTCTCCTGGCACTGCAGCAGGGACACATTTCCTCACACAGAATAACAATTCCTGATATTGGCGGATGAGGGTTTGTTTTCAGGATGATCCCATCTCTTCTACTGAGGGACAAGGGCTGTTGGCACCAATTGCTGGGGGCAGTAGCAAAGGACTGCTTATAGACATTGGGGCATGAATAGTCAGTGGATCAGTTGGGAAACCATGCAGGATGTCTTGTATGGGTGTACCTGTGTGAAAGAAAGGGAGAAGCAGCAAACAACTGAGGGCTCCTGACTCTTTCAGCTGCCAGGACTTCCTGCCCAAGGGTTTAGAGTCAATTGTGCAGGGGTAACAAAGGTGCAGCTTGGTCAGCCATTTCTGTAACGGATGAGTCAGTTTCATTGTTCAGGTGTGCCCTTAATGTACGTAAAAATCATATAGAGTGCAGTTAACAATGCTGTTGGTGATGTATTTTTTAATTGTAACAGTGAAATGACATTTAACAGGAAGAGGGTCCTGCCACAATAAATACATGGGTCAATACAGATCTCATACAGTTGTGCATATTAATATGTGCCTAGTGAGAAAGTAGTGGCTAGTGACTATAGCAAGAGAATGGGTTCTTTGTTCTCTTTATCAACCTTTGTTTCTTATACACCTGTTTTGCAAGACACTCACTTACAAACTGCAGTACAAAACAATGAAATATTTCTGATACAGCATTTAACTGATCTCCTAAGAGCTGTCTCCAGCCAAAATATTGTGGTGTTCCAGGCAACAAGACCCCAAGGTGGCCACTTGTTCTGCCTCAGCAGCTGTAATCCACCCTGGTCCCTTGGCCCGTCAGGGATATCAGTCAGCCGCTCCTACATAGGACTGCGAGCATGGATGTGTACTTGGCGCAGTTCACCCCCATCCCTCACTCTTGCCCCTTTTTGTGGTGTAAAGGAGACCCTGGCACACATTGACATCAAGTATGCCAGGTTGCAGCCCCTTTTCTAGCTCTTCTAGAACCTTCTCCTCAGGGTCTGACAGCACTTCTCCGTCCTTCTTATGCACTGCAGTTTCCTATCCAGAATCAGGTCCTCTTCCTGCTGCCAAGGCTGTGTAAAACCATTAGGAGTGCTCAGGAATGGCATGCTCTTCTGTCTTTTTATGACCTCCAAGAAATCATTAATCCAATTAACAACAAAATTACCTGCCTGATCACTCGGAGGCCTGCCTCAGTCCACGTGCACCTTCAGACATCCAGTGGAATCTCACCAAGGTTATAGTAAATGAAGCAATTCATATTAACTCCCGAAAATTGAAACTTCCACTCAATTTCAATTTTTTGAGAGTGCATATGACCAAAATTTAGATATTGTCACTGCTTCCATGCTCAAAACTGGCTGATCATCCTTGAGCAGACAACAGACTTAAATAATTTCAGCTCAGAGGATGAAAGTTTGAGAATGACCCTTTAGCATGAGATTGCCACATGCTCTAGCTATAATAATAATAATAATCATTTATTTGTGTCTGCTGCCAGAACTGAGGGTAGAAAATTGCACAGCCGCTACTTTATTCTTTGACTTATGGCATAGTTACTAGACATCTACCCGAATCCCCTCCTCCAAAATTTATTTACTGCTATATTGATTCGCCACTGTAAAAAGAAAAAAAAAACAGAGCTACCATAAAATGTCTGACCATACTTAGCCACTAATGGTGCCTCCACTGGGGAGACTGGGACTCGTAATTCACTAGTACAGTGGTGGTAGCAATGGTGAAAGCTGTAGTGTACACAAGGCAAAGATATTTTTACCCTGATGTCTCTAATCCTGACCACATGGAGCTACACTGCTGGGAAATTAAAGTTCAATTTTTTTTCCAGAGATTTAAGGGCCACACTTTCAGGAGTTGTTCTAGACAGCTTTTATTTGTGGCAAAGAGCTTTGAACACATGGTCAACATGCAAGACCAAGTTTTGTATGTTTGGTCATTTGTGTACTGAACATTCCACATGCAAAGGGCAAGTTAATAAGTAGACACTATGTTTTGGAAAATTTGGCCCTGAAGAGCCAATGCTCTTGCAAAGGATTTTTTGTTTTTTTTTTAAGTTAAAATCACTTTAATTCTATATAAGACTGTTTGCTTTATCGCAGAAAGTTCTAATGTCCAGGATTATAAATTGAGACAACTGAGCAATAAGAATGACTGAGAGACTGGAGCTATATTGACTATATTACTGTATTGGTGAAAAATGTGTAATCTAATGTAAAGATTATGATTTGAGAGAAAAAATGCTCCACCAATATTCTTGGCTTGGCGCATTGTATGTGTGGGACTCAAGGCTAAAGCAGGACCTTTGTGCTGGCTGCCCATGCAACGGCTGTGTATTTCACTCAAGGTGAGACAGAAGTTTCCATACTAATTCAGTTTTAACCACTGCTGAAGTTGCCCCAAAGGGCACCAAGCAGTGCAAAATTATGATGGTATTTTTTGTGATGTGGACAGCTGTTCACAAACACTTGACTGACCAGCAGCTATTCACAGACATCATGAAATGACCATCAAAAACAGTAATGATATTGGCCCATATTTGAAGCCGGCAGACATAGCGGGTGGGGAGGCTAAGGGCTTGTCTACCCTAACCCCTCAGTTAATATGCACAATGGTGTTAAAAAGGTAATGCTTTTCATGTATGTGCTGTTTCCTAGGAAAGGTGAGTTTTTTTTTTTTTTCAATCCTGAGCTATTCCTAATACTTGAGTCAGTCAGTCAGCAAGAGAGACATTGTTACATTCTTACAAACAAATGTTAAGTTATGTGACCCTGAGCTAGCTTCTCCTGGCTGACTCTTTACATTACTGCCACCCATATGAACAAAACTTGGAACAAAACCTTCATAACAAAGTGAACTTTCCCCCCAAGGGTGCAGTTTTCCAGTGCTCATCCACAGCTTGGAAGTAGAGTGGGGGAGAAAAAAGAAATACAAAACAAAACCCCATAGCCCCTCATTCCCCTTGACCAGGAAGAGGTTACCAGGTAGCCCTCTTCTGAGGTGGGGGAGGGAAAGCAGGAAGCAGCTCACATGTTGCCCTTGTTCCAGAACCTGCCCTGGTTCACTGAGAGGGGAGCCTGCCCCCCCACTACAAGGCTCCTGATCCAAGGCCCTAAAAGGAACAGTGGTCTGGTTTGTTTCCCCCACTCCCCGCCCCAACTGCTACCACATCACCACTCTATCACTCAGTCTCTGTCCATTCTCTGGGTCTCTGACTGCCCCCAAACTCCTTGACTAAGGTAGGTTAGCCCCTTAGATTTCCCCCTTTGGCCATAAAATACCAGCATACCCTATAACAAGGCTAAACTTATTCATACTTACCCCTTATAGAGAGTTTCACATCTGCTGCTCTCCAAGTGCTTTACAAAGGATATATGTTACAGATGGTGAAACTGAGGCACAGAGAGGTGAAGCCCAAGGTCACCGAGAAAGCCAGAGGCAGAGCCAGGAACAGAACCCAGGTCTCCTGAATTTCAGTCCTATGCCCTCTTGGGCCATGCTATTTTCTTAATATGTTCCTTCTTATGAAGAAATGTTTCTATTCCTATTTGCAGAGTAAAGCAAAGTGACATGCTGTTATCTAGAAGTACAGCTGCTGAGATAGTAAATAAAAGCTCTATTATTCCGCTCCGGCTACCACCTCAGAAACTCACGATGACATGTCTCTCACTACTCTGCAGCATTTCCTTTATAATTCATGAATCTATATTGCAAGTATTTTGAATTGTAAATGGTATCTACATCTGTATTTAATAAAAGGCAGAGAAAGGACAGTTCACAATAGTGTTGCTAGAGCTCTAGTCTTTTATGATCAGTTACAGTAAGTGACTCTTAATATGAAGTGTCTTTTGCTACAATAAATAGAAAAGTGAATTCAGGTTACATACATTTGTGTATATTGAGACTATTCCCAGTGAGGGTGTATTGAATAGTGGTTAGATCAGGGGACTGGGAGTCAGGACTCCTGAGCTCTTTTCAGTTACTCAATCTTCACCTATTATGCATCTGTTCTACAAAGACACACTGCCAGTAATACACTGTAATAGAAAATACAATAGAAAATAATTCTTATACTCCTGTTAAACTAGATCTTAAGGAATCTATCCACACAAAATAACATGTAGCCTACTGTGACGCATGGCTAGAAAGGGTTAAACATCCTGCACAATAAATAACCCACAGAAGACATGTGGGGAGATAATGTTTGTGTTTTTGTGTATTTACATATGCATGGACAATGTGATCAACAGTCCCTGTCTATGCTGCATTCTGATAATTTAGAGGTCAAAAGAACATCCTATCATGTAAATGAATTGTAAACATGGGGTATCTTAGTATTCATCTCTCTTTGAAATGTACTGTGAATGGTGGAGGAACAAGCAAATGGCCTTATGTTAATTTGTATAACTAAGTACTGGTGATGGACCTCCTTCAAAGTCATCCTAATTACCTTTTGTTCTCTGAGGAATTCCAACATGTCAAAAGACATGAAATTGTATAAACGATCCTTGGGTCCTGATTCTGTCATCTCAGAACTGCTTAGACTTCATCAGGGGAAGTTTGAGTCGCAAGCCTGAGGTCCCAGTTATGCTGGTATGCCCTGAATATGAGATATGGACATTGGACTATGACCTATGAACTGAATTCTAAAGGAATTCTTTGCAACTACAAACCTCACCATCTCTGCTGTTAATCTTAATCTCAATGAACTGAACTCATGTCTGTATGTATATTGATCTTTTAACCATAATCTCTCTCATTTGTTTTTTAATACATTTTAGTTTAGTTAATAAGAATTGGCTGTAGTGTGTATTTGGGTAAGATCTGAAACATTCATTAACCTGTGAGGTAATGTGTCCGATCCTTTGGGACTGGTAGAACCTTTTCTTTTATATGATGAAGTAAGATTTACAGAAATGTTCATATTTGATGTGGGTACCTGGATGGAGGCCTGAGGCTGGATCACTTTAAGGGAACTGTGGTGTTTGGACTTCTGAGTAACCAGTAAGGTAATAAAGAAGATGTTAGATTCACCAAGCCAGCATATACATATTGAAATATCCACCAGCTTTGTGGGGATTGTCTGCCCCATTCTTTGCAGTTCACTCTAATTGAGTGACCACAGCTGGCTCCCCACTAGGACTCCGGTCACACCTACCATACCATGTAGGTCCCAGGCCACAAGTGCAAGCCAACCAATCTAGGAGAAAGGTAGACGTGCTATATAAGGCTGATAAATATGAACAGGACACTTCCACGCTGGTCAGTTATAGAGTTGCTTGGAATGTAGAATGGGGCTACTGGGAAGATGGGGAGTGTGGTTGAGAGGTCTCTTGCTCTCAAGCAATGCAACTCTGTATCCCGGGCTACATCCTCTCCCTGCTGCTGACAATGTATAAGCCAGTTACTATCCTAAAACAAAACATGCCCTTGTCTGTCCTCACCCCCTATGCAGCTCCAAGAACAGAAGAAAAACAGGTTCAGACAACAAAAAAATGGTTGTTCTGAGGGGTGGCTTCTGCTTCCAACCCTAGGAAAATTGGTGGAGGTGGGACTCCAAGACCCAGTCTCTGGAGAGGGGTGAGAGCCCTCACCCAGCACTGTATGGCCCACATCTAATTGTCAGAGTGAGAAGGATCTTTCCACCTCAATTGTTGATGGGGTGGAACCTGTCATCCATTCGCACCTCCCCTCTAATGGTGTGTTTTCTGAAGATTCACAATGGGGACCTTCACCTCAATGAGGTTTTACCATTCTCTTCTCTCTGACAGAGCTCATATAGGGGGTTACTAGGTCTCATAGTCTTTTCTTTCTGGGTGGCATTTGGGATGGGTGAGTCACAGGATCCCCCTAGGGAAGACAAGTTTGAACAGTCACATAAAGGAAGTGCCCTCTCTCAGTAGAATGTATTCCACATGGCTATATAGTAGGGAGTCCCACAGGGCTTCTGAGGAGCAGCAGCCACAGGTGCCGTTTTTGACTAGCTCAAATCCTAAATGGTTACAAATTTTGCCTTTTTAATATATGAAAAGCATTGGAACTAAATTCTGCTCTAGGTTACAGCCAGGTACATTGGAAGTATCTCAGGGCCAGATCCTGCGAGGTGCTGAACTCTCTCTATTCCCATTGGAATCCTTACTTGGAAGGATCAGGCCTTGTGAGCTGAATTTAGCCCTCCCTCAACGTCTAACAATGGGAATTTATTTCCTTTGCTAAACAGTATGCTTTTAAAAGGTCAGTCCAGAGCAAAACTTCCTGTGTGTGATTCCTCTTTCAGTGTTGCTCACGATATTCATCAGGTCAGGTTCAGATCTTCCCTGATGCTAACCTTCTGGTGAACATAATAAAAGTTTAGAACTTTCGTGCAGTTTGGAGTTTTTGTGTGAATATTTTGCACAGCAAAAATTGCCTTGATATTTCAAGGCAAGATCACTGTACATTTCTACCACCCCTTTGAGGTAGTGAGATAAGCATTTTATAGATTGGTAAACTGTGGAGATGAGATTAAGGGATTTGCCAAAAGCCACAAAGCAAATCAGTATCAGAACCTAGATGAGAATTTGAGAGTCCCAGCCCCTAACCCTAACAGCTCTGTAATGATTCCTGATTTATGCTTTCGTACACAATTACTACCTAATCCTTTCCCATTTTTTAAAGTTTCTTCAGCCTTTGTATTCTGCAGACCACACTATAAAACCATGGACAACATCCCTTCCTAACACCTCAGCCTTGCCCCCCAGTATCTCATTTGCTGAAAAAAACAGGAAGAGTTCCACAGGTTCCTTCTACATCTAATTTAGAGGGAGAAGCTACCTTCAAACTATAACCAAGATTTTCAAAAGTGACTACTGATTTGGGGCCTGATTTTGGGATGCTGGGTACTCAGCACTTTGTCTCAAGTTAGACATGCAAAATGGAGTCACTCTAAAGCACCAGTCACTTTAGAAAATCCAGGTCTCTGTTCTAATTTTTCTACCTTAGATTCATTACCTTATGCTTCTTTAGGAAGAACTGCATGAGTCACCTAGCTACCCATAAACCCAATCTATGCATATAATTTTGAACGTTTTCAGTGTTCTGCTACAGAGTTTAATGCCAAAACTTCGTCATCAGCCATGCTAGCTATCTTGGAAATGATACAACCCCCTTTAAGTTCAGTACTATACAAGATGAATAAAAGTGAAATAATGCAGCTCTTTTCAGCACTTGTCTCGCTATCACCACAATGTTTTCCTTTTGCTGACCCTTCCTCTTTCATCTTCCTAAGACTATATTCAGTCTATGTCACTGTTTCTCTCAAACACTGTGCATTCTTCTCCTGTAAATCAATCTGTTTATCAAATATTTTTGAGTCCACGTTAAAAGCTGTTGTTGCCAGTTTCGGATGACCCTTGATCCTCAGACATAATAGATTGTTTCCCTCTATTACGGCACCTTTATGTACAATGTTGGCCTACTGATTTTGTAGAGGGTTATCATAAATATATTGAGACACGCAACAAATATAACTTGTCATTTTACATTGTTTGTATATGGAGGGAGGGGGGCAATCTTTAAGTCTCTCCACAGCCTTCTAATGTAGAAGTCTAGCACAAATACTTGTTCTTTTCAACCACGTGGATTTATGTTTTCAAGTGTATTAACACAAATTAAAAGGGATAGAACATTTGGACCATTTTTTCCAAAGTAGTCACTGATTTGGGGTGCCCAACTTGAGACCCTTAGGACCTTGTCTTCAGAGGCACTAAGAACCTGCATTTTCTTCAGAGCCAGGCTATTAACTAGTTGGAAATGAAACAAAACTGACAACCAATTTCACATAGGCCACCAAATAGCTTTCAGATGGTATTGACTTTCAGTCACTAACCAACCTAGACTCAATTCAAGTCATCTACAAATGAAAGACTCAGAATCTGATTACCTTCTCCTTGAGCCATCCAGGCTCTTGGCAAATATACATATACCATTTTTTTTACCCTCTAATGACTCCAATCCATTTCTGATTAGCAAAATTCTCCCATTATAACCATGCTAACCCTTTTAGAGTTCTATTACACTATTTTAATGTTTTCCACTCAAGTCACTGTGTTCATTTAAGTGACCTTGATTGAGTCATATAGCTGCTTTATTCTCTGGAACATCTCCAACCTCCAGTTGTAATGACTCCACATTTTGCCCGTGTTACCCACACACCTTCTGAGTGTGGTGTTCTGTCCCCTCTAGTGGCACCGAGACCACTTAGAAATTAATGAGTCTGGTCTACAGCCTCAGCTAAAGACCAGTTGGCTTTTAGCTCATACAGGAGAAGCTCATGCACTAAGCTCCAGAAGTCTGAGGTTCAATCCCGCCCACCGACAAGTGGGAGTCTGTTGGTGTTGCACCAATATCTCCCTAACCCTCTCTTCCAGGATCTAACAAATCATCAGCCACCAAAAATAGGGTTGTATCTTAACTTCTTTCTGTTTTTCCAAATCATTTGCAGTCTCTCTATCAGTGATTGTCATCTTCCAGCCAAGTTTCTGCTCATAATGCCAAACCTTTCTTTATGCCCCAGTCACTTTTATTTTAGTCACTAGATTTAGCAATTTTTTTTGCACTGGTATTTATATTGTAATAAATTACTGTACTAGAACCTGTAAACACCTAAATGAGTCTTGTATTTAGCTTTCTGTGAGGAATCTATCCACTGACCTTAAAAGACTCTGGATCAGGCCCTGGACATGCATACTTCCCTATCTGATTTATCGATGAAATTGTCAGTTCACTACTATAGGTTGCAGCCAAATGTCAGAATTTTCATTTCAGGATAACTCAGTCAAATGCATTCTCCAGCAAAGATAGCTTGTCTATATAGCACAGCTGTCACACACTAATATAATATCTCTGATGGGCCATTTTAGCAAATTTAACAAAAAGCTACCACTGTTGCTAAGATTTCTTAAATATCTTGCATGTTAATTTACCCCCTCATACCCGGAAATGCAACTTTAATTTAGAAGTAACATTACATCCATTTTTTATTTGTTCCAGTCCTTTCAAAGGGAGAGGCAGACTGACAGTAATCGACAAGAACCTGATTCAAAGCTCAGTGAAGTCCAAGGAAGGGATCCCACTGACTTCAGTGGGCTTTGGATCTTACCCCATAAGAGCAGAATAATTTGTTTCATATCAAACACATACCAGTTTTATTCAGAAAAACTGAACAGACACATCAACAAATATACTCTAAGCCCCAATGTCCAAAGCTAACAATGTCAAAGAGAGGGTTGGAAGACTCAAAACATCATAGAAAGCAAAAATATCTTTATCCTTTATTAAAAAATAAACACAAAGACGTAATTTTACTCTCTTTAAGCTAGACAGATTAGCGACTTGTCTCCAAAATCTTAGTGCATGACTTCAGCAAACATATTTGCACTGAAGTTAATGGGAGACTTTCAATAGACTTAAATAAGTTAGTTCCACACTGAACATTGCTTTTAGCACCCACCCATCAATCACTATGTTTTTGCATGTCCACAGCTCACATGTATCTGCTTTTTTATTTTCTCATACCTAAGGCTGCAACTAGTTTTAATGGGTTTATAGGGTTACAATTAAAAATTAAAACAACTATTTTTATATGAGATGAGAATAATGTGGATTTAATAACTATCAGGCAAGATGATTCTTTTGGATAACAGTTAAGTTTGTTTAGAAAAATAATGTAGAAAAAATTTACTTTTTTTAAGGCTATTACAGTAGCTCTGACTCTTTCCAGATACTGTATCCTTTGCAGGAGCATGATTTGTCTTGCGTACCCCCATGTTTCACGTTGCTTAAAATCTACTTGCTTACAAATCAGACATAAAAATATGAAAGTGTCACAGCACACTATTACTGAAAAATTATTTCCTTTCCTATTTTTACCATATAATTATAAAATAAATCAACTGGAATATAAATATTGTACTTACAATTCAGTGTATAGTATATACAGCAGTATAAAAAAGCTATTGTCTGTATGAAATTTTAGTTTGTACTGACTTTGCTAGTGCTTTTCATGTAGCCTGTTGTAAAACTAGGCAAATATGTAGATGAGTTGATGTACCCCCTGGAAGACCTCTGCGTACCCCCAGGGGTAAGTGTACCTCCAATTCAGAACCACGGGTCTATTCCATTGCTTGCCTTTGAATGAAAACATTCTGCTTTTTAAGACTAAACTTCCCATAGCCAAATTCATGCATTATTAATAAAATAAATAAATAATAAATCATAGAAAACAGAACTAATTATGTCTCAGAAGCATAATATTATTTAAATAGTAATATTTGCTGTGCTAACACACTAACTGAGATATTCAAAACTTAATCATAAGCATTCATTTGGCTGGCAAGCATCTTTCTAAATTAAGAGGGACCAAAGCTGCAAAATACTAGATCTAGATTTTAAAGACACCAGGATTTGAGGGTGTCTGACCGTTTGGTTCAGCTTATTATAAAGATTTGAAAAATCAGGGACTGGGAGTGGAAACAAGTCTGAATTTAAAACCAGACCTGGGGAGTGCTAGGATCTGAGGCTGTCATTCAGACAACTCTCTATTCCAAGGGGTGCACTCCCCCTATCTTTGTTAGCTTCATTTGTTCTTATATTGAGCTACAAGTTGGGAAGCCACTTTGAAAGGTTAAAAAAAACAAACACATTAAACCTTTATTTCCCCCCCAATTTGTCATCACTGGCTCCCTCTTCTACAGTGGCCCATGATTCCAGTACTTCCCTGCAACTTGATTCAGCTATTAAAAAAGTGATAGGTAACTGTAAAGAACACTACAGTCGAAGTGTAGTAATGTGTGGAATGCCAGCCAATAAACTAAGGTATGAGGGTAATTCAATACCATTAAAATTATCTTTCTTTTAAATTTCAGCTCTACAAAGTCCAAGCATGATGCAGATTGCTGATTCATGCTTAATGTGCAAATAAAAAAGCACACACTGCTAAGAACATGACTCTCGCAAAAGAACCCCATTGCATGCTGGAGTTGGCCTACATGGATAATGTCAGGTTGAATTTTCTCCAGCGTCATGGCCCCAATTTTCAGAGTTAATTGGGCAACTCTGTACATTTGCTGTGACTAATTTGTGCATGGAAATACCATGTTTTTACACGCAAATGGTTATTTGCATGTGCACATGACCATGACAAACCTAATGTATCTATATGCAAATACCCGATTTGTATTCTGAATCATTTGTACGCACAAATGAAGGGCCAAATCCATCTCTGAAAATCTTGACCTGTGTGGCTTTGCAAAGATTTTAATATTATTACAGAAGCCTACAAGTTAGAGATGGAAAACGACTTACTAGGTGATCTAGTCCATCTCCTTGCCATTGCAGGATAGATTCTTACTGTGTAAAATAATAATATTTTAAAAGGACTTACAAAACCATGATACACTGAAGAAAATTCAGACTTACCTTGCTCCTCCAGGCCAGCTCAAGTCTGCAGTGGGATGCCATTATATAGAGTGAATGCTGGTACGTCAATAACAATAAAAGCCTGCAATGTCTGGTAGATCTGGACTTTGCAGATGTAAGAAAAAGAGTCTGTGTTTTATTTGCTCAATCCCTCCCCCCCGCCACAGTTATATGGATCACTCAGCACAGAGTAGTAATGTTATTAGGTTTCTGGTTTCATAGTTTCTAATCACCTGAAAAAGCTGTTCATAAACCAGAATTGCTGCCATTTTCCTACAGCTCTACTTGTCACATACTTAAATTTTCTTATGTGCATTATTATTTTTAATGGGGACAAGATGGAATATAAGAAAGATGAGTTCATATTATAGTTTACCTTGGGACTAATCCAGTGTAGTAAGGGACAAAGTCAATGAAGATGCTGACATCCATCCAGTTGGAGTGTGCACTCATAAGCCACCCATTGACTATATCAACATTCATTGTCTCTGTGCATTAGATTTTTGCATCTGCAAGCCGTTTGCCAACTATTGATTTGACAAGTGCCATAAAGCACAAAAGGACTAATGTTCCCCATCCCTCACCCGGGTAATAGCCAACTTGTAATGTTGATCGTAGTTCTGCACAAAAATTCTATGTGGGCTAGTAGAAAAGTTTCTGAAACTTTTTTCTGAAAGAAAATGGGTTTTCAACAAAATGAAAAAATGACCAAGATTTTGCTTTCCTCAAAAATACTCAATTTCTGTTGGAAAACCAAGTCTCAAAAATTTCAGTTTTGGGGTTTTCAGTTTTTTGATAAAAAGTGTAAATTTTCCACTGAAAATATTAATGAAAACATATTTTTCATCTTCATGAATATTTTCCATAAGAAAAAAATACATTTTCTAACATGATCTATATTCTATTCAGGTTTATATTGTGGCCATCACCATGGTATTGAAATGTCTAAGCTTTTTCCCCACTCAATCTCAATATTATATTTCTTCAGCATATTTTTAGAGCAATATGAATCCTTTCACATATTTTACATAGCCCAAAATGCATCTTTATACACACACAATTTTGCACCGTTAGGACTCGTACAACATACACTTTATGTAGAAGCGACACACCACTTAAAATCTCCTGCTAAAGCAGGAAACAAATGGCAGATTTCCCCCCGACATACACTTTTTCCATCTATAGTACTTAAATGGTCCCATCACCACAGTATCTGAGCTCCTCACAATTTTTAATGTATTTATCCTCACAACACCCCTGTGAGGTAGGGAAATGTTATTATTCCCATTTTACAGATTGGAAACTGAGGTATACAGGGTAAGTGACTTTCTCAAGGTCACACAGGAAGTCAGGCTAGCACCCAAACCACTGTACCATCTTCATTTTCTGAGAAATGGTACATACCACTTTTTTATTTTTATTATACTGACAATCTGATATCTTGTTTTATACCTCAACATATGTCACTTTGCTTTAATTGGTATTATATTTTTTGTTTTACTTAGTGCTATATTGGTGAATCAGTGCCTGAGAACCGGCATTATTAAATATTTTGTACCATAATGGCTTCTGACCATAACATTAGCCTCAAGATCAGAGACTGAAAAAACTGGGGAAAGTGGTTAATGGTGGTTCTTCTGGGCCCCAAGAGGGACATAGGGAAAAAATAAGCACTGTTTTCAGATACAGACGATGGCAACGTTCATATACAGAATATCATTCAGTTCTGTGCTAGCCCCACCATATTCTCGTTACTTCCTAGTCTTCGGTCTTTGCTCATTAGCTACCTTTATAACCATTAAAACTGTTTTACGAGTTCAGCTCCTGTGCCAGAAGACCCATATCTAATGCTACTCTGTTTTACAGATAGGAGTTATAACCATTTACATAATTTTTTTTAACAGAGGCCAATACTCAACCTGATTAGTCATTAAATGTTTTTAAACAAAAAAATATTATTTTAAACCAGCCTTGGAGACATCTTGCTTTACACAAATCATACGATTTCTAATCCCTGTAATTTTTCAATGGCACATTCTACTAGAATGTCACTGGACTTTTTAACAACTAATTTAAATTTGGCATACATAACATTTGTAAAAGGAAAGAATCCGAGAATTTGCATTTCTTTTATTTTATTTTTACCCAGAAAGACATGAGCAGGGTTAAGTCAGAGAGAATACTCTTGCAAAAAATCAAACATAAACCTGGTACACTCTTTGTGGAGGATTAATGAGCTATTCACATGCTAGTCAATAGCTGAAATTTCTACAATTCTGTAGGCAACAAAGCAACTAAAGCTTTATTTTACTGCATTCCCACGAGTACAACAACCTCCAATGTGGTACGGAGAGAAATGCCACCTACAGGGTTAAAATCTCAGCTAGTGTAAATCAGTTCCATTAACTTGCCAATTTACACCAGTGAGAATCTGGCTCACAATCTTTCATCTCTTTCTTCCTTTATAATTAATTGTTAAAAAATAAAAACACCTTAACAAAGAACACCAATGGCTGCATATCAAATCTCCCCAAATGTAATGCAAATTCAAAAGGCTATCATTCCGTGAGAATGACAAACAGGCTCTTATTAACAGTGACAGAGGGCATGGTTACACTGCAATGAAAGCCCCCAGTTCAAACTCAGGGTCAAGCCTATCCTTACTTCCATCTACAGACAAATAGTGCTAACCCAAGGCTCGGATCCAGGGTCCCAGGATCCCACCGAAATGGAGGGTCCAAGCCTGAGTCAAGCCGGGACTTAAGGTTCAAGTCCTATTATCGCTTTGTAGTGTAGCTGCAATCCCATTGGACTCATGCTCTAGGAGTCTGCCAAAAGTTTCCCACAATTCCATGGGCTGACATTCTTTGTCCTCTGGACAGTCAAGTTTGATGGACATTTAAGTTCTCCCACAGTGCAACATGAACAAAGGGCTAGACTGGGCACATTGGGAGGGCACCAGGATATAAGTGGCTGGACTTGTTCCCGCATACTGCAGTACAGATTCTGGAGCCCCAGGTTGGAACTCAGGGTTCAACAATTCCTAATTTGGGGTTACAAATGAGTGTAAACACTGAAGCCCTATTTAAAAAACACAGGGTTGTCTAACTTGAGTTCTACTAACCTTGGGCTTACTCTAGACACACCTGACTGATGTTAAATGTCTTTTTGTCAGCGCCTCCCTAGTGTAAAGCAGGGTAGCTCCACTCCTGTCAATGGAGCTGCTCTGATCTATACCAGCAATGGATCTGGTCCTATATGTCAAACAGATAAGGGTCTTGTATGTTTGATCTTGAAAGCAAACTGTATATTTTCTAAATATTAAAGAGAACAGCAAGACTCTTGTATTCAAGGCATTTTTAATTGAACAATTAATCTATAAGCCAAATTTATATTGAATTTAATTTGCCCCTGTATGGTGCACCTGCAAGACCTAAGCACTATTTAAGCTTTCAAAACAGGGTTTAAGCAGGATTTAAGTGATCTATAGGCTTTGTTTGTGAGCTCCTGCAAAAAGGTGAATTTCATCTCATAATCAGGTTCCTTTGTACAGGCTTTGAGAGATGCAGAATTAACCACATGGAACTATCAGATTTGCAAATTTTAGAATGCAGTCAACAGGCTCATAAAACTTGAGCTTCTTGTGAAAGTGACTGTTCTCCTAAGGACATGGAAGTTTATGCACCTTCTTTAATGAAAAGAAAATAGACAAGCCCACCATTTTACTAAACCCTCTGAATACCCTAGATGCTCAGCGGAGCAGCACTCATCTAACCCTATGCTATACATCTGATGCTTCCCTCTAAAAAAAGTGGCCTATTTGAAAATGATGTAACTTTGCATAGCCACGAGATACTGCACTCAGGAGTTAATGTGCTATTTTACATATGAGTTGATTAAATAATAATAGATTTTTCTGCCCCCTTTCTGCAGCAGTCCCCACTCAGGTAAATATACACAAACATAGCAAATGACTCTCCTTGCCCAAAATATACACTGTGCATTCAGCACATTTTCTGCATAAAAACATGACATGTATATGGAAATGACCTATTTTTACCTGAACAAGGCTGCTAAATATCACACAAAGTTTCACTGTAACATTTATGTAAAAACAGATTGTAAAGTGCTTTCCCATTAGATGCTTACTTCCCTCAGATAGATTAATAAGGTAAAGCATCACCAAGAAACTTGAAAGAAAGATTTCACCCAATACCACATATTTTAAAACCCCATGTAATTGTTTTCATCTCTGTGATTAATTTGTTTGTGTTTTTTTTCTGCACTGAATGGAGCATAAGACTGAAAATGAAATAACTCACTTCTCCTCCTCCCCCCACCCCCACTAATAACATTACACTTTGCAAATGATGATAGATTGGCAGCAGGACAGTTTCATGCTGCTCTAGTAGCCATGAAATAGAAGGTCTGTTCTATTTAAAGGCTGAGAAGCATATTTTGTGTCTGTGACACTTACCCAAAGACTGCTATGCATGCCACAGTATGTGGTTAGATTGTGCCATGGACTTTAGTACATAGGAGCTGAACTTGCAATGACAAATCCATATTACTGTGACCTACTTTTAATCCAACATAAAGCACATGGCAATTTAGTGATCAGAAATCATTTAAAGTAGATGGCTTAGGGAGCTGCTTGAAGAGAACATTACTTCACAGCCTTGCCTTTGAACTGCGGCATATTATGAATGCATTAACCGAGTGTGCTGTTATAGCACCTAATCCTGCTCCTACTGAAATCAATGGCAAAACTCCTATTGACTTAATTCAATGGCATAGGATCAGGCCTTTAGTCAGTTCCTTGCATCTACAGAATCTGTTTAAAAAATCTCATTGCTATAAATATATTGTAATCATTATTTAGGCTCTCAATTTACTACACAAGCATTATTATTGGTGAGCTCTATTTAAATACTGCTCCACAGTTAGGGAACCATTTCACATTAGTATATCCTGCAAAACTCTGGGCCTGATGCAGCTTCCACTGAAGTCAAATGCAAAATTCCCATTGACCTGAATGAGACCAGGACAGTTCCTTGACGAATTAGGAATTCTCTTGAGTACATCGTGTGCATTTTCCAATGATTTTAAAAGGAACACAACTTAAGGGCCAGATACTCAGCTAGTATAAATGGGCAGAGTCAATGGAGTGCCACTGATATACATCATCTGAGAATCGGACCTACCTGTTTCACTGTACCTTAATAACAACACTTCAGGTCATTTACTTTGAGGCAAGGACTTTGTTTTCCTCTGTTTTTGAGAGCATTTAACATATTCTTGGCACTCCAACAATCTAAATAATCAAGATATTTAGCACTTATAATCAAAACTCTTTACAAAAGTTAAGGGGGAAATTGTCAAATGTACAAAGAATGTTTAGGTTCCCAACTCTATTGACAGTCAATAAGGTCAGTGCCTTTGAAAATCCTCTCTCTAATTAACTAGGACACCCCTCTTATTAGTTTTTTATTTTCTCCATTTAACCTGGAATACAGTCTAACAAATGTCATACCTAAAATTAAAAGAAAAGAAATAAACACACAATATAAAAATACATATTTTTAAGTGCTGCAAAGCCAGTTGAAAGGCTACCACATTTTGGGCTGGAGAACACCCTGAACCCATGGAGATGAAATCCAAAGCAGTGGAAGATGTAATGTATTGCTATTATCACTCTTATGTTTGCTATGTGAGAATCCCAAATGCTAGTATGTCTCAGAGATTTCCTATACTACATGTACTAGGAATGTAAGGCTTCTAATAGAGATGGGTGCAAAACAGAACATTGCATTCAAACCCGGGAGATGTTCAGCTTTAGATCCAAACTTTGCAGCTCTATTTATACCGCACCAAAGCAAAACCACAGATTTGAACATACTAGAACTTTTCAAAGTTCATCTCTACACTCAGGGCTTGTCTATATGGTGGGGTAATGTGCACTGTGGGGGTGTCATTCCTAAAACACACAAACATCTTGTGCATTAACTGGTCTAGTGCATCCTGCTGGCACACACTAAATGTTTGTCAGCTGACTGGAAAAAGGGCAGTTTAGCCTAGTGGTCAGAGAGGGCAGCTGGCCTAGTGATCAGGGTCAAAGCCATAGACAGTAGCAAGGAGACAAAGCAAAGGTCAAACCAGAAGGCAGAAACCAGATACCAGGGCTGAGGGATGAGTCAGAATCCACAGCCAGAGCCCAGGGTCAAATTGGAGAGCAAGAATTGAAGTAAGCAGGGTATCAGGCAAGGAGGGGTTCAAGGCAGGTGCAGGACAGAGGAAAGGCAGGAGCAGCAGGAACCAGATATCACAGGAGAAGGCACAGCGGTGGGTATAAACATTGAGAAGCCAGCAAGCTGTAGCTGCTGCTGGCTTAAGAGTCAGCCTGCTGGCCTCTGCAACCAATCAGGTGGCATAGCTAAACAGGCAGCCTGCTGCAGGCAAGCTGTATTGATGAGGCTGTCTGGAGACGAGCTCTGCTGCAGGCCCTGATTCCTAACAATGTTTCATTAGCGTGCTTAATGCTGCACTATGTTAAACCACACAATAGGTAGGGGCCTACCAAATTCTATGCTGTTGCTGACAACGGTGCTGCCTTCAGAGCTGGGCAGGTGGAGAGTGGTGGCTGCTGGCGGGGAGCCCAGCTCTGAAGGCAGAGCCGTCACCAGCAGCAGCACAGAAGTACGGATGACATTGTATGGTATTGCCACCCTTACTTCTGCTTTTAGTCACCAGTCACTGCTCTCTAGTCCCCCCGCTCTGAATGTAGCAATGCAGAAGTAAGGGTGGCATGGTATGGTATTAAGTAAGGGTGGCATTGTATGGTATTGTCACCCTTACTTCTGCGCTGCTGCTGCCAGGGCACTGTCAACAGTCGCCGCTTTCCGGACACCCAGCTCTGAAGTCAGCACAGAAGTAAGGGTGGCAATACCGTGACCCCCTAAAATAACCTTGTGACCCCCTCCCCCGAAATTCCCTTTTGAGGCAGGACTCCCAATTTGAGAAACGCTGGTCTCCCCCGTGAAATCTGTATAGTATAGGGTAAAAGCACACAAAAGACCAGATTTCATAGTCCGTGATGCATTGTGCACCAGCATGGCCTTCGCCGATCAATTAATGTGCAACATGTTAGTGCCCTTTAGAAATCACACCCCCATAATGCATATTACCCCAATTGTGCAGACAAGCCCTCAGACTTTACAGGTTGGGCCCATTTCTAGTTTTACAAAGATACGATATGTAGGTACAGATTTTATATGTTACCACTTAGAATGTTCACTTGCATTAGCCCCACCAGTGGTAACAACAAAGGAGGCACTTATTCCTGATCTGGGTCTACAACAACAACTGAAGCATCTCTGCTTTGCTCCTGATACATCCCTTTTACACATCCAGCATATCCCATATAGTTCCTTGAATACTCTAATACACTGTGGATAGATTGCAGATGTGTTCGCAGCATATAAGGCATTGTAAAATGTGGAATTACCACTGCTGCCCTATGATGCCTGCTTCCACACCAGAACTAGTGCATAGGCTGGCTAGTCCAGTTAATACATCTTGCAGGATGGAGTCTGTTCATGTAAAGCACCATTCTGCCAAAAAAATCTGACATGCATTGTCATATTTTCAACTGGCTTGTTTTCAGCACATGCCAAATTTAAAAATGCATCCTGTTACATGAGCAAATCAAGGTACTGGATGCACCGTTGCCTGACCTACATTTATAAATGTTCATCTGTGCATGCAAATAGGTAAATGGAAATGCTTTGAATACAAACAAACTGGACCGTGTCTGGAAATTTGGCTTGAAAAATTGTACCTGTTGCTTTTTACAGACTACGGAAGAAGATCTGCTTAACTGCTTTAAGAAACAGAGGTCCTTTTCCAGGACACAACTGATTTCCTCCAGGAACTCTGCAACATTAACAAACTCCCTCAAACTCCTCCGTCTTGCCACCATGGCTGTCATCTCCCTCACAATGACATTGCTGCCTGCCTCAAATATCTACAAGATATGATGGGAATAGCCACGGGTACTAGGATGGCTCTCAAATAGGCTAATCTCTTCATGGGCCATCTTGAAGAAGAATTTCTGGACAAATGCATCACAAAAGCAATGATATATCTGAGATACATCAGTGATATTTTCATTCTCTGGACAGATGAGCTAAACTCCCTCGCAGATTTCTACCACAACTTCACCAACCGCCACCAATCCATCAAACTCTCTCTAGAACACTCCCACTCCAGCATCAAACACCACAATCAGATTTAATGGAACCCTACAGACAACTATATACAAGAAACCCATGGATCACCACACTCCCCTTCACAGATCCAGCAACCACCCCAAACACATCAAGAAATCTGTTATCTACAACCAGCCACTCAGATATCACAGAATATGTTCTGAAATGAAATGGGATACACACCTTAACACATTTAAAACTGTCTTAATCAAACAAGGACACTTCACTAGCGAAGAGAATGGAATGGGTCATGATATTTTGGAAATACCATATACCCTGAGATAATATGCTTCTATACAGAAAAAACAAACCCTCAGCTGCACAACCCTGATTGTCACTTACCGCATATGAGTTCCAGTGTGGGTATCATTAAACAATTAAAACCCATACTCAGTGGGGACCACATCCCGAAAGAAATCTTTCCTGAACCCCCTCTTCTCGTCTTCAAAGAGCCCCCAGCCTTGCCAAGCTCATCATCAGAAGCAAACTCCCCACAGACCAGGACACACCAACTCAAAGCAGCAGCACCACACCCTGCCAGAACAACAGATGCAAAACCTGCAGATGTATCTCCACTGCTATGATGATCAATACCCCCCACAACACACCTTTCAAGATCCAGGGGTTCTACACATGCCTATCACAACATGTGAGGTACCTCATCCAGTGTACTAAATGCCCCAATAACAACTATGTGGGTGTAACCAGACAATCACTATGCTCTTGAATGAGGTCACAGAGAAAAATGATAAAAGACAAAAACATCCTTTCACCCATGGGCAATCATTTTTCAAAAAATGATCACTCTCTATCTGACTTCTCAGTCCTAGTCCTCAAAGGAAACCTGAAAAACACCTTCAAAAGACAAACCTGAGAGCTTAAATTCATAACTTTGCTAAACACTAAAAATCAAGATTTTAATAAAGACACTGGATTTATGGCTTATTATAACAACCTGTAACACCAAGCCCATTTTTGTCCTATGACTGCAGATGTATGAATGGGCCACTTCACCTTGAATAGTCCCTTAGAATGTGTGTAAACTTACTTATGCTAAATGATCTGTTCTACCTTCGATTTAGCGTGACACTGAGAGTATCTTTCCCAGACCTGAAGAGCTGTGTAGCTGGAAAGCTTGAAGTTAATCCAATAAAAGTTATTACCTCACCCACATTGTCTCATTAGAGACTTTCATAGTCTTATAACTCAACAACAATTTTGTTTTTAGGCTGACATTTTGCATTTTGGTACTGTCTGTTAGTCAGAGCTTGGTCCAGCTACCAATAGAATTAATGCCATAACTCTCATTGACCTCAACAGCAGCAAGATCACAGTCCATTAGTGTTCAAATTGAGAAGGTTTTCTAAAGTGATTATACACATATTCCTCACCATTGCTCGTTGAAAAATGGGAGGGAAACTGAAAAAAGACTGAAAGTCTAGTGGGTGCTTTTGAGTGATTATAATTAGAGCCTTAGATGTTTTCAGTGAAGGCTGCCTAGCTAGCAAAGAATAGGCATCACTTGCCCTGTTTACAGTCAGATACCGTAGCATCTTTACATGCCAGATTTCTATGACTGACTATTATACCCATTAGACAGACACAATTAGTGATTTAATATTTTATTGGATCAACTTCCACTGGTGAGATAGACCTGAAGAATGGCTCTGTGTAAGCTTTGAAAGCTCACCAACAGCAGTTGGGTCTAATAAAAAATATCTCTGTAGTATCCTGGGGCTGACACAGCTACTATACTATTATGCCCATTTTCAGACATAACCAAGCTTTATGGGATACTGCAGACAAACATAGTAAAATTACATCAGAGAAAAATCCATGCTGTCTAAAATCTAGAAAAATGCAGGGATTGTGCATATTTTTAGTGATGTTGTCAGGAAGATTTTTAGGATGCCCATGCACAGCAGTCCTAATAATATGAGAGAAACATAGTGACAGGCTTTCCAAAGAGCTCAGGGACAACATTTTAAGTGCTCTTCAACCATAACTAGAGCCAGATTTTCAAAAGACTTCAGCTCACATCTAGGCACAAAAATAAGGGTCAGATTTTTAGAAGTGTTCCCATTGTGACATGAGGCTGGGATTTCTAAGAGCTCAGCATGGTGTGTACCTATCCAGGATGAGACCTATTATGGGAACTGATTACACCACATCTTCTACTGCAGGGTTTTTACACCTTCCTTTGAAGCATCTGATGGTATTCACTATCAGAGGCGGGATACTGGTCTAGATGGGTCTCAAATCTGGTCCAGTGTGGCAATTCCTATGTTCCTATGCAAATCGGGTCCTTAGGTCTCCAAAGAAAAGAGTAAGAACCACTAGGTTAAAAAAATGGTTTCTTGATGAGGATTTAGGAACATAGGGCTAGAAGACACACACGGCCATCAAGTCCGGTCCCCCACTTTCGCAGGCAACCCAGTCATATCATCCCTTTCATAAACTTGTCGAGGTCCATCTTAAAACTAGTTAGGCTGTTTGATTTACATGTTATACTACAAATATGCTGGTGTGGCTGTTTCTGTTTGTTTGTTTGTGTGTGTGTTTTAAACAGACCAAATAAATGAATACAAGTAAGTCCTGAATAGCTGAACCCCAATTATCCAAAATTCCTTATAGCAAATAATAATGAAGAAAATAGCTGGCAAAATTTAATTAAAAAAAAAACACTTGCACAGCCTACCAGGTAAACAATCTCACCTCTAGTACAATTACTTCTATAGTAGATTTGTTTCACTTTAAATTATTTATGTTCAAATACCATTAACTGATCCTGCAGTTCCTCTGCACATAAAATACCCACTAACTTCAGTGTAGCTACAAAACTTCTATTAAGGTGAAACTGGGAAAAACAAGAGAACAACCCTGTTCATAAATAAACTCTTATTGCCTACTCCACATCTGGGCACAGATCAGGAACCTCAGGAAGAGTGATCCATATTCATGCCAAACTCCAATCCTTACAAACCAAATTCACTAGAGTGGATCTCTCTTTGGAAAGGGTGCTACATTATATGCTATACATATATAGTTAGGTGAGCGGGATTTTCCTGTGAAATTGGTGGAAGGACATGGGAGGATTTGACCCTTAGTTACACTAAAATGTTTCTTTAGAACTAACAGAATATGTGAAATGCTCTAAGAATATTTAAAGAACTTTACTACTAGGAAAAGAAGGTAAATTTAAAAAGTGAGGTGACAACTATTATCTTCAAAATGCAATGCATGATTCTGAACTGTTGACATGTTTTATGTATCATTGTGCTCTGCTATTTTACAATAATGTATTTATTATTAATTAATTATTATTATTTGGAGAACCCAACATCCTGATTCTGCATACGGCTTCTTTGTAGTATCTAGGCATAATTTCAGTTTACACTGGGACTATTAACATTCCCAGATATAGGCCTGACCCACTGAAGTCCTTGGGAGTTTACCCAATAGAATGATCTGCGGGGAACTCTGTGAGAAGACCCTTACAGGGCTTTCCTCCCCTTTGACCTTCCTCCCACCAATTTTCCCTGGGAAGGAATTATTTCAGTCTTTGTTTTGAAAACCACCACAATAACCGTCAATTTGATCAAAAAATGGGGAACATGACCTACTACTCTCACCACAGCAAAAGGCAAGTAACCAACAAAATTTCATTCCTACAGTTGTCCTCCTGATGCAATCCATGCACAGACAGAAGATTAAATGGAGCTACTGACTCTTGCAGGGTGATAAATATGCCCCCCGCCACACACACACACACACACACACACACAAATAAACACAGTGTTTAATTAAATGAAAGTAAAAAAACATGTAAGAGAGAAAGAAAATGTTGAGCTCCTTAAAGGGTTCTACAAACGAAGATAAGCCAATAAAAAAAACTATATCAAAAATCAATTGACAGTGTCCCTTTAATTTCACAACTTCTGGAAAAAATAAGGTAATAAAAATACTAATACGGTATTTTCAAATATTTAAATAGCAGCCATTATGTGATGAACTTGGCTAGCTAATAAACATCCTGATATTAGGCCTCAACCCCCAAAGGCTGGCTGAATGCACCAATTTTAACTTTCCTAAAATCAATTCAGTTATTTCAGTACAAGTGTGTGTAAATACTCATATTTCAGAATAAAAATGGCTAAAGTCAATTTGACTAATGCTGGTCTGTTGGTAAGCAATTTAATTCAAATGGTACAAGTTTGTATGCAGACCTGCCCTTTCTCCTTATACAGGCAAAACTCCATTTGACTTCAGCTGGGCACACTGAACCCAAAACTGCATCACCGAAGTCAATGACTTCAGTGGGAGCAGGATGATGCCCACTGTGGATATCCAGTATAAGGGTCTGTTCCAAACCACACTGAGGTGAATAGGGTTATTTCCACTGATTTAAACTGGCTCTCAGTCAGGCCCTAGTTGCATAAGCCAGGGTGGAATAGCAGGAATAGCTATGTGAAGAAATTCTCACTACCTAAAAAATCCTATTTTCAGGGAAAATAAAATCATTTCCAGTCTTGCCTCAAACATACCTGAAACCAGAAGACAGAAAAGTATCATTTTACTTCAAGGAGCTGATTTTGTGTGTGGAAAAGTAGTGAATCTGTGTATTCAGCAAATTCACAGTAACTCATATTTTTCCATGGGAAAAATGTGGTCATTTTCACTACAAAAATCTCATAGCTATAGGGAAGTGTCACTTAGGAACAAATTTGGGAATACTCCCAAGAGGGTTATTTTTATCGTTTTAACACTCTCAGAATGAAAATACGAAAATTCACAGAGCTCTGATTGTTCCAACAATATAAGCAACTCCATGTTAGAAAAGCAGATGACGACTCTGGACAAACTGCAATTCTGCAACATTTTCACACTTGTCAGGTGCTTGAAGGAAGCTGGACTTTGGCCATAAACCTCACGATAGCTAAGGAATGGAGAAAACCAGTACACCTACACACAGAAGGCCACATTTTGTACACCCTATTCATGCAAACAGTCCCACCTACTGTCAATGTGGCTACTTTCTTGAGCAAGCTCTAATTTTACATATCACTCATGAGTTACTGCTTACGTGCAGGTTTCAGAGTAGCAGCCGTGTTAGTCTGTATCTGCAAAAAGAACAGGAGTACTTGTGGCACCTTAGAGACTAACACATTTATTTCAGCATGAGCTTTCGTGAGCTACAGCTCACTTCTTCAGATGCATAGAATGGAACACACAGACAGGAGATATTTATACATACAGAGAACATGAAAAGGTGGAAGTATGCATACCAGCAGGAAGAGTCTAATCAATTGAGATGAGCTATCATCAGCAGGAGACACAATTAATTCAGGCCTAAACAGAGACTGGGAATGGTTGGGTCATTACACTAATTGAATCTATTTTCCTATGTTAAGTTCTCCTCACACCTTCTATGGGTCATCTTAATTATCACTTCAAAAGTTTTTTTTCTCCTGCTGATGATAGCTCATCTCAATTGATTAGACTCTTCCTGTTGGTATGCATACTTCCACCTTTTCATGTTCTCTGTATGTATAAATATCTCCTGTCTGTGTGTTCCATTCTATGCATCCGAAGAAGTGAGCTGTAGCTCACGAAAGCTCATGCTGAAATAAATGTGTTAGTCTCTAAGGTGCCACAAGTACTCCTGTTCTTTTTGCTTACATGCAGTAGTGCTTGAAAAATCTATGGCAGTTCAGGAGGACATTTTGTAGTGAATTTTGTGTGCCACTGACTTAAATGTTTATAGCTAACAATACTGACCATTATTGTACATTTCTAGCTCAAAATTAAATGAACTGCAATCACAAAATAAAATAAAGAAAGAAATAATAAAATCATACAACATTTGTTCAAAGTGTTTTGACATAATCTTGAATTGAAAAGGCTGTGTTCTAGAAACCAACTCCATTGAAATCCTTTGCAAACGACCCCTTTGAAATACCGAATATACTCGTTCATTAGCCCGTTCGTTTATAAGCTGAGCCCGCAAGATGGACAGGTAAAAATAGCAAAAACTGTATGACCCTTTCATAAGCCGACCCTATATTTCAGGGGTTGGAAAACTTTGGCTCCCGGCCCATCAGAGTAAGCCACTGGCGGGTCGGGACGTTTTGTTTACCTGGAGCACATCACTCCAGGTAAACAAAACAACAGTGTATTAGATATTCAGTTCAATTATTCCATAGAGCAGGGGTTGGCAACCTTTCAGAAGTGGTGTGCCAAGTCTTAATTTATTCGCAGTCATTTAAGGTTTCGCGTGCCAGTAATACATTTTACATTTACAGGGGCCGGCGGATGGAACCCCAGACTGGCAGCAGGCTGAGCGGATCCCAGGCCAGCAGTGGGCTGAGCGGGGCTCAGCCCACTGCCAGTCTGGTGTTCCGTCCATCCAGGCTGGCAGCGGGCTGAGCGGGGCCGGCGGCGGGGACACCAGGCTGGCGGCAGCATGCCACAGTAAATCAGTTTACGTGCCACCTTTGGCACACGTGCCATAGATTGCCAACCCCTGCCATAGTTTAAAATCATCAAATTTTGGTGTAGACCCATTTCTAAGCCAAACCCCGCTCTTTGATGCATCACCTTTTTACCAAAAATATTTGGCTTATGAACGAGTATCTACGGAATTCACCTAACTACAACACACATTTATTGGCTTACAAGGACAGCCTTTTAGAGAAGGAATTCTCTACTGAACTCAGATTTTGCATTAGGAGAAGAGTATTCATACCATTAGAAATAAACACTTTCTATTCTGTTGATGCAGTAGGAGACACCTTTTATTTCCCAGGCTCAAACACTTCTTTTTAAGCGGGATTTTCTTTATAAGAATTGTATGAAAAGTCCTAGGAAATGGGGAGGAACTCTGACATTTAGTTATCTTCCCTTTCTAGCTATACATTTATTATAAGCTATGACTGTGACTTACCTGGACTTTTTTCGCTTTCACCTGTAGGAAGAATTTCAATATAGTAAATTAGTGAATAAAAATAACCGTATGATGAATGTTCTACCACAAGATTCTGAGCATCAGCACATACATTAACCTGATGTCAACTACTTGTCAATACAATAATGAATTAAGCTAAAAAAATTATTTTTATTTAAAATATTGTTCCATTAAAAATCACTTATCTGAATGTGGATAATTTTATTTTATTTCATTCCTTCCAAATAGTATCAATTTTATGAATAATACTGCTAATAATGATAAATAATCCCTATTAATTAGGTTCACTCAGGCTGACGGATATGAATAGTCTCCCTTCACAGATCAGATATGACAGATCCACATTTGTTTTCTGAAGTGGACAGTAATTTTACCATCCACCCATCCACAGCTTATCACAATAAAATAAAATAAGAATAATCATATTACACATTAGATATCACAGTTAAATATTCTGAACACTTCCACAGATATTCTCCCCCAACTGATTTCAAAGAGTTTATAATGCACAGAAAATAAGTTTCCTACACAATAAAAAATATAACTCAATATAAGCCAAAAAATTCTCTTTTAATACAAAATTCCATTCTCATAGAATAAATTTATTTCCACTGAATAAATAGATTCCCTCACCATTTGCAGGTGAAATTGATACCTCTATTTAAGTCAAGATGCTCTTGCCTTTTGTAGTTTAAATAAAATATAAATATTATTTATAACGATTGGCTTACACTTTGATATGATTTATGAACACTCAGGTTTTGCCCCCCCCCCCCAAATGTATACAGCACCAGTCACACCAGGGATTGTACTTTAACCTGACATATCATACTCCATGTTCTGCATGCTGCAGCATTATCAATGGAATTATAATGATTATCATCAGAAGGATCTGGCCTTGCACTTTGATGTTTATTTTTTTGTAAATACTGGCATGCTTTTCTAATATCCATTAAAAACAGATTAGTGCTGAATGCAGTAATAATGAAACCCAACATCAATACTATAGAAGGATCTGGTAAGTTGGAAGTTCATAACATTAACCAATAATATGGAGGTGATGCAAAGATTTACAGACTTTTGAAGCAGTCCCCTCACCCACCCCCGCCCCGTATTATCTCTAAGGTCCAGAGGGCTACTATTGATTCACAGAAAATGTTTTCTACTTCCTCCACATTGCTCTCAGAGACAGACAGAAAGCCTGTACTGTGCATACCTGCCAAACCTATAATTAGGGCCATCTGGGGAGAACATCCACCTTTTAACTCCACTGGACTACAATGTGCTGGGTGGAATAATTTTGTTACACAAGAGAAAGGGAAGCAGCCTTTCCTGACCAAGACATCTGGCATGGGTGTGGCACATCAGTCCATGCAAACATAGGCTCTCTTTCCTCATCCAATCCAAAAAGTTGCAATTTACGAATGGACATGTAGTCCCATAACAAATGCCCAAAGGGACAAGAACATTAGATACAGGGTTTGGGTTTTTTTTATACAGTGGAAACATTTTTCAATTTACCTTGATAAACTGCCACGATTGTTGTTTTTATTAACACAAAATATATTTTGATTTGATATTTATATATAAAATTCATTATTTGAGATTTTTAGGAGAGGGCCTCAGCGACGTAACTGCACGGCTAAGGAGCTGACATTCACATTCCCATTTAATTTGTTCCCTAGCTTGATGTAAGGCATTAGTGATGTCTGGTGAATTACATTCAACGTAACGATTTCATGCTATTAAGGACACACTCAGGAGTCCAAGCGGAAAGTACCGGACGGGTGGCACAACTCAGCTGCAGCTTTTGCTGCGATCGCTGGAGTTCCGGCGCCATCTACTGGCCACATTGGGTAACGCCCACAACAAAGCCTTCCCTCGGCCTTTTCTGTGTGTGTCAATCCAGATCTACCAGGAACAAGATACCAGCTAGTACCTTAAAAGAAAAATCCGTTTTTCTTTGGTTTCGCTCAGATCTAAGTGGGTTGTAAACTGGGTGACGCGGCAAGTCTATTTTGCAGCATCATTTTAATGACACACATTTTGTAAAATCAGTCTAACCCCCCTAGTTGTTCTGATTGCAGTCAGCTATTGAGCCTGAATTTCCCATATTGTTTCAGTCTTTTCCAAACGAGAGGAGAGAACATTCCAAGTGCAATTTTATCAAATACTCAAATTTACATCCAAGCCTTTCTCCAATCTCTACTCATTTCCTCATATAATTGATGTGAATTTAAACACTGAAAAGTTGTAATACTAATGCCTTATTTTCTCCTAGGTTGTAGCAGAACATAGATTCTACTAGCAATATTAGTAGAAGAAATTGGGTTAATTCTGCTGCTTATTTTTAAATAGAAGAAACTCTGACATAGTTACAGTGCAATGTGGAAGAAAAACAGGTTTCAAATCGGATTTTTTAAAGTCCTAAGTGGTACTGTGGCAGAAGTTGTACAGATTTTTTCCCCCTGTTTACATCACAGTGCACTGAACAGTGATTAATAAAATAGCTTTCAGGATTAAGGTGGGAGAAGTAATCATCGGTAGGGGGAGGGTAAGCTGAAATTTTAGGTTCAAGCTTTGTATCCTCTATATATCTATATGTATTTTTTTCAAAACTTTTTATTAGGAAAGCTATACCAGACGCATCACTGTACAATGAATGATTAAACATTACCTTTACAATTTATATTCACTTGAAATTACAGAATAAATATATGCACATTATTGTTTGTATTTGTGTGTGCGTGTGAGAGAGAGAAAACATTAAAAGTGCTTCCTACAAAGCCGTTAGTGATAGGTACCCAGTAATTTTTTTTATTTTTATTGTATATTTGCATGGGTTTGTTTTAATAAGAAAGTGCGGATGTCCTCCAAAAACTCATGGCGTCATGAAGTGTCATTGATCATCCCTAGGTGTGTGTGCGTGCGCCACGTGGTTACATCCAATGGGCTTCTTCCTTTCGGATGACTTCACACTGGATATGGAATCCCCCCCTCCAGGAGGAGAGGAGGGGAAGGGCGAGCGGAACGGAAGGGGAGCCGATCGGAGTGGCTGGGGACCCGACTGGCGGCTGGGGTGGGGAGCTGTGTGGACGCGTCTACATGTGTGTGCATGTGAAAGAGAGAGACAAGAGTGAGAGAACATTCGAACAAGACCCCCCCGCCCCTCCCCCTTGCAGTTTCCAGGCATGCAGCAAACTGCATTTGATTGTTTTAAATAAATGTACAGGATCTGTGCCATGATGGGCAAGAAGAAAGCAAGCCACAAAATGCCATCTCCCCCTAACCCCAGGAGAAAAAAAAAAGAAAGTAAAAAGTTTACTGCAACGGAAAAAAAAGAGACATAGAATTTACTTAGGATCAATACAAAGATCCCCGTAGTAATAATAATAATAATTAATAATAATAATAATATACCTTAGACATGGCACAGTCAAAGTCTCAGTTTCAGTATAAAAAATAATGATTAACATCTGCTGGCAAGTCTGCGAAGGCACTTCATTGATTAATGATCTGAGAACGGCCCTTCCTCCAAACACACACCACTGGTGGGGGAGAGCACACAGCTGTATTCTCTATTCTCATCATGCGCTTGCACGGGGGCTGGAGAAGGGGGGCCGGGGGCGCTACTGGCGGGCCGGGGCAAAGCTATCGGGTCAGAACCTATAGGTTGTCTTCTCCAGAACTTCGAGGTAATCCGGCTTGGTTTGGAGTTTGGCCCTTAACTCGAGGTATTCGCTGGGGGGGGGTTGGTCTGTGAAGCCCTTGCCGGCCGAGAAGAGAAGCGTTTCCTTCAGCCTGGCGTCCTGCTGCAGGTCCGGGTACTGCATGCCCGGCGGGTGCACGTGCAGTTCCTTTAACTTGGGCACCGTGCCGTACAGGCAGTCCACGAAGCCCACCGTGCAGGGCAGCGGCGGCCGCTCTCTGTCCAGCCCGGCGCCGGCCGGCGGGAAGAGCAACACCCCGCCGTTCTTCTCGTGGGGGAAGCCGGGCGGCGCCGGCGCCAGCGCCAGCTCCCCGGCCAGCGCCAGCCCGCCGCCGCCGGCCGGGTGGTGGTGGTGCGGGTGGGCGGCGGCCACGATGGTGTTGAGCTGGGAGCTGGACACGGCCAGGCTCCACTCCTGCTCCTTCTCCAGCAAGGTCCGGTAGTGGGTGCTGCTCTCCTGGCGGCCGGGCTCGGCGAACGGCTCCCCCGCCCCGCCTCCCCCCGGGCGCTCGCCGGCCTCGCCGCCGCCCTCCTCCCGCTCCGCCTCCTCCTCCCGCGGCTTGTAGATGGGGTTGTTGCACATGTGGGTCACCGGGTGGGGGATGTAGTCGTAGACGTGCCCCACGGGGTGCGCCTTCTCCGGCGAGCCGCCCCCGCCGCCGCCGCCCGCCACGCGGCCGCCCTCCTCGAAGAAGCGGTGGCACTGCATGTGGATGCCGCCCAGGTCCCCCGCCTCCGGCCGCTTGCTGCGGAAGGGCAGTTTCTTGCGCCGCCGGCGCAGCACGAAGGCGAAGAGCCCCGCGGCGATGAAGACGGCCGAGAAGAAGAGGACCAGCAGGCTGAGGATGAGCACGGAGAGCGGCACGGCGGCGGCGCCGGCCGGGGAGAGCTCGTAGGCCGAGGGGCTGCTGGGGCTGGGCTTGCCTCCTGGCGGGGCGGGCGAGGCGGCCGCCGCCTGCAGCAGCTCCGGGCACAGCGCCTCCAGCTCCACCGAGCGCACGTCCCGGCGGGTGAGGTTCTCCGGGCTGGCGCACAGCACGTCCCCCACCACGATGACCGAGCTGATGGTCTCGATCCACTGCTTGAGCGGCACCAGGTCGCAGGTGCAGTCCCAGGGGTTGAGCTTGAGGTCGATCTGCACGATGGCGTGGAGGTGCTCCAGCACCCCGGCCACGGGCAGGTAGAGGAAGTGGTTGTTCCTCAGGTTGAGCCTGGCCAGGGAGGTGCCTGCAAAGGCATCGGTGGGCAGGGTCCGCAGCAGGTTGTCGTTGAGGAAGAGCAGCTTCAGATTGGGCATGAGGCTGAAGGCTGCGGGCTGGATCTCCCTGATCAGGTTGTACTCGAAGTACAGGTAATGCAAGCTCTGCAAGCCCCTGAACATGCCCGGAGTCAGCCTCTCGATGTCATTGCCGTTCAGGTACAGGCTCTTCAGGTTAGGCAGGTTAATAAAAGCCCCGTCCTGCACGTAGGAGATACGGTTGTTCCCAAGGTGTAAGAGATCCAAGGAAGAAAAATTCCAGAAATCCGAGCGGTAGATTTTCTGTATCAAATTGCCGCTCAGGTACAACTTCTTGGCGTTCAGGGGCCTGGGCAGGAGCTCGGAGATGTTGTGAAATCCTCTCTCCTTGCAATTGACTGTCAGGCCCAAGTCGTTGATGTGCAAACTACAAGAGCACCCAGTAGGGCATATGATGGGGATCGGGGGCCTTGTCTGATATGCAGCTATAGGAGGCTGGTTTGGCCCAGGATACAGGCCTCGGGATGTAGGGGGAGGTTTGGGCACTCTGGGCTGCTTGGTGGGTTTGGGCTGCTTATTGGATGTTTTGTACTCAACAGAGGAAGCAGTGAAATGGAAGGAGGATAGCATGGAGGAAGGCTTAGTAGGCCATGCGTTCTCCTTGCTAGATGACAACTGAGGAATCCCCAGACTGGCCTCGACTTCAGAGTCAGACAGCATGGGGCAGAGTTTACTCCTTTTGATTTCCCTCAGGTCCTTACCATGGAAGTGGAAGGGGGTCTCACAGGTTATGTCTCCCACAAGGGCAGTGTAAGGTATGCGCTCCAGCCAACTTTTCAGTTGCACAATCTCACAGGTACAGTTCCAAGGGTTCTCCTCCAGCTGGATTTCCATCAGACTCCTGCCAATATGGTCCAGCATCCCTCGATAGGAAAGGACTTTTAACCTGTTTCCCCGCAAGTCCAAATGAGTTAAGGACACAGATTTAAATAGGTTGGTGGGAAGCATGGGGATAAGGTTGTCATTTAAGATCAAGACTCTTAGTTTGCTCAGATTTCGAAATGCCCCACTTTCAATCCGTTTAATGACATTATAATCTGCCTGCAGATATTCCAGACTTTCCAAACCCAGGAAAGTGTCGTTTCTGAAAATGTCTAATTTATTCTCGTGCAGGTACAATCGCTTCAGAACTTTGAGCCCATTAAAGGCTCCTGTCTGAATGTCCTGCAGTGCATTGTTCCCAAGGTTAATAGACACAGCATTGTTCAAATGAAGAAAACTGTTAGTGTATAATTTCCTCATGGAATTCCTCTGCAGATAAAGTTTAAAAGGTCTTGACCACGACTCCGTTATCTGACTAATATTTATAAATCCTTTATTGTCGCAATGTATATGGAAAAGGCTCTCTTTTACTTCACAGTAACATGGATCAAAGCAGGGCTCGTCAATTTCCTCTGAGTCCTCTATCAAGGGAATTGGTGTAGTCCATGCTAGAGCAATTGTGCTTAGAAGAATTACCCACAACATCCTTCCTTTATGGAGAGTCTCTGCCGTGGGAGGTTTCATCATTTGTGGCTGATTACAAAACTGTAACAAATAAAAATGCAGAATTTTAGTATTTAGTCATGTCACTTCTTAATAAACTCCATTCTTGCTAGACTTTTATTAGGCTCCTGGAAAGTTCAGCAATTGTTGGGTAGACTTCAAAACAAACTCTAGCAGTGCTTGATGTTCAAGGCTGGTTTCAGACTTAAGAGCTATGGAAATCTCTAATCATAAGATGCCATATTTTCCCTTCCCATATGATATTTAGTAAATGGCATCTATAATGAAAATAGCATGCACATACCATATAGCAAATGAACATATAGTCTGAGCGTATTGCATATATACATATTTTTCACCACATGACCAGTGTTTAGAAAAACAATTATTTGCAGCTTACCTCTGTGCACATCATAACCTGCATTGATTACAGGAGAAAATACCAGTGGATATCTTTCACCAGCATCATACTACATCCTTTATATATGCATACACACACAAAAAAACCCTCCCAAAGTTGCTAGATTGCAATGGTCGGATATTCAATGCACCAGCTCAGTATATTCTATATGTAAGTTTGCAGGAATGTGCAGGGTTTGTAAATGTCCCTGATCTAACAGTTTCCTTTAGAAATTCTCACGGTGTCTTTAATAATGCTTAACAACCGTGATTTAAAATAAAACCTCCCCCTTCCAGACACACTGATGGATTAATGCTACTGGTATATTATCAGATAAATACATACTACATATTAGTCATTTTAGCTGATTAAAGCATTTAGAGATGATTAATCTTTCTAAAGCACATGCCCATGCGATCACCAGATCTAAGGCGAAGTGACAGCTAAAGAAGCATTTCGCACTGAAATGCTTAGGCTGGTTTGGATTATGATATTTTGCGCCCCCAGGACCAACCAAGAGACCCGGTTAAAAAGCTGAAAGTGGAAGAAAAATATCTTGATAAATTATCTATCCTACTGTCTACCTTTCAAAAAAAAAAAGACACCATTCTTCTCCAATCAGAGGAAACAAATACTGTTCTAATGAGATGCAGCTCCCCAAGATACAGTTTTCCCCTTCCTTTTGCTAGATATTTCAAATGTTTGGGGATAAATAAACGTTAATGGTTATGCTAATAATAATGATGGTGATGCAGCCCTTCTTGAGTCAGTGAAATATCAAATTGAAATTGTTCCGAAGGATCGTTGATTTTAGTCCTAATTTATCAATAAAAATGACCTTTTTCTTTGCCTTTCCAATGTACAGCTAGAGAATTCTCCCCCACCTCCCTTCCCCGCACAAACTTAAAATCGGAAAGACGCATTTAGGGAGAGAAATGGGAAAGGGATACAAAGCCTTAGGATCAACTTGCCAATGAAACCCCCAGCTGTAGGAAAGGGGAGATGGGAGAAAAGAGAAATACCCTGTGCAATTAAAGCCATGATCTAATAGGGAAGAAGGGGGGGAGAGAGAGAGAGAGAGAGAGAAAGGAGAGCTATATTGCAGTACCCGTCAGTCCTATCTGTCTCTTTTGCAAAATAGCGACTTAAGTTCTTCCTGTTCTGCAAGGGCTATAATAAAAATGATGTGGGGGCGGGGGGAGACAATGGGGGGCGTCTTTGAAGCCAGGCAGAAAGAAGAGGATCCAGAACGCTTGTACTTACCGGTTTGCAGGAGAGATTTTAGCACATCTGAAAATAAATAAATAAATACAATTTTAAAAAGCTCGAGTTTAAGGATTGCTGGTTTCACTCTGTCTCTTTCTGTCTCTCTCTCTCTCTCTATACTCCTGCTGAGGCTGAGGCAAAAGGAAAAAAAAAAAGGCAAGCAAGCCTGAAACGTGCTGGGAATGCAATGAGCTCCTCAATGAGCTTCTTTAGGATGCAGAGCCGCTGTTTGGCACACTCAATGGAGGAGGGAGGAGAAGGGGGCTGCTGCAGGCTCCCAGCTCTGGGGCTGCTGCTTTCTCTGGGCACCAGCAGCACATCGTTGGGAGGGAGAGGGAGGGAGGCTCAATCACAGCGGAGACTCTCGGGCTTCTCTCTCTTTCTCTCCGTGTGTGTGTGTGTGTGTGTGTGTGGTGGTGTTGCCCTGGATCAGGCTTTTCCACGTCATGAAAATGAGCTTCAAGAAGGGGAACAAATGAAGGGGGCGCGCTTGGCACCAGGTCGGGGGCGCGCATTTGGGAAGCCCTGACTGTACAGTTTTGTTTTTTTTTCGGGGGGGGGATGGTAAGGTGGGGTGGGGGAGGAGTGGGAAATAGACTGGGGAAAGCCTAGAAGAATGAGGAAGGAAGGAAGGAAGGAGCAGCCTCCAGAAACGAGCCACAGTCCCCTCACCCCAACTCTCAAGGAAAAAGATCCCCCGACTGCCAACTGCAAATTCCAGCAAGACGCTCGTGCCGCGGCTAGATCATTGGGGGAAATGTATCTCTGGCCAGCTGCCCCCCAGATAGGTTCCTCTCCGCGCACAGACACTGCTGCAAAACCAATAGATTAGTTGATGCGGAGCCGTAGGTAGCCGCTCTCCATCATCACACCTGGGTGTCCCAACGTGAGAGCTCGGGAAGCCTCAGCCTGGGTGACTTGAACAAGGTGGTTCCTCTCTCCTCGCATTCCCTCGCTCTCTTTGATCCCTTTGCACCACGAGCGCCCCTTTTTTTGATTGTTGTGCTGCAGCTCGAGCCTTCAATCTTCCCCAGGATCCAACAGCCTCCTGTTCGCTTCCAGCTTTAAAAGGAGGCAAAGCAAATCGCTGGGAAGAGACCCGGAATCACTTGGGTAACAACGGCACATTTTGCATTCTGTCACCGAGCAAGGCATCAAAAGCGAAGAGGAGGATTTAACTCCTTAACCGCCGCACGATTTTTCGGTCTGGCTTTGTGTGTGTGGCGTGTGCCCGAGAAGAAAACCATGCCCGATGCTGACTGGATCCGGGAAGAGAATACAACTCAGCTGACATCTTTTCACGACAGAGGCAGCAAGAAGGTAATACAGTTTTGTTGAGAAACCGGGGCGAAGGAAAGTGACACTGTGTGGGCGGGAGTAGATTATTTGTTAGTGAAGAGCTGCCAGCCGGTAGCAGATCACTGGAGGGAGCGCCTTGCAGCTGAGACTCGAGAGTCTGTCCAAATTTACCCTTGGCTTAAATTTAGCTGGCAAGATCCGTTGTCAGGGCGAAGTTTTTTTAAGCAACAGAGGGGCTATTGGGTCAGTAATACACGTCTCAATCCCTGTCTGTGCATTTCAAAACTCAAATTCAGATTTTTGTTCAGCGCTGGGCAACGTTGTTCGTGTAGGGAGATTCAATACGCTCCGTACGCTTTATTGAACAGGCTGATTTTTTTTTCACTACGACATGCATGGCAGACACACTCTACATTCACCAGGAAAGGGGTTCGCTCCCTAACTTTAAATGGACGTGGCATTCTGGCCTCCACCACCCCACCTCTGCTGGGAGCTGCAAGCGAGCCTCCAAGCAGGGGGCGGATCTACCATCCCTTCTGGAAGCCATAAGCCCCTAGGTCCAGAGAGTCACAGCAGCCTTAAACCAAACCTTTAACACTGCTATTCTAACAGTCTCCCTCTCCGCTCCAAATGTTTGGGTGGAGAGAGGCTTGACTGGAATCCTTGAAGAGGCAGCAGGTTGGTATCAAAAAGTTAGTAGGGAAAAAGCCCAGCTGTCAGGAGCACAGATCACTCTCTGTTGACTCCCAAATAGGGTGCTAGTGCCCACTCTGTTAATAGGAACATCCATATTCCTTTACCACCTCCTCCTCCCTCTCCCTGCCCGCTTCCCATACCTGTCGGATCAGTAACATTCCCCATATGATTTTAAACATCCCAAGGGCTCGTTAAACATTTCAGTGTGGAAGCAGCACTACTTGCTAATTAAAATGCTGCATCATTCATTTGCAGGAGTAAAATTTGGTGCCGTCAGGCGAAATGCACTTGAGACTTCTAAAAAAGGTTGGGGGAGGGGGGAGAGTAGGGAAGTGAAAACAGTTTTATTGGATCTCTAAAGAAACGAGAGGGAAGAAATACCAAAGCAGATTGTATGAGAATTTCTGTTATTCTTGCCTGGGTCTCTCTCTTTCGCAGCTGCCTTAGCAACGCACTGGGGTTTGAAATACATTCACAAAAGGTCTGTATTTTTGCCCACACCACGTTGCTATGTCAGATCTTTTCGCAGGCAGCTTGCAAGTCCCGAACATGCAACTAGGCGAAGTTATTCTGCGCTAATGATTCTCATTAGGAAAGTAGCAAACGATCGCGGTTAATACCGATCCATGCGGAGTGCTAAAAGCTCACCGAGATTTGCTCTGAATGGCTAGGCGACGTCAGGCGAACTCTTTAAGATGTATTACATCCCTAATGCCATAACCTTGTACTTTCACTCCCCCCCGGCCAGCAACTTTCAGCAATGGCACCGAATAAGGCTTGTAATCCGTTTAAGTGCTTCTACCTTCAAGTTTTGCAGATGAATTGGGAGAGTGGGGGCGGGGAGGGGGAGGATGTTGGTTGAATACAAATAGAAAAGCATTGCATGGCGCCTACAGTATCACAATACAGAGCCCTGTGAGCCTAATCTTCCCAGACTCAGTCGCTGTCGGATCGAAGCTTCCAAGAACACCCCTTTTTATTTTAAATCGGAGTCCTCTGGGATGCAGCAGTGAAGGATTTGGTCCCCAGGAGTTTAGCGGTGGGCTGCTCCTGCTGCGTGTCTTTTTTTCCTTCCTGATAGGATGTCACACAGTGCAATCCCTGCCTGGATCCTCCCTGAGTCCACTGGAGGTGGGATATCTCCCTTCAGCCCCACTGTATCCTTTACCCGTGTCCCGCGGGTTGGGGGGGAAATCCAGCTGCTTTATCCCAGCATCAGCCAGGCGGCGAAATAGCACGCGGGGGAGGGGGACAGGATAGGAGGAGAGGACAATCCCTAGGGTTCTAGATGCTAAAAGTCTGCAATTTCGATGTAGGGTACTGCAGTCAAATCACAAGGCTAAGGATGGCAATCGAGCAGCGTGTCAGGTAACAACTCCGCGCTGCTTGGCTAGGGGGAATCTTCAAGGAGGGAGGGGAGATTCCTTAGAAGGGAGACAGAGACGTCTCCCAAGGCAGAGCTGCTTCAAAAGTGCTATTTAACGGCCACGAATTAACCGGGAGGGGATTCGATGTTATTTACCAGCGGCTGTGACTAGCCTGTGCGAGAGAGATTTTTGTTATGAAAAAGGAGAACTACTTGTCTGAGATCGGAATCGTACTCACCAGATCCGTGTTTAGCTCCTGTTCCAACACAGTGAGAGCGACCTCTCGGATGAACTAGAAACAAGGATACCCCCAACCCCCCCCCAAAGAATTTCAGCCTTCCCCCCTCCAAATCAGGAAAATGGAAATCGCCGAGAGGTCATTTCATAAACATCTCAGCCCAAGCAAAGAAAGGCAGAAATGCTTTTGCGTTTCTGCTTGTTTGGTCGACATACAACCCGCTCAGCACAAGATCCATGTTAAATGATTGGCAGGACTCAGGAGCATATGGCAGAGCGATGATGCCTGGTCCGGGACCTTATGCCTTTTTAGTATTTTGACTGGTAAACGAGCTGCTTCCTTGCAAAACCGAACCCAGTCTTAGGACTATAGACTCAGCTAAGGAGCATCTGATATGTGTGGAGGTTGACGAATGTCCTTCCATCTATTTGCAGCGCATTCTTCCGCCTTAGCTGTAGCAGGTAAAATGTAAAAAAAAAAAAAAAAAGCCGTGGACAACTTTTGTGACAAATGAGACAAGGGCACTTGAACAATGATTGCACCTTTTTGAAAAGTACCATTGCAACATTACATTTCCACTGGAGGCGACCATTTCCCCCACTGCAGTCATTCTAATGCAGTCATTGAGTGCTTCGTTCAATCTGCAGTGTAAACCAGCTCCTTTCCTTTTTAATAGATCCCCTACAACTACATAAATGACAATGGTTAGGAGAAAGAGGGAGCTTTCTACCAAGCCTTCTCCGCCTGACTAGAAAGAAATATTCCGAGGTTTAATAGTCTCCTCTGCCTCCAGCAAGCTATGGTCGGGGTGAACGCAATAAATAGTGCAAGGACAAGGGAAACTCATGGCTGCTGTAACTATTATATACAAGAGCTGCTTTCTAGTTTTCTCTATAGTTTGGAAACCCAGCACGCAGCTTAGGCTTTGCAAGAATGTTGTTGATCTTTATTTAGCAGTAGTTTAAGAACAGCCATAAGCACATGCAGTGTTTCAGGGGCTTTATGAATTTCTTTTTAATAATCGCTATATAACCACACATGTGGCATGCATCCTACACAAGCACAGTCTGCATAGAGAGGACATAGAGTGGGAGCAGTACTGAGAAGAGATTCATCAGTCCAAGTGAACATGTGGTATCCAAGTGGGAGGAGGTGAAAAAAAGACACAAGTGGGCTGTGAAGCTGATTAATTTGTGAAGCAAATACCATATGTAAAAGTGCTTGGGAAAGATATCAGCTGGACAGCCTTGGAGATTGGAGATCCACAGACCAGGTACCACAGGGACAGTGCAATCTTCCCTAAGCCATCCAGGGTGCTTCTACATTCACCTGGAGGAACCTAACTCTGGGAGTAAGAGCATACTTTACTCTGATGTCCACTCAGTTTTGGGCTTCTCTCTTGAGAATGCTAACAAAGGTGTCAGTCAGTGCCATGGTGCTTTTGTGCGGAGGATATCTTTCCATTAGGAGCTCAGGGCCAGATCCCTCTTCCACTGAAATATAATGGCAGGACTTTTAATAAGTTCAGATACAGGAGGAATTCCTAGATGGAGGCCACCCCTGCTTTTCCCAGGCCGCAAGATGGCAACCATGTGATAATGTCATTAGTGAGTATAGGCTTGGGCTAAATTCAAACCAGCGAGGAAGAGGTAGAAGGCTTCAAATCCTATTACCAGTCCATTACTGAGCCATCCATTTGCCCTGTAAGATACCACTTTGTCTGTTCTGTTAAGACAAATGTAGTTAAAATAGATTTTGTTTCCTAAGGGGGAAAAAAACTGGTTTTAGGTATGTATAGACAGTTTAGACTGAGAAATTCTAGTGAAGATGTTGAAAAAGAACCACAATATAGTATTTTTTTGGTGTAACATGTTAATTCAGCACTTTGCATGGTATAAACTTGCTTTTTCAACATGATTTAGTTCATCTATCAGATGGAAAAAAATTTAGCCAATGGGATTTATCCACCTTGCTGTAGGAAAGAACATTTAACCTAGAAGCTGAGTCAAACTGGTCTAATACTAATTTAGAAACCAAGATCTCCTTGGTACTATACCAACATGTCAAATCAGTTTAAAGTGGAAATGAACTGTGCTACTGGTGGTGGGACATATATGGTCCAACACAAAGGACTGAATCCTCCAGTTCGGAACTCACTGAAGTCAGTGTAAATATTCCCACTGACTTCAAGGTGAGAAAAACTGGACCTTATGAACCCAATTCAACTTCCACTGAAATTAAAGGGAATCTTTCTACTGATTTCAATAGGAGTTGGGTAAGGCCCTAAATTAAGATTATTTCAGCCTTGTTCAACTGAAGGCTTCCTTTGCACTTTGCACTCTACAGTACAGATATCTAGGTTGATATTTCATTTATAAATCCAAACAGATTAGTTTAATTATATAAATATTTGTGAACACATATGATATTTATGATACATAATATGTATCAATTTGGGATTTTCTAAGGGAGTTAGGTATCCAGCTGCACTGAAATTCTTTAGGGTTTGGGCACTTAGTTCCCTACGGGCCATTTGAAAATCCAAGCCATAATTTTTATAATTATATGATTATTCAGTTATTAACAAATAATTACACATTACCCTACAGAGTAACAGTCTACTATGTTTTCCATGGTAGATCCATCGTAACTAATATAGCAGAATGACATGCAGTGTACTTCTGTTATATGAGATTAAAGATACAGAAATATAAATTACCACACATTACCTACTAATGACTTGGTCCTAAACTAATTCATGTTGAATTTAAGGACAATTTTCATGTATTTTACATAGAAAAACCCTCACACAAAGGGACCCTTAGACAAATTACATGAAATCAGTAACAGCCATAGGGATTGTTTACTGCAAAGTATTTGAAAGTATGTGTGAATATTAAAAGGAGCTGAGTAAGAGGGGAAAATGGTGAGGATTCAAACTGAACAGCAAACATCATTAAATTATGAAGGCAAAATGTTATTTAATACAATATTTTTAAGAAAGAAAGAGGCCACATGCCAATCTTTTGCACATCCTCTATACCCGTCAAAAGATGCATGTGTTCTGAAACACCATATTCTCTCAAAAAGTTTGTGTCAATATCTTTCCTTCTCCAAGCTTGTATATTTTCTGAGTGCTGGAGGAGTTGGTATTACCAGATAACATTAAGAAATGGATTGCAGTAACTAGTTAATAGCCAAAGGAGTTATTCTGAGAAAATGGAAATCTGCAATTCCTTCCTCATACACAGACTGGCTTAGTGAGCTCTCTACTACTGCATTAATAGTGGGGAAAAAATACACTGTCTAATAGAAATACTTGGAAAAAATATGAGCATGTCTGGTTACACACTTTTGTAGTAGAGTGTATATCAGTCCCCAGCACTTATAGGTTATGTTCGCATTTATTTATCTATTTAGTCACTTTAATAATTAAATACCCTGCATGACCTCTATGAGTTCAAGGGTTTGTTTGCTTGTTTTTGTCATGTTTCTTCCAGGTTTTGCAAATAGTGAGTGTTGAATTTTGTTATTCATATGCTACTTCCATCTTGTGTATGTATTTATACGTTTTGTTATGTATTTATATTTTATATAAAAATAAAGTAAACAAAAGAAAGAGATGGGTATACAAAATTAGCTAACACAGTCAACAGATGCATGGCACATAATATATAAAATCCAGAACTAGTGAACATTTCAGGGGCAATTTTTAACTAATGGTACAATATTCTTGACCATTTTCTCTGTTATATTAGACACAGATAAATTACTTGTTTCCACTTCAGCATACAACCCACATTTTTTAACGTGTCCAAATATTTATTTGGCCAATGTCACCCTTCAGTTTGTGAGACTCTCTCATTTACCTTTATTAGGGTAATATGCAGCCATGGTTATGATGCACAATTCCCTGTGACAGCAACGAGAATTTCATGCATGTATCAAAAGCTGAATAATTCACTTAGGGTGTTCCCAGAAATAATGAACTAGCTCTGTTATAATATAGAAATGTGGCTTCTTCAGATGCTTTTATGCTCCAGATAGAGATTTCTGCAGCATGTCAGCCGCAACCACATTGGTGCCAAGGTACTGCATCTTCTTTGGTGAAGCCAAAGCAGGGCAGTCTTAATTCCCTGCAACACAAATACAGATTCTGATATATTGAATTATGGTGAATACTGATGATGTGAATATGGTGACCAGCTGTCCCAATTTTTTAGGGACAGTCCCAATATTTGGGACTTTGTCTTATATAGGTACTTATTACCTCCCTCCCCTCTCCTTGCTATCTGGCCACCCTAGATGTGAAGGAAGAATGTAGATTTGGAAATTCCTTCTACAGCAAGAACCACTGACCTTATATCTAAGTGGCAAGAAGATTTAAAATGAGATCTACTGCCCTGCTCATGTGCTAAGATCCTTAGGCAATATGGAATGTTATCTTCAGATCCCTCCAAGTAGAAGATTTCATCCAACATCCCAGGGTACTCATGTAATATCAGATTATTTCTACAAGTATCTATTTTATGTGTGGTAATTTCCATTTGCAACTACTAGTGCTGAGTGTGCTTTTCACCAGTAGATCTGTCTTTTGTGCATGCCACTTTCTTTACTTCATTTGAGTATGTGAAGATAGTGATTGCCCAAGAGTACAGATCTGCAAGGCATCAGTTAATGGCATTAGAATTGCCAGAATTAGAAACATCAGCATGAACAGATCATGTCATGGCAATTCACCAGCATTATGACATAACACGAATCATTTTACAAAGTATATTGATAGAAGCTGCTTCCATCTTGCTGACTACTGTGTGAAGAAAGATGCTGCTCATATGTAAAGAAAAGCTCATATTTGGAAAAGGAAAGGAGGAAAGAATGGGGTGCAGCCCAATTTAACAATCCAGATTTACCCCTTCCATTGGGAAATGTCACAGTAGGGGCAGACAAGGTCTGTTGATCCCAGATAGGTCTCATTTGTCACCTGCCGATCCACCAGCAATAACCAGCAATCATTTTATTGGAAGACGATTATCCTCAAACTCCAAGGGATTGCCAACATATGGGGAATTGCTACTTTGATCAGTCCTGATCCTACTCCCAATGAAGTTAATGGCAAAATTCCTATTTTTTCCAGGGGTACAATATCAGACCCAAAAGAAGTTGATCAAACGACCAGTTGGACAGTGGCCAAACTGACATTTTTTCCAAATGTTCATTGGAGTACATGGCATAAAACAGACCAACATATGCTGTATATTGCATGGGATGATTGTGAGAAAAAACACTTATTTGGCCAGCTATCCATATAATCTATGTGTTTATGTCATGTTAATCACCATGGTGTCTGAACTACTTAGTCTAGTTGCTGACTTTAGATAGTTTTACTAAGGAACTAGATTAAACACACATTCTCTCTGTGACGGGTTGGATCACAGAAACCTTCTTGGGAGCTGCCACCCAATGTGCCAAGACTACTTCTACCCCTGTTTTCCCTGCCAGCTCAGGACTCCAGCACCCTGTCTTGCTGAGCCAGACACTCCCATCTGCTCCAACACAGACCCAGGGTCTGAATTACTTGCCCCAAAGCTGCAGGTTTACCTGAAAGCAGCTAATAGAAGTGTTCTTGTCTTTAACACTCAGATGCCCAACTCCCAATGGGGTCTAAACCCAAATAAATCCATTTTACTCTGTATAAAGCTTGTGCAGGGTAAACTCAAATTGTTCACCCTCTGTAACACTGATAGAGAGATATGCACAGCTGTTTGCCCCCAAGTATTAATACATACTCTGGGTTAATTAATAAGTAAAAAGTGATTTTATTAAATACAGAAAGTAGGATTTAAGTGGTTCCAAGTAGCAACAGACAGAACAAAGCAAGTCACCAAGCAAAATAAATAAAAATGTGCAAATCTATGTCTAATAAAACTGAATACAGATAAGATCCTCACCAGTTCCAGAATGCTCCCTTTTACAGACTAATCTCCTTTTAGCCTGGGTCCAGCAATCACTCACACCCCCTGTAGTAACTGCCCTTTGTTCCAGTTTCTTCCAAGTATCCTTGGGGGTGGAGATGCTCTCTCTTTAGCCAGCTGAAGACAAAATGGAGAGGTCTCCCAGGGGTTTAAATAGACTCTCTCTTGTGGGTGGAGACCCCCTCCTCACTCGTATGCAAAGTCTAGCTCCAAGATGGAGTTTAGGAGTCACTCGGGCAAGTCACATGCAGGGGTGGCTTTATGACCTACAGGGCCCAATCAGAATACTCAGCAGTGGTCCGGGGCTTCAGTGGCATTTCGGCGGCGGGGGGTCCACTCCGGGTCTTCTGCGGCACCAAAGGATCCCCCTCCGCTGAAATGCTGCCTAAGACTCCCAGAGCAGGGCCTCCTCAGGCACGGGGTCCTCTTCAGTGTGGGGCCTGATTCCGGGGAATTGGCATAAAGCTGGCCCTGGTCACATGTCCATGCATGACTCACAGTTTTTACAGGTAGCATCCATTGTTTACATGCTGTTGTAACGGTGTTGTGACTCACCACCTGGCACCTTCTGCTGGTTGTCTCTGGGAATTAGCTCTGTCCAGTGGAGCGCCCCCTCCTGGTGGTGTCCCGTTCATCGTTCCACCCTCGGTTGGCGTATGGACCCGCGTTGCTCTCAGCGTCCTTTTCCGGGACCACTGCCCTCCGGCAGTGCCCCTTAGTCCATCCACACCCCCTTCCGGGGGAGGGGGGGGGAGATCAGCAGTCCTACACCCCCACCACCATGTCCAACCGCCCTCTGAGTCCAATCCCTCTTGTCAGGGATCTGGCGTAGTCTATAATGGCCGCTCCCTACAGCCAATGGCTGGGTGTACTGCAAGGGGGGACCCAGGCCCACCCTCTACTCTGGGTTCCGGCCCAGGGACCCTCTGGCGGCAGCCTTGCTGTCCTCCTTCTCTCCCCTCATCTGTCTGCTTCCCTGGGTCTCTTCCCCTACAGCCCCTTGCACCCACTAGGCCCGGCCCGGCCCTTCCCTTCCCTTCCCTTCCCTTCCCTTCAGGGCCTGCAGCCTGGCAGCCTCCAGGCTAGAGCTTCCTAGCCTCCCCAGAGCCTGGCCAGCACTGCGCTGTCCACGGTGCTAGTCTCCCACCCTTGGAGACTGACCTTCCCCTCTCAAAGGCCTGGGACAGACAGACTGCTCCCTTCCTGGGCAGCCTTCTTATAGGGCTGAGCCTGGCCCTGATTGGCTGTCTCCAAACTGGGCCCTGATTGGCTCACAATAAGCCCTTCTCTAATTGGCTCCCTGTCTGCGCAGGCGCCCTGGCCTGCCGCAGCCCACACTTTCTGGGAGTGGGGCAGCTGCCCCACTACAGCTACCTTGAATGTCCTCAAGTAGACTTCTTATGTGGATTGGAGCATTCCAAGATCCATTGTCCTTTAAGTGTTTCTTGATTAGGTACTTAATTTCAACATTCCTTTCTCCAGGAACTGACCAAATGCTCTACTAAGGTTATTTAGAAATCAAGCCAGTACACAGCCAACATTCATAACTTTGAATACAAAAATGATACACGCAAATAGGATTAATACATTCAGTAGATCATAACCTTTGAGATATGTTACATGGCATATGTAGTTTAAAACACATTCTAAGCATATTTCCATAAAGCCTTATGGGAGGTACCGTCACACTCTCCTCCTTTCTCCCTGCATATAGCTGAAATCGTAGCCTCACTGAAGTCAGTTGGAGCTTCAACCTTGACTTCAATAAGGCCAAGTTATAAGAGTTACCCTCTTTTCCTCTTCTTCCATTTCTCCTTCTTCTTTCTCTTAGAATCTTCTGTTAGACTTAGGTATCAGAGGTGTAGCCGTGTTAGTCTGGATCTGTAAAAAGCAACAAAGAGTCCTGTTGCACCTTAAAGACTAACAGATGTATTGGAGCATAAGCTTTCGTGGGTGAATGCCCACTTCATCAGACGCATGCTAGACTTAGTTACTCTTTGCAGTTATTAAAAGCTAGGATGTAGATGTGGGCTTTATATGTCATGCCAAAAGCAGCCAGATGAATAGTCACTGTAATCCCTCACAGAAGGTCATGGGCCAGATGCTCATATCACCTTCTCCTGCAAGCCTCACCCTCCTCTCTTGTTCTTGATGACACAGCTGCTATAATAGAGTCTGATCTTGAATACAGAGGCAGAAGTATCTGATCCGACATCAAATCAATTCATTTCATTAAGGTTTTGGAAATCAACTGAGGTTTGCTGATTCTGACCTAACTTGTACTGGAGTAATTTAAGTCAAAGGAGTTCTGTTGGTGTAAAAATGGGTAAAAGAGTGAAGAATCAGTGCTTAGGATCTTGAATATCATCTAATATTTGACAATAGTCACCACAGAATTCAGATTTCTAGCAGTCAATGGCTAAATACATGATCATGCTTTAGAGACAATATTTTTAAACCTAAAGGCAATAATTTCCTGCTTTCTTGTCTCAAAGAAGGTCCTTTAAGTTAATACAAGTTGGAGGATTCTGGAGAAAAACTGTTTTTGATTTATTCAAATAGTCAATGTATTTGCTTACTAATTTACTTGGTCTTTTGACATTTTAAATAATATATACCTTGAAATTCTGTTAAGAGCAGCCATTCTTTTGATTCATGAACTTCCCTAAATGGACATGTTCATTGAAAGAAACTCTATCATGGAAGAAAAGAATGACTTCTTTCATAATGCCAAAGGAAGTAAAAAAAAACAAAAAGAAACAACAACAAAAATTGATTTTAAATGACATACCTATAATCTGCACTAATTTTCACCAGGTACCAAAAAAGTTTGTTCTAAGATTTTGGGGGGAAAATATCAAATATTTTCAACTCTGATCTTTCCAGCCTCACTGAATCTTGCATTTAATATTTTGTCCATATACCCATATGCTACAAGCAGTAACCAGTAATACTGAATTCTTCTCTATTGTCTGATGGTGGGTTTTTTTTTTGTGGGGAGAGGGAAAGGAGTCAGATCTTATATTCTTTTTGCTCCCAAAATTCCCATTGAATTTAATGAGAAGATGAGTACAAATGGAGGATCAGGCCCAGTGTTTGTCACTCTCAGGAGTCATTATTCACTATACATTAAGGAATGAAATGTACATGATCCCACATTCCATCCTTACAAATGCAAAATTCCCATAAAAATTAATAGGAATTTTGCATGAAAAATAGGTACAGAGTGTAAGTAGATACAATGACATTAAAAAATAATACAGTACACCAAACCACAAGCATTAAAAAATCATGATTCAAATCCCTCCAGAATCCTGAGATTGGCTTTAAAATCTTCAAATATATAAAATGTACATTTCTAGCCCTTATGGTTGCAGAGAAAAGTTCAAGTTTCTTCTGGTTTTTGAGCTTTAGGGTTCACGTTTGCAAACTTTTCTCTGCAACCATAAGGCTAGAAACTTACATTAAAAAAAATTAAAGCTGAAATGTTTATGTAATAACCTGATTCCAAGAGCTGGGGCTTTAAGAAAAGTACCAAATATCATAAGACTTGCAACAGAATCATAATTGTTGGTAACTCTGAAGATAAACAAAAAACTCTGCCTTCTTAATATATGAAAATCATTGGTATGCTGTATTATAAAAATTTTAACAAACTCAGAATTGCACAAATACTTTTGATGTATTATTTATTAGCTATTCTAAAAGAGAAATGAAATTTCCTGTTATCTGTTGATTTAAGTAGTCTCAAAATCCAAGGAATAAATTGTATATAATTCATTAGTTTATGGGGTATACAATGCCCAAGCATCAAATAACATACTATGTCTTCCACTGTCAAAGGTTTAGCAGGAACACTGCTGAGGAACAGTGTAAATAAAACATACAATGGAATCGTAAATGAAATGACCAGATATTATTTTAAAATACAAGAGCATAAATATATCAGATCTGTCCTCTGAACAGTCAGTGAACATGATATCTGTTATATTTTGAAAGGACTCTGGGGCAGACTCTACCACTCTTACTCACATTGAATAGCCCCTTACTCCTTGAGTAGTCTGATTGAGGAACCAAGACAGCTTACTGATTATGGAGGTGCTACTCAACATAGGCTGGCCTGATCTCACCCTGCCAGACTACAACCAGTACAATGATAATACTTGCTCTGTTTCAAGCCAGAAGATGTGTTGTAGAACTGGGAAAATTCAGTGTCCATTATATTCTGCTATATTAACTGTGTTTGTTCTTTTTTACAAAATGAGTGAAAATTAATGTACAGCAATTATCTCTTGCAACAGGCAAGCTGCAGCACCCACCTGCAGAGGCCAACTTGGAGCAAGGAAATGGTTTGCCATGACGATTGATTGTATATTATAGAAATGCCAAAGAGCCCCAGTTATGGACCAGGGTTCTGTTGTGCTAGATTCTTTTTAAACATGGAACAGGAAAGGCAATCCCTGCCCCCAGAAAGCTTTCTATGTGAATGCATATATGGTCATCCTCTTTTGAGCTAAAAATTCTGGCACCGTATTCATATGCGAGGTCACCCAGGGCCTGATTCTGGTCTCTCACCAGTTTTTTAAACCCCAAAGCTCATTAGTTTCAAGAGCATTTATTTTGTTATTAATTTCCAGTGTGCCATACAGGAGATCTAAGTTTAGCAACATCTCTAGTAAAGCCACATGAATATATAACTATCAGAATATCTTCCATACATGCATAGTGTCTCCCTGTCAGGTATTCTTTCAGTGCTGCTGTTTCTAGCTAGGCTCTGCTTAGGTATAGCTGCTTCAGCCCATGACAGCTGCTTAGGTCTTTTGTTACTTTTTTACCACTGAAATCCCAACTAAGAGCAAGGCCCTATTGTGCTAGGCTCTGTGCAATCACATTATAAGAGATGGTCCCTACCTTGAAGACTACAATCTAAACAGACAAGAGTGAAACAGAAGCCTAGAGAGGTGAAGTGAGTTGACCAACATGCCAAAGCAGCTCATTGGCAGAGCTGGGAATAGAACCCTGGTTTTTTAACTCCAAGTCCAGTCTCCTACCCACTAAGCTTTATCCAGGCAGTTAGTTTTAGCTTGGGTGACAGAAGCCTTTTGTCAATTAGTTAAAAAAGTATAATGTAAAATACATTCATTTGTGAGGATGTCCAAAGCCAGACAGCCCTTTTGTTGGGTACATGCAATCTCCCTCTCTGTAGTTTAACATTAGAGCCACTTCACATTTCAGTAAATTTACTTCTGTTTTACAGTGGAGTGAGGTCAGAATCAGATCTCCTGTCCTCATACTCACATGCAGGACCTGCTCAGTAATGTCCAGTTAAAAAAGTATAACTGAAAATCACACAGAAACTGTATCCTTAGCTACAACCAAATTAGGCAAACTCCTGAAAGCCGCAGAACTGCAAAAATGCAGACAGTCTACGGCCACACATACCTTCCCAATTCTCCCCTGCCTGGCACCTGTGCAAAGTAGGTGAACACTTCTCCGTCAGAATGGCAGCATTTTACACTCAGCTTGCACATGTGTAAATAATTATCCAAAGCGGTGGAGAATGAGGTCCACCAGGACTGATTAAAGAGAAAGGAAAAGGATACAGGCTTTTGCATTCTGGTTTTCATTTTACAATTTAAAACAGTCTCACTTCTCAAATTTCTTTATACATTTTTTAAATGTATCAACATTCTAAATAGCATATAATAAAATTTTAAAATGCACATTACCCCAGCCTTACAATGCAATTCTATTTTTATAGTAATAATTAATGTTTTATCTCATGCAGTTTTACAAATTATCCATATAAAGCTCGTTTTAGGGAAAGCTGCTTAGAGAGATTTCAGGGGACGCTAATCCACAGGACTTTCATTGAAATACTAAACACAAAGTCATATGACAACCTTATCATGACAAACCTAATTGAAACATATTTGCAATAATATAGTCCCAAGCTACAAAAATCTCAAACACACGATATAGGTTCAGAATGATGGATTTGCTATTTATATTTGTTGGAAAATCTTTAAAATGGCATCATTTCTGTTTGTTTGTACAGAGGAATAAATTAGTCATTAACACACACACACACACACACACAATTTATATATAGAAACCCTGATGATCTTTGTGTTTTCCCCTTTTTCTGCTCTTGCAGAAAAATAATTAACAATATTGACACTATTAAACAGTCACTGTTTACACTTCCAGCTTTGTGGGTGGCCAGCTATTTATGTTGCAGGACCCTAAGCAAGAGAACTGTGAGGAAAGAGCACACACATATACCACAAACACCAGAGTACTGTTTTGTGCAAGCTGATTTTAATTTAAAGTGAGAACATGGGTTTTCCACCCTCTGAAAATACTGGTGAATATCAAACTGCACCATAATTATCATGCTAGGTTCAGTTTGCTGCAAAAGCCTGCAGGCTCCCCCAGATGGTGCTTTCCTGTCCTGTTCTCCCAGTGCTGAGGTTGGTCAAAAGGTTAGAGCTAGCAGAGCAATTTAGGTTTAGGAGCTCAGAAGGTGGATCCCAGGGCAGCAGCAGTCTTTCGAAATTAGCCACAAACTATTCCCAGCACTGGGAGGAAGAGAAAGCAACAGCTACTGTGTGAGCTGGACTTCCAGTTTTAGCAGACAATTGCTCCATTTCCAGTCCAATCTATCCGAAAAAACTGAATGGAATAAAGCAGGTATCCTCAAAACAGGCTTCTTCCTTTGTATATGACTCTGCTTGTGTGTGTGTGTGTGTGTGTGTGTGTGTGTGTGTGCGCACTTCATACAGTTGTGCCTATGGTGCAGTCATAATAATGCACATTCTCACTAGACCTGGATCATTAATGCATACTTTATTTTTCTAGCAAAATACCTTCTTGCTCCTGGCTTTATGTTTTCAGCATCTGCTAATGTATGTAAAATTGAGACAAACTAGTTTATAAAGAATTTTTACTTCTTTATTCCCTTAATAACTGACTTGTATCTCCTGTTCATCCATCCTTTTTGCATTATTTGATTTTTGCTAATGTATTTAACAAACTGTATTTACTTCTATGGACTATTATCCACACCCATATTCTTTTGTATAATACGCTGTGTGAGGGCTGAGACAGATATAGGTCAGATCATCTCTTCCTTTAGCTCTGCATGGGTGTGGAGGGATGCTCCATGAACACGCTTCCCTTTTCCGTGTTCCTTGCTTCCCATACCCTGAAGATGGCTTCCCAGAAGCTATAGAGTTAGTTTTGGGAGTAGGGAGAGTCAGGGCAGGTGCGTGGAACAGTGGGTACTTCAGCAGTGGGGTCCAGGGTGACATACATCATCCTCCCCTCCAACTTATGTAAGTTATCTAGGCTATATTATTTTTTTCTATGGATTTCTTCTCCTTAGGAGTCATTGTGCCCTGACAGGGCAGGGGCTGGAAAGTATTGTGTGGGAGCACCTAGGAAAGCAAATATAGTCTCTAAACTCTTGGCCTCATATACTGCAAAAGAGTAACAGAACACAATATATGGTCAGGGGCTTAAAGAAGGCTGCCTACTCATGGAAATGACAGTCCTGGTTTCAAGTGGCTTGCATGACCATTAAAATCTACCAAAGGTTATTTTAAGCTATTGCAACATCATAACCTTACCATGGTGTATTACAGCTTTGTGGAAAATCAAGGTGTCAGGTTGCATCTTGCAGATGTTAAAAGGACCAGTCCTTAGCAAGTGGAAGGAGTTAGATATGTGTCTTTTCTCCCCTCTCCTCATCGGTTACAACAGATTTTGAAGCTAATGTGAGATAGAAAGGATTAGAAAGGAAACAAGAAGATTCCCCCTCTGCTCAAACTCCAGCTGCATAACATGCAGGGGCGGCTCTAGGCACCAGCAAAACAAGCTGGTGCCTGGGGCGGCAGGCTGGGCCGGCGGACCTGCCGCAGTCATGCCTGCGGGAGGTCCACCGGAGCCCCGGGACGACCGGACCTGCCGCAGGCATGACTGCGGAGGGGGTGCTTGTCCCGCGGCTCGGCTGGACCTCCCGCAGGCATGACTGCGGCAGCTCAAGTGGAGCCGCCGGACCCGCAAACCGTCCGAGGTACAGCCGAGCCACGCGGGACCAGCGGTCCCTCTGCAGTCATGCCCGCGGGAGGTCCGCTGCTCCCGCGGCTCTGGGGCGCCTCCCGCGCATGACTGCTTGGGGCGGCCAAAAACGTAGAGCCGCCCCTGATAACATGTAATCCAAACAACATAGCAACTGGCAATTTAAAGGTTGTTTCAGCAGGAGACTCCCACCAAATTCATATTTTTTGTTATTATTTTATTTAGTTCTGAGTAGCTTTATTTTAACCAAAGATACCTACTGGAAAATTTGCAAATGCAGGGCCAAATTATGCCCATTTAACTTGGGTGTAAATAGTGAGTAACTCTTCGAGTCAGTGAACTTTCTCTCAGATTGCACCAAAGTAAGTGAGCAAATACTTTGGCTTGAACAGAACAGAACAGATAAAAATAAAACAAGCAGTGAGCAAAGCCAATTATGTTCCACATTGCCTAGGGATGGTCAACCTAATTTACAGCTGACAGTGATTTGATGGACTGAATCATATTTTCTGACCTAGCATTTGGAGTAATTTTTATTGTAAACCAATCATTACAATATAAGACTTTCAGTACCATCAGTGTCACCATGACAAATGCCCACACGAGCATTAGCCTTGCTGCTAGGGTTTTTCCTCTCATTTTTCATTGCTTGGTATGTTCTAGAAGGTAGCTGGACGTGTTGTTCCCTGACTCTATCCTCAACACAAGCCCCAGGCATGGCAACTAATGGGTCGTGTAAGGGCTGCTATGCCAAACACTACCGTTTTATCAGTCAGGAGATGTTACCTGTCTCTTTGCTTGTAATTTTTTCAGTGGCACCGAATTTAGCTCATTTGTTCAGTTTGTAACTGAAGAACACCAGTTTGGGGGCTTGGTAGAACATTTTTTCTTCTCTTCCTCATCTCAGATCCAGTGGTGCAAGTAGAAATAATTTCTTGCCGGTACTGCACTCATGGGAGAGACACAGCGGGGGGGGGGGGGGGGGCACATGACCTCCTCACGTGACCCTCCATGTGACTCCTTCCCACCCCGCCCCCAGCCTGGGGCCCCAACGCTCTCCCCATCCTCTCTGTCACCCCTATTGTAAATACAAACATCAATATGCTTAACTACTCACTTTCCCCCCACATATGTAGTATTCAGTCTGTTTATATGGAATATGGAAGTTGGGTGAGGAACCATTTCAGCATATGTATGACTTATTAAAAGACAAATTTTAAGTACAACTGTATCCTAAACTGCTTTATGGTATTGTACCCAAATCAATGGGAGATTCGACTTCCTTCATAGGAACAGACTCCTGAAATTCTTAGCAGTCACAAAAGTTGTCCATAGTCATGCAAATTGTCCCATTGTCTTCAATGGGATTGATCAAATGATTAAGGGTTTACAGGATTAGGTTCCAAGTTTGTAAATTGTTCTGGATGAAACTGACAATGCCTGAGCTGTCAGATCAGAAGGAGCTTCATTCGAATAAAGGTGGGCAGATATGTGATAAGTCTTAGCTCCGTTGCTAAGATGAGGAACATCAGCAAAGTTCTTGGCAGATTCCTGAGGCAGCTGATTTAAGGCCGTCAGTGTCCAGCATTATAATCTTCACTTATAGTTCTCTCACTCACAAAGCTGGAAAATGAGGCATTTGTTTTCTTTGTTTTGCTGCTCCAGTTCCCATTAACAGAACGCATGTAAGACTAGTTTGGCTGCAAAGAAGAATTCTATGTACACTGGGGACAACACCTGATACCTGTCAGACATCAGAATCCAAACATTCTCTGGTCAGTGTAAGCAGAGGCATTCTTCTAATGATTCGGACTTGATGTGATGCAGTATGGATGCCATGGATAATTCAGACCAATGAGGTGAAACAGAATAAAAAACACTGTTTAAACACTTTCCAGTCCCCCCAAACCCTCCCCTCTTGAGGACTCCTGACCAACAATATGTATGCTAACAAACTTAAACAAAGCGTTTGTTTAAGTTTGTTAGCATATGTATTTGTGCTGTTAAAGCCATTTAAAGAATGAATGCCCTCCCTAGCCACTTTCTGCTCCTTTAAGGAGCAGAGCACAGGCCTTGCTAGCCCCAAGCCTTTCCGGTACCCCGCACCCTCTAAAAATCTCTTGCCAGTACTGTGTACTGGCGGGTACCACCCTACTTGCATGCCTGCTCAGATCCTCTCTAACTTTTCCCCTGTATGTGATTTTATTCTTTTGATGGATTGATTTTTATCCCCGCTAAATATTTTGGGCTAGATTATGTCCCACAGTGCATTGGTGTGCTGCCCAGGAGCAGGCAGGGAGGGAACTACAAATCATTGGCTTGCTTCCCTGCTCTTCCCTTGCTTCAGGAGGTAGTAATTTGCTGCTGGGCTATGCCAACCACTCTACTGTACTGGCCCAGGTCTGTGGGCTGGCATGCTGGAGTGCAGAGACAAGGCACTATCACTCCCTCCCACCTGCAGGAAGCAGCAGATGCGACACCCCCTTTAACCTTGCATTCACTGATCCAAGATCCAGGTTGTCAGTGTACAGGCTTCAAATGTTGTCTTACTTCCTCTTACTCCCCTGTTTAGGCACACAGTCTGGCCTTCTGTCTAGCCCTTTATGAACAGAACACAATGACGCGCAATTTATTTTCATCCATTAATAACAAATTACCGGTATTCTTACTGTTTACTCAAGAGGTCTGATCTTTGATTTTTCTAAGATGTTGGGGCTGGCTACTCATCAGAGGGCATATCCTATGCTTGGTGGTAAGACCCAATGTATGGAACAGAAATAAAGGAAAGCTTAGTGAAGGCTATTGCGGGGGGAAAGGGGGAAGGTGGAGGGCAGGGGAAGGTGGGGATGAAACATTCTGCTCTTGAACATGGGAGATTTTGCACTACACACCTGCTCAAATCAGAGGCTGATAATTAGGATGTAGTGCGTGTGCAGAGGACTTTCCCTAATTATTTTGATCTTATTTTTGTTTGAGCTGTTAAACCTGGGATTTCTTTTTTTTCTGTCCAATATCTGGTAAAGATTGCTTATCAAATAATACATAGGCACCCTGCTACATATAACCAGGAGGATAAAGGACCATAATTATGCAAACCTCTGGTATTGAAGCAATTGGGACATATTGCCAAGATTTGCTGTAATGTATTGCATACATATATCAATACCTATAATCCATCCAAAAAGCTATGTGAAAAGAACATTATTAAGGGTTGTAAAACAAAGCGCTCAGAAGCTAGGAAATGCCAGAATTGTGGTAACCAATGTACTTTTAATTCTGCTCTTTATGTGTTTGAATTTTAATAGGGTGTCTAATTACATGAGCACATTTTTTTTCCACCCAGGACCAAAAAAAACAAAACAAAACAGGTTGGAGGTGGAGAAATGAATATATTTGGGTGACCCATCTAAGCATCAATTAATTGGTTTGGTCACATGGGTTAATGTACTTGGAGTAAATACTGGGGTCCTTATGCTTTACTGACGCTTTACTCAGACAAACTTGTATTCCTTGTATACAACCTGTCATTAAAATTTGGTTTAAGAAAATCTGAATTTGGTCCAACAACATCTCTTAATGGATTGGCAGTCACAAATGGGTGAGGAGAGCTTCAATAGGTCCCCAGGCTCTAGTACCCCAAGTGAAATAAGTGGGCAGAGTGGCTATGAAGAAGGAAAGCTGCACCAACGTGCTCCAGGAAAGAGAGCTCTGTGCTAGCCTGAAATACAACTGTATAAAGGGGATGAAGCTAGGGCCACACATACATGGGATTAATACCTGAGAATCTCTTCACAGAGGGTGCAAATGGGAAGCAGGTGCTATTTTAGCCCATAGTTTGGTGTTGTATAGACAAAGAAGCTTCATCACCTACATAAAGTCTATTTATTTTTGTACCTGAATTTATGTGCTTGTGTCAGGAAGGTCAGTGAGTTTCAGCCAAATACGCAGGAGATCTGGCTGTGAGGGGGATGGATGGCAGAACACACGCAGATTAGCTGTTTGTTTGGGATTGCAACATTCAATACCCTGTGTAGACCTTTGTGTGGATCTAAGATCACAATTTTGCCCAATAAGCCCCTTAAATGGCTACAACTCCAATGGCAAATGATAACAAACAATCCTTGCAGACTGGTTTCAAGAGCAAACATGTTAAAGAGATGGATTGCTTCAGGCAGGGCATTTAGAAGGTCTTACTCTTCTTGCTTTATAAGTTCATGTTCGTGTTCCCAAATAAATATTCCTTCTCTGAAATAAGCACGCTGTTCAGGAAATGTTCAACTGAAATGAGTTACATTAACTTATGAGATGCCTGCTTAGAAAAGCATGCCTCTCTGAGAGGAAATTCATGACAATGAACAGAGTTCCTCTAAGAGATGTCAGATAATGAGCTGACCACAAAACAAAGAGAGAACTCAGCAGCAATATATTTAAGCCTGTGCTCAAGAGAAGTGTACTGCTGTCCAGTTTATGCACATTATGAGCTGGGTCTTTCTCCCACTGACTTCAAGTGTTTTTTTAATTGATGTCAGTGGGAACAGGAGCAGGTGCTTAACACTCATACAGTTGATGAAATTCATATTTAGATTGCAGAAGCAGTTAAAGATGCCCATAAATATGCACTAAGCCCCCAAAGACATACACTGAACAACTATTAGCCTGGTTTGATTGGGCAAGGTGTGTGTACAGCAGTGCTGTCTGCATTTCTTAGCCTGAAGGCTAAATATATTGTTTCAAAAAGGTTAAAGGGCCACAGTCAATAACCTGGAGCAGATTCTCTGCCTTGCACTTTTTGGCTGGCAGATGGCACTAAGGGCACAGGAACCACCCACAGATCTCCAGATGGGGTTTTCACTAGTGGACACAGTGCTGGTGTGGCTGGCTCCTAAGCTTCCCTCCTCACACCCTGGCACAGTGAGAGTAGAGAGGGGTATTTTCTAAGGTGAAGAATTGGAGTAGCTGGAGCTTGCTGTACTCTAGCTGTCCCCAGCTGGCTGGGGCAGAGAATCAGGGAGCCATATTGGGTTGTTATTTCTCAACTTATCGTCTGCTCTCCCTCTCCTTGGCTCTCCTGGGTGACTGCTGGGGCAGCCAGACATCCTTTGTTAGGTGCTCTCATCGGCTTAGTTCAGCTCCTATTCTTATTTCCCTGTGGCTCTCACAGCCTGGCAGGAATGCAGACAATGAAGCAGCCAAAGCTATTCTCTTCTCCCTCCCCTACAGTGCAATAGGAAGCCAGCAGAGGAGCTGCTGAGCAGCTGCAGTAAGTAAAGGACAACAGCTGGCTCACAGCATTGTTGCTCCTGGGTTTGTGAGATAGTGGAGGAGGTGCTGCCTGCAGCGATGGGGCTGATTCAGACACTTCTATTTAGAGATTGCAGGGCCTGACACAAGGAACACATCTCCAATCGATAGTCAAATGCAAATGGATGGCCCTCTTGCCAGCCACAGTTTTGAGACTGGAGGGCCACATCTTGGAACACTACTGATATACACCGTATGTATATGGTCATGAATAATATGGCATAAGTGCCTGTATTCCATTCAGCATAGTATACAGGAGAAACCCTTTCATCAAATGACTTTCTGCTGCACAAGCAGACACCACGAAGCCCGCCATGCCAATGGCATCATGGTTTCCATAGCAACTGATATACTTCAGACAGAGAAAAGCAGAGGAAGACTGAATATAAGGGTAAACTCTGAACAGTGTCAGAAGAATATAGTTTTAGACTGCAGATGGCAGAAACAAATGATGGGAGAGTTCATGGGGACACTAAAGTATTTGGTGACAGCTCGCGTGGCTTCCCCTCTTATCAACAGAGTGATCACCCTAAATTTATAGCAATGAAAACTTTATAGAAACAGGCCTCCAGGGTGGGATTAACCTATCACTGGCCCTAGGTGAGCACAGGGTTGCAGCACTGCTCAGGTTTGGCCTGACCACCATTATGATGGAGGAGTGGCAGGGTCAAATTTGAGGGAGTGGTATTGTAACCTGGTGTACAGGGTGACAGTGTCTCTTGGGTTTCTCTCTTCCCCTGAATTTGAGCCCTATGCATGTGCCTCATTTGCTTATGCATTAATATGGTCCTGTACTCCTCCATAATACAGAGATAATTTTTTCCTCCTTCCTTCCCCTGCCCTTCCTCATTCTACTCTGTCATCTCTCCCTCCTCTTCCCCATTCTTGTTCTTTAGACAGACAGAAAAAATCTGTTGTGTTATGGTGGTAATTCCCATTGTATTGACTAGGAGGAGTTTAATCCCTCATTAGATCTGGCTGTAAAAACTTTGACAGAGCCATTTTCCACTTCACTTCAAAAGTGAAACGCCTTGTGAAATCATGTAGATTTTGCCAAAATTTCATCTAGGAGTTAAAGCCAGGACATTTTTTTTCCAACAATGTAAAAACATCACATTTCAACATTTTTGGAACAAAAATTTAATTTTTTTTCTTTTGAATGACTTCATTTATTTTTTTTAAATTGTATTATATACATATTATAATATAATATAAAATAAAAACTCAAAATAAAATCAAAACATTATCCAAAAAATTTTTTTTCCTGAATTTTCTTTTGTAGAGAATTTTGAAATTTTGGGGTTTCATTCCGATTTGGAACAAAGGCAAATTTTAAATCCTTGACAGAATGGAATCTGGCACAGGTCTGTCCTTCATGCTGAGTTTGGCCAAGATTTTCAAAACAGGAGTCTTAAATTAGGTTCCTAAATTCATGCTTAAGCACCTAACTAAATTACTGATTTTTAGAGCATCTATATCTGCCATTGACTTAATGGCCCTACACTTTCCGTTGACTCAAATCAGACCGTAGGAACCTACAACCTATCTTAGAAGCCTAACTTTACAAACTCATTTCTGAAGATTTTGGCCTGTATTTTTAATCCTATTTTATTATAATAAGAAAGGAATTTGCTCAACAAAGACTGGCTTCTCCTGTATTTTTCTTAACAGTTCTAGAAATATGGGGCCATGTTCAGAGATCAATAAATTTTTAAGGCTAGAAGGATTCATTCTGATCATCTAATCTGACTGGCCGCATAACACCGGCCATAGAACCTAAAGTAGTAATTTCTGCATCAAGCCCATAATTTCTGTCTGAGATAAAGCATATCATTTAGAAAGACATCCAGTTATGGTGATCTTACAGAACTTTTGCTGTGGTTTCCTACTCAACAAATCATTCAAAAAACACCAGTTACACATCACTGATTGACTCCACAATAGAGCTCCTGTGACAGGTAACTAAATTATGCCAGTAATTTCCTCAAAATAATTATCCACTCTAACTAACTACTTTGCTGCAGCATCAACTAACACGTTGATTCTTAAATATAAGTACCGGTAAGTAATTTTATGAGGCTATCGCTTGATAGTAAGCCTAGAGGAGCTTGATCTTATTTTGATTGATGCAGAAATTGGTATTAATTATTATTACATGACTACCTTTCCACAAGAGCTATCTTTTAGCTAAATTTTAATAGACCCATATACCGTGACACTTTTTTTTTTTGGAAGGGGTGAAAAATCCTTTTAAATTCATTTTGGGGATTACAACAGCAATAATTTTCTTGGAATTGGTCCTTAATACACTGGATAGCTCTCAGCTTTACCTCAAGATGATTAACAAACCCATCATTAACTGTGTTTAATGAAAATTTATATTTTTTATCTGAGTAATACTGAGCAACAAAGCATTATAATCATGACCTTGGTTATTCATATGTCAGTAATATGAACAAATGAGGTTCAAAATGCATATATATATATATATGCATTTTGAACCTCATTTGTTCATGTTATATATATATGTATATGTGTGTATATATATATACATATATATATAACATGAACAAATATATATATATACATACACACACACACATCATGTTATATATGTATATATAAATATATATGTACATATATATATAACCTGAACAAATGTATATATATACACACACACACACGTCATGTTATATATGTATATATAAATACAGTACTGTATGTGGAAATAGACTATATCTTGCCAGTTGTTACCATTTATTTCTTCACTATATCTTGAAATTTCTTCCTGAAATTTTCAGAACAGTTCCTCATGACCTTCTGAACTATTGTATGAGGAAATGGAGCATGATGAATGACTGAGGATATAATTTATGAAGATCTAATAATAAATATTAACACTTCATATAATCAGGAAACATTACTATCTACAGTAGAATTATTCACACCAAATTTGAAGGTAATAAAGCACAATTGTGAAGATTAAAAAAACCTGGCAAAACCATTATAATGGACAACAGGATATGATACATCACAAAATTACTTGGCTGGATTTTCATCTTTTATATGCTATTGATAAAAAGCACCTACTGGAATGTGTGAAATTGCTCTGGTTTAATTTTACCTAAAACAACACACACACAAAAGATTACAAGGACGATCAATTATTGATTTTGTCCTAGAAACTGTGATAAAAAGAACTGTCAAGGGGGAAATTTTCTGTGTGGGAGGCAGAGAATGAAACATTCACTATATTTTAAAAAAAAACTTTATATAAGTAGCTCATGTTCTGATAAATGAAATAATACGATAGGATTTCCCCCTTCAAAACAGAAGGAAAAACTACAGAACCTTACTTCAGGTTCTTAGCATGTGGAAAGAATTCAGTTGATCTAGGAGAGCATTTAATAGGCAACACTGTTGACCCTCCGGTCTTGTCAGACTCATCTTCCCACCATGGTTCAGGTTTCTTAGTCTTCTTCCTTTGTCTTGTTGGTATTCTCATACAAGCTTGTGGTGCCTTCTAAATAGCAGTTGAAGAATGATGGGTTTGTGGATGCTAGTTGGGTCAATTTTGCCAAGCGGGTATGAAGGACAAGAGTAGAATTTATACAACATGCTCTTCTCTGTATATTGAGGGCACTTGATGTGAACAATATATTTCTCCAGGTCTGAGGTTCATTGGTGAACAGGACAAATCTAGGGAGTAGCTGAACTCTGTGGCATGTTCTTCAAACAAATCAAGACCACCATGTTTAAAAGCTCAGTGAAGCATTAATTCTGATTCAGGTCTTCTCCCTACCTTTGAGGGAATTGATGTGCAGGTTTAGTGAGGCCCCAGTGACAATATTAACACTGCCGATGATCCAGCCTTGCTGCCAGGTAGGAAGGAAACCCTGGAGGCCTCATGGAGGAGCTGGACTTTCATGCAGATGACCTGAGATAAACAATTTTGAGGTTGGGATTTGCTTTGGATCCTCAACCTCTGTGAAGATGAGACTCCACACTCATTTCCCCCATTTCAGCCACTAATCTCTCCTTCATCCCACAGTTAACATAAACTGAGTTAAAATATAGAAAGTTTTTACTTATTTTTTTTCCTCATCTGAATATTTTTGTGCAGAAGAAGACAACCTAGGTGCTTATTTCAAGCTCTTCATCTTACTGTGCCAGAATACGGAATGTAACCAGCTCCATCTTTAGGGTAAGTGTCAATTAGAACTGGATGAATAGTTAAAAACACATTTTGGAATGTTTCCATGAATAAAAGACACTGAGTTCAGGTCCCTATGAATTATGGTGTGACATTATATGTTACTCTTGAGTATTCAGGTACAGGGTAGGTATCCATAAAACATTTACTAAAACCATGGTGTCAAGAAGTTTAGTATGACTGGTTATTCAGCCAAAAATTCCATTAAATATTCTCCTGTTCATTTTTCCAATCAAGGAACAGAAAAAATGCCATGTGACTTAGACACAAAAATAATAATAACTATTGAAAACACCAACTATTCTAAGATAGCATTTCACGAAACAGGATGCAAGTCATTTGATGCCTCCTACAAAAGTTTCTCGGAAATCAGGACTGGTTTGTGAGCAGTACCCTAGCCTCCAAAGGAGATACATTTGTATTAAATTTTATTCATAACTAGTAGTTCAAAAAGATCTCATTTCAAGGATGACAAAACCACAGCACCTGATATTACAATAGCACCTAGAGGTCCCAACCAAGATCTGTGTTGTACACAGACAGTCATCCCCTGAAGAGTTTACAGAGTAATAGACAAGACAGACAAAGGCTAGAAGGGAAACAGAGGCCAAGCGACATATCTAGGCCACACAGCAGGCCAATGGCTGACCTGGGAATAGAGCTCAGGTTTCCTGGCTCATGAGCCAGTGCGCTATCCACTAGCCCCTGCTGTCTCCCAGTGGATGCTTGAGATGCTTGAATTTATGAAGCCTTTTTTACTCAAGACAAGGGAGGAATTTCTGTAAGGTGACCTTTGTGCTACACGTGACATTCACACTTTCCTTTTTCTCCCCCTGCCACTACTGCCCAAGCTGCAGCTATTCCTCTTTTAGGTTCAGATAACTTGACTTCTATTTCTTCTTCCTCCTTTTTTTTTCTCCTCCCACAAGAGTGCAGCATGCTCTTTCAGGTTTAGTATATAGGCTCCTAGAGCTTAAGTCATTACCTTCACTTCCATTTGATTCCTTCTTTCTTCTTCTACATCATGTTGCAGTAATTGCAACATTGTAGGTTGCAGCGAAATGAGCACATGTACCTTTATGTTTAGTGCAGAGCAAACATGTTACTTTTTGACATGTTGTGCTGTGCATTTTGAATAGATAAGGTGCAGAAAAGAGGCAGGACGAGTTTCTTTTTATTATAGCACGGTGCCAAAATGATTGTTCTGAAGTTGGCAATGAGAATCAACAAACAGCTTGCTTTTCCAGAAGAAGGCTGTGGACAGAGTCATTGGGGTAGTGGATCAGATCACAGAAAGCAGCAGTAGGAGCAGCTGCAAGTTCTCCTTCATTGGACATGGTTATGGCTAGAATAGAAAAAACATGCATAGGGCTTGATTCTAATATCTGTCCCACCAATGTAAATCAGGAGTGCACGTGTAATGTTAGTGGTGTTACACCAATGTGAAATGGATGTGGATCAGAATCAAGCCCATACAGTTCAGAGTATATCAGTATCCTCTTTTGACTTCTTTTTGTTTTGTCTTTCAACTGGTTTTCTCTTTGGAAAGATGATAAGTGAAAGACAAATATTAAAACAAATCCAACAGACCTCAGAGATGTAGACATGATCAGGGCTCTACTGATGTTTCCTTGGTATTACCTGGAACACTTAGCATGAATAAAGTTCTATTGTCCCAACAATCTCTATTTTTACAAATAATATCCTGTTTCTGAATACCCTTTTTATTAGAAATGGTCCCAAGTTGTATAGTTCAGTCCCGGATCCAAACTTCCCCCAAGTCCAGAAATGTTCAGATCCAAGGATTTGTTTTGAAGCATCTGTTCTTTAAATTTAAAAGCACTGGATTGTATATTAATTATATCATCTGCCATTAATGTGGCACATTGGAAAGAACTGCTTTGACACAAGTGTTACAGTGCTTCCCCCCATGTTTTGGAATTTTTCTGTCACAAAGGTGGCTTTCCTGATATGATTCTGCAGCCTCCCCACCCAGCCCAAATCTCCTGCTCTTCATCCTGCCCCCCACAACAGCTGGTTCATAGCTGCTCCACTGCAAGCAGGTTCTTTTTATGGCTGCCTAGCCCACTTGCAGCTGTGCTGCTTGCCAGCTGGCCTGCAAACTTTCTGGGTCCAGTGAGAATTACTGATTTTCAGGTTTTTAGTTTCCCAACAAAAAATAATAAAAATTGAGGAAAGTAGATATTTTCTGTTATAATTTTCATTTAGTTGAAAACCCAATTTTCTGTTGAAAATAGTTTCAGTAGAAAAATTTTGACTAAACGTACTTATGACCAGTCCCAAAAATGTGCTTAATTCTGATCAAGATATTTAACATGATGCAGATGCCGGAGTAACACATGGGCTATATTCACCCCGGTCTATATAGTGTCATATCAAACACACATATTGCATAATAGATTATATGAAGTAAGGTTTATCATTCACATGACTGGTTTTCAAATCTTACTGAATATGATATTTATTAGAGACTTTTCTACAGTGGAGAACGTTGTACCAGAACATAATACAAAAATCACTTCTATCATGTGAAATGTGCAATCATAATAAGCAGATATTTAACTCATAATGTGCTCTTGGGCTCACAATGACAATCAGAGGCTTAGAAGGTGTAATTGTTTCATCTGCAGATATACTGAGGCTGGTGGCAAAGCTGGTTTTGTGGAACAGGAAATGTTTGCGCCTGGGTAGTAAATGCAGGTCAGTATTTGTTTTGTGATAAAAATATATAGGACAAGCCAAAAAATTCAACGTCAGAAAGATCAAATACTGGGAATATCAAAAGAAAAGAACTCTAAACCAGGTAAAATACATATGTGTGCTGCCTCCCCTTCCCCACTCCATGGGTAACTTTCTTGCAGAATGGTATAAAATTGTACCTCCTCTGGGGGAACTTTAGGAGAGACTGGATTTTTCAGGAAATCCTCTGACACATAGAGGGAATGGTTCCTGCATGCCTCCATGCACAAAAACTGCAATTGTGCTCTGCTGTTGCATGGGAATGGGAAAAAAGTATCTTTGTGACTGCCTCCTTAATCTTCCTGCAAGGGCTTGGGACAATCCAGCCTGAAGAAAGAGCCTGATACCAAACTTAAATCAAAATCCCAGTTCTGGAATAGCTGGAGTAGCTGTTTTCTTTCTTACTGACTAGTGATGTGATGTATCATTATTCATGAGTATTCTTAGGAGGAGAGAGCTGTATGAACTCTCGTTTTCTATGGAAGGATTCTTATGGAGCCAGCATTACCATGCCATGATGAGATAAGATGATACCACAGGAAATTCAAGATGGAAAAGGGCCAGAGCCAGGTCACTGCAGAGCTGAAATCCGTCAATCTAAATTTCAATTTAAGAGGCTCTCATTTATGACAGATTCTTCCATTCAGAAGAATTCTTTTAAAGGCACTAACTCTTAAATGAGGCTTAATAATCTTTGGTTTGACAATAACCAGTGGTAGAACCTAAATGCATGCTTAATACTGTACTCTGTCAGCCATTTGTATTTGTAGCTGGAGATGTCTACGTTTTTCTTTTTTGTTTTGTGGCGTGGGGTAGAGGAGGCAGCACATGTATGTATTTTACCTGGTTTAAAGTTCTTTTCTTCTGATACTCCCAGTATTTGACCTTTCTGCCAGTGAATTTTGTTATCAAAGGTTATGGATCTTTTACAGGAATGGGTAGGTGAAGTTCTGGAGCCTGCGATGTGCTAGAGGACAGACTAGATGTTCATGATGGTCTCTTAAAGTCTATACGTTTTTTTTTCTTGAAGCCAGCACTGCAAGGAATATATTAAGTAACACCACAGGAAACTCAGGGTAGACAAGGGGCAATGCACCAGTTCACAGCAGAGTTCAAAGTTTGTCAGACTCCATTTATATATCCAAAATCTTGTAATGAAACTCAGTTATCCAATAAAAACAATATCCAGTGACAATAAAAGAGCTGGCATGTCAGCATATATCAGGTCGCTAATTGCTAACACACCAATGAAATCCTTTCCTAGGGATTGTGCGTGGATATGTGTGTGAGCATCTTTGAGTGAAAGAATGAGGGGAACCCATAATCTAAGGAGCCATGAAAATGAAAAGTTTAGAAGAGGAAAAGTAGAACACAGGAATTAAAAAAGTGGGAGAGGTGATTGTAAAGAAGAAACAAACAACATACAAAGAGAAGAAGAGAAAAATAGAGAAGATATAACAGTTTATCAGACTAAGATGCCAGAAATCCTTGCACCCACCTAAATAGAAGATATTTCATTACATAAGGTATTTACATTACATGCTCACATAGGCCCCAAGCAACTGTTTCCATGAAAATCCCCTGTTGAAGTCAATGGGATCTGCCCAAGCAGTGGAAGTTAGTGGATCAATACCATAAATATGCTGTGAAAATAAATATGGATTTTATGGGCTTGATCCTTCAAAGTGCTGGGTACTCTCAACTCCTGTTGACTTCCAGGTCAGTAGCTAATGTATGAATGAGAGTTGATGCATCAATGGAGTTGCAATATATGGATCAATGGAAAGTGATGCATTAGGAGGAGCTGAGAGCGCTCAGCATCTTGGAAGATCAGGTTATATATATTCATTTTTATTAATTTAACAGTATTGAACATATATTGTTAAACACATACAACCAAACTGGTAGTAAGAAAGTGAAGGGCATGAATTTAAATTCTGAAATTTCCAAACATTTCTGATATAGTATTATGGAAAAATTATCAGAACTTTGCTTTTTGATGCTATCATATTAATAACTGTGTCCCAAATGCATCATGGCAAGTAGCACTGAATTATGGATTAAAGTAAACCAACAGCATGTATGCAATGATTATTGCTTATGGGAAGTAGGCATTTTGAAGCAACATAATCAAACACTTTTGTTAGGTTAATCTGCTTACCTCCCATGCACCGTACTGAATATTCACTTTATAGAAATCCAGGACTGTGGAATTTCAGCAACAATGATATGATACAAAATAATTAGCTTGTTTTGAGTGCTTAAAAAGTCATTAATTTGTTGTGAAGTCTCTAATTAAGCTAATCCGAGTTTATAATGCATTAGCAGCAGCACTTTATGTGGAAGTTACTTCTTGCAAGATTAAAAGGACTTCTTCAAAATGTAAAACTGCTCAAAATCAGAAGTAGAATACTGGAGGTTGGGATATGAACAGCACAAATGAAAGAACTAAATTTACTAAGGATGATAATTGATTTGTTCCTTTGTTCCCATATGTAATTTGTCCAAATGAGGTTTGCAGCATTCTCCTGGCCCATGTGAATGTTTGAAGGTTCTAGTGACCCATCTCCTTTTCTGGTTTAAAAAGCTATGACAATCTGTCACCATCATCTACTTAGGAGATCCTCTTATAGCATTATCCAATTATTCACTAAACTGTGTAAAGGTCTCCTGACTCAGACTACAATAGATGAAAAAATGATATTTGGTTTGATGTTGGACTTTAGTGGAAGAAAAAGAGCTGATGATAGTATAAAGCTGACACAGAACAAAGTATAAAGCCTGAAATCTAGAATATGATTAGTCTTGACCCTCTGGCCACCATGAAGAAAGCAATGAAAAAGTGGAGAAAAAAAAGTGGCTAAAAAAAAAAAGTAGAAGTTTATACCTAACACATTCCTTTTTTCACTATGTGCAAAGTTACTGCTTTTGCCAACTTTGTGTCTTGTTTGCAAACTTAAACAGTGAGAGTGAGATGTGATTAATCTTTAGTTGCAATGCTTGAAAGACATTAAGGAATAATTTAATGAGTTTGCAATATTAATGGAATAAGCCTAAGTGGAAAACTACATGGTGATGTGGAAAATAAAATATTCCCTCTCCCAGTTGAAATGGACAATGGATCAAAACAAATACTGAAAATTCAGTCAATGAAGGCTATGAAGAGATATCAAAATGAACTGGGGAAGACTGGGTCCTGAAGCCTGGTACCCTTTAATTTATAAAAGGCAAGGATTTGCAAATTTTGTAGACACAGAGACGTGAACCTGGTATTTAAATACTATGTTGAAGACTCAGTATCCAACTATTTCATACTCAAGAACAAAAATAGGAAAAGATGGCATACAAAGTCAATAAAGCTACCTCAGGTCAACACTATATGCTCTGAGTAATGAGCTGCAAGATCTGTTACAGATCTACTTATAGATGCAACCAGCTAAAATGTGTGATTGCTATAATAACTGCCACATCATGTAGCATTCTTTTTGTTCCGCACAGCAGCTCTTTCACAGGTAGAACAAGTATCAATATTTCATGTACACTTCCCACAAGCGCTATTTAATTTGTTGTAAAGAGCAAAATATACCTGGCATGTAAAAAAGAAATCCTTTACCTTGCAAACCTCATTTAATAGATCAATGAAACTTGGAGATGGGGAAAATGGGAGATGTGAGGACAGCTGTCATGTATGCACCATGACAATTCTTTTTCAAGCTCACTTTTTCATGGGTGCTACAAACCTGACTTCTATAAACATTTTATATGAGAAGAATTTGAATGAATCCCATTTTTCAATCTATACAAAATGAAGAAAAATCTTTCGTATAATATTATAGTGCACTGGGAAAAGTAATAGCAAATATACTATCTGCTACCTCAACAATGTTGTTATCCACATATTGTAGTGAGAGTCAAGTCTTCTGAGTTAGTGGCTAACAGGTGTTGCTGGTGGGAACTCATGTTAGCATTGCAGAGCCTAAACCACTAAGGGAGAGATTTAGCTCCCATTGAATCCAGTGGAAGGACTCACATTGACTTCAGTAGGGGATGGATCAGGCTCTAAGAGAGAGATGACCCCATGCATCAACAACAGAATTGTCAATTAAGTTCCAGAATCTTTATTGCTAACGGTACGAGAGACAGAAAGAGCACTGGCTGGCTTTCAGATATAACGCTGAGTTCATAATTAGGAGTCCACACCACCGCCAATGCATTTTATTTGTAAACTGAGCAGATTTAATTTGGCTATGCCGGGGGGGAAGTACATATGAAATCCTGCAATGCTATTTGTACAGAGTCACTTTTCAGAACAGAACCTCACTTTAAGGGACAGTTTCAAAGGGCTGCTGTAACGGTGTCTGTAATACCTGTCAGTGCATGTGTTTGCATGTATGCAAAACACTCACATGACCATAAAATGACTGTGTGCCCAAATCAGGCATTTGTGTTCCTGTCAACAATTACCTAGTTGTTTCACTCACATTGTGGGAGTAATTATAGGGATTCTGTCAACGTTTGGTCTTAGCTTGTGACATTTAAAAATAGCTTAGCAAACCTGACAGGTAAAGGTGTGCTCAGCCTCAGACTCTATTTATACCAGGAGCAGTAGATAAAAATCATACAGCAGCTGACTGGAGCAGACCTTGAGGAGACTTCATTGGCCCCAGGAATCTGTCTTAAACACATAAAAGCAAGGTCATTTTCTCTTAATGAGGCATCGCCGTCTCCATCTATAAATCACCCTAATATGCCTGCATATTACCGTTTATATAGTTAAATAACCAGCAGTTTGGGGAGAATAAAAAAGGAGAATAATGCTGCTGTAAGCACTATAGGGAGAGTTGCATTTGAGTAAAAAACCCCATATGATCAATGAATGACACTTTAGGGTCTCAATCCCTTGAGGTGGCAAGTGTCTCCTGGCACATACTCATTTCCTTCAACTCTCTTGGAAGCAGAGAATCTTCTAACAGGTGCTCAGAGTCTTGGATTAGTCCCTGACTGGGGAACACACCTTCCTTAACTCTCACTTTCTTAGATTGTTATTATCATTCATAGACAAAGGCAGAAACTGGGCAGTATCTCCCCTGCTGGATATTCTTGTAGGTGGGAGTCCTCAGCAGGCACAGAGCCAGCATAGCTGATTCCTACACTACCTGCCCCTGATAGGCCCTGTCATAGGGGACATGGCATGGGCAGAGTGGGACATGTGTGAAAAGAAGTAGGAAAAGAAGGGGCTGGGGAAAAGAAAATAAGTTGGCCAGAGGCATCTCTGCACCCCAGCAATCCCTGGATACCTTGGAATCATCGGTAGTTAATGTAGTTCAGAGCAACCTTGAGGCTGCTGTACTTTACACCATGGACCAGATTGGCAGCTGGAAGGCCCCAGGGTGCCGGGGGAGGAGGTGGCATAAAACTGGTTTAAAGCCACCATTAGCCCTCTGGCTTGGTCAGACCAGAGATATTTATTCATTCCACATATTGACCATTGGTAGAGAAATGACATCTGACTTCATAGACCATGTTGAACTGCAATATTTTATTAAAAATGTGTTCATACTGAGGGAGTTGCTGAACCACTTTTTGCCATCCAATAGGGTAGATCCATCTTCTTTATACGTTTTCCAGATATCAGCATCTAACAGTAACTTGTAGCTCATAGAGATCAAAATACAATTAGGTAACTGATGTGTTTTATTTAAAATGGAAAGAGATACTTTTTAGTTCTAGTAGAACAATCTGGTGATAGGCAGAAGGGATATAGTTTGGTAGCCATAGCCACACAGGATTAGAGGTATGAGATATAATATATACAAGGACTCAAGGGTGTGATTATCTCAGGATAGTACACCCTTTAGGATTTTAAATTGCATCCACAGCAATCAAACCTGTTACCAAAGCATTTATTTTAATGCACAGATAAATTTGTAGTTCTTGTTTATATAGCTCATCCTCTGGAGGCACTAATATGATTTTCTTTAAAACTCAAGTTAATGAGAAAATAATGGAGAATTGTAGATATAAGCAAATTTTTTTCATTGTCACTGTCATCATCTCTTATACAGCCAGAGGGTTCTCTGAAAAATATAAGTTGGATTTATTTTATGTACTGCAAAACCTTTAACAATCTTTCTTTACACCAAGCTTTCTGATTTAAGCCTAAAGCCAAAAAAACTTACTGTCTAAACAGATTTCTACATCAGTATATCATCCATAAGCCTTACTTTATCCCTAATAGGAAACTTAAAATTGTAACTCTTAAAACTTCACCTTGGCAAAATACATTCTCATTTTATTGACTTTTCTGGGCTGAAATCACTGATGAGATACTGTATGTGACCAGGAAATAGGGATTGCATATCAGTTGCTGAGGGTAGTGAACTGTGTAATGAAGCCATGTTTGTTTACTTTTCTTTGTATATAGCGCTGCAGTGAATCTCCAGACATTTTCAGCTGTTTGGTGATTGCTTTTTACTTTGTCGTTTATTCTAAATCCTTTGGAACAATAGGTGAACTTCATTCTCATGGAATTTCACTTGGTTTCCTTTTAATGTAAATGCAAGATGTTGACTTAAGTGGGTCTGATAGGAGTTGGCATCAAACAACAGTGATAAATTTCATCTGGGACACAGTTTATTTTTTAAAAATATATACATTAAGCAAGCAACTATAGGGATTTGGGCTCCTGACAGTCCAAGCTCCATTAACACTGTATTTCTCTAGCTCTACATGATTGGCTTGGGCATATACAGTTACACAAGGATTTTCATTGCATTCCCACTGGAGGGTGGTAGGCATTGAAATACCTGCTATCCCTTGGCGAGACTGAGGAAAAGGCCTGCTTTGGGGGGCAGGATGGAATTGCTTTATCCCAGAGCATCTGCCTCTCAGAGCGACTTGGTTGACAAAGGAATGCACAAACTACATTATCTCTTTATGGGATGTAGACTACTCTTCTCCTAGGTGATTGGATAGTTCTGTTATCTTACGGGATGGCTAAGGAGCCTGGAGTCTAGAATGGGTGCCCTTGCTGGACCACAGAGAGGGAATACATGTGCAGTTGCCCTGAAATGTGACATATATGGGGCAGCATGTGTGGATCAGTAACAGCGTGAATTGCACAAGTGCCAACAGTAATGTAAGCAAGTACCCTAGAAGGGTGTATAGGGTGGGAAGGTAGAGTTAGTCTCTTCCCCTCACTGCCCCATGCGACAGTTAAGGGAGTGGTATCTTTTTGCCCATCCTTTATATGGGCAGTTCAAAGCTCTTTGTCCCTGCTGCCTCTCTGCATACTTAGCTAAAGACCAGGCAAAATCTAGCCACCGGTGTGTTCCTACTGGTTCGATAGCAAGGGCCAGCAACCTTTGAAAAGTGGTGTGCTAAGTCTTCATTAATTTAAGGTTTCACGTGCCAGACTGGCAGCACGTGCGGCAGACTGAACCCCAGACAGGCAGCGGGCTGAGCTGGTCAGCTTACTGCTGGTCTGGGGTTCTGTTCTCTGGCCCCGCTCAGCCACCTGCCAGCCCGGGTTCCGTCCATCCAGGCCGGCAGTGGGTTGAGCAGGGCCGGTGGCCGGGACCCTGGCTGGCAAGGGCCAGCTGCCGGAACCCCAGACTGGCAGCAGGCTGAGCGGCTCATCCCACTGCTGGTCTGGGGTCCCGTAATCCAGGCCAGCAGCAGACTGAGCGTTACCAGTGGCCGGGACCCCGGCTGGAAGGGGCCGGCTGCCAGAACCCCAAACTGGCAGTGGGCTGAGCGGCTCATCCCACTGCTGGTCTGGGGTCCCGTAATCCAGGCCAGCAGCAGACTGAGTGGGGCCAGTGGCCGGGACCCCAGCTGGCAGCAGCATGCTACTAAAAATCAGCCCGGGTGCCGCCTTTGGCACATGTGCTGCAGGTTGCTGACCCCTGTTCTATAGTAACACTATGAACTGAGTGAAACCTCGTTATGGGTTGACTTCAAACTCCATTGAGACAAATATGAACTCACCCTTCAGTTAACATAACTGTAAGCATAAGCTCTTACCTAAGACAAAAAGGAGTATGTTAATGCACTGAGGAGCTTTTGCTGAGTATTGGTGTGTGTATGTGAGTGTGTGAGAGACAGAAGGCAGAATGGACAAAACTGGGAAAGCCAAAGAGAGAACTGAGGCAGAAGGAGTAGCTAAAATCATGGTGGCTGATTTTGGGTCAAGGATGCATGCTGAAAGGAGTGCTTTTGGTGCTGTGAAAAAAGAAGCCATTTCCTGTTATTTGATTCCTTCTGTGTGCAGAAACCTAGACCATGCAAGGTGGAGAAAGGTGCCCACTGCATAGTCCTAAGAGTAAGGATCAGGCACAACTACAATCCTAGTGCTCTTTGGAGCTCAGGGATGGCTCCTTCCTTACTCCCAGGCAGGAGGCTGGGTCATAGCTCTATCCCCTCATGCACCAGCCAGCAGAGCTGGCCAACTGTAGGGAGTGGAGAAAATGTATTTCCTGAACAGGTGCAGCAGTAGGCACCTTGCCTCTGCCTCCTGGAGCTCCAGGGTGCACATTCCAGTGTACAGAGAAAGCCTCTTGATACTTCTCCGAGGATTGTGCAGCTCTCCACTGCCCCCAGTGAAGGGCTGTGACTTTCAGGCACATCTGAGGATACAGAACTCCTGCTCCCATTGAAGTGTAACCTGTTGACTTTGATAGGAACTCAAGAATGAAGTGAGTCTGGAATGAATGGATCAGAAAAATGTTTCATTTTTAAACCACTGAGAACTGTAAAGCTGAATTGTCTCTAATGCCAAGAGAAACAAGAATGCAAAGCTGCAATCATGTGTGTTTAAAACAGAAATACGTTGTGATTGGGCTAACTAAGATTTAGATAATCTAGGAAACAGGCTGTGAATATTAAAAGGCCAGCACAGAGGATTTAATAAAAGGCCAGACTTAATGATTTCTCCAATTCCTAAAGGCCCTGATGAACTAACCAGCTTTCCTGGCCAGTTCACTGCCACCAGATTGCCTTACTGCTGCTAGCCCTTGCAATGCTAAACATCCTGTTTTGCAGCAGCATTTTTGCTAATACCATGCATTTGACACAGTTGGAATCAGACACAGCCTATACCTTTGGGATCTGATTGGGAAACCCATTCAAATTTTCCTTCTGACAGATTTACTTTGTTTCAAATTGCCTTTGGGATAAGAATTATATTTGGAAAAATCTCTAGGGATCAGATTATGGCATAATGCTGGACTGCTAAAGAAAAGCAGTACTTGAGCTTCTTTATACGAACACAGGTCGAATATATTGCCAGGATTTTTTTTTTTTAATTCTGCTTGGTGTGGAAGAATTTTCAAAACCTGGCCATAAAATGGAACCTGATTCAATCTTCATATTCTATCTAATCTATCTACCAACCCGATCTAATGTGTGCATTTCTAGTGAACCCATGACTATAAGTAACTGGTCTTATGTAAAGATGGAGAAGGATTGGAGCAGAAATAGCCCCTAAAAGTAAGTACATACAATTATAAAGGTTAGAAATTAAATAAAGATCTTTTAGGTTACCCAATCCATCTATCTACTGCTGTATGAGTGTATCCCACAGTATATTTTCTAATTCTTTTGCCGATGCTTCTACCGTTTAAGGAATGTCTACACTGCAATAAAAAAGACATGCGGCTGTGGCTGTACAAAGACCCAGGTTTGTGGAGCTTGAGCGGAGGGGCTAAAAATTGCAGTGTAGAGGCTCGGGCGTGGGCTGGAGCCGGGGCTCTGAAATTGTGGGTCACCAAGCCTGGGCTGCAGCCTGAGCCCAAATGTCTATGCTGCCATTTTTAGCTCTGCGGCCCGAGCCCCTTGAGTCTGAGTGAGCCGAACAAGGCTCTGAACTTGGTGCTGCTGGGTATAAATTGCAACATATCCAAAAAGATGTCAAATGACACAGCGTCTACTATTTCCCTTAGGAGGCTATTTTAGTCTAACTGTGTAGATATTCTCTCTATTGGGAAATATTTTTTTCTTAATATTCAACTGTATTTTCCCTTTAATCCCATTAATCCTAGTTATACTTCTCTGTAGCGCCCAGATAATTCCTCCTCTCCATTGTGCTGGCTCTTCAGGTACTGCTGGACCAATATCATGTCCTCTCCTAACGGTAGTTTAGCCAAGCTACGCATATTTTACATGGTTCACTCTTTGGCGCTCACATAATAGATGAATCCTTTAAACCCCTGGATCATTGCTCCTGAGCTTCCATCAGTCCCATACAGTGTGCTTATATGTTACTTTTTGGTTTTGTGTTACCCAGAACTGAACACAGTATTCTAGGTATGGTCTCATCAGAAAAAAAATACTGTATAGCTAGGGCTGGCAGAATTTGATTTTTATTTTTTTGTTAACTTAGATGGATAATATCAATGTTTATTTTTAAGCTTTTAATAAACTGAATTTTTCACCGTGCACAAAATGATGGATTTTTAAGCTTTTTAAAATTTATTTTTAGCCATTTACATTTGCACAGTTGTGGGAAATTCTGAGGGGGGCGTGGTGTCAGACAATTGGGAATGAGGGTGTCCATCAATAATTATGTAATGACAGTAGATGTTAAGATTCAGAAAGTTTTATAACGATCACATCACAAATAGTCAATGTTACATGTCAAAATGTAACAAGTAAACATCCTTAAATCACACACTAATTATTTCTCAAGCAGTATTTTTCTTACTTTGCCTAGCTGTAAATTTCAATTATTATTGGTGGAACTATTTTTTCATCAGTTTGTTTTTACAGTGAAATCTACATTTATTGACATTTAACAATAAAAATCGAATCCATCCAAGGCTATGTACAGACAGGGACTATCACTGGAGTTGTATGAAAACTTACTTGCTCTCACCTCAAACCTTTTTTCTCTTCAAGTTTACATGGGGCTCACAGCACCTGAATTTTGCTTTATGTTTTGGCCTCTAAGGGCCGGGACCAAAGCCCATTGAAGTCTTTCCATTGACTTTAACGGGTTTGGGGCTAGGTTCTTAAACCCTAGTTCTGCAACTTACACTGGATAGGTAGACTCCCCTGCATCCAGGTGGAGCCCCATAGATTTCAATGGGGGTTCTCCTGAATGAAGTCAATTAGCAGCATCGAGGCCTTAACGATTAAGTTGCAACTTGCAATCAGTGGATTTAAGCACATGCTTAAATCCTTTGCTGAATTGGGGGCTTATAACAAGTCATTCTGTGGTTCAACATCAGAATATGGGAGCTGTTTTTTAATACCACTTTGAGAGTTTATATGGAAGATATTAGAAAAAGAACAGTATGAATATGGTAACAAATTGTTTTACGATAGGAAGGCCAGCATGACTAATAGACCGGCCTCAGACAGAGAAATGGATATTTAATTTGCAAGTTTATAGAAAGACTAAGTCAGTGTTTCTCAATCTTTTCAGACTGGTGATCCTGTATACAAAGTAAAATATTTTCATGACTCCTCACATTTATTATAAAAGTAAGCGTAAAAATGTATCAATGATAAGCCTACATAATTTATTTGTGTGTGTGTTTTGAGAGGTTGACAGCGAATACTTGACCTTGGAGGGGAAAGGCGTGTGGGGAGTGGGGCAGCTTGATTTTCTATACCTTACAAATACTGTACCATTTTCAATGCCTTGTAATCCCTCTGATTACTTTTCATGCCTGTTGTTGAGGTTCACAATCATCTGGTGGAGAAACACTGTACTAAGTAAATCAAATTTGGCTTACTGTATGAACAATTTGCTTCAAGAGAGTGATCTTTTTCATCTTTCATTCTGGAAATTATTATTAGAGCAAAACAATACCCAGATCAAGGATAGAAGAGACCCAGGGTGAAATCTTTCACCTTTGTAATTAACAGGAGATTTGACATTGATTTCAATGGGGTCAGGATTTTGCCCCCAGTTTTGATTGTTTGCATATGTGTGTTAGTATAATAATACTACATACATATGGTGATATCATCCATGTGGTAAATATGTGATAAGTTGCCTTTACAATGAATGAATCGCCTGTACTCAGCCAACCAATACCTTTCCACTGAATCTATTTCTGGCCTTCCAGATCTTTGAACAATTTTCAGAGTTTCCATATATATGTATGTATGTGTATATATATAAACTACTTACCTCAAAAAGGTTTCCTGCTTTCCCACCAACTATGAAATGGACCCTCAAAATTATACTGCTCTGGTGCAGGTTGGGTAATATTTAATTCTGGGCCAGTAACAGATGTAAATTCCAGTAGCTCTGAAACCATCATGGCTAGAAATGGGTGCTTTATACCACTGGAAAGAAGATAAAAATCCTACTTTTTCTGTGGTACAAAGGTTGTAATTATTTTCTTAGGTATGTCATAAAATAGCAGACCCTAAATTCATGATCTCCTGATATATAATATAGGTCTTTTAGATCACCTTTAAACGTTTCTAAATTGTATTTGTTATATATATTCTCTTTCTTCCTCCAAGGCCTGTAGAATAGCATTTTATGTTTCAAAGGCAGACTGGCTTTACAAGTGGAGGGATACAAAAACTAGTTCAAATATTTTTTTTTAAACTCTCCAACATATCCACAATTGTAACACGAGGCATAAACCAAATACCCCATGGTGTGAAATAGAGGTTCGACTAGATTCTGTTTGGGCTAACAGGAATAACACACTTATGACTTTCCCAGAGTAACATAAACATTTTCCAATCATGCTGTTAAAATCACACACACCACCATATATTACACACACACACACACACACACACACACACACACACACACACACACACACACGGTATTTCTTGGATGATGGCAGAAAGAGCAAAATTTTCAAATGGAGAAACAGCAAATAATAAGGCAGTGGATACAGAAAGATCTGAGTTATATAAATACATGGGCAAATAAATGTTGATTGCTGCTCCATGCAGATAAATGTAGCCTATCGAAATCTTGGAGAAGGGGAAATGTCTGCTAAATAGAATGGTGGTGCAGAATACTAACCAGGAAAGAGATTTCGGCATTATTGAAGGGAAATCCCCAAAGTCTTTTCTGTGCTGCTTCAATATGCAGCTGTAGTGTGCACAGGGCAAACAGGATGCTATGTGAAAAAATAAATATCATTCAAAGGAGAGGATAACATAGACTAATAGGTCTTACAGCCAAATTCAGCCCTCTGTAACTTCACTGATAGAACTGGAGTTGCACCAGGAATAAATCTGATGTGTGACATGAAATATTACCATTAAGGCTGGCTGAATAGTATTCATCTAATACAAAATTTGGTGAATTTGATTTTTTGTTTAGTAATTTTTTTGAAAACGAGTCTTGTGTTTTGTAAATACATTTTGTATTTGAAAATATTTAATGAGTGAACATTTAACAGTCTATAGAGTAATTGTGAAGTCTCCAGCAATGATATTAAATATTTGATATTAGAAAAGCCGAGAAAGCATAGAAAACAGTAATTCAAAGTATATGGTTTTGTTTCTGGTCTGTTTGGGTGAGTGAAACTTTCAAACAAGAAAATACCAAAGGACAAATAATGCACTTCCAGTAGAAATTTCTAATTTGAACAAACATTTCAGGAATACAGTACAGCACCAAATATTTACAAGTACTGAATATTATGACCCCATAAATAGGAGCCAATAAAACTTGAGCTGTTTATTCTCCAATATAGTTTTGAAGTTGACTTTTTTCATTATTTGGCAGGATCTAGTTACTGTGCTTTGGAAGAAAAAAAAAATCTCTTGAGGATTCTTCAATCCATGTGAAAAAAGAGTAAAGAAGATAATATTAGACCCTAATGTTTCCCTCAAAAAGGAAGTCCTACATTTCAAAATGTAACTAGATCTGGTCAGGAAATGTGTAAAATGTTAATAAGCTCCTGAATTTTTCCTGTGAAATGTTTTGTTTTCTTACTAGCTGTGACTTTGTTGGGCCTCTGACTTTTTAAAAGTTATTTTAAAGGGGACTGATGAAACTGAAATTTTGTATAGCTCTGAAGAACACATTCACAGGAAGGATGGTCCAGTGGTTATGGTTTTAGTCTAGAACTTTTGAGTCCTAGGTTCAGTCCCTTGCTCTACCACACACTTCCTATATGAGCCTTAGTCTCCCTCTGCCTCAGTTCCCCATCTGTAAAATGGGATAACAGGCAGCACTGCTCTACCTCACACGGGTGTTAGGAGGGTAAATATGTTTAAGACTGTGAAGTGCTCAGGTACTACAGTAAGGGGAGGGGGCTATAAAAGAACTAAGATATGTGTAGATTTAGTTATAAAATATGGATTACAGGGTTGTGGATGCTTAAACAAATTAGTTTTAGCAACAGCTTTTTTCCATTTTACACAAAGATGACTAGGTTAAAACTAAAACCATATTGAAAACTTGGTGAATAAGGACTCTCAAAAAACAAACAAACACAAACCCTCACCTGTCAGAGTCTCCAGGCTGGTGACCCTGAATGTAAGATTTATACTTGTGATGTTTACAAACAGGGTCACTAACAGAATGCCAGCATAGGAGCAAGTACACTCTACTGGGAATGGTCTAAAAAATGATGCTTTTCCTTTGCTGTCCCTATGATCCCTCGCCTACAAAACTGATCTAAATTAAACTGTAAACCAGTGATCTACTTTACTGTTCCTGCCAAAACTACACATTTCATCCCCAATTTAGAAATCAATGGATTAAATATTAAAATAAAGATGGGCCCAAACTGGAATCCCAAATCCATACAATCTGAACCAGGATCCACATTTTTCAGCTGGGTCTGTCAAAATATTGTTTTCTGTTTCTTACCCTGCCTACAGCAAAATGAGACTCTGATTTTCACAAGTAAGTTTATGTATAGTAACACATAGAAGCATTGAAAAATCTCAAATAGCCTGTTATCTTTTTCTCATTTTTTAAAGCTTATTATCCAACCAGATTCAAATGACAACACTGTGACAAAAGGAGACAGGATCAGAACAGAATGCTCGCAGTAGGGTGACAATGCGTTTGGTTTTTGATTGGTCCACATAGGACCCAGACTTGCTGGCCATTTCCAGGGTGCAGCGCGGACTCAGGACAGGCAGGTAGTCTGCCTTAGCCCCTCTGCTGTGCCACTGACTGGGAGTCTCTGGAGCCCCAACTCCCTCCCCAGCCCTGAGCCCCCCCAAACCACGAGCCCCCTCCTGCACCCAAACCCCTCATCCCCGGCCCCAACCCAGAGCCCACACCCCCTCCAACACCCCAAGCTCCTGCTGCAGCCCAGAGCCCCATCTCAGACCCTGAACCCTTCTGCCCCACCCCCCAGGCTGGAGCCCTCTTCTGAATCCCAAGCCAGTCTTTCCTACCCTACCCCAGAGCCTGCACCCCCAGCCAGAGCCCTCACCCTCTCCTGCACCCCAACCCCCTGCCCCAGCCCAGTGAAAGTGAGTGAGGGTTGGGGCAAGTGAGCCACTGAGGGAGGGGGGATGTAGTGAGTGGGGGGCAGGGCCTCAGGGAAGGGGTGGGGTCAGGGTGTTCGGTTTTGTGGAATTAGAAAGTTGGCAACCCTAATGCTCTCTGACATCAACAGCCTATTGCCCTACATAGGTCTATTGAAAGGCAGGATCTTCTGAATTTATAGAAGCAAACCATTAGCTGCAACACCTTAATAAGGTCACAGAACAGAGTACCAAACATTCACTTAAAGTGGGAGAATATATGCATTTGAAACAGGGCTGGATTAACTTTTTGTGGGCTGGGCTCCGAACATATTTGTGGGCCCCTGTGAGGGCAATGGAACATGGTGCGGGGAAGTTGGTCCTTGGAGTGAGGGACATGGCACGGTGGGAGCGGCCCCACTCCACCCAGAGTGAGGTAACTGTTTACAAACTGTCAGTCGCCAGACGCACACTGGCCCACCTAGCCCTGTGCTGCCATGGGGGTGGGTCCATGCCATGCCACACAGCCCCTCCACCCAGTACCCCCTGGACCCACTATGCCAGGGTTTCTCAAACAGGGGTTGCTGCTTGTGTAGGGAAAGCCCCTGGTGGGCTGAGCCGGTGTGTTTACCTGCCCCATCCGCAGGTCCGGCTAATCGCAGCTCCCACTGGCCGTGGATCGCTGCTCCATGCCAATGGGAGCAGCGATCCATGGCCAGTGGGAGCCGCGATCATCCAGACATGCAGACAGGGCAAGTAAACACACGGCCCGGCCCGGCCCGGCAGGGGCTTTCCCTACACAAGCGGCGACCCCTGTTTGAGAAACCCTGCACTATGCCCAGCACCCCCATACACAAATGCACAGTTCTCTGAATACCACCACCCCTGCCCAGCACTGACTCAGCCTCACCACAACTGCCCAATACCCCACACAGATCCCCCACTGCCCAGCACCCCAACATGCACAGATCTTCACCACCCCCACTGCCCAATACCCTTCCCCGCAGCGCCCCCACCATAACTACACAGTGCCCCCCAACAGACCCACACTGCATAGCAGCCCAAAATACACAAACCTCCCCCACTGCCCAGCGCTTCCCATCCCCTCCCATCCCAGCATCCCCGCCACAGACCCACTCCCCCATGCCCTGCCGAGCCAGCGCAGAGCAGGGATCCCCCCCTCCCATCACAGTGCTAGGCGGAAGGACAGCTGAGGCTCAGGAGCACAGAGCGGCCCCATTCCCCAGGGCCCCACACAGTCCTACCCGCCTGGCACTGATGGTACTTGTGGTGGAGGAGGTGTTTCCTTGCATGGGCGGGGGGGACGCAGCCTCCAACTTCCCCAGCCCACCACTTCCACAGAGCTGCAGGGAGAGGTGGGCCCCACCCTTGGGGAACCCAAAGACCATGGTCACTGGCCCAGAGTGGCAGCAGCTGAGGGCTCCACTCTGCCCCCGGCTCCATCGGTGGCTGCCTGCCTGCCAGTGATGGGGGCAGAGAGAAGTCCTCAGCCGTCCGCAAGGAGCAAGCAGTGGTTGGGGGAGAGGGGCTAGACAGGGGTCGGCAGGTGGGGCCGGGGCAAAGAGAAGCCCTGGCCAGCCAGCTGAGAGGCGCAAGCGGAGTGGGGGCAGGGAGGAGCCAGGCCGTAGAGAGGAGCCAGCTGTTCCGGGCGCAGCGCAAGTGGATTGGGCTGGGCCGGGCTAGGGCCCCTTTTGAGCATGGTCCCGGTGCCATGGCGCCATCGTAAACCCAGTACTGATTTGAAATGATGATGGGTTTCTGAACAGAGTGAACAGAGAAGTAGGCAAACAAATGCAGACCAGTGGTATGACATATGGAATCACAACTATTCTTAAGCAGGAGATGTTTATAAACAAAAAAACTACAACTACAGTCACAAACTATCATACTTCCACACTGCTTGAATTCCAGCTCTCTCTTCTTTATTTACCAAGAACCACACCCTGCCTGGAATTCTAAACAGCACACAGAGACATCTAGTGGCTGGATAGTATATTACAAGTAGACGCACCTCATTACAGACTGAATTCTTATCCCCCACAAGCACAGCTCATGTTCAGGAGAAATTCTAAAACGTATACAAAACAGCTTTTATTGCAAAGGGAAGAACTGAAGTGTTTGGGGGGCATTTAAGAGAAACTAACATGTTAATGGAGTTTATTCCTTAAACACCTTTATTCCTCGTGATAACAGATAGCTAAGATGTTAGTATGTTGCCAAATGCTTTCCAAGGTTACAGTTTGGGGATGTGTTATTGCAAGTTGTCTGAAACATTCAGATAACGTATTTGAGAGAGATGAGAAAGGAGAAAGCTTGATTCTTCAGCTGTTAACCATGTGAGTAAAACCTGCTGGCTTCGGTGTTCTTCAATGGGAATTCTCGCATTTGTAAGAATTACTCCAATGTGAATAAGGGGTGCATATTGGCCCAGAGAGTGATAGAGAGATTCCAACCATTGCCACTTATCTCTCATAGCTAGTTCTATTGTCCCCTTGAGTGCAAAAAAAGCACCAACAATGCACACAAGCATGCACAGAAACATACCCCTGACTCAAATGCTGCTGCTCCTGCTCCCATTAAATCCCATGTCTGATGTGTCATAGTCAGTGCTTAATCTGTAATGAAAGAGGTGCTGGGGCTCAAGCATTTTTTTTTTTTACTTTCATAACTGGTGCGGCAAGTGGCAGGTGCTGGGGCTCAGCCCACATAAGCTCTGGAACAAAGTCAGCACTGGTCATAGTGAAGGGATGTGGAAGAAATGCACCCAGAGCAGCAATCACAAGGGCTGCCACACATACCAGTGCAGGACCAAGGGGTCCCAGGTAGAAGTATTTAAGAGTTGCATGCAGCAACAAGTGGAATGCAGATGGATGGTTTGCAAAAATGATTTATGAAGTCCCAGAGAGCCATAAATATTAAAGGTACTGAATAACAAATCCCCAGCACTTTAATCACGGCACAACAATTGATATTTTCAACAACAACAATAACAAAATCTGAGCTTTTTAATCTCTTTTTTTAAACCCTCGTCCTTAATGAGGGATAATGCTAGATTGAAGAGGGCCAAACAGATTTATTGATACAAATTCAGAGACATCGGTGTAAATCAGGACAGTGGAGAAGTACACCACTACTGGCTTATGTTCTTTTCCTGCAAAAGGATGGGGATGAAAGAACAAGTGTCTGAATGAATGACTGAATAGATGAATGAATGAAAGAATGAATGCAGAATCAAATAACTACATTAAAATACATTGCCAACTTGTTGGACTGGCATAGCAAGGGAACTAACTCTTCAGGGCCTCACTATAAAAACAGTCGACAATGTCTCCATTTTTAATATAAAATTAAAATCCGCTTTGCCCAATCTCTCTGAGTGTTTAACTGCAAGTGAAGGTCAAAAGAAGGTTTGCATTTGGAAAGACTGCGGGAGCTGGCCTGCGGTGCTATCAAATGTATGCTATTGTATAGCTTAGTTATTAAAAAAACAAACACCAAACCAACCAAAACAAAAAACCCAAACCCCAGATTATCTGAATGCTACATTTATGAACTACGACACTATGTACATTAATATTCATTCTGCCTGTGTTACCTCCAGGGCTGGCTTAGACAAGCTGACAACCTGCAAGTACGTGGGGCCCTGGCTTGGTGTGTATATGTGTGTGTGTGTGCTCATCGGGCTGGGGGTGGGAGGAGTGGTGTCCCACCAGGAACAGCTTGCAATCCTAGTGTGATGTTTACTGTGCATGCCTCACTGCTGCATGGTGTGGAGTTCCAGCTGCTGTGAGCTGACAAAGCTCTGTGGTAAAAATAGCTTAAGCCATTTGGGAAATCAGGATGTCTTCTCATTTATCACAGCCCTAGCTAGCCTGGGGCACAATGAAGGTTCCCCTTCCTCCTATCTCACAGGATCCTCTGGCCCCATCTGAAACACACACATAAGCTTTAGATATATTTCTTGGGCTGCCCCTCCAGCCCACTGAGTCCCATCAGGACTGAATCTCTCCCTCCAGGCCCCTCGCTAACATTTCAGAGCAGTTGGCAGCAAATGGGATAGGATGCTGAGCAGTGAAACGTTTGCCTTGCAGCTGCAGGAGCCTAAATGAAGGGCTTTGCAGGGGGCCTCAGAAGTGCTTGAACCAGGTCTGTATACCTTATATTTTACTTATTTCATACAATATCAATACACTACACAGTTTTTCAGTGGAGGATGTCAACCCACTTTACCCACATGAATTCATTACACCTCACAACAAGCCTGCAAGAAAGGCATCATCATCCCTATTGTATAGATGGGGAAACTGAGGTACAGAGAAATCAAACCACTTGCTCGGAGACAGTCAGTGGCAGAGTTGGGAACAGAAGTCAGGAGCTCTGACTATCTACCAACACAATATGGGACTAATTCTCCTTTCACTTATACTGGTACAAATCAGAAGTAACTCCACCGAAGCAGGTGAGAGAAGAATCTGACCCTATATGCCAAATTGTCTGTTGTTTGTAAATGGCTGCAGCAGAATTTGTCCCTTCATCTATATCTTTCTACATCGGTCTTGCAAATTCTGCTTACTTGAGGCAAGTATGTATTTTTTGATCAGTGAGTCAAATATCTTTAGTTTTCTCATTATTTCCAATCCTCGTAGTAAAAGGCAGAATAATGTACTTTGTGCCTAGGCTGGTAAATTTTCATAACAATTTTACATGGCTGCTCTACATATATATGCACTACATATGAATGCAACATTTAATTTTCATTCATTTGAAAAGTTCCGTTCTCCTATTACCAAGCTTTAGCCTTAACCTTGTAAGGACAAACAACGGCACCTGCATGGATCTGATTGTAGGATCAGGTCCATATTAGTAAATATCCATTTTCAATTTTTAATTAGTTCAGCACAAGTGTGATGTTCTCATTCCTGGGAAGGAAGGGGAAATATTGTGGATAGAAATCTTGTTTGTAGACACTGACAGTTGTAGGTTGTTCATCAAAGGATGTAAGATATTTAAAGAACACACCAAATGCCCTCTGCTTGCTTCTACCTACAGATACTGCTTTCTGCCTCCTCAAAAACAATTTTTATTGCTTTTGAAGACAGCATGGTGAGCTAAGCTCATGTTTTTCTGAAAACCATCTGTTTTTGACTTTCCTGATCTGATGAGCCGAAGCATGCCCATTTGGTTCACCATCACTTCAGGGTGTAATAATACTGGTAAAACCTGGCATAAAGAATCACAGCAAAGGAAATTCATCCTGAAGCTTTTTGGGATTATCAGATATTACTAGTATCAACAAGTGAGCAGAATGAAGGTCAGTGACAATCCGAGGGTTGTTTTTTGGCCTAAAAAATGTATGTTCTTTTGCTGTATAAGAGCTAGGTCTTTGTCTTCTGATTTATTAATGTGGCATGAGTTTGGTGGTCACAGCCAGTTCCCAGTGGACAGGCATTCATATCACAGACAACTACCACATTGATTAGTGTTGGCAATTTCATCATACAGATCAGTGACCTCAATGGGCATGGTAACCAACATAGTCTTCCATCCATAGACATGGACACTCCAAATCAAGAGTGGGGCAGTGCAGTTTTTATGGCTGCCCATCTGACTCCTTTCATGAATTCACACACACATGCTATATATATTTCTGAGGGGGAAAGTACATTAAATACGTTTATTTAATTCAATACAAATAAGATACTGTTTTTTTTTTTTAAATGATTAACATGTCCAAATTAGTTATTGGTGCTGATGTTTCTATTTTCAGAATAGATTAACACCAAGTGTTCTTAGTGGTACCAGATGACAGAACAAGGAGTAATGGTCTCAAGTTGCAGTGGGGGAGGTTTAGGTTGGATATTAGGAAAAAAAAATTCACTAGGAGGGTGGTGAAACACTGGAATGGGTTACCTAGGGAGGTGGTGGTTTTTAAGGTCCACTTGACGAAGCCCTGACTGGGATGATTTAGTTGGGAATTGGTCCTGCTTTGAGCAGGGGGTTGGACTAGATGACCTCCTGAGGTCCCATCCAACCCTGATATTCTATGATTCAAGTTATTTGGTAGGTATGTGGACCAACAGTTCCCAAAAGCTCACACAATCCTTTAAATCTATGGATATAAATGGTTACACTAGTAAAATGTAAATTTGCACTTACAAAATGTACAGTTAAATATCTACAGTACACATCTCTTTATATACCTATTCTAACACAGGTTTTGCTACCCAGTTTTCAATGATAAATTTGCAGGTGCAATTTTAGAGCCCCCCTTCCGCTTCTTTAAATCTGTTTGTTTGTTTGTATATTGCTACTAATGGGTAGCTGTATTATTTGCTGTCAGCACTGTACATATTTTCATTCTGTTATACTAGCTTTTTCCTTATGTGTCTCCATTTGTATTTTGAGTAGATTTTTTTTTATACACAAACTATTTCCTCTGGGGGAAAAAATATAGAGGAGAGACGTTCCGTGATGTAAAAGATTAAAAACAAGGAGTGTGTTATGGAATATATCTGAGATGTACAGGTAGCAAAGCACAATATATTCTCTTGGTACCCAAACTACACATCTTATGTAACTGCTTTCAGCAGGCTCAGTAGCTGCTAAAAGCAGGTGTTTATTCTGAAAAGGCAGCAATGCTTTTCTGTCATGTTACATTAAGTCACTTATGACGCATCATGTTATATTGCACCATGTCATACTGGTGCATATGGCAAAGAAGCCAAAGCAGAATAACATGATGTGACAGACAACATTTAGTAAAAATATTCACTTATTTGGCTCAGATACTTGCTATCGGTTTGAATCAGAGCATGTTGCCTAAAATGAAGCTGGCAGATTGAGGTGAATAGTTAAGTGTCTGTGGTTCACAAGCAACTGTACCTGATGTAAATTTTGAAGTTTCTTGGCATGTACCTGGTATTTATTTTATTGTCAGTTATTATACCTCCTCATGTTCTTTCTCTCTCAGTTTAACCCCTTCTGAACTTTTTCCTCCTCTCATTGCTTTAAGTAGGTTGATCGTTTATTCCTTAGTACCTTTTGTTAGTTTGACATAACACAAGAGTTCCTGAATCAAGGAATCAAGATCACATTTTGAATCTGTTTATACAGAAAATTACAGAGCATTGTTAAAGGACTGACTGGCTAATCCACAAAATCCAGATTTAAGGTTTTTAACAGTACTGCAGAAGTACTCTTCATTGCAAGTCTTCCAGATTCCAAGTTTAAATAAGTACTTTTTATTTTGATGGCATTGCCTTAAGTGCTATTTTACATCAGAGTGAAGTTATTGTGAACTACACAAAAACGAATGCCTGGCAGCTGTTTGTTTATGTAGTCAGGAGGACTAAGGCACCTATATGTTATAATGGAAGAAAGTGTTTTTGATGGACTAAAAAAAGAATATTGAAACTTTGTTATTGCTATTGGGATTTTTGTAGCTATTTCACAATAATTCTTTTTGTAAAATGGAGAGCTCTCAAAAATGAGGGGCTAAGAACACTTACTGGAGTCAGGAATTTAGGATGAGGGGACATCACAGTCATTATCACCTGTGACTTAAGAAACATTTTAAACTCAGGTCTCCAGAAGTAAATGGCTAGTGCACTAATCCATGAAGCAGCCTCAACCATCAAGTTAGTAATACATACACATAGGTGCAGGGAAAAGTCAAAAGCCGCAAGTGCAATAGATACCAGGAATATGGCACTTCATGTTAGTTAAAGAAACAAAGAAGTGTGCTGCCCTCACTGTTCTTTGGTAATTGTTAAGCACACATTGACAGACTGTTATGAACTCGATGAATTCCATCCACCCACTAGGGAAGACAGGGAGGACAGCATGGTCCTTTACCTCTGAAATCCAAGGTTCTGACTCAAATAAACTCAGTATTTATATTTTCACAGGCTCAGAATCAGAATGTTCTGTGGCAAAATCTCACTCAGTAGATGGGAAGGAGAAAAGAGAGAGACCAGCAGGTTGGGGGGCTGGATATCACACTGCCAAACATTTGCATGGATTTGAAGACCACACTGTCTGTAAAAGTTGATGGAGCCCAAGGAGGTAGGCCAAATTGCCATGATATCATGTGATATTTACTAGTAATTTCCTTATTTATATATCATAGTCTTTTGATTTGACTAGTAATGCTCTGTAGATAAATGCAACTCTAATGAAAGGAATAAAACAAATCCTATTGATAATGGCCAAGATTTCCAAAATCTGTTATTATTATTAATTATTTGTATTATGGTAACACCTAAGAACCCAGTCATGGATCAGGACCCCACTGTGATAGGCACTATACAAACACGGTCCCTGCCCTAAAGAACTTACAATTTAAGGAAAAGTGACTAATGATTGTGAGTACCCAAACTGATACACCTTAAAGGCAACTGATTTTCAAAGTGCTCAATATTTTGTGAAAATCGGGGGTGTCTCAAGTTGGGCATCCAAAATTAGAGACACTCGGAATCATTACTCCCTTTTGAAAATCTTGGCCTATACCATTTAACACCATTGTAAGAGACAACTTTATGTTCTCTGGGGAGGATATTAATGACTAAGGAATCAGCCTGCTCTGTTGTTCCTAGGCAGGAAGGGTGTTGGGAGCGTTCTCCTGCGAGAGGCTATGAATCCTGTGCTCACCCTGATGTTGGATTCCCTTCATTCCTGTGATGTTTTTAGGGTAGATATGTAAGGGTAAATAGAAGTATTGGGCCGGTACCCTGTAGAAGTTGCTCCAAGCTATTTTGATGGTTTGAAATGTTTGAAATCCAAACTTTTGGATGTTTATTTGCACGGATATCAATGTACCTGAATCTCTTTGGCTAAGAAAGCAAACAGGAAATCTTACAAGGTCAGGGTTTTTCTCCTGAGAGATCTAGTATTTCCTGGTTTCAGTCAGGTCAGAAATATTGAGAAGAAAAGCCGTTCATGAGATATCACCTTATTCCTTCTCCTGATTCTAGCTGAAACCAATAAATGCAGAGGCAGCATAAGAAACTGAAACAATAAAGAGGATTTGACTGAAATTGTTTTGAACTTCTAAAATAGTTTCAGGTGCAAATCGAGTTTTGAATGATTGGTTTGGGTAAAATAGGAACCCACAGTTTGCACATCTATATAGAAGATATAAATTGAACTCCTCATCAAGATGATCTATTTTTGACTCTGGTAGGCTCACATTCTTAAAACATCCTACTGTCTCAAATTCACCTGCATTTACTTTTCAAAGAAAGCACATCCTTCATGGTTCCTGAGCAACAACTTCCAATTGCAGTATAAGTGAAATTGATGGATACTTTATGGACTGTACATTAAGGATGTTATCATTTATTCGCATAGGTTGAATATGGCATAAGCACCCTTGTCCTCAACTGGATGGACAAGGGGGGGAAGAGGATGAGGAGGAAAATCATCCATAAAAAAAAGATGAGAGGAGGGGTTGGGTATGGAAAAGAGGGGAAGGGAATTTTCTTTTGGATGAAGAGTATTAATACTAGTCATTTCCCCTTCCTCTCTTCCTCTATTCCTCCATTAGGCCTTCCACACCCACACAGGTTGGTTCTTTGCTTTCTCACTTCCTAGAGATGGACTTGTCAAGGCGGTTCTCACTCAGTCAGGCACATCGCTGTTTGGGTTTGAGCTGAAGTTTGTGCAGATATATCAATGATGTACATAATAAAATAAGTAATAAATAGTAAGTGATGCATCATATATAAACAGCATATAAATGGAATATTTGCTTTGGTATCATAACATGCCGCATGTTTTCTCTTTAATCCTCTCCCCTTATCTTCACCAAGGATCATTAGTAGCTGACAAAGAACAGCATGTTTACTCCATCAGGATTGTCCTAATTTCTCCTTGACTGAGGCCAGCACCGAGATATTGTCCTGCCAAGGACAGAAATATGATCATGTAGAAAAGTGATATTCTCAGTTGTCTTGACTGGCACTGACCAGGGACCATTATAATTGTCACATTCTTCTTTCTACTTTCTTAGAAAGTAGGCTCCCTATCCTGAGCTGTGCAGCTCCCATGCTTGAAAACAAAAGGCTGCTAACTCAGATCAATTTCCCATGTACTAACGTACTGAGATACTTGCATTAAATGTTTATAAAGTTGTAAATCAACATACATGCACACACAACCCCACAACCAGCTGACACAAAATATACACTTTCAGAAGAAACAGATTAGTATAAAAATGTTATAAAGAATAAGACAATGCAGATCAAATCAAACCTAACAAATACAGTTACAGGTGAGTTATGTTTATTAGTGTTAATTCTTTATAAGCAGACTTTATTCATGTCTGATCTACTAGACATGAGGGCTTTGAAAATCCTACTCATACTGGTTCCCATGGCTTTGTGAACTATAGCTGGTAGCTGAGGTTCACCTTAGTACACAGCCCTTCAGTTCTGCATGGGTTCTGGATTTGCATTAACCCCAAAATAGCAAGTGTAACTGGGCACCTCTTGTCGTCTAGGCTCTGCAGCACCTTGCCAGTTTCCCTCTCCTCTGGGCTCCTTAAGAACAGTCCAAAAGTTATAAACCTAAAATCCTCCGATGGGGATCTCCTTTATTAAGTCCAAATACACTCAAAATAAAGTCTCTTTCCACTCAGAGTCAAAATACAATATTTTCTGCCCAGACTCCAGCTCGGCCCAGTTCCTCCTTCATGAGGATCCATTGACTGTAGTTCTCTTTGGTCACTCCTCCATGAGAAGTGTCACAGTCCTTCTCCCTTGGGATGTGCAGATTCATGGAGGTTCCGTTCCTGGACAAGAACCTTCTTCATCCCAGTCTGAAACCAGACCCAGCACCTGCTCCCCAAGGGACTGTCTCTTCCTATTCTTGGAGCAAGCAGAGAAATGCAAGGCCTGCCCTGCCCCCTATTCCAGCTTCTGGCTGTCTCCCCTGGCTACCCATAGACCTCAGATTTTCTACCTCCTGTGCCCACCCTCCCCCAACTATCCATGGGCTTTTGTTTTTCTAACCCTCCCCTCCCCTAGAGGCCTCATTAGTTGCATGATCATCTGTCACATTGCTTAATTCATTCTCTCCACCTGGAGAAGCATGTAGGCACAGACAACCCATACCTGCCGATAGTGGGGGGCAGAGTGAGGGCAGCCAGCTTCAGCAGTGTTGCTGAGCATACTCAGTCCATGTGAGTAGGCTCAGTACAAGCCAAGCAGCAAAGCTGGCAGGGCACATGACCCCGCATGCATAGATGCCAACTTTCCCTGGCGCCCATGGGTGCTGGTGCCCCCCACCCCAACTCCACCCTTTCCCCACCCCTGCCCCGACCCCATTCCAACCCCTTCCCCAAAGTCTCTGCCCCAGCTCCGTCCCCTCTGTGCCCCTATTGGACCCCTTCCCCAAATCCCCACCCTGGCCCTGCCTCTTCCCCGAGCACGCTGCATTCCCCCTCATCCCCGCTCCCTCCCAGCTGCGTGAAACAGCTGTTTTGCAGTACAAGTGCTGGGAGCTAGGGGGAAAAAGCAGGCATGCAGCGCGCTCAGGGGAGGAGGCGGAAGCGGAGCAGTGGTGAACTGGGAGGGGAGCTGCTGGTGGGTGCTGAGCACTCACAGAATCAGCACCTATGCCTGCATGCTCCCCCCATGTATCTCCTCTGCAAGTAGGGTCTGTCAAAGGTAGGCTGAGATTTATCTTCCCTTAAAGGGCCAGTCTCCCTGTGATGGTATGTAAACTTGAAACAAACCCTTGCAAAATTCATTTTGTATGAAACAAGTCCCTGTTGCCACTTGTCCCTTCCTGTATCATTCCCTCTTCCCAACAGAACTCAGACACGTATGTTATCTTGAACAGCCACCCAGAACATATGGTGGTGGCCAGGTAGTCTGCATCATTATCCCCAAGAGGTCTCCTAAAGGTAGGGTGACCAGATAGCAAGTGTGAAAAATCGGGATGGGTGTGGGGGGTAATAGTAGCCCATATAAAAAAAGCCCCAAATATCAGGACTGTCTCTATAAAATCAGGACATCTGGTCACTCTACCACCCTACCTAAGGTGGTCCAGGGGCCTGTTAGGGGGAAGCAGATCAGTGCAAGTAGGAGAGAATGTGTGTTGGAGTTCTCCTTCAACTTGGTTCAGCTGAGGATGATTTTTTTTAACAGCTGTACCGTACAACACCACAGATGTACATGATGCTTTACATGACAACTGAGGCCCCATCCCTGCTCCAAAGAGCTTACAGAAAACATTTAAAAAGCACTTTAGTGTCTTAAGGAACTTATGTTACATGACTCTTAAGTGTCTAAGTCATTTCTGAAAATGACTTAGGCACTTTTGAAAATGTTACTTTACAACCTAAACTGAGCACAACATGAGAAAATGCTAGAGAAGATAATAAAAACAGGAAAGGGGAAGGAATTCCCAGAATAAAGTTATGGGATTGTTTGGGTGGTACACAGCACATCAAGTTAATGCCTAGGAATTTGTTTGAACTGCTTAAAAGGTCATGGCGTTATCCGCTTTATGGAGGCTCTGAGTGCATCCCCCTCTGCACTAAAACGGAGCAGTGGCTCCACTTCCCAGCCACATTCTGGCTGACCCCTATGCATGGGTATGAATGTGCATTCTAGGGAAACCTCCTTGTATCCGCACTTCCTTCTTATTCACCTAGACAAAGCTAGCCACAATTTGGTCCTTAAATGAGTGCTTAGTGAGGTGTCAAAATGCACATGTAAAAAAGAAAGAACCCCTTATTATCTTCAATTACACCAGTCACTTCAATTGCCTTTGTGAACATATTTCTGCTTATCAGTGTGTGCAGTTATTATTGTGCACCTTGCAGCTCACTTTGGAAACTTAGCTCCGCATGTGCCAACATTCTGAGAAATGAAAATTGGAGTGAAACGATTCCATTCTCTTCTCATTTACCTGATGAAAAAAATAAATCAAAAGAAATTAAATAATTAATACTGAATGTAGCTGAACAATTGCTAAGAAGTGTATTTAATAATTTTTGGTTGCTTTTTTTTTTCTATTTTAGGAACAAAACAGGGACAATTGAAGCATATTCTTCTCAAGCAGAACAACACTTCTGTGGCGAGAGCTGAAGGAAATGCATTGTTTTGATTGGAATATTTTTTCATTAACAGGCTGTTCAAAATAAACAAAATGATTTGATTCATAGTGCCTGTGGCTGAATCAGGTTAACACTGGCATGCTTCCACACTTGAGCGCATCTTCACTAATCAATCAGAAACACACTTGCTGGCAAGAAAGGTCACATCTTTAATCACACAACAGCAACTTTTTTACAACAAACGGTATCTGCATACAGCCAGATTTGGCTCTCTGTTACATAGGTTTAATATGCAACATACTGAAGATGATGGCTGCCAGAGAGAGAGAGAGAGATAAAGCTGCAGTGTCTCCCGCAATTATGCCTGTGAATACCATGTACTGTAAGCTACGGCAGTTAAATTAGAGATCATGATATTATGCTCTCCATAAACACTTGTATCGTGGATTAAATTCAAGGTAATTGAAAAAGAGGAGAATGAAATAAAATATAATGTATAGGTGGGCACTGGCCTGATCTCTTTGGTTCGGGACCAAAGTATTACTGTCCATATTGAAGCAACACCCCAGTGAGCATGATGCTATTGGAGGTGTTATCTTTCAGAGGATATATATATATAAAAAAAGTCCTCAACTTCTTTGGTCACTGAGGATTCTATGACAAAGACAGTTAGCCCCAGTCTCCAGACTAAATTACATCTCAGGAAATTAGAGTTACTATTTTCATTAATAGATTCCAAGGCCAGAAGGGACCACTGTGATCATCTAGACAGACTCCCTTATAATGAAGGCCACAGAACTTCCCCAAAGTAATTCCTAGAGCTTAGAAAAATAATTTAAATATTGCCAGTAATGGAGAATCTACCACAAGCCTTGGTAAATTGTTCCAATGGTTTATTACTCTCACTTAAAAATTTATGCCTTATTTCCAGTCTGAATTTGTCTAGCTTCAGTTTTCAGCCATTCCATTCCAGCTGGATTGAAAAGCCCATTATCAAATTGAAGAGTTCATGGTAGTTACTATCCTTCTACTCCTAAAGCTCTTCTGAGTGCCATTTCTGCACACAATGGCAATGTATTTTATCAGAGGGTGAAGACAATCCTGTATGTACAATCATTGGGATCAAAAGTATTTAATAAATAAGAAATTATTATAAATATAGTTTAACTTTTCCAGGCTAAACTCCATGAACCGTGTCTGGCCTTCCTCTTTAATTTTATCTGGCTCCAATCTTTACTGCAGATGAGGAAGAGAGGAGCAGCCATGTTAGGGGCTGTAGAGTAAATTCTGAGGCTACGCTAAGGGAGAGGAAGACATCTGTATCTCCTCAGGTGGGCACTACCACAGTGTAGGGGATTTACCAGAGTTTGTGTCAGAGGCAGGGAATGAGTGTGGCCAGAGTGAAGTGCAGCTATCCTCAGCTAGGGGATAGTTCGTTTGGGAGTGTAGCTAGCTGTTGTAGGTTAGAGGTTAGGCTTCTTGAATGCCACGGTTGGAGCTCGGGTAAAATTAGTCAGAGAAGCAGGGAGCCATAACTGGCTCTTCTTAGGCTCTCTTCTGTTGGATGAACAGAGCTCTGTCACATCAGAGAATTGGGCCCCTTCTTTACTCTGGGTGAAATGTGGGTCTCATTGGGTATGTCTACATTGCACACTAACCTTGAGCTTTGATTCAGGTTTGAGCCCAAGCCCCCATTCCGTCCACACAGAAATCAGTTTGACTCAGACCAGCAAGCACTTATGACCTAGGACCCTGCTAGGGACGTGGGTCAGAGCCTGAGTCCTGCTGTAACTTGGGTCTAAGTCCTGCCATTTTTCAGTGTGGACACAGATCAAGTCGTAGACACAGATCAAGACTCAAAAAGTCTGCAGTATGGAAGCATGAGCATGGCTGTGAGACCTAGGTCCAGCAATGGTAAACTCTAGTTTACAATGTAGTGTGGATGCTCAAGCCTGGGCTTGGAAACACCGAGTCCACAAGCTCATAGCCCACAGATCTGGGCTGAGCACAGTGTGTAGACCTACCCATTGAAGCCAGAGGTAAAAATCATAGTGACTTCAATGGATTCGTGGTTTCACCTTCAGGCTGTTGTGGTATGTGTACACTGCATTGTAAACCCCAGGCTTGTGGTCTCAGTGTTTCTAAGAGATTTTTGGTATGAAAAGAAGCACACATTACCTGTATCTGCAGCACATATTGTGTGGCATAACGCACATGGAAGTGAGACTAAATTGAGTTCTGGGCACCATTAGCTTAATTAAAACTGATTTTTGTCTCAAACCTACAGGCCATTTGTGTATATGGGGTGGAGAGGGAGGAGGGGCAGATGACACAAGACAGAAAATAGTTCCCTACTTAAAAATTAGTTGCCTAGGCTAAAAATATGATCAAATGATATCTACAGTATTTTATAAAGAGCTAAGAGGATAGCAGCACTTAAAGCCAGGGGTGGCTCTACACATTTCGCCACCCCAAGCATGGCGACATGCCAGGGGGGGTGCTCTGCCAGTCCCGCAGCTCCAGTGGTCCTCCCGCAGGCGTGCCTGCGGAGGGTCTGCTGGATCCACGGCTCCACAGAAGCCGCGGGACCAGCGGACCCTCCGCAGGCATGCCGCCGAAGGCTGCCTGCCTGCCGCCCCCCCGGTGGCCGGTAGAGCGCCCCCTGCGGCATGCCGCCCCAAGCATGCACTTGGCGTGCTGGGGCCTGGAGCCGCCCCTGCTTAAAGCAGTGCAAAATTTGCATTTTGTTAATTTCTATTCATGTTTTTACATGCAGTTGCTTTCTGTATGCTTGTCAATCCAACGCACTGGTGCAATCCTCACATTTTCAGATCATCTAGGCTCTCTTCAAACTACAGCTGAAAGTGTACTAACCACAACTGCGTTTAACCATGGCTGTTGCTAGCCACACTTTGATGATAAATCTGGGCGAGCCACAGAGGTATAACTATAGTGGGGACAGAGCCTTACACTATATCTTCTTTCTAAATTTAAAAATAAAATTGAAAGATTATTTTTCCTCCAGCTTAGATTCAAGGATAGAACGTTCCTTTAGCTGAAGCCATAATGTGGGGAGACCCATGTTCAGTATTCTCTCTCTCTCTCCATCTCTCGCATGCTGGCAGCAGAGGCCACTAGCGCTATGTAGATGCTGTGCTCCACTGAACTGAGAAGGGAAGGAGAGCATCACATTAGTCTGCAACTTTCCCTGCAGGCTGTTTGAAGAACAAACAGTGAATTAGCAGACCCAAGGAGTCCTTTAACCTTCTGACCCCTGTACAGCTGTGTTAGCTAATAGTTTTTTTGTGCATAGCGGTCAATGCTAAATCCCAGATTAGAATTTGGATATTACCTTATTACTAAGGGCTTGATCCTGCAGTTCATACTCATGTGAGTAATCCTACATGCATGAGTAGTCTCATTGACTCACATGCATAGGAATTACTCATGTGAGTAAGAGTTGGGATTCTTAATGGAATCTATTCTCCCTCCAGTGCATGCATGTAAGTCTCATTTGTTCTCCTGGGAGCTATGCATATTCAACAAGGGAAGAATAGATTCCCTTAATCTGATGAAATGCAGGGAATTTGATTGTCATGTTTGATTTAATGATATGTTGTTGTGGGTAGACTGGGCTGTAATGATCAAATTATTCAATGGATTTAGCCCTTTTGTCTGTGTGAATTTTCCAAGAACAGATCATATTTTTACATATTTGTTCTTGGTTCCAAAGTTGATTGCTGAATTTTCATACGAACAAATTTCAGCCTGGCAGTTGTTTGTGAACTATTTGCTGTGACTGCTTCTTTGAGAATTCAGTGGCCCAAGTAAGAAGAATTGCTATGATAGATGTCTCAGCCCATATACTATTGAATTTCATGGACCAGACTCATCACTGCACTACTCCAGTTTTATGTCATAGTAAGTTCACTGAATGGAGTTACAATTGTAGAACTGGGGTAATGCTGTGGTGGATCAGGCTCAGTGTCCATTCCTGTGGTGCGTGTCCTTCCCACATACAACAATATACTGTATCTACCATGCACATTAATTGAATTTGCCTGTCTCCATTTCCTGAAAGAAGCCCTTTAATGAACACTTAAAGTTCAGTGGGTTTGATGCTAATATTTGCTATGTGTTAGAATATTTACCTGTCAGAAAAGTGTAGAATATTACATAACAAATATAAGAAAACTGGTCTGGTGCTGACTCAAAAATCAATGGACAAGTGGATAGGTAACCACCAATTTAGAAATGCAGGAAATCTTTGTATTATTGCTATAAAAGTGGCCCCCAACTTTTTAAAAAAATCCTGCCAAAGAGATGGAGAGAGATATATTAAGCCACTGGAAAAATGGACTAATAATTGACACAGAGGCTACAGTGGGTTAATACATTTGACAGAGCAATGACCCAAAATTAAGACACCATTGTGCCACATGAAGGGAGTCGCCACAGCATCACCAACGTGCAAACAACATTTCAGAGTTAGGGAGGTCCTTGTGGGACAGCCTACCGGACTTTGGCCTTGCCATCACTGTTCGTCCCAGCTCTAGGAAGAGAAACTTGAAGCTAGGATAACACACGTGTGGCAGGATACCACTGTTGCATTTGACATTACTGCCTGTGTGTCCATCATCTTTCACATAGCTGTACAACACCAACCCACCAGTTGCTCCAAACAATACTGAGAGACCGGCCTTCTTTAAAACAAACACATAAAATGGCTGTATGACACTTCTATTGCAAATACAATTTTGTGACACTTTCTGCTTCTACATACATTCTTGGAAACAAATATTTGCTTGTACAAAATGTTCACAAAAAGAGAAGGAAAGAGCTAGTGAATGCTGTTACAGAAAAATTCTAATTAGAATCCACAAAATGTTCATGAATAATTTTCCTTCCTATTTGTCTAGCTGTAGTTCTGAAAACACTTTGCCTTATGCCATTCTGACTCCAGGAAACAAATACGCAATATGAAAATGGAAACAATTTGACAATTATTTACACCACTACCACCCCTTTGAATTAGGTCCTCCATTTCTTTGGTATTCTGTAAAATTTAACATGTAATTATGCTTTAATTCATTTTTGTTTCTCTAATGCTACAATAAGATCAAAACAGAAAGCCACCAGAATGCAAAATGCTAGATGCATTTCCATGTTGTAAATGTTGTTTTTGATCTTTTATAACAAAATGTAGTATTTTGTACCATTCCATTTAAAATGTATCTGGCCAAGCTCCAATACTCTTTCACTGTAAACAGGAACTTCCTTGGAAGACAAGTAATCATACTTAATGACATAAAGGAACTTCCTTGGAGGACAAGTAATCATACTTAATGACATAAAAGATCATTAAAATAATGTTCCAAAAACATAGCAAAATTAAACATCACAAGATTATTTTCTTCTTTGAAGTCTTTCACCAGATGGTGAAAAGTGCTGAAATCATAGGTCTGAGTGGGAAGGGAAAGTGTTTCCACAATCCTTTCTTGGTGCTAGTGTCAGCATGTATAATCTTTACATGTGGTTATACAAAACTGCACCTCACGCCTTCTTGGAGTCAAGTGTTTGTGCTCAAGATACATTTCCATTCGGAGGTGTTCTAATGAAGCTTGTTCTGAATCTGAGGCAGGGAATTCCCTGATATATTTCATTAGCCACGTCAGCTAGATTTATTCATAAACGAGAACAAATAAGCACATCAGCAGAAGTTATTGGGGTAATTTGTGAAACTGTTACTGACCTATTTTCAGACCTCAAAGAGCTGTGTCATTAAATTAGTGCACTATAATTTTATTTTGATAAAGGAATAGAGTTGATAATTTTATCAAAAAAGATACCCTGTTGCACCAGTGACTTGAAAATGCGTGGTTAAATATTTAAATGAAAGAGGGTCTAATGGCTTCCTTAGAAGAAAGAGCTTATGCACCTAATGAGGAATAGAAAAAACGAATGTGCCAATTGCTATACAGTGTGAACTGACCACAAAGCAAAAGTGATTTTTTATCTCTTAGCACTGTTCACAGTCTTGTTTGAAGAATTCTGCAAAGTTGGCTTCCATAATATTCCATAGACTGTATTTGTGGACTTGCTGGTGGCAGGGCCACCCGGGGGGGGGCAAGTGGGGCAATTTGCCCCGGGCCCCTCAGGGGCCCCCATGAGAGTTTATCGGGGCCCCTGGAGCGGGGTCCTTCACTCGCTCCGGGGGCCCCGGAAAACTCTCGCGGGGCCCGGGCCCCTGGAGCTTCTTCCCCTCCAGGTCCCACCGCCGAAGTGCCGGGTCTTCGGCGGTAATTTGGTGGCAGGGGGTTCCCGCCGTGGTTCTTCGGGGCACTTCGGTGGTGGGTCCCGAAGCGGAAGGACCCCCCGCCGCCGAATTACTGCCAAAGTGGGGGCCCCCCGCCGCCGAAGACCCCAGGCCCCCTGAATCCTCTGGGAGGCCCTGCCTGATGGAAAATGTTGCTGAATTTAGCATGATTTTGTAGCAGAAATGGACAAAAATTAATAGCAATTAAAAAAAATAGAATACATTGTGGGTAAATGTTCCATAGTGCAAGTTATACAGTATGGATGGGATTTTTAAAAGCTGTCAGCTTTGGCTTAACTCTGCTCTTATTGAAGCCAATGGAAATTTCAGCATTGGCTTCCGTTGGAGCAGAGTTAAGCCAACACTGAGTTCTTGTAAAAATTCAACCCCATTTCCTCAAACTTTCTGACTAATATTTTATGACTCTAAAGGCCATATAATTACTTACTTGGACTGTTGTACATGTGGCTCATTGTGCTCATGGCATTTCCTATTAATTCTTTGCGCCAAGATTGGGTTTTCTTACTATTAAAGTAATAGATCCCTGCCCTGATAGCCGCATCTGGATCTTGAAGGATCCACAGGACTCACAAGATTATGAGCTTGGAGGCCCTGAGCCTCTGCAGTGGCTACCAATTTCTACCCTCCCCCGTGGCTGCATCACTCCTTTAGGAAGACAAAGACTCCCTCATTGGCTGCTGTCCTGGGAGACCCTCAAGACAGTCTCACATTGTTGAAAGAGACAGTAAGTTAAATTATTATGGGTGTGGGGAAAGCTGTGCTATGGAGAGTGCTGGGGTATGGTTTGACAGATGTGGCAATTTCCTACAATATCCTTGAAAAACCTTATTCAGTTAAGTTTAAGTATCTTTGGAGTCCATTGTATTAAACAAAAAGGTTATTGTATTATTGTGGGCCTGGATAATCAAAAGATTATATTGAACAATGTGGGAGATGAGGAGGACCTTTTGGGATAAAATTCATGTGAAATGGGATTCCTGGAAAATATCTAGGTAGAGGTGAATGCAAATTCCTTTCTCTTGGTTATGTAAAAACCAGCCTTTCGACATTACACTCTGAGGAAGAGGCCACTGTCTGCTGTTCCAGGAATCTAAGGGCTTGGCTACACTTGAGAGTTGCAGTGCTGGGAGTTACAGCGCTGGTCGTACAGCTGTGTAGGGAAAGCGCTGGTGTGTGGCCACACTCACAGCTACCAGCACTGCAGTGTGGCCACATTTGCAGCATTTGCAGCGCTATTGGGAATGATGCATTATGGGCAGCTATCCCAGCGTTCAAGTGGCAGCAACATGCTTTTCAAAAGAGGGGGGTGGGGTGTAGTGTGACAGGGAGCGGGGGAGAGAGAGAGAGTGGATTTTTGGAGCCGACACTGTGTATCAGCTCCCTGCCTTGCAAAATCAGAAAATTTTCCCGACCCCTTACTCTTAATTGCAAACAGCCTGCAGACCAGATAAGCAGCTGCTCCAACAGACTCCCTTTCTCCGCCCCGCCCCCGCTGTTTCTCTCGTCAAAAGCAAACACTCAACCCCTGTGGATGAGGCAGGCAGGGGGATATCTCATTTGATTGTTCACAGTCAGTTACAGATTGATCACAGCAAACAGGAGCTGTGTTTGTTTTTTAGATAAGCAGCTCCCGGAGCCCCGAGTTCACAAGAAAACAAAGAGAGGCTGCATAACAAAACAAAGAGAGTAATTTAGTTAAAAGCATTCTGGGATATCTCCTAATACCCTAGAGGCCAATAACAGCGCTGGTGTGTGGCCACACCTGACGAGCAGCGCTGCATTACCAGCCAGGGAGTTGCAGCGCTGGATGTGCCTTGCAGGTGTGGACAGTTACTAAGTTGCAGCGCTGGAAAGCCTCCACCAGCGCTGCAACTCTCAAGTGTAGCCAAGCCCTGAAGCTCAAAGGCCCAACGTGTATAAAAGAAAGACTAACCTATGCATGAGCATTCTTGTTCTGAGCTGAAGCTTTTATGAACTTGTAACCACAGACTGATTTGCAGACTAGCTGCTATCTGAGCCCTTGCTGGAGTTGGGGTGTGTGTGTGTGTGTGTGTGTGTGTGTGTGTGTGTGTGTGTGTGTGTGTGTGTGAGAGAGAGAGAGAGAGAGTCCTCTAGTAAGCTTATTAACAGGTGTGTAGGTTCTTCTATTGTTTTTAATATGTTTTCTATGTAGTGCCTTAAGAATAAACCTTAAAAATAAACGTGCTTGCTTAGAAAGAGTTGTGTGTTAACCTATAACTGTGGGCAATTACACTGTTTATAGCCTCTGAAGAGAGAGGCCGAAATGTGGATGCTGGCCAGTTTAGTCAGTCTGGTTTGCTGGGAATAACACAGAGTAGGCAGGGAACTGAGCAACCTGGAAAAACCTTGGTCAGGAGGGAGAGAGACATGGGTCTTCACCCAAGAGAAATGATGGCTGGGAGACAAAAGCCTAAAAGTGGGTGCCCTTGCTTGACCACAGAAGGGGATTACAGGTGCAGTTGACCTGAACCATGACATACAGATGGGAATGATGGTACACCACCCTGGACTGGATCGGTTGGTTTTCACAGCTTCTGATGACCCAGGGGCTAATATGACCCTACAAATCCAGCATCCAAAAGGAAACACATTCTTTTGTAACTAATGAACTAGCAAAGGAAGATCATTTAATTCATATTTTCAGTCATTCTAGTTCAACATTTACATACTGCAAAACAAAACAGCCTCTGGGGTTTCTTCTTCAGTACATTACACAACCTTTATGGTGATGTATATGTAATAAATAATCATAATGACTCCAAGTCACTTTATAGAACCTGTCTTGTGCATGACATTTCATAGCAGTTTTCAACTTTTCTCTATATAATTAGTAGCTTACAATTACACAATCCTCATCTACTTTCCATATATTCAGACTAAGTGGGGGTTGAGGGTAGGGACCTTGGGAATTGGTAATGGCATGACAAAGCCTTTGACCTCTGCTTTACTTGATCAAATCCAGATGTCATTAGTGACCAAAAGCCTGTATCTGATTGCTGTTTATAGCCTATCTGAAACAAATTGGCAATCTCAGTCCAGTTCTTTGCACACAGATATCCACATCCCATACACCAATACTGCAGGTGGCAGTAACTGTCACCTTGGATGTCATTATCAACAGAGATTTCAATTGGCATAGAACATTAACTATCACTCACCTCCTAAGGTTGGTCCATCTTCATCAGAGATAAAACAAGGTGGCGGGGCTGGGTAATGAAGCTTACTTTGGTTCTCACTGAATTATATCATTGTGATTCAGGAGACCCAGACACTTGCTTCACCACAGATTTCGTGTCTGACCTTGGGCAAGTCACTTCTTTTCTCTGTGCCTAGGTTCCTCATCTGTAAACGAGGATAATAGCGCTTCTCTACCTCACTGGTGTGTTGTGAGGATAAATACATTGACGGTTGTAAGGCACTCAGATACTATAGTAATATAACTAAGATAGATAGATCTGTTCCACAGATAAACAGAGAACAATCTCTAGGGCTAAAAATTTCATGACTTTCCAGAGTACTACATTAAATTAAAAACTAACTAAACAACACAGGTGGTTGGTATTAGCCAGTGTGAAGGCTTTAATTTGAATTTTATTGTTCATGATTTGTAATCTTTTAATAAATATACACTGAGAAACCCTGAGGTATACATTTATTCTGGGTCTTAAGATAGAAAGATTTCATGACAATACTTTGATACAACATACTGTTGTGAACATTGTAGAACCTATTCAGGTTTTTAAGAATCTACAAAGTATTATAGACCACACAATCATCATAAGGTTGTTTCATGAGATACACAATTTGAGACAAAAGACCATCTCTCATAACTAATATACATAATTTTTCTTGGGAGGGAGAGGAAAACTAGAAATAGTGTAATCTTTATCTCAACTGCAGACATATTGTAATCAAATGCTCTCCCAGCTTGGTATGACACTAGGTAAAGAGAAAGTTAAGAGCTCAGCATCTATCTGCCAGCAGAGGTTGCTGTTAGGTTTGCGATTAAAATATGAAGGAAATAAAACAAAAGATTTCAATGATTAAATTACGTAGAAATTGGAATTACATAGAATAAAAGGAGCTCTAGAATGTCATATGTGCATGATAGTTTCTATGGGCTAGATTCTGCCACCCTTACTCTTAGAGAGGAGTGCATTAATCTGCAAGCATTCCCTTTGATTTTGATGCTACTACTCAAGTCGGAAGGTACTACTCAAATGAATCTGGTCCTTAGTTACCAAAAATGATGCCCCACCCAGTTATTAATGTCCTAGAATGTAAAGTGGCATCCCTAAAATGAAAGCAGTTTATTGGTTGCCAGGAGCAAATCCTGGTTAATTTAAGAAAATCAGAATTAAAGCTTTTGAAATATATCAAGTCATGTTTATAATACCATTATCTTTCCAAATATAAGCCTTCCTCAATGCACTCTCTTATGCTCACCACCAGAAAGTGAAACTTCATTCCTTTTGCCACCCTAAAATGTTTCATCAACTGCTTCAAATTAGGTCATCTTGTGATTTCAATCCGTCTCTTTTCTCAAGGAAACAGAAACCAGCTGCTGTTTGATTGTCGTGCAGAAAATTAACTAGTGGGCTTATTATTAATAACCGATAGCAGATAAAAGAGTGCAATGACCTGGACAATGGAACATTTAAATCTTTGCACACGATGAGCCGCTTGTGCTAGACTGATTTCACAAACAACAGCTGGGTAGTTTGTTAACATATGAATCCCCTTGAGGTGATTTGGAGAAACTAAATGGGCTAAACTAAACACCTCATTAAAACAGTACTTCAAAAAAAATCTATTTTCACATTCCAGTTTGGATTTTAAAGATGTTAGTATAAGACTATTCTATGATATAAAATGCATTGGTGGAAACTACTACTCCTTTTTTTTTTTTTTTTTTAAACACTCTGTAGCTTTATGTTTTTTTCCTGCTAAAATGCACACGAGACAGAATTGCCTTTGAAGTGTGTTCATTTTTTTGGCAAAGAAGACAACAACGCTCTTGCACCCCCAAACTATTGACTAAACTAAAGAGACAGGCCCCAAGTCTGCCCTCAATATATAGGCCACATCTATTGAATTCTGAGACTCATTGAGGCTGATCCAAAGCCCACTGAAGTCAATGGGAGTCTTTCCTTGTCTTCCATAGACTTTGGATCAGACCCAATAGGAATTATGCCCATGTGTATAAGGGATGATTTAAACCCATAATGTGAACAATCTGAGGCAGTGAGTAATGGGATGAGGAAGTGGGAAATGCCTCTGCACCAACTCCACAGGCATACTGGGCCTTTCAGGAAAATATGCATTAGCCAAACACAAGTTATTGGGCTCCCTACAGGTGTAACTGGGTGAAATGTAATGGCCTGTGATATTCACGAGATCAGGCTTTCAGTCCACTGAAGCCTCCATCTCTTCCCCCCGGGTTGACAGGTCTCAACAAAGCAGTCATCAGGCAGAAACGGCAAACTTCAAGCACACATGCTGCCTTTAAAATTCCTCATATGGGCCATTCAGTTTCCATGCTCATCTGCTAATTTTGCTGAGGAGGAACTTGTTTCCCATGTTGGAAAATCATGGGGAGATTGCATGCTTTGTTACCCAGATGCCTTTCCCCACTCCCCTATAGCTGTCTATGGCAAATGAGTTGGTTAAAAGGCAGAGTCATGAAGGCCTGATTCTTCTATCATACATGTTTGACATTGATGTAACTCCACTGGTTGCAGTGGAATTACTCCTGATTTACACTGGTGTGAGAGGAGAACTGGGCCTGTGGGAACGAGGAAAGTTTGGCCATCCATATAAACATTATGATGCTGCCTTAGAATGTATTTTAACACTCAGGATTTTCAGTACACTTTTTCAGTAGCCTGGCAGGCTACCTATTCTTAGCTATCCCCACTGTGGCCAGCTATCCCGCTAGCATTCCACGGTTCCCCTCCCCTCCCTGATGGGCAAAAATCCCTTAGCAGATCGGTTCTGGGTACAGCTTTCCTGGGCTCCCTTCTTGTCCCTGAACCAGCCTCACCCTCCTGCCTCCTTCCCCCTCCTTGCTCCTCCTGAGCGCCAGACGCCATAGCACGAGCCTTGCTCAGGACAGCAGCAGCTTTGTAAGCATGGACCCTGCTCGGCTCGCGCACAGCAAGCATGGACTGCTTAAATGTTTCCTTCTGCAGTATCGAGTAACCATGCTGGACCAGGACCTGGCACGGCGATGACAGGGATGAGGGGCAGACGGAAATCAACAGCGATGAGCAGTGAGCAGAGAGATTCTTCAAAATGCCAAACGCAGGCTTGATCCCTGATGGAGATGGGGGGGATTCGACACCATGAGACGCCGGGGATTTTCTGATGGCCGAGTGTGACGATGGGGCTGGGTGGGCGTTGCTTTCAAGGGCGTGATTCCGGGTTCATGTGCACACTTGCGGCTTGCCTGGCACGTGATGAACTTGCCTGCTTGCCTGCCCTGCCCTGCCAAGAGCCAGCAAGATGAGAGCCCTCATCCAGTGAGCAGCCAGTGGTGGCGATAGCCTGGGAAGTCTACGAAACGCCAGGAATCCATTTGGGGGAAATCAATTCTGCTTGGCAAACTGCTAAAGTGGGGCTGCTGCTGCTGCTACAAGCAAATGTGACAAAGGAAACTGCTGGGCCATAGTTGGGACGGGATGGCCTTGGTGATGTGCAAAGTGGCTTTGCCCTAACTGCGGCCCGATGGGGATGCTTGGCATATCAGCACCTTGGCACCGGCACAGCACCACGACACTGGCCACGGCAATGGGTATGGTAAGCTTTTTTCAATGGTGGTGCTGGAGTTCGTGGAGGGTCACAAGGACAAAATGAGGGTGGATTGGCCAGGAGCTTCAGGGACTGCAGCAATTCACACTACCTGCCTGTTCAGAAACACTCAGCTAGGTTGAAAGCTCGAAAGTAACAGTTGGGGATGTTGAAATGCCTGTGGGGGGGTGTTATCCTAGGGGACCCAGCCGCCTGGACAGTGCACATGGCTCATGACCATTACCAGGGCAGGACAGTGGTCAACAGTGGTACAAGGCTGAGCAAGTGCAGAATGGAGGCAGAATGGTGGTTTGTTTGGTCGCCAAAAGCGCAGCAGGGCATTTAAGCAGCTGGCTCAGACCTCAGCCGCTCCAATGTCCCCCATGTGCTGTGCTGCTGTATTATTCTCCACAATCTCTGTCCCAGACCTGGAGGGAGTGGGAGGGGTGGCTGTGGGAGCAAATCACCTGGAGCCGGATTAGCGCGCTGCAGCAGAAGCGAGCCAGAGAGCAGCAGGAGCAGCCAGTGCAGGCAGAGGCCTTTGAAGGAAGCTTGGATCAGCCACCACCATCATGTGCCAGACTACAGTGTTTGTTGACTGTTGTTGATTGATTGACTCAGTCCTTGTTGAGACTCAGTCCTCCCAAACTCCCCCCCTCCTTCGATGCAAGCTTAAATCATCATTTAAAAAGCATCATTTCTTTATTGATTCATTATATTGATTCATTAAGAAAAAAGGAAGTAGAGAGAAGGAGGAGGAGGAGAGGGAGGAGGGAGGCCATTAAAAAAAATTAAAAATTAGCCTTTTTGGTTTTGGGCTGTTGGGGGGGGGTGGGGTGGTGGGCATGCCATGGGAGCCTCCCCACCCGCCCTTACAGGGTGAGGGGAGGAAGGAACTGGGTGAGGGAGGGGGGCTGCATACAGGGCTGCAGAGGCTGCTGGTGATCCTGCTGCTGCTCCAGAGGCTGCTCAAGCTGCGCATGAGCATCAGCCTTTGATCGCAGCCCCCCCCGAGCATCCTCCTGCCTGCCGCTGATTCTCCGCCGCCTTTTTCCTGCCTCCTCCTCTCCTGCTCTCTCTCATCTCGGTTGTCCCTCCTCCTGTCCTCCCACACCCCCCCCTTCACTCTTTTTGAAACCCCCTCATTCCTTCCACTTCATTCTTCATTCATTTTCATCGTGTATCTTTCATAATATCCGAGAACATCTCATCGCCTCCCCTTCTTTTCCTCCCCTTATCTGTGGAGGAGGGATGGTTGGGAGGGAGGCAAAGCAGCTGCTGAGGGAGATAGATAGGGATAGAGGAGAAGATTTTGAACAATACTATTTCAATACTGTTGAGTTCATTCACTCACTATTCATGATTCACCTACAACCTAGCATTTTTCATTTTTTTCATGACTGCTTGCATTGCAGGCTGCTCTTACATCACAGCACACATATCACACATCACACATCATCTTCAGCTTGCATGTTGCAGCAGCCACGGTAACAGTGATTTACCCCTTTTTTACCCCCCCTACATGGCTAATACCACGCGCCACGCCCTGCTAATCAACCCCCTTCCCCCCCCCCCCCCCGCTGTCCTCGGCCGCTGGGGAAGCGCCGCGCCCCCGGTGACAAAAGAAAAATCATCGCATCATTCACCCCTCCTCCCCCCCAGCCACATGCTGTTTTTTTTTTTGTTTTCAGCTGCTGTTCCCACTGCGCCACCCAGAAAAATGGCCCCCTTACTTCCTTTAAATTCCCTGAATATATAGCTGATCGATTACAGATTGATGAGGATAATGCTAAGAAGATAATCATGGATGCTTGGATCATGACCAGAGTCACCGGGATATGCCCGCGCAATGATACCTGCATGATATGGCATGGCATGGCATATGTCCTAATCCTACAAGCGGAACAAGAACAGCTTGCCTCTGCAAAGTTGCCTTCTCTTCTGGCTACAAGGTTGTAGGAGGACTCACGCTTCCCTTGAGGATTGATGTCCAATCCTCTCACATGTTAACAACATTTTAACTAACTTCAACTGTAACCACTGTCATCACGCATCCTCATAATAAATCAATCATTAAAATAAAAAAAAAAAATGCTAAAAAAAAAAAAAAAAAGGTATTAAATACCACTCACATGGCACGCTCCCCTGTGGAATAGTGGCTTGTGGGGGCTGGGAGCAGCAGGGCTCAGGGGGGCAGGTGATAAAAAAGCTCTGCTGGCTGGGAGCTGCTGGGTGTGTGTGCTGCTTGCTCTCTGCTTCTTCTCTTTCTTCTTCTTCTTCCTCTTCATCCCGTCTGCATAATCCTCCAGACATGGCAGAATTAATCCCCCCACCTCGGAATCCACAGGGGTGGGGTGTGTCCTTGCGCAGCCCCCCCTAAAGTGCAGCAGCAGCAGCAGCAAGCGGCGACCTTTCCCCTACGACCCCTTGGTTTTGCTTTTGGTTTTCTCTTGGCTTTCTGGAGCTTCCTCTTAACTCTCACTTCTGCACTGCAAGTCCCTGCTGTGGCCTTTAGCCGTCATAGCCTTAGAAATTCTTTCTTTTTTTTTTTCATTTCATCTTTTGGAATGCAGTTCTGTGCTCAAATCCTCTCCCAGATAGCTCCCAGATCCATTACCTCCTCCAGGCTCCCGCTGCGGGGGCTTTTTCTCTCTTTCGGGAGACTGCATTGTTAACTGTGTGCTGTGTGTGTGGTCACCTGTGATGATGAGTGATTGCTGGGGAAGCAGGCTGGGGGAAATGGAAATGAATTTCAAAAGTTCCTGTCTACTTCCCTGTCTGCATCGGCCAGAGAAATGCTGTCAGAGCGTCAGTGGTGCACTGTGAGGTGCGCCGGAGAGAATACCCCGCCGATTGCCACACACTATCCCTATATACCTATATTCCGATATATATTAAGCTGCTACTGCTACTCTCGCAGGGCAGAAGAAAACCATTTAAAGAGCCATAAAATCGAATAAGGTGCCCTCCTAGTGTGAGTGGTTTTTTGGTTAAAAATCGGTTTTACGCTCCTAAAACCGATTTAAACGCCTAGTGTAGACCAGGCTTAAGTGGTCAGTTCTGGAGAAGCAGAAGAGCTGAATATTTAAATATTGCCACAGAAATGTAAAACAAACAAACAAAAAAAGGTGTGTGGATTTGCTTTTGGACTGTTTCCTCTTAAAGCATCTGATTTAATCGTAAATACATTGGACTGTCATACCCCAGAGCCTGTGCTAGACTACAGAAATTGCAGAAAACAATTTTCTGTGGTTTCCATGGTCTTGTACAGTATTAAAGGCTGAACATTTTTTTTCTCTAACTGAATAGTTGCTTGAGTTCCTCATGCCTATTGCTTCCTGCAGTCAGTATTGCTGAGGCACAAGATACAGCCTCTACTTTTAGGGTCAAATTTTGCTCTCAGATGCAGCCTGTCAGGCTGTGAAAATTGGAAAAGTTATGCATTTGAAGAGCTTGTATCAGCCCAGCACTTAAAACACGATTTCCCCCTTCCTGTTTGGACAGCAAAATGAGGCACATATGATTCAGTACAGACTCATGTTTAGACAAAGGCATAAGTTAGTCATTAATTGTAAACACATATATGGAAACCCCTTGTCAGAGCCATGAAATTCAAATTCAAAAAGGAGAATGAAATGTAAATTTTACTGCCCTGACAGAGTCACAAAGCTATACAGACATTTTTCTCTTTTGTACTTTTCTTCAAGGGGTCGGAATTTCATCCTTAGCTAAAATCAGTTAAATTTTCTTGAAAAATGAACATAAAGATCCTCCAGTGTTGTTAGAACCAAGCACTGCATATTACAACATAATTCAGGTACCATAAATAGACAATGAGTCATTGAAAATCAGCCACATATGGTAACCTTTTACTTTCCCAAGTAAATTTTAATTTTAGAAGTGGATTCAGTTAAATACAAACAACCCCTCTCCCCAAATCCTTAATTTTATTACTATATGTATATCACCAACAGTAGAACCTAATATGTTTTATTGTGTGTGTTACCTGTTAAATAAAAAGAGAGTTAAAGCATGAAAAATAACCAAATACACTTCACAATATGAGAGGAACATATACACACACAACAAAACAATAAAGGAATACTGCTTGCAAATTATTCAGTGGTGAATTAAATGAATGGACCAAATGCAAGCTTTGACTGCCCTTCCTGCTCAAGATTTACACCACTAATCAACTAATGTTCAAATCCCTAATGAAGTAAAGAATGTGTCTCTAAGGCAGCGATAATTTAAGATTGCTATCAAAACGAATGCTTTTCCATTAGGCAAAATAATGATGAAATATATTCTAAAGGTATATTTGGACTTAAATCTCTTTGGTGAAAAAAACCTGTCAGTTAGAAAAAAGTTGATCGAGAACCCTGATCAAACTCTACTCTTTGGCGGGGGTAAAATGCAAATAAAAAGTGACACTTTTTGTGTCACTTTTGTGACTATTTGTGAAAGTAACTCAAGGCCATTCATGAAAATTAGCATCTAAATGAAAGGTCAGATGTCATTGTGTAGGTCTGGTTGATTTTGAGGAACCCAAATGAAATATTTACATATTTTAGGAAAGTGCCAGTAACTGTGTACAACTTTAAATTCTCTCCAAATATATAAATGAAAATATTTTGCACTGTGCTTTTCTAGGGATTATGACTGTCAACAAAATAAATCTTTATGGTCTATGATTATTTACTTGCTTATTTTTAAAATTCTCCAGCAATGTATGAGACACTTTATGCTATGCAGGCTCTTCCATTTGTGGAACATACTCTCAACATTTCCTGTTTATGAACTATTTTTAACAAATGACTTTCGTATAAGCAAATAGAAATAGATGACTGGCTTTCCTTACCACACTGCTGTCACCCTGAAATAACACAGGAGGGTTTGGAAAGACACAATTTGCCTCATATAATAGAAATAAATATACAATTAACATAAAGATAGCCTTTGAAATGAGATTATTGACCCACACAGCAGAGTACTGGGGCTCAAAACTCTTCTCCTTGCTCTATCATTAACTTATGGTATGACCTTGTGCAAGTCTTTTAACCTCCCTGAGCCTCTGTGTTATGCATCTGTTCCTTCACTGGGGGTAGGGTTTGTCTCTCTACAGGATAGGCTGCTGGGCCTGCCAAGCAACCCTGTGGAATGATAGAGGATCTGCTCCTATCCTGTGAGTCAGTGGGAGACCGGGGCCATTCTCTAGAAGGCCCATGCCTCTGCAGCAGTTCTGCCTCCCAGAACACACGTAGCCAAATTCTGAGGGATCACCCTGGCTGCAGCTGCCTCTGGAGCCACCTCAAGGTTTATAATTATTAATATGCTGGTGTGCATACCACATTGAGCATGAGAATTGATTCCACTTAGCCTGCACATCTGGGCTCACTCTGTTACTCTTGTAAAAAGTCTCATGGGATTTTTCACAAGCATAAACTTGGTTTTGGTTTTATGTATCACCAAAAAGATGTCATCTTCAGCAAGTTATTGACTCTTAACACTATGCTCAGGAACCTATTAGATATATTTGGAATTAAATACCTCGACTGTACACACATGATGGTGTCAAAGACAGAATTTCAGGTGTGTGGAAGGGTTGAAACAAAGACTCAAAAAAGAAATAGAGCAAATTATTATTCATTTATGTGTTGGAAATCATGATACTCAATTAGGTAATCATAGAATCATAGAACTGGAAGGGACCTTGAGAGGTCATCTGGTCCAGTCCGCTGCCTTCAGGGCAGGACTAATTATCTTGACCATTCCTGACAGGTGTTTGTCTAACCTGCTCTTAAAAATCTCCAATGATGGAGATTCCACAACCTCCCTAGGCAATTTTATCCAGTGCTTAATGACCCTGACAGTCAGGAAGTTTTTCCTAATGTCCAACCTAAACCTCCCTTGCTGCAATGTAAGCCCATTGCTTCTTGTCCTATCCTCAGAGGTTAAGAAACACAATTTTTCTTCCTCCTCTTTGTAACAACCTTTTACATATTTGAAAACTGTTGTCATGTCCCCTCTGAGTCTTCTCTTTTCCAGATGAAACAAACCAATTTTTTCAATCTTCCCTCATAGGTCATGTTTTCTAGGCCCTTGCTCATTTTTGTTCCTCTTCTCTGGGTTTTCTCCAATTTGTCCACATCTTTCCTGAAATGTGGTGACCAGAACTGGACACAATACTCCAGTTGAGGCCTAATCAGAGCAGAGTAGAGCAGAAGAATTACTTCTCATGTCTCGCTTACAACACTCCTGCTAATACATCCCAGAATGATCGCTTTTTTTTTTTACAACAGCATTACACTGTTGACTCATATTTAGCTTGTGGTCCACTCTGACCCACAGATCCTTTTTAGCAGTATTCCTTTCTAGGCAGTCATTTCCCATTTTGTATGTGTGCAACTGATTGTTCCTTCCAAAATGGAGCTCTGCCTCTCCGGTGCCTCCGCTTTTTGGCGCCCCCAACCATTTGGCGCCCTAGGCGACTGCCTAGTTCGCCTAGTGGTTGCACCAGCCCTGTGTGAACCACTGATAACTACTCTCTGGGAATGGTTTTCCAACCAATTTTGCACCCACCTTATAGTAGCTTAATCTAGGTTGCATTTCCCTAGTTTATTTATGAGAAGGTCATGCAGGACAGTATCAAAGACTTTACTAAAATTAAGATATACCATGTCTACCACTTCCCCCCATTCCACAAGGCTTGTTACCCTGTCAAAGAAAGCTATCAGGTTGGTATGACATGATTTGTTTTTGACAAATCCATGCTGACTGTTACTTAGCACCTTATTATTTTCTAGTTAAGCTGACTGGTCTGTAATTCCCTGGGCTGTTCTTATTTCCTTTTTTATAGATGAGCACTATATTTGCCCTTTTTCAGTCTTCTGGACTCTCTTATGTCTTCCATGACTTCTCAAAGATAATCACTAATGGCTCAGATATCTCCTCAGTCAGCTCCTTGAGAATTCTAGGATACATTTAATCAGCCCCTGTGACTTGAAGACATCTCATTTGTCCAAGTAATTTTTAACTTATTTCCCTATTTTAGCCTCTTCTGATCCTACCTAATTTTCGCTGGCATTCACTACATTAGACGTCCAATCACCACCAACCTTCCTGGTGAAAACTGAAACAAAGAAGTAATAAGGTATCTCTGCCATTTCCACATTTTCTGTTATGTAATGGGTCAATGTCACTGGAATTCTGACAGAAATAGGTAATATGATAAATACAGTTGCCCAAAATTGCTCATTTATTGCTGACCCAATAAATAATTCATTCTCAGATGTGACTGTAATCACAAATGATTTTATAACTTCCTATGATGTTTCATTCACAAAGCAAAGATAGTAAATATTAACTTGTCTCTGTTCCAATCTCCAACCTTATGAATCTCATTGCATCCCTTTTGACACCTACTTTATAAACTCTCTGGCAGCAGGGATGATCTAATTTGGTTACATGCTTATACAGTGCCTAGCAATATTGGGGTCCCCGATCCTTAAATGGGGTTGCCAGGTGCTACTGTAATAGACAGCATCACCATAACAAGGATTCTAAGAAAAATGAAAAACGCAAACATCAGATTTTCTCCATTAAGTTATATTTTTTCTTCACAAAACAAACAGATCTATAAAATTTTATTGTCTTCTGTTCAGCTAAATGAGATCTGGACTGTAAATGATGCAGTAAAACATGGGCCCATTAAACCTAAGGCTGTACTGAAATTCAGCTTCTAATAGGTATCCAGATTAAATATTTGCAGGCAAATAATAAATTGGAAGCTGCATTCTTTCATGATGGTACCTATGGCATGGCCAGGTTGGACTCTTCTTCCTACTTCTTCTTGGCTAATTCTGAGTGAGACCCAGAGCAGGGAGGAAAGAGAAGGTTCCATTTCACTTGCTGTGACATTAGCCCAGTGGTCCCTTCAAATGGTATTTGGTGTTTCTTCTTCCTGTGTATGCATAACCAGTTCACTGCGGTCCACATCCATTCCCCTCTCAGGTTGCAGCCAGCACATTTCCCAGTTCCTTTAGATATCATCTCTCTACAACCCATCTCCACCAGTATCAAATTCCCATCTTACTCAGGCATGAATTTAGGAATCCTGCAAGTGATCAATACACTTTGCTTAAATGAGGCAGATAAGGATATCCTCATGCAGCCTTACTTATTACTTTAACGCTCCTGGAGCCTAATTTGTAGAGGGGCTGAGCATGGACAACTCTATCTGAAACTAAGGGGAGCTGCAGGCCAGCCAATGTGAAAATTAGATCCAAAGTTCACTTTTTAAGTGAGGGAGCATTTAGAAGAAACTTTTAATATTTCCAGGACACATTAGTCCATTGTTCCACTTTTTTCTGAAGAACTAACCTAACCAAAAAACCCACAACATTTATTGTTTTATACAAGAGTTAGGCTGCTCTTGAGCTGATACCACTGACTAACATGTTTATTCACTTGTACTTCCATCTGTCTGTCTCCATCTGCTGTCTTTTGTCTTACACTTAGATTGTAAACTCTTAGAGCAGGGACTGTCTTTTTGTTCTGTATTTGTACAGCTCCTAATGCAATGGGGGCACTCATTCACGACAAAGTGCTACATTAATAGAATTCTTATTAATAGAAAAATCATTTAGAACATATTTTTGACTAATCTGTCTTTATAGGAAGTGGGAATAACAAACCTGAGGTTTGAATAGCAGTTAAGTATTGAAACGCCCAGGCATCAGTTTAATCAAAAGCAGATATTACATCCATGGTGCTTCTTTCTTACGTGATAATGATGATAGCAATTTATTAGCCAAACATAATAAGAAAAAATAGCTAATTAGTGTGCTCTATTTTGTGAAGTTAATAAATTGAGTTGTTGGTGTGTGTATACATACACATATGTAGGTTTGGCATATTCATTTTATTTATTATTTAAATGGCAAATATTAATAGTTTTTTAGCATTTTTTAATTTTTTAATTGATTTACATTTTCACAATTGTGTGAAATCTTGTGGGGTGGGAGACAATAATTATTTAATGACAGTAGATGTTGAGATTCAAAAAGTTCAAACTTTATGTCCATTAAAACACAAATTGTCAACATCACATGTCAAAATATACAAAGTAAATATCCTTAAATCAAACTTTAAGATGTTCTTAAGTAGCATTTTTCTTACTTTACCTATATGTATTTTTTTTTATTATCAATAGAAATATTTTTTTCATATGTGTGTGTTTGTGTGGTGAAATTGACGCTTACCGGCATTTACCAATAAAAGATTAATCCTTCCAAGGCTACACCTATGTATTCTGCATTAAGTCATCAGGTATAATACAGGTGACTGTGCCATTAATTCTACTGTTCAACAGCTAATTCAGCTTTACACAAATATTATTGGTTTTTAGTTATTTGTTATTTAAATGACAACAACCATTAGATATTTTAGAATGTCTGAGCACTGCTAATTCAAATTCAGGAGAAAGGAAGCTTTGTTGGGGCCTTTGCTCATTAAGGGAAGGACTGCTCTGCCCTAGGTCATGGGAGCATGCCTACTTTTGCTGGTTAGTTTATCCTTGGACAGCAGATATGCCATGTGCAATGGCAGCCTCAAAAACTTTTGGGCCTTCACTATTCCAACCTTATTAAAGCCCTTAGGTGATCAGTTATCTCTCTGAGGTACTGTCTTGCATTAAGGGCAATTCAGAGTCACACTGGCTTGAGGGAGGATTTGGGATCAGTTCTGCCTCAGGCAGACAAATTTCTTCCAAAATTTCCATGCCATGCTGCAGAGGTGGTTAACCAGGCTGGCGGGGCTGTGGAACCATGACCCCACTTCATTTCCAGCCCTCCCTGCCCCTTTTGAAGCATTAGACTCTCTGGGTACATCTACACTGCAATAAAAGCCTCGAGGCATGGCCATGGGTGGCTTAGGTCAGCTGACACAGACTAGGGTGACCAGATAGCAAGTATGAAAAATCGGGATGGGGGTATTAGGAGCCCATATTAAAAAAAAGCTCCCAAATGTCAGGACTGTCCCTATAAAATCAGGATATCTGGCTCATGGGGCTTGGACTACAGGGTTAAAAAGTAGAACTGTTCACGCTTGGGCTGGACCCAGGGCTCTGAGATCCTGGGAGTGGTGAAGGTCTCAGAGTCCAGGCTCTAGCCTGAGCTTGAATTTCTACACTGCAATGTTTAGCCTGCAGCCTGAGCCAACTGACCTGGCCTCTGAGACCCAGGGCCATAGGTGTTTTATTGCAGTGTCGACATACCCTCAAAGTGGTGTGCAGAGGCAGTGATTCCTGCACTCCCAGAAGGACTGGGGCAGGAGCACAATTTGGGAAGAGAAGGAGCCTCTTTGCCTACCTGCAAATTGGTCACAATCCCGCTTTAGACTCACTGGTGCTATAAAAGAGCATTCTTAGATGCCTTTCTGAAGGTGTATCCTGGGATAACCTGAAATTGTTGAGAGTTGGATGGTACAAAAATTCTAATTCTGATACAGCATTTGCACCCAGATCTCAAAGCGCTTCAGAAAGGAGAGTATCAATATGTCCATTTTACAGATGGGGAAACTGAGGCACAGAGCAGCAAATCAATGTGGCTTTTTCTTCAGAATCCAAGCCCTAATTATGACATTTCTCAGTTTTCTAAGCTTCCATCAATGCCACTCTAACAAAAACACTTGTGCCTCATTTGTTATTCTGTGGTATAGTTGTTACAGAACAGAGACATAGCACCTAAACTTACCAACACATGTTTTGGAATGGATCTGTTATGTTCTGATTTTTCTAGAGGTAACAACGCTCCAAATAAAACTTTCTGTTGCTCCTGATATACCCTAAAGTATTTTATGAGAGGAGTATACTCAAGACAAGCACATTTTTGCAGATTAACATACTGTACTTTGACCCTGATCCTGCAAGAATCTCTGTGCACAGGTGCAGGTACCCATCCATGTCGAAGTTCATTACAAAGTTGGTCCCTTACAGTGCAGTGTAGAGATGCAGCCTATTGAATATACAGAGGAGTGACAGAAATCTGTTGTGTTACGTTCATCATCTGACCCAAGTTTCTTTTATGAGGAGATTGACCTCATTCCTTGTCAGAAATACAGATGAGACCAAATTTCTCCCACCACTGATGCCCAAATTGTAGCCAGCCAGCACTTGAGATGAAGAGGACTGGACGTAACTCCCTACTGAAAATGTTGTAGCTTGTCAGGGTAGTTTTAGTGATACAAGGCACTTCCTCCTCCCTTCTGAGCACAGCATACTGTTTCTACAGCTGTCCCAGTTTGGGGTTTGAGAGACTAGGGATAAACTGAGTCTTCTTGCAGAGCAGGCCTGCTGTGTTTTACCACTTCTTTGGCCCTAAAACAGATTTCAGATCCCAGAGCAGGGCCGGTGCTATCATTTAGGCCAACTAGGCGGTTGCCTAGGGTGCCAAGATTTGGGGGCGCCAAAAAGCAGCGCCCCCCCCAAATTTTTTTAAAGAGTTTCAGCGGCCGCTGCGCTGGGAGGGAGAGGGAGTCTGAGCCGCCGCCAGCAGCCCAGGGGTTCCCCTGGGTCAGCACGTTACCGGCAGCCCGGGGGTTCCACCGCGCAGTCACTGCTTCACTTCTCCCGCCTCCCAGGCTTACGGCGCCAATCAGCTGTTTGGTGCCGCAAGCCTGGGAGGAGAATTAGAGCAGGGACAGCGTGCTTGGGGAGGACGCGGAGCAGAGGTGAGTTGGGGTGGGGACGTACCACACGGCTCCCCGGGCCAGGGGGTGGGGAGCTGCCATGGGGGCGCCTCAGGGCAGGGGAGCTGCCGCGGGGGGGAGGCGCCTCAGGGCGGAGGCGGGGAGCTGCTGCAGGGCTGCGGGGGCACAAGGTGGAAGTTTTGCCTAGGGTGTGAAACTTCCTTGCACCGGCCCTGGCCCAGAGACTCAGAACTAGAGATTCTTTTAATATAAACACCGTTCTCTGATTTGCCATCTGATCAAAAATATCTCCCTATGCCTGGTCTCATGTTGGATTTACCTGTCTAAGGGTGGAGAGATGAATCTAGTTATCCAGAAGTGTATGAATGCAGCTGAAGGAAACAAGATGGCAACTGCCCCCAGATACTTTAACTACCTCAAAAACCAGCTAGGAAACAAAAAATCCAAGTGTGCTAAGGCAGGGAGGAGACTTATCCAAACAACTTAACCTATCAAGCAAGGTAAACATAAACAAACCACTGTCATTGACAAATATGTATTTTCTTCATGTATCTATCAAAAAATCTTATGCAGAAGACATGAAGAGCTAGAAGGCCACAGTTGTTCTCCAGATATCTCTTGTGCAAATACTACTTATGGAATGTGGGTGCAGTCATTATTATATTAAACTTATTTTATTACAAATAATGAAACATTATCTAAGTTTCCACCCAAGCAGCTCTTCTGACAGGGGGATAAAAAATCTGCTATACTGAATACAAATCTTCAGCTGCTGAATAACAAGACCTATGTGTTTCAATGTGTTCATTAATCTTGGGTGCTTTCATTTTTGAGACCACAATTTCTCAGATTGTCAGGTAGGGCCTAATTTTCAGAGGCACTCAGCACCTACAGACTCCCATTGAAATCAATTCGTGTCATGCAGGGGCGGCTCTAGGCACCAGCAAAACAAGCTGGTGCCTAGGCCCGGGCACCTCCCGCGCATGACTGCTTGGGGCGGCCAAAACGCTAGAGCCGCCCCTGGTGTCATGGGTGCTCAGAACATCCACTGGCCCTATGTAGCATCCAAAAATGGAGGCACTCAAAATTAGGAAAGCATTTTTGAAAATTTATGTCTGAATGATTATTGCTTCCTTCCCTTTCTCCCCCCCCCAGCTATCTGTGTAGTTAAAGAATATAATCACAAAGGATTCAAGGAATGGCATTTAGGATGCAGTGAAAATCTCTGAACTAGCGATGTTAACTTATGGGGTTTAGGTACTTTTCCCATCCTTTTTTTCAGCAGTACTGGATTGGGATTACTGGCATCTATTTACTCAGAAAAGAGTGGGGCCTTAAGATACCATGCTATGTTTTCTGTTTATATGAAGGAATTGAATCCTCTTTTATTAGTTTCTGCCATGCTTAGCCTAACACCTTGCCAAGTGTCACACCTATATGTATGCATTCTGTATGTCTGACGCCCTCTTATAAAAATCTCCTTTGACCCAAAGTCTGTGACAATGTTTCAGTGCTGTTATAGACACACAGTGGTATTAATGGTAGATATGTGTCCTGTGTCAGGAAATTACTTCTGCCTATTTGCCAGGACAAGTTTTGAACTTATGTTGATCCCCGCATCGATCTCCCTCTGAAGCAATACTTCGCTGGACATTTTCCATTTAGTTAGTCTGTTGTGTCCACAAAGACTCAAATTAAGAACTATGCATCATTGCAAGAAGCAACATGGCCACACTCAGGATGCCCCTACTCCCCTGAGAGAGGGGCAGAAGATGAAAAGAGCAGCCTTTGTTTAAAAAGGAATCACACTGAAATCCTAGTACTCCATACGAAAATCTCAACTGCGCTACTGGGAGATCTCATTCCAGAACTAGTAAAAATAATTTTACTTATAAATCAGCTTCTCCCAAGCACATGATGAAAGGCTGACTAAAGAGTTAACATGCAATAAAATAAAAAGGAAGAATAAAATATTAAGAAGCCAGAGCTATATCACTGAGCAAAGTTTGCTTCCTTATGAAACACATTAATGCAGGGAAAAATCCTCCACTGTTAAGAGGATGGACTTAGAATGAATAAGAGCCCTTTCTATTTCTATGATTCTTACGAGAGAAAACAAAGCAAAAATCAAATGGGTATAACCAGAGAAACTTCCATTTATTTGTCACGTAAATGGATGGGCTTTTATATACAAATAGTTATAAACAGTTATACCCTTGAAGCCATCATTAACAAGGTCAGGGTAACCATAGTGTCACACCTCTTATTCTCTCATTAGTTTGTTGTTCCCCACTATTATACCAGCAAATATTTCCATATACTCTCAGGATAGGGCAGATAACTTCCTGTTTCTTCCACCTTCAATTCCCCAAAAAAACCATCTATACAAGCAGGGAAAAGTTCCTACCAAAATTCCCCTCCTAGCTGACACAACAACTATCAAAGCCTTGCTTGTCCCCAGAAACCTGCCTTTTATCCTTCATGCCTCCTCATCAAAAAGCTGATTTCCAATTTACAACACATTTTCTAAATCCCAACCACCTGAGCCTCCTATGCTGAATCCCCTGTGTAAACTTAACCCAATAATTACAAATCAAGAAACACAACCTGTTCTCCTGTTGTTAAAAACATCAAGCATGTTTTTCAGCAAATAAATCTATAGCACTAGCTAACGCAGAAAAAACAACACAAAACTTTCTACACAGGGTTAAAAGCCTTAATGGAAATATTAGACTCTTCAGCATTTAGTGGCTTTCAGATGCTCTGATTATTGCAATAATCCACTGAAGGTTCAGACTTGACTTTAAAATTAGCAGTGCAAGCTGAGGCAAATGAAAAGGAGTTCAAAGCAGAAATCACAGAGGAAACTGATAGAATACACAGCAGTGTTGAACAGCTACACTTATGTGGCATAAATTTTGACTTAAAATGATCAGCACATTGTTCTCATGCTGCAGAAAGTGTTTTAAAAACAGAATTCCTAGGACTGCGTTTAAAGGGACACTTTCAACCTACCTTAAAATCATATGTTGTAAACATAATATTTACTTTTGTACTAAAAACATCTTCAGTTATTAAAAGTCAAACAATTTTAAAAATCCAATTTGCCACCCTTTAGACTTTTTGGTTTTTTTGCCAGCCTGGACAGCCAGTTTCCCTTTTCTTCGGTTTGGCCCTGATCCTCAATAGTGTTTAGGAACCTAAATAGCTTTGAGGATCTGGACCTTTCACTTTCAGATTCTTAGTGCTGTAACCCTTAGGTTTCAAATGTCACAAAGGAATGTTTATTTGTATAAAACAACTCCTTTCACTGGAAGCTCTTTAAAACAAACAAACAAACAAAAAAGAACCATTTTTACTGACATTAGGTTTTACAGCAGCTTGTTTCTTACAAAAATTAAATTAGGGGCCAAATTTAAGTATCCCTTAAAAATATTGTAGTTTTACTCAGTATGGCTCTTTCATCAATGGAAATATAGTGGGCCAGATTCTGCTATAACTTACGCTGGTGTAAATTAGGAGACACTCCAGTGAAGTCAAGTTACCTTGGTGTTAGTGAGAAGAGAATCAAGCCTAGTCAGGACCAGATTAGGCATGGATACGATAAGGCCATGATTAGGGCTCCAGCTCCTGGAGTCATGTGATAACTGCAGAATTTCAGCTTTATTATTTCAGCTCTCCTGGTTACAAAAAACCTTGAAAATGAGACTTGAGTGTAACAGATACAATGACAACTGCCTGAATCTGCAGACAGCCTGAAACAATAGATCTGAAGGAGGGAACTGCCTTCTACATTAATTTCAAGACTAACCTCAACAAATACCTCTGTGAGTAGGAGAAGAGTGCAGCAGGCCTGCCCCATCTATGCAGCTATATGACAGTTATTGGTGTGAGTGATAAGCTCATTCCTGGCTGCCATTCCTACTTCTCTGGGGGAACATAGGAGAACCCCACTACCACTCTGGCATCTCCAAGAAGGGGTGATGTTGCCTTTCTTCAGGGGAATAAGAGGGCTTACTGCCACTGTCCTAGATTCTCTCGGAGGGGAAATCCCTAACAGTGCTACTCAAGGTGGGGGTGGCAGAGTTGTATGTGTCTGGACTCCATATTCCCTTATTCTGGCCCTTCCCATAGTGAGTTCATTTTCACCCCTGTGTGATTAGCCAGTTGCTAAAGTAAATTTTGATTTAAAATATTTAGGCTGCCACTCTGTTCTGTAGCCCAGTGGGCTAGTTTGCTTTATTATATTCACTGCTACTGTAGTCCAGTGGGCTAGCTTGCCTTCATTATATTTACTGCTTTGCATTATATTCTGCTTTGCATTACATTCAGCAGTAATGCCAGAAACTTACAGGCCTGTAAGACATTACAGCAAGTTAGCATAAGGCTTGAGACCTATGATCTTTGAACAGATAAATGGCCCAACGGAAAACCCCCAAGTATTTGGGGAGCTGAAAATAGAGTTTAAAGGGATGTTCTGACCATAGGTAAATAATTCAACCACAGAAGTGTCCTGGCAACTAACTGACGTACATAACAGGTACATGAGATACATTTAAGGCTAGCCTGCTTGCTTATATATATATATATTTCTTATAAGTTTCTTATTTTGTTATGTTTATTATTTGTTTTACTATAATAGGTTTATATTAGGGTATATTTTGGCTGTAACACAAGGGACCTGCAGGCCATACCTCCTGTACGGTGAGCTAAGGCTAAGGCAAAGTTAGCATACATATGTCTGGGCCCTTTCACCTAGATAAATGGAGCCAAAGCATAAGGTCCATGTATGACTGCAACCTTTAACATAAAGGACGCGTTAAAGCAGGTTGGCACAGGAGCTTTCCTGAATTCATACCCTTTTAAACTTAACAGGTATGCCACAACTTTGAACTTGGAAAGAACTGAAATAACCAGTTAGGACAGAAATAACAAATGTGATATCTATCCACAAAGGAGCCATGGTAATGAATTGACGTATATAATAAGTTGAGATCATTGATATACTAACCAACAGGAAAAAGATACTCCAACATTAGTGAGGTGAAGAAATACAAATAAGAGAAAGGGAAAAGTCCCCTACTGAATATGCATTGAACATAACGGTGTCAGCGTAACACATTATAAATGTGGCATCCCAGCCTAGGGGCAGTAGGAGAGAGAGATGTAGTCCTTGGGAGGTGACAGAATGATGGCCACTAGTGATGATGGGGAAGGTGAGAGTGATGAGGAAGATGATAGCTAACATTTCAGGTTGTTCTTTAAGAAATGGTGTGTGTAGATGTACATTCTGTAGTATCTCTATCTATCTTACTAAGTTGGGGTGCTTGTGACTGTGCTAAATGTATTAATAAACTATATTTGTAAATATAAAAGAGTTTCTATATTGTGAGTGTTGCACCTGTGCACATCAGGTTTCCCAACTAGTCACAGGCCGCAATAGTCACAGAGTACCCCCATACCATCCAGCTGCCTTCTCCCAAAGTCTTGGCCAGTGTCAAGAGGAGGTTGGAGAGGAGGTCCCACGACTTTGGTAGCCAGGGATGGGGGCAACAAGTCCTGCCACTTGGTGTCAGGGTGGGCCAAAAGCGCAAGGGAGGGATAGCTTGGTGGTTTGTGCATTGGCCTGCTAAAGCCAGGGTTGTGAGTTCAATCCTTGAGGGGGCCACTTAGGGATGTGGGGCAAAATCAGTACTTGTCCCTGCTAGTAAAGGCAGGGGGCTGGACTCAATGACCTTTCAGGGTCCCTTCCAGCTCTATGAAATAAGTATATCTCCATATATTAAGGAAGTGGATAGTATGAAGCACATGTATGTACAGATCAGACATGCCAAACCTGTGGAAAAAACACAGAAATGGGGCTTGTAGCTTTTTGCTTCCTTTTGATTGGCTCCTGGCAAAGGGGGGCAAGGGGCAAGCAGGGGGAAGGTGAGGAGAGAGTCAGGGGTGTGCAGTGGGCCCCCCACAGTCCAAGACTGCACATCAGGGGGATCTAGTCACATAGAGTGTTGGGGTTCTTAGGGATTGGCTTCTTTTGGCCTTGTTTTGAAATGGGATTAGCTTGATTTTTGGTTTATTGTGAAAGTCGGGGTGCTTATTTACCATGTGAAAGTTGGCAACTGTGGTACAGATGTCCTTTAGGCATGCTTCAGAGGCCGAGCAGCTTGATGTCATGGCTGGGGACAGCCAAGGAAGCTCACAGGGCAGGAGTCTGATGACAAGTTCCAGAGGGCCAGTAGTGAGGGGTGGGCAAGGAGCATCATCCCACAGGGCCTGCATGAGGAAAGTGAGAGAAGCAGGAGGCAAGGCTGCCTTCACTTCCTGGAGCACACAACAGGGGACACACAGTTTGAACAGCCATCTGTGTTGGCCAAATGTTGAGGGGTCCCCCAATCCCTAATCTCAAAGTCCAGGAGGTCTCTAATTCTGGTGGCACCAGCCAAGACCATCACCCACTCCGCAGAAAGATGCAGATTGTTTAGCAGGGATTCTGTATGGAGGTCCTCCCCCTCGGCAGCCATTACAGACCTGGTAACTGAGTTTAACTTGCAGGTCCTGAGGAGGTCCTGATAAAAGACCAGCAGCTCAGAGGGGTGTAGATAACACAACTGTCAGAGAATTTTGTATGTGGATGGGAGCCACATTATAGATAACAACAGAATAAGAGCCCAAGTTAACTCTGTAATGGAGACAAGCCCAATGTCAAGATGGGAAGTTAGGGTCTGACCTAAAGCCTGTTAAAGTCAATGAACAGGTTTGTATTAACTTCAGTGGTCTGTGAATTATATCTTTAAAACACTTCATGATGTTGAAAATGTATGTTACATGTATGACAGAAAGATGCTCTTCATTCTCCAAATAACTTCGTTGTACCAATAAATTAGTTTTCTCTGGTAATAATTGTCCCTTGATTCTTTGCATGTTTCTCTTCTGAAATGTGGAATGACAGATTAAAATGACAGTTTGTTTTTCTTTGGTCCAATTAGAACTACTTTGCAGATGTTTTACAAAGAAAATATTGAGCCTGGTTTAGCCTAGATACACGGTATCAATTCTATTTGTCTCCGTTTTTACATTTCTAGTGTCGATTCTACTTTACAGAACTGTCAGTAATTTCCTGAGTATGTTTTCTCTGTATGACATTCTGACAAGACTGTCTGATTTTCAAATATTTTCTGTGTATGCTATTAGGTCCTGGGGCTGAGATAAACCATCTGAAGGCTGGACCCATGGACAATGCTGCTGTTCAAAAAGAACCTTGTAGTTATGGGTCTCATCATTACCATCATTGTCAGTGCCTCTCTAGCTTCTAGCCATGCAGCATCTGTTTTTAGGCTTCGAGGGGGTTTGCCACTAATTAAGAAATATTCTCATTCTCTAGTTGACCTATTTTGTTTCCTTGCTAGCTGCTAGAGAAGTTGGTGGCTAAATTGCTTCAGGGTCACCTCAATCAGATTCATTTATTTAAGGAATTTAAGTGTCAGCATGGAAGCCACAATGATGAAGGTATCATATGGCTTTCCTTTGGCTATGCACAATGACTCTACCGTGTTTTTCATTACATTGCACTTGGCAAATGACTTCTACACTGTTGCTTATTGGCTCCTGACTCTCTATGATCTTAGGGTGCAGCCACATTAGTAGCAAATTATAACCCAGCACAAATGATTTCCCCTAAATACTATTCAGAGTTCATACTTCCTTTTTTTTGTTTTTGTTTTACAACCCTCAAAAATGTAATATTTGGAGGATTATGGTGAAGTCAATGGCTTATCTGGCAGAGAAACTTGAGGCATTTGCTTACTTAAGAAAGGAGGTTATAGGTCAAGTTGCTGATACCCCAAAATTTTGCTTTTTTTTAAAAAAAATGTATTTTATATTGAGTTATCTGATATTACTTTCATTGCAATGTGTGTTAAACCAATAGGAAAAGGATCAAAACCTTGGCTTGCCTGAGGACATTTGTAAACCCTGACTGTCCCAACCAATGACTTCTCTTTCTCTCGGGATTGTGGGAGTTTCTGAGAGTGAGGCTGTGTTCGGTAGGTGCTGTGTGCACCAGCTGTGTTTCTGATAATCTGTGTTTGTTTTTGTTTTACTTGCTAGTTCTTTGTTTTAGGGATGTGTGATGGGGTGTACCAACCCCGTACTGGTGACACGAGGGTAAAAGAGCTGCTCTGGGCCCAAAAGGCCACTCCTCCTCACCTCTGCTGGTCATGCTCTAAGTGGAGGGAGCATTTAAAAGGAAGTGACTCAGATCAGTTTGAGCTGACAGAGGAGAGCAGTCAAGTGCAGCAGTCTCTTGCCAGGAAGCCACCAAGACTCCACTCTGCCAGGACCAAGCCTCACAGCCAAGCTGCTGGAAGCCTGTCGGCCATGGGAGCCAAGGGTGACAACTTGCTGTGGCCAGTGAAAGAGATTCTGGAGACAGATCAGAAGGGAACACAGGAGGGTGGGCCCAGTTTTCCCAATCCATGCCCCTCGTCAGTGGGCGACACTACCCTGAAATATAGTCACTAGGCAAAGCAACCTTTGGACTTTTACCAGTGGGTAACACTACCTCAAACTATATCTGCTTGGCAAAGTGACCTTTGGATTTTCACCAGTGGATAACATTACCCTGAACTACAGCCATGAGGCAAGGTGGCCTTTGGACTCTTGCCAGTTGGAGACACTACCCTGAACTATAACTGCCAGGTAAATTGACTCTTGGACTCTTGCAATTAGGCATTATGCTCTGGAGCATCGCCTTAAGGCGGTACTGGTGGCCTAGAGCACACAGCCAACCCCTGACACATGGTGGAGAATGCGGGCATTGACTAGGTCCTGTTAGAAGGGAAGGCCAGGTAGCCCTGGTACTAAAGCCCTGAATTCCAGCAGAGGCTGGGTGAGACAAGAAGAATGGGGACTGCTCATCTGACCAACCCTCTGGGAGGTATTTCCAACAAGAGGGAAGAACTTGGGTACTGAGGTATTATGAAGAGGAGACTGAGAACCCCAGGGAGAGGAAGACACACCAACTAGGGGCCTTACCATCCCAGGAAGGAGAAGACCAACGGGGGCCCTGAAGAGCCAATGTTTCAGGTACAGATAGGAGGGGCATTTCAAGCAGGAGTACCCTTTTAGGGACTGTATCTATGGCTAGGTGTAGACCGCAGGCCTCCAAGCTCGGAAGAGTGGCCCACCCAAGCTACTGCTACTAATGCAGGTCAATACCCAGGTAACAGTCTTCGTGGACTCTGGGTGTAGCCAGACTATTGTCTGGATAAGTCTGGTGGGATCCCCTGACACAGTGGAGACCCCCATCTACCTTCAGTGCATCCATGGAGACGTTCAGCCCTACCTGGTGACAAAGTAGAAGGCCATGAGGAAATGTGCTGGGTCAGCTTAGTGACCAATGTCTCCTACCCTGTAATTCTGACATGGGACTGGATGTGGTTTGGGAAGATCTGGAAGTGATAGAGCAGCAACTGCCCTGCAGAAACAAACCCAGGCCCGAAAGTGAGGAGGGTCATGGGCTGAGAGGAGATGGAGGACCTGGGCAAGGGTCCCTCAGAACAGGCAGAGACACTGTTGTTGGACCCCTAAGATGTGGAGGCATTAGATGAGAAGACAGGCCAAGAATGGTTGACAGACAATAGGGACTTTGTGAGGAAGCAGCAATAAGACCAGACCCTAAGTAGTACCTGGGAACAGATAGTTACCACTCAAGGGAGGGGACTGGGGACCCTGAGACACCACTTCAAAATCCACAATGACTGACAGTAGTGGGTGATGAAAGACTCCCAAACCCCAGAGGCACTGCCACAGCTATTAGTTCTCAGGAGGTTCCAGTGGGTGCTATTACATCTGGCCCAGACACTGAAGGAGAGAGTAAATGCTGCAATGGGTAGCCCTCAGGTATTTCTGGCCAGGCATCCACAAGGAGGTACATGGTTTCTGTGCCTCATGCCCTGTGTGCTAGTTGACAGGTCCCAAAGGGATGCCCAAGGCTCCCTGATTGAATTTCCTCTACTGGAATTTGAGCGGGTAGTAATAGAACTGTTGGGATCCAGGATCTGGGTTTCAGTATATACTGGTGAATGTAGACTACGCCACCCAGTATTCTGGGGCCATCCCATTGCATACAATGAAGGCACCCACAATAACGGGTGAGCTAATGAAGGTCTTCACCAGGGACAGAATCCCAAGGGAAATCCTGATGGACAGAGGATCCAACTTCTTGTCTCAGCTGATGAAAGAATTTGATCTCAAGGTGAGATACAGTGCTCATATTTGGCTGGTTAACTTTTTGCTGGGTCAGGCAAAACGAGATATTTTGAAATCTCACCAGAACAGAATGGGCCAGGGTGGAGTAGTGTGATGCACTTGGGCTGTTCTGCACAATAATTATGGCCTAGGAGCAGATTGATTATGCTTTTTGTATATTGACTTGAAACCTGGACAGTTTTTGGATGACCTGGGGTGTTAATCACATTTTGAGTGAACTTGGTGATGATGATGATGCTTTAGTGATCCATGTTTGTTATTATCTTAAGATGTGTTTTGCTTTATTTTATGTCTTCTGTGTATATATTGTAATTCTATAACTTTTGTAATATTTTTAAATGCTTTGTTATGTGAATAAAGGTGTTTTTCATGTTGCGTCTGGTTCTGTCTTGCTCAGACAGATATATAGGCTAAATGATGTAATTATTCATTTAGATTTGCAAAATAACCAAAAAACATCTGATTCCTAAATCCTTGGCATCATGCCATTACATAAAATCACAAAGACATTATACAGTAAGCCTAAACACCTAAAGCAACATCCAGACATATTTGAATCATGCATAGCAAGCCATTCAGCCTGAGGAACATTGTAAAAACATTGGGTATGTAGGAAAGATGTTCACGTCTCTTTAGACACTAGTGCATATCATTGGCAAGGGCTGTTCTGCCTTCATCTCTCTCACTCTGACTGACGGATTTACTTAGGTGTAGAAACTGCTTACATATTGTACCTACACAAGCAAACAAAACATTACATGATGCCAAAACACTACAGTGCATTACTGCTTCCACTATTAAATATTTAGGAATTAAACACAAACACATTCTCTTCAACTACTGCACTTGCCCTTTCTTTGTTTCTGACAATAAATTATTTGCATGTTGCTGTCATTGTCCAAAGAGAAAAGGAAAAGTCCAGCAAATGTTGGTGAATTTATGAAAAATGAGTGACATTTAAAATGATATTTTTAAGCACGAAAAGTCTGTTGAGTTTTATTTTGACAATTAAATACAGTAAATCCCAAAACTTGTAACCTCCTTGAAGGGCTTAGTAAACAAAAGCTACTGCCTTAATTGCTGATCTATGGGCCTCCTTTGCTCCAGGGCTAAGCACAATTCTTCAAGGCATTCCGAAAGGAGTCCCTAATTCCACCCACCATACTCAGAGAGTGCAATTCAAGTCTCTTAATATAAGGAAGGGTTATTCCCTCGCTGGCCTAAGAATTAGATGTCAGTCATTTTGAAAAGACACCTGGAGGTTTGGGAAGTGGCCTGGAAGTCAGCCAAGAAAATCAGCGAACACTAACATTAATATCTATATGCGCCTTTATTTTCTCCTCTATCTCTTTCCTAACTGCCATTTCTCTTGCTAGACAAGGGAAGTGGGTTTTTTTGTTTGCTTGTTTTTATGCCAACTATTTGTCTCTACTTCCCTGTGAATAATAAGAGTAGTAAATGCAAATGTTGGCATATACTGTTTTTCTTGGCTCATGAACACATCCAAATTCCAGCCGATGGCACTTTAAAGAACTTCCTTAGCTCACTGATATCCACCACATGCTTTGTTAGCTGGGGAAAAGACTACTCTGCCAATAACATCAATTTAGGGCCTTTTTCTTACCCAGAGGTCCAAGGTAATTTTTTCCTATTAAAAGAAAGAAAATGACAGGGCTATTCAGCGATGGGTTGCCTACATCCTACCTGTTTGCCCCTTCACTGTCAAGCTGGCAAATTACTCCTGCCTATGGCTGGAATAATGAGCATTAGCAGCATGGCATGGATATAGGTGGTGATGTCAAGACACTTTATGGTCTCTCCATCTCTTAGTCAGCTCAGCAACTTTGGGATAAGCAGTCAGTGCTTGAAAAATACCCTGAAAATGATATTTGTATAGTTCCCATGACAAATAGGCATGGGCAGAAAAACATTTACAAAAACAGATAATATTAATTGCTTCTGGGAGTGTCAGGGGACTGTTCCACCTGAAAATGCTTGAAATTTTTGATGAAAATTTAGACAGTCTGGTGTACAGATGGAAGAGCAAATATTTCCCTTGTTTCCTCACTAGATTCCAAAATTAAGCACAAGAGAAAAAAGAATCCTGCATGTATTTCAAAAGAAACTTCACATCTGTGCACAAAAGCCCATTTTAAAAATCCCTGTCTAGTGTTCTGTTTACTGCATGCTTCCACAGCTATACAGACTTTCTAGTGAGTAACATGGGGCAGTATCTCTTGGATCCAGGTTCTATGTCTTCCGTATCCAGGCCACTAGATTCTTTGAGAATAGCCCTGGCAACTCTGTCCTGATGTTTAAAAAAATGAAATTGATGTAATTGATATTAAAATGGCACTTTCCAAATTTTAAAGTGTATTTAAAGACAGGAACATATCTATGGAAAAAGTCACCATTTTATTCAAGAACACTTCTTCTGGGGGCTAGATCTTAAAAGAATTTCATACTCACAACGGTCAGGGGCGGCTCTACACATTTCGCCGCCCCAGGCATGGCGACATGCCGCGGGGGGCGCTCTGCCGGTCCCACGGCTCTGGTGGTCCTCCCGCAGGCGTGCCGCCGAAGGCTGCCTGCCTGCCACCCCCCCGGCGGCCGGTAGAGCGCCCCCCACGGCATGCCACCACAAGCACGCGCTTGGCGTGCTGGGGCCTGGAGCTGCCCCTGACAATGGTGCATGCCTAATTTATTCAGGCAAATATTATGACTATGTGCATAAATTGGCTTTTTCACAAGGTGATCAGTTATACATCTAGTTGGTGATCATGTTCACATACAAATACACAGGATGCACAAGGTACCATTAGACCTAGTGCATAAATTAGGTGTGTAGTTGCACACATCCAGATTTGAAAATCTAGTCCCAGACATCTTCAAGTCCTGATGCACGTACAGAATTATTTGCTATTGTTTGAACTGCAGAGCTAATATGGCTATGAAAAATCAAACTAGATTCTGTACTAGATTCTTGTGCATCATTTTCAAAACTGTTAGCACTTCTGTGACATTTTGAATTTTCAGAGCTCTTTACAAGTCTTTCTAACACTAATCCTGAAGTCCTTATTAAGACCCCCATCACTCCCTCACATGGAAAACTCATAGGAAAATGTGAGAGAGTACTAAGGGGAAGAATATTCTGCAAAATTCTCCTAGTGGGATATCTTCCAAATTATTCCATTGAGTGTGGAATTCCCCCTTCCCACCCCAAAAAAACCCAAACAAATAAAGAATTCAGACTGCGTATGTTTTGTTATTATAATTCCCAAAAGTCCACATTGGGATTGGGGTCTCATTGTGCATAGAAAAGAGACAATGTCTGCCCAGAAGGGCTTCAAACCTAAAGACAAAGGATGAGGGATGGAGATGCAATATACAAGCAAATTAACTTGGTAAAGATTTGGTCTAGCTTTATAACTTACATGGATTGTAACATTTTAATTGGGGGGAGAGGTAGGGAAAGGAATAGGAAAAGAAGAGAAGGGGGAAATCAATTGTTATATGATCATTAAGGATTCTGTAGGTGAGTGGTAAGGAGGGATTTGAAGGAAGACGTATCCTACCAAGAGCCTTGTGAGTCTCAAGGACTTGTTGAGGAGCAGGGCTCTATGCCACTGATTCTGCACTCCCTGCCCTTCCTAATGGAAGTTAGTGCTTCCCTCACCTGCAGATGCCCATGGGGATCTGCTCAGGAGTTAATACAGTCTGAGCCTGTATTTACTTATAACTGGATTCGCCATGGGGTGAGAGATGTTCTTTGTGCAAACCCAAAGCAAGTAAAACAAGTCAGTGCAACATTCAGGCTTCATTCCCTCCTCCACATATACTGTGCTCCCTCATCAAGCACTTCCTGAATGTAGAGTTCTCTAAGTTCCTATATACAATCATACTATAACACCATCTATTGGGGAACTATTTATCATAATGAGAGGGATTCTGTGGGGATTCCCAATTCCAGCATTGTGGTCTGCCCACATATAGGTACAGACTTGTGGAGAACCCATCACCTGTTCAGGAATAGGGTTAATGGGGAGTTAGACAATGGCATAGAGATGGTTGACCTTCTTCCCTACCAGGGGGGCTTGGTAGGACCCATGAGTGGAGCTACTTCTCCATATATAGATTTCAGAGGGACCACTGGCTGCACAATTTATACTCCATCCTACCTTACACAATGAAATTTACTGTTGGTATCAGTAAGAATTTTACATGAGTCAAGGGTGAATGAAAGCTGAGTAAGGGCTTTGGGCATTTACTCCATGAGTGCAAAATTTATATTGATGAGGCAGAAATAAAATCACTTGATTTTTCACACAGTAGGATTGACCATGCTTCCATTAAAGTAAATGGAGAAACTCCCATTGACACAAAAGGGTGCAAAATCTGTGTTTGGTCCCAATGTCATTTTTCACAGTCACTTTTCATTTTCTGGAAAGGCCATCTATTTTATCAATCTGTGAAACAAAGGCTACACATGCAAATACCACTTTCGTATTGCTGAACTTTAATGCAGATTTAACTAGAGAAAGGCTTGAGGGCCAATGTTATCAGTGTTCCATTTGCAGAAAGAAATCCATTTGAAATACATGGCTTCACAAATTTACACAGGATATGAATCCAAAGACTCTACTTCATTATAAGCTGGAAAGGATTTTTCATTGAGGTTCCAGAAGTAAATTGGAAATGAGGAGATGGGGCATTCATATAACATAAACAGAGGTTCAAAATAACAATTTAAGATCTTTGATCTTTACATGATATAATGAATACTTCAGGCAGAAAGAAGGCAAGGGAATATGGTTACAGAGGAGATTAAAGAAATGTGTATTTACATGCACAGAATCTACTCTCTCTCTCTCTTGCTTTCTCTTTCTATATATGCTAGAATCTAATCTCTGCCTGATGCACAAGTCTAACACCCATTAAATTTACTGGGAATTATGTATGTGTGTCTTGGGACTGGACCTCAGATGCTGTGGTGATGAGGGCCATGCAAATACCTAGATAGAATCCTGCAAGCTGCTACGGACCTTCCCAAAAGTCCCCATCACCCTCAATTTGTAGGTGTGTGAATAACGGTGTGACACATGGTAGTGAGTAAGAAAAAGAGTGATCTTTATTGCTTGGTCCTAGTCACAAGGCAGGGAGCAGGATTGCACAAAGTTTCACTCTTGTCATATGATCGCCGTTAAAGGCTGATATATCCTGACACCAGTGGCTTCTGCGACAGAGTGTGGGAAGTATTTCCCCAGTGGCTTGCTGCACTTCACAAGGTCAGGCCCTGAGGAAAGCGGCTATTCCATGAGAAAACACAAGACAAGAGTGACTTTAAAAATATGTAGAATCCATAGTTGGAGGGATTTTTTGTTGTTATAGTTTGTTTTGTTAAATGCATATGTAACCCACTGGTGAGTGTGTGTTCTGAGTCCTTCTCTCTGCCGATCCACAGAGGACATGAGCTGTTACAGCCCCTAGCTACAGAGGTTTGGCTTTTTAGCTCAAGCTGTAGCAGTTCATTCTTTTAGCCCTGGAGCACCTCAGTTCAATCCCTGGTGTGTCTGCCAACAGGGTGGCCATCATACATGCATTAATAGCAAGGTCTAAGACCACGTCCAGCTGTTTCAAAGAACAATCATTCTCATGTAGATGCCAGACTCTGATTTTGGATGACATCAGATATTAGACTGAAGCTTGTGGAATCACTTACAACATACGCATACATTAGCAGAGTAGCTGAGTATGCTGTAATATGTCCTGGGCATCCAAGATCACAATTATATCGCAAATTTCCCTCATTGCTGCCTTTGTTTCTTCACCTCATTATCTCAGCAAAGGTAAATACCCCAGTTAAAGGTAATAAAATAAGACTTTTAATTATGTAGCAATAAAGTAATTGTTTTTGTTCTGTTTTGGTAATGAGGGACTGTGGCTAAGGCGGACAATATAGGCATAGCACTGCCACAGTACAAAATAGATTCACATGCAGTAGCTTATGAAAGACTAATCTCTTCAAGTACATAGACATTCAGACATTTTAATCACCCCACCCCTCCTTTAAAAGGACACCTTTTCTTCTGAATTTTCTTGAATTAATAATGATAGAGTGGGCTCCATTTCCCAAGAAAGTACAAAATGATTTAAAAAATAATGTGTTTTCCATATTTGATTTACAATGATACTTTCCTCCTCCCAGGTTTTCAGTGCAATTATATGTTCATTACTTTAGAAGAGTCAGAAAACAAGCAAGCTGCAGCTTCTAATGGCGCTTTCACAGCAGTGAGAAAAACTATGAAAAAGCATTTAAAGCAGCTCATCTCCTCCTCTATTCAGGCTCTCTTTCATTTCCAGAGGCTGTTGTGATGAGAAATTGGATGCTATCCAGTTTGGATTTATATGGGAAGCAGTAAAGGAGATAATGGCGGAAGTATGTGCTTTCACCCAGTATAAATTCAGATCATCTCTAACATTTGGTCATTTTTTTATTTATTTTGCAGGACATGAGACCAAGAAAAAGAAAGCTTTTTCAGCCATATTTTCTAATATTCAGTGAAGCACTGCAGAGTCCCTTATATCCAGCTTAGTTATTTAGATTTTCCTTTTATTATTTGGTAAATCGTAGAAGAAGGCCATTTTCCTTGTTCTGCTATCTGACTATAAAATCCTGACCCAGAGCATCTAAATGTGATTCTTACTATGCAAGAGCAGAAATACACCCCATTCTTTTTTACTGCCATGTTGCCACTCTAACAAGCTGAAAATATGTATGTGAGAGGAGAAGACATTTCAGGATCATAGGACTAGTCAGTTAACAACTTCTTACTGAGACCTACTTCCTTGACAATTAGGGTTTCCAACCCTCCAGGATTGTCCTGGAGTCTCCAGGAATTAAAGGTTAATCTTTAATTAAAGATTATGTCATGTGATGAAATCTCCAGGCGTACATCCAGACAAAATTGGCAACCCTACTGACAATCAACAAAAGCTAAATGTGCCCTGGATGTATTTACTAGGTAAAAGTAGTTTCCCTTCCCCTTTATGACATTATCTTTATTGTCGCTACTACTGTCAATTGTCTAATTAGAGAAAATAAACATTTTGACATTTTTTTTTTTAGTTTGAAATTTGGGCAGGGGCGCTGGAACAATTTGTATAGTGGAGGTGCTGAGAGCCATTGAACCAAACTGTAAACCCTGCATATAATGGAATCCACTTCACGTCAGGGGGTTCTGCAGCACCCCCCACACACTCCTAGTTAACACACCTATGAATTCAGATGCACAAACACACACACTCACTCACTCACTCTATGAATTGCTTCTGAGCAGGTGTGCTAAAGCTGTGAGATAGAGCAGCAATCTCATTCCCTCCCTGGTTTCCCATGCAGCAGGCAGCCACAAGGGGCACCCACACACTTTTCTTCCTTAGCCTCTGATAAACACTTTGCATTCGCACTTAAAGAGAAGAAGGTTAAGATCTAAAGAATCTAGCAATTTGTTTTTCTGATTAAAAAAAGCCTCTCTCTTCTCACCATAAGCAAGGTAGTGCACAAGACAACTTGGCAAACAAACTTATATCAGGTTTCGCTTTCAGGAAATATTTATACTTTGTCACTGAAAAATATAAGGGCAAAACCTGATGTAAGTGAATTTTTCAGACTTGAGCATATGAGTACTTATCTCCATGATTAGGTACCAAAGTAAGGGTATGTTTACACTACCCGCTGAATCGGTGGGTAGTGATCGATCTATCGAGGATTGATATATCGCTTCTCGTCTAGACGCGATATATTGATCCCTGAATGCGCTCCCCGTTGACTCCGGAAGTCCACCAGGGTGAGAGGTGGAAGCGGAATTGACGGGGGAGCGGTGGCTGTCGATCCCGCACCCTGAGGATATGAAGTAAGTCAATCTAAGTCGAGCTGAGATATGTCGACTTAGCTACGCTATTCTCGTAGCGGAAGTTGTGTATCTTTGATCGACCCTGCCCCCCCCCCAGTGTAGACCAGGCCTAAGTAAACTGATTTTCAGAGGTGTTGAGGTCAAAGGGAGTTATCCTGGGTAGCTCAGCACCTCCAAAAATCTGGCTACTTTTATGAGGGTGCCTTAAAATTGATTAAGGGAAACAAGTTTTGAAAACATTGACCAGGGGGTGGGGTTTTTAACAAAGGGCTCCCAGGAGTGCCTGAGAGCACTCTATAGCACAACCTTCAAGCTACACTTGGACAAATCTGAATCTCTGGCTCTTCTCACATTCAAAAAAGTTTCTTGTTGTGTGAATACCTGCAGTAACTCTAATCATGACTATAATATGTGGTGAACTCTGAATATAGCATAGATGCAAACTGCTCAATCCTGCCGGTCAATGCAGAGCCCAGTGAGACACAATCTGTTTGAGATGGGTGTGGCTCTGTATTGTTCCTTATTTAAGGCTGCATTTTAAAGGCACAATCCAGCCCTAAATGTCAGTTGCCTGGAAATGATTCCTGTGTTTTTTTTTACTTTGAGTCTGTATATTTCACAGCTCTGAAATCAATGAAGAGGTTTTATGGAGCTCTCGTAAAATGCAATTCTCCAATTACGACATGGTTGTAAAATATACAGTAGGGTGTTCGTCGTCGTTGTTGTTTTCCTTACTTCCAGGCAGTGAGTTTTGGCCATATCAATTAAACCTAGCTCAAAAAAAGGACTGTTTAGTGAATCCAAGAAGAGTTATAAAGGTATACAACCCCAGGAGGATTTCAGACAGTTTTATCCATCTCAATTCATATTTATACCCTGTGTTTTGGTGACCTGAAATTGGCTTAGCTCCTTGGAGAGTAGAGGAAAGGGGCATTATTGACTTTGTTGTATTTAGGGAATCAAGCTGGGACACAGAATCCTGAAAGAGGGAGATGTTCCCATGGTGGCTTCATAGAGAATGAACCCTGCTGTGGTATATTCTTGTAAGCATTTTAGAATAAGAAGTGATAGTGCTCAATTAATAAATAAATAATAATACAGACAAGAAGAGGGAGACAAATAAGTGTTTAGTATGTGGAAAATGCAACTTTTTAAAAAAATCAAGAACTTGCATTGCTTTAACTTAGATCATGTGTGTGGGATGTTTTGTTCTGGAATTCCCTTCTACATGCAGATACACATTTCCTAATATGAAACATAAAATCCTCCTGAGCTGAGAATACATGTTTCTATCCAGCTATGGGACTAATTATTGATTGAACTTAGATTATGTGCAAGAAAACAAGAACCCCCTCCCAGATCCACAATGCCAGAGCAATATTCTAAATACTATGAATTACAACACTCTGCCCTGAATGTTCAGACATTGAGATAATTAACCTGCAGATTTTCCTGATCAGATATTTCATCCTTACTGGTCAATTTACCTTCCCATACTCATAACATACTGTATTGCATTCCGATGTATAGGTAAAGCTGAACTGATTGACTTTAGGCCTCCTGTTGCTAAACTCAGCAAATAAGCTGCTCACAACTCCATCAAATGTAGATATTTTCTCTAATAGTCTGGGATTAATTGAACTCTGAAGGTTTGGCTGGAAATGAAAGAACTTGTATATAAGTTCCCAGAAGAGGAAAGAGGTATATAGCTTCTGTTTAAAAATGTAATTAGCCCAGTAGTGTAACAAAATATGAGACAGTCATTAGGTCCCCAAGATCCTGAGCTGCAACCTGTTGTTGGTTCCTTTGTCAGAACAACACAGTGGCTGATATGTCACAGTCATCATAAATGTAGGTTGAATACAAGGATAAGCTAGAACCTTGAATCTGAAATCCTTCCAGTTTTGCATGTCTTCATCTTTGAATTTCTACCACCCCAATTTTGTTTCAGGGTTGGATCCAATCAGGGGCGGCTCTAGGATTTGTGCCGCCCCAAGCAGGGCGGCTCCCGCGGGGGGCGCTCTGGCTGTCACCGGTCCCACGGCTCCCGTGGACCTCCTGCAGACGTGCCTGTGGCTGAAGTGACTGACATTACACCAGGGGTAGATTTGGCTACTAGGGTCTACTGAAGAGAAACACAGTCTTAAAGAGAGTTATAACACATTTCCCATTACAGTTCACAATAAAAATAGGTTGTAAACTCTTCAGGACAGTAATCATGTCTTCCTGTGTGTTTTTATAACACCTATCTCAACAGAGTCCCAATCCTAATTGTAGCCTTTGGAGTGCTACTACTGTGCAAATAGTATATAATAATGATTACCATATGAAGAGCTAGTAGCTACCATTGACATTTTTAGGTCAGTATTCTGGGAAGAAATATTTTATTGCTAAGATATTAGGTGTGAGTCACTTCACAAGTGGACTATTATGGGGATTTTATTAAGGTTCTTTTATATTAAAAAAGCATTCTTAAATTATTTGAAATGGAATCCGTTTGCTTACTAAATAGTTTGTGTTCACAGATCGACTTGGTATTGTACTATTGGATGACAGAGAGACAGCTGGCATGTTTTGGGGTAGAAGGGTTATTTGTTTGTTTTATTTTTTGAATTTTAAATAAAGAAAGCAGGCGTATCAAGTAAATTGTTGAAAACAAGTAAATGCCTAAAAAAGTTACATTGAGTTAGCAATTGTGAGACATATTCTACTCACTGTTATATCAGTGTAAATCTGGAGAAGCTCAATAGACTTTAATAGACTTTACTGACTTTCAGATATGCTTGAGTTTAAATTAGAGCAAAATTTGGGCCTGTATCTATATTTATACCTCTATAGTACAGGTCAGATTTTGACCCTACCAATTTGGCAGTGTCCTTTTTAAGAAGTAGACAAGGTAAATTATGGAATACAATATTTGGGACCAATAAGTAATTTTTATTTGCGCTTTTGGATGTTTGATGTTTCTCTAAAACCAATTTTCTTCATACTTATAATTATTTTTCTCACTCCATAACGACAGCACTTGCTTCTCCAAAAGCCTTCTGCAGAACCGTATATGCAAACCTAGAGGCAAAGAGGGAAGGAAGTAGGATATTTATATATTGCAGTTGTGGCTCACTCATCTGTATAGGGAACACACACACAAACAATCTTTTAAAGAACCAGATGGCTTTAAAAGTACATTTTATAGCCTTTATATTCAGTTGTCTGATGAAAGGGCTTTAGGATCATATTGAGCAGCATAATGAGCAGCATCATATTGAGCAGCACATTAGTATTACATGGAGAAATATCTTTGAGTTTGTCTACATGGGGACATCCAGGAAAATTAATCTGAATTAACTAATGGTGTGAATTTGAAGTAGATTAGTTAAACCACATTAAACCCCTGTGTGAACACCTTCATTCCAAATTGAAGTGGCCTTAATTTGTTTTATCTTAATTCATTTCCAAAGTGGCATGAAAGACTCTGTCTGTAGTCTATAGTAGTAGTTTGGTAAAAACCATTCATGAGCCTATGAATAATGTATGAATTTTTGCTTCAGTTTCACTATATCAGGTGCCATATATTATATTTTTTTGTGGACTATGCTTTACCTAAAAGAGTAGTTTTTTTCCTTACCCCTTAATGTATTACTTTTTGGCGAATGTTACATCCAATAAACTTTTTTGTTCAAACATGTAACATTTATTTGGATCAATTTGCTAGTCCCTCTGATCTCCAAGTAATCTTTTTAACCCAGTAAAAGTATCAATTTTTTTGATCAGTTAAGGTTTTGAGTCACATTATTTCTGGGGTCTCCCAATGCTCTGCCAGTCTAAGAAAAATTCTGCTGAGTTTAACACACAGCAATCAGCACTGGAAACAAGACTCATACCTGTGCTTTATGTAGCAGTAATGCTGTCTTCTTTCATTCATATTTCTTTTCTCTAACAATTATAATCTAGGTTGTTTATAGTTTCACATCTTAATTGCAATTCCACATTAATTTGAAGGCTTCAGGGATTTCGACCATAATAACTCTTTAATCTCTTTGGGCAACACTCTGACGACAGTGTAAATCTGAGGGAATGTGACTGTAGTCAATGGAATTATTGCACAGATATACCAGTGTAGCTGAGATCAGAACTGGTAGTGACAGAGCAGCTGCTCATTTGGATGCTGTCTTGTTGAGATGAACTTGCTGGTGCTGGACTTTTGGTACATCTGCTACTCAAGAATCTACTTAATTGAGACAAAAGACACAGTTTCCAGTCCAATGAATGAAACAGATACAGACAATTCTCCATGAGCAATTGTCACTTCACAACAGGAAAATAAACTTAGTTGTTAACATACAGGGCACCTAGGGCTTCAAGGCTGTCACTATGTTGTACACCATAGTCACTTTTAACTTAACAATACCACTGGGGATGGAACTGTAGATCTTCCTGCTCCAAAAGCACAGTTACGCAGTTCTAATTCTATCCATTACAGAGTGCTGGTATACACAGCCATGAGCAAACACTGAGGAATTACACCCTCTGGCAGACAAATCTTAGGCAAGGTTGGGTTAATGAGTGAAGAAATGTCCATAAGAAATTTACCTTCTGGTAGGAAAGGTTGGGGAAGTCTCAGTTTTGGAGTCCATGCATCCTTCTAAACACAAAGATATTGGGCAACCACAGTGAAGGTGACCCTCTTCCATGTGCAAGGATAGCTCCTGGCTTTGTTGGCCCCTCTTTCCCAATGTGGCTCCTGCCTATATATTTACCTTTCTTGACACATGTCTATTTTACATTTGTTGTAATGCCCTGGAGATCTCTAACCAGGCCTCTGGAGTAACCAGAGAAGAGACTGACCCCAGGAAATCGATCCCAGATTTTACACTGAGTCTAGTGAATGCTGGGACAGGACTTTGACAACACACGCAATGTTGTGTGAATGTTCTCACTTAATGATCAATAAGGATCAAAGTTATGTATCCCGTTAGTGAGTTTCAGTGACTTGATTTAAGTTGCTCACTAGTAATATCATCTACTGTATTTACTAAACCAATATGTCTAATTTATATTATACCAAAAATATCAATCCACTCTGATAACCACAAGGGATAGGGAGACAAAAGGGAGCTACCTTTAAGGCATAAGAATCCAATCCTACAAAAGCTTATTACTGATCATAGAGCTTACCACCATGAATAGTTCCTTTGTTGCCAAGCCATGTGTACATTATTGTGAGGAGGGTCAGGCACCAAGTTTGGTTTGATGAAGAAAATCTGTTTAGGGTGAAGTCTATGAGGGATGTCAGACAATGTTTATAGAAAAAAAGAGGAGACAGATCATGGTAAAATCCATAAGGAGTAAAATATTACAACATGAGTATGCGAGGAGATTTTTTTTTAAAATAACTGCATTTACAGATTGATACCTTTGGAATTTGCAAGTTGCATTTAGAATATTAACTTGCACCATAACTGTCTTTCATAATAAATATTTCTTGAGTAAACTTTGCAGTGCCTTTAATATTATGTAAAAAAATTCAGATGTAGAGGAAACATTTTCATATGAAGAGTCATTGTTATAGCTAAAGGGGAAGCCTGACTTCAAAATGACTTTTGGTGGCTTAAAAAGGAAGGGTCTGGAAAAACCTGCCAGTTGAACTGAGCAAGCTCAGTTAAAAAAAAAAAAAAAAAGGCTGCTAAGCTTGAAGGCCTAGGGAGAGCTTTAAAGGAAACTTCAGGGATTAGTTATAATACCTTATGTAACATCTTGGTGTTCATCACTCATGATTAGCAACATATTGTACAAACCACAGTCCTCATCGCAACTCTCCGTGATTCCTCTCTAATATCCATAGCTCATGAGGATCTGTTTTTTAAACAGTTCATTTGAAACTAGCTACAACTCTCTTCTCAGGTCCCATGCAGCTTTTTCTTTCCTGTGCTTTTGTACCACTAATCCACACCAGGTACTCAAAATGCAGACAAGGCAAGACAAGACAAGTTAAGTGACCATATAAAAATTTACTCTACAGATCTGATCCCTGATAGACATGCAGTGAGTGCTAGGAGCATTGGTCCCCACGTCTATGGTTAGTTGTGCCTTCGCCAGTCTCACAGCTCTCAGAAAGCTGTTGAATTGCAACGTTCAGTGCAGGACAAATATTTGACATAGCATTTTGGAAATAAAAGGATTTCTTACCATTTTGAGAAGCTGTTGGCCTTCATATGGGGAAAAGGGAGTAGGAGAAGCACCAGGGTATTTGTCCAGGTAATATTCAGGGAGTGCATTGTCTTACCTTCTTACCTTCTGAATGTGCCCTCAGAAGGTGTGTGCTGGGTGACAGTGACCTTTTATGGGTCTATAGCTTTGTATGCTTGTGACACTGTTGGTGCTGTTGCTGTGCCTCACATTTAGCTGGATTTGTCCTGCCGTGCTGCATATCTCTCAGAAAAAAACAAAACCAAAAAAGCCTTCCCACAGCTGAGCCAATCCGCCCCCTCTGTTCTAGAGAGTTTCAAAACCTTGGTGGATTTAATAAGACACCGTTACTAAAAATTAGGTTACCCAACAGGGAAGAGAAACAGTTCTGTGATACCAGGGTGACCAACCACACAACACGAACAGCAAATTACTAATGAGTAATAATCACATGAATTCTGCCACAGACTGGCTCACAAGCAAACCAAAAGCTGGAATAGCTCCGTTGAACAATGGCAAATAAAGAATATGTTAAAAAATCAAGACCTGTTTGCAGATAATTTTCAAACAGGAAAAAAAAAAGATTTAATTCAACAAATTGTTCAACCAGCTCTACTCATGATCGCAAACCTGGGAAAACTGTAGAACTTTTGTTTCTTTAAAAGTAAAGTGAGTTTGGTCAGCTAGATTATGGGTTTTTTTGTTTTGTTTAGTGATGTTTCTTTTTTCTTTTCCATTCAGTGGTTCTCCCTCGAGAAATGATGGTCATTATCGCTTATAAAACTCAGGCAGGAGGCATTGCTTTATTGATCATTATCCCTTACTGTAACGCTATAATTAAAAATAAGTATTAAAGCTCATTACAGTATAACCTGACACTCCATGGCTGGCTGTGTACAATAAAAATCAGACCATTATGTTCCTCTGGTCAGAAAAGCCATCACTGATCCAATTCTAAAGTTCTGCAGTGGTAATTGAAGGCTGCAGGAGGTTGTTCAGTAAAACTTCAGATTAGGATTTAGCTGAGAACATGTCAGCATGCAGTAGTATCTCAACCACATCTTTTACAGACCATGAGCTGGAAGTTCTGCAGACTAGGACTTGATATCATTACTAGCTGACAAATCTGTCCAGGGTATAATTCAGAGAATGAAGGATTTCTAAATTATACTTCAGAAGTGATCAGGTTTTACTTATTATTTTAAATTAATAAAAGGATTAATGCTACACCTATATCAGGTTGCCAGCTTTCATCTTCCAGATTCTAAGGAGTTATTGGATAGCATGACGAGCTCTATCAACATGCGGCTTATACAAGCAGTTACTGTGCATGTGTACTATATGAGTGTATGCCATAAATAAGTTACAAAAGCAGGTGAGGATAATGCATGCCTGTACATCTAAGGTCAGCTTGAAGCCACTAAGGGTAACTTTTTCAAGAAATTGGGCCCAGAAGTCTTGCAATTGTTTATGGAAGATGCAAGCCCGATTCCTTACATTCCAGTGTATATTTCCCCCTTGGTATTTAGGTTATTCCAGCAACTTGAACTAAGTAATTTTTAAAGGCAAGCAACCTATATGGGGTTTGTGAGCCCTTTCAGTCTTTCCTACAGTGCACAAGGAGGGCGGATGTAAATACTTTACCACCTCACTTCAACACTGACATAGGACAGAAACCGCCCTAAAGCCTACTGGAGCTCTTGTTTTTGCTCTGATTGCCATAGCAACAAGAACCCATCCCAGCTGGAGCTCCTGGGGGAATGGAGGACTCAGCCAGAGTTCTCAGCTTATCCTCAGCAGGCTTCAGTCATTGCTGGTGAGACAAGGGGCCTCAGTCCATGTGTATTTATTTACTGCCCCAAGCTTCTGGGTAAAGACTTCAGGGAAAACACCAGGCTAAAGAAAAAAAGATAGGAAAGACCCTTATCAGGTACGGCCTGGTCCTGCCCTTCTCAGCTAGGAAGATGGAAACCTTGAATGGATCTGAGGAACCTTGTGTCACAAATCTGAGAAAGTTCCACAACATCACTCCTACTCAGAGACTGAGTGTTCCTGGGAGATCTCCACGCTTGTTCAGCCTCTCTCTTACCTGATCATTGCTGTCCCTTACCCATAGCAACAGGCCCCACCACCTAAAGCTGGGCATCTTCTGTGCATATTTTTTAAACAAGTGAGTACGCAGTAGTCCCAGCTAAATTATAAGGTATGCTGGATGTTAGTCTTATCTGCAAGGGATGAGCAGAGGGCCTATTCAATGAACACGTGAAGTGGGAGAGGTTGACTTGTGAGATGTTTATTATTACTATATTTGCTACAGAGCTGTTTAACCAGATTTAAGTTTTCTATTGCCAGTTTAATCTGCTTGTTAGTTTAAATACAGCCATCCAAATTGGCCTGTCACTGCTTCTGTGATTTTGTTGTCCTTGTGTGTGTTCTGTTGGCTCTTGGATTGCAAGCATTGCTCCTATTAGTGTGAATGAGTCACTAAGGATACCCCTGTAAAGTTGACTGGTCTCTTGTTGTGGGTTCTGTTTCCCCAGATGGAGGCACCTTGTGTCTTTTAATCTGGTGCTGGATTTATCCTCCTTTTAATGATTACTGTTACCATAGTACCTAGATGCACCAACTGAAATTGGGTCCCCTTTGTCCTAGATGCTTTATGAACACATAATAAGATCACTCCCTGCCCATAAGAGTTCACAGTCTTAACAGACAAGACAGAAAAGCATGGAAGAAAAGTATTACTAAAGGTACCCCCTTTATACAGATAGGGAACTGAGGCACAGAAATATTTTCCCAAGGTCACGCAAGAAATCTGTGGTAGGGCCAGGAATTGAATCCAGATAATTTGAATCCCAGTCCAAGACCATTCTCTCCTGCTTCTCCCCCCCAACCAAATGCAGTAGTTCCATCACCCATGACTCTTGCTTAAAACCTGCAAACAGCTGTGTAGAAGATTGCCCACTTATCCAGAGGCAAATGTGTGGTATCCCCATGAGGGTGCTGTTACTGATATATACTTGGAATCTTTTTCGATTCATCTTAATTTCTCCAAATCTAGAAATCTGTTTTTTTACTGATTTGTGATTTAAAAGCTGTCAGGTAAAGATATAATATTTAAAATGTGGTGTGTTGTTTTTGTTAATTTTTAACATATTTAACCTGAAATCAATAATGATTTCACAAAACGCTGGATCATTTCTACATCAGTTACTAGAAACTTTCTTCCATATCTGCCTTTGTAGCAATATTTGAGAAAGCATCCTAAAAATAAAATAAAATTTTAAAAAAATCATCAGACTCTGTTAATTTTGCCACTCTCCAGAGTTACCTTCTCTGAGTACTTATAATATGCCAGATAAAGAAGGATGTTTGATATTCATTCATGAATTGATTTGTTACTGTTATTAATGGCATATATGCTTTTGTAGAAATGACAGTGTCGTTTTTTATACAGCTAATGGACATGTTTACCCATTCCTAGGATCTGTCATTTGACTAACCCCTTCATTTTTTTCCCATGAGACACAAATAGCATTTCATAGTATTTCAAACTCAAGGACCAAATCCTCTGCTGATGTAAGTTGGGTACCTCAGCTGAACTCAGTGGAGCTCCATTGATTTACACCAGTGAGGATCTGTTAGACAATGTGTACTATTTATGTTATTGACACCAAGACAGCTGCATTTATTTAAGCCACTTCACTGCAGATAAAGCATCATTTAACTTATTTTATTTGCTCTCCATTTTCCAACATACTCTGTTATTTAGGGTAATTTATATAATAATATAAAATCCATGGATAGAACTGATGGTTTAAATTCTTAAATATAATGATTAAATAAGCTTACTGTAACTGGTTTAATTTGGGGAAAACCGTGTATTGAATTCATGAATAGAATTAGTAACTATATACTGTGGTAGCTAAACTAAGCAACAGTACTCTTCATTGTTTCTGAATAAGTTCTGTTATCACAATTTCTGTAAACTGTATGGGGAGGCTTATTTGAATAATCAGCAAAGCTAAATACCCAGGTGTTTTATTCATAGGATCTTTCTCTGGATTTGACTTCCAGTCAATGGGACCATTGCCTAAGAAAGAACTTCAGGATTGGACCCTAAATGACAAAAGAAAAGAAATTAAGGCATAGCTTTTCTAAATCTGCAGTATCATTTAGTCATCAGATGCACAACCACTTCCTTGTTTCAGGAAGATTTGTGCAGTAGGTTGCTCCTTAGACTATATGCCAGAACTCTAGAAATAACGCAGTATCCTCACTGAGAAATAACTTTAGATTTTCACAACAAATCAAAGATAATCTGGCTCTTGCTGGATTTATGGAAAAACAGTGCACTTAGCCCAAATACTGCATGACTAAAGGAAAAGAGTTTGCACCTTGGCAAGTGGGATTTAATAGTTGAGGCTGGCTCATTCTTTTCCCTGATAAGCTCCAGGTCTAACAGCATCAGCAAGTCTTCTCTTTTATTGGAATTTAAGAACCATTTACCAGCTCTTGCAGAAGATTAGAAGTAGACATTTAGAGCAACGGTCATAATGAAGGAGGTATGTTTACTTCTTAAAATACCTCCTCATCATCCTGTTATTTGCATGTGAGGCTGCAGTTTATCCAAAAGGAGAGATGACTGGTAAAGTTATGCAACACATTATGGCTAGTGTCGACCACTGATCTGTTTGTTTGTTTTGTCCAGTTTCATGTATCATTCCTGGGGACTGTAGAATCCTTAGCCTCTCATTCATTCTCAAACTCAGTGGCTCATCTGCTGACTGAATGTGTTCTGCCAAACACCATTCTTTGTGTCCTTCAGCATGCTAAGCTGAAGCTCAAGGCCTTCCTTACCACCAGTAAAGAAATAACCACTGCCTGCTAGAGGAAAAGCAACATGGTCTAGTAGTGGAAGGAGCACAGCACTTACAGCCAAGAACTCCTGAGTTGAAATTCCAGCTTTGACTCTGGGTTGCTTTCATTAGCCTTCTCAGAGGAAAACCATATTGTTTTTTACTATTGTGTAAGAGGGCTACAGAAAAAAATCACTTATGGCCAAATTATGGCATTTAGCCACTGGCCTGTGTTTGTGGGGATGCATCTCCGTTAGGAAGCAACAGGTGCAATGAACCCTGCTCTAGTGGGCTGATGTGTAGGAGGACTGTCCAGGCTACATCATTTTTATTGGTGCCCTGAAGATTCAAAAGTGGACCACTGGAGAAAGCAGTTTTCCATAGGAAATCATTTTAATGGTTACTTTGGATAAAATATTTATTAGTAAAAAAATCAAGCATGAAAGAAATGTTGAAGATGTAATTCTCAGTGCACCATGTGTCTTTTTAATTTCTTTGCCTTTATGCATGGGTGGATTTATGTGTCGTACCCAGTTAAACTGACACAATGTAATAGAATGTGAGGCGTCATCTGGCCACTGACGTTCAAAAGGGATCTGTTTGCTAAAGCTCAATAACCTAACATGCAAATGGAGGAAACCTTAATCCAAATTCCTCAGACTTCATACGTCTGTGTTTACATATCATTTGTGGCTAAGATCACTCAGTACTTCATATTCTGTCATGAGCAAATAAGGGATTAAAAAATCACTTTGAAACACGATTTAGATGGAAGGATCAGCTGTGATTCATTGTATCAAGTTCACCAGCCAAAACTATAATATTTTCTAATCATATTCTAGCTGGTTCTGAAGTACAATAAGCCACTTGTTGCCTTCTAAGGTGGCACTGAATTTGTCCTTTTGCAATTGCACAACAGACCATATAGTGCACTTAGTTGACATTTTAAGACTAAATAACCCATTGTTAGTTGATATATATGTAAGCAGAGTCAGGATGAGCTCTACCCTGACATCTGGTGGTAGATTATGGGGAGTGCAGAAAGAAGTTTCAAGTATTCTCATTAGCATTTCAGTTATTTGCACTGGCACTCCTACCCCACTTAGCAAATCACACAGCAGCCTGGGATGGTTATTTTCACAGCTATGGGAGCCCCAATTTCGTTGTTATTGGGGCAGGAGCAATAAAATGTTGTCATCCCTATTAAGTAAATGAGGAACTACAAAACTGTCTTATGCTAGAGGGTTTCATTGTCAACTAAATAGCACTTGCTAGACAAGGGACATGGGTTCCAAAACCAAGTCAAGGGAGAGAGGCTGGGGACAGATATCTGTACTGGGTGGTGTAGGCTTCTTGTGTGAGCCAGAAGCATCAGTTCCACCTATGCCTCTCTCCACTGTGGAATGTCAGAGTTAATTTTTGATTCCCTTAAGAGTCTAGATACAGGTTACTGAGCTGAACTTACTGGCACTGGGGCTCCCCTACTATGAGCTGGAATCACTAAGAGCTGAAATCACTGAAGAGCTGGACTTGCTGAGCTGAGAGCACTGACTACTGTGCTAATGAGTGGGGGAGCCTGAAGCAATACTGTGGAGCAGAGCAGCTAGCAGAGTGGAGCAGTTTGTACAGCCACTGGGTGAGTGGAGCCAAGCAGCTCGCGAGGACGGCTAGTGTGGCTCACAGGACAGCTGGTGGACCAGAGCAGCTGGTAGAGCAGAGCAGCCCACAGAGCAAGTGGAGCTGAGCTGTTTGCGGGGACGACTAGTGGAAGCAGAACCCCACGAAGAGGCAGGGCAGTTGGCCCCGAAACCACGTAAAGTGCCCTTTTCTACCCAGGCTGGGGAGGGGGACCTCTGCAGAGAGACTCTTGAACTCTGGGGCTGCACTGACCCGGGACAGAGACTTTTGGATTGTGGGTCTTTTGGGACTGTGGGTGATTTGGGGGTTGCTGGACTCAAGAGCCCTGAGAGAAGGACATGACCCAATTTGCTGGGGTGGGTCTTTGCTCACGGTTTGACCTATGAACTCTAGCTGAGGTATTTTCCCAATTTAATGCTTGTTGTTTATCATGTAATTAAACCTTTTCTGCTACACCAAGACTCTGTGCTGAGAGGGGGAAGTATGCCTCCCTCGGGGCCCAGGGGGTGTGTGTAAGATTTTCCCAGGTCACTGGGTGGGGGCTCGAGCTGGTTTTGCATTATGTTGTGGGGAAGGGACCCCTATGTATTGAACCCAGCCCTTGCTGCTATCGTTTCGGCCCAGCAGAAGGGTTACATATAATCTGACTGGCTAACTTCACATTTTTCAGCTGTTTAACTTTGCAGTCTGTGACCTTTACAGCAATACCCACATGTAACTGAAAGACATCACAAAAGTTTCTAAAATGTCCTTATATTTATTACTGTAGCAACAATTCCTGGAATCATTATTCACAATACTTATACACTTGCTAGTACAGCAGAAGCTATGATAATTTATGGCAATTTTTTGCTTTCCTTACTCATCACAAGTAGCACATTACTCTTCAAGTAACCTTACTGATGTCAGCATGTCTGAGTTGTAGCATAAACTCCTCAACATGAGTAAAGATGAAAGAATTGGGGCATTAACACTTCTACATATTTAGATAATTGTGGCATATGGGAAACCCAAGAAAAAGTTAATTCCTAAAAGCCAAGGGTGAGATCCAGGCCCCATTGAAGTCAATGGGAGTTTGCCATTAACTTCAGTGGGGCCAGGATTTCACCCCAGGTGATTCCACATAGAGTGATATAGTGTCTTGACCTCTACATTTGTATAGCCAATGGGCATTTGTTCTAATAGTGACATACTTTTATCTTGTGTTTTACTATTTGAGTGTTTACTTGATATTTTCCCAGAGATTTAATATGGGTGAAATTTCTTTGGCATTGGTTGGAAACTGATTTGGAACTAGCACTTGTCACTGCAGTTTCAATTAAGAGCAGCTGGAATTAAATGTCTAGATCCCATGGTTATCAGCACCATATAGATAGATATCAATAGACCTAATTCACATTTTTTAATAAATTCAGTTGTTTTATTTCTAATGTGCTTCTGGGCTCTCAATTACTATTATTCCAAGCGTAATGACAATGGATATATCGGTTAATTTACAATCTTCATTAAAAAAGTGTTGATTTTAAACTTTTTGGCTTCAAGTGCTTCTCAGATTTTTATCCTGACCGTGCTGTGTATACATATTAGAGAAGTTCTGATCTAATATTCCTTGAGGATGTTCATTTGTTCATTAAACAACTTTATCATGGCTGCTCATGCCCAGAGCAAGTTGAAAATCACTAACATGAAAAAATAATGTGCTCTGCATAAAGTACAGACTCAACGCTTCCATTTCAAACAATCTCCCACTTGTAGCACCTTTCATTGTAGTAAAGAGCATTCAGTGAATGTCTCCTCACCAACTTGAGTCAGTCTTGCAGAAACCTATCCACAGCCAACATTCTCAGGAAAGATTGAAGTCCACTGTTGATTTACCTCATTGAAAGGTTTGTATTCACGGCCTACTTAGGCTTAAGTGCCAGTATTAATATGCAAGCCATGCTGAGACACAAATGTTCAAGTACAGTTAAAACCCCCTTTTGGTCAGCATTGTTTTCACAGTTGGAATGATATGAGCCAGAGCAACGTAGAATGCATTATCTTGCAGTACTTTTGTATATGTCGCTCACTGACTTCAGTGGGATTTTATGGCTTCCATATCAGACAAGATGAATGATAGAAAGTGCCCTGTATGGAATTATTTATACAATTTTTATAACTTAGCAAAAGAATTCAAATATTCAATGTAGCTATCCCTTCCCTCCACAGTTTCCTTTTACTCCCACGGGTTTTACAGAGAGAGAGAGAAGAATGGGAGCAATATCCTAACTAGCAAGAAATTGAAGAAGTCATTTCTTGCCATTGTATCAGTTTATATGTTTAGGCACAGGCCCAGATTTTTAAAGGTAGTTAGGCACTGCTGTGCTCAGCGTCACAATGACTAACTGATATAGGAATCTAAATCTAATTTTCAACAGGGATTTACGCATTTAGGAGTTTATATTCCATCAACAGTCAATGGGATTTAGACTCCTAAGTGCCTAAATCCCTTTAAAAATTTTATCTCCTAAATCAATTGGACATTGTGACACCGAGCACAGCAATGCCTAAATATCTCTAAAAATCTTGGTCAAAGGGTACAGTAGAATACTTAGACAATGTGCTATTTTGATGACAGATGTCCTCAGTGCAGGTCATTATTTCAGCTAGCTCTTCAAATTGTTTCTTCTTGATTATTCCAGCATCATCCCTGTTTTACCTGGATTGAGTTTACCTGCTTTTCATCCATGAGTTTATTTCATTTAGTCTCTGGGACCGCTGAGTGAAGATTCTGTCTGAGTCTGCTGAGAAGATGCACAACTGCAGCTCATGGTGCCTCACATTGTCTTTTGAGGGTCTTGCATATATGTACAAGAGAAGAGGGGATAGGGTTATACCATGTGGGACTCTACAGATAAAAGCTCTTGCAGAAGAAGAGCAGGACTTTCTGGGATCTATCCAAGAGCCACAAATACATCTTGGTATTGTACCATCCACTTCTCCTAGGTCTTGCACTAGAGATAGCAGCATCTTGAGATCAGTGTGGGAATCTGCTGAGAAATCATGAGGTATGAGCATGGACGTGTGTTGTGGTCACAGTGTCATCCTATTCCCCGGGGTTGTTGAAGATGTGTGCAGATGCAGAAAGGAGAGCTGGCCCTGGAGAACTAGGAGAAAAAACACTGCAAACTTCCTGCTGCCAACCAGCCTCCACATCGGAGGGGAGGGACATTACTTCAGATCAGGGACAGCCTGCAGGTCATCTGAATAGTCTTGGCCAATTGACTGGCTCGGGGTAGGGTGAGAAAGAGGACATACATGCTGAGATAAGAGCATGTGTTGGTGCTGCTGGGGAGCAGGCTCAACATAGCCTGGATCCAGGGCAAAGTGATCAGCCCAAGGAGCAGGCCAGGGCCACAGCCAGCTGAAGGAGCAGTCTAGAACCAGCAGAGGAGCCCTGACCATCACAGTGACCACAGAGATAGGCTTCAAGCAATGCAGCAAAGAATAGAACTCAGTACTCTGAGTTTGCACTGTGCCTAAGCACTAGTGACCAGCACAAGGCAGATTCTCAAATGCGTTTAGTCTCCTGACTTCCATTGACTTAAATAGAACGTAGGAGCCTAAATACCTTTGAGGATCTGGGCATAAGAGACTGGGGTTGGTGGGGCACTGGGACTGATAAAGGTGACTTTCTGATAAAGGTGATGATGTGCTATTAATAATGATGTTGGAATTATTCTGGGTGAATTCCTGCCTCCCCAAAGGCTGTAGGAGGCTTCTCCGCCCCCAGGCCAGGTTTGGGAGTTTAGAAATAATCACCAGTGAGGGAAGACCTCACCACAGATGTTTGTCTTCTGTCCCTGGCCAAAAGGAGAACACTTATAACAGCATACTCTCTCTCTCTCTCTCTGATGTCCTGGTTGGAATCCTCAATGTCAAGACTCTACAGTATTGACAGTGATCAGATGTTACTAGATCCTCCTTGGCATTGCATTCTCAATGACTTTGTCCAGGAGTGGGAGGTTGGAGATGGGGCAGTAGTTGGCAAGATCATGGAATTAAGTAGTGGCCATCAATCATCAAGTGATGACTGGCCAGACTTTTGCCTTCTTTATAGAAAGTGCTAATGCTCTTGTGAAGTGCTAATTCAGGTCCGGCCTAGGGGGTCTTCTCTGGCTTTTGTCAGTGAAGAGAAGCAGGGGTATGATCCACATGTCAGGGTGTATGTGTCTCTGAGAGGTACAGCTATCATGGTCTCCACCTCTGTCATGATATATCAAGCCTACCTTGAATTTGACTGATGATATTCTGTGCACAGATACACACACAATCCCCATTGACTTTGGTTTGGTCCAATATATTTATAGTTTAAAGGGCAGCTATTATTGAAAAGCTTAAGATGCTTAATTAAATTAAACTTAGACCTGCAGGGAATATTTAAACTTTAGCGCAGAAGGGACAATTTGTAAATAGAAACAATCAAAGTGGACAATGTTTAGACAATAGCAGTGACAGCAAGGGACAGCTTGTAAGATAGTGTATTAGAATTATAAAGTATTCCTGTCATTGGTGACCCCTCCATATCTATACCACTTTGGTGCTATCCCTTTTTTGGAATGGATGTGCTGTTGATGATAATCTGGGAGTAAAAAGAAATGAGTCTCTAATTAATTAAAAATAAATACAAAAGGGAAATTAGCTTTGCACTAAATTAAATTATTTTAAAAATTCACAAAATGAAAACTGTGGTGCAAAATGGAATCGTTCTATATGTACATTTGTTATTTCCACTACATTTTTCCTCGAGGTGCTTTGAAGAGTGTAATAATTGTTTATAATCTGATATCTCTGAAAATAGCAGGACAAGCCCTCAGCTGGTGTAAATCAGTCTTGCGCCATTATTATCTATGGAATAACATGACTTATGCCAACTTAAAATCTGTTTCAACAAGTGATAAATTTCTATATGCCGGATCCATGACCTGCCTACTGAAATATTTCCATGGGAACCTGTTGTGAGACATAGTGGGAGTGAAGGCTCCTTTTGGCTTCAGTTTCCCAGTAGCAACTTGAGAAGAGAGCTATAAGCAGTCATTTGGCAATGTAGCTATTATTTATTATTATCTGTATTGCAATAACACCTAGAAGCCACAGGCATGGACCAGGATCCCATTGTGTGAGGTGCCATACAAACAGAGAACAAAATGATGGTTCCTATTTGTTGTTCATGCCTTTCCATAAGCCTGAATTAGTTCTTGCTGAATCACCCCCTTTTGCCAGTGATTGTTCTGCATCACCATTTATTTCCCTCTTTCTTCCCTTGTCCCTGGACTATTTTCCTCCTAACATCTCTCTTCTCTCCTAATTATTTCTCTCTTATCCACCCCCACCCCATCTGCCTCTTTTCCTCTGCCCCTGTTTACACTTTCTACAGCATTTCTCATCCTTCCTCTGATTTTCTCTGATTGGTTTATCCTCTTCCCCCCCCTTCTCTTCCCCTTTCCCACTTGGGCTGCACTGCCCCTACGCATGCTCTGTTGTCTCTCTGCTCCCTTCTTCGCATGTCCCCCTTCCTGTGAGGATGTTATTAGGAGGAACTGTTTTTTGTGCTACATTTCACTGCCCAGCCAAAGCAGCATTTGCAGGGTGTTTTTCACAAAATCCCAGGCAAGGTTTGAGATTCCTATCTGTGGCCATTTAAGGATATGATATTTAACAATTGTTCCTATTTCTGTATATCTTACATCACATAACAGATTCCATTAACACTGCAGATATCGGGCCATCATTCTGCTTTCACTGACACTAGAGTAAAACTAAAAGAGCTCCATAGTCAGCAATGTCATTACTCCAGATTCTCCGTGATGTAAGAGGTGGATCAAACTATTAGTCTTTCAAGCCATCGATCACTAACACTTCTTTTTTGGCCCTAATGTTTATCATTAAATTGTTCTCAGTGCTATTTTTAATGTCTGTCATCTGACAAGTGAAACCCAATTTTAGTTTCATGAATCAAGGTATCAGTCGTCACCCTCCTAATTATTCCTGACTGACTTCTACTTTTAATTTTTTTCATCTCATCCCTTTTCCAGTTTTCAACTACATAATAATGGCATTTAACTCACAACCAAGATGTGAGCGATAACTAGTATTTTCTGTCATTGCAGCTGCTTCATATTATGTCTTTAAATCAGTGGTGCACAAACTTTTACAGTCGCGCCCCCACCCCTTACCATTAACCAGGGCTAAAATTCTTAGATTATTTCCCGGAGCCTCCCACCCACCATTCAGGACCCCGGGCTTCAGCTGCAGGGCTGGGGGTCTCAGGGCTTTAGCCCTGCAGGTGGGGGAATGGGGCTTCAGCCCCATGGGGCAGGGAAGGTGCTGAGGCTCTGAGCTTCAGCCCCATGGCAGGCGCTGGGGCTCCCGTGGGTTTGAAAATATTTTTCAGAACTCTGCTCTGGTGGGCTTCAGCTGAATTTAGGCCCTGCCATTAATGGAATCCGTATGTGCCCCCCCTCCATTACCACACAGCTCAACAGCAGAGCTTGGGCTGAAGATGGAGCTGGGGGCGGGACTGGGGATTGAAGAGGAGTTGGGGTAGAGGCGGAGCTGGTCTGGGGGCAGAGAAGGAATGAGGGCAGAGGTGGGGTGGGGGCAGAGTGGAGTTGGCGCTGGGGACGGAGTGGGACTGGGGGTGGATCTGGCCTGGAGCTGGAGCAGGACAGGGTGCTGAATGGGGTTGGGATGGAGCTTGTCTGAGGGTGGAATGGAGCAGGAAAAGCATGGCACTCTCTCCCTGCCTCCTGTGGGGGCTGGCCTAGGCCCCACACATGCCCCCGAACATTTCTTTGTGCCCTCCTAGGGGGGCACATCACCGTTTGGAGACCAGTGCTTTAAATGCATTATACCATTTCAAGGAACAACAACATAAAATATCTCTGGCTTTCCAGTTTCTCAGACAGTGGCTCATAGGACTTCGCACAGAGCCATTGGGTTACTTGGAACAAAAGCTACACTAATTCATACTCTCAGTTGAAATCCTGTTCTGATTTAACATTACTGAATCTATGTTTTTTTTCTCCATTAGAAATAATGAGCCATTTCTTCAGCTGGTATAAATTGGCATAGATTCACTGACCCCAAGGAAGGCAATGGAGATCATACTGATATATACCAGCTGAGGGTCTTTCCCTTTGTTTATTTCTTTGTTTTTGTAACGCCTGTGGAGATTGTATCAGACTTGTATAACAAAGGTCACAATCAAAAATTTGCTTAGCCATTATAGTTGGCCCCAAACATTTAGAATCTTAATAAAATATTTTGAAATGGCAAATACAAAGCATTTCCCACCCATGCTTGGATTGACATCACTACAGTGTAAATGTCATGGTGTATGTATGAAATAACTCAAACTGTGGTTGACAACGTCTTGAGGCTGCAGCTATTTCAGAGGTGTTTGAAATACTCTGATTTATGCATCATGGGAGACACTTTTACTGAAAACATTTTATAAGATCAATGGAACAGACGCCACTAACATTGTAACTGGTTCTAAGAAATCACCAGGACATCAAACAGAAGCATATGGCTTCCCTTCCACTGACATCATATGGAGCCACAAGTCCTTCAGATGTAATATGACTTTGGAACCAGAAGATTTTTCTATAATGTTTTATCAGTTTTACCATTTGTGCTACGGATGACAAGTAGGTATTGTACAGCAGCTCTTCAGAATAAACAACAGCTTCCTTTCATCTTCAAAGAAGCTAACGATTTTACACTTGAGATATAAAAAAACCCAATGAACAAATGCCACCAGTTCATGCGAAGGAGCAGTGTATCCCTAAACATTTTTTTAAAGAGCACGTTTAAGAATGGCTGCTCTGAATCTGCTCTCCCTTATATGTATGTAAATCTACTCAAGAACTTAAAAACAATTATCTTTTGGTAAGCCACTGGTTTAGAATTCAAAAGATCTTGTTTCAATTCCCAGCTTGGCCATAGACTTCCTGGATAACCTCAAGCAAGTCACTCGCTGTCTTTGCTGCTCCAGCTCTGTAAAATGGGGAGAATACTTTCTTCATTCCACCCTTTATCTGTCTTGTCTGTTTAGGTTGCAAGTTCTGCAGGGCAGAGGCTGTCTCTAGTTATGGTATGCGCAATGCCATGCACAATAAGACCTGATTTGGATCCCCTGGCCACACACTTATTGTAATAACAACAATGATGATGAAGTCAGTAGATTTGCACCTATATAAGTGATCCCTTTTGTACCTAGGTTGACGTATTTTATGCCATGGTGAAGCTCAATGGTAATTAAAACAACTAAAATATAATTCCAGAAGAGAGTTTATCAAGGAAATGTCAGTCTAACCCAGTGCAGAGTTGTGCTAGTGTGTGCTATTATTATTTGGCAGTAGATAAATATCAAATATTAATATTTTTATTAACTGACAGTTTGAAACATAAAAATCTAATTAGAGCCTTAATAAAGAAAAATCGTCGCCAGAGAATTAATCACACCTTCCTGCATTCCACTCCATTAGTTTTGAAGTCTTCATTTTAAAGGACAGCTTTAGCATCCAGCTCTGACCATTATTTAATACAACTAATTGCATGGATACAGCTGCTGTAGTGCAGTTTACTGTAGCAGAGATGGAAATTTGGTTGCAAAGTCTTCTGTTATAAATAATCCTGGAACGGATTCTGACAATTCTGGAAGTAACGAGGTTCTAACAAGACCACTTAGGGAAATACATTCCTCACTGGTACAGCAACCAAGAGGGATTGCTCCACTTACAGTTATCTGCCAGCCTTAAACCACCCCTTGAGCTTGTGATAGTTCACACCTTGGTCTCTTCATAATGGCTTTAATTGGGAGTTATGGGATTTGAAAATAGTGGTTACAACAACAACAACAGGAAAGATGTTTTCCATGTCACATATCTAGGTCTGAATTGCACACAGGAGTTACTGGGTTCATGTTTCGTAGAACCACAGTCACAGAAACTAAAAAAAAAAGGGGGGGGGTAACTTTTATGGTTTTCTAATCCCTCCTTTTGCCAGTGCAGGATTTCCCCCTACAATACATGCACAAATGCATTGTCCAGATTAGCTTTAAAAATCCCTAATGATTAGGTTTACCTGGGAGACTATTTCATTTTCAAGATTTTCGTTCCCAGATGTTCACTCTTCTTTTTCTTTTTTACTTATTTTAATTCTGTTACTCCAAGTTATGAAATTAAATATATGGCAGATATGGATAGACAGTGGGGCCTAAAAGATAGAGCACTGGGTTGGACTCAGGGACCTGGATTCTTTTCTTGGCTTTGCCACTGACCTGCTGAGTGACATTGGGTAAGTCATTGCCATTCTCTGTGCTTCACTTTCTCCATCTGTAAAATGGGGATAATGATACTTACCTCCCTTTGGTGTAAAGCATTTTGAGATCTACTGATGAAAAATGCTATATAAAAACGAGCTATTATTATTATGAGTTATTACTTATTTGTTCTTTCTGCCTCACAGTAGGAAAAAAACCCAGTGTAATTAATGATAAGAGCACAGTAATGGAAGAGCGGATTGAAAGCAAGCAACGCTAACCAATTAACTGTATTTTATGAAAAAAACCTCATCCTCTGGTTATAAATTAAATGTCATGCAGTCTGTAGATACTGGTAATAGTACCTGGCAATTATACACTGCATTCTATGTGATAACTGTAACATTCTGGACACTCATTGGTTTGACCTCATAGTACCCTGTGTGTAGGTATAATTGTCTTTATTTTACAGTTGGGGAAACTAAGTCACAGAAAAGTTATGTGACTTGTCCACGGTCATGTCAGAAGCTAGTGGCAAAGTCCGGAAGAGAGCACAAATCTTCTTAGAGTTAAGTGATATGACTGGGAAACAGATCATCTTTTCTCTTTGTTGCTGTATAAAGAGAAATAACTGATGTGTTTATATATATATAAATATATATATATTTATATTTATATACACAGTATAATAAGGCTGCATTACTAGCAATGCCTTCTGGAGTCAGCATAAACAAGAGTGAAAGCTGTACATGTTTAAAGGACATAAGGAGCATGCAATATTTTATAAAGATTGGTTAACATAAAAACAAAAGAATCATGCAAGATTAACAGAGAGGATCCGAGGAGTCATTTTTCTAGCCAGTCTATAAAATGAACTGGGAATAAGCAGCCACAAAACACTAAGTAGGAAATACAATATAAAATCTACACCAATTTGTGAAGCTTTTAAGTTGCATCTCTTCTGGATCCCTACACAGCATGTACCCTACCAAAGATGGAACATTATTTAATCACCTGGTAAATTCCCAATCCTTTAAATCTCACTTAAGGGCTGCCAAAATATACATCTAACAATTACCCCATCTCCTCCTGTCTCTTGACTATTCTCAGGTTCTCTTTTGCTGCATACTCTTATGGATGTCCAATCCTGCAGGCTTGCTGCAGAAAAAAACTCCTTATTTCAACAGAAATTACATGTGAATAAAGGCCACTTATTTAAAATTTCAGCCCAGGAAGACAAACAGACTCCACCTTTAAGGTGGAGTAACAGATGTGCAAGAGATAGTTCAGATGCAAAGATATTAAACAGATAAGAACCTGTACTCTGAATATCTACATATAAATGTGCTAATGCCCATCTCACAAAGCAAGCTAAGATTAGCAAGCTAAACCATGATAGTGCCTTTTTACACTCCCTGAAGATGCTTTTCCTAGTCACCACAACACAGACTGGAAATTGGGTCTCTCTCACCATCTCATCTGAAAGATTTTCTGGAGCTCAAACCAGAAAGGGGAGCACAGAAATACTATTATAAAGAATTCTCATAAAATCTCCCATCCAAATGGTCAGATCAATATGCCACAGTTTCAAGGTAACTGCACCTTTGACCCTCCCCACTCTTTCCATGGTCCGCTCCAGGAGTGTCCCTCAGATGGAGGCCTCTAAGCTTTCACCTCTCTTTGGGCATGTGTAGAGTGGGCAGAACAGCTTCCTGTACCTATGATATGAATTGGAGGTGCCTTAACCTATTGCTATGATTGAGCAAAGGTGCCGTAGGCAACAATGAATTGGGACCAAAGCGAGTAGGGGTTGCTCAGCAACTCTCAGGATGAGGTCCACAGAATCCATAGCTTTGAAGTGATTGCCACTGCTGGCAAGACCAAAAATCATATAGTGGTATGTTCCAAAATACTGATTATTTTAATCTCATGTGCACTTTCCTATACCAAGAACCCTAAATTCAAATTTTCAAAAAGGACTCAAGCTAGCCAACAATTTTCTGGGACCAAGGTGAGAAAGCAATTGCAGACACAAATGCTAACATTCAGATGTAGGAATATTGATTTATAAGCACAGCCAGATACTAAGTCATCAAAATGCTAGTATTGGCTCTTGCAGTTAAGATCACCTCCAGTTTTGCATCTATAATTAATTGCAGGTGCACCTGCAAAATTACAGGCCTTGTAAAAAATATCAGATCCACAAAATGAAAATTAGTAGCTTAGCATATTTTTGTCAGAATGTGATATTTTTTCCCACAGGGCTGCGAACACAATACAAAGATTAGAGAGTTTATTGTGTAAAGTATAAAAAAAGAAGAGGAGAAGAAACAAACTGAGTCTTCAAAAATCATCTTAATTGTTTATATGCTGCTTTTTGGATTCTTTTCTCCCTCCTCTATTGGATATTTACATAAAGAACTTATGCCTGATTTCTGAAAGGAGTTCAAGGAACTAAGGCCCTACCTACATCATAGAAATGTGGAAGTGTGTTTGGCTATACCTAAAATTTAATTCAACCTAGCTACGGTGCTCAGGGATGTGAAAAATTCACACCCCAAGGAATTGATTAAGCCAACTTAAGCCCCAGTGTAGACATATCTATGCTGATGGAAGAATTCTTCCGTCAATTTATTTTCTACTTCTCAAGAGGTTGGATTTACTATAGTGACAGAAAAACCCCCTTGGTTGTTGTAGCAAGTGGCTACAGTACAACTCTAAAGCAGCACAACTGCAACGCTATACCTCATAGACTTTAAGGTCAGAAGGAACCATCGTGATCATCTAGTGTGACCTCTGACACCATAGCAGGTCACAGAACCTCACCCACCCACTCCGGTAACAGACCCCTAACCTCTGGCTGAGTTACTGACTCAAATCATGGCTTAAAGACTTCAAGTTACACTACTTTAAACTCTTCCAGTCCTACCCTTCTATGATTCTATGATTCCTTCAGAAGGTAGGTTCTCCATTCCTTTGATCATCCTTCTCTGCACCAGTTCCAGTCTGAATTCATCTTTTTGAAACATGGGACACCAGAATCGCACACAGTATTTCAGATGAGGTAATAACACTTCCCTATCTCTACTGGAAATACCTTACCTCTGATGCATCCTAGGACTACATTAGCCTTTTTTATGGCCACATCACATTGGTGGCTCATAGTCATCCTGTGATAAACCAAACCACCCAAGTCTTTTTCCTCCTTTGTCACTTCCAACTGATATGTCCCCAGTTTATAGCAAAAAATTTTTTTAAAAAAAATTATTAAAAATTGTTGTTAGTCCTTAAATGCATGACCTTGCATTTTGTGCTATTATATTTTTCCCATTTATATTGCTCCAGTTTTCAAGGTCATCCAAATCTTCTTGTATGATATTCCAGTCCTCCTCCGTTTTTACAATACCTCCCAACTTTAGATTAAATTAGATCCACTGTTTCCTTTGTCTAAAAAATCTGTTACGTTCTCAAAGAAGGATATCAGGTTGGTTTGGCATGATCTACCTTTTGTAAAACTATGTTGTATTTTGTCCCAATTACCATTGACCTCAATGTCCTTAACTACTTTCTCCTTCAAATTTTTTCCAAGACCTTGCATACTACAGATGTCAAACTAAGAGGCCTATAGTTACTCGGATCACTTTTTTTTCCATTTCTTAAAAATAGGAACTGTGTTAGCAATTCTCCAGTCGTATGGTACAACCCCTGAGTTTAATGATTCATTAAAAATTCTTGCTAATGGGATTGCAATTTCACGTGCCAGTTCCTTTAATATTCTTGGATGAAGGTTATCTGGGCCCCCCAATTTCATGCCATTAAGCTGTTCAAGTTTGGCTTCTACCTCGGATGTGGTAATATCTACCTCCATATCCTCATTCCCATTTGTCATCCTACCATTATCCCTAAGCTTCTCATTAGCCTAATTAAAGACTGAGGCAAAGTATTTGTTTAGATATTGGGCCAGGCCTAGATTATTCTTAACCTCCACTCCATCCTCAGTGTTTAGCAGTCCCACTTCTTCTTTCTTTGTTTTCTTCTTATTTATATGGCTATAGAACCTTTCACTATTGCTTTTAATTCCCTTTGCAAGGTCCAACTCTACATGGCTTTTGGCCTTTCTCACTTTATCCCTACATGTTCTGACCTCAATAAGGTAGCTTTCCTTTCTAATCCCTCCCATCTTCCACTCCTTGTAGGCTTTCTGCTTTTTCTTAATCACCTCTTTGAGATGCTTGCTCATCCAGCTTGGTCTACAGCTCCTGCCTATGATTTTTTCCCCCTTTCTTGGGATGCAGGCTTCTGATAGTTTCTGCAACTTTGACTTGAAGTAATTCCAGGCCTCCTCAGCCTTTAGATCCACAAGTTCTTCAGTCCAATCCACTTCTCTCACTAATTTCCTTAATTCTTTAAAGTTAGTCCTTTTGAAATAAGCAGCAAAGAGTCTTGTGGCACCTTATAGACTAACAGACGTTTGGGAGCATGAGCTTTCGTGGGTGAATACCCACTTCGTCGGATGCACTTCATATTCACCCACGAAAGCTCATGCTCCCAAACGTCTGTTAGTCTATAAAGTGCCACAAGACTCTTTGCTGCTTTTACAGATCCAGACTAACACAGCTACCCCTCTGATACTTTTGAAATAAAAAACCCTAGTCCAAGATCTATTTTTGTTTATCCTTCCATCTAGGTTGAACTTAATTAGCTCATGATCACTCGAACAAAGGTTGTCCCCTACAACCATTTCTTCTATGAGGTCCTCACTACTCACCAAAACCAAATCTAAAATGGCATCCCCTCTTGTTGGTTCTTCAACTACTTGATGAAGGAATCCATCAGCTATCGCATCCAGAAAAATCTGAGCCCTATTATTATTACTAGCACTTGTTCTCCAGTCTATATCTGGGAAGTTAAAGTCTCCCATAATCACTCAATTCCCATTAGTGTTTACTTCATTAAAAACATTAAAGAGGTCTCTATCCATATCCAAATCAGATCCCGGCGGTCTGTAGCACACCTCAAGCACTATCTCAGGGGAGGTTCTAGTAGCTTTCTTTCCCAATGTGATTTTTGCCCTGACAGACTCTGTCTTATCCATTCCATCACTTCTTATTTCTTTACACTTTACCTCATTATTGATATACAATGCTACTCCACCACCTTTGCCTTTATTTCTGTCTTTCCTAAACAGCATATAGCTTTCAATACCTGTACTCCAGTCATGACTACTATTCCACCATGTTTCTGTTATCCCTATAATATCCGGTTTCACTTCCTGCACCAGTAGCTCTAGTTCCTCCATTTTGTTACCTAGCCTCCTTGCATTAGTGTACAAACATCTTAATTTTTGCCATTTGGCTTCACTGACATTCTTTACCCGATTAGGCACAGATATTCTACCACCAATATCACCTATTAGACTGGTATCTACACTACCCTTCCTCCTTATGTCCATTCTCCTACCCATGGCAGTATCCTTTCTTACTTTGTTTTCTTCCCTCTCAATGTTAAATTCCGGCATGGAGATTACCAGGACATCTCTCAACCATCTCCCCCAAATTCCTAGTTTAAAGCTCTCTTAATCAGTTGTGCCAGCCTCCATCCTCAAAGTCTATTTCCCTCCTTACTCAGGTGAAGTCCATCCCGAGAGAACAATCCTCTGTCCATGAATGCTTCCCAGTGGCCATACATTCTAAAGCCCTCCTTATAGCACCACTGCCTGAGCCATCTGTTGATCACCAAACCTGTTCCTCAGCTCTGTTTCTCCTTTGCTAGCTAGTCTTTTCCTCTGCCTTGATCTTATAGTCACATGCTTCCACTGGGCATTTTTCTTGTCCAGCAATCTACCATCACAGTTCTCTGGTACATCATGCATCGGCAAGTCTTGAGTTTTCCCTTCAGCCTCCTCTCTCCTCCTCTCCTTCATCTGTTCAAATCCCCTTTAAAAGTCAGCCATATTTTCTACCTGCATCTCCAAACCTCAGCTCTTCTTTTCTATCAGATCTATCAGGTGGCATTTCATATAAATGAAGCACCTTTCACATACCCCCTCTTGGATAATGTACAACCTGAAGCTTACACATCCAGTCATCTTCATTGTCTCTTCATTCCTTGGTTCACTACCGCTGTTGCCTCTGTAGCTGTTGTAGCCTTCCCTCCTAAGGTCCTCTCTCTCTCTCTCTCACACACACACACACACACACACACACACACACACACACACACCTCAAATTCCTCAGGTTTCAGCTCTGTTTGCTGGGTCCCATGCCTCTGCTTGGCTGCCGTTATAAACTTGCTGATTACAGAAGCCCCGCCCCCTATTCAGGGCTCCCCTGTGATCAAAGGCTCTGCTTCTCTCACAACACAAGGCCTCCTGCCAGCCTCTGCAAATAAAAAAAACCAACCAGCTAGCCAAACTAACACTCTCAAGGACTCACTTACTGCCCCTAAAGAACAGGGCCCTGCCTCCCTTCTCCTCCAACAGCTCTCCATTCACACTCCCCTCTTATTGCTGTCTCCATAGGCGCACTGCCGGCTGCCCCCTTTGCCCTCTGCCGCTGCCCAGCCGCCGTGGCCGCTCCAGGGCTGCCCTGGCCCTTCAGAGGGCTCTGGCCCAGAGCCTGCCCGGAGGCCGCCCGGCCTCTGCCGGCCGGGCTGCTCTCGGGCTTGCTGGCCCGGCAGATTCCTGGCAGCCAGAGCCTTAAGGCCCAGGGCAGCCGCGGCCGGGAGGAGGAGGGCTCTGGGCTGCCTGCTCTGGGAAGCCTCTGATTCCCGATGGCGCTGCGGCTTAAAAGGGGCCCTGGGGCTCCCGGCCTGGGCAGACCGCCCAGAGCTTTAAATCCCAGAGCGGGGCGGGCCAGCTGAGCCTGGCCTGCTGCCTAGCCCAGCGCTCCCTGACCCTGCTTCGGCGAGCGCCTGGGGGCGCTAAAAGGCAGCAGCAGCCCTTGTTTCCTTTGGGCAGCCGGCCGCCGTTTGGGCGGCGGCTCGCTCTGGCCTCCCAGGCTCCCAGCCCTTTAGCCGGCCCCAGCCGCGGGCAGCCCGCTCTGGCTGCAGCCTGGGCTCCAGCAGAGAGCGGAGCCCTCTGCCGCCTGGGGGGCGGCCCTCCCTGCGCTCCGGCTGGTCAGTGCAGCCCAGAGCTCCCAGGCACCGCCGCTGCTTTTTTAAAGCCCTTGCGGCTGGCCGGCTCTGGGCTGGGGGCTCCAGCCCCCCTGGGCCCGGCCCAGCTGGCTCTGATTGGCTCCGGGCCCCCTTAAGAGCAGGGCCCAGCCTCTCAGCCTCGAGCTCCCCAGCCGGGCTCCCAGCCAGCCGGGGCTGGAGCTAAAGCTCTGGGGCAGCCCTGAGCCCCAGCCCAGCCTCTCTGCTCAGAGCCCTCCCCTCCCTTGCCCCCTCCCCCCCCCCCACCCCCCCCCCCCCCACCCCCCTCCCCCCCCCCCCCCCGGCCCACCCCCACCCCCCCCCCACCCACCCCCTCCCCCCCCCTGCCCCCCTCTTGCCCTCCCCTATCTACCCCCCCTTCCTTCCCTCCCTGCCCCCCCCTCCTCCCTCCCCCCCCTCCTTCCCCCGACCACTCCCCCTGAGACCCCTCCCCCTACCTGTCCCTCCCTCCCCCCCCTGCCCCCTGCCCTGCCTGCTGCTGCCTCCCTGCCTGCCCTCCATCCCCTCCCCCTCCCTCCTTCCCTTGTCCCTTGCCTCCCCCCCCCTCCTCTCCCCCCCCCTCCCCTCACCCCTACTCTGCTCACCCACTCAGACCATCCCATCTGGCTCCAGCTCCTGCCAGCTGCAGCTCCCCATGCCCACCCTCCTCTCCCCCCCCCCCCCTCCCCCACCCCCAGCACCCCCTCTTCAACACCTCAACATTCAAAATCAGTTTGGGCAGCTTCTCATTTCTCCTCAAAATTTTTTTTCCTTCCAAATCCTCAAAGGTGCCAACTGAAGGTGAGATCAAGTGGCCTCTAATGTCTGGAAGGAGAGAAAAGGCCGGAGGAAGAGAGGAGGAGTGAGTGTGAGACTTGTGGGGGACTTCTGTGGAAGTGGGAAGTGGATGCTGGGATGCTGTGATGCTCTCCATCTCCATAGTCAGGAGCTGGGGGGACTCTCTGGGAGCCTACTCTCTAGGGCTAAGAAGCTTACACCTCCGTCTTCTGGAGCTCCTGGAGCAGCATGCCCCTCATGCCATGCTGCACCCTTCCCACAGTCTGTCTGGCTGGTCCTGGTCCTGAGGGCGCTGCCTGGGCCCAGAGCTGCACCACCACTCTCAGAGTCAGCAGACAGTGAACAAGCAGGTAAATTAGAGGCAGAACACAGATTAAAGACAGAAGTTTTGCAGAAAAACAGAAACAGAAAACCTGTGGGTCCATCTTGGGGGGGGTGGGAGCCCAGGAGTTCTGGGTCTTCTCCAATTTCCCCAGCCAGCCCCTCTCAAACTCCCCTCTTCTCCTCCTGTGTCTCTTCTGACAAGGAGGCCACCTGATCTGATCTGTCCCCAACCAACACCTTCAGTTTGGCAGGGGGGAAACTGAGGGCACACAGTATTCAGAGAAAATATTAAGAACATTACCACTTCATCACAACAGATGCAACAAAATGCAATAAAATATATTATAGTATAAGTAAAGTGCTTTGACTTTGCTTTTTTTTTTTGACCTTTGTTTCTTTGTTGCAATCTGCTTTGCTAGGTAGCTTCATTTTCTTATATCTACAGGGCGGGGGCGGGGCACCACCCCATTTTAGGCCCAAAAAAAATTATACAAACCTGCCGCCTATGGCTGTCTCCCGTGCCACTACTCCTGAACTCCAAAACAAGATTAAAGAATGTGCATTTTTTCCTTTATTTACTATATTACCCCCCCCCCCCCCAAGTCATCCAAGGGACTGGGAAAACCTCCAAAGCAGCACTTTAAAATGCAGTTTCTGTCACCCAGATTCATCAGAGTGACTGAAGGCAAGAGATAAGAGTTGGAGGAATCAGGGTGTGAGGGATAAAATATTCACACACAAAAAATGTCAGAGGTACAATTAATTGAATATTAGATATTTTTACTCTTTCAAGTGTTGGGATTCCCCAGAAGCATTTTAGGTGCTTGCACTTTTGAATGAATGAATGAAATTTGCATTAACATATTTCCTTTCACCTACACAGGAACTCAAGGTTTTTTACCAACATGGCAGAGTGGAATCACCCATAATTATCAAGTCAAATGAAAGGGAAGTTCCCAACCTTTGCTCTCTTTATGAATCTGTATTATTTTTCAATGTTCTGTCAGAAACACAGCAGTCCACAGGGGTATGAAAAGACTGTGAGCCTAATTCACCACTGCAGGACTGATGCGAAGCTGGGAGGGGTTGCAAGTGCTTTGGAGAATAGGATTAAAATTCAAAATGATCTGGACAAACTGGAGAAATGGTCTGAAGTAAACAGGATGAAATTCAATAAGGACAAATGCAAAGTACTCCACTTAGGAAGGAACAATCAGTTGCACACATACAAAATAGGAAATGACTGCCTAGGAAGGAGCACTAAGGAAAGGGATCTGGGGGTCATTGTGGACCACAAGCTAAATATGAGCCTACAGTGTAATGCTGTTGTAAACAAACAAACAAACATCATTCTGGGATATATTAGCAGGAGTGTTGTAAGAAAAACATGAGCAGTAATTCTTCCACTCTACTCTGTGCTGATTAGGCCTCAGCTGGAGTATTGTGTCCAGTTTTAAGTGCCATATTTCAGGGAAGAAGTGGACAAATCGGAGAAAGTCCAGAGAAGAGCAACAAAAATGATTAAAGGTCTAGAAAACATGACCTATGAGGGAAGATTGAAAAAACTGGCCTTATTTAATCTGGACAAGAGAAGACTGAGAGGGGACATGATAACAGTTTTCAAGTACATAAAAGGTTGTTACAAGGAAAAGGGATAAAAGTTGTTCTCCTTAACCTCTGAGAATAGGATAAGAAGCAATGGGCATTAATTGCAGCAAGGGTGCTTGAGGTTGGACATTAGGAAGTTTTTCCTAACTGTCAGGGTGGTTAAGCACTGGAATAAATTGCCTAGGGAGGTTGTGTAATCTCCATCATTGGAGACTTTTAAGAGCAAGTTAGACAAACAAGGATATCAGAGATCGTCCAGATAATACTTAGTCCTGCTGTGAGTGCAGGGAACAGAACTAGATGACCTCCCTAGGACCCTTCTCGCTCTACGATTCTATAATTACTTTCTTTCTATATGGGGTAATTCCATTGCTTTCTAAGTCCCTGACATTTAACAGAATGATAGCAAGTTATTCAGAACAATGAAACTCAGTATAGTTTCCCCTGCCCCCAACCCGGCTCATGTCAGAATGAAAATAGCCAGCCTGGAATCTACAAGACAAAGAGCCAAGCCAAGGACTCCAGAGTGAAATGAATTCAGCTTGCCACCTATACCAATGCAATGCATATGTAACATGGACTAAAATTATGTGCAAAACAAAGCAGGCAGAGGCTACCAGAAAGCACTGGGTTTTGAGTGTGGATACACAGTGCAAGCAGCAGCCATAAGTAGCACCAGGCAAATGCTGTAATTGGAGGTTGGCTACTATTTCTTTCTTTGCTGATCTTACTGTCACCACTTTGAGGCTGCAGTATTCAGCCCAAATTTGCTGTGCACCCTGCTCATTGCGGTACAGGTTGAAGAAGAAGCAGGGCAATGGCTGACAGTGGGAGTGAGGCTGGAGGATTTAACATTCCAGGAAATCTCTGATCTTCCCCCTTCAGATGAGGCACTGGAGCTGTAGAGGCTTTTCCACACATTAATCTCAATCTATTTAGTCTAAGAGAAGGTTAAGGGGTAAGTATCTACACGGAGAACATAAATATGATTGTAAAGGGCCCTTCAGTGTACCAGACAAAGATCTATATGGCAAAATCCAACATCTGGAAATTGATGCTAGACAAATCTAGACAAGAAATAAGTCACAATATTTTAACAGTGAGAGTAATGAACCATTGGAACAATTGACCAAAGGTAGTGATGGATTTTCCATCACTGACATTTTTTAAATCAAGATGGGATGTTATTCTAAAATAGATTCTGTAGTTCTAATGGGAATTAATTCACAGAAGTCCCCCGGCCTGTGGTAGGCAGGAGGTCAGACTAGATCAGGGTTAGGGTAATCTGCTGGCAGGCTGCCAGACAGTTTGTTTACACTTTTACGGCTGCCCGCAGCTCCCAGTGGCTGCAGTTTGCCATTCCCATCCAATGGGAGCTGCAGGAAGCGATGGATAGCACGTCCCTTCGGCCCACGCCTCTTCCCACAGCTCCCATTAGCCAGGAACGGTGAACCGCAGCCACTGGGAGCTGCAGGCGGCTGTGCAAATGTAAACAAACTGTCTGGCAGCCCGCTAGTGGATTAACTTGATGGGCCTCAGGTTGCCCACCACTGGACTAGATCATTCCAATATTTATCTACGAATCTATTAAGCTAGATTTTTAGCGCAAAGCAGCTCCAGAGCACAGCGGGTTGGATTTCTCTCCACTTCTCCACAGAGTTCATAAGTGTCAAGTTAAGTTACTTAGACTGACTGTAGGATAGTCTAGAACTGGTTAAAAAAATGAGGAAACATAATGTCAGCAAGCTCCCCCTTCATTTTCATTGAAATTTTGACTAGATCAGCTATTTTCCTTGCTGGGCCCTCAGACTTTGCTAATATGTAATCAATACTCTGAGATTACATAACAATAGCTTGTTTTCCATGCTCCAGTCCTATGACTGTTTGGACCCATAAGTCTCCTGTGCTCTCAATGGTGTCCCTGCTGGGTCCGGGGAGTGTGGAAAAAGAATCTGCTTGATTAAAATACAGAGGAAACAGGAGCCAGACTCACAAGGTGGGGTGAGGGGACATTGGTGAACAGAAGGGGAGCGGGAGAATAGGACTGGGAGACAGATATGGGAGACTGGGACTGGCTGGACAATGAGACTGAGACTGGAATCCAGGGAGGGAAATGAAGCCACTGGGTGGGGGAAGACTGAAATCAGTTAAAGAATTGGGGTGGAGAGAGTGGGAACCAGTAGGGAGGACATTTTGCAAGGTTATTCTGAAAGGTTATGAATTTCTCTATCAATCTCCTTTCCCTCACCCCAACCTTCTATAGTAATGTAGGTTATGTCTTCCAGTATCAAACATCTGACTTTACATTTGTGTTGCATGAAGGAGGTCAGATTAATACAGTGTTTCTCAAACTGAGGTCACCACTTGTGTAGGGAAAGCCTCAGCAGGCTGGGCTGGTTTGTTTACCTGCCCCATCTGCAGGTCCGGCCGATTGCGGCTCCCACTGGCCGCGGTTCACCACTGCAGGCCAATGGGGGCTGCTGGAAGCGGCGGTAAGTAAGTCCCTCAGCCCGCGCCGCCTCCAGCACCTTGATTTAAAAAATTGGCCTGGAGCAGTGAACCACGGCCATTGGGAGCTGCAATCGATTGGACCTGCAGACTGGGCAGGTAAACAAACTGGCCTGGCCCACCAAGGGCTTTCCCTACACAACCAGCAACCCCAGTTTGAGAAACACTGGATTAATAGGAATATCTAGTAAAAAAAATAGACAGGAAAAGAGTTTCTCTGATCATTCATCTCTACTAAAACTGTCATTTTACTACATGGGATCAAAATCCCCTCTGATTTCTATATACCACATCTCAGCTCCAATATAGCATTCTTGCCATATTCACTGAATTTCTGTTGGCACCATCTAAGGAATCCAACATAACGGAGTCATGAGCTGCTATGCAGGCCCGAGAAGAAACTTTTCTTTTGTATTTCATAAGAATGATCAAAGATTATAGGATCAGTGGTGAAGACTGGGCACTACCACCCTCCACACTCGGCGTAGCGATCGCGATCGATTTTCGAGGATCGATCATCATATCTCTCATCTAGACGCGATATCGATATCCCTCCTACGATCGATCTCGAACTCCACACCCACCACCGCTAATGGCGGCGGGAGAGTGGATGGAGGAGCCCGATCATCGATCCGAGACGGAGGACGGATCATGATCAATATAGATACTTCAGCAGCACCACGTATTCGGCTGAAGCTTTGTGTATATTATATATCGATTTTCCCCCTTAGTGTAGACCAGCCCTAAGTCTACTACCTGAAAAGGCAGGAAACAGTCCCTGGAGGACATATATTAAACATCTGTGCATGTGCTGTTCATTTTTACATGCTGCTGACTGCTCTTAGTTTAGTCTCTCTAGAGGGCCCAGCTTTCTCCCTGATCCCCTTCAATTTGCCTACAATTAAATGAGTCCAGATATTCGTAACCTAAATTGAATCTATCAACCCTTAAACTCCAGAGCCTTCTTTTAGCTCCTTGTCAGTTTCTTTGAGGCAGCCTGACATAAGGCTGTTACCCCACTGCTATTCCAGGCCTTTCTGCCTCCCTTTCTCTCTTTGTTCTCCTTCTGTTATAACTGGGTTTGTTTCCTTTATTGGTCAGAGCTGTTGGTGCTTGCCTCCAGTTGGAGCAGCTGTGTGGGGGTGTGCTCAGCCTGATTGCCTGTAAGCAGGGAGATTCTCCTGTCTATTCCGGCTATGGTCACCATGAAGTTTGGAAACCTTCAAATTTTACGTTTTTCATGTTGCAAACCTTGGAAGCATAGAAATTCATTTTAATTTTCACATTCTCTGAGATGCAATGACAGGCTTAAGCTGATTCAGCAGAGTAGAAATAATTTTGACACTTGCAGTAACCAGATCAGGTTTAATGCAGGGATACAAGCTCACATGGGAAATTTGCAAGTGCTTGCATATTCATAAGTTTATCCATAAATGTTTAAGAATTGCAAGTATTAGAAGCTCATTTGCAAATAAATAAATAAATAAATAAATAAAGATGATAAGGGAACTTGAAAAGATTTCCAAGCATTCCACAATTAATTACCATTAAACCGTTTCATTTTGGAAAAAGTCCATTTGATAGACAGAATTTATATAAATATTGTTTTGTGTCATTGTCAAAAATGATAGTTAGTGTGTCTCTGCAAAGCTAGCCATATATATGAATGGTTACGTGTGTGTGCACATATTTATAAGAATGATCAAGAAATTGTAGTTGTCAGTGGAGAAGACTATATGTATTCATATGGACATGGAAACAGCTTGATCTGAGGATCTGCTAAGAGACTTCACTGTACACCTCCCGAGTGTGGAGCCCACCTCTGTTAGGGGCACCTGTTCAATCTCACATTGTTGGGCTAGGGGACAATGTGAGCCCTGATGAGGATTTGCCAAGGACTGGGGCTGATAGATTCACTGATGTACAGTTCTACCAGCCTCTCACAACCCCCTTGCTTCCCACAGAATGGGGACTAAAGAAACACATGGGCTATTGTAGCTTCAGAGCTGCAGTAGCAGCCAAGGTGCAGCTTGCAGCTGTTCTGCGGCCTGTGGGGAGGATTCCTTTCCCACTTGGCTACCCTTTGGAGATCACCAGCACACAGCCTAGCTTCTGATTCCAGCATTTGGTATAAAGCAACAAATAAATGAAAGGGAACAAATTAATATTAACATACAAGGAAGAGGAACTAGAAAAATACCCAATCACCAAGCTGTGTGAATTCATCCCATTTCCTAATTAGAGTATTAACGCTCTTCACCAATTTCTGATTATTATTCCAGGTCTGCAAATGTGAATCTACATAACCTTTAACATTCCCTTTTCCCCCTCTATTTTTATCCCTCTTTCACCCAGCTGGAAACTGTTGTTTTGACAATTCGCCTTCAGCTTGGATCCTTGGGAGTAGATGCCAAACCTCTGTAGCTTAGCAGGAAGGAATTCTCAGTGATCCACGTGGCTAGCAGCCCCTGTATTGGAAAGTAGCAGCTCCCTGCTCTGATATGATTACCAGCCGATAGTTCAAGAGATGGAATTCAAATTCTCAGTCTTGAACTCAAGGCTCCCAATTAGCAGCATAACGTTCTACTTATGTGCCATAGGGATGGCTCAGGTGACATTTTCTCTGACTTGTTTCTAGCTGCAGTGTGGCATTTCTAATACTCTTGGCAGTAAGGCTATTATATTTATTTCCTGATTAGCCATTTTCTTGTTTTAATTGTATTCCTTCATGAGTCTAATTTTGGACTCCACGTAAAGATAATTAAAAAGTATCAGACTACTAGGGAGTTAAAACTACAAACTTCTCAGCACCACACTTGCCAGTGCATTATACCCCTGAATGATGGGATAATCTTTAGGGGTGAGAGTGTAGCTTAATTGCTGTGTCCATTTAATCGTTATCTTCCTTGATGAGGCTGCCAGTTAGTGTCAATTATGTCAATGATTTTGAAAAGCGGACAATAGTCTACTAGGAACAAGACTTAGATAACTAACCTATTCTATAATGATGGATGATCAGTAGAAGAGCTTTCAAGCATCTGGAAGGATTCAAACCTATAGCCTAGAAAGGAAAAGCTCTGTAACAGAACCCCATCCCTGAGTAACATTTCCCTCCTGACTTGGGTCCCGATCATGCCCTGAGCTCAGTAAATTCCTGTAAAGAGCTCATTGTAGGATCAACATCTTGGTCATGTTCTTGATTATGTCATAATGTCAGCTGTACAAAATTACTTCAGATTCCAAAAACTATTCTGAAATAAAAGTAGACTGTTTTTAAAATAAATAAGTGTGATCATGGTGTTTTAAGTGCCTTCGATGAAAAGTGCTGTGGACATACAAATGATTTGCTATTGTTATATTTAAAGAGAAATTTCAATAATTGTGTTATGATTTATATTTTGTTGGCATGCTGTGACTGACACCTGGTAACACTTTACCGTTCTCATGATTTATTACTGAATATAAGTTATGATTATTTATATTATAGGAGGCTCTGGTGGAATTTAGGTACAGTACAAACACATAAAGACAAACCCTGCCCCACTGAAAGTATTTTAATTCATATAACTTGCTTTAACAGTACCTGTCCACAGTATTAATGTAACATGAATTACGTGTTTTTCTTGTTTTGTGAATCACAGTTATACTAGAGCCACTTGTTGAGCCAATCATTATTATAATAGTTTACTATTTGTATTAGAGCAGGGCTGAGAGGCCCCAGTTGAGATTGGAGCCCACTTGTGATAGGGGTGGAAGTTGTATATGAAGAGAACCATGGATGGAAGTTATTGCTTTGAGAACCTTTAATAATTATTATTTATTCTTTACATGATGATAACATCTAGAGGCCGCATTGTGCTGGGCATTGTACAAACACATAATAAGAGTCAGTGTCTTCCCCAAAGAGCTTACAATTGAAATAGACAAGAAAGACAAAGGAAACGTTATCATAGCCCTTTTTTATAGATGTGGAATTTAGGCACAGAGACATGAGGTGACCTTTCTAAGGTTATATTGGAAGTCTGTGGCAGTTGGGAACTGAACCAAGATCTCCTAGCATCTTCACCACAAACTCATTCTTGCTCATTTATAAATATTTGTAAGCAGAATTTTTCTGTTTAACTTGACTACCATCATTGTATGGTAAGAGATTACAATTCCTAGCTGTGATTTTTCACTAAGCTCTGATAGCATCTGACTATCAGAGGTGGTCAAGAATTTTTTGACTAAACATTTTTTCACCAGAAAATACCAACTAGTCAAAACCAAAACTTTTCTTGGATATGTATCACTTTTGACAAAATTTTCTCAGGTCCAGAATAGAATATCTGCTCACAGAGAGAAATTGATTTCAGACTAGCCAATAGCCTAGTGATAAAACTACTCCTCTAGGATGTGAAACATTCAAGTCTCTGCTCTTTCTGTGTGAGTGAAAAAATGCAAGAAGTCTAGCTTTATTCTGCTGCAGAACAAAAACTAAATGTCAGAAATTCCAAATATTTCACAAAACAGAATCCTTTTCTTCCAGCCAGTCCTACTTACTGTACCCAAGAAGTAACAAGCAATAAGTATGAAGCAATTGCTACTTTCAATCTCTGCAAGGGGTTCTCTAGAATCTGTCATCCAGGCATCAGTCTATTCCCCAGTGGGAGCAGGTGGCTGTTTCTCACAAACATACAATAAATGATATTAGCAAAAAATACATAAATAAAAATAAACCCCACAAGAAATTTCATGACAACATAAAATTCACTGAGGCAGGGAGGAATTTTGGAGGTAGAGAGAAGGGCCAATTACAGTTTAAAAATGCATAAGTTAAAGGATTAATGCACACATATTGTGGCAAAGACTAAAATAGTTTATCTACAATGAGAAGAAATAGGCTGCAATATTGTTATATTTTTCCATAGTCAAAGAGAAAATGTGTGTTTTTTAGTTCCTTTAAAAGTTTCCCACTCATAAAGCACCCCCATTCCATCCAATAAAATCTTGTTTCCTATTTATGTAACATTGTAACTGCCAACCGGTGACATCACCCCTCCTGCAAGAAATGGATTTAAACTACTGAGTCTCCTTCTCACTGTGTTTACAAAACATACACCTCTGAAGCCTAGAACTAAGACCTAGTGGCCCAGAAGCAGTACATCAGTTCAGACAAATTAAAAGTTAGTCTTTCACCACTGGTTGAACCAGAAGGATCTGCACTCCGCTTAGCTTGTATCAACTGGAAGTCACTTTTCCCTCCGTACATCACAAAGATGATTGTTCTCATCATAAACTGTGGCGACATCCTAACAAGCATAAGTCCGTTGTGCTACAATTTATCCACTAAAGTAACTGCAATATTGATAACTGAAACTTAAAGGTTTAGACTTTACATTTCAAAAAGCCTCTAAAATTCCAGAGTTTAACCTAATCTCTAGACCGTGCAAAATTGGGAGGGGTATCTAACAAGAAAAGTTTGTGTCATAAGATTTCTGGACCCTGCTTTAGCCTTTCTTGATATATTTTATTCCTTCTGGTTCCAATTCTGGATAAACATTAGAAGTGTGTGTGTGGGGGGGGGGGGGGAAGGAACAAAGGCATTTAAGAATCTTCTCAACCTATGGTTGAGTTTTGTTTCTAAAAAAGTGGATGAAAGTTTACTCAGACTACACTTGCAAGTTACAGCACAATAAAGGAGCCTCTGGCTCACTAGCTCACTACCCGTCCACACTGGCAAGGCACATAGAGCGCTCTGACTCCGTGGCTACAGCACTGCTGGTACTCCACATTGGTGAGTGGAATAATGTTTGATGCACCCCCGCTGGAGCGCTGCGGCACCAGTGTGGATGCCCTGGTCCTATAGTGAGCTTTGATCGGCCTCCAGAAGTGTCCCGCAATGCCTGTGCTAGCCACTCTGGTCATCACTTTGAACCCTACTGCCCTGCCCTCAGGTGACCAACCATCAGACCCGCCCTTTAAATTCTCTGGGAATTTTGGAAAATCCCTTCCTGTTTGCTCAGCCAGGCGTGGAGTACTATCAGCGAATCTTTCCAGGTGACCATGCCTCCACGCACCAGGTGAGCCCCAGTATGGAGCAATGGCGAGTTGCTGGACCTCATCAGTGTTTGGGAGGAGGAAGCTGTCCAGTCCCAGCTGTGCTCCAGCCATAGGAATTACAGTACCTTCGGGCAGATATCAAGGGACATGATGGAAATGGGCCATAACTGGGATGCACTGCAGTGCAGGATTAAAGTGAAGGAGCTGCGGAATGCCTACCACAAAGCCCGCAAGGCAAACCGCTGCTCCGGTGCTGCCCCCGCAACCTGCCGTTTCTACAAAGAGCTGGATGCGATACTTGGGGGAGACCCCACCTCCACTCCGGGAACCACCCTGGACACTTCAGAACCCAGTGCAACAAGGCAGGAGGAGGAGGAGGAGCAAAGCAGAAGCGAGGGTGCTGAGGTGGAGGAATACAGCCAGGCATCCCTAGATGCATGCAGCCAGCACGGAGGTAGCCAGTCGCGGCGGCCAGTGCTTGGGGAAGGACAAAAACCAGAGGAGGTTCCCAGTAAGCGGCTTTTATTTTGGGAAGGAAGTTATTTGGTGCGGGCTTTTGGGGCAAGGAGGGTTAGGGCTGCATGCATGCCTAGATTTGGAATAGGGCATTGATGTGCTTTCTCACATTGTGGTAATCGGCCTCAGTGATCTCTTCAAAGGTCTCATCCAGAACTTTGGCAATGCGCTTGTGCATGTTTCTTGGGAGAGCCACTGTGGTCCTTTCCCCAGTCAGGCTAACTTGTCCACGTCACTGTGCCATGAGGGGTGGGGGGAACCATTGCTGCACACAAGCAAGCTGCTTATGGGCCAGGGCAGAAGCCATATTGTAGTATAAGACCTTCCCTTGCTTCCCAGGTCACCCTCAGCAGCGAGATATCTTCCAGGATGAACTCCTGTGGAAAATGTGGGGACAGTGTTCAGTATAGGGGCCCCCTGCCACTGTTGCATCTCACCAAGGCACAGAAACCCAGAGGACAGTATAGCCATGAAACAATCAGTCACGCTTAACCCTGTGCTTACTCACCATTCTGGGGCTCCCATGGGTTATGTGCACTCGCTTTCGGATGGGAACATTATGCTATTGTGTAGACTGTGCTTGCCCTTAAGTACGGGGGAATCATTGCTCTGTCTGGTGTGAACAATGCTGCCTCTGTTAAGTGTTCCATTTTGCCTTACAGATGCAACCTTGAGATCTCAGCTGTCTGTGTTATCACCGGCCGAAAGACTCCAAAGAATTAGAAGAGGACACGTAGAAGCAAGGAAGACATGTTGTATGAAGTAATGCAGCATTCAAGTAATGAAAATCAAAAAGTGCAGGAGTGGCGGGAGAGTGAAAGGAGGGTCTGCCAGCAGAATGCGGATCGCCGGCACCAAAGCACGAGCGGCTGATAAGCATCGTGGAGCGGCAAGCGGACTTGATACAGGCGCTCATAACAATGCAGGTGGAGCACTACCGCGCCCTCCACCCCCGCAGCCCTTGTCCCAAAACTCTTTCCCTTGTGCCCCATGTCACCTCAAACCCACTTTCCCCAACATCCGGGAAAGTGGGTTGGAGGTTGTAGCAGGGTGGATCCTGCTCCTGCTGAGAAGGGGTTTAAAAAGTGGCCTAACAGGGCTTGAGAGCGGTGGCTCTCAAGGCTGAGCTGATTAGGGAAGTGGCTGCAGCTGGGGGCCACGCCCCAAACAGAGCAACAGGGCCTTATAAGAAGGCAGGGAAGCCAGAAGCCAGACAGTCTCTCTCTGGCTATAGAGAGAGATGGGCCTGGCTGCTTAGGAGCTTGAGACTGGATACCTGAGTGCAGCAGGGCTGGGGAAGGCTGAGGAGCTGGGGAGCTCCAGCCTAGAAAGCCCCAGGCTGCGGCCTAACAGTGGGCCAACAGGTACTGTGGGTTGCAGAGGGCAACCTAGGGGTAGGCCAAGGCAGCAGGTCCAAACCCAACTTTGCCTGTGATGAGTAGGCTGATACTGCAGTCTGCCCCAGAGGGTGGGGCTAGACAATGACTGGCAGTAGCCAATACTGAGGCAAGGTAGGGATAGAGGGTGGGGGTTCCCTGAGAGAGAAAGGGAGACCCAGAGAGAAAGGGGTTGCTGCTAGGGGGCAGCGCCCCATGTAAAAGGGCACCGGGTCCAGGGAGGGACACGGGGGCCTACGAACAGGTGGATTACCGGCCTGCAGAGGGTGCTCCAGGGCTGGACTGGCCTAACTTCGCAGAGCAACCAGCAGGAGGCGACGCAGGGGTGAGTCGACCCGTTTTACAGAGGTGCACTAATGACCCCTTAAACAGCCAAAAGCACACTCCACAGTCATTCTGGACTGGCTCAGCCTGTTGTTGAACGGCTCCTTGCTGCTGTTAAAGCTCCCTGTGTAGGGTTTCATGAGCCACGACATTAAAGGGTAAGCGGGGTCTCCAAGGATCACAATGAGCATTTTGACTTCCCCTACGGTGATCTGGTCTGGGAAAAAAGTCCCGGCTTGCAGCTTCCTGAACAGGCCAGTGTTCCGAAAGATGCATGAAGCATGCACCTTTCCGGGCTAGCCTGCGTTAATGTCAATGAAACACCTGTGGTGATCCACAAGTGTCTGGAGAACCATCGAGAAATACCCCTTCTGATTAATGTACTCAGAGGCTAGGTGGGCTGGTGCCAGAATTGGAATATGTGTGCCATCTATCGCCCCTCCTCAGTTAGGGAAACCCATTTGTGCAAAGCCAGGCACAATGTTGTGCACATTACCCAGAGTCACGGTTCTTCTGAGCAGGATACGATTAATGGCCCTGCAAACTTGCATCCACACAATTCCAACAGTCGACTTTCCCACTCCAAAATGGTTAGCGACCGATCAGTAGCTGTCTGGAGTTGCCAGCTTCCAGATCGCAATAGCCACCCACTTCTCCACTGTCAGGGCCTCTCAATCTCGTGTCCTTGCGTCGCAGAATGGGGGCGAGCTCCTCAGTCCCATGAAAGTGGCTTTTCTCATCCGAAAGTTCTGCAGCCACTGCTTGTCATCCCAGACTTGCATGACGATGTGATCCCACCACTCAGTGCTTGTTTCCCGAGCCCAAAAGCGGCATTCCACAGTGGTGAGCATGTCCGTGAATGCCACAAGCAAACTCGTGTCATATGCATCATCGGAGCGCTCACCGTCACTTTGGATCATAAGGAATAACTCGACTGCCAAATGTGACGTGCTGGCGAGACTCGTCAGCATACTCCCCAGCAATTTGGACTCCATTCGCAGACTGAAAGGGAAGTCAGAGCACGCAGTACAAAAAAAAATGGCACCAAAGTGGACAGAAGCAAAGGGAATGTTGGGATGTGAACCGATGCATCATGGGGCATTGGGACAGGACCCAGAATGCCCCACACTCCACGCAGGGGCGGCTCCAGGCACCAGCGCTCCAAGTGCGTGCCTGGGGCGGCAAGCTGCAGGGGGCGCTCTGCCGGTCGCCGCTAGGGCGGCAGGCAGGGTGCCTTCGGAGGCGCGCCTGCGGGAGGTCCGCTGAAGCCGCAGGACCAGAGGACCCTCTGTGCTTGGGGCGGCAAAATGTCTAGAGCCGCCCCTGACTCCACGTTCCCTTCCCACAAGCCACAGCACCAGAATGGGAAGAGGTGCTTTGTGGGATAGCAAATGTGGCCACGCCAGTGTGCTTGCAGCTGTCAGTGTGGACAGACTGCAGTGCTTTCCCTACTGCAATCTCCGAAGGCGGGTTTAACTCACAGTGCTCTACATCAGCAAGTGTAGCCAGGCCCTCAGTGCAATGGTATTTTTCTGAACTGGTTAACCCATTCCTACTCTACAACTCTTTAAAACAAAGGTGATAATACAATAGTGCTGGGACATCATTCATTTTTCTCCCCCGTCACCCCAACCGGGCCCACACCACAGATCTCTCTCCCTAGTCTTCTATCTGGGCCATTCGCCTCCTGGGCCAGGTATAGCCCATTTTTTTTTTTATTTTTGAAGAGTCGTCGCAGGTCAGGTATTGGGCGGCCTCTTTTTTTTCTCCTCCCTAGTAGGGGTCAGTTCTCTGCTCTCTGCTCTGCTGCCGCCTGCGCCTCTTCCTGACTTGTACATGGTCCTCACATTCCATGTGCCGATGGTAATCCTCCTGGTTGTAAGAAGGGTGATCGGCTTAGTGGCTTCCTCGCGGCTTTCACCAAGTGCTGGGACAACAGCAGTAGAAAACCCAGCTGTCATGCTTCTCAAAGAGATATTTGATTTAAGGTTGCATCACTAGTATATGGTCTCTCAAAGGAAATCTGCACAATGCTTTCAAAAGACAAGTCTGGGAATTTAAATGTATTACTCTGCTACACACAAAATCATGGACTGAACAGAGACATTTATGACTTATTACAACCATCTTTGTAACCTACTAACCCCCACTGTGTGTCTTATGACTCCAGAGGTGTTAACAGGCCACTTTATCTTGAATGGTTCCTTACAATATGTGCTAACTACTTGTGCTAAAAAATCTATTCCACCTTGCATTTTGCTGTAACACTGGGAGTTCCTTTAGGAAAAGAGCTCTGTGTGGCTTCAAAGCTTGCCTCTCTCACCAACATAAGTTTGTCCAATAAAAGATATTACCTCAACAACCATAAAAGATATTATCTCAACCACCTTGTCTCTCTAGTATTTGTTTAGCATTCTATATATCAGCTAATTCTTAGTTTGCATGTATATAGTATAGTATCTTGCACGTATAAGCACTAAACATTTATGTTCTTATTACCAAATGTTCATATTCAACAAAAGCCATTGCACATAATTAAAATGTCACTGCACAGCATGTAGCAATACCCTTTTTAATGCTCAAGGCTATTTTCTTAAATGACGACCTAGAGTTTTGTTTTCCTCTTTTAATCTTTTAGGCCAGTTTCAGTTCATGAAGCCAAATTACTTTGGGGAACTTCAGGAAGTGCAAAAAGATGGGGGGAAAAGGTTTGTGAACAGATACCTGAAAATACCCTGCTTCATCAGCCAAAAAAAAAAAAAAAAAGGCAACCAGGGAAAGCTAATTAAAAAATAGCAAGAAGCAAATCACTGAAGTTTTCTCTTTCAATTTTAGTAAAACCAGTCTTTTGTCATTTGTAAAGTTTTAGGCCTGGTAAAATCTGTTAAACCTCATAGACTCAGAGCTAAACTAAAACAGACAGTAAAGGCCAGCACCCAACAGCTCCCATTTAGGCACCTAAGTAAGCAGCTGGATTTTCAAAAGGGCATTGAGAGCAGGGGGCAGTGGCTGGGTGCTGAGCATTTTTGAAAATCTCTCCCTATATATTTCTTATGGTTTCCAATCAGTTTGGAAATCAGAAGTATGGAAAACAAAGAAACAAACAAACTTCTGAATAATTCAGAACCTTAAATGTTTGGTTCAGTTTTATTAGGATTAACTGTATTATCATTTTAAAGTAGCAATAGTGTGCTCTGCACAGTAGAAAACATAGAAGAAAACATAATCCCTGTCCCTTAGGTGCTTACGATGGACAGTCACAAACAAATCAGACAGAGAATGCACTTAGAGACCCAAAGGAATGTTTTATATTAGAGCATCTTTGCTTTGCTTTTTAATGAATGGGCTGATAGCAATATTACTAGTGTTGGTTTGTGGATCTGGGATTTGTGAAAGGAAAGAGTGGGCACTATGGACCTAATAGAAAGTTAGTTGATGACAATGGATGCCTTCACATTGGTTTCAGTGGGCTGTGGATGAGGATCTCAGGCCAAGTCCGCAAAGGCATTTAGGATGGAAATTAGACACTGGGCCTACGTGCGCAGAGTTAGGAAGGTAGTTCCAGACACAGGGAAAATCATTTAAGAAAGCATAAAAATGAAAGCAAGGGAAGGGGATCAAAGGAGAGGCAAAGCTATTTCTCTTTTTCCTAAAGCAGATTTTCCTTCTGAATACCGGCCACCAATCTTGAACATACAGCTGCTAAAATGGACATACTTCGACATCAGAAACCAGACACATTGAACTAGCTGTACCATTCAGATTGTCAATCCCCAACAACTCATCAGTTCATAGCTTTTAAGGCCAGAAAGGACCATCGTGATCATTTAGTATGACAACCTGCATAGCACAGGCAATAGAATTTTACCACGTGATTTCTGCATCAAACCATAATATGTGGTTGAGCTTGATTGTAGCTTTTAGAAAAATATCCAACCTTGATTTAAAGACTTCAAGTGAATGGAGAACTCAGCATGTCCCTAAGTAAGTCGTTCCAATGATTAATTACCCTAAAAAACGTGTACCTTATTTCTAGCATGAATTTGGCTAGCTTTGGTTTCTGGCCATTGAATCTTCTTATGCCTTCTTCTGCTAGATTAAAGAACCGTCTACTATCAGAAATCGTTTCCCCCCAATACTTACTAGTGAATCATATAAGATTTCCACATGGAATTAGAATAATACAATACTACATTTTGTGCAAGTATATGGGTGCCTATACAGAGTTGTAGGGTATTCTTTGTATTTGGATATCTGTTGCTTGTCCAGTATCTAATGCATAAGACAAAAGTGTTGCTCTATTTTTGTGCTATTAAGGAAATTGATAGATTAAATGAATATCAATGCTCCCCCATCTCCATTGTTCATAGAACAGCAGAAATAAAAGAGATAAAAGATGGATCACTAACATTAACATCTGTTAGAACAATCAATCTGTTAAAAAATAAATACAGAGTGCCATATTTCTAGCTGTTTTCTATTTAATAAGCAAAGAAGAACAATTCCATGAAAGGGTAGGTGAGACAGCAGAAAACAGTGAGATTTTTAAATGTTGGAATTATGTAATACAACTAAAAATAAAACAAAAATGATATATCAGTGACTTGCTTCATGAAGGGACATACCGATATTAAACTTTATGGTAAATTAAGAATGCTGAATATGGAAAATGTAGATGTTTCTTACTGAAAAAATTTAACGCTTCTTGGCAAAGGTGTTGCGATAATTCTAGAAAAATTAATTGAAGACTTTAAATGAAGAACATTAAACAACATTGCACTTGATCAAATTTGCACACTTAAAATTGGCAGCTCGGTGCTGCAGCTGAAAACTGCAGTTATCCAGCTAAGACATTTTCTATACTTTCCAGTGCATGACTTATGCATGCACCAATTTTAAGGCTGGAATATATTTGTGCACCTAAATGTCATTTGCATAACGGTTGGCTTGTTTGTCAAAGTAAGTGTCTGATAAACTGACCAATGCTCGGATACCACAATGATAGACACTATGCATGGGATTTTCAGAAGTGTTCAGCATTTGCCTAACTTTTTGTCTCCATTGCAGTCAACGACTCATTGCAGAATTAGTCTAGTGGAGCTCTGCCAGCTTTACCTCACCTGAGGATCTGCCTCTTTGCCTTAGCCTGTTGTGTCAGTTGAACATATATGTGTGTGTGAGAGAGCTGCTGCTGCTGACCCATTTTCAGAACACACTGAATGCCAGTTGTCTGAATGGGTTGGGATGGTGACAAAGGGCTCCACAGTCTCCTTTTACACCACTTTTACACCATGATTTGAGTGGAGTTACTATGGATCTAATCTAGAATAAATGAGATTAGAATCCAGTCCAAAATCAGGACAAATCAACCACACATTTGAGAAAGAGTTGTTCTTTTCACTGGTTCTTCTTTTTTCTCCCTTCATATTACACTTTTTATTCTCTTTTATGCTATGGCGCCAGTGCTAAATTCTGGTGATAGGGTATCGCCCTAGGCTGTAATTTATTGATATTTTGTTTTGGTGTCAAGCTCCTTATTTGTAGGAGTGGGATAAATCAGATTAACTTCGAGAAGGTCTGTGGTACCACCAATTAGCCAGGTATTTCAATATCCATCTAAGAACTGAGAATTCTACATAAAACCAGAGGGATACATAAAACCCATTTGAAATGCCTAGTCCACCTTCAGATTTTTACTTTTGGTAACCTTAGGGTATGCAGTATTAGCTAATGGATTTTAAACTAGACATAGCAGAGAGGAGGAGGCTTTTCCATTTTTTCCACAACTGAAAAACTGAGGTTTTAAAGAGTATTTATATTCCTTGTTGAATTGGAGCCCATTTGCTTTTGATCATCATAAAAAGTATAAATCTACTGTAACATTCTTTTGATTATTTACCCTTTTACATATAATCCTTCGGCAAAAGAAGCTTCATGTTTGTACTCACTGAATTTGCTGTTGTGCATTATTTTTTAAAGTTGGGTGCTAGCAGTTGAGATAATTTTTTTGCAGTCAATTACTGGACAAGTTGCACCAACTCATCTTGTTAGTCCCAATTTTGGGGGCTGATTCAGATGAGCCATAAGACTACAAGGTTTTAATCAAATTAGTGGAGAGCAGAACATAATAATAATTTTGTATAGGAAATGCTATTTCACACTTTGACTGCAAAAAACTGACTGTGTAAAGTTTAAACAGCTACTGCATATGCAGTTAAAGTGGAACTTTCCATATATTGCATGCACATTATAGTCAGAATTATCTGATAGTAAGCAATGCCCTTTTATAAGCCTTTGGACGTATGCAAAAGAATCTTAAAATGCCTTTGGTTTTGGAGAGATCATATTGGAACAATTACTGTCTTGTTGATTTATTTAAAAAAAGGCATTTTACCATTCCTGAGCTTAAAGGAAAATATTTCCATATTAGAAATACACAATATAAGGATGGGAACAATACGCATTCTTCCAGATGTTATAAAACTAGTTCCACCCTCATTAAATCATAGGAAGATAAGGAATCAAAATAGAGAAGAATGGCAGGATGTTCTTATGATTAAGATGCAGCAGTAGGAGTCAGGATGCCTGAGTTCTATTGCTCTGCCATAAATTTCATCTGTGACTTTAGGCAGGTCATTTAATTTCAGTGCCTCCATTTGCTTATTTGTAAATGTATATTACATACTTTTTTTACAATACTTACCTCACAGCTATGTTGTGAGGTTGTAATCTAGTGCTGAATAAATAACATTGTAAATAATTTATTCATCAGATTTAGACTATTTTTCTGTGTGTGAAGATTGTCCATATAAGCAGCTTACAATATTCTGAATTTATTCACTATCTTACATTATTACTTTCTTTAAATAGTTCTTGGTTTGTAGATTGTTCCTTTCAATTTTTTTTATATTCATATCTGAGATATACGAGTTAATTCGGATTGTCCCTGATCTAGGAAAGCACATAAGCATGTAAGTAACTTTAAGCATGTGAGTAATTGTACTAACTTCAATTAATGTAAACTTTTAAAAAATATATACACATGTGCTTACGTGCTTTGTTGGGTCAGGGCCATAATTCACACGGCATTGTTTCTAGTTTCTGCCCGGATGATGCTTACACTCAGATTTCACGGGTGATGACTCGTACTTACAAATTCAAAATTGCTCCCTGGAAAAGTTCTCTAACATTTGCTTATAATATATTGTTTCTCAGGCGTACTGTTTCAATTTTTGTTTGTTAGAAAATATGCCACAAGCAAATACTGAACATGGCCCAAGAAAATTCATTTTTTTTTCTTAATCAAGCCATCACTAGAACATTAACATTTTGATCCTGAAATTCCTAGTGATCAGCACAGTGTTTTATACAACACTGTTGTGCTTCAGCATGAGCACTAATAGAGGCTACAAGTGACAAAATTAGAGGCTTAGTGATGTGCATGGTAACAATGGGTCTGGGTGTAAATGAAGAATGGAAGCATCTAAGAAGACATGAGCTTCTGTGAACTATTTTGCTAGGTGTTCCCTTTGTATGCCTCACTACTGCTATCTGCCTGGGGTAACGGGAGGCCATGCAGCAGCACTTACTCTCTTGAATGCAGGATCAGGTTCCCTTGCGCAATCTGTGCTGTTTATCACTTTCACCTTGCACTTATATATTCACCACTCCACACTTGTGCTGAGCAGGCTAAATCCCGAAATGCTCATAATAAAGTTTAAAAGGCTCTATAAAAGGACCTCACTAGGATCCAAAACTTGCTAGATTCAATGCAAGTCTTTCCTCAAAGCCTTTTGTTGCCTTTGTTTAGCAAAAATGAAATAAAATATCATTAGCTTTTTCTTGTTTTCTAGTATCAGGTAGACCATTTCTAGATTACTTCCTCTGCTATCTTTTCAATCTGAAATAGTCAACAGATGGTAAATGTGCTTCAGATGTGCTGACCACCCTTCCTGAAATACTTGGCAATGGTTGGGATTTTTATCTCTCTTTGCCTTTGGCAACAGAGGTACAGTGAAGAAGAAATAGAGTTGATGGATGGATAGACAGACAGATGTACAGTTTATTTTATTACCACTTTCACTCTGTGAATTTTTTCCACTGAACAGTTTTATTTAAGGTTAGACCATCCATGCAGTTGGACAGAAAGGAATGAAATTCAGAAATGGTTTTCTGCCATGGAACTTATTTTACAAACTATATATCCAATAAGGCACTAAGAATACCAGTTCAGATCTTTAGGTGGCCACAACTGAAGTGGCTCTGTTGAGATCTCTGTAGCTAAGCCCATTTACCCTAACCAGGGGCTTGTCTACATGGGGAGTTACCTGCACTAATTCATGTTATTGCGGACTGAAACAGCCTGCACTGGCCAAAAATTCAATATGCAGGATATATTCAAAAACTTTTTATCAAATAAATCTCAAACACAAAAGGCTAACTAGTTTAATTACTGCTCTGGGTATGGAATGGATATGGATTAAATAAAGATATGCTTTTCTACTAAGCAGTTCCTAAAACAAAAAAAAAGATCCACCGCAAATTCTTGAGTCCAGTTAAAATATTCTGTTTACACATAAGTAGGGTGACCAGATAGCAAGTGTAAAAAATCTGGCCAGGGGGTGGGGGACAATAGGTGCCTATATAAGAAAAAGTCCCCAAAATTGAGACTCTCCCTCTAAAAATCAGGACATCTGGTCACCCTACACATAAGTTTAAAGTAGTATCTGTTAAATCAATAGCCGTACAATCATATATATAAAGTCTGCAAATGTAATTTTTTTTAAAAAATTGGGGGTTTTTGTAAGCTATTTACAAACCTCAAAAATGATGGGCTCTAGAATGGTTTAATTAGACAAGCATCCAAACATTTGGAGATAGGATTTACTAAACCACTCAGCATATGCCTAGCTATGCTGTCATTGAAGTCAATGGTAAAAATCTCATTGACTTCAGTAGGAGTGGTGTAGGACCAACAATGATCATTTTTTAAAATTTTATCCTGGGTGTTTATCCACAGCTTATTTGAACAACTAGAAACTGTTGGTTTGCAGGAGTGGGCTGCAATTTATCATCAGATTCTTTGTACTTTTTAAATTTTTATTGGGAAGGAAATACCTCAGAAACAGCCTTTCTTGCAATATTCTACAGAAAGGCTTCTGATTCTTTCCTTTCTCTCTAAGGATAATGATGATGTTTTCAACAGCATTTACAATTTACCACACAGCCCTTCCAAAGCAAGCACATTTATTCTTAGGATAAAAGCATCACAAAGAAAACATGTAAAAAAACCTAATAAACACATTTAAATGTACCAGGAATCACCCATATTCCACATGCAGAGTCTGGTAGGCCAAAGTCTTTCCAACCCTCCTGCAAAGGTTGGGGCTGCCCTAGGCAAAAAGTCCTGTTTGCTGAATCAAAAGTCTGTTTAAACTCAGCTTTTAGATATCCCAAGTTCTTTCTTTGTCTCTTGGTCTTTAGAAAACCCAGTTTGAACCAGTATATGCAAAGCACTCTGAGGAGTGATACCTCTCTGGAATTGTTTGGTCTCAGAGACTCACCATAATTACTTCCCCCAAACTGTTTTAATTCCTGTAGGAGCTGTAGTAACTGTTCCCCATGGTGTAGAACACAATCAGACATAAACCACTCATAAATTTAATACAACAGTCCCCAAAGATACTGTATGCGGTTGCAATATGTGTCAAACCTGGGAACTCTTGTTCTTAAAGCATGAGGTCTACTGCATGAGCTAAAAAAACCCAGCTCTGTTAGCCATGGCTGTAGCATGCTTATCAATCTCTATATGTGGTCCAGGCAGCAGTAGAAGAAGGACAGACTGGAAAACAATGCGAACAAACCACCTTACATTTCTTCAGAATACAAAAATGTTTAATTTACTGTTCAGTTTGAATTTTGGGTGGCTGCTCAAAAACAAGTAGATGTAAAGGGATGGCAGTGTTTCATTTTTTACCCAAGTCACGTTGTGAAATCCTTAATTTCAATTTAGCCATTTCCCCAACAACTGCATAAGACTGTTCTCTTTAAATTCACAACAAAGTTTCAAAAACACCTCAAAGCATGGTGAGATGTATGGCTCTGAATACAAACAGGACATCAGTGTACAGGTAGGTTCAGTTAAATTAGCAGTACAATATTTCACTATTGTGGTGCCTAGAGGCCCCGACCAAAATCAGGGCCCCATTACACTAGGCACTATAAAAACACATAGCGAGATATAGTACCTACCACAAAACATTTATAAACTGAAGAGACAAGACAAAGGGTAGGAGAGGAAACTGAGGCACAGATCAATAAAGTGGCTTCTACAAGGTCACAGATAAGGGGAACTGGGAATTGAATCCAGGGGTAGGGATCCGAGGGTGCGGGTCCTTGGTTTTGGCAAATCTAAAACCTGGGGTTTGGGGAACCGTCAGTCTCCAACACTCCCTTGTTTCCACCAAGGGAGACAGATAAAGCAACACATTACTAATCTTGGAAGGTCATACTGCAAATAAAGTCCCATTGGGACACCTATTGCCTAGGGCACCTGATTGGCTCACACACATTACTTATGCCAGGAAATGGCTTAGGTGGGTAGTCTGAACAACTGTGCAGACTCCCTGTTGCTACTGCAGCATCAGACCTTGTTCTTTACCTGTCTCCTGTGATCTACATCCAACCCTATTCCCGGTTCCTCTCTGCTCCTGTCCTGTTCCTTATCCTGCCTTGCTGCTGCCCCTGCTCCCAGACCCTGGCATTCTCCTGCTCAATACTTGATCATGGCCTCCTCTCTGGTTCCTGCTTCTGTTCCTTGCTCCTGACCATCAACTTTTGAAACAAAGACTCTGGCTTAGACCCTTTGCTCGACTCCTGGCTCCAACTCCTGCTATGATGATTAGGCTAGACCACGTACATCCCAGTTCCTTAACAGTTGCTTGGACCCTCTTAATCCCCACTCCTCACAGAGAATTCATAAGACTACATACAATCTGTTCACTGCGTTTCCCCCTGATTCTTGGCATTACTTGGCTGGTGCACAAGATACCACACCTCAACTACCTAGCAAGTATTAGGACTATGCAGATGTCTTTAGAGAGAAAAACTTGGAAATCCTACCCCTACACCAGGATTATGATTGCATCATAGATCTTTAGTCTGGGGCCAACGCTTCCTGTGGGCAGATATACTCCATGTCAAAACCAGAGCTGGAAGACCTTTATAGGAATTTGGACTTAGACATAATGTTCCAGATATTGATTACCTTCAGGTTTGATTATTTAATTCTCTGGACCTATGAAGGGTTTCCCTTTAGCAGCCTTCATTAATAGGACTCCTATGGAATGTTCATTAGAAATTAAAGCCTAGTAAAAAATCCAAGGAAGGGCAGCTAGAAGTATAAATGGGGCATGGGGTATTAGCTGGCACATGAGGTGAAGCCAGTCATGGGAATAAAAAAAAAGAATTTGGTTGGTGCAAAATAAAGCTTTACTTCATCTTTACTTCAGAATTTTGAATAACTCCATAAGAACCCTTCCTTGTCTCCTTTTTATCAGTGTTCACAGTTCATTTCTGTCCTTGAATAACTCCACTGAGGACATTTGACTGACAGCTGCTACCATTGGGCATCTTGCTACTGGAAGTTAATGTGAGCCTATTCTCATGATATCCTCAGGTCCCCTCAGCCAACCCTTTTAATCAGATCTATTTGCATTTGTTCTCATTTTTACAAGCACCAAAAATCCAAATTAGCTTCTGGATCGCCCCATTCTTTCACTCAGAAACTGTAAAAGAGAAATCCCCACTGTGGTTTTCTACTATCAGTTTTACAAAGAGATCATACTCCTCCTGCAAACTTTTCCAGAGAGTGTCCCACTACATCCTTATATATTGATAGATACATTTTTTCAGACTGGCATTTGATATCACTGTAACATTACTTTTTATCCACAAATTTTATTTATTTCCTTTCTTTGCTGCCGTTAAGCACTATGCTAGCAGATATAGAGTTTTATCACTACTACATCTTCCATCACTACAATCTGCTGTTATTTCCTGTAAGACAACTTTGTGTATAAGATGTTTCAGTATCAGTGAATTTTGTTCCTCTACCAATATTTACATAAATAAAACAAGCCATAACAATCCAATTTAGAGCTTACATGATTGCATTCACTTCCCACCTCCTTTGATCCCAGAATATTTGAAATGTGATTCCTTTTCTCAGTGCAGATACTGTCAAATGAAAACATCTCTGAGCCATATTTTTAAGTTGTTAGCGAATGTAACAAGCCTATCACTTTTAACAACCTTCACATTAAAAAAAAAATTAATATCCTTGTTCCTAGTAAAATGATGAGTGGAACATTTGTGTGGCTTAAATTATTGATTGCCCTTAAGCAACTCATTTCAAGCGTTTTCAAAGGAGAGGAAAATAAAAATGCATTTTCCAAATAAATATCAGTTTAATGAAAAATTCCATAAAACAAATTGATTATTATTCTTGCTTGGTTTTGATTAAAAATGTTTTAAAATAGTTTTGGAAGCTATTTTCTCTATCCTTGTTACATTTCTGCATTCTCTATTTACTGAACTTTATAACTCAGTGTTGGAAGAAAACTAAAACATGAGCTTAATTGGTGAAGTACAGAGAATTTCTGAAGGAGGTTTAATTGAGAAAGGGGTTCTCACTTGCTTAGAGTGTGGAATGTATTTATGTATGCGATTCAAAATATATATTTCAGAGAGAGAGAGTGTGTTCTGAGTCTATATAAATATTGTAGTCTTGCAAGAAATACAAAGGAATCACCCTATGGAATACTTTCCTTATGGGCAAATCTTCAAATATTTTGGGTGCCATGATTTAAACATTCATAAATGTTGCTACATCCCCCATTCTTCCCCCCATGACTATAAAATATCTTTTCCAGTGTTGTTGTAGCCATGTTGATCCCAGAATATGAGAGAGACAAAGTGGGTGAGGTAATATCTTTTATTGGACCAACTTCTGTTGGTGGAAGAGACAAGAAAAAGAGTTCTGTGTAGCTTGTCTCTTCCATCAATATCAGTTGATCCAATAAAAGCTTTTACCTCACTCATAAAATATCTTTCAGGTTTTCATATTTGCATATCTGTGATTCAGTGATACTCATATAGCATAATGACCCAAATGGGTGGTTGTCTTTTCAGGACTGGGTCCAAAATAAATAAACAATGGCTTGATTCTGGAAGTGTACCACACCCCCCATGGAACTTTCTGCAACGTCACTGGGAATGTTTCGTCTTACAGCTTGAAAGATTCAGGGCTCTATCCTGGAGCTGGAAAACAACTAGACTGTGCCAGTATGGGAAGTGCTTAGTTGGCATAAGGCCAGCAGAGTTAGCTGCTATGACACCTCCGGTATAAATCCAATTGTAAGGGGTGTGCTGCAAACATTCCCAGGGGGAGGGTATATGACCAGAGCCTATTGTGCTTCATCAATTCTTGGCTGGAGGAAACCATCTTGGGCCATTGCAATCCTGATGTAGTTCAGAGCAGCTTCATGCCCTAAACTGCAGCAGGGGCCAAAGGGAGCTTTGACTGGACACCATGATCATGAAACCACAAACAGCTCCCACTATCTGCCATGCTCATCAGATATTGGGCATGGTGGCTGAAGTCTCACACTATAATGCGTATAGCGCTAAAAGGCTTGAACCTGCAATCTTGTCTGAGGCAAGCTCTCCCACACCACTAGACACATTTATTACTCTGAGAGAATTTGGCTTAAAAAAGGACTGAAGGATCAGGACAAAATTGTACTCTGATTTCTTATTTCACTCATTATTTCACTCTTATTTTCACCTTGCTATGATGTAAAGAATAGATTTTTTAATGTAAAATTCTATTTGGTTATTATTGTTGTTTTATTGTTCTTATTATATCTGTTCTTTGAGCATATTTTAGAGCTTTTCTTTTTCCAGTTTTATACAGCAGTTTCTTTTTTTTTCCACAGTAAGGAAAATGGGTGAAAAGGAAAAAAATGTAAATGCAGATTGACTGTACTGCTATTTTCTGAAGTTATTTGCAAATCAAGATATTGAGGGGATATACTGCATTATGTAGTGACACTAAATGATCAACAATGTTATATGGTAATTTAGGTATTTAAAAAAAACAAGACAACATACTTGCCTGACATACCACACAGCAACTGCTGCTACCGCAATGTAAGTAAAGAGAATGAGTACATGCAAAATTACCTTTTTGTGCATGGAGGTCATTGAAGGGTACCATCAGCTGAAAATACCCTAACTTTTCATAAGGGAGCAGTAAAGTTGGTATAAAATATGATGCACTTTCATTTAACTAGCACACAAAAGTCATAAAACTCTATATGAATCATGTAAACACAGACATTCCTGAGGGACACTCTTTGTTCTGGAGGAGAAGTGAAGATACTTTGGAAAGTACATCTGCTCTATATCTTCATCCAAGGAAATAACCACAAATCAATTAGATTAGAGCAGTGACTGGCGATACAGGAGTTAAGGTTGTGTATGTCAGCATTTCTATTACATTGATAAGTAACTGGCTGTGAAAAATCTAAACAGAAGCATAGAAGGTCTCAGCAAATAAGTTGTCTTATTATTTTCTCCAAGTTTTAAATCATTAGCCATTTGGAAGTTATGTCAGCTTCATTTTGATGCTGTGTGTCTGCCAACTTCAAGAACATTTTTGTGCTGTTATTAATAAATGAAATATACCATACATGAATTCCATCTATCTGCTTGAGACTGGAAAATGCATCAGGAGCTGGTCCTTACTGTTATTAATGTTATTATCTAAATGGAGTTGTTAAGGTCTTGTGGTTACATATTGGAATATATGTGGTAAAAATTGCTCAGAAACATATTGGCACAAAAGATGGAGCCATTAATATTTCTTGGGTAAATGATATGGGTTTAAATGTATTCTAAAAACATCTTTCGTAAAATATACAATTTTAAAAAGCTAATTATATGTGCATTTTAAAAATTATCGATGATAGGTTTTTAAATACCAATTTAAAAAAAATAGCGGGCTTCAAATACAATTATAGCAAAAAAAGAATATTAATGTTGAATATCCTTTCTTGCTGTTCCTAAAATAACATATACTGCGTTGGTATGTCAATCACAGAGGTCCAAATTCAGAGGTACCTTGCACCATTGCACAGGGGATCAAATAGGCTAAATTTACTTGAAAAAGTGTTGGAAGCCAGATAGTGCACCTATGCGTGTTACCAGCAGAATCCAAGAAGATCTGAAAAACCAAGTAGCAACAATTTCATTGCATAGCCTAAGTTCAAAGACTTTAGGGGGCAACTGAAAAGAGCTATGTTATGCCCCCAGGCTCAGTTCACATATTAATCCTTCTATACCAGGGGTAGGCAACCTATGGCACGGGTGCCGAAGGCGGCACGCGAGCTGATTTTCAATGGCACTCTCACTGCCCGGGTCCTGGCCACCAGTCCGGGAGGCTCTGCATTTTCATTTAATTTTAAATGAAGCTTCTTAAACATTTTAAAAACCTTATTTACTTTACATACAACAATTGTTAGTTATATATTATAGACTTATAGAAAGAGACCTAAAAATGTTAAAATGTATTACCTGCACGCGAAACCTTAAACGAGAGTGAATAACTGAAGACTCGGCACACCACTTCTGAAAGGTTGCCAACCCCTGTTCTAGACACAAATCTGGGAAGCAAAAAACCCAAAGGATTTGTTCTAGCTGTCTTAGGTGACCCCCAGTACCACAATATCTGGGGACCTCATAATCATTGAAATATTTATGCTCACAACAAGTGCGTGAGGTAGGAAATTGCTCTTATCTCCATTTTACAGATAGGGAACTGAGGCACAGAGAGACTAAATAACTTGCCCAAGATTACACAGGGAATCTCTGGGAGGACTGTAAATTATCTCCAGGGACTCAGGATATCACCTTAACCACTCCATCCCCCTTTGTTTCTCCATCTGTGCAATGGAAAAAGGCCTTTGCAGACTGGCAGAGAAGGTAAATAGAAGGCAATTTCTCACTTATATGTGCTTAAATTACAGCTTGGTTCTCAATGCCTGGAAAACTCTTGTATTATCTAAACACAGGTGTAGAGGTGAATTAAGGGCAACATTGATTTTAAACTCTGAATCACCCGTACATTCTTTTTTGTTGGTTGCAACCCAATGACTGGCCCATTCCTGTTCTCAGTGTACTTAATGGAATCTTTGCCATTGAGTTCAATGGGATTTGATCAGGCCAAATGTCAAGACACTTCACAGACAAACATTGGGCAAACAAAAAACCAATAGGAGTAAAGTGTCCAGCAAATAACTTAAAGGGAAATTTGCACATATTACTCAATCTGAAGAACTGCTAAACGTAAATCTTCCCAAGATACTTTGGGAGCAAGGTAAATAATGTCAGGCAAATGGCAGGACATAAACATTTATCTTCACTATGCAGAAGGAAAGTAAATGCTGTATTTTTGATCTTAACAAGTTCATTTTCACCTGAAAAGAAATGTAAATTGAATTAAAAATAATATATACATTTCTGTTTTGTTTATTACTTTTTCGCATTTGTGGTACAGAAAAGAACACAAGTGCAGCAACTATTAACTGAGGAAAACATAATTAATATATTCAAATTAGCTTTAATGTGTCTTGAAAATAATGCTGCCACTAATAATTCATTTAAACTGTTTTTAAATTTTACTGTCATGTGGTGAGGAAGTGTGAGAGGGAAAAATACAACACGGTGGCAGTGATAGATATGTAATTGCAAAGCAGGACTTGCATAATTTATGTAAATACAATTAAACAATATTTTAATAATAAGTAGTGGTATTTTAAATATAATTTTTAATAAAGTGTGGCTGCTATAAATGTCAATTAAGGTGACATCTTAAAATACAATATGATAGTAATACATCTTTACAATGATTGGAATGATTTTTGATAAACTGGTTTTGGAAATGTCTTATAAAACTGCATGTTACAATGTTTAAGTTGTGTAATAAAAATTTATTTGTTCAGATCTACAGTTAACCCTGAATAATATTGATAATAATATATTACCTAAGATGGTTATAATTGTTTTGTTTAAGGAAGCCTCATTATAATCACATTAAGACACTTCAGGGTATCTACCGTAACGATGGCATATCCTGCTGTGTCTTATTACTTAAATGTGCATGCAGTTTGGTCTCCCTGCTGATTATTCATTTGTCTTTCCTAGGCATAGATAGCAACTTGTATCAAATTGTATTTGCTTTTCTTGGAAGAGATTTGATCAATACTACATGAACTGAGACTATCAAACACATTTTTCTAATTATATATTTATAGCAAGGCTGAAAAGATATATTTATATGTACTGTACCTTGCAGTAAAGAAATATTCAATGAGGAAGTAAGGAACAGTTACTATTGATTCCCTATTGTGGGAATACTGGTGAGTTTCTATGACTATTTGTATCCATAATACTGGAAAAATGATGCAAATCCAGTCCCATGAGGCCTAAATTTGCTTTCTTTGTCCACCAGAAGATCCTGCCAGAATGATTGTTGGAGCTCAGAGTGTATAAGCTATTTTGTGCATTCACTGCATACCATGAAAACTGCCCAAATACTTACTTCCATGAACGCACAGTATAGCGGGTGGATGTCAAAGAGATGCTATAAAATGCACCTATGTATGTGAAAGGAAGCCCTGAACCCTAAGAATGTAGATTAGCTTCCTGCTGTTGAAATTCATTTTAACTATACAACCTATATTTTTAGCCATGATATGACAGATGGAAAGACATTGACCCACAAATTCAAAAGAATTCAAGCCAGATTTATGAACTCCCTTCTAGTCTGTGAATAGTATTAGTTTAACTAGTCATCTTAGTTAAGTGTTCAGTAGTTACATGGACATACTATATGCTTGATAAACATATTTAGTAAATGTGCAGGCGTTACTTGAGAAGCATCTTTAAAAGTGCTTTCAGATATTTCAATATAAACTAGTTCCTTAATGATATAAAATATAGTTTGAGTTACATTTGACATTCACTTTGGGCAAAATTAACCCCCGTGCAGAGGGCCAACTCAAGGCTCATGCACCACTTAAGTGCTCAAATTAGGTCTTGAGTGGAATGCAAGCTGTTTATAGGCCTCTGCACAGATGTAAATATTACCATAGCTAGACTGAATCAAATAGTGAAAATACAACTTTCTCCTTCATTGTTTGAACATTAATCTAACTGCATCAAAATAAATTTAAAAGTTGTAATTCATTGATACTAAACATAAAAAATATCACAAAATCAGGTATAACACCTTCAATGTTTCTTACTATTCCCAATGCAATAGGATCTGAAAAGCAAGGAGTACTCCAGATTAGAGAAGAGAACAACACAGGAATATGTTTCAAGGAATGTTCATTCAGATTTGAAAGCAAATTTCAACTTCATTGTATTTTGCAACCCTTCTGTGATTGTTTCCCAAGAATATTTGAGAGCCTGAGCATTACTAGAATCATAGAATCATAGAATATTAGGGTTGGAAGAGACTTCAGGGGGTCATCTAGTCCAACCCCCTGCTCAAAGCAGGACCAACACCAACTAAATCATCCCAGCCAAGGCTTTGTCAAGCCGGGCCTTAAAAACCTCTAAGAAAGGAGATTCCACCACCTTCCTAGGTAACCCATTCCAGTGCTTCACCACCCTCCGAGTGAAATAGTGTTTCCTAATATCCAACCTAGACCTCCCCCACTGCAACTGGAGACCATTGCTTCTTGTTCTGACATCTGCCACCACTGAGAACAGGTAGTTGAAGGCTGCTATCAACCCCCCCCCCCACACACACTTCTCTTCTGCAGACTAAATAAGCCCAGTTCCCTCAGGCTCTCCTCATAAGTCATGTGCCCCAGCCCCCTAATCATTTTCGTTGCCCTCCACTGGACTCTCTCCAATTGGTCCACATCCCTTCTGTAGTGGGGGAACCAAAACTGGAAGCAATACTCCAGGTGTGGCCTCATCAGTGCCAAATAGAGGGGAATAATCACTTCCCTCGATCTGCTGGCAATGCTCTACTAATACAGCTCAATATGCCGTTGGCCTTCTTGGTAACAAGGGCACACTGCTGACTCATATTCAGCTTCTCACCCACTGTAATCCCTAGGTCCTTTTCTGCAGAACTGCTGCATAGCCAATCGGTCCCCAACCTGTAGCAGTGCATGGGATTCTTCCATCCTAAGTGCAGGACTCTGCACTTCTCCTTGTTGAACCTCATCAGATTTCTTTTGGCTCAATCCTCCAGTTTGTCTAGGTCACTCTGGACCCTGGCCCTACCCTCCAGTGTATCTACCTCGCTCCCCATCTTAGCGTCATCTGCAAACTTGATGAGGGTGCAATTAATCTCATTGTCCAGATCATAAATAAAGATGTTGAACAAAACTGGCCCCAGGATTAACCCCTGGGGCACTCTGCTTGATACCGGCTGCCAACTAGACATCTTACCGTTGATCATTACCCGTTGAGCCCGCCGACAGTCTAGCCAGTTTTCTATTCACCTTATAGTCCATTAATCCAATCTATACTTCTTTAACTTGCTGGCAAGAATACTGTGAGAGACCATGTCAAAAGCTTTGCTAAAGTCAAGATATATCACATCCACTGCTTTCCCCAAATCCACAGAGCCAGTTATCTCATCATAGAAGGCAATCAGGTTGGTCAGGCATGACTTGCCCTTGGAGAATCCATGTTGACTTTTCCTGATCACCTTCCTGTCCTCCAAGTGCTTCAAAATGGATTGTTTTAGGACCTGCTCCATGATTTTGCTGGGGACTGAAATGAGGCTGACCAGTCTGTAGTTCCCCTGGTTCTCTTTCTTCCCTTTTTAAAATATGGGCACTATATTTGCCTTTTTCCTATCATCCAGGGCCTCTCCCGATCGCCACGAATTTTCAAAGATAATGGCCAATGGCTCTGCAATCACATCAGCCAACTGCCTCAGCATCCTTGGATGCATTAGATGCATTAGACTAGTTTGAATATTCAGTTAAAGCTAATTTTATGCAAGACTAGTCACCCAAATGACTAAGCCTAAAACTCTGATTTTTATACAAGCAGATTTCCAGTAGGCTGGAAATGCCTAATTTAACTGATGATTTAGCTTTCTCTAGGCTTCTAAAGCAAACATATGTAGCCAGGGCATGATACAGACCATATAAATTTAGTTCCACCACCAATTTAAAAAAACAAAGCTTTGGTGGAATCCTTGGGCCCTCTGAGAGTCTGGAGGATCCCTTCTTTCTACTCCTAAATCCTTGAACTCCCAGAATTCTTTAGATCCAAAGAAAGTATTTCCTTTAATTTGAATTTCTAGCATATTTTTTATTAATAGCATGCCCAGTGACCTTGACCAGATCAGGGTCCCATGGCATTATGCAGTATACAATCATATAATAAATTACACTCCCTGCTCCAAACAGCTGGTTACAGTCTGAAAGAAAGGTTACTATCTAGTGCTTTCCCAGTTCTCCAGATCTAGTACGTATCTTTGACTGCCAGTCAGGAGCCATACGAGATATAGTCCATTAACACTTAGGAGGATGTTAATTACATTTTCATACTTCCCAAGTGGCAAACCTCAAAATCACTTAGCTCAATTTAAATCTTTAAGTCTATTACAAATATTTTCAGGATTAAATACTACTTTTATCTCTTCTGTGTCTTTATAATTGAGTTTGGATTTCTATATGGGTCTGGAAATAAATTGAGCTCGATAGCTATTTCCCAGAAATATAAAGAACCCTAAGTAACTACTAGTTGTACACAAATATAAAAGCATAGTTCTCCCATGTAGGTCAATTACTGGGTAATTATCATCAACAACAAACAGCAGAGAGTAAATGTACAGCTGTTTCTATTGAAGGTGAAATAAGAAAAGGAAACATACCTATGTGGTGTAAGAACATTTCCTGAATAATCACCTGCAGAAACCAGTACTTTGGAGAATTATAGCCTTGGTGTTTCCAGGGAAAATATATTGTTCCTTAAAGGAGCACCATGCAGAGGCATATTTCTAGGAGCTGCATTACCCTACAGGAAGAAAAGGAAGGGGATGAGGGGGAAAAAAGAAGGCAGAAGGTATACACTGGCGTAGGAACCAACAGGCCTAGCCTTTTTATGAGTCTTATCCACTGAGAACATGAAATTTAATCAGTCATAATGATTGGTAATTAATCTGATTCAGAGCTTTCTTAACACTGTACAATGCAAGGAAATAGGCTCCCACTCTAATATCTATTATGCCATCTCCCACACATTTCTTCCACTCCCATCTTTTTACTTTCTTCCATGTTGCTCCTTGCAACTGGAATTCTTTCCCTTTCTTCATAAATCAAGAATCTACTCTTTCTTCTTCCAGACACAAGGTATATCTGGACTTCAATAGTACTTAGACACCTCGTGGGATTTACAAAAGCACCTAAACTAGTTATGTGCCTATCTTCATCTTTAGGTGCCTAAATACCTTTGTAAATTTAGCTTCTTATCATTAACCTATGGATTAAAGAAGAAGAATTCTTTATTCTAAATTTAACCCATCTGATCATCTGCTGCTTTATGTGTCTGAACTGTATTTTTTGTTTAGAATATAAGGGCCTGTCTTCCCTTCTGTTTAATCAGTACTGATCATTGTTAGCACTAAACTAAAAATGGCCAAGATCAGTGGGAGTGGAGGGGTGCTAAGCACTTTAAAATTCAGACCCTGTATTTGAATGTCTAAACATAGAGTTAGGAGCCTAACTTTAGGCACCCATTTTTGAAAATGTTAGACACAATCTATGGTTCCTCATCTTCAGAGTATAAAAATATTCTACACAATATTTAGCATGGTTCCTTTTCTCAGGGTAGTTTTAAGTACTCTATTTTAAATCATGAATTAATATATTACAATCTAAGCTATATATTTTAGGTATTTACAAAGCGCCAATCATTGCATGGTTGTATTTTCAAAAAACAGCTCTCTTCCCTTTTAGAAATCTATTTGACACATTCATATTTTCAAAACTGCTCAGCAATCAGCAGCTCCCATTGCTCCCAAATGGTAGCTGAACTTGTTTAAAAATCCAGTCTGTCATAGGTAGCTCCTGTTTGTGTCTCCTTACGCTGTGACATTGTGCTTTCAGTTTCTTTTTTAGCTTCAGATTTTCAGATTATCTAATTGTATATCAATCTCTTTTTAGATACACTGTGTACTGAATATTTATTGTATGTAGGTTTTTTACAGGAGAACAAATGGTCAGTTATATTTGCATGCAGAATGTAAACACTTATCACGGAAGGGCACATGAATTCAAACAAATAAACAAACAAAAACCAAACATACTGATTTAACAGAAAAGCACTAACTTTGAGCTATACATGATGGATACTCATTGTGACAAGATAGCAGAGTTCCAACACATAGTATATCTCAGAGGGAATTATTGCAAGTCTCTGAGTGTCAGCAGTATTACAGGATGACTGTCTATACAGGGGGCACAGGTGTGTTGCTCAAGGGACAAACCTTAAGATTTTTATGCTCAGTCATGTTCTTATTGACTCTGTAGCTGGTGAAGAAAACAAGAAGTCTTCAATGTAATTCATCACTGGGTCTTGGTATCTGGTTAGAAATGTGGCCAGTGTACTAAGCTAGGTGGCAAAAAACCAAAACAACAGACAAAACACACCTGCCATCTAACTGACAGTATGTGGCTACTTTTATTACAGTCTTGAATAAGAACTCAGTCGAAGGTCAGTGGAATATTTTTATACTTTGAGAAACATTTAAGTGGGTTTTGTTTGTTTATTATACATATATCCTTATTGTTTTGACTATGTTTGTTTGGGACCAAAGCATGGCATTTAGTCACTGGCATGAGTAATGGGCAAGGCCAAGTTGCACTTCCTGTATTTATATTATCCCCCAATTTTCATTTCTGGTTGTCCACCCCTGAGGCACAATCCTTTCCTGAATGGTGTAAGTGCACGTGGGGATGATGTGATGGTGCAGCCTACTTTGGAGAGGTGGAGGGGGCACTTTTTCCCCAACTCTTCCAAGCCCACTTATTCTTTCTGGAACATTATTTTCCACCAAGAGGCACCAACTGCAGCTCCTACAGGAACAGGGATGGCACTTGGAATAGGTTGTTGCATGTACCATGCAGAGGGAGCTTTTCTGTGCACTCCCCCTTCTCCTTATGTACTTGCAAACGTATGAAAAAAATGAATAAAGCAAATGTGAAATGGCTTTAATAGAGAAGGAATTAACTGAGATACAATGAATTCATAGTATCAGAGGGGTAGCCGTGTTAGTCTGGATCTGTAAAAGCAGCAAAGAGTCCTGTGGCACCTTATAGACTAACAGACGTATTGGAGCATGAGCTTTCGTGGGTGAATACCCACTTCGTCGGATGCATGAATTCATAAATACTGCAGTGTAGCACAGATTAACAAACTGACAATTAGTGCTGGAAATCCAGAATGCTGAGTAATAATCTTCAAATGAAGCTCTGGTAACTACAGCAAAACCAGGGATATTCCTCATTTAAACATTAGGGGCTAAATTCTGCTGTCATTTACACCCATGCAATTGAAAACAATGACGTTTTGCAGGCATAACTGACAGTAGAATTAATCTTTATTTTACATTTTTTATCATTTCTATCATATCATGTAGATGTTTTGTTTGAACACAACTATGGGTAGAGAATATTGCTTTGAGAACCTCTGATAATAATAATTATTTATTTATTACTGGCATGAGGGTAGTTCTTAAAAGCCTCAACAGAGAGCAGAGTCCCATTGTGTTGGGTACTGTACAGGCCCTTGATCTTAAGTCTTAACATAGGGAGGTATAAGGACTGATGAACCACTTTGCGTTTCAGTCAATTCTGCAATTTTCAGAACAGCTGTAATTTTACTGATACAGTAATACCACTGTTTTCCTGAGAAGGAGGTGCTGAGATCTATTTCACATGTGGTGAGGGGCTGATGTCTAACTTAGCTAAGAACTGGGTATGTAGCTAGAATAAAAACTTTGTATTGTGGTCAGATTATTTTGCTTAGACCAGGATATATGACTGATTTCCAGAGGAGAGAATTTTTCAGGTTTATATGTTAACCCTACTTATTTGGTTATATAATGTTTCCCTAGTGAGCAGCAAAAGTAATGAGTTGGTAAGCCTATATTTCCAGAAGTCTTTGAAGATCTCTGTGTATATCCCTCAGAAAAACACTCCAAGATCTAGACTTATTCTTTTCCTCACATTGTGTTACAACATTCCCCTCCAGGTACTCATTATCATCATTCTAACTAATGGTGTCAAGTATTCACCCACGAAAGCTCATGCTCCAAAATGTCTGTTAGTCTATAAGGTGCCACAGGACTCTTTGCTGCTCTAACTAATGGTGTGACTTTAGGAAAGTCTTGCTGACTGTGCTCTTCACAACTAGAGCATGCTTTATGGAGTTGAGCCTGAGCTACAAAATCAGACTGGTGACAGGGTCACACTGGTTTAGTAGTCTAGAAGGAGATCTGGGAATTTACATGAGACTTTTGCTTTATGATGAGTTTCCTCTGGAGGACAGTTGTGCTGTATGGCTTGGATTGATTCTCTGGAGCCTACAGAGGCTGTTTGTTGCCTTTGTAATGGCTTGTATCTGGAAGGTCCATGTCCATGTAGGTAGGGGTGGAAGAATCAAAATGAGTCATGGACTTCACTCAGAGGAAGATAGCTGACACAGAACCCATAAAAGCAAAGCTCTACATTGAGAGAGAGAGAACCCACACAACAAGCACTGTGCATGGAAGGAGGGCTACTAGAGAAATATTGGCTGAGAGAGTGCTGGCACTCTTAATAGTATATCAGGTGTTTAGGAACTGGATTATATTTATTCTGCTTTTATCTATTTCTTCAAAGGCTATTGTTTATTTATTTATTTTTGCTTGTTTGTTTGCTTTACAGTTAGGTTTACAGGCCCCAACCAAGATCAGGTTGTGCCATTGTTCAAGGCATTGTATACAAGATGGTCTAACCTGACCTGAAGAGCTTTCAGTCTAAATAGACAGGACACTCAAAGGTGAAACAGAGGCATAGAGAGGTGAAATGACTTGCTCAAGGTTTGTATCACATTTTTTTTAATATCCTCTTTTCCTTGTGGAAGATATTATAGTTCTGTATTTTAAGCTCTATGTTGAGAAAATGTTATTGGGGAATTTGGGTTAAAAAGCTGCAAAAGGTTCTAGCAACACCTGCCCACCCACCATGGATTTTGAAAAATATCCTCTGAGGGGCTTTTTTGGGGGAGAGGGGGAGGAGGGGAGGCAGTTGGGTTACAGTCCTGTTTTGGCCTTATTTTTAGTATTTCCACATAAGCCATGTAGAAAATTGAATTGAGAAAGACAGCTCAGTGACATGATAACTGTGCTCTGAATTGGCTCCACATCAAATTGTTCATCAAGTCTAATGTCCTAGTCTTAATTTCTGAAGTCCTCAGTGGGATAGAATATGGTTACCTCAGGGACTGCCTCTCTCTGGGCAATCAAGCAATCATCTAAGAACACTATCATTGATGGAGACAAGCATAAATCTCTCATGAGTCTGTGGAAGGACACTTTCAGTAGAGGGGTCTTTGGCAGAGAAACACCCTATTGCTGGAGATCAGACTGAGTTCATATTAAAACTGAACGCAAGGCACTGAGCTTTGACAAAGTTGGCCCCCAAGAAAGGAGTTATTGTCATGCCCACCATTTTCTTTTCCCCCTAACATCCTACACCTTATGTATACCATAAGATTATTTTTTCCCTCAAGCAGACAACCAAGACATGTGATTTAAAAAAAAATAACTGTGCTTAGATACTATAGAGAGCCATGCTTAACAAATCCAGTGATTTGGATTGGTAGGATAAGCAGAGATTAGTAATAAATTACATAGAAAAATATGGCCTCAATTCAGGAAAACACCAGGACAGCACTTAAACATATGCTTAAATCCCAGTGAAGCCCGTGGAATTTAAGGATATTCTTATAGTTAAGCATTCGCTTAAAATTATTTCCTGAATTGGGGCCTATGTAGGAAATTTCCAGAGCATCTGATTCTAGCAAGAGCTATTAATTTCACAAATTCACAAGAGTTACATTTGCAGCAAAATGTTATAATTTAAAATAAGTCAATGAAAAGGAATCATTTTAAAGAAACGCATTGTACCTATTTTTTCCAATTTTCCTCAGAGAATCTTTATTGGATCATCATTTTAAAAACTGACTTGTTGGCAATATATAAGAGCCTTTGGAGTGAATTTTCAGAGTCAGGAAAGAATGAATCCATCTCACTTGCACAGTGATTGGGTTTTTGTCTCAGCCAGTGTTTCAAGATAAGTATTTTTACAAAGGGATTTTTCAGTCATTTACATTCTGAAAAGAAGGAGTGAACTGCCATTGCTCAGTACAAAAAAACACCTAGGCACAAAGAGACACCTGAAGGAAGGAAACGGTAATAGAATAACTAAGATGTTCTGCATGTTAAGTAATATTATAAATTATACACGTTTTTTTTGGCACTTGTCACTCGAAATGCATTTTGTCTTTGATGTTTTATTACAGATGTTTGTCTGTCGTCATTGGCAATTTCTAATTAAATCCTTCTGTATATTTGGGCCCTGGTGTGACTTTACAGGCTTAGGGTCATTTGCTGCCCTTGATTCACACAGCAGTTACATACACAGATGAAGGGAAGCCCCAAGATAGAAAGCTGGCAGAACTAAAAACAGCTTGTTTTTTTCCCTAAATAGACCTGTCTGACCTACTGAAAATTATAAAGGGAGTTCTCAAGGAGCCTGCATTGCAATAGCATACTTAAAGAATACATAGTCAAATATTCCAACCATAAATAGATATATGGCTTAATCGATCTGTCTTCATTTATTGATCTTTCATGTTCTGATCCTCCATTCCTGTGCACCTAAAGCTCCTATAGGAGATACTGGATGTTAATAGTATACAAAGAATGCAGCATCAAACCTTCCAGTTCTTATTTAACAATTCTGTACCTTGACATTAAAATGGGAATTTAGGCCCAATCCAGACCCTCCTCCCCAAATCTGCAGAATTGCTGCACCGAAGAGACTTCAGTCCAGTGGCTGAAGCAGCCTCTGTGGACCTTTACACACCTGCTCCCTGAAGACAGAGGAAGAGCATGGAAGAATCTACACACAGTCCATCGTTATGCTGTCCCTTCCTCTCCCTGTGCAGTGTTAAACAGGAAGTCTGCACTGTGTGGAAGTTGCACACCTGCTAAGTGACGCCAGTGTACATGACCTAAGCAAAGTAGGATGAATATACTATTGGTGAACAGGGTACATAAATGACCTACCTTAACCATGGATTAACTATGAATTAATACATGGTTTAACCACATAGCTACAAGAATGTATGAAAGATGAGCATAACAACCTCTTGACAGCATGCTGAAGACATTCCAAAAACTGATTTTCTTTATCCATTACCTCAAACTCAACTTCTAAGTTATTAATAGTTTATTTTATTACATTTTACTACTACCTTCTCATGCCTATTAATAAATATGATCGTTATTTGTATGATACCAAGAGTGTGCTAAGTACTAACAAAAGTAAATGTGTCCTTTCTACGAATGAATCCACAGGAGATGATGAGATTTATTTTTTCCCTTAATTTGAAGCTAGCATTATTTTGCATGACGTCTTGGTAGCATCCAAAACATGCCTGTTAATCTACTAACTACAGGTCCTTTAAAACTGTGGGCCTTAATCCAGTCATTTAATGTACTCTATTCCAAATCTGAAATTTTGTATAATATCTTTTTAATTCATTTTTAATCCTATTATACATTTTTAATTACATTATTAGAGTGCTTGTGTCGGAATTCACCTAGAGTGCTGCACAGAGATAATTAGTAAATGTATGACTAGAAATCCTATTGTATTGGGCACTACTGAGGATTACTAGAATTCAAAACCATCTGGCTTTTTTACTTTTAAGATCATAGGCGACTGTATTGCCCAAATGTAAAATTCTATACACAATATTAATCTGGCAAGTATGAATGGGAAAGAACAAAAGGCAAGCAAATATTATTTTTTCCTATTTATTGTATAATGCTCAATATTTGACCTGACCAGCAATGACACTGTAGCTGAATCTTGATTCAAAAACCTAACTGCTGGGTGAGTATGAAAAAAATGAATAAAGTAAATGTGAAATGGCTTTAATAGAGAAGGAATTAACTGAGGTACAATGAATTCATAGTATCAGAGGGGTAGTCGTGTTAGTCTGGATCTGTAAAAGCAGCAAAGAGTCCTGTGGCACCTTATAGACTAACAGACGTATTGGAGCATGAGCTTTCATGGGTGAATACCCACTTCGTCGGATGCATGTATTTATGAATTCATAAATACTGCAGTGTAGCACAGATTAACAAACTGACAATTAGTGCTGGAAATCCAGAATGCTGAGTAATAATCTCCAAATGAAGCTCTGGTAACTACAGCAAAACCAGGGATATTCCTCATTTAAACATTAGGGGCTAAATTCTGCTGTCATTTACACCCATGCAAATGAAAACTATGATGTTTCGCAGGCATAACTGACAGTAGAATTAATCTTCATTTTACATTTTTTATCATTTCTATCATATCATGTAGATGTTTTGTTTGAACACAACTACAGGTAGAGAATATTGCTTTGAGAACCTCTGATAATAATAATTATTTATTTATTACTGGCATGAGGGTAGTTCTTAAAAGCCTCAACAGAGAGCAGAGTCCCATTGTGTTGGGTACTGTACAAAGACATAGTAAGGGGAAAACCCTGCCATGAATAATTAACAACTTAAATAGACAAAGACAAAGAGTGGGACGGGAAACAGAGACACAGAAATAAAGTGACTTGTCCCAAGTCACACAATGGGTCAGTGGCTATACTGGGAATAACATGAGAATGTCCATGAGACAAAGCTATGACATCCATTGCAATCAATGTTTAATCTAGTTAGGATCTTTTGTCATCTCTTTGCCAAATACTGCCCTTGTGAGCATTAGGATTCCATTGACTTCATTGTCAGTGGATATACCTCTCTCACTTTGGTTTACTCATGGTGCTCACTGTGAATTAAAGCATGGAAGGTATATACACAATTTAGAAGCTCACTTGCTCTCAGTAGAAAAAATGTTTTTAGTTCTACCATGTACATAAGATCCTCAAATGCTTGCAGCAAGGACAGAATCTTCCTTTGGGAACATAGCAGCAAATTCTGAGAAAGTTGGGATGAAACTTTACAATCCTGTGGGGCTTGTTATTATTGACAACAGGCAGCTTCAATAAAATATCAGAAAAATAGAAATATCCAGAGTAGAGCTGGTCAGAAAATGGATTTTTTTTTAAGTGCATAAGATCAAAAACCAGTATGTTTCAGCCAAAGCCTGAAATATTTTGATTCAGAAATGCTGTGGTGCTTCTATGGAGTTATAGTTCTGATGCCTCATGCACCCATTCTCCTCTGTAGACATCACCTATCATGCACCAGGGCCAGGAGTGCTGCCAGCTTTTTTGGCGCCCTAGGCAGTGGAAGGTCCCGCCCCTGAAATACCGCCCATGACCAGGGCAACTGAAGATCTGGCCACCGCAGTCCCCGCTCCCCAAATATTAGCACCCTAGGCGACTGCCTAGGTCACCTAATGGATTGCGCTGGCCCTGACCAGGGCCTTTCCTTTTGGTGAGGGGGAAATGGTGCATCATGGGAGATGAAATCTGGCTGGAAAGCCTGTCCCACAGGGGAGAATGGGGACATGAGGCAACTAAATTACAACTCCTTTGAGACACCACAGTAGCATATCCAAATCAAAATATTTGATTGAGTGCATTCTTGTTTTAATTAAAAATATCAATATTTTCCAAGGAAAGTGGACAATTTTTGCAAAAATAATTTCAGTTAGATAAAAACACAGTTTTCTGTTGAAAACCAGTTTTGACAGAAAGTTTTCAACCAGCTGTAATACAGAGACCTGGAGGCTGCCATTATTATATATTTTATATTAGAGCTCACTGTTGTATGACTAGCTCACAGTCCACACAAATGTGGAAATCCACGTTTCAATGTTCCTGAGGTATCATAGATATAGGTAATGTGACCCATGTGATCTCTTCCAACTGCACAGTATACAAAATATACATTCATGCCTTGTAGCTGGAATGTGATTATGTAATATGCTTCCCGGCTCCTCGGCAGGGCCACCTTCACAAAACACCTGCCTCATGGGCTAAGTGGTAAAGACAGTCAGGGCCAGCCTTCCACCAAGTTTAAGGAAGCCACACTAAGCCACGTGTTGCCCCTTGAACTGAGGATGATCCCCATGAAAGGTACATGGAAAGTTAATGACACCCGAGGCAGTATTAGGGTTTGATTTTGCCAGGGCCTGAGCAACTCATTCAAAATTCATGTGTCCTCAACTCCTGTTGACTTCAGTGAAAGCTTAGGGATCCCAGCACCTTATGAAATTGGTTTTTATGTAGTCTCCTCCATTAAGACATAGAGGGCAGATGAGTGCTGGCAACCAATGTCAGCCAGGCTACATTGGTCTTACTGTATTTAAGTGATTTGTGGGGAGGATTCTGGAATGCGGAAGGAGAGATGCTCCAGGATCCTCTGGGCCAGGATCTAGCTTCATTTGACTTCAATGGAGCTATGCTGATTTACACCAGCTGAGAATCTGGCCTGGAATTCTTATTGTATATGCTTGGATATAGGTAAGTATGGAACACTAAGTGTATATTCATCTTAGTGGCTCTCAGCCGGCTTCATCCTTGGTGTAGTTCTAATCAATTCATTCAAATTACATCAGATAAGAACTTGTAACACTTTCGCTTTACTGTCTGTGTGATTCCCCTGCTCGTGTACACATACTCAGGCCAGCGTGCACTGAGCTAGCATGAGTAGAAATAGCATTGTAGATGCAGTAGCACAGGTAATGGCACAGGAGGCATGGCTGAGCCATGCCCAGTACATACCCACCCACAGCTCACCCATGCCTCTGCTGCTCCTGCTGCTCATGCTACTGTGGCTACGCTGCTCTTTGTACTCACTCTAGCTCGATGAGAGATAGATTGAGCATGTTTACACAAACAGGGGAATCACACCCCTAGTGTATAGTACAGATGTAGTCTGTCTCTTCTTAAGCCTATGTGGGAAAAAGGAATAGTTTGTTTCAGCTGTATAATAGAATGTCCTTTACAAAGATCTTACATGCTTACAGCAAGGAGAGAATTCTTCTCTGGACACAAAGGGACATTTCTGAAAAAGGGTGAACAGCTCCAGCTCCAGTTTGGGGCTTGTTGGTTCTAGTAATCTAACTTTTGGAGGCAACTTCCAAGAGTCCTGAAGGAATCAAATGTGAAATTGCAGAATTACTAACTGTGGTATATAATCTATCATTTAAATCAGGTTCTGTACGAAATGGCTGGAGGATAGCTAATGTGACTCCATTTTTTTTAAAAATGTCTCTAGATGCAATCATGACAATTACAGCTTGGTAAGAACAGAATTATCAGACACTTTGATGAACACGATTTGTTGGAGAAGAGTCAACATGGTTTTTGTAGCAGGAAATCATGCCTTACCAATTTATTAGAATTCTTTGAGGGGATCAACAGGTGGACAAGTGGCTATAGTATACTTCGATTTTCAGAAAGCCTTTGACCAGATCCCTCACCAAAGGCTCTTAAGCAAAGTAAGCTGTCATGGGATAAGAGGGAAGGTCCTGTCATGGATCAGTAACTGGTTAAAAGATAGGAAACAAAGGGTAGGAATAAATGGTCAGTTTTCAGAATGGAGAGAGGTAAATAGCGTTATCTCCCAGGGGTCTCTACTGGGATCAGTACTGTTCAATATATTCATAACTGATCTGGAAAAAGGGTAAACAGTGAGGTTGGCAAAATTTCCAGATGATACAAAGCTTTTCAACATAGTCAAGACCAAAGCAGACTGCAAAGAGTTACAAAGAGATCTCACAAAACTGGGTGACTGGGCAACAAAATGGCAGATGAAATGCAATGTTGATAAATGCAAAGTAATTCACATTGGAAAACATAATCCCAACTATACATATAAAATGATGGGGTCTAAATCAGCTGTTACCACTCAAGAAAGAGATCTTGGAGTCATTGTGGACAGTTCTCTGAAAACATGTACTCAATGTGCAGCAGCTGTCAAAAAAGTGAACAGAATATTGGGAATAACTAGGAAAGGGATAGTTAATAAGACAGAAATTATCATATTGTCTCTATATAAATCCATGGCATGCCCACATCTTGAATACTGTGTGCAAGTGTGGTTGCCCCACCTCAAAAATGATATATTGTAATTGGAAAAGGTACAGAAAAGGACAACAAAAATGAGTAGGGGTATGGAACAGCTTCCATCTGAGGAGAGATTAATAAGACTAGGACTTTTTAGCTTAGAAAAGAGATGACTAAGGGGGGATATGGTAGAGGTCTATAAAATCATGATTAGTGTGAGAAAGTAAATAAGGAAGTATTATTTACTCCCCATAATACAAGAACTAGGGGTCACCAAATTAAATTAATAGGCAGCAGGTTTAAAATAAACAAAAGGAAGTATTTCTTCACGTAACACACAGTCAACCCATGGAACTCCTTGTCAGAGGATGTTGTGAAGGCCAACACTATAACAGGGTTCAGAAAAGAACTAGATAAGTTCATGGAGGATAGGTCGATCAATGGCTATTAGCCGGTATGGACAGGAATGGTTTCCGTAGCCTCTGTTTGCCAGAAGCTGGAAATGGGTGACAAAGGATGGATCACTTGATGATTACTTGCTCAGTTCATTCCTTCCAAAAGCACCTGGCATTGGCCATTGTCAGAAGAGAAGATACTGGGCTAGATGGACCACTGGTCTGACCCAATATGGTCATTCTTATGTTCTATACATGGGCTTATTGGCTATACAGTTGCTCTTGGAATGGCTGTGAGAGTTCAGAGAGGATTTTCAGTTTATGCATGGAAAACTTCTTAAAAGATGTTTAAAAACAAACTCAAATCCAATTCAATGTATTAATCATTGCTTGAAAATACACAAGCTCTACTTTTGGTTTGCTGACATGAACCTGATTCAAAGCCTAGTTAAGCCAATGGAAAGATTAATTCTGTAGCTGGTTGAAAAATGGGATGAAAATTTTGCACAAAACTATTATGAAAAAGTCCTCTCATTTTTTTCATTGACAAACTGAAATTAAGAAAATTTCTTCCAGCACCAGTTAATAGGTTGCTTAAAGCTAGAGCACAGCATGAAACATTTTTCTCTTCCCACAAACATTTTTGAGATTTCAGGAAATGTTCCTGTCTTGAATTGAGACAAAAAGTTAAAATCTCAATTTTTTTCAGGAACAGAACATCTGGAAGAAAAAAAAGTTTGGGTCAATAAAAATGTTTCATTTCAAATCTTTTCAGTTTGATTTTAAGTATTTGTTTTTTATTTATTTACTATTATTGGTTTTCAAATTTTAAAACAAAAAGTTCAAACCAGGAATTTTTTGTTCTGAAAATTTTGAAATGAAGCATTTCAACAATTTTAAAGCTTTTTCTTTTCAAACTTTTTTCTTTTTTTGAGTTGAAAAATGAGCATTTCCTATGGAAAATTTTGGTTTCAACAAACCAGCATTTTCTGATGGAAAAAATGTTTTGTCAAAAAATTCCTGACCAGCTCTACTTATTGTAGAGAGATGTTTGTAGAAGATTATAATTTAGAGATGTTCCATCATAAGGGACAGTATTATGAACACAAGAATTTGGAGATGTGCCCTGAAGGCAGGGGTTGGGAACACCACACGGCTGTGTGCAGCAGTTCACGAGAGGCACTCTCCAGTTTGTTTTGTTAAAGTTTTATTCCTTGCTCATTCATTTGGTTTGTTGTTTAATGAACCCCATGATCATTACACTTATTACTAACTTGAACTCCTTCTACTTATGCCATGGACACTGTTCATGCTTGTAACATGCTTAAAAACATCTATTAATCATTTACTAACCCTTTAAAAATAGACTATACCCTTACTACAATTTGTGACCCAAGGTGCGGACCTTGGTGGGGATATTAGAATATGGTCAAAGTTGAAACACTTTCTCTCCTTTCCCTAAAAAGATTCTCATAACTGAAAGCACCTCTGAAGTTACATTTGTGCATAATCAGTCAAATCCTTTTATTCTTTGAATTGGCCATTTATGCAAAAGATCGGCCCTGCTTCGAAAGCCATGTGTTCACTGAGAATTTTAGACCATTCTCTCACTGCTGTTTTAGCACTGTAGCATAAACCATCTGCCAGAATATTTACCATTGTGTGGCCTAGACCTACTCTTGGGGCAGGCTTCTTAGCTCTTAGTAAGAGGATTCCTAGTTAAACACTTTCCTATGGGTTTTAGTGCATAAGAGGACAATATAACATAATGGCTCTGATTCTGATCTTAGTTAAAAAGGTTATCAGTGGGCATAACTCCAATAGGTGTGAGATCAGAATCAGAACTGTAGTCCTCACAAAAAGAAGGGGTGAATGCAATATTTTAATTACCAGAGAACAAGGGAAACAGGCAGCATGATGATAGAGGAGAAAAAATATTAGGGCCCAATCTTGCTCCCTTTGAAGTTAATGGCAAAGTCAGAAGCTTAGGACACAATTGTTCACATGTTTATCCCAATCATGTGGATTTATGATACTGGGCTGGAAACTTTCATGTGAAATTTCTAGTGCTCCTTGCTTTTGGTTAGGTCAAATATACCATAAGAAAAGGTTTAAGCACGGTCTTTTGACATGCCTGTTTCACTTTCCAGCTGGTCCTAGAAGGGCTGAGACATGCATAAATTAGAATAATAAAACATAATGCAAAACTAACTTTCCCAAAACCTCTAAAGGGGTTTGCTCAGACTCAGTATATGTTCTGTGGGCAGACGGATTTTGTTTTACCCATATATTACCCATCTCTTAAAAAAAATGGAACTACTAGTAATTTTACTATGTTTCAAAGTGATCACTCAGCGCAGAAGTCAAGCTGAGTCTTTTCAGATGTGCTGCAATTCAATAGTTAGTGTAACAGCGTACACTAAAAGGCAGAACCAAAACTTGTTTGTTTCATAAGCATAAATTAGATCAAAACAGTAGTGTAGATGTTACAATATTATTTTATCCAGCAAGTCACCTGACTTTCAGTTTTTACAAGAGCTTACAGATGGGAAAAGGACTGTACAAGCAAGATGATGATTCTGGAAAATCCAAATAAAAAAAAAATCCACTAAAAAGTAATAGTGGTTTAACTAATCTACTTCACCAGCCATGTCAGACCTTAAAGCATGTTACTCTATAATCTCCAAGAAAGTAAAACATCAGTATTTATCTGTCAACTCTGTTTAATATATAGTCAGCAAAATGAGAAATAGGCCTAAGTAAAATAAAATCTTGCCAAATCGCAGGGACTGCTTTCTATCCAGCACTTTCCAAAATGTCACTGAATGACATATTATCGTATTTTGCAATAGAAACCACTGCCATCCAAGTATGCTGAGATATAAACAGACTTATTTATAAGGTATCTCTGATCATACCCATTGGCTAATTAAAACTTCTTTTTTAACTTTAGAAAATCTTGATTAATTTGACTTAGGTCTCTTTATCATTGGAATATGCTATGAAAAAAATAAATCTTTTGGCTAAACAAAATTTTTGGCCAAGCATGAAAGCAATGAAAAAAATAACACAGGCTTTTGAAGCGCCAATCCTCTCCATCTAATGAGATTATGCATGAAGCAAGAAATTATTTCAAAACCAAACATCGCATCTATTACACACAGAGACAGAGTCATAGCCTTTTGGCAGATATAACAGCCATCAGTATCCCTGCTTTAGATTATAAACCTTCAAGGAAAATTCTGAGAAACTTAATTACGAAAAAAAACCCACCTTTATACAACATATGCATCCCAGGCAATCAAATAAGAACCTCTGAGGGGCTGATTTGTTAAATCCCCTGTCTCAACCTAATTACCAAAGGATAAACTGCTAAAACAAAGCCCATCCATGGGTTTATTTACTATAAATGCAACTAACTAGAATAAACAGACAAGCTATGTGGATCTGGTGAGAAAGTCCCAAACCCCAAATTAATCTCTTTGAATTGGTTAGGTACAAAAGGTTAAGATTTGTTGATTATTTTCATTTTAGTAGCCTTGTCTTTCTTTACCTCCCTTGCAAAGCACAGAGCTGATCTACAAAAGAAATCTGGAAAGCAGTGATACTGTCTGGCTGCATATGTTCTTTTGCAGCCCCACATGAGGCTCTTTTGGAGTCTATGGAGCTGATCAAAGGCACATGCTAATTTTAATGTGATGTTTCAACATTGCTTAGTGATGGTTTCATTGTGATAGTGCATAAATATGTGGTAATCATAAGTCATGACTATGTAATATTACAGAGCACCCTCTGCAGTTAGTGCTGGATGAATATCACAATGTTCTGCTAATAAAGCAAAATAAAAAGAATAAATCTACAAAATCACCCCCGTCATAACAGTTGACAGAGGCTTGATGCCTCTGACTAACAGTCTCTAGATTTGAACATCTAGAAGGTGGTGGGAAAGTACTATCAGTACAGAGAAATTTTAGACCTTATTATCACTGCTGATCTAACTGACCCTGAGGCCTGGTCTACACTACGCGTTTAAACCAAGTTTAGCAGCATTAAACCAATTTAACCCTGCACCCATCCACACAACGAGGCCTTTTATATCGATATAAAGGGCTCTTTAAACCAATTTCTGTACTCCTCCCTGACAAGAGGAGTAGCGCTGAAATCGGTATTGCCATGTCAGATTAGGGTTAGTGTGGCTGCAAATCGATGGTATTGGCCTCCGGGCAGTATCCCACAGTGCATCATTGTGATCACTCTGGAAAGCAATCTGAACTCGGATGCACTGGCCAGGTAGACAGGAAAAGCCCCGCGAACTTTTGAATTTCATTTCCTGTTTCCCCAGCATGGAGCTCTGGTCAGCATGGGTGGCGATGCAGTCCCAAATCCAAAAAGAGCTCCAGCATGGACTGTACGGGAGACAGGGGCGGCTCCAGGCCCCAGCACGCCAAGCGCGTGCTTGGGGCGGCATGCCACGGGGGGCACTCTGCTGGTTGCCGGGAGGGCGGCAGGCGGCTCCGGTGGTGCACCAAAGCCGCGGGACCAGCGGACCCTCCGCAGGCACGCCTGCAGGAGGTCCACCGGAGCCGCCTGCCGCCCTCCTGGTAACCGGCAGAGCGCCCCCCATGGCATGCCGCCCTTCTTGGGGCAGCGAAATATCTAGAGCCGCCCCTGACGGGAGATACTGGATCTGATCGCTGTATGGGGAGACAAATCTGTTCTATCAGAGCTCCGTTACAGAAGATGAAATGACAAAGCATTTGGAAAAATCTCCAGGCTATGATAGACAGAGGCCACAGCAGGGACTCAGTACAGTGCTGCGTGAGAAGCGTAATGGAAAGCCAAAGAATCAAATGGATGCTCATGGAGGGAGGGAGTGGGTACTGAGGACTCCAGCTATCCCACAGTCCCTGCAGTCTCCGAAAAGCATTTGCATTCTTGGCTGAGCTCCAAATGCCTGAAGGGTCAAAAACATTTTCCCAGGTGTTTCAGGGTGTATGTCGTCAATTTACACCCTTCCCCCCCAAAAGAAAAGGGAAAAAAATCGTTTCTCGCCTTTTTTCAATGTCACCCTATGTCTACTGCATGCTGCTGGTAGATGGGGTGCTGCAGCGCTGAACACCAGCATCCCCTTCCCAGTGGCAGACAGTGCAAAATGACTGGTATCCATCATCATCATCAGCCCGTGAGTGCTCCTGGCTGGCCTCGGTGAGGTCGGTCGGGGGCACCTGGGTAAAAATGGGAATGACTCCCGGTCATTCCCAGCAGACGGTACATGGAGGCTGAGCTCCATCAGCCCCCCCTTTCATGTCTAAAGAAAAGTTTCTGTACTGCTTGGACTATCATAGCAGCGGGAGGCTGTGCTCCTCTCCCCCCTCCCCCCCTTAATGTCCTGCCTGGACTATCATAGCAGCTGGAGGCTGCCTCCTCCTCATTTTATCTCACTAAAAGTCTGTGTTTCTTATTCCTGCATTCTTTATTACTGCATCACACAAATGGGGGGACACTGCCACGGTAGCCCAGGAGGGTTGGGGGAGGAGGGAAGCAACAGGTGGGGTTGTTGCAGGGGCACCCCCTAGAATGGCATGTAGCTCATCATTTCTGTGGGATCTCTGGGGCTCTGACACGGAGCGGCTGTGCTCTCTGGTTCTCTAGTACACTTGCCCCATATTCTAGGCAGGACTGACTCTATTTTTAGACAAAACAGAAAGAAGGGAATGACCCAGGGAGTCATTCTCATTTTTGTCCATGCGCCCCCGGCCGACCTCAGCGAGGCCAGCCAGGAGCACCCATGACAGCAGCAGATGGTACAAAAGGATTGATAACCATCATCACCAATTTCCAAATGCAAACAGTGCAAAATGACTGATAACCATCATCTCATCGCCAATTTACAATGGCAGACGGTGCAATAGGTATGGTAACCGTCTCTGCTACCTTGCAAAGGCAAATGAATGCTGCTGTGTAGCACTGCAGTAACGCCTCTGTCAGCAGCATCCAGTACACATACGGTGACAGTGACAAAAGGCAAAACAGGCTCCATGGTTGCCATGCTATGGTGTCTGCCAGGGCAATCCAGGTGAAAAAGGATGCGAAATGATTGTCTGCCGTTGCTTTCATGGAGGAAGAATTGAGTGACGACATTTACCCAGAATCACCCGCGACACTGTTTTTGCCCCATCATACATTGGGATCTCAACCCAGAATTCCAATGGGCGGGGGAGACTGCGGGAACTATGGGATAGCTACGGGATAGCTACCCACAGTGCAACGCTCCGGAAATCGATGCTAGCCTCGGTACATGGACGCACACCACCGAATTACTGTGCTTAGTGTGGCCGCGTGCACTCAACTTTATACAATCTGTTTTCAAAAACCGGTTTCTGTAAAATCGGAATAATCCCATAGTGTAGACATACCCTGAGTATGGTATGGAGAAAGACCTATCTGTTTTCTGCCTTTCTCTGGTGGAGGTGATTGCTACACTATATTTGTTTCTGGTTTAATTTACATTCATAGCAACATATGTATTGTAAAATAGTTCATGTTTTACATGACTGCAGAGACAAGTTGTGATGGGTGCATTGTTACAATTAAAAAGAAATGAGGTCAAGGGGGAGAATGAAAGTAACTTTGGGTTCCACTGACGCTCCTTGGGTTCCACTGAGGGCCCCTGCCTCCTATTCCCAGGTGCTGTTTATTATCCGTGAAATGATCCAACAATGTTACGCAACTGAAATCAAAGTGCTTTTTAAAAATATATTCTCTGTTTTTTGTAAAAAATAAATAAAAGCCAGCAGTTAACACAGATAATTTTTCTTGGATTCGTGGATAAATAACCTGATAAAAGCCTGTGAACTGAGAACATTCATTTACCACTGGTTAAAAAGGAATCTGCAGAATCTAGCACATGTCTATTTTTAGCACAGCAGAGCTGTATAGAAAACAGCTACCAGAAATGAGGAACTACCAATATACTGCCTACATTGCTGCATGAACAGACAGCCTACACTTACAACAACCAATGAAACCAGATACTTACTATAAATGCAAACAACACATTCAACATGAAATGCTGGAATACAGTTATGTTAATAGTTCAACTGTGAGCCATGTTACAGATAACAGATTACTACTCAAGATAACATGTCCTGTTTTCCTGTCATATTTTGAATCTGTCTGCCTAACTATGCATTAAAGTACCAGACACAGATGCTTAATTTCATACCTCTTTGATTTTTCATGAGGGTGCTATAATTGTAAAGTGAACTGATGAATATTAAAAACATTTGCTGTTTCACCTAAATATGAAAGCAGCGACACTTTAATAGAATCTAATAATTGTGTTGCTCTCTTTCTGTATTTTTTTCTTCATATCTAAAAAGCCTCTACTGATAATCATGACTTAATTCTGAAACTCTTAATACTTATATCTGAGTTATCCATTGAGCTCCTTCAGCTGCCTGATTTTAATGTTTATTATATTTTGTTATTATTTTATTATTATTTAGTCTAATTTTAGTTGTTGTGTTTAGTGGGTGCTGGCTAGTGTTGGTGGCTTGTGATGTACAGGAGGTCAGACTAGATGATCTGGTAGTCCCTTCTGGCCTTAAATTCTGTGACTCTATTATTTACACATACACATAGAAGATGAGGGTTGGAGGAGACCTCAGGAGGTCATATATTCCAACCCCTGATCAAAGCAGGATCAACCCCAACTAAATCATCCCATCCAGGAATTTGTCAAGCCAGGCCTTAAAAACCTCTAAGGATGGAGATTCCACCACCTCCCTAGGTAACCTATTCCAGTGCTTCACCGCCCTCCAAGTGAAATAGTTTTTCCTAATATCCAACCTAGACCTCCCCCACTGCAACTTGAGACCATTGCTTCTTGTTCTGTCATCTGCCACCACTGAGAACAGCCTACCTCCATCCTCTTTGGAACCCCCACTTCAGGTATTTGAAGGCTGCTATTAAATCCCACTTCATTCTTCTCTTCTGCAGACTAAATAAGCCCAGTTCCCTCAGCCTCTCCTCACAAGTCATGTGCCCCAGCCCCCTAATAATTTTCATTGCCCTTCACTGGACTCTCTCCAATTTGTTCACATCCTTTCTGTAGGGGCCCAAAACTGGACACAATACTCCAAATGTGGCCTCATCAGTGCCAAATAGATGGGAATAATCACTTCCCTCAATCTGCTGGCAATGCTCCTAGTACTAATGCAGCCCAATATGCTTCTAGCCTTCTTGGCAACAAAGGCACATTGTTAACTCATATCCAGCTTCTCGTCCACCACAATCCTCAGGTCTTTTTCTTCCACTTAGCCAGTTGGTCCCCAGCCTGTAGTGGTGCATGGGATTCTTTCGTCCTAAGGGCAAGACTCTGCACTTGTCTTTGTTGAACCTCATCAGATTTCTTTTGGCCCAATCCTCCAATTTGTCTAGGTCACTCTGGACCCTATCCCTACCCTCCAGCATATCTACCTCTCCCCCAGCTCTTTGTGGTCCACAAACTTGCTGAGGGTGCAATCTATCCCATCATCCAGATCATTAATGAAGATGTTGAACAAAATCGGCCCCAGGACCTACCCCTGGGGCACTCTGTTTGAGACCAGCTACCAACTAGACATCAAACCATTGATCACTACCCATTGAGCCTGATGATCTAGCCAGCTTTCTATTCACCTTATAGTCCATTCATCCAGTCCATAATTCTTTAACTTGCTGGCAAGAATACTGTGGGAGACTGTATCAAAAGCTTTGCTAAAGTCAAGGTATATCACATTCACCGCTTACCCCATAATCATAGAAAGACAAAGGTCCATCCCTAAAGAGCTAACAGCCTACGACCCTGATCCTGAAATGTGCTGTACAAGTGTAGACCCTGCATGGAGCCCCACTGACTTCACAGAGCTCTTTGTATGGGCACAGCAATCTGCCTGCATGGTATACTACTCAGGATCAGAGGCCTAATCAGACAAATGGTGTAAGCAAGTTACCAATAAAGGGGTGGGAAGGCACAGGAACATTGCCAGGAAGAAAATGAATATCAGAAAGTTTCACAAAAGAAGGGATGCCCTCTCTGGTTCCATCTTCCTCTCCCTGTTGATTTAGTACAGTTTTTAAAGAGAAAGAACAAAATCCTACCTTTTAAGGCCAGGAATTAAGTTTTTCATTAGAATGTCATCAGAAAGGGTGTTTATGGTACTTTACTATTTTTTGTACAAACCTCCCTTTATTACCCTTCTTGATGTTTATGAGGGACTTCTGTGGAGGGAGTTCAGAATAACCATCAAAAATGCACTGTGTTTTTCTGAGGAGGAGAAGTGAGCCCTTAGAGCTTAAATTGCTAAAAGTCAAAGAGGAGAGAGAGTATATTCAGCACTCAAGAACACGTTGCTAGCAGGCACATTTTATCATTCAGACTAACTCTCCTAGCCTCCTCTGTGACGCAGCTAGGCTCAAAGCAACTACCCACTTGGGAGTTTGCTATCCACCAAGGATCAAAACAAGTACAACAATGTTAGCAGAGGGCTTGATGTTGGAGTCCTGGCCCAAGGAAACATTGCCAATTTTACTAGAATACAGACTGCGGTAGTTGGTCCAAAAGCCAGTTTTTTCCCCAGTTTTTATAGGAATCAGGAAAAAAAGGTCAAGGGTCCTGATTCTCTGTTGCCATGGTTCTTGTGAAATCATTCACACCAGTGCAAAGCAAGTGCAAACAGGGCGCAAACCATCATTGTGGTTTGGTAGTACTTTATACACCCTCTCTGCATTGGTATAAACAGCTCTGTGAGGGGCAGGGCAACAGAGAATCAGGAGGATAATCTTCCAGTTTCTGTGCACATATACAACCAGACTGACCCCAGAGGAGCTACACTGGAGTGGTTGGCAGGGGGCGTACTTACCTTCCCTTTTTTTAAAACCTCCTGCTAAGGGCCAGACACAATAGCAATCCCTGTTTTCATGGCAACATGGGATTGTTCCCTCCTAGCACTTCTGGGGGTACAAATTACACCAAACGGGGTAGAAGAGGAATCTTCTTTTTCACAGTCCCTCCTTTATCTCCACCTGGGGCAGTGCATCTCCACGCTTCACTAGGAAGCACTACCAACCCACTCTGCAACCTAATATCGATTCTCTCTCTAAATTTGGAGGTTGAATTTTAAAGGTAGAATTACTTGGAATATATTGGAATTTCTACCCCATGAGCAGACATAACTTCCAGGATTTCTAGTAGTTTATGATGTCACGCTCAGCTGCATGAGCAGCACATTAAGTTCTGTTTGTTGCATGGGTTTGAAACATCTTTATAACAACATGCTGATCTATGAAATCTGCAAAACTGCAGTTTGCTAATGAACTCAGCTAAAAATATGTCTCTTTGCCCCAAGTAAAACACTCTAAATAAATGTAAATTTACTATCTGGATTCCAGCCAGAATTCTGCAATTTGATTCTCTTCTAAGAAAGTACTGTAAATGGGTAGCTGAAGATTTCCAGGAGGGCCTTTTTTTTATTAATTCTCACTCCCCTCAATGATTGTAACCTGAACGTCTAGCAAAAAGTCAGGTGCTTCAGTGAACGTACTCACATTATTTGAAATACTTATTGTGTTATGAACCTGAACCAAAGCCCACTGGTGTCAATAGGTGTATAGCCAAAGACTTTGAGGGCTTTGGATGAAGGCCTTTGAGAACTCCACGCTGTTTTCAGATATATTTCTAGATGTGTTTTTGTAGGCTAAATTCAGACCCTCTAATTCACATAAGGGGAGCACTGGTTCCTATTACCATACATGGAGATTCCTGGAAAAAGGGAAGTCTTCAGCCCCACTGAGCCCATTATTCCTGTCTGACAGCTAGATGCCATCCAATGCAATCTGTTTCCCCAGCTGTCACTGAATCAGAGAAATTCCATCTCCCCCTCTATTAGAATGCCAAAGAGACAGTGAATCTTTTAAAGTCACTATCAGGCCTCCAATGCTCAGCTGCTGTTGAGCGGGATCCCCCGGCTAGAATTCTATTGCCCTGGCAACCAGGGATCCTGGACCTCAGGATTCAATTATGTCTCTGCAGTAGCAGAGCCTAGATCGATCACAGTCTGAATGATGATTTGGGGGCTTATGTTCATTTTGCAAATGGCTGAGCTGATATTTAAAGGCAAACATTATACTCTGGGATACAAGCCACTGAAGTGGATTGCCCAGTTCATGTTTATTAGCGCTAGTGCTACAAACCTTTAAGCAGTGATGGGTGAGCCTCAACATTTGCATTCTTGTGACCAGGCATGTAAATTTGATTAGAATTTTTAATGCCCCTTTTGATTTCAAACTGGGTTAGACATCTCATGACAGCAGATGTTCCTTGTGGCACTAAAGAACTTCCATTGTCTGACCCAGGTTGGAGCCCAGAAGTGAAAAAGCATGAAAAAAATATGATACCAATGTGAGGAGGAAAGAACTGTTTGATGTTCTGGGTGGTGGTATGTATGTATAAAAATCTCAATCCAAACTGGCAATTTTATTTAAGATTTTTCATCCATCCCAATATGTTATAAAACAATGAGAGAACTAATACCAGCATTTTAAGTACAATTGGGGTGGTAATTTAAATAAAGGACTAAGTGATTCCTTTTACTACCTAGCTCTTCCTAATAGAAGAAATGAAGCACATCATATAATGTCCCTTTCAAATGGTCTTCATTCCTTCTGACCCCTTGTACCACACATGAAGAAAAAAAGACTTTGCTTTAATAAAATGGCTAAAGTCCATATAATAAAAAAAATAATTCTAAAACCGCAGGTTATTTGCAATTTTTTTATTTTCTGCTCACTTACACAAGTTTTTCATGGCTGTAACTTCCTTGATTTCAATGCAGCTATTTTTTATTTATGTGAGAGTCTGCTCCAAGCAGGTGTTTGCAATAAATTCCACTTTCTGCCTTAAGATGCTGCAGAAAGAATTACATCTGAAGTAGGAGTAACCAAAGCTATCCTTTCACTGATTTTCTATTCTACTCCAGGTCTCATAGACTTTAAGGTCAGAAGGGACCATTTGATCATCTAGGCTGACCTCCTGCACAGCGCAGGCCACAGAATCTCACCCACCCACTCCTATAACAAACCCCTAACCTGTGTCTGAGTTATTGAAGTCCTCAAATCATGGTTTAAAGACCTCAAGGTCCAGAATATTGTCTGCTAGTGTTCAGCTTTAAGTCTTTAGTGAATTGCTGAATTTAAATAGTCTTTGTCATTTGTTATTTCTCTCAACCCCCTAAACTGCCATTTTCATAGAAATCTACAATCTGCCCTGCAGAAAGGTACAATTCTAAAGCTGGAGGGGCTAAAATAATGTTTTGATGGGTCACACATACTGGACATTTGCTAGTCTTGCTGAATTCAGACACTGTTACTAGATGAATTGTTTTATTGTTTTGTCTTAAACATTTGCCTTTTACAACAACAAGTGCCAGTAATAAGCAACAGAGAGTCCTGTGGCACCTTTAAGACTAATAGATGTGTTGGAGCATGAGCTTTTGTGGGTGAATACCCACTTTGTCAGACGCATATACCCACGAAAGCTTATGCTCCAATACATCTGTTAGGCTTAAAGGTGCCACAGGACTCTCTGTTGCTCTTTACAGATCCAGACTAACACGGCTACCCCTCTGATAAGTGTCAGTAATATATTTTAGACCAAGTGGGCCCATCAGCTAGAAGGCACAGAGAGCTGATCACATGGGCCACATCCGAGTTATCAGAAAGATAAAAATGAACCTAACATTTACAGTCTTTTTTTTTAAATTTATTTTACAGTGTCTCCCAAAACTGACAAAGGGAAATGCAAATTCTGTCACAGACTGGAGCTTGATTTTAATGATGAACAAAGAGAACAAATGTTCTTGCTCTTTTCCTGATCTAAATATCCTTACAATAACTTTTTTTTCAGAGCTTCACATTCCCTGCAGAGATTCTGGAAATATAGCAAAACTGAAATATCTAAGGGACAGAAATGAAGAAAAAGGACTAAATCTGCATATACAGAATTCTCATGGCCATCAATGGATTGGGCCCAGACTGTGCATGCATAAATTACAAAGAAAATGGATTTCTACCTGTCCTGACAGGTTTATTGAAAGCTCAGTCTTCTCTTGGAGACAAAACCCTCAAGTGCTTTTTGTTTTGCTTTCCCTCTCACTTCTTTCTCAGGGACATTTGCCATCTGAAAGTGGTCTTGCACATGTTATGCATTAAGGAAAGAAGAAACTTAAATAATCTGTACAAGATCATTTCTGAACCCAGATAGACATTCAATGGAGTAAGGAGAGCAGATTGCAAGGAATTTCTCCATCTCCATATGAGTGCCTTCCACAGTCCAGGCCTTTGCTCCTCAACCCTCTCCCCCAGGCCCTGGAGACTCTAGTACTTTCATATTAAATACTCCACTTCTCCAGCCTCCAAGCACCAGGACAATACTCTGAGATCCAGCAGATGCTTCCTCTCCAGTAGTCAAAGTAGGGAGGGGTGGGGTAATGTTACATCCTCTAATGGAAAAGCTCCATGGCTGGATGTTGGTAAATCAACCTTGCCAGAGATGACTGATTCCTTGGGCTTTGGATTTCAGCAAGCAGCACAAAATTAAATTAAAAATTCAGCAGCGGAAACCTCTTTCTCCATATGACATCTTCACCACTCCTTCCTATTATAGAAATTGAACACTGTGTTACATCATCAATATTTTTCAGGAACAAATTGTTTCATACATGGTAATATTTTTCACCAGCTCTGTATATTTATGTCAGCTGGTGAACTCCACATAAGTTTGATAAGGTTGCCTCCTGCCTTAGTTATTGCTATGAGGCAGCAGTTTTGCTCATAGAGGAAAATAATATCAATAGATTCCCCACTTTTCAGTCAGCACATGCAACCCTGGCATCTGGGGATTATCCCAGGGTAAGAAGGAACAATTCTGTGGGAGAACCTTGTAAAAAATAATGGCAGCAAATTTCTGTTCCCAAGCCAGTCAGTTTGAACCAAGGCCAGAGCATTAGTTGATGAAATGATCATTTGCAGTAGTATTGATCCTGCCATGGATCAGAAGAGTGGACAGGGAAACCCTGAAGAAGAAAGCTAAGCCATGTGAGCTAAGCTTTGGAGAAGGTGGTCTGAAGAAAAAAGTGAAAGCAAAGGGAAGGTAAAAGAAATTAAACTGGTATGAAGGAGAGTGGGACCCTGTTCCATTAGCAATGAATGATGGGACAGACAAGCAGAAATATAGGAAAGAGATCTTTATCAAGTATGCTGAGAGGCTGGCAACATACTGAGGCTCGGCAGTCTAAGAAATAGCAGCTTGGTCTCTGCTTGCGTTCCTAAGCCCCCTGGTGTCCAATAAAAGCAGATTCCTCTTGACCCTTGTTGTCCAATTCCACTCATCATGCTACAGACCTAGCCAAGGCTGGCCTTACCATAAGGCGAAATGAAGCGGCCGCCTCAGGTGCCAGACTGTGGGGGGGGCACCACTAGGACCCAGAGTGTAGAAAATTGTGTCTGCTGCTGGTGCATGTGTATTCTCTCTGCTCTAGATGCACAGAGATGGTGGAGTGCTGTGCTGGAGAAAGGAGGGCACAAGAGACATAACAGGCAGTCAGGAGAAAAGGTGAGAGGGAATAACAGAAAGCAGCAGGAGCTGCAGGGAAAGAAAGGAGAAGGAGCCTCTTATGTACTTCTCTAGCATCCCCAGGAGCCTGGACTGATTAACACCAGTTTCTCAGGGAGCTTTTGGTTTCCTGCTGCTTCCCTGAACCCACTTGAGAACAGGCAGTCAACTGAAGTAGTAGGAGTCAGTTAGGCCCTTAAGACACTGATATCTTCCCTCACTCAGGCCCTGCTACCAGCCTGCTTATTTGTCCCCTTCAATTGAGTGTTGAGAGCCACTATAGGTGGCACAGAACAGCAGTCATGAGTGAAAGAAGAAAACGCCCCTCTGGGGCAGCATTCAGAAAAAGAAAGAAAGCAATGAAAGCTTTTCTATCTAAGCAGGAAGGAGCTCTTCTGAGATACATAGACTCAAATGTTCACGGTGAGCCTTCCGGCCCCAGTGAGGATGTTAGTGGTGAGGATATGCCTGATCTTCCAGTTAGTCAGAGCGCAGGTGACCTGCCAGCTACTGCAGCATCCATATCTCCATCTCAAATGGACGTAACCATACACATTCCTGAGGAAAAATATAGATCAGAGAAGAGTGTGGTGGAGACGCAAGAAACAGCTGCTGCTGAGTTTAGTTCCTTAAATCAAGATGATCCAGGATTGTGGACCCACTTGAGCAGTAGCCTGAGGGACTTCCTTGGGCCACAGCAAGTGAAAAATTTCATGTTCCCCAAAGACAATGAAAATAGACGTTTCCATCCAACACATTACTGGCGTGAAATCCCCAATGGTGACAAAGTGGAGAGGCCATGGCTTATGTACTCAAAAATCCAGAATGCTGCATACTGTTTTTGTTGCAAACTCTTCCAGTCTAATGTTCCAGCCACATTGGATTCTACAGGAACAAAGGACTGGAAAAATCTGGCTAGAAATCTGGCATGCCATGAGAAGGCAGCAAATCACCAGAGAGCATTCCATAGGTGGAAAGAGCTTGAGATGAGACTAAGGTTAAAGGCCACCATAGATGATCAGCATCAAGAGGAGATTGAATCAGAGTCTCTTTACTGGCAAAATATTCTGAAAAAGCTCATTGCCATTGTGAGAATGCTTGCTATCCAAAACCCAGCACGGTGTGGCACTTCAGATCAGCTGTATGTGCCAAACAATGGAAACTTCCTTAAAATTGTGGAGCTGATGGCTGAGTTTGATGCTGTACTCTAGGAGCATCTAAGAAGAATCACCACCCAAGAAATGTACACACACTACTACCTTGGAAAAACAATTCAAAATGAGATCATACAGTTACTGGCAACAAAAGTCAAACAGAAGATTGTGGCAGATCTGACGTCAGCAAGAAGTTGGCATAGGAACTTCACACTGAAGCTATTTTCCCACCCATTCAAAAATACAAGAATCACCGAAGACGACATTTTGATTACGAGGCATGGGATAATCCCATAAGAGACCCCAAACAACAATTCAAAGTTGAATTCCTTAACCAGGCACTAGATTGTGCAGTACAGTCAGTTGAAGAACGTTTCATGAAGCACAAGGAACACAGCAGTATATTTGGGATGTTGTATGATAGTCCAAAACTCCTCACTATACCCGAAGAAGATTTAGGTGATGAACTGAAAGCCCTTTCAAGATACATTTCATCAGGATCAACTCCAAAGGCTGTTCTGGAATACATGGGCACAAATAAGATGACCACCCTCTTTCCAAATGCTTTTGTTGATCTGCGCATACTTCTAATACTTCTTGTAACAGTTGCCAGTGGAGAACACAGCTTCTCCAAGCTGAAGTTAATAAAAACACGTCTACACTCCACAATGACACAGGAGAAGCTGGTCAGCCTTGCAACCATCTCAATAGAACAGGAGCTGGCCCAGACTGTAGAACTTCAGCAGGAAGCAGCTCAAATCTTTACAACCAAGAAGGCATGGAAAGCACCACTTTGATTATTCAAAAAGATAAAAATGCCTGTGTTTACTATGCAGACAAGAAAAGTTACATTTGCTGTTCAGGCATTTGAAAGTTATGTGTTACTTACAATTTTTGAACAAGGCATTTTAAGTTGTTAGTTCTCCTTTATTGGGGTAGGTAGCAGAGCAGTACCATGAGAGGAGTAGAATAGGAAGAAGGCAGAATTGAGACCTTTCAAAGTTTTGGCCCAAGTGAGGGGGCGTCATTTGAGCTCCCCACCTCAGGTGCCCAAATGTTCTGGGCTGGCTCTGGACCTAGCATCAGAGAGGTTGAGAAGAAAAGAACCAGAGGATTAGAGAGACAACCACTAATAACTGAGAGACAGCGACATCCAGGGAGAGAGAAAGCAGAGAAAAAGTTGAGTGGGGAGGGCCTAACAGTGAGAATCTGTATTGAACAGAGATGAACCACTGGAGAGTATCTCAGGTTTGGCACACTTCTTTCTTTGCCCTGATTGGCTGCCTACCCTATTCAAATCAAGCATGTTCTGAGGCTTCCATAATATAGTCATGTTTAAATATGTTTTTGTGCTTCCTTTATTCTAAGAAGCTTCAGAATTTGGAGGGCATAAAGACAGGAAGGCCTCATAGGTGTCTGTCCAAACCTTTCCTAATCTAAAAATGTCATCTGGTGCAGAGTGAGGTCTGGCTAAGTGTGACAGGCTATACAGGTACTGATCCTTGTGGTTATCTTATATACCAGTTTCCCTAATTAACAAGGGCCAAAACTTGAGACATTAGGACATAGAAGAGTTCCTTCAGAGCTTAAGGGAACAAGGTAGGACAGTTGCATCCAATTTCCAGGTGCACATGGAGAGAGAATAGATCATTTGTCTGGAAAAGAGAAGACTGAGGGGGGACTTGATAACAGTTTTCAAGTACATAAAAGGTTGTTACAAGGAGGAAAGAGAAACATTGTTTTTCTTAACCTCCGAGGATAAGACAAGAAGCAATGGGCTTAAATTCCAGCAAGGGAGGTTTAGGTTGGAAATTAGGAAAAACTTCCTAACTGTCAGGGTGGTTAAGCACTGGCATAAATTGCTTAGGAAGGTTGTAGAATCTCCATCATTGGAGATTTTTAAGAGCAGGTTAGACAAACACCTGTCAGGAATGGTCTAGATAATATTTAGTCCTGCCATGAGTTCAGGGGATTGGACTAGATGACCTTTTGAAGTCCTGTCCAATCCTATGATTCTATGATTCTGCTAAACAGGGTTGACGTTGCTATGGAGAGAACAGCCTTCAACTCCCTGTAACGGTATTCAAAAATAGATGTTTTTATTTTCTTGCTTTGTTGTGAACCTTATTTTGAGTAAGGAGCCAAGGATCTGAGTACCTGTTTAAGAATGTTTATTTTGTGCAGGCCATGTTAAAATCAGGACTCTTTCCCTAAAAGAAGATTTTGGTTTCTCCTCTTCTTGGCTGTTTTCTGTTTGTGAGAATGAGCTTAGAACTGGGGCTCTGCCACATTATGGTTTGGGAACATTCAGTATTTTATTATCCAGTTTGCTTATCCCAACATGTTTTGAAGAGGGGACTTCAGACAAGCTATTCAAAAGCCAAAACTAACATTACCACAATGTTTTTTCCTTTAAAAGAAAAAGGAGGTTCTAAAATATTTCACAAATCCTTCATGCCCAGAGACTGATTACAAAGCATATAATATGCATCACACTGGGAGTGTCCTAATAATTAAACTCTATTTTAATGTACAGAATAGATCAATGGAAGAATTCTACAGAACTTAGATACAGGCTTCTGAATTTAATCTGCAGAGTTCCTTCTTCATTTTCCCCTCCCACCCAACACACAAGTTTCTGTGTAAGTTTGTTTTTTCCCCTTGGTTATTTCCTATGTTTATCTACATAATGCAGTTTTGTTATTTCTTATAGATATCTGTAATGCAATTACACTGCTCTGCTTTCCAGATATATCCTTTGGCCTCAGAACACAGTGTATTTCTTCAATAGTGACCCTTTCATGATGAAACAATGTGTTAATTATGGCACAGTACAAAACAAAATTTGAACATATAAATGTGAATGGAAATCCAGGTGTCAACTTTTCTTGGGCACTGGGAAAGGGCTGGTGTCCTGAAAGGGACAAACAATTCCAAATCAGTAGTAAATATGGGTAACATTTTCAAAAGTGACTCAGGTGACTTAGGAGCCATTTTCAAAAGGGACTTTGGCTTCAAAGAGCTGAAGTCCATTTTAAATATGGGACTTAAGTGTCCAATTTGTTTACTTTGGAAAATTTCATCCTATGGTTATAATTCTTGAGTACTCATTATTCCAAAACCATACAGATGACAGAGAGACAGAGAACACATAGAAGGTTACGGTAATTCCGTGCAACACTGATGCACATCTAGATCTCCTAAAGAATCTTCGCTGACTCTCCTGGTTTCTAACTCTTAGAAATGTTTTTGCTCATTTCTAATATTCTGAGCAGATTTTGGGAATGTCATTAAAACAGAGAATGCTATAAATAGATTTTAGAAGATTTTATCTATTGTGATGAATTACTGAAAAATGGGAAATTAACTCAGGTTGGCCCAGTGAGTGGAGCAAGACACAGGAAGGGACTTTCCAAGATACTTATTTTAAAATATTCATTCAGAAATATTATGGAAAGATGGATTCAGAAGTCATTTTGGGATTCTCAGTCCATATAGATTACAGAACAGCATTGTGGCCTCATAGGAAGTTGCATAGCAAGACGTAGGGCGAGCACCATATTCATGATTAGGTGTTTTAGACCATTCTGAGAGATGAAGTTACAGTGGGAAGACATGGGGGGAAAAGATAGCACAGAATTAAGGGATACATAATAATTTAGCCTAATTAAAATACTGATTCAGGCCCTGATTCAGCAAAGTGCTTAAACTTAAATACATCCCTGTTCTGCAAAGCTCTTAAGCACATAACTAAATAAGTCAATTGGCTTTAATGGGATTTAAGCCTATGTTTAAAAGCTTTGCAGAATAGGAATGGTTTGCTGAATCCAAATCTCACTGCCCAAGGGGTCTGCTAGATAATTTAGAATATGTCCTGACAGCATTTCATGGAGCAAGGTCATATGACTAGTTTCATGCACAGTCACACACACATTCTCAGGAAAATCATCAATGGAGACAACCTTTACTATTTAATTAGAAGGATTCCAAACTAAGATTTTACACTCCCCAGTCTGTAATTTATGAATGAACTCTAAGCAACTGCTGCAGCTCTTCAAGTCCAAGAAGCTGGTCCATATACGTTTCTAGATCATAGTAATGCCTATTGAGTGTAACTTTCTCCCCAAAAGAATACCTCTTTATTTTAATCCTGTATAGTTATAGGTCTATAATTTTTAATCTTAAACCTAACAATAAACAAAGAATAAAGAAATTGTTAAAAAAGAGAATTTTTATAGGCTTCTCAGTTCATTTATAGTGTTGTATCTAGTGTCAAACAGTATTCTTTGTTAAACAGAAAAGCTAATAAAGGGTTAAAATATCCAGGAATGTTGTCATCCAGCTCTTAGGCTTACTGTAGCATCACTATTTTCAGTACAGACCTCACTTCAGTTGATACTGTTGAGAACTCTGTCTTGTCTGTGTTGTGCTTATGATGCACTCGTGTAAACATTAATCTTTTCTTAAAGGATATTAATAATATTTTCCTGATGGAGGGATTCATCATCTCTGATTATAAGAACCTGCTAGAAAAACAAATGGAACCAATTAGCCGTAAAAAGAATCATATAATCATAGAATATCAAGGTTGGAAGGGACCTCAGGAGGTCATCTATTCCAACCCCCTGCTCAAAGCAGGACCAATCCCCAACTAAATCATCCCAGCCAGGGCACTGTCAAGCCTGACCTTAAAAACCTCTAAGGAAGGAGATTCCACCACCTACCTAGGTAACCCATTCCAGTGCTTCACCACCCTCCTAGTGACAAAGCTTTTCCTAATATCCAACCTAACCCTCTCTCACTGCAACTTGAGACCATTACTCCTGTTCTGTCATCAGGTACCACTGAGAACAGCCAAGATCCATCCTCTTTGGAACCCTCTTTCAGGTAGTTGAAAGCAGCTATCAAATCTCCCCTCATTCTTCTCTTCTGCAGACTAAACAATCCCAGTTCCCTCAGCCTCTCCTCATAAGTCATGTGCTCCAGACCCCTAATCATTTTTGTTGCCCTCTGCTGGACTCTTTGCAATTTTTCCACATCCTTCTTGTAGTGTGGGGCCCAAAACTGGACACACTACTCCAGATGAGGCCTCACCAATTTCGAATAGAGGGGAATGATCACGTCCCTCAATCTGCTGGCAATACCCCTACTTATACAGCCCAAAATGCCATTAGCCTTCTTGGCAACAAGGGCACACTGTTGACTCATATCCAGCTTCTCGTTCACTGTAATCCCTACGTCCTTTTCTGCAAAAAGTTTTGCTAAAGTCAAGGAATAACACATCCACTGCTTTCCCCTCATCCACAGAGCCAGTTATCTCATCATAGAAGGCAATTAGGTTAATCAGGCCCTTGGTGGATCCATGCTGACTGTTCCTGATCACTTTCCTCTCCTCTAAGTGCTTCAGAATTGATTCCTTGAGGACCTGCTCCGTGATTTTTCCAGGGACTGAGGTAGGGCTGACTGGCCTGTAGTTCCCCGGATCCTACTTCTTCCCTTTTTATAGATGGGAACTACATTAGCCTTTTTCCAGTCATTCAGGACCACCCCCGATCACAATGAGTTTTCAAAGATAATGGCCAATGGCTCTGCAATAACATCTGCCAACTCCTTTAGCACCTTTGGATGCAGCGCATCCGGCTCCATGGACTTGTGCTTGTCCAGTTTTTCTAAATAGTCCTGAACCACTTCTTTCTCCACAGAGGGCTGGTCACCTTTTCCCCATATTGTGCTGCCCAGTGCAGCAGTCTGGGAGCTGACCTTGTTCGTGAAGACAGAGGCAAAAAAACCATTGAGTACATTAGCTTTTTCCACATCCTCTGTCACTAGGTTGCCTCCCTCATTCAGTAAGGGGCCCACACTTTCCTTGACTTTCTTCCTGTTGCTAACATACCTGAAGAAACCCTTCTTGTTACTCTTAATATCTTACTAGCTGCAACTCCGAGTGCGATTTGGCCTTCCTGATTTCACTCCTGCATGCCTGAGCAATATTTTTATACTCCTCCCTGGTCATTTGTCCAATCTTCCACTTCTTGTAAGCTTCTTTTTTGCATTTAAGATCAGCAAGGATTTCACTGTTAAGCCAAGCTGGTCTCCTGCTGTATTTACTATTCTTTCTATATACTGGGATGGTTTTTTTCCTGCAACCTCAATAAGGATTCTTTAAAAATACATCCAGCTCTCCTGGACTCCTTTCCCCCTCATGTTATTCTCCCAGGGGATCCTGCCCATCAGTTCCCTGAGGGAGTCAAAGTCTGCTTTTCTGAAGTCCAGGGTCTGTATTCTGCTGCTCTCTTTCTTCCTTGTGTCACGATCCTGAACTCGACCATCTCATGGTCACTGCCTCCCAGGTCCCCATCCACTTTTGCTTCCCCTACTAATTCTTCCCGGTTTGCGAGCAGCAGGTCTAGAAGAGCTCTGCCCTTTGTTGGTTCCTCCAGCACTTGCACCAGGAAATTGTCCCCTACACTTTCCAAAAACTTCCTGGATTGTCTGTGCACCACTGTATTGCTCTCCCAGCAGATATCAGGGTGATTAAAGTCTCCCATGAGAACTAGGGCCTGTCATCTAGTAATGTGTGCTAGTTGCCAGAAGAAAACCTCATCCACCTCATCCCCCTGCTCTGGTGATCTATAGCAGACTCCCACCACGACATCACCCGTGTTGCTCACACTTCTAAACTTAATCCAGAGACTCTCAGGTTTTTCTGCAGTTTCATACCAGAGCTCTGAGCAGTCATACTGCTCTCTTACATACAATGCAACTCCCCCACCTTTTCTGCCCTGCCTGTCCTTCCTGAAGAATTTATATCCATCCATGACAGTACTCCAGTCATGTGAGTTATCCCACCAAGTCTCTGTTATTCCAATCACATCATAATTCATTGACTGTGCCAGGAATTCCAGTTCTCCCTGCTTGTTTCCCAGGCTCTGAAGAAATGTTGAACAAGGACTATCCATGATGGATAGGAACCGTGTCCTAAAGCGGCTAATGGCAAACACTTCACTTGCCAACACACAATTTGCAAGTGTTTCTGAAACTCAGGTGGGATGTACCACCAAATTCCAACTAAAAGTATTAGCATAGATAAATTGTATGTCTTTCAACAAATTAGGTGAGATATTATTAGCTGCTTAAACAGGTGTAAAATATGTTGGCTGCGTCAGTAGTTACAGTATAACACTATTTACAAACTCTGGGCCAGATTAGTATGTGCTGACTAGTACCTTTCTCCAGAAGCAGTGTCAATGAAAATCAATGGGTTGAATCCTTGCCCCATTTTATTAAATAGCAAATTTATCCTTGACTTCAATAAAGCCAGAATTCCATGTAATGAGACTTGGATATTTATATACCAGCCTATTGTATGTGCTTGTTTTGTCATACACAAAGAGCAAACACGTGTTTTCAATAAAGTTGGCTTTATTTCATATTTTAAAAAAACAAGAAGGAACAAAATTAAGTTCTCCTTGGGAGAGCAAAGAGGACTAAAATATGAAAAGGATCCATAACTTTGGGGGTTTCAACTTTGGGAGCTTAATATTATATGCCTAGGGTCTGATTTTCAGAGGTGTTTGGCGCCACAACGCCAGAATGGCCACAAGGATGCTACTGACACTTATCAGCTACAAAATTCAGTGATAATAAGTTACGTGGAGTCAGGGGCGGTTCTATGTTTTTTCCGGCCCCATGCATGGCAGTCAGGCAGCCTTCAGCGACGTTTCTGTGGGAGGTCTGCTGGTCACGCGGATTTGGTGGCGGTTCTGTGGGTGATCTGCTGGTCCCGTGCATTCGTCGTACCTGTCGCCAAATTGCCGCCAAAGCCGTGGGACTGGCGGACCTCCCAGGGAAAAAGGCCACTGAAGGCTGCCTGACTGCTGCCCTCACAGTGACTGGCAGCCCGCCCCCCACGGCTTGCCGCCTCAGGCACGTGTTTGCTGCGCTGGTGCCTGGAGCTGCCCCCGCGTGGAGTTCAGTTCATGAAGCGGAGGGTCAAAATACCAATAAAAATAATGTGGCAGGGCTAATCCAGTTCCCTTTATTAGTGTAAAGTGGCTTGCTTAAATAATACGAGAAGAGACCAGAAAGGAAGGATATTTATACTATAAAATAATTACCATCTAACACCCGAGCATTGGTGAGAAGAGATGCAGTGCTAAATTTTACAGATAGTAATTTTATTTACTACTAAATTGGCATCTCAGTCTTTTTTAAGTCTTTCTGGTATCAAGGATAAAGAGACAGTCAACAACCATAGCAGTTCTTAGGCAAATGCCACACGTGCTGTTACATGAGATGACCCACATATTCTTCCTCCTTGTCATAAATAAATTCCTTAATTTCTGCTATACAGCCAAAGAGGTGCCCAACTACACAGTCAGGGCTTGATCCAAAGCCCACAGAAGTCAAAGGAACGGCTCTCCTTGACTTCAAAAGCCTTTGGATTAGGCCCCTAATGGAGAGAATTGAACTTGCTTGAAACAAATAATGCTAGAAAAGGAAAGCAAAGACACTTGAAAAGAGCATCATTTATTTTCCTGGGACCTTAATGAACATCTTGGTATGTTAATTACCAATGGGAGCCAGGAGGTCAAAGTCTAGACTTTGGAAAAGAAAGAACAATAGGCATCCTGTGTTAGCCTGAAGCTTTTATAGCTTTAAACAACTTAGAATGGTAGTGAGGGAAAGCAACATTTTTAAGAGATGGACTGCAGCTGAAATCCTGTATATGGAAATACACAGATTGGCAACCACTATGGAAAATTACTGTGCCTTTTTTTGTTGTTTGATAAGTAGTGATGAAGCAAAGGGATTTACAGGAGTACTGCCAATATCTTTAGGTAACATAATCACTGATTAACAGCATAGGAAATAGTGGCAAGGGAAAGCAAAGGAAAGCTACAGTAAGAGAAAGAGAGGAAAAAAGCAACCTCCTATTCCAGTGCTTGGGGCATACATAATAATAAGACTGCTGAATGGGAGATACATATTTTCAAAAATTACTATATTATCAGAATAACAGAGGTATGGCTGAATCATGAAAATGAACAAGGGACTAAAATACCAGATGCAATTTACTGGAGGAAGAGATGGGGAAAAGCACAAAATGGGGTGACTAGTAGTGAGAGATGATATTAATCTTCAGAGAGAAATCCTATAAATGTTTTGGCTGAGGCAGTTTGGACAGAAATTTAAAGAGCATAAAAATGTTACGATCCTTGGATGCTGCTAGAGACCCGCCAGGGCAGTTGGAAATAGCAACTTTGGAAATGGGTTCACATTAAGCGAGCCAACACTTGTCACTTGCTGGATTTTAATTACTAAAATATTGATTGGGATAACTATTGTGCAAAATTTAAAGCAGGGGACATATTTCTGGAGGCAGTGCAAGTTCTCTTCCTCATACAGCTTGTTGATTAGCCAGTTCTTTTAGATTTCAATTTTGGCAGCAAGCCAAGTAGTATCAAACTGAAATTGGGGAGCAGATTGGGTGGTCACATTATCATTCACTTCAAAATACTTGCTGGTGTTGAGTGCTAGCCAAGGAAGCAACAAAAAGTTTTGCCCTTTAGTAGAGCTGATACTGAAGAAAATCTACAGTCTCAGCAATTTTGATCATATTTCTGGTTCTGTTAGGAAAACCTCAGATCTACAATAAATGTATTGAGCTGTGCTGATATTATTGAATTATAGTGTGTCTCAGAAGCAGCTAAAATATCTGGCTAGGGGACTATAAAGTGAAGTTGAGCAGATAAGCCCTGATTCTCAACCAGTGAATCAGAAATCCTATAATTCAAAAGGAAATACCCTTCGAGCAATGCAAGTATTTATTGCAGACCACAATTCATTCCTTTACATTTTATTTTACAAATTCTCCATTACTTGCTTCAGTTACAGCGAAATGGCCTGCTGTATTTCAGAGACCCTTCTCTTTCTGGAGGACCTCTCTGTTCACTTTTACATGGCAAGGAATCTCCAGCCAATTGAACAACCCGATTACTGAACAACTGCAAGTGCTTCATAGTGCAGGAAAATGTGAAATATTTAAGAACTAATGTAAAAGTCTGCAACTGAAATGCAGTCAAGTGAGTCTAAAAAGGGAAAGGGAACATAGGTCAGTGCAGTTAAGTACGAATGTGCAAAGACTTTATTCAATAAACACAAGTTGTCTTTATAATATTTTAGTGAAAGAAAGGTAATTCATATAAGATTCTTCAAATTTTTCTGGAGAACAGCATCTTTTTCACACAGCATGTTTTACTCCTTGCATTTTTCATAGGTCACATAAATAGTCTGATAATGGGGATTGGGAGACAGACAAATGAGAAGCATGGTACATTAAAGAGCTCAAATGATTATTTCAAACAACAAGGAAGGTTTATTCAAATATCTTTGCAGCAGAAAGGATGTTGAAGAAAAACATATTCCATAAACAATGGAAGCCATCTGATGGCTGTTCAGTAGGTTTTGGGACATGAGAGGTTGTCTCATTCTATTTCTGAGTGGACATCACAAATTTGGCTGGCAATCTCAACTGATGTACTGAATGGATATGCGAGCTGAAGTGTCATGTTATCCTAACAAAAATAGACCTTAACATTTATGCTATGTAGTGCTCTACGGGTGAGATTTTCAAAAGTGCTCAGCATTGGCCTCACTCTGCTCCCACTCAAGTGAAGAGTGAAACCAGAGATTTTGAAATCCCAAGAATCTTCATTTATCCTCATTAGACAGAGCAACTGGAACTCAGTTAGTTTAAATAGACCAGATTAGACCTCAAGGAGTTCCTAGATCCAGACTAAGCTGCATATCCATGTCAGCCTTCTTCGTCAGAGTGGTGGAACAGTGTAAGGGTCTTGCATTGATTGCTGTTCTGTATGCTGAGCTGGAAGGACCCACTTCATGGATGGTGTAAATTAGAGTAATCTTCAGGTGTAAACATTCTGGTTATATAACAATGGAACTCCACAGTGAAACAGAAGCACTATATAACTAACTGGCTTTGGCATTATATATTGATATCATTATGCAAGCACGGCCAGGTGGCACTGTTACACATAGTTTTTATGATTATCTTTCTTAGCATGTGAGCAAATGGGAAAAATGATATAATCTTGTTCATTTTGGGGTCATGCAATGTTCTTTGTACAGACAATTTCTGGAGAGAGGAGCAGGAGAGTTTGCTGTGTGCCTTAGTCTCTGATTAAGGTTAATTTTGAAGACAGTGTTGCTCCCTGGGAACAAAGCATTGGTGTTGGACTGAGAGTCCTGAAAAGAGACTGTCTGTATGCTGTCTGAGCACTTCTTTTCTGAGGCTGGTGTATAAATAAAATTAGTTGCACTTAGAAATTAGCCCAAACTCCTTGTAACTAATCTCTCTTCTACTGGCAAGCTGACCTGTTACCACTTGGCTGAGAGATGAAGCTGGTATCAGAAGAAAGGGCAACATTATTATTGCTATAGAGCTAAGACCCAGCTATATGGTCCCCATTACTATAGTATCTGAGAATCTCACAGTCCCTAGTGCATTTATATAATTACAACATTGCTGTGAAGCAGGGAAGTGCTACTATTCCCATGTTACAGACTGGAAATGGAGACACTGAGAGGATAAATGATTTGCCCAAGTTCACACAGCAAGTTTATGTCACAGCAGGGAATTGAATACTGATCCAGGCCACCACTCCAACCACTGAGCCCTCCTTTTTCTCCATAAGTCTCATAAACACCACACTTCCGTCACTTCACTTTAACTTCTGTACTGTACAAGTGAAAGAGTGATTTAAATTGCTCAAACTCTTTTACTTTAAAACATGCTTAGATTCCACTTAAACTATTAGACAATCTCTGAGAGAGGAAGATGAAAGCTTCTACTTGTAAAGTTTGGTCATTCATGAGATACACATGCATGCACATACCAAAAAAAACCCAAAACAAAAACAAAACATAGAAAATGTTTTTACATCAGGAAATCCATGTTTTCCACATTACACAACTCAAAGCACTTAAATGCATTTTGCTCAGATTCTCCAAAGTGAAACAAACCAATCATGGAACCCAAACCCCAATAAGGAACATTTGGGGAAGTTTCAGAAAGTTATGAAGTGGTGATAACTAAAGTGGGGATTTTCAAAAGAACTTGAGCGTGTTAGGCATCCATATTTAATTGAAATTAAAGGAGAATCAGATCTTAACTCCACCAGGCCCCTTTGGAAATTCCAGCCCAAAGGATTATAAATGGAAGTCTGATTGTACCTTTAATTGTAATATTCATCCCCAAAGAATACTTATTATGTCAGATACACTAAATGGAAAGATTATAAGTATTTATATGATGGAAGGTGATGATGGTCAGAAGAAATGTACATTCTGTAAAATGTAGGGAGTTTGGATAATTAATGGATCAATTTGCATTCCAAGGAATCACAAAGAGGATCAAAGTGTAAAAAGATAATGAGCAGATCAAAGGGTAAGAAGCCAAATGTTGAAATAAAATGGTAGTAATATAGGCAGTTAAGGAGGAGTTATTGACCAATAGCTGTACCACTTTAGGTAATATCTGCTTTATTAAATCCATTAATTACATTAACAAGGTCCTTAATGCATTTTACAAATCTAAACTTGTGTGTGTCTAGACAGCGGCAAATTCCTTGCAAAGCTATAGCCTCATGGTACACTATTTTTAGGATCTTTTGGATAAGATGCAAGCTAATATGGGCTTTGTTACTGATTATGCTGCATGGGTAACTTTTCTTGGGAAAATAGAGATAAAAGAACGCAATATTGAATGGCTTGGCACAAAGCATGCTTTTATATTAATATAAATTGCACAGTTTATCTGCAAGAGGAGGTGATGACATCATAATTTAAATGAGTCTGTGCAAATTTACCTCCCAGTGTTCTCACTGAATTGTGGTAATCTCTGTTATTCAAAGAGATCTATCAGTGGTGGCCTCTCTCTCACACACATATTATGAGGCTGGGGATCACCTGTACTCATCAGAGAAAAGGACTGGGTTTAATGGGAGTACAGGGAGGTTACTCTCTTGCTAACAGACCACTCTGTCTGATGGGAAATTATATTTTATTGTCTTCTATCATCATCATACTTACAAAACAGTGAGGTACTCAGAAGACCTGAGAATAATTAAGTGGGAAGAAGATAGCTAGCATGTTGGGGACTGACATCTCATTCTGACTGACTGTAGTAGAAAGACTTTTTAAAATCTTAGCCTTGACTGTGTGGGAACTGTTCAGGATGGTTAAAACCTTAATATGGCATGTTCATGTCTGGTGACAACTGAGTGTATCTTGCTGTTAGGAATTTTCAAATTAAGTGGTTATAGACATGCGGACTCATTCCTGCGGCACCTCCTACTGGTCGTCTTCGGGAATTAGCTCACTTCCAGCCAGGAGCGCCCTCGGCAGGCCAGTGATCTGCTTGTCCTCTTGGCCCCTGTGTCCCTCCCTGGACTCCAGTGCCCTTTTAACTGGGGTGCTGCCCCATGGCAGTACCCCACCAATCTGGGTCTCCCCTCCCTGGGGAACCCCCAACCTACTATCCCCACTTTGCCTCAGTTTTGGCTACTGCCCAGTCTCCATCTAGCCTCCGTTCACTGGGGCAGACTGCAGAATCAGCCACTCATCATAGGCAAAGGGGTTTGGACCTGCTGCCTTTGCCTACCCCTGGGCTGCCCCTCTGCAATCCCCACTACCTCTTGGCTTAATGCTAGGCTGCAGCCTGGGGCTTTCCAGGCAGCAGCTCCTCTACCTTTCCCCAGCCCTGCTCCACTCAGGTATCCTATGTCTAGCTCCCTGCAGCCAGACCTTTCTCCTGCTACAGAGAGAGAGAGACTGTTAGCTCCTGGCTTCCCTGGCCTTTTTATACAGGCCAGCTGTGGCCTGATTAGGGTGTGGCCCAGCTGCAGTCACTTCCCCAATCAGGCCAGCTTTTAGAGCTGCAGCTTTCAAGCCCTCCCAGGCCACTTTTTAAACCCCTCAGGGCAGGAGTGGGTAACCACCCCACTACAGTGGTAGATAAGATTGGTGGGATCTGGCTCAAATTATGTCTCTGTAAGAGGAGAAGTGTGTCTTGAGTTAAACTTGGAGGTTTCTCAACTTCAGTTTCAGCTGAAATCACTCACTGAGGTACTGGGAATGTGCATGAATCATATCTATGCTCCTTCTTTGCATTTGAAGGCCAGTGATTGGGAGCTATTACAGTAGTTGGTTGTCAGTGCCTCTCTTTTAGAAAGCTATTCTTGGACTCTTGCTCAAGGCACCATCTCTTGATATTTTTTTCCAGTTACTGACCTATATCTGAATATATAGGTACATAGGAACTACTAGACTGGATTAGACTCACAGTTCATTTAGCCTAGTTTCTGTCTCTGACAGTGGCCTGCACCAAAAACTTCAGAAAAAGAAATGAAACACTTCAGTAGACATATGTGGGATTACCTCCTCCCCTACAATAAAGTCATATGGTGAGCTCTAGTAATTAAAAAATGGCTTTAACCCTGGAGCATGAGGTTTTATATCCCTTTCAAGGGTCTTTTTAGCACTAACTTTTCAATATCTCCTCACATGTGAAGCCTACTGAGCCTCAATTCATTCTCATTCATAGAATACCTGGGTTGGGAGGGACCTCAGGAAGTCATCTGGTCTAACCCCCTGCTCCAAGGGAGGCCAATCCCCAACTAGCCCCCTCAGGTATTAAACTTACAACTTTAGGGTTAGTGAGCCAATGCTCAAACCACTGAGCTATCCCTGCCCTCCCCCAAAAAATAATTTTGTCTCATCTACAAATGTTGCCACCTCACTGCTCATCCCTTATTCCAAATCATTAACAAATATATTAGAGAACACCAGTCCCAGAACAGAGCAGTGAGGCATGCCCTGGTTAAGCTTGTGACATGATGAAAATTGATGATTTATTCCTCCTTTTAGTTTCCTTTCTTATCTCCTTTGTTTGAAAAAAATCTCCAAGAAGGTTGTAGCTAGTCGAATCTACTCAAAAGTACAGTTAGTCATCACTCCTCATCCATTACTTCCAATTCCCTCATAGGTTTAGGTTGATTCAAACCCAGGGAAAAAAATCTGTGGCAACAGGCTCTTCAGAGCTTTGACACTGGGAGGAGAGTGTAGCTAGGCAGAACTGAAGATACTTTACAGAATAGGCCAAGGATTCTGAGGGACTAGTTCTCCATATTTTTGCTTCCTTTTCTTATCTTTCTCTCCACACCTTGTCCCTTTTCAAATCCTTCCTTCTTCCTGGGAAGAATTGGACAGGAATTCAGAAAATGAAAAGCAGATGAATTCAATTTTTAACTTCAAAGGAATTTTCCCCTGCAAAGGCAGCATGTGATCCAGATTGTCCCCAGCTTTGCTCTGCCATTGACCTTGTCACTAAGAGAAAGTATGTATTCCCAGGAGGATAAGTGTGTGCAACAGGAGTTGGTGGGGATCTTTTTTTCTAAATATGATATTAAATGTCTCTCACCTGAAGAATTGGGAGAGGAGGGTGGAGTAAAAAGATTTGTAAATATCAGTCAAGGATCTCTTCCTGCAAAGACAAAACTGTCTTTAGTTCAATGGCAGAAGATCTAGGCCCCAGAATGTTTTGATTAAGAGAACAGGAATCACAAGGTCATTCCCTAAGACAGGCATGAAGTGTGGTATGCCAAATCAGGCTGACCATTTCTATGATAAACTCGAATTTGAGCCTGTTGTTTTGGTTTCTAAGAACTCTTGCTGACTTCAAATTTGTGACTCCAGTGGGAGTTTTATCTGAATCAGAAGGAGAAGCTCTTTATTATGATATAATCTTAGAAAGAAGAGACGGGGAAAAATAAAACTATTAATCCATCAACTTCTTCCCCCTGCAGGTCAGGATAGTTTCCTGAAGTATATTTTCACTTACATTTATAGCACTGCAGATGAAATACCAAATGGAATGAATTCCTAGCTAGCAATCTAACCTGTTGAAACAGAAAAAAAAGTAATCTTTCCAGATGAATAAATCCTGCAAATATAAATGAACTTACAAATAAATAAATAAATACAATCTTTCCACTATGCCTCATTTCTCCTGATTTCAAACAAAAATCTTAACAGTCATGCACATCAATATTATTTAGTGGCTCTGGGGTAACTCCAACTAGCTATACCTATAAAATGTGCAGCTCTGTAATTAGTGAGTTGGAGAAAGTTTTAATATTTCAGAAATATTGTTTTGAATGTGTAATTCATACTAGCTACCACAGTCCTAAATAAAATCAACATGAATTACTTTCTAAACAATTCTTGATGAATGATCAGTCAAATGTCTTGGGGCTGGTTCTGAGTTAACCCCCTTAATTCCTCCTCACAGATGAGATAATAAAATAAGATCAGTCTAAATACCTTCACTGAAATATACATATCTATTTTGCAAGAAATGGTGCTATGTAGCCTGTAATAGAGAGAAGATGATGAGGTACCCTGAAGTGATTAGACATGCAGCAAGAGTGAATTTAATTTGGAAGATTGAGAGGTGTGGAGATAACTGCTTTCTGCCTACACATTTTTACCATTGCTCAGTATAACTAAGACTTATAAATACTTTATAAATTAAAGAAATTAACCACAGCACTCCAAACTGCAAGAACCACCTACACCATTTGTACATTATTCTATTAATAGTGGCTAAAGCATTAGCTGCTGAAGCTCTGGAATAAATTAAAATGGAAGCAGAACTTGAAGAGACAGGAGAATGTATTCTCTCACTTGTATGTATGTTAATTGGGAGGCATCATACAAGAGATTAGTTCCTATTCAGATCTGAAATGGACATAACATTAGTTAAGGCCCTGGACTCTATCCTGTCTTTCAGTATTGTTAAGGAAAAGGTAATACGTTCTGCACACGGATATGACTGGAAAACTATGACTGACCTCCAAGAGTATGTATTGCTACAATGAAGCCACTGGGTTAGTCATGTATTTTGTGATGCTGCTAGGGAGCAGAACAATATCAAACAACCTTTCTCCCTTTATTGACATTGGCATAGCAACTACTGTACCACAACTAGACTTTATTTTGGGATCCAGAAGAGACACGAAGTGAAGTGAAACGAAGCAAAGAGACGTGACACAAAGTACCCTCCTCTCCTGCCCTAATCTACCATCACCCATCTTTTTCCTTTCATAACGTTTGTGAACCTTATTTATAATCACCTGCAACCCAATTAAAACCCTGTTAAAGTGCACACCTGCATTGACTTTAGCATCACATCACTGCATTGTAGTCATTAAGTCTATGCATCAAAGTTTTTCTGAGTATTGTACATCCAATCTAGTCTACCAAAAACATTTTGTAGGCTTGAATACAAAGACGGGGTAATCAATATTCATTCATCAAGATTTCTGCAGGGATCAGGAAGGAATTATCTCTCCTTATGAGCATTACTAAATTAGTTAATTACTTTAGGGCATAAGATTTGGTTCTAAGTCAACTGAAGTCTGTGTAAATGCTTTTGGACTTTTAACTGGTTGAATGAGAAATTTGCCTGCTTTGTGCATTATATCAGAAAGTTCTGTGAACATATTTAAACCAATAGGATTTAGAGGTATGAGTAATAGATGTGTTTTATACATCAACTTTTTAAAAGTAAGTTTTCATCAGACAAATCAATATTTCTTACGGAGGTTAAAAATATATTTGTGGGATACAATGTACTAACAAGCTTATTCATAAAGACTGTGCATATGAACAACACACAGCAATTTAGGAACTAAGCCATAGGCTAATCAAGTCCAGTATTTTGTCTGTGACAGTGGCCCCGAGGAAAAAGAAAAACCCTGTAACATACCCTGCCAGTTTTGCACTGTTGAATATACTGAGAAATTCCTTTCGATTCTTGCAGTAATCAACTTGGGTTTTGATTACTCCTACCTTATCATGCACAACTGCAAAGTGTTTTGTTGCTCAGAAAATTACCTGCTCTCTCAAAAAATCCAGCTATCCTATTGGCTGTTATGAGATCCTATAAAGGAACACTCTCTACAGTGTCTAAGAGAAAAAGAGTAAACTGGATTGGATTGTGAATTATATATATTTTTTAAACTGCATCAGCCTTAAAAAAAGGAAATAGAAGAAATGATTAAATGGAAAAGTAAAATGCACTATACTAACATAGAAAGAGATTGAGGGATAAAGTGAGTAATTATATATCTATATATATCTATAGATATATATAGATAGAGAATAGATATATATAGATAGAGAGAATATATATTCTCTAGAGCTTTCCATTGTTTTATATATAAAGTAGAAAGCTCTAGGGAATAAACATAGTTGAATTTAAAAGCAACTAAAAGAAGTTGGCACAGAGCAACTGAAATAGGTACAGAGTAGAAATTGGGGTAATTTGAAAAATTCAGAACATTCAAACTGCATAAGAAAAAAATAAGGGGAGTGATGCTCCTAGAACTAGACTAGAAAAGCATGTGAGAGCTTCTATTATTTGCTAGGGGAAGAATAAAGGCCCCCAAAGAAATTTTAAGACAAAAAAAGAGGGTATAGGAGGGATTCAGAACCACTAAAGTTAACATCTGTTATTTCTACAGGTTGAGTTAGTGCAGTGGCTGTCTTAGCTCACCAGGTAGAAAGACCTACCTTATTAGAGTCAAAGGCTATGATAAATTCTTCCCCCCCGTGCCTTGCTACATAGGACCAGAAAACCACCTAGAAACGTAAGTTACTGAAGAGAGATAAAAATGAGTTATTTTTGTTAATTATGCTAGGGATTTTCTCTAATGGATTCTTGCTCCTAATCCACCCAGAATGAATCAACTGGCATGTGGCATGTACTACAGATGGATCAGCAGTGGTAAACATATACAGCTGCACATATCTGTTACACAGGTGCTTGGTTTTGCAATTGCTAGCTAGCCAAGAGCAGACAGATTTGTTGGCAAATCCCCATAGCTACACAGAGAGTGAGAGAGAAAGACAAGCAAGAAAGTAGTCAGCTGGCACTAACGCATCTCCCCAATAGGCTGCACGCTTGGGCCAGAGCTGCTGCTCTCATTCCTCGCCCATATTCTGAATCACTGTCAGATTCCTAACCTATTTCTTCAACTCAGTGAAATTAGCACAGCAGGGATACCATAATGCTTAGTGTATCCACATTAGCAAGCTCCTCCACGTCCTTTAATTCTTGCTAACCCTGGAATGTGTCTTGGCTTTTTAACAGTTAATTCACTGGAGGAGCAGGAAGAGCAAGGAGGCTGTGAGGTTTTCAGTGTGCCGGCTGGTACTGATGACCTATGCTGTTCTTTAATAGTTGGACATATTGCAGGTGTAAAAGCAGTACTAGGATGGTTATGATGTCCATCTGAATCAGCTATTGCTGATGTCACAGAACCAGTGTGGAGCCAGGGGAAGTGTGACCCATAACATGGCTGAGATGAAGGCAACTTTTTGATATAAATATTTCTACTTTTAATATTTTTCAGACTAAGCTGTATGTTATCTGCCTATAGCAATGGGTTAGGTTGCTTTGATATTAAGTTACACAGTGGAGTTCAGACCCCATAATGTTTGATAAATTAAAAATCACAACATTATGATGTAGTTTAAAAGATAGTCTGTCTACTGCCTCTGTGTAATAGGAATGGTACAGAGGCCTAAATGTACATAATTCATATTGAGTCTATACATTGTACAATGTAAAGGCAATTTTTGGTTGCTCCATCAATTATTCCATTGTTTACATTTAAATTTCATTTTCAAAATATGAATTGACACAGTGTTGTTTTAAGTATCATAAGGATAGCCATGTTTGTGTTGTTTTACTAAGCCTGTTGATAGATAGAAACAATGACCCAAATTCTATCCCTTTATGTATTTACAGAGCAACAATAACTTTGGTATCTAGGCTTGTGGCAACACTATGAGGAAGTTAGCCCAATTTCTCTAAACTAGGTGTCAACTGACCCCACTCAAATCAGTGTGATGTTAACTCTTAAGCCTAATGGCATTAATTTAAATGTCATCATTGTTAATTGCACTGCTAACCATGTTTTCAGAAACTAAAAACCACTCTGGTATGATAGTGTTTGGATCCTGAGAGGGTGTGTGAGTAGCGTAACAGCAGATCTTCCCCATCAACCCCTGGTTGCAATCCCCTTTTGAGCCAATAGCAATATCATTAACCACAATATATACATAGTAAAATCTATATTAAGGTATCTGTCCAATAGGCAATGACTGTCTTAAGCAACTACTTTAAAGTATCCTCATTCAATTTCTAGTACAATTTTTTTCGACATTTAGCTATGAACCACCTACAGTGGGTGACTGATTTTTTGCTGTTCCCTTCATTAGTCACTTATGACAGGTCTTATTATATTTGCATAAGTGTAGGATAGAGACATATGACTAAATGAAATCAGCACAGCATAGGAATGATGTAGTAATGGTATTTTACAAAATCCTTTCCCAGGGCAAGAAAAATGAAAGCATAAAATATATTCACACCAACAAAGTCAGCAAGCCAACAAATGAATGGGTTTAAGTTTAATTTTATTCAGTTTGTCTTCCCCTCCCTTCCTCCAACCTCTCTTAGGATTTCATGTTTCAATGTCCAACTACAAATTGTAAAAAGAGTTTTATACTTCAGATACATTCATCCAGCCCCACGCAGTACAAACAGAAAAAAAATACTACATATCTTTTAAATGATTAATTTTTAAAAAATAGTTGTATGTTTGTTAGGCCTGAATTTTTTTTAAAAAAAGTGTTGTTGCTCATCTCATTTTCAGAAACAAACTGAAATGGCTTGAAAGGAAGACACCAAGAATTTGGGTGTGATTTTCAAAAATACTCAGGGTTGACCTAACTTTGCTTCCTTTGAGATTCACTATTGACACTTTTGACAGCGTTAAGCCCACAATGAGCGCTTTTAAAAAATCATATCCATTAAGTCAATACAAAAGGACTGCCTTCTGAACCAAAAGAACCAGATGGGTGATGCACAGAGACTCATAATCTTTCAGCAAATTTTTCCAATGGTCTGAATAGCAGAGGATAGGCAGATAGAAGGTACTAAACATTCAGTACTCTGTAGATCACCACAATCCTGCATGTTATAATATTATCATCAATAACAATAGTAATTTATATAGTGCCATAAATGTATATATACTATAAACATGATACACGATACACAGAGTTTTTGCAAAATCTAGGGCTTGTCTACAGCTGCACTTCTGTAGCTCTTCGATGTACTCACTACCTACTCTATTAGTTAAAATGGTCAGGGAAGCAACCCCAACTTCTGTCTGCTAGAAGCTGGGACTTGACGACAGGCTAGGGTGACCAGACAGCAAGTCTGAAAAATCGGGACAGAGGGTGGGGGGTAATAGGAGCCTATATAAGAAAACACCCCAAATATCGGGACTGTCCCTATAAAATCAGGACATCTGGTCACCCTACGACAGGCATTGACTCACTCGATAGTTGCCTTCTTCTGCTCACTCCTTCTGAAGAATCTGGAACCAGCCACTGTTCTAGGATACTGGGCTAGATGGACCATTGGTCTGTCCATTCTTGTTTTATGCTAATGTGAAGAGTTCATCCACCGGTGTAGGTAATCCACCTTCCTAAGATATGATAGTTAGGTTGACAGAAGAATTCTTCAGTAGTCCTAGCACTGTCTACATCAGTGATTAGGTCGGGTTAATTACACTGCTCGAGTGGATATTTTAAAACCTTGAATGCAATAGCTGGGTTGACCTAACTTTTTAGTGTAGACACGTTGTAGTTAACGATTTGCATTCCTTACTTTATGTATGGTAATTGCCTGTCCAAAAAACTGATGGCCTTTTGATTGTGCAGGTTGTAATCCAGGAAACTGGTCTTCCAATAAGTTGTGATAAAAGTTCTGGTACTGACTTCCAAGAATTTGTACAAGAAATGTATATCCCCTAATACAGTGTTTCCCAAACTTGGGATGCCGCTTGTTTAGGGAAAGCCTCTGGCCGGACAGGCCGGTTTGTTTACCTGCCGCGTCCGCAGGTCCGGGCGATCGCGGCTCCCACTGGCCGCGGTTCACCGCTCCAGGCCAATGGGGGCTGCTGGAAGCGGCGCAGGTTGAGGGACATACTGGCTGCCACTTCCAGCAGCCCCCATTGGCCTGGAGCGGCGAACCGCGGCCAGTGGGAGCCGCGATCAGCCGGACCTGCAGATGCGGCAGGTAAACAAACCAGCCCGGCCGGCCAGGGGCTTTCTCTAAACAAGCGGTGTCCCAAGGTTGGGAAACACTGTCCTAATCAAAAGGGTGAACATATTTTATCAGCTAAAGTGCTTGTTGCAAAAGAAGCTGTCAGTCTTTTTTCTCGGAGTTTACATCTTTATTTTCATCTGCTTCTCCATCATCTTAGTGTTATCCAGATCTCTTCAGTCTGCCAAAATGGACTATGAATTTCACCAAAGCCTGCTGTCTCAGGAGAATTCTGATAATACTTCCTTCCAGATGGACCAAGGATAGCATCTTACTGTATTTTGTGGCATTTTGCTTCCCATTCAAGCCAGAACCAAGAAGTACAGATTAATGGGGAAATAGTCATACACATTTTTGTTTTGAATCCACAAAAAAGATTCAGTTAGAGTTTGTGGAAAACATTAGGAAGGATTTTATATGAACCAAACCTGGGGCTCAGTCCTACAAACCTAAGGGCCCACTTCTGCAAAATAAGGATCTCCTTCAGCTCCCAATGACTTCACTGAGGGACTTGCCAGAATAATGACAACACACTACAGGATAGGGCCTATGTTCTACAGATTGTAATTTTTCTACCTAATCAGGACAACTGAGGTTATATTTCTGGTCTTTGGTAAACTGATGCGACTGACACTATGTTGAATCTAGTCACTTAGGAGTAAATCTGAATCCATCCTTCAATGTGCAGGGAGCTCCTCCCTACAATGAATCTGGGCTAGTTCCACTGGGTGAAAAGGGACAGAATTATTCAAGGGTGGGGGTGCTCAGTGGGCATTTGCATCCCCTATCCAGAGCCCAGCTCCACAGGGAAGTCTTGCACAGGGCAAAGAGAGAGAGAGAGATGATCAGGGAAAGGCTGGCCCTGGCTGTGGATCCGTTACTTTGAGCCTTTGCTCCCTGATGAGTGGGATCACGGACAGCAGAGGTGCTACACAGACTGGCTCCACAGTGGTTCTATAACATAGGGGAAGGATTTTTTTTATCCCTGGCTCCTAGTAGGGAATATTAATGTATGAATACATGGGCTGTGTGGTGATTCCCAGGGACTGGGCCTTAAAGAAGCAATTATTCAAGGTTTAATAACTCTCTTAAAAAACCCTTTGATTTAACAAATGGTTAATATTTGTTGTGTCCAGAAATGTTATCATCTGTTTATGTCAACTAAATTACAACTGAAGCAAGGTTCATAATGCAGTGACATTGCCGCTAAAGATCTACATCAGTTGTGCTTTCCAGACAATATTATAAAATACTGATATTTCTATTTTAAAAAATTACACTTTCTGTAATAGATTACAATGTTTCCTTGAAGTGAGACTTTAAGCTGCTAGTGTTTATGATAACATGTACATCATTAATCTTCATACTTTAATATCTATAGTCCTATTTGACATACTCTGAAGCTTTAAAAGGGTATGAGTGCCTTATATTGTTTATTGAGATACAAGGTAGAATATAAACTAAAAGATCTGGGGAATCAATATTATATTCATGACATTTTGTTTAATTTACATAATATGCTTTATTGCTAAACACGTTAGATAGTTACTGGTATGTTTACCTTGATCAATGGTAATATGGACATTCTCGAAAGGGTAAACCTATTAATTAGAGACCTGCACAGCTTTCCTTCTTGCTAGTGTAATCATTAAATTGATTTTTCCAGTCCATCATGTAATTGTTCCAGCGATGGAATCCAGCTTTCCATTCTCTTTCTGCTTCATCAATATTTCCTGTAAAACACATAATGGGTTGTATTAATCTAAATTTGAATCTTTTTTACATTAATTGAAAAATAATGTTGATTACCAGTGCCATTTTCCTCTAGATGGCACAACAGTTTCTCCTCCCTCTCTTTCATCCCCAACTATTGGAAATTCAGTGGCTAACATTTTAGCACTGCATCAGAAAGTAGTGAGTTAAAATAAAGAACTATCATTCTGGCACAATCTTAGGTATTATATATTTATGAAGATGAATTTGCTCTCTTTACATTGTATATATGTTTATCAAATAAACATGTATTATTTATCTCAGCTTTCAAAAGCAACCTCTGTTTATTTTAATCAAAATAGAATGATTTAATACATAGTTTACAGTGCAGCCTAGAAACCCCAAAAAGGATCATATCTCCACTGTGCTAGGTGCTTGTGATAGAGTATATAATCCCTACAGTGGTATGGAAGGGGTTAAGTAGCTGCTTTGGGCTGGAGTGGCACTGCCCTCCTCACCTGCAAATCATTCCAGGACTGGAGGAGTTGTTAAAGGGAGGGAACTCCACTCAGGTGGGGTAACCCTGGAAAGGAAACAGACTGTTGAATTTCTCCAGCCCCAGGAGAGGGGACAGTCTGCAGAAAGAGGGTGCAGATCACCTGAGCTAAAAGGGAGAGATGGGGACTGAGACTTGCACTGGAGCCCAGTGAACCCTGAAGTGGACAGTAATTCTCCCAGGGCCCTCTGAAGTAACAACAGCCCATGTTCTGGAGGGAACTGCTGACAGATTTTTCTTTTCCTTTCTTTTGTTTAAGGTCATTTGCTGCCTGCAGGCTGTTTTGTTGAATCACCTGAGACCCTGAGAGGAGATGAAACAACCAAGAGGCCTTGGCCAAAGAGATGAGCTCTGGCTTGCTAAAAAGATACATCTTGCAGCACCTGTTGGGGTGGGGGCAAGTGAACTCACGCCTGCACTCCTCACATAGCTCCTATATGGGGCACGCTACCACTGACAGATTTATGCCAGGGCTGTACAAAAACATAGATACATGGTGGAATCACGGCTCCATTCAAGTTAAGTCTGTTGCAGAGAAGCTAAATGAAATCTTTGCACCTGAGCCATTCTTTTTAGGTAATATATCAAAGGAATTATCCCAGATTGAGGTGTCAGTAGAAGAAGTTTTGGAACAAAATGATAAATTAAACAGTATCAGTTCTCCAGGACTGGATGATATTCATCCAAAGGTTCTGAATGAACTCAAATATTAAATTGAAGAACTACTAATTGTGGCATATTACCTATCACTTAAATCAGACTCTGTACCAGATGACTGGAAGATAGTTAATGTAATGCCAATTTTTAAAAAAGGCTCCAAAGGTGATGTTGGCAATTACGGGTTGGTAAGCCTAACTTCAGTACCAGGCAAATTGGTTGAAGCTATAGTAGAGAACAGAATTATGAGACCCATACATGATCATGATAGGTAAGAGTCAACACGGCTTTTCAGCAATCTATTAGAATTATTTGAAGGAGTCAACAAGCATGTGGACAAGAATGATCCTTGCAAGTTGATATGGTGTATTTGAACTTTCAGAAAGCCTTCTACATGGTCCCATACCGAAGGCTCTTAATAAAAGTAACCAGGATATGAGGAAAGGTCCTCTCAGTGATCTGTAACTAGTTAAAAACATAGGAAACAAAGGATAGGAATAATTGGTCAGTTTTCACAGTGGAGAGGGGTAAACAGTGGGGTCCCCCAAAGACCTGTCCTGGGATCGGTGCTGTTCAACATATTCATAAATTATCTGGAAAAGTGTTACACGGTGAGGTAGTAAAGTTTTCATACAGTAATAAATTACTTAAGACAAATCCAAAGCTGGCTGCAAAGAGTTTCTGCAGGATCTCACAAAACTGGGTGACTGGGCAAAATGGCAGATGAAATTTAATGTTGAGAAGTGCAAAGTGATATACATAATCCCAACTATACATACAAAATGATAGGGTCTAAATTAGCTGCTACCACTCAAGAAAGATCTTGGAGTCATTGTGGATAGTTCTCTGAAAACATCTGCTTAATGTTTTCATTAATGTACAGAATGTTAGCAACTATTAAGACAGGGATACATAATAAGACTGAAAATATCATTATGCTACTACATGGTATGCCTGTAGCTTGAATACTGAGTTCAGTTCTGGCTTCTCCATCTTAAAAAAAAAAGATATATTAGAATGTGAGAGGTACAAAGAAGGACAACAATAATGATTAGGGGCATGGAACAGCATCCATAAGAGGCAGATTAAAAAGACTGGGACAGTTCATCTTAGAAATGAGATGACAAAGGAGGGTTATGATAGAGGTCTATAAAATTATGAATGGTGTGGAGAAAGTTAATAGGGAAGAGTTATTTATTCCTTAACACAAGAACCAGAAGTTACTCAATGAAATTAATAATTAGCAGGTTTAAAACAAACATAAGGGAGTACTTCACAGTCAATCCATGGAACACTTTGAAAAGGGATATTATGAAGGCCAAAAGTATAACTGGGTTGAAAAAAGAATTAGATAAGTTCATCAAGGATAGGTCCATCAATGGCTATTAGCCAAGATGGTCAGGAATACCACCTCATGCTCCATGTGTCCCTAAACTTTTGACTGCTAGCAGCTGGGACTGAATGACAGTGGAGGGATCATTTGATAATTGCCCTGCTGTGTTCATTCTCTTTGAAGCATATGATAATGGTTATTGTCAGAAGACAGGTTATTGGACTAGATGGACCAATGGTCTAGCCCAGTATGGCCATTCTTATGTCAAAAGGGATAAAGTTTATTTGCAGGTCAGCTGAATTTTTTCAAACCTGTTTGGTATGGAAATCAGGTTGGTAATGTACTGATAAGAGACTTTTCAATAGATTTTAATGCCTTCCTAGTTTCAGTTATATCAAGAGTAATTCAGTACCTTTGCTTCTGGAGCAAAATGAAGGCAAAAAGAATGAAGATGTACAAAAAATAAAAAAAAATAGATGAACCAAACTTTTTGTTTTCAAAGCTCCAAAATAGTTAGGGCTTCACTAAATTTGAGTTTTGGGAAAAATTCAGATAATTTCTTATTTTCTCCTGGCCAGTTTTCTCAATAACAAAAAACTCCAAAGCTTGTGCTTTTCCAAATGTTGATAATATTAAAAAACTTTTTTTTGGTCAATAAGCTATGTAAATATGACTCATAAGACCTGTAAGGAGCAGATATGCACAATACTAAATGTTCTACTTTTACAGTCACTTTTCTGACCATCAGTGCTGCTCTCTGCATATTTTTTTTTTACTTTAAATAAGAAATCAGACTCTTAGATGAAGCCAGATTATTTGCAACTATGTCAAATGGATGGGTAATTTAGCATTTGGACCATTACTAGTACTATTTTGAGAAAAACACCTGGATCTTATTGCTTTTCTTAGTCTTGATTATGATTATCCAGTCTAATTTATCCATGCAATGTTGCCCAATTATTGATTCAGGCAACTATTACATTTCTTCCTGAATATTTCAGGTACAGAGGCTCAGATATTTCTGAAGTCTTAATGACTGGAAAGTATTCATGCCCAAATATTTTATAAACTTGAATACATCTCCTGTCCACACATCTCTAATCAGAAATAATTGATTTGGATCATAAATTATGAGACACTTCAGTGCTACCTAACGGACATTAAAAGAAGTGAGTGAGCTATAGAAAATGGAATATGAGAAATTCAGACTTGCCACCATTATGAATCTAAAAAAGAAAGAGAGACACTAAAGCCCTGAAATAAGAACTTGGGTTCCCATTTGTTTGCTCTTTTTCAGCGATAAGATCAAAATTGAAGTCACAAGTCAATGCATCCCATTATCACCAACATCATCAATCTCTTTGAAGCAACCACCTGTGACTTAGATGGGCTGACAGAAAGAAGGCAAAAAGAGATTAGAGAATTCATCTTGACCAATGATTACAATTCAGAGCATGAGGTTACTCGAATTCACTACCATATAACAAAAGCCAACCAATGAATTAATTAATACATTTTAACAGATGCAGCAGCTTAAATGCAGTTTTATATGGTCAAATCTCCTTATATTTTCAAATCTCAAAAGGTTTTGTAGTCGATTATCGCAAAAGATTTGCAGGCCATGATTAAAAATAAAAATAATAAATTGTAAAAAATAACAATAAATAATTATGAACAATAGATACATAATAATTAACGTGATGGAGAGTCTTTTTTGGATCAGGCCTCTAATGCTCAGTTTGACAAAGCAAGAAAATAAAGTGTTCCATATACCCACAGATCAAACAGTTGACAGCACATCCCTTCCCACATTGCTTCGGTGATGTCACAGTACCCTAATTTCAGTGGAGTTACATCAGAGATAAATTTGGCTCCATGCCCTTATTTGCCCCTCTGTTAAATCTGCCAAAAGGGCACCAGTTGTGAATGTATTTTTGTGTTATGGACACTAGGAGCTGGACAGAGGTCACATAACAGTTATGATATAGTATAATTTAGTAGGAAACATAAGTCAGGAGTAATGTTTTCTTCCTACCCAGCTGCTATTAGTACCTGCAAATATATTCCTGACTCTTAGCTCTGATAAATATTAAGAACTGTCCAGGTACAGGGGTCTGCAGGATGAGGTGTATTTTGAAATCTCTCCTGGATGTTCTTTAGTCATCCATACAATTTCAGAAGAGCTGGGGAGCTTTAACCCACAAAGCAGCTTTTTTTGTTTGCTTGTTTGTTTTTAAAGAAACGAGATTTTTATTGTCTTCTTCTTCTTCTTCTAACAGTCAGTAGAAATGTTCAGATGGTACAATATTGTAATGTTTTACCTCCCTTACTAACTAGGTTGCAGGAGGGTGGGGCTAGACAAATTAAATGAATGGACAGAGGATTTTAGGGGCCATATCCTTCCACCCTTTTATTAAGTATTGCCTTACTCTGAGACTAGTCCCACTAGTCCCATGAGTAATGGTTGCTGAATCTAACCCAAAGTAATATGGAAACTGGTTCTGATATTGAACTTTCTGACTTGTGGCATAAGAACATAAGAATGGACATACTGGGTCAGACCAAAGGTCCATCTAGCCCAGTATCCAGTCTTCCGACAGTGGCCAATGCCAGGTGCCCCAGAGGGAATGAACAGAACAGGTAATCATCAAGTGATCCATCCCGTCGCTCATTCCCAGCTTCTGGGAAACAGAGGCTAGGGACACCATCCCGGCTATTCCTGGCTAATAGTCACTGATGGACCTATACTCCATGAATTTATCTAGTTCTTTGTTGAACCCTGTTATAGTCTTGGTCTTCACAACGTCCTCTGGCAAAGAGTTCTACAGACTGATTGTGCATTGTGATACTTCCTTTTGTTTGTTTTAAACTTGTTGCCTATTAATTTCATTTTGTGACCCCTTGTTCTTGTATTATGAGAAGGCATTTTAATGATCTACATACAGCTGATTATTTGTCTAATGTATAATGCTTTTGAATACTATTTTCGTACATGTAAAATGTTCAAGCTTAATTCTTAGTTTTCTTAGGATATTTTTCTTAGCACATTCACAAAATCCACTGATAGGACTATTCTGACATTTTATCTTTGTTTTGTTTCTTCATAGGTAATATAGAATGACACAATCTTGCTATAAATTAAAAAAAATAAATTATATTTTTAAAAAGACCAGAGTAAGTAATGGAGTAGAAACTGAAAGTTGTTCTGCCTATAGCCAGCTCAAGGGGAAACAGACAATGTGGTATTTAGGCTCTGGATGCATTACAGGTTCTTGGAGTGTTGGAAGGAACATTCATTTGGATACATAATATTTTGATCGTTAATATCTGTTAGAACTGGAGGGTGTTCAAGAGTTAACAAACTTCTTTTGAGTAAATTAATCCATTATTCTAGTTCCTATTCCTTACAGGTAAGGACTAGTGTCTTCTGGCTCTTAAACCTGATAACCCTTTTAGAATCTGTCATCAGGAGGAGTACTGTGAATTGTGCCAATGCTAGTACCCTCAGACTAATCTTTTTGCCTTGTGCATGCTGAATATTTAAGTCTGTTCCTCCCATGATATTGAGTTTCCTGAGTTTTTCTTAAGGCCAGTGAGAGGTTGAGAGCTCTCAGTGTCCTGCGGGAGCCTGTCAGCTCCCTGCAGAATTGTAACCTGAGAATCAAGAGCACACACCCGACAAGTCCAGGGCCCAATTTATTAGGGTACTTGTACTGTCAGAACAAATATATATATCACTGAGGACCTTAGTTGCAATATATATATATATATTGCAACTAAGGTCCTCAGTGATAGTGTGGTAATCCACCGCAAGGTAAAGACACTAAGAAACCCCCAAAACTGTACCAACACTAAATACTCTAGAAATATTCAGAGACTGGCATTTCCATTTGTGTCTCTTTTTGCTATCTGGATGTGTGAAATTTTTTTTCTCTTATTAATTTTCTAAATTTGCAGCCCTACTATAAGCTTTGCCAGCTCTGGGCATTTTGCTTCCCTAGGAAACTGGAAAAGATCCACCCTTGCAGCCTGGAGTCACTAAACATTTTGCTGTCTCTTATATTTTACTACTTTAGCCAACTGTCTGTCTTGCTTAGTGTGTGGTAGAGCCAGCTTTGCTGTTGAGCAGCACTGGTGCTGGTCATTATGTAGATAGGAGATCTCAAAGTAATAAACAGGATAGCAGAGGAAGATGAGTTAGTAGGTGGCTCAGTACCAAACTGATTCCCTAGCATGGTGACAGAGGACACTGTATGGCTGAGGTGGCATTTTCAGATAAGGCATAAAACTGAGGCTCTGACGACTTGAGGTAATTAAAATATTCAACTGCACTTTTAGCAAGAGTAGACATGTCAGTTTGGGTGTCCTCTTCAGATTACAGTTGGAATCATTACACTCCTGTCTACCTAAATTCCAGCTGCACTTTCAACTGGATATCATATTTTTCTTCACTTCTGTCCTAAATGCTGTGCAGTGTTGCTGTCCATTAAAGCAGTTGTGACTTTCCACCTAAGAGGTGGCAGTGTTTCAATGTTGAGTAAGGTGATCTGCAGATGTATCTCTGTCTATGGTATGTAAAGTCCTTTGGGAACTAAAGAAATACAAAATAATATTTTTGAACTTAGTGTTTCATTGAAAGGAACCTTTGCAATGAAAGGTTTCAGAGTAACAGCCGTGTTAGTCTGTATCCGCAAAAAGAACAGGAGTCCTTGTGGCACCTTAGAGACTAACAAATTTATTTGAGCATAAGCTTTCGTGGGCTAGAGCCCACTTCTTCGGATGCATGGAATGGAACATATATTGAGGAGATATATACACACATACAGAGAGCATGAAAAGGTGGGAGTTGCCCTACCAACTCTAAGATGCCAATTAAGTAAGGAAAAAAAAACTTTTGAAGTGATAATCAAGATAGCCCAGTACAGACAAGTGCATCCTAGGAAGTTTATCAGTGGAAACTAAAACGACTTTTTCCTCACAGCTGGAAGAGGTTGTGTAGGAAACATAAATATAGAAAGGTCTAATGTTTCTGTTCTAAAGACAGGCAGTGCCAAAACAACACCACCCACTAACAACATTCAGTCTCCTTCTTTTACTTTTGTTAAGAGTACGTTATGAAATCTTTCAAAAAATATTTTAAACGTGCATATTAAATTAGGGATTAAAAGAAATGATTTATGGTATATCAAGAAACATACTTTCATTTCTCTAGGCAGATCGTGAAAGGTGGTTTGTGATCCTTCCCCACCCAAGGCCATGAAAGGCAACTCTGCTGGGCTGCCAAGAGATGCTGAAGCATGTGTGTTGATATAAATCGTGTCACAGAACATTTGGTATACACAGTACATTCGTATATCAATAACATCATCCAAACAGATGGAGTATACAATTATCATTTTTATGAGTAATGCCTGATGATCAAAACGCAGATTAAACCAAGTCTGTGTAGATCTGAAATACCCACTTCTTGCCTGAAAATGACCCAAATTCGCACAAAAAAAATATACTTGCTATTTTGTAAAATCTCCCACGTAGTCACCAAATGGCAGGGTGTCATGTAAGAGACACAGCAAAGCATCACCCAAACAGCAAATAATACATTGAATTGGTTACAAATGCTGCTTCCTTTCCCTTTTTTTATTTAATAAAATGAGATCTGATGCTGAGAGCTACTGAACATCACCTACAACATACTGATGAGCCCAACCAACTTCTATTGAAGTGAATGGGAATATTGCACTCAGATAATGTGGCATAGTATAAGAGCCTAAATAGATCAGAATAGATTAAAACAAATGGTTTTAACAGACAATTTGAGACCATTCCCATGATCCAGTCCTATCCCTTTAGATTCTGTGATTTCAAATCCAGTAAACCGCAGTGATATGATCTCAATCAAGTATAAAAATATTGGTCTGATCCTGCTCCCTTTGAAGTAAATGGAGAAAGTAATGATGATTTCAGTAGGAACACGATCAGAACTGTAATAGACCAAAGGGCACAAAATGGGAATGAATTAACCATTTCAGAAAAACAGAACAAAAACAAACTTTTGCCATCATGAACACTTACCCACTTCTAGAGCCAACTTCTAGATCCAACCTTAAACTGAACTTTATGGAAGGATGTGAAATTATCACTTAACCTTTTCAAAACCTGATTTTATTTTCACACATTTCTTTCCTTCTAGGCTTAGATGAGGGTTGGAACTCCAAAAACATTTTTATAAAGACTGTTCCTGAAAAATATCCAGAGGCACACAACCTTGACCTGTACCATTGGCTCACTAAAATGCAAGATACCAGAACCCTGACAAGAAAATCAGTTTTCAGGAGATATCTAGCCAGTTATTGAAGTCTGAATGGATTTGGATAGGATAGCAAAGTTTCCAAAGTTTTTAGTCTTCATGACTAAACCCAAACTCCAAACCTCACTGAAACCATAACTCCAAACCTTGTGACAATTCTCCATCACTAATAAAAAGTTATTAAAAGCGATTTAGACAAACACTGCAAAAGCACTATGCAAACAATCTTAATTAAAATCCAGTGGTATTTTGCACTGGCCAAACCCTGAGGTATCTCCATTCTTTTTACACAGTCTTTACATAACAACTGCATGGTTGTCACCAGAGATTGAGCCCTGGAACTCCAGAAATAAATCACAAGCATCTACAGCTTGGTCCTAAAGAACCAAATCCCCCAGCTGGCAGCAGCAGCAAACTCACAGCCTCTGTGGATTAGGTACAAAGGGTAGAGAAAACTCATTCTAAGCATCTGCAGCCTTTGGCAGTTCTAATCCCAAACAAGCTCCCATTTTTGGCCATCATGGTCATCACTGGGGACTGAACTTGGTACCTCCAGCATTAACAGCCTGCTGCACTACAGCTTCAACAAAAGCCTCTCAGCTGGAAGCAGACATATCTGTTCTCTGTGGATCAGACACATTTAGGGTTGCATAACACACTGACGAATAACAAGGCAAACTACTGCTGAAGTGAATGAGAGTTTGCCCAAGAAAAGACATCAGGATTTGATTCCATTGAAATAACCTTTTCAAATATAAGCTTTGAGATTCAAATTAAAATACAGTGCTACTATCAGGAAAGTGAGCTTGTATTGAGCAGCATACTCTGTGTGTGTATATTTACCAAAAGTTTACCTGTCATTTCCAGGACTTTGGGAAAAAATACATTCCAGAATCGACACTGCTGGGCACGTAATTTTGTATATATCTTTGAAGCTTCGGTGTTTAATGTTAAGTATTTTTGTTCAGCTGTAGTGAAGATTGGCCATCTGGTTCCATTAATCCGAGTCTCATTTGGAGTTCTAAATGATTAAAGAGAAATATTTCATTTCTCATGGGAAATTACCTGTGCACATCAATAGAATAAAATTATACTATTGACAAGTTATATTATTTCAGACATCAATATGTTAGTTTGGAATTACTGGAGCACCTTTGTACATGATAGAAATAAAACCACCACCCAAAACAGTAAAACTTTAAATTTTTCGTATCACTAAGTTTAATTAACAAAAGTAAAATTAAATATATTCAGATTAGTTTTTGGTTTTTTTCTTATCCTAAAGGAAAAATGAAGTTAATAAAACCAACCTACATAAATTGCATATGTTGAACCCAGAAGATCTAATAAAAGATACAAATCTGTTACAGGTGACCCCAAAACAGTAAAGCTAGAAGCTTGCATTACATATATTTTAATTTAAATGCTAATGTCTAATTCTAATATGAGTCCATTGGATTGCATTGTTCAGGTAGGTATGAAGGGTCTACAAGTAAAGGTTTACATCTGTGTAAATGAAGTGACTGGAATCCACCCTGGTTAGAGCAAAGTCCAAGAGAAGAAGATAATATCTTTTGTGTTAGAAGAAAAGGCCCTTAACTACAATGTGCTAAATACCTCCATTGTGTTACTGAGCACACTGAATCACAACTCATTCTGAAAGCAATGAGAATTAAAGGGTGCTGAGCATCTAGCAGGATGTGATTAGCTTCCAACAGGAACAGGACCATGATTATTATCAGTTGTAGTGGTGGGGTATAATATATATATATAAGGGGGATATAAACTGAATTTAAGGGATATGGTTTTTTTTTATAATAATTTTTTTTTTTTTTGTTTTTCAGAGAGGGGTGAGTTTTATAGTGTAGGAACAGATAGGACTTGATGAAAAAGAAGTTGGTTTAAGTTTCAGAAGAGAGGAAGTCTTAAAATCATTTATTGGTGCAGAGGATGATTACATAAAGACCGGATGATTATGAATATGATGAAAATAAAAAATAAAAGGCTAGGAAGCTTAGACAAAAAAAAAAAAATAAAAATAACCACTACTTCAGTGAAGGAAAAAAAAAAAACTTTTGCTTTCTTTGCTGGAAACTGATGCCTAGGAGTCTGGACTGTCTTCACCTCAGGTAGTTAGTACAATGGTGACGCACTGGACAGTAGCCTTTCCTGTCCTGAGGATGCATTATGTACACAGGACAGTCTCCTGCCTCCACATCAGAAGTCTTTTTCATGGTCTGAGGGCAATTCCAACCACATGCAGCTTCCTGAATAGCTGTTGAGGAGGAGGAGTGGCATTCAATATGGAAAAGTAAATAAGAGGAGTACATGGTTCAGGCAATAAGTGACCTCTTTCAGAGGACAAAAATAAGAGAATCCCAAAGGGTACGGGATTCAGATGGGTTCTGTTTACCAGTGATGGGGATGGGAGTGGTTGAAGGATAAGTAATATTAATATCCAGTTATCTAAATATTGCTAGAACGTCAGGCCTATTCTCTATATTCTGAATGAATCTAGTTATTGTCCCATCTCTAGTGTTTTGCTTTATTTTAAAGCATCGGGTACTGGCCCCTGGTGGAGACAGGATATTAGACTAAAAGATCCATTAATCTGATCTGGCATGGCAATTTCTATGTTCCTAACTTGCTCACTTCTTTACTAATTCTGCTCTTATTAACTTATGGAACCTTTTTAACTGCACATTTATTTGTGGCTTCTGAAAACAATGACTTAAACAGAGTTGACTTGTACTTCAGTTCAAAATCAGACCACTAATAGTGCTGTCAGTATTCATTTAATAGCCTTTATGCTATAAAATAAATCATGACATTCCAAAATGTAATTTACAGATAACAAGGAGGTTTATGCCTATGAATGCAGATATACTTTACTAAAAATGATTGAAAACATGATCAGATTAATACAGTATATTGCCATACCAGAACATGCTGATTATAACATTCTCTCTACGTTGCTACAGCATTTACCATCTTAACTAGAAATGTACTGTAGCTCCCTTCTTACTGAAAACTTCCAGAAAATTAAAAAAACAAACAAACAAACAAAAAAACCAGTTCCCAGCTACAACGATGCAAAGAGACCACAGGATTATAATATTTTTAATTTGTAACAATTATTTAGGTTTGTAATCTATCTGCACACATCACACCTATTTTTCATTCCTTCTTGCTAATAATGTTGCCATGAACAGTGTAACTCCCAATATAATCTGGGAAATTCCATGGTTTATGGAGTTAATACAGTTAATACAAATATATCTTAATACAGTTAATTTGATGTTATGATTGCATGGGCAAAAACTCAAGTGCCAAGCAATGACAAAAATTAGGTTGTATGCACAGCCTGAACTCTGCCCCCTTGTGGAAGCAGAGTTCCACGTAACTTGTGAGAGCCTGGTCCTGCTGAAAATTTTATGTGTAGGACTCATCGTGATCCATGGAAACCTGACTCCAGTTTCAATGGCTGTCTATCTCCAAAGTCTCCTCTTCACCATCTCCCCAAAATTCCCACTCCCTAGTCAACCCCAATTCCTGAGAAATTCCAGATGCTTCTTCCCCAGGAAACTCCACAGTTTGCCCACATACTAAAGAGCAAAGGAAGGGAGAAGCCACTCCTATGTTCATGGGTGGCAGGTGAACTGTTGGCTCAGGGAGGCTAGTCCCTCAGACCTGCTCCTTCTGCCAGAGGCCTTGCCCCTTCCATGCCCACTGCTGGATCCCAGAGCTCCCCCACTGCAGCCGCTGGCCCCCGCCCCAGGCTAGCGCCTCCAGCCCTGGAGTGCCTCTCCTCCCCCAGGCCCAGAGTGCCAGGAGGCTGAGCAGTGTGGCCCCAGTCCCCCAAGCCCTGGAGGCCGGGCAGCATGGCCCCAGACCTCCCCCTCCCCTCCCAGAAGTCCCAGCCCCAAACCCCCTAGCCCTGGAGCACTGGGAGGCTGGACAGTGCGGCCCCAGCCCCTCTAGCCCTGGAATACCAGGAGGGCAGGCAGCACGGTCCCACACTTTGCAAAGTAACCACACTTTGCACTTGTCTTTACTGAATATCATTTTGTTGAATTCAAACCAATTCTCCAATTTCTCAGGGTTGTTTTGAATTTTAATCCTGTACTCCAAAGTGCTGGCAACCCCTCCCAGCTTGATGTCATCCACACATTTTATAAGAATATTCTCCATTCCATTATCCAAGTCATTAATTAAAATATTTTACAGTACCGGACCCAGGACTAACCCCTGCAGGCCCCCACTAGATATGGCCCCCTAACCTGACAACAAACCATTGATAACTACTCTTTGAGTATGGTCTTTAAACTAGTTTTGCACACACCTTATAGTATTTTCATCTAGGTCACATTTCTCTAGTTTTCTTATGAGAATGTCATGTCAAAAGCCTTACTAAAATCAAGACCTATCACATTTACAGTTTCTCCCCTATCTACACACTAAAAAAAAAAAAAAAAAAAAACAAGGTTGGTCTGACATGATTTGTTCTGGACAAATCCATGTTGGCTATCATTTATAACTCTCTTATCCTCAAGGTGGTTATAAATTTATTGTTTAATAATTTGTTCCAGGATCTTTCCAGATATCAAAATTAGGCTGACTGGTCTTTATGGTTCCACAGGTACTCTTTGTTCCCCTTTTATTTTTACTTATGGTGGTGTAAATGAGGAGTAACTCCATCTGCATAGGTGAGAGGAGGATCGGCCCCTTTGTGTCTTGAACTATGCTTAGGAATTAAAAATCAAATGCACACCTACAAAATGGGGAATAACTGAATAGTCAGAAAAAGATATGGGGGGTGTAGTGAATCAGAGGTTGAATATGAATCAACAATGTGATGCAGTGGCAAAAAAGGCTAAATCATTCTGAGGTGAATTAATAATAGCAGTATTGTACGTAAGACCATGGTAGGTAATTGTCCCATTCTATTCAACACTGGTGAGGCAACAGCTGGGGTACTGTGTCCAGTTCTGGGTGCCACACTTTAAGAAAGATGTGGACTAACTGGAGAGAGTCCAGAGGACAGCAAGAAAAATGAGAAAAGGTTTTAAAACCTGATCTATGAGGAAAGGTTAAAAAAAAACTGGGCATATTCAGTCTTGAGAAGAAGATTGAGGGGAGACTTAGTAACAGTCTTCAAATATGTGTTATAAAGAGGAAGATGATCAATTGTTCTCCATGCCCACTTTAAATAGGAGAAGAAGTAATGGCCTTAATCTGCATCAAGGAAGATTTAAGTTAGATATTAGGAAAAAAATTCTAACTATAAGGATATTTAAGCATGGAATAGGTGTCCAAAGGAGGTGGTGGAATCCCCATCACTGGAGGTTTTTAAGAACAGGTTAGACAAACACTTGTCAGGGATGGTCTAGGTGTACTTGGTCCTGCCATAGCCCAGAAGGCTGACTAGATGTCTTCTTGAGGTCCCTTCCAGCCCTACATTTCTATGATTCTATTTTCCATTACATCTTTTTGTCTAAGAAAATGTCCTGAAACCATGGAGAGCTTCTCTGGGTTCTGACTGTGGCACCGCATCCTGTCATTCATGGACACTCATATGTTTCATGATGATAAGTCCTTAAAAAACATGAGGCAGCCAAACTTATTTCCTGGTCTCCTCAACATTACATTGATGAAAGAGAAACTGTTCCTTAGATTTGATCTCTGTCTTGAATTGCATGTCTGGACCAAGAAATTCAGGTGTCTCAGCCAACTTAGTAGGATCAGTTTCAGACAAAAATAGAGCCAAAATCTCATCAATATGTTGTGCCCACCCCACACAATGAGTGCAAACAACAGGGCAACGCTAGATTGTATTAAAGTCACATTCCCATACTTCATATATAGAGTACACATACAGGCCCTATTCTGCCTTTGAACATACACGTGCTCCCACTGAAATCTGTGGGCTTGATTTTAATCTCATTCTCACTGGAGTAATAGCAGAATAGCTATATTGAAGTCACAGGAGCTAGACTAGAATTACATCAGTGTAACTGAGATCAGAATCTGACCCTTTGGACATTATATATCCATTAACTGGCAGCAAAATTTGCCCCTCAGGGTTCATGCATCATAAAACATGGCAGATTTGGCTTACAGAGGGAACTTTTAGAAAGCTATACAATTTTAACAGGGGTTGTTCATTGAGAATTTCTGTATATTCCATGCTCATATGTAGTAGGCCTAGCCAAAAAATAAAACTTCCTTTTAGCAACAAATTCTGAGGTTTCAGAATTGGTTTTCATTCTACTTGGAACCAAACAGGACACCTTTCAAAATTTTTGGAGATGAAGAACTATACCCCAGAATAGCCAATGCCCCACGGTTAGGCCATTACATGGGATGTGGGAGGTCAAGGTTTTAAGTCCCTGCTCTTCCTGATTCAGGGCAGGGACTTGAACCTAAATCTCCCACATCCCAAGGCAGAGCTCTAACCACACTCTTTCTGTGATTTTGACCAGAAATTCCATCCTGGACTTGAGAAACCTTCCCAATGAAAGTTTCATCAAAACAGCCTTATTTCTACAAAAAGTTTCAGTTTTGATGAATCTGCATTAAAAAAAAAAAGTTTGGGCAAAAATCCCCGACTGGTTTTAATATTTCAACTTCTTTAGTAGAACAAAATTAACTTTGTTAATATGGAAATTGTGACATCCTCGCACACGGAGCTTTATTAATCATAATAAATATATTTCCATTACCTTATTTTTCTCAATAATATGATTGATACTATTTGAGAACACAATATAAGCATTCATTACATTTTTATTAGTATCTCCTCAGCATTACTTTTATGGATGATTTATCAATCTCACACCCAATTAGATCCAGTTAATCTAAGATGTGATGAACAGGGTATGGTCATCATTTTGCAACAACTCATTACATTTTTTTTACTAGCATTCAAGAAATGAATTCTCCAAGACCTGTAAATTAGTGCACTTAATTTCAGTGAAAGAGCTTCAGCTGGCTTTCTGCTTTGTCCTTTTACCATTTCCCAACACAAATATGCTGTTGGATGCTGAAATACTCCAGAAGAAAGTTTTCTATGCTCAATTTTACAAATTTCTTAGGGAAAGATACAGCTGAAAATGGCTTACAAGTGTTTAGTTATCCTTTAGCTCAAGAACATAAGAACAGCCATACTGGGTCAGACCAATGGTCCATCTAGCCCAGTATCCTGTATTCTGACAGTGGCCAATGCCAGGTGCCCCAGAGGGAATGAATAGAACAGGTAATCAGATGATCTACCCCTGTGGCCCATTGCCAGCTTCTGGCAAACAGAGGCTAGGGACTCTTCAGAGCATGGTTTTGCACCCTGCTCATCCTGGCTAATAGCCATTGATGGACCTCTCCTCCATGAACTTATCTAGTTCTTTTTTGAACCCTGTTACAGTCTTGGCCTTCACAACATCCTCTTGCAAAGAGTTCCATGGGTTAACTATGTATTGCTTGAATAAATACTTCCTTTTGTTTGTTTTAAACTTGATGCCTATTAATTTCATTTGGTGACCCCTAGTTCTTGTGTTAGGAGGAGGAGTAAATAATACTTCATTATTTACTTTTCTCCACACCAGTCATGATTTTATAGACCTCTATCATATCCCTCCTTACTCGTCTCTTTTCCAAGCTGGGAAGTCCCAGTCTTATTAATCTCTCCTCATATGGAAGCTTTTACTCAAATGCTTTCAGCACTGCTAGTAGCACATAGTAAAATAGATTTCCATAGCTTCTACACATAGCTATTTGGATTTGTGCATGTGTTTACGTGTGTATGTAATAAAATAGTCAGAAACTTCTCCATTCATATGTTGTACATGGGCAAAATATACACGTATTCCTCTTTAATAGGCTCATATGCTGAAACACTGCCCAACTCCTTATCTCTTCATCTGTGCCCTGAATCAGTCACTATCACATTTTTTACCATTCTATGAAACTGGGTGGGTAATTGTTCAAGGCTTCTATGGTGCTATAATAATAATAATAAACAGTGACCATGCTAGCCCTAGATTCCAATTTGACCCTGATCTTTAAACAGTTTCTTTAAGGGAGGAGGTGAGTGTGAATTTCTTTTTTATTGCTAGTTTTCATGATTTCCTCAACACCAGCCTGTTGTTCAGTGGGTCCTATTCTGCTGTGTGGTACCATGACAATGGGAAGCAAGAATGACTTCCGCCTCTCTTACATTCCCTATAGTTGATTTTACAAAGGCTGTAAGAACTATGAAAGTGGCTGGAATCCTTAGCAATGTTTGCTCTGTTTAGGTTCAGCAGCGAGTAAGGGTTGATAAACAAATGCTGCACCCCAGGGGCAAGTTGTGGGAAGAAAAATTATTGTATGGCTCTTGAATTAATATAGCTTATTTCCCATCTCAAGTAAGATCCCACTCTCTTCCATCCCACTTTTTCACAAAGAGGGACTGCCCTTTAGACAAGATCCAGGTAGGTTGAGCAAGAGGATGAGGGATCTTTCACCCCTGCTCAGCCATGGACAAGGGCACAATCTAGCCTATTGATTTCAGTGGGAATGTTAATGGGGTAGTGAACTACTCAGTGAGAGTAAGGACAACAGACTGTCTCTTTAGGAATAAAGAGACACAAAGAGCCAGACTTTAACACCTAGTCACTCTGGGGGAGTACTTCCATTAATTTCAGGGTAGTCAGAGACTACTTGATGAGAGTAAGGGTGGCAGAGTCTTGAAGTTTGAAGAAGGAATTAAGGACCATGGGATTGGGACCCCCAGCAATATTTCTTAACACTCAATTGTAGGCTAATGATTAAGTCACATTGCTGAGAGTTAACCATGCTGAGAGTTGAGCAAACTAGACAAAATATCTTTAATATCTTGACTAGGCTTTTGGGCAAGATGGATGAACAGTATATTTTATGGTCTGGAAGAGATGGTTTTGCTGTTTTCTCTCTCTTCCACTTGGACAGAAGGGCACTCTTAATTAGCTGGAGAGCTGAAGAGGAGCACCAGGCATGTTTATGCTGTTCCAGCCCTTCAAAATGTAACTAGCTGTGTGAGGCACTAGATCATTTCAGAGAGTGGCAGGAAGTGTTTGTTGCATTAGTCAGGCAAATGTATCCAGATGTCTCACATAATTTCTAAAGGCCATGATGCATGATATTTATACCTATTTTCACTTTCTAGTCACAACACAACAACTGCTAGGCTAATAACAATTCTGGGCTGTGGTTTGAGTCCCAGAGGGACTACAAACCTGTGACAGCACACATTTGCCTCATGTAAATAGCATAACACTTCCAAAGGTTTTTCTTAGACTGGAGGATGACGCTGGGAGCTAAACTGATATTTACCTGCCCAATCTTACTGAAAGGAGTTGCAGATTTGGTGTTAAACCTTGGTTCAATCTCTGCAAACCCTGATGAAACAATTTGGCCTATCTCCTGTTTTCCTCAAACCCAGCTATCAATTTCACACTATTCCTTGTCAAGTAGGAACTGGGGAGCACCACAAATTTGATAGCTCAAACCCCCTCAGATTGAGGAGCAATACTACTCAGTGTCAGAAAAAAAAATTAGTTCTGGAAACTCTGCTTCATGGCAGCATAGGCAGATGCTGAAGAATACTTCAAATGCTTGGGAAAATAAACACAAAAATATCCCCAGAAGCTCTAATTATTGTGTAAACTTTTCATTCAAGAAGAGGGGTCTGCAGGAATGTGAAAAGCTTTCACTGCATGAATAAATAGATTACAGTTGATGCCAATATCACTACCAATTGGGGCCACCTATGTGTGATTCAGTATAATGAGTTGACTCTCCAGATTTTTAAAATTCAGACAGCTATTCAGCACATTTTCCCAAGTCAACTAATCATTTACCTTCTAATAAAATGATCTGATGGGCTCACTGGGTAAATTCTTTCTACTGTGCCAAAATATTTTATATTAAAATGCCCTCTTCCGTCTCTCTGTTATTTCAGTAACTCTGAGAGAAAAGACAAGATGACAGAAGCATTTTGCTACCCAGTCTATTATCCAAAGTTTGTGAATGTGCCATTTAGAATAACAAGACTGTGGGAAGCACCACTCCTGAATAATAAAATGGTAATGTGACACACTATCACTTCACAAATACATAGACTACCTTTGATGTCAATATCATTACCAGCTGGGGCTACCAGTATGTGAGCTGGCATAATGACTATATTCTCCAGATTTTTAAAATTAACACACTTCTTCAGAATATTCCCACATCAGCTAATCAAATGATCTGATGGGCTCTCTGTGCAAATGCATCATGCCTAATATTTTATTCAAAAATGGTCTCTTAGGGGCTTTGATTCTCACAACGCTAAAATAAAAGACAAGATAACAAGTATTTCACTATTCTGTCTCTTATCCAAAGATTATGGATGGTGCCATTTGGAATAATGAGACTATAGTAAGTACCAGTTTGAAAAGTGGTAACTCCATTGGTGGCATTATCACCATGTGAAATATTTAGTGCGGATGGGAAAAAATGCACTAATATTATTCTTAAAAATCCAGTTCTCTTGCACTCTTTCCTACCTTGGGCACCTTTCAAACAACAAGCCACAGTCTGACCCCAGGTTCCTATAGCACTAGGTACATGTATAATGCAGGTAGTTTTAAAATATATTAATGTACTTGTTTCATCTAATTTAATTTGATCTCTGTAAGAAGAGATTTCTGAAATTTTGCATTGTTCCTTAAATGGAAGATGACACAAAAAAGCCAACCCTCTTAGGTCTTGATTCTGCAACCTTTACATTGAGTCTGACTTAGATGAATATTCACATTGAACTGAGTAGAAACACCGTGTGAGTACTATGTAACTTGAGTAAAGGTTGCAGAATGTGACCCTCAGTTACTTTCTATGGAAGTTTTTTATTGTTGTCCTCAGTCTTCTCCCCCTCCCCCCATAGAGTTTGTAATCTAATGACCAGGAAGGGGCTCAATTGCCTATCGTAAGAAAACTGCAGTATAACTGAGAGAGGAATATCAAAAGCAAACATTATTTCTTCCGCTGATCCCTGGAGCAATCTGTGTGATCCAGCTGGCTCTTATTTTAACTCCCAGAAACTAGAGAAGGACCTGACAGCTAGGCTTTCTATCACTTATACATGCTAAATAAGGCTCAGGATATTCCTTCCAGATTCTTACTTGATGACAACAGTGATGTGTATAAATGTCCGAAGCCATAAATTATTGTGGTATGCCGTATTCCACAGAAGTAACATTCTGCTGCTTCTCTTTTGATCTGATTCTGTTCTACTCTACAAAAGACTTAAAAAGTGCAACAAGCCACAAAAGTTGAGATGGTTCTTGTGGGTGAATTGCTTGGGTCTCATTTGTCAAGTTTTCTCACACATTAAATGTCCTCAAAACTGGTCTTCAAAATGTTGTGAGTAAAACAAATAAATAATGTATAGGGTCTAGGGAAGTCACTGTGGGCTACCAGGTGCAAAACCCTCTTAATGGACAATTAATCACTTAAACGGCTTGAATCGCAGGGGTTATTTTGAATTAAACCAAACTCTGCTCTGTTTTTAGATGTGTATTGGTTTAGAAAAAGATCCTTTCCTCCCAATATGCTCCAGGCCTTCTTATTTCCCAGCTGGTAGAACCTTTCTTTTCATGATCTCCTAACACATTTTCATACCTCCCAATCCCTCTGTGCAACCCCTTACCACAGGCCCCTAACTTAGGGTCTCTTTGTAGTGTCTTGGATAGGAAAGGCTTAGAACTGTGGAGGAGTAAGGAAAACCAAGACTGACATGAATGAATGAAATAATAATAATTAAAAAAATAGATGGGACATTTGAGGGTGTGGGGAGAGGAACTTTTGAGTATTTATGCAAATAGAATTTCCAAACATTTTTGAGGTTCACTCACCACTCTTTTAACAGACACTGTTATTAATCCATAGTTCATAATTATGCTGAGGGGCTTCAATGTGAAGGACAGTTAACATAGGCTGTCTAACACATACAAGAATAATCACATGTGTATCTCAGACTGTACTTGTGAGTATCTGCAAGTAAAGAAGCAGACCATTTTTCATCCTGTATCATCTTCCCCTTAACCTAAATGGAGCTGATACAGTACAGACCCATTTACACGTGAATCCGCTTAACACGCGGTAGCGCTATGCCTCCCAGTGCTACCTATTTAACACGCGGTACAGGAACTTGCTATGTAGCACTACGGATTTGCTCACTAACTCACTGACATAGAAATCAACAGGAAGTGCAGAGTGGAAACGTGTTGTACGTCTTTACCGCTGATGGGGGGCAAGGGACAGCAATGGTCCTTTGCTGTGGCAGCACTTTAATATTGCTGCCCCTTCCCTACCCCCCATTGGTGGCCCTGCCAGTAGGGACACTACCAGCAGCACCGCCGACGGGGGAGGCAAAAAGGGCAGGGACATTAAAGCGCTGCCGCGACAAAGGACCCTGCAGCGTTTTAAAATCTCTGCCCCTTTTGCCTAAAGGGGCAAAGGGAGCAGCTGCCCTGGGGCCGGCTATTTAAAAGGGCCTGGGGCTCTGGATGCCGCTACCACAGCAGCGGTGTCCATAGCCCCGGGCCCTTTAAATCAGCACGGGAATCCTGGGCGGCGTTGACCAGGGGGCCTGGAAGGGCTGGCTGGGGGATGCTGACCCCTAGCCCTGCCTCTTCCACCCCAGGCCCCACCCCTTCCAGGGGCCAGAGCCGTCCCCACTCTGTACCGGTAAGTGTCCTGAGTTACTTTCACCCCTGTGTAGTAATAATAATCTTTTTATTAGATTACACATTTGAATTTATATTCTTGCAAAGCATCGTTAATGGATAGGCCTGCAGTATTTGGGATGCTGTGAATACGTATGTAATCCTAGATAATTATATATGTATATATAGAGATCTTAAGATATTTCAGCATGGCGCGCTTAACCTGCAGTCCGTTAACACATGGTCGTGACGGCTTTACTCCTGACATCCGCACGTAAATGGGTCTGTACAGTACTGTTGTTTGAGATGTCATTTGAGGCCTGATCCAATTCCCTCTGAAGTCAAGGAGCATCTTAGAGGCTGATCCCAATCAGACTACCCTTGACTTCAGTGAGTTTTGATCAGGCCCTTAATGCAGAAATGTATATAGCTGTATAGAAAACTCTCTTCTTCACTTGTAGATAGAATTTACAGTACTGGTATAACAACTTCTTTGTGGGTCTAGTCTCCACTTGCAGTGTGCATAAACTCTAGTCATGTTTATGAAATGTGCAGCCATCAATGAGCCTTTGTGTTTTGTAGACCTGAAAGCCCTTTCACGTGGTGCCAATGGAAGATTTCAAGGGCTACCTTTCAAACATACTCTTTACATTCTCAGTTGCCACTAGAAATCAGATTAAACTATAAATCAGGATTACTTTGTAGAGGTCAAAGAGGTCTCTATGGGTATCCCCAGTGAGGCTCTGAAGCAGTTGCATAAGGGGAAATCATTGCATAAGAGAGAAGTGAAAGAGGTCTGGTGGATACAATCTTTTACTCACCCTTTCCTAATCTGTTGAGATGTCGTGGTGACCTCACCTCTCCCTGTCATGGTCTGGAAGAAAAATTGCCACTTGGGCATAATCAAAAAGTACTTTTCCTGGGACAAATTTGCAGCGGTCAGCAAAAGGGGAGAAAAAAGTATTAACTACTGTAGAAGTACTAAGAGTCTTTTAAATCCCCAGTGGCCTTGGTAAAATGTGTTGGTGCCATTGGTTGTGAGAGAAGAGTAACTCGGTATGCATATGCATATAATTACTAATCTGGCTATCTGCTGCTCCACCATTAGTGGAGTACATTCCCAGTCACTCGTAGGTTGTCAGATAAATGGTTTCAGTTCTTTCAGTGCTTTCCTGATCTCCAAGGACCAAACTTTAAAAAACAGCCTCTGTGCAGCAGATATGGCAGGATGTGATATCTGATATTTGGTTGTATACTAATTACCCTAATTATTACTCCTCGACTGGATACTCCATTCACAACTGAGTAAAATGGTTGAAATTGGTTGGTCCCCTGTGGCCTTGTCTACACTAGCATTTTTCTTGACATTTACCACCTTTAAAGTTCCACCAGTGGTAGGAATAGTGGGAGCGCTAGCATGGGGTTTAAATCAGGGCCTTTACCTTAGGGCCAGTGCCAGTCCTCAAATCCTCCCAGCAGGCCAAAGTCACTCATGCCAACAAGAACCCACCCCCCAAAAAACTCCACCCCCACCTGCCTAAGCCTTTGGGGTCTGGGGTAGAGGATTGGGGTGCAGGCTCTGGGAGGCAGTTTGGGTGGGGGAGAGAGCCTGGGGTGCAGGTTCTGGGATGGAGTTTGGGGTCTGGGGTGTGTGTGGGGAGGAGGTGCAGGCTCTGGGAGGGAGTTTGGGGGCTTGGGGTGTGTGGGGTTGGGGGGCAGGCTCTAGGAGGGAGTTTTGGGGCAGAAGTGTGTGTGGGAGGGTGCAGGCTCTGGGAGGGATTTTGGGGGCTGGGAGTGTGGGGGGGGCTGGAGGAGGGTGTGCGGGCTCTGGGAGGGAGTTTGGGGGTGTGAGGGGGTGTGTGGGAAAGGGAAAGGGAAGGGGATGCAGGCTCTGGGAGAGGGTTGGGGGTGCAACGCTTAACTGGGGTTCCAAGGCGGGGCAGGCCAGAGGGCCTCTATGCACTTCTGCCCCCAGGCACCGCCCCTGCAGCATCCCATTGGCCTCAGGGAGGGGCCGGCAGCCACTGGAGTGAGCAGGCGGACGCCACTCAGCTCCGCTGCACTGCTGGGGCCCCTGAGGGGGGAACACTCGGGGTTGGCAGGTGGGGCCAAGGGAGAGACCCGGCTCCAAAACTGCTGGAGCCCCGCGGGCCACATTGGGGATGCTCATGGGCCGCAGATGGCCCGCAGGCTGGGAGTTTGAAACACCTGGCTCCAGGCCAAAGGGGGCTGCGGGAAGCAGCGCGGGCCAAGGGATGTACTGGCCGCCCTTCCCGCAGCCCCCATTGGCCTGGAGCAGCGAACCGCAGCCAGTGGGAGCCGCGATCGGCCGGTGATTGCGGCAGGTAAACAAACCAGCCCGGACCACCAGGGGCTTTCCCTGAACAAGCCGCAGCCTGATTTTGAGAAGCACTGATCTAGACCTACTCTGAGCAGGGATAGATATACAAGATGACCAGTGGCAGGTTTACTCTAGAGCTTCTACCTTTACCCCCACATATGGAGTTGCACTAGTGGTAATGCAACAATTGGAATTTTCAAGAAACAATGCTAAGGTACACCTAGCTCTGGAAAGCAGAGCTGAGTAAAATGCTGGAACAAGCCACTTAAACCAGAGTAAAGTGATATCTAGATCTTTCATGATCTCAAGGCTAAATCCATCGTGGAGCAATAAAGTGTGATGTCCACAAGAAGACAGAATACAAACATCCCCTCAAGAATTTAAATTACATCTTGGCACCATAAAATATATTAGATTTGAAAAGCTGATGGGAAATCTTACCAGAGAAAGCAAGGAGGAGGGGCAAGTTTGTGAGGGCTAACCAGGGCCGGCTCCAGACCCCAGCACGCCAAGTGCGTGCTTGGGGCGGCATGCCCCGGGGGGCGCTCTGCCTGTCTCCGGGAGGGCGGCAGGCGGCTCAGGTGGACCTCCCGCAGGCGTGCCTGTGGAGGGTCCGTTGGTCCCGTGGCTCTGGTGGACCTCCCGCAGGCGTGCCTGCGGATGCTCCACCGGAGCCGCAGGACCAGCGGACCCTCCGCAGGCTCGTCTGCGGGAGGTCCACCGGAGCCGCGGGACCGGCGACCGCCAGCGCGCCCCCCGCGGTGTGCCGCCCTGCTTGGGGTGGCGAAATTGCTACAGCTGCCCCTGGGGCTAACAGAGGGAATGTGACATGAAGTGGCGGTCTCCTTTTCCCAGTCCAGATGCTATGAGAGCTTAGAGAAGAATGGGTTGTTGTCATCTGTATACATCTTTAGCTTTCTTTGGTAAGGACGGCAGAAGTGATATACTATGAGTCTATTAATTTCTGTATAATCCTTGTAATGTTCTAATGTTTTCTATTATGTTTTGGCCTTGTAGACAATATCATGTTGTATCCACAATAATCTTTGAGTTACTGGGATTCCAGGAAGTTCATCCATAGGCTGCCACCTTACCAAATCACATCCATCACAGGCAGATTTGTTAGGCTTTGGTAATCCAGACAACGATCAGAATATTTGAATAGCAGCCTCAGCCCCGAAAGAATCTTTTTGTTTTAAGCTACAGACAGCAGACCTTGGAATTTTGAACTGCTGTGGTGTAACCATAGACAGTCTTCAAATGGTTCAGGCTTGTCCGAGGGGCAAATGCTGAACAAACATGAGGGCTGAAGCATCTGGGAGAAAAGACTGTAAAAGCTTCTAATTTTATGCCTAAGCTAAAATACAGTTTTGTGTGTGCAATCAACTGTGAGCATGAAATGACTGAATTTAGACATCAAACTTCCAGATTTGTGGGCCCAAAAAACAACTGCTCCCACAAATCATGCAGCTAGATTGCTAACTGCTACCATTTTCACCCTTAATTGACTGCACCTGTAGCTGACGGGAACAAAACTGCAGGCACAGAATTAGACACCAGATTGAGGCCTCTGTGACAATTTGGCCCTAGATTCATAGCTATCTCTCTATCATTCCTCATTGCCACTTCTCTGGCACAGATCACTCTCCATGGAAACCATTCTCCTGTGTTTGTCAGTGAATTGAAATGTGCAGGTTTCTGTTCCTCATGTTTCTCATCAGGATTTCAGTTAAAAATGCTAGGATTATCTAGAAAAAATAATAGCTTGCAAAAATTTTGAACTAAACTCACATGGCATTGTCCAGTCAGAAAAAAAATGGAAAGCAGAACATTGAACTTGAGCTGTATCTATGGCAGAAGACCTGTGTCTATAAAATAAGGATTTTACCCTTGATTAACACTGATTATAGGTAGAAGTTAACACTAAATAGCAACAGAATTTGGTTCTTCTCTAAAAATGCTGTTGTAAAAAGTTATGGTCTAGTGAAACTAAGTACTAATGTTGGACCCGTGCTTTCTGTTCCCTGCTATGTCTCCAAAAGTGTATGTGAAAAACTTAAGTGTGCACCATCTTAGACATGCACAGCTCTTAATATGGTCACAATTTGCACATGCACATAAATATGTATTTATGCAATTCCCATCCTTCACAAATGCAAAGAGAAGTCAATCATGTGGAAAAGCATGTCCCTCTGGCCCTGGGGCATCCTTTACTTTGGGGCAAGTGGGGCAGTCACCCCCCACCAACTTGGCTCCCCCTTTGACTTTTCATGGGTCTATACTTTTTCCACGTAGGCAAGATTAGTTTTGATGATTCCTGATGTCTTCCAAAGTGGTTCAGCATATTTACTATCTACTATCTACCTGTAAGTTTTATATAGCTCCCCTCATTTTGGTATCTGAACACCTGACAAACAATATTTTTTTATAATGTAGAGATGGGGAACAGCGGCACAGAGAGACAAAGTGATTTGCACAAGGTCACACAAAGAGCCCACCGCATAATCAAGAATGGAACCTGCATATCCTGAGTCTTAGTCCAATGCTTTAATCACAAGACCATCTTTTGCCTATCTTCATTAGGGAGAGACTCTTCACTTACTGCAATGGGTTTTACATGTTGTTAGCTGGGACCATCAGATATACAGCATTAAGTGGCACAATTCAAGACAAATCTTTATATTATATTTTCAGTTGCTAGTCTGTTATTTCATTTGATTGTTCACTATGATGTTTACACAGTTTTTAAATGAAGCTCTGATTTGCCATTTGGAAGTGCAAGAACTTTTTCAGCAATGATTTGACCCACCTCTTGTCAAGAACAAAACTTCTATTTTCTGAGTCTGATTTTCTGTACATATGGGAAAAATGTTCACCTTTTATGACAATGATATTAAGCCAATCTAAATATTTTGCAACCCTGCCCCATTTGAAATAAAATGGCTAAACCAAATATTCCTGTTTTCAATTTTGAAATTCTATGACAGCTTGTCAATTTGCAAGCCAGAATCTCAGATGACTGCCAAATGTGTGTCTCCAGTTATTGGCTTCATGCACGATGTGCCATATACAAATGTACCAAATAGCTAAACAGTGGTTCCCATTACTGCTTTTTAATATAACAATATGTGTGGACATCAGTACTGATGTTGAATGATGCCAAGGCATTTTAAAGACTCCTGAATAAAGTGGAATCAAGTGTTTATAATAAAAAATGTATTTGTTAGGTGTGGTCCATATTTTTGTTTATGAACTATCTGTGAAGAAAGCAGGATTTCCACAGATTTGTTTGTGGCTCTAAAATGAGTCACATGGAAAAAGAGAAAGTATTGCGGATGTTCCATAGCAAGGATGTGGGGAGAGGGGAGGAATAAATTAGATTTTCCTCTTTGTGCTTCAGTACCTAATAACCATATTTATAAGGGCTTTCTCCTCCCATTCTCTGTCTGGAATTATAAAATGGCTCCAGTATGCCTCACATTGCCAGGGATTCTTCTCCCCTAAATCATGTTTCCCTCCAACCAAACTGGCTTCTGCCCTCTTGACTTGACCAAAGCCACCTGACTAAGGTGACTAGTGTCTTGCACTAGCTAAATGATAGGGGTGATTCTGTGTCCTTATTATCTTTAATCTGTCTGCTGCTTGCAACACCGCTGATCACTCTCCTCTTCCTGGTCCTTTTCCCTCTACACATTGATGATATTGTGCTCTCCTAGTTCTTGTCCTTCCTTGATGACTTAATGCGTCTTCTCTCCCATCGCTGTCTCTTGGTATCACACAGGGTTCTTTCTTCTGTCTCCTCCTTGCTGAACAATCTCTCTTTAGATTGTCTCATTGACTCCAAGAGTTTCAACCCTATTATGAAGATGGTTCAAATATTGCTCTCCTTTTCTGTCCAATCTCACATCTGCAGTCTGTCAGATAGCTCCTTCTGATGTCCTTGTCTTTCCTTCTAACTCTTCTTCATTTCCTCTTTTCTCAGCCCAAATGGACAGCTATTCATTGCCCAGGCTTATAGAGTCTCATCTTTTAATCTTCACTCTCCTTTTGCTCCCACAATTTATATATAGATATAAATCTAATATTTCTTCTTGTATAATCTTGTCATAGTCTATCTTTTTGTCTCTCTTCCCATTATCAGAGTGGATGAAATTTTTTCCTAATGCCATGTTTTTCTGATAGAAAATGCTTTTTGTTGAAACTGAAAATTTCCAAGGAAATGTGTCAATTTTAATGAAATTTCCTTTTAAAACACATTGAAATTAAGCTTTTTTGATAAGATTGAAATGAGCAACCATATGAACCGAAAGATCTTTCTTTATTAAAACAGGATCCATTCTGGTCATGGGTGGTTTAACTTATATCTTTCCCATTGCAGCTTCTTCATCTCCCTGTTTTGCCTCTGTGGAGCTCAAGAACAAATAGTATGCCATTTGGTTATGGACTGCTCTCTTTATCATCTTGATGGTGGATGGATGTGATTTATGTCTCTGGGTGCTGCTGCTGTGATGGAATGGCTGCATCACTTACCCAATATCTAATTAATTGTTTGTGTCAGCAGAAGCCATATGCCAGAAGAAGATTCCCTATTCTCCTGCTAAAGGCATCTTTCTCTTCCATGGCTCCAACAATGTGTCTTCCCATACATCCCTAAACAGATGTGAATTATTTCATTGTCTTCCTGCCATATTTTGCATCTGGTTCAAACTCCTTGATCTCAACTACATTTTTCTGTCATCTGTATGGCAGAAAAAGAGCTACATGAGGGCTTGATGAGCCAATGTGGACCATGCCATTTGGCTCTAGATCAGAAGGTGAAGGATTCATGACAAGGTGTGCATTTCTTCTTTGAGAAAGGCTGAAACCATCAGCTCTGTTCCAACAATCTCTGGGCTATGTTGAAATATGCTTTGAATCCTGGGCCCAGGCACCCCTGAATTTTGAATAAATCCATATCTGAATCAGAGTTTTGTGGCTTGGGCCCATTCACATATCTCTCTTTCTATGAATGTATGTAGCCCTCATTGCAGTAGTGTCTATAGCCCATGTTTAGTTTGTTTCCAGAAGCTAGTTTCCTACTCTGTGTCCAATGTGTTGGGAAGATAAAAAATGAGTTTCTAAATTTTCTATTTTCAACCATATATGTTCCTTTCTACACAACTAAGTCTTGGATCTTTAGTTCAGTCTGCTGTCTAGACTCAAGATGAGGCTTCTGTTTTTGTTCTCACTGTTCTGAAACTACTCCCTGTAAGTATAGTGTGATAGATTGGTAAGAAAAGCACTGATGTTTGTCATATGTCCACCATAGGAACATCAGGGGAAGACTATAATAACCAGATGAGATCCTTCAGAGCTTTAACAATCAAAGTCACACAGGTTCGCCTAAAACATAGGGGTGAATACTTCAAGGCTTGTTTTTGTGGTTGTTTTTTTGTTTTTAAAAGGCTGCAAAAGATTTGTTTAACCAATTGTGAAAACAGTGAGGCAAATTTTGCAAGTTTCTTTTTATAGGAGACATTTTTCACAAAGCCTTAAAATATTATATTTATATGTTCTACTACTTTCTTACTTGAGCTTTTGTCTTATCTGATTTGTCTGTCTCCTTGTCAATTTTCCTTCACTCGTGTCTAGAAAAATACACTGAATAAAGGAATGGAAAAGGCATAACCTAGCAACAACTGATTTGCGATGCCATACATTTTTCCCATGATAAATAAAGCCTCATCTTACTAGAAGGTAGCAGAGCATTCTGCTGACTATGATTGATAGTACTAGTTAGTGTCACTCATTTACTTCCAAAAGCTTTCTGAAGAGCAGCAAAAGTGATGAAGAAAAATGAAAGTAACAAATGTGTCAGTCATCATGGACCTCACTTAAAATAAAGCATACAGGGAAAACTTGCAGATAAAGCCCACCAAAAACTCAATCCACATTTACTAGGTCTTCATGTCTGAACATAGATAGATATACAGAGCCTGATATTCAACCTCTAGTGACTTGACTGGGTCTTCATCAAGCAAAACATGGCTGAATCCATTCTGCTGAGCTCTGCTAGGTGCAGGTCTGAAAGGGGTAGCCATTCAAGTCTCAGGCTGGCTGAGGCCTGGTTCAGACCTTGGTTTTAAGGCTGCTCTAACCTAAGTCCAGCTGCAAATGGTCCCAGGTAACAATAGCAACTGAAAAACACGAGTCAGGCTAAGTGAAAGACTATTTAAAACAAACATAAATTAATTATGATTTTGTTCTGGAGCCACCATCTTCCCCCACCAGTTCTTTTCTTATGCTTTATTTCTTTACAAAGAAGAAACAAAACCTCTTTCTCTTCTCTAGCCAGGAGAGATTCTTTTTTAGGGAAACCAAAAATAATGTTGTCTCCTCCTTGTTCAAAGTTGTGGAGAAAGATGTTCCCTAAAATTAAGTTTATGAAACTAGAAATACTCTGAGTGAACTACAGCATTTGAAAACCATGGAAGAATCTGACCCAAAGCTAAAAAGTTCCATCTCCTGTTCAGCCTATTAAAAGCTGAAATGACTAATGCAATAGCAAAAAGCTGCAGGTGACAGTGAATGTAAGTAGAAAATAGGTAAGGCTTTGACTTCCACTCACTGGAATCTTATTGACAGTTTAGTAATATTTACCTTTCTCTGCCCTTTAAAGAGCATTAGTTGTGAGTCTGGTGCTGATGACATATTGTTCAACAGAGGCCACTCCTAAGTATCTGCACTTTCTGCTTCAATAAAAAGAATTCAATTTGAAAGCAAAAAGGTTGCTGGAAAATACAACTGTTCACCTGTCAATAAACTTCAGATGAAAGAACATCAGTGATACAATAAAAGGCACATAGTTATTGAAAGATAAAAGCACTTGAGTCACATCATAAAGGCCAATAACTCTCTGGGTTTTCCAAGGAAACAAAAATGCTGAATATTAGAATCAGCCAATAGCATGAGATTTCCATTCCCTTGAGTCAAGCAGCACTGGAAAATACAGATCCCTGGGTAATTATTGAAAATTATGCACATCTGATGATCTTGATGCAATTTTCAATGGTGGAAAGTTCACAAAGATCTCACCCTATTGGACACCAATTGTTGCTCTTCTTGGCAGACTCATAAGAGAGACCTGTATCAGAGGGGTAGCCGTGTTAGTCTGGTTCTGTAGAAGCAGCAAAGAATCCTGTGGCACCTTATAGACTAACAGACGTTTTGCAGCATGAGCTTTCGTGGGTGAATACCCACTTCTTCGGATGCAAGCCACTGCTTGCATCCGAAGAAGTGGGTATTAGTCTATAAGGTGCCACAGGATTCTTTGCTGCTTCATAAGAGAGACCATGGACTGAACTACTTTCTCACCCTGAGAGATGGCCTTTCAGATCAGGGTTGAGGCACACTGACATACAGTGTGAAGTCTGCACTACAGTTGCTCATATTGCATCTGTGGATAAATAGAGGAGTTCAGTCTCCAGGTCAGGCAATCCTGTACCACTCACAAGCATGAAAGGCAAAACTGGGTGCCTAAAGACCAGTACCTCAACCTATAATCTGCATTCTAAAATCAGGCCATTTCCTTAGAGTCCTAAATAGGAATTTTGGTGTGTAACTTTAGACATCCAATTTTGAATATTTTGGCAAAAATGTTCTAACTGCCTTGTTTCTGGCTCTTAATGTCTTACCATAGACTAAAGTACTGTTTTTTGCATCCTGATTAAAAAACAGAAAATCCTAATCCCCCAGAGTGTCTCCTGGCAAAGTGGCCAGTCATGACTGACACATTTATTTTTAGCGAGGTTGCCAGATCAAAGTGCCTACAGATATGGAAAATTGAAGCAACGGTCTTGTGTAAAATGTTCTTGGTCTTCATTGTTTTGGAAAACTTCAGGCCAGTTGACAGCCCTATTTTATTAGGCAAACAAAAGAATCAAGGATTTATATATCACTCGGGTGCATTTTGAAGGAATCATTTGTCTTTTTTATGATAACTTTTTTTTCTGGTTTTACATGACATCAGGTATTTCTTGAGAATGAAAGACGGCTCCTTTAGGGTCATTGAACCTGCCTGTTTCAAAATGAACATCCTTAATCCCAGCACTCATGTCTGGATGAAAAATATAGGGCCAGAGTGCAAGCTCAAAGAGAACCCATGAGGAACATGCAGTTACAAGCCATAGCACCGAAGGCTCAATGAAGTACTCTGTCCTTTCTGAGGTAAGCTGAGCCACCTCGAAATTACCTCTAAGTGTAAAGTCATTGAGACAAAAAATAAATAAAAATCTTTAAGCTTTTGCTTAGCTTTTCATATCTCTTTTTATATGCAAGTTTCTGTTTCCTCCCTCATGCTTTGGTATTAGTGCACATTAGAATATTAGGTCAAACGCCCTCAGTAATAACTGTGCTGTATAATCTTTCTGATTTTCATCTTTTTTCCCTAGTTTTCTCCTCTGGTACTGCAAACATCAATGGCAAAGGCACTTTTGCCCCATATACTTACCCTTTTATTGCACCAGAATTTACGATGCATAATATTTCAAATGCAAGAAGTATTTGTATTTTTGTGAATCTGTAGTGCATAATCAGACGTGTCAGGAAGAGGGGAGGCATACTCTACTCCGGATATTTGATCAACTTGATCCACTTATTCTAAACTATGGGCAGTGTACATTGGTTAGATCCATGTTTTTGTTTATGAAATGAGTGGCTTAGCAGAAAACATACCAATGTGATTGTTTTGCTGGGGATTCAAATTGCATAGATGTATTATCTACCATAAATAGTTATGTTTTCAATACTTGTGGTAGAAGCAGATAGTGAGTATTTTCTGTTTGCTGTGGAAACCACTTGAAATACTATCTGCCAGCTAATCTAATTATAGTCCAAATGATAATCAGACTAGATGACACAACTATTGGCTGACAGTCTTTCACAAACTTAAACTTGCACACACACACCTTACGTTGCCTAATTTTAGCTTGCACTGTGCCCTTATCTCTGTAACTTCATATTACCAAGCAGGTATTGAGAAACAGGAAACTATGTATTATACCTCTGAAACTATGCTAATACCAAACCACACATCTAAATATTGCTCTGCAAAATCTCTATGAGAAGAGAAGCTCATTTTTAAAACAAATAAATGTTTTGATTTAAATTGAAACGTCTACACTTTTAGATATAGTTGTGGTGGCTACAGCATTGTCATTATCTGCAATTTTCTGCAGGATAGGTTTGCAAAAGCTGCAGAATCTAGTGGAGATCTCTAATTCAGTGCAGTCTTAATTACTGTCAAAATGTCTGAACTTCACTGGTTTCAGAGTGCTATGGATATTGGATCCATCCTTAACCCTTAAGTAGAAAGGGTTACCAAGTTTTAGCTGACCTCACTATATAGGCTCCAGAGCAGGAATTTATTGCAAAAAAATTAATGCATATATGATAGTAAAGCATCAAATGCATTCCTTTTCTAAAATGCATCCCAATATTAAAAAAATACTCAATGTAAGTGCATTTTGTTGCCTAAAATGCATATATAGTTCTGCCATCAATGCTAATGAAAAGAGTTCTTAGATTAAAATAATTTTTCAGTAATATAAAATTTAGATTAAAATACTATTTATTTGAAGGGTTTATTTATCTGCGGTGTATGCTAGAATTCAGAGAGATGGCAAATATGTAATATCTTAATTCCTTTTATAATGCTCATTAAGTACAGTCAAGAAAGCTTCCATAGAAGCCTGCTAAAGGAATAGATTGGCTAAGTGAATTATTTTCCATCAAGCCAAACAATTACACCTCTTAAAGGGAAAATCTGTTAAAGGAATGATGCATTTAAACAGATTGTTAGTTCCCCTCAATGTGTAATGTAAAATGAATACAAAAGTAGACCTATTAAATACATCTCACCAGATCAATTTTTGCCATTCTTATTGTTCATGAAATAATACTGCCCTCTTAAATACCTTATAAACGCATAATCAACGTAGAAGAATAATTTGGGTGAGAAATGTGAGGCAACAGTTTATGAACATGAATATGTTTCTAATTAAACAATATGTGCCTAACAGTTTGCAGAGGACACAACAATTGGGGGAGTGGTAAATAAAGAAGAAGACAGTCCACAGATTCAATGTAAAGTCATACATCTTGGAACAAAGAATGTAGGCCATGCTTACAGGAAGGGGGAACCAATCCTGGGAAGCAGTGACTCTGAAAAGGACATGGGGACATGGTGGATAATCAGCTAAACATGAGCTCCCAGTGTGATGCTATGGCCAAAGGGGTAATGTAATTCTTGACTATATAAACAAAGGATGTTGCTAAGTAGGAGAGAGTTCAGAGAAGAGCCATGAGCATGATTAAGGATTGGGAAAATATGCTATATTGTGAAAGACTCCAGGAGCACAGCCTGTTTAGTTTAAGAAAGAGAAGGTTAAGGAGATCACAGTCTATAGGTATTTAAATGGAGAACAGAAAATAGATAGTAAAAGGCTCTTCAATGTAATAGACAAAGGTAAAACAAGACCCAATGGCTGGAAATTGAAGCTAGACAAATTCAGACTAGAAATAAGGCACGCATTGTTAGAAGTGAGACTAATTTACCAATGGAACAATTTACCAAGGGTTGTGATGGATTCTCCATCACTGACAATTTTAAAACAAGATTGGATTATTTTTCTAAATTGTATGCTATAGTTCAAAGTGAAATTAATTTGTGGAAGTACTATAGCATCTGTTATGTAGGAGATTAGACTAGATGGTCACAATGGTCCACTCTGGGTTGTAAGCTATGAATCTATGAATGAAAAATGGTTAGGGTGTGATCCAAAGTTGAAGTCAGTGGGGATCTGTTAATTGACTTCAGTGTGTTTTGATTCAGGGCATAAATAAGTTTAAGGAAATAGCCATCCCAGAAGCAAGTTACTGTGAGGATAAAAAATATAAATAAAGTGATTTCTTGTTACTGTGAGGATAAGTTAAATACTGAAATGTGCATTGCCATGGATACAGTTTTCTATTTACAATATGGAGTTTTTTTTCCTAAGTAGATATGGGTAAAGTAACCAGAAGGCAGGGCTTCAATTCCCAACATACCACTTAGGCAATGGTTTTCAAACTTTTTAGGCTGCATACCCCTTTCAAATAATGTAGTCTACCATGTAGACCCATCTGAGATAGGGTCATAATATACCTATGAAAACAGAAAAAAAGAAAGGTATGGAAGGCATAACATGATGCATTGTCTGCCATTACAGAATTTTTCTCGCATACCCCTGATGAGAGCTCACATACCTTTAGGGGTATACATATCCTAGATTGAAAACCACGGCACTAGAGTTATAACATTAAGACTAACTCTGTACGGATCTACTAATGGCTATCTTTAGTGTAAATGTTTTCAAACCTAGAGGATATTTCTATGGTGCCTATAGAAGTCTTATGCAAATCCACTAATACAGATACTTTCCCCCACCATATGGGGACAATAGGTGTTATAGCCACTATTCCAGTCCATATGCTGGAACAGAAGCTGGGTAGACTGGTTGAGGGGGTTGGATTCCATCCCCCAAATCTCACTTAGTGCCTCACATAACATTTTGTTCTTTGGGTTTTGTGGTGAATTTCAGTCTGAGAGTGAGTCACACTTAGGTCGACCAGAGTTTTGTCATTTACTTCAATAAGGTCAGGATTTAACCCATAGTGTGTATGAGGTGTATGTATTATGTTTTTGCAGCTTGAAATGCTTGCCTTCATTTGCAACAGCTGATGCCATGAAAAAAAATGTTTTGTGGTTGCCTTCATAAGTGGGCAGCAGATGACTAACAACTTTGAAGGGTACACAATATTTTCTTAAACTCATATGATATCATCAGCTGCATTTCAACAGTTTATTTTACTGAGATGCTAATTTTATCAATAATAAAAGAGAAGGCCCAGCTAGCTGGACAATTAATCCTTCCTCACAGGCCTCACTAGCCTCCAGAACACAATCAATAAAATCATTATTTTTAGTTTGTGCATCTGACAAAAAAATCAACCAGCAAAACTTAAACTTACCCTGTTTTTGCAAAACTTGCCCAGTATCTCAACATGGATCTACTCAAGATTTGTTCAGCTTTGGTGTAATTAACTCTTCTCTCTAGAGGCAATCCAAATACAAATTCAATCTCATAACCGTGCATTACTCCCATCCATTCTGGCCAAGCAAGTTTTGAGGACCGATGTTCAAAGAAGTAGAAGAATACATTATTTCCTAGTTGAGCAAAAACATTTGTGAACTCCATTACAGGACATATGATATTGTAATCCCCAATAATGTCATCCATAGCATCACGATAATTGTTAGGGTTCTGCTCATCTTCCCAGTCTGTGTAGTGAAAAATGATTGATTCCACCCCAAGTTCACTTGCTTCTGGAAAAGACTCACTTAAACCTACTTGAAATTCTGTTTTATTGATCTGGCTATCATTATCTTTGCTGAAACCAGGTGCCCCATACACTAGAAAAGATGTCCCTTCATCTTTGTTAACTCCCACTAAGAGTTGGGTTTGTTTAAAGAGCCCATGATGGAGCAATGTTTGTGGCATTTCAGTGAGAAAATCACCATCAACTATGGGACAGAAATATGTTTTTAAAAGATAGTTGTGTGTTAGAACAGAAACTTCATTCTCGAGGATATCCTGGGGATCCTTGTTTTGGAGACAGAGAATTATGTCTGTATCATTGCTACCCGAGCAGCTGAGTAGTTTAGCTAAGGTCAAAGTTCTCTTCCTTGCCTCAGAATGTGTTAGTGTGGCCCAGGGGGCATTAGCAGCGCCACTTTGCATGATGGCTCTTGTGAAAAGAGGATGGCTTTCAGAAGAAAGGATATGGTAGCTAACAGAAGCAGACCCGGCACTCTCTCCAAATAAAGTCACACTTTTAGAATTGCCACCAAAGACAGCTATGTTCTCCTGGACCCACTGAAGTGCTAACCTTTGATCAAATAAACCTGCATTTCCTGGAGCTTCCTGGTTTCCCGGTAAAGCCAAGAATCCTAGTGCCCCTGTTCTGTAGTTCGCTGAAACTACAATGACTCTTTCAACACGTGCCAGAAATTTACCATCATAGACAGGTAAAGAGGATGTCCCTGATTGAAATCCACCCCCATAAATCCATACCATGACAGTTGCATTTTTGGGTTTTGGAGAAGGAACCCATACATTGAGGTATAAGCAGTCTTCACTAAGGTTAGTGTTTGGATTCCACATCTCTGACCCAGGGAATCCAGGGAAAGTTTTATCTATATTCTGATAACAAGAGTTTGCATGTTTTGTGGCATCCCAAATCTCTGTCCACTTGTTGCGGGGCTCTGGTTTTTTGAATCGTAGTCTACCAAGTGGTGGCTCGCCATAAGGAATTCCCAGAAAGGCTGTCACAGTTCCCCCAAGTACGGGCAAGTGAATCCCTCTTACTTTTCCTTTCTTAGTAGTAACTATAATGTCGTCTTCAGGTAGCACCTTCCTTACAAACATATACAGTAGAAGAAACCACATCAGAAATCTTGTGCAGACACTTGTCCCATTGCTGCATGTCATCATTCCTGAAATAAAATAAAAATTAAGTTTAGGAGCCTGCATTTTAATGTATCAGTACAAGGGCCAAAACTTGTTGCATGCAGAAGGAATGTGAAAGGCCCCAAAGGCACTGAAACTGAGATGGTTCTGCTGCACGGAGCAGCAGAGCAGATTTTAGCCATCGCTTGTTCTTGGCTACACTTTTTGCTGAATCATATTCAGTAACGATCTCACTTTACCCTATTCTGACATGATTTTCTAGCAATGGGTAAATTTTATAGTCTAGAGTCAGACAATGCTTTTGGATCATAATTCTGCTTTCTCTCCTCACATTGGCATGGATGTCCCTAAATACAGAGGGGACAGGCATGGATAGGATCCACAGGGACTTTGCTGCCCCTAAATATCACAGAGTAGTGCTCCACAACGGTTCTGTCCACCACAACATGGAAGGAGGTGGGAGGTTGAGGGCTAGGTAGGGGTGGGCCAAAGAGATGAAAGTATATGGCCAGCGAGTTTGTGACTATGTGAACCATTAATCATATGCCCAATGCAGCAGGTGCCTTGTATGGCATCACAGTAAAAGTCACCAGAAGTAGCCATACGTAAGTTGCTTTGCTAAGGAGTATCTGTTTTCCTCCCACACACAATCACTGAACAAACAGTATTTCATCTGGTTTAGCACACAAAAATATGCCCATCAGGCCTTTTCATAATATTTACTTTTGTTAGTTGGTGCCCTGATCATTCCAATTTGGAGGCTAATACATGAGAAGAACATCATGCAAAACACAATGTATGATTAGAAATTATTCTGTCGGTGGTTACTTTTGTAATTCATACTATCCCGTAAATACAGAGAGCTAGTAACAATGTGCACAATCTTAAGGATATCAAGTAAACTTCTACTAGAAATACGGGACAAAATTCAGGCCATGTACCAATTTCTTTACAAATAAACAGACACATTATTGACCCCGAAAAAGCAGCTCCTCTGTCGTTTGAATTAGAGCTTTCCCCATGTTTGGAGGTGTTCAGATCTCTATTTTTGTTTCAGGGATGACATGAAACTGTAGATATTGAACCATGTATTTATGATACAGAACCCAAGTGGGTTGAAATGCAATAGCAAAACATCAAAATAACTTCATTATAAACCCAACAGTACTCTCTGGGAATTGGAGGTGCTTTTCATAAGTCTGTACTTCAACTGATATGTATGTCTGTAATACTCTATAACTTCAGTTCTTGTATGTGATCACACAGATATGCCAAAATCATGAACAAATAAATGTGTTATAGACATTGTTTGCTATAACAGCAGCAAAGAATCCTGTGGCACCTTATAGACTAACAGACGTATTGGAGCATGAGCTTTCGTGGGTGAATACCCACTTCATCGGATGAGCTCATGCTCCAATACGTCTGTTAGTCTATAAGGTGCCACAGGATTCTTTGCTGCTTTTACAGATCCAGACTAACATGGCTACCCCTCTGATACTTTGCCATAACAATTAGCGTTATAGTTATTGCCTAGATTGTACATTTATTTGGGCAGGGACTATATTTTTTCTTTATTTTTGCAGTGCTTGGTACAGTCCTTGATTGGGGCCTGTAGGTGCTGGTAATTCTAGGAATTTAGACCCTGATTAGGTAAAGTACTTAATCACGTGCTTAAGTTAATGCATGTGAGTAGTCCCACTGATCTTAGTCTTTTAAGGTTGGACTTATTAACTCTGTTCTAAAAACATTCTCTTCGTCTCAAAAGCCAAATGTCAAAAAAGAAGAAAAATCTCATTTGGCACAATCCTACAGTCTGTTTCAGTGAAAATATTCAATAAAGCTTCTCTTCTGCTCTTCCTACCCTCTCCTCCTATTACTGTCCTGTTCTGCCTAGTGTATTCAGCACGGCCACTTTAAATAGTTCATTCTTTGTTAATGAGCAGCACTTCTCTCCTTACAAGGACTGAGGCTAATTTCTGTGGAAAGTACAGTTAATTTGTTTGTTTATTGTTGGAAAGTTGAGGGAGAATAGAAAAAATGGGGAAGTTTCTGGTTAAAGTGATTCCTAAATATGAGAGAGAATCAAAGTAACTCAGAGAGATAAATTATCACAGACAATATTTCGAACTTTTATTAAAAGCATGAGAAAATAAAAATCTATAGTACACAGATGATCTATTGTGGAAAAAGATGTAAAGCAATAGAATCTTTTATGTAAATGCTTCTCAGTATGATTCATAAAAATAAAAGGGCTAAAGAGCTGTATCTAACAATAACCAAACCTTAAGATTTACTTACCTAGAATCCTGCAAACACATCCTTGCTAAACTTTACTGGAGTGGGCAACCTCAAATCAATAGAATTACTCCAAGTGTTTGCAGAATCAGGGATTTAGTGCACCAAGCTGCAGTCCTTAGGCAAAATGAAATCACTTATTGCTTTGTACATCAGTTTACCCACCCATTAAAGAGATACAGTGAGAGTTCCTATCTTTGTAAAGCACTTTAAAGAGCTATAAATGAAAAATGTTCCATAGGGGTTAAGGATTATGCAAGAGTCAAATCCTGGTTGTTTTACTTTTAAGTTAATTCATGAATAAAGTGATCAGGAGATTGCATCAATATTGGGCTAAGGACCTAGCAGCATAGGAAGTCAGCAATTATCCAATATACAGTAAACTGGATAAGGAGGGTAATTTTTTAAAACCATCCAATATGTGACAGTGAAAGCAAGCATTTAATGTAGCATTTAAAGTGCTATCTGGAACTGTAAAGGATTGAAATAATCAATGGTAATATTATAGGCATAAGAAAAGTGAAATTAGAATAATAAATAATAAAGGGGGGGATGTGAACATCAGGAGTATAGGGTTCATGTAGAACCTTTAGTCTCCATACAGTTATGTTATTATACACACACACACACACACACACACACATATATATATATACACAACTAAAAACTAATAGAGACAAAAGTAAAAATCCGCAAATATAAAACAGACCCTGAACTTTTGATCCACAATCCTAAAATGTTTTAGCTATTAATGCAAATATTAAAGAAATAGTTAAAGTAAAAAAATCAACACTGTACATTTTAAAATTAGCTCTCCAATGAACTATCGAATCTTTTTAATGAGCAAATGAAATAGGTCAAACTTTGGAAAAAGTACAAAACTTCTACACTGCTAAATGAAAACATAATAGTTTCAAGTTATGTTTCCTGCTAATAGTGACAAAACTAGCAATTGAAAGGTATGGTACTGCACTTGGTGGTGAAATAGTACATTTTGTAATAATTTTAATGCTGCATTAAAACAAATTCAGCAACATAAAACACACTGAGCTAAATAAATAGGACTTGATTATTACTACAAGAATAGAAGAGGTCAGAAGATTGCTTTAGCCTGCCAACCTTAACCAAGTAGAGAGATGTCATTTACTATATTTGCATATTTAAAAAGTTGCTTCTGTATTTGTTTTAGCCAATAAAAATTAAACAGAATATACTTTCGTATTCTTTTTCAGTGAGGGAATATAATTTATTTAAATTATTATTTTCTCTCCTTGCAAATCTTTACCCAACCAAGAAATCTATACACAAGGCTACGTAATCTCTATTTAAATAGAAAAGATGATTGAATTAATAAATGATTTATTACTCAGTTCAATTTATTTAGCCCAGAATCCCTTGAATAATACCAAGGTCTGATACACATGCCTGCTTACTTGTTCCATCAGTTCCATTTGCAGAGCAGAGTGAGTATCTCCAACAGAGCAACAAATGGTCAGACCATAACATTTTAAAAGATCACAATCCCCATACAAATTGAGTTTAACTGTAATTTATATTGGCATAGAAACATGTAAATAGAGAACCACTCACCCCAGCTTCTATTGCAAAGACTACAAAGTTTCTAAAAGAGTCAAGATCTTTGTATACTTCAGTGAAAAGCAGTGTGTGGCTGCTACGTTAAGCCTGTAAATTGGACAGTACTGACATTATAATCAACTGTTTCTGTCCGAAAGCTCGCGAGAGTTGGCAACAGCAACTTGATCTGTAGGCAGCCGTTCTTTAGTATCTGGCATCTGTTCAAAGGGTAATGGTATAGTTATAGAAATGCTTCAGAATTATACCAGTTTTGATTAAATCAAGCATTAGATTTTATTGGAAAGGGAAAAATAAAATTATCCTTAATACAAGGCTACAACTTTATAACAAATCAGACTACAAACACAACAACAGAAGTATAAATCTTGCTTCTTTTTTGTTTTTCTTACATGAAGAACTATCCCTACTTGTATTTTTCTTTTTTGCAAAAGTTCAAGATTTCTATAACAATCTGGCAAAATGTTTAAAATATCTTTCCACCTCAGGTCAATTGGCTATTTCCAACTACAAATAGTGGAAGGAGAGAAAATGAGAACATTTTATACAGATATGCCATCAAGCAACAACAATCAATTGTATTAACTGAATTTGATTGTCTAATAGAGCTAGTCATAAAATGTTCTACAAAACAGTTTTCCATTAGAAAATGCAGTTTAATCAAAACCAAAATATTTCACAAAATTGTGTTTATTTTGACAAAAATAAATGTAGACCAAATTGTTTCCATTCTGATTTGGAATACAAGCACATTCTGAAATGCTGGCATTTCCTATGAAATGGAAATTCTGAGTTTTGGTTGGCTCTGCTGTCAAATGCCCATTGTACAATACTGAATCTTCTAATTCCAGTTTTAGTTTTAAAAAAATGTATGCTTGCATGGCCTTATTCTACACAGTATCACTGTTTCAACTGGAGAAATAAGACATTAACAGGACTGGGAGTTATTTATGGTGTGGCCATCTGTCTTTTGCTTGTTTGTCACTTTTAAATTTATTATTATTTATATTATGGGTGGCACCTAGAAACATCAACTAAGATCAGGAGTTTCAGGATCCTTTTGTGCTAGGCACTGTACAGACACATAATAAGAGATAGTTCCTATCTCAGTCTAAATAAATAAGACAAACATGGGGTGGAGAGATGGAAGGATTATACATTATTAACCCCATTTTACAGATGGGAAACTGAGGCACACAGCAATTAAGGGATTTACCTAATGTCACACAGTAAACCTATGGCAGGGCAAAAAATTAAAGCCAGATCTCCCGAGTATCACTCAAGTGCCTTAACCACAATGCCATCCTTTGGCTTTGTGTCCACAGTACTCTCTCACCCAACTTTCTCTGGCACTACTCTGAAGGAAGACCTCAGACTTTTACATGTCTTCAACTACTACAAAGACAGCCAGCTTCATCCTGGACAGGACAGAACTTTGTTGCCTTTGAGAGCTCAAGGCAATACATTTCCCTAGATATAATGATCAAGTTAGAGTTCTATTTTGATTAGAAAAAAATACAATATTGGCAATTACAGAACAGATGGAAAGCACAAATAAAAAGTTAAAATATAAAGCTTATACTCTTTAATATGAAGACAGAGAAAATTCTAGACCAGGTGTAGGCAACTTATGGCACGGGTGCCGAAGGTGGCACGCAAGCTGATTTTCAGTGGCACTCACACTGCCCAGGTCCTGGCCACCGGTCCAGGGGGCTCTGCGTTTTAATTAATTTTAAATGAAGCTTCTGAAACATTTTATAAACCTTATTTACTTTACATACAACAATAGTTTAATTATATATTATAGACTTATAAAAAGAGACCTTCTAAAAATGTTAAAATGTATTACTGGCACGCGAAACCTTAAATCAGAGTGAATAAATGAAGACTCGGCACAGCACTTCTGAAAGGTTGCCAACCCCATGTTCTAGACACTACCATGATAAATGGGATTGTTCATAGTGAGGAAGCTCAAAGAAACAGTCACTTACCCTCTCCTAGAGCATTTACTATGTATCGTTCAGGTTCACATGTCTGTTAGGCATATCCTTGGGACGTGCCCTTGTGATAATCTGAACCCAAACCTCAGTTATACATTCCTGGAACTTTAGTGTGAAAGTGTCAAACATGCACACTCATTTTGGATTAAAACTTCTCGATCTAGATTCTGAGCTCAGTTACACAAGGATAAATCCCAAGTATTGCAATAGATTTACACTGGAGTAATGGAGAGCAGATCCTAGAATCTTGTTATTTGAACATGCTGAAATAACAATTTCCTTCCAAATATACTGACACAATGATATGTTCTCTAAATAAAATCCTTTTTAATTTACCCCAGCATCTATGAACACTTTAAAGAAGTTTTATACACAGGAAAGTGAAGCCACGTGAAATCATACATTTGGCCCTTTAATGACATCGGTTGAGGAATTATGCATATCCTTGTGCCTAATAGCTGTTGTTAAATTTCCCTTATAAAGAGGAGTTGCCTTCAGTTTATGCTTAGGACAAATAGTTGATTTCCTTCAACTTACATATCTTCCCCCAGAATGTACCCTTCAGTGCTGCATCTTCTGCTGGTTTCACCTGCCATCGAGATTCCCTCAAGTAGATGGAAAAAACAAGAAGATGGATTTGTGCGTTACTTCACTTTCAGCTACTTTGTAACTGATAGATCTGATGCCCAACAAGATGGGTCACCACCACCCCATAAACATCTGTCCCCTGGATCTGCCCTATCACTGGCTCTGACATAGAGAAACAGTAGCATTTACACTATATAAATAAAGTATACAACGTTAAGGTCAATCAGACACCCTTAATGTAACCCTATGGGACCACCCTGAAAATAACTATCAACTCTGTCCAACACAGAGATTTATTAAACTCAAGGTATAAGGTCTTTGTGGTCACTAATGAGGTGAACCTGTGTGACTAACAGATCAAGTTGTCTCAGACTCTCTCTTAGTAGGAGGCACTGTGTGTCCTATAGAGTAAGTCCTCCAGGAAGTGTAAAGATGTCTCACCTACTGTAGACTCTAGATGCTGTGATTTGTTTTTTCGGTGAGGCACTGTTTGCTGTGTAATAGAAATAATGAAGGAACACAGCACAGGCTGCTGCTAGAGAACATTAGGCGTTTAGGAACATTAGGAAGTGTTTTTTATCTTATTTCTGTGCAGTTTCCCTCCTAATAAGGAGTTTTTTTAAGACCAGTCTTGTCTGTCGGTAAGTTACCTCAGGCACTATTAGGGCAGAATTAATGTTGTTTGAGTGATCTTACCTCTGTATCTAGAGAGTCTCTAATGTAAATACCAAAATACTCAGATGAACTACTTGAAGTACGCCAAGGACTTGGCGATCCTCAAAGGAAGATACTACAGGAATGTAAAATATTATTATGTATTATTATTTCATAACTGAAGCCCCAGATCAGCAAATTACCTAAGCATACGTATAATTTTTAGCATGTGAGTAGCCTTAAATTATACATATGCTTGAATACCTGGATGAATCAGGGAGTAGCCTAGAATGGCCAATATACTAGTGGAAGTTATTACAAGTGATAAACTTAATTCTTTTACAAAAGATTTGACTGAGATGCTCATAGTATATCAGACCAGTAAGAGTATTTCACTCACCAGGTGCTGCCCTGAACTTTAAGGATACTCTCTGACTTAAACACCCTTCTCCTTTCATCCCATCCCATCCCTGACTCGATAATGCTTTTTGACTGCTGGATACCATCCATAATCCCAGTAACAAAAGCCTTGCTCTGATCTATAGAACAATGGGGGGTCATATTTTTTCAAGTCACAGTCATAGCCACCACCATCATCAATGGAAATATCACACACAGAGTGTCTGGGGGTGGAGGAGAGGAGGAAACACATTTTATCTGACTTACATGCCTCCATGTCCAAAGTATGTCCTTACTCATAGGGTGTAAACAGCACAGCTTTAAGCAAATATTGTTCTACTTCAACCTTTTGCAGCTCTTTGGAAAATTATATGATAAAGGTAACAGGGTGGACAATGTTTACTTAATTTTTTCAAAAGGCTTTTGATAAGGCCCTTCAAAAGGATTCTTAAAGAACCATATAGAAAGTGTTATTTTAATAAGTGCCTTATTTATGGAGAAACGTATACTGTAGTTAAAAAGTAGAAAACCTATGTTCTCTCTTCATCTTACTTCATCAGTGAGGAACAAAAATACACAGTAAATTATGACTGATCTGTATGAATTGTTGCCACGGGTCTGAAGAAGTGGACATATTGTTTAAATTTTTTAGCTCTTTTATTGCCTCTTCTGCCATACATTTTTTTGAATTCTCAACATGTTGTATTGCATTTAAGGACTCTCATGTGATTAATTTAACTCTTCCACATTGCTGTGAATGTAAACCAATGCCACTGGAGATACAGTTTTCCTTGAATAGAGTTTAAAGCTATAAAGGTGATTGGTGGCCAGTGGTTGGACCAACATGCAACACTGTGATTATTTTGCTGATTCCTGTTCCAAAGCTATCCTTTTTCCTAGCTCTCCTAGTCCAGTTCCAAAGCTATTCCTTTGATGGTGATAATTCCAAGAATGATGAAATTTAAGAGGGCAGTCAGCGGTGTGAAAATAGATGGACTAGCCAACACACTCACCAAAGTAATTTACTCAATCGTAAAGCTAGGATTAAAAAAATACAGCTCAAAATGTTCTCTATAGAATTATTTCTATAAATGGATTTCAATGAGGCTTGGTGAGGGTGCAGCAAATCTCTCAGTGTGAGATCAGATGGAAAACTGAGGCCTCATACTGAAGAGGATGTAGTGTGTATTGGTGACATTGATCATGTGGCTGTGTCCACCACATAAAGAAAATTTTCCAGAGACAAATACCATTCCACTATTCAAATATTTTTGAATCTCAAATCAACCTAACAACATGTCTAGCACTTTTGGAATATGACAACAATCTTAACACTGATCCTTCTTGCCCGGTTTACATTATTTACTATTAGCTATTAAGAGCTGCTAAATAGAAATTCCCCAATAATATTTCCATTAATAAATGGTTTAAAAAGTCACATGGAACCACATTATCCTTGGAGAAATTGGCTAATATTAGAAAAGATACCTATAGTGAATATCTTGAAAATGGACACCCATCTAATAAGTATATGGAAGTCACTGCCCTTTACAAAAACAATTGCATTCTTATTTGTTCTCATTATTGGTACAATTATAGGGTGCTATAATTTTCTCCCTATTACTCTAATTATAGGCTGCTATAATTTTCTCCTTGTTATACAATTATAGGCTGCTATTTTACAAAAATTCTGGGGAAATCAGTGTAAATAACAAAATATATTGCTAATTGTAAGATATATTTATTATTTTTATTCATTTGGTATGTTTATTTAGTCTTAGTTCCCAATGGTATCGTTCAATAATCTAACTTTTTCTGTCTTTTTATGGGGACATGTTTCAATAAACAGAATTTAAAAAAAAGATTCATATATACACAAAATGGTTTGCAAAACACTTTTACATTTTCCATCTTTGGCTTAGAAGAAAACAAGTAAAATTAAGTGTCAGCACATAGCGGAAATGTAATGTTAATGTGTTGAGACTAATTAAATTATGGTCTAGGTTCCTGTGTACTCTGCACGAGATTCAGTCTTTGCATAGATGTTAAAGTTGTGCCGTTTTACACTTCTACTAGTTAGTTTTTTGTCCATCTGGGAAATAGATCTGTGTCCAACAGGTAGCAGCCACTCCACTGGGTAGGTATCCAAGCTGTTCTGACTTGGCACAAAAGAAGATCCAGGTGTTTGTTCAAAGATCACTTGTGAAAATAATTGATGCCCCAAATTAGTTCAATATTCTGACAATTTATAAGTACTACAAGCAAACAGAGACTCTTGAACAGACTCTGTGGTCAATGGTAAGACCCTGACAGGGATACAGACAACTGAGTATGTTTGTATCTAGTAGAGTAGGCATAGGGCTTGAAGCCAGGAAGTCATGAGACCTAATTCTGCTTCTTTCTGTATGGTTTTAGCCAATTTGCTAATTAACCTCTCCATATCTCAGTTTCTCTAACAGTAAAAGAGATATAACAATTGTTAATGACCTATTTCATAGGGTTTTTGTAAGATTGAAGTAGTTAATTTTTGTACAGCCCTTTGAAATATAAAGCACTATGTTAAGTCACCTCTATCTACCTGGAATCAGTTTAATCCAATATTTTATCCACATTCTGAGTTTCTTCTGACACTGGAACAGTGGAGAAACAGCAATTTTCAGATCCGGTTGGAAAGAGATGTGCAGCTGGATGACCTCAGAATTAAATTACATTGCATTTTTATAGTATCTGCCCATCTCCCCCAAAGATTGACATAGGCTTTTAGTAGGAGGAGTGATAAGAGTAAATTTATCAAAATAATTGAAATTTAAATGCTTGCAGAATAGATACATGATCCTCAGAGATGTCTCTGGAGGAATAAGTAACACCTGTTCAATCCAACTTAGTCTACTCCTGTAAGGTACAGTGAGCAGGGCAGCAATACCTTGTGATGATGCTGAAAACTACTAATAGCATTAGTTCGGATGTTTGTTCCTAGTCATGAGGTCTATTATCAAATCAACTGACAGAATCTTATTGGTACAACCAAGTGAGTAGCTTGAACTAGAAAAGGTCTTAGAAGAACTAAGATGCTGTTGACGATAGCTAGTCATTATTTCCTCAGTAACCTGGCTCAGTAAGATAGGAGGCCGCAATGAAATTAAATTGTTAGCATCAAGTGCAGGTTCCTTGAACACTGGCTGCACTAGGACAAAACTAAAAACTATTCTTCAATCCATGGTCTCTTTTTATTTAGTTCCTATTATTCAAAACTGATTCAGCCCTTCCCCTCCACCAAATTTTATTAACTTGATTTCATTTTGTAAAAACGAGATTACTCTGAGCTGATTTGTTCTTTGTCCAGTTTCCACAAATAGGGAAAAAATTACATTCATGTTTTGAACCACTGACATCAGACACTTATGTAGCCGAAAGCCTATCAGACCTCTGATGATGGAGGCTGTTATAATGTAGTCATAAAAGCATAAAAGCAGTATGACAGCCTTTTGTAACAGAAGGTAGCGTCATTCTGTGAATGTGCAAGCAGTGTGTGATCATGAACATCTCATTATAAGCATCTGTGCAAATTTCCCAGAAACATGCCATCATTTCTACATATTAGATAATTCATCACAGTACCATCTGTTTGAAAAACTGAGATGTCAGGCCAGGCAGTTTATTGGTAAAGTACAGTAAACTCCTTCAGGTTATATAAAGTACATATATAAAGTGCGGAACATTAAAATAAAAAGGATGTTAAAATAATACAATGAGGGGAATACAAACTCTGATATACGGAAGGTCAGACTAGATGATCTGGTGGTCCCTTCTGGCCTTAAACTCTATGATTATAACCTTACAAAGGGCATTTTGAGTTGCTATCTCACAAAAACCTTAAACCATGAATCATTCCTAAATATTCCAACATATTTTGCATAGGGATAAAGGGATTGGTTCAGTCACTTTCAGTAATTTCTTAAGCATATAACTTGCTAATGATTATTTTCCTTATATGGCTTCCTGACAGTTTAACTCACTCCATGAATGTTACAGTTTTCTTTTCTTCCTCTCACTTTGACATGTGCTGAGGAAATCGTACAAGCCTGCGATAACATTGCTATGGACATGTTTTTCCTCTCCCGCCGTTTGCATTTTTCTGTCAATTAACTCTAAAAATCCCTAATTAATTTACTTTTAAGAAGTAGCATTCTCAGAAAGGTGGTGGCACCTTTCCAAAATACACTCAGTACACAGGTACAAGAAATAAAAATTAAGGATGGAATGCAGGCACCTAGCTCAATATTTCTTTACCCTGCATCACCAGCTGCTTGATATTGTTTTATGGTAATGCCTAGAGACCCCATCTGTGATTGGGGGTTATCAGTGGTTAAAATGGATTGAAAAAGGAGGGGGAGCTCTCATTGCATTACCAAGGAGGAAGGGGAGTAACTCTCCCTCTGTTTTCAGCATTGAAGGAGGGGACTGCATTTCTCCACTCATTCACTTACTTTTATCCTTGAGCCCCATTGGATGGGGTTCTTTACAAACACACAGTAAGGACAGTCTCTGCCTGGAAGAAATTAATGAGACAGACAAAGATTAGGGAAAGGGAGTACTATTATCCCCATTTTACAGATGGAGAATTGAGGAACAGAGATGAAAAGACTTGCCCAAGATCACTAAATAAGCTTGACTTATGCCCAGATCTCCAGAGTACCACTCCAGAGCCTTAATCACAAGACCATTGTTTATTTTAATTCCCTCTTAGTTCTGTAAATATAGTATAGGGGGTTGCATTTTTAATGCACCACATTAAAAAAGAGGTTTTGTATCTGAAGTAACAGGTAATAGTGGTCTTTGCTCCTAATGATCACTGTCAATGGAGATCAAACTTGGGATATAGAGAATTGTGCTTGGTAAAAGTTTCCAAAAGCAGCAGACAGGAGCAGCTATTATATAATATATAATACTTAATAAGAATAAGAGGTGTAGTGAGCGCATGGCCTGAAAAACGAGCCCCCAGACCAAAAGGCCAAATGAGAAATGTTGTACAATAATTTGCACATGGGTATGTTTGTACTACACAAATGCTGCCCCAACTGGCTTGCATTGCAGCCAGAGACAAATAGGGAGTCATTTTGCACCATTTGTTGCCCACTTTGCACTTCAGCAGCTCAAGCCTTGTGTATCCTATATGGACTTGGCTTTGGAAAATGTGGGATTAGAATATTCCCTAGTGTCATTGCAGGCAAGGTTTAGGAACCATTATTTAGGAATGGTTAAGGACTGAATGATAATGACACCATTAGAGTGCTTCTAATTTTCATGTGCACACATAAAGCTGTGACACCAGCTGATGAAAGTGACCTACGATTTTGACATGGACCACAAAGTCGTGCAAATGTAGTCTGAGTTTATACTCTGATTGGAGACACTTGTACTTCCAAACTGTTCTCCACAATGAGAAAATATTTAACAGTGGTTAGCACTCAGCCACGTAAACCAGCAATTGCTTTGTGCTCACAGCCTCTTGCCCACCTCCTCCTCCCTTGCATGAGGCCCGAGAGGTTCTCGTATTTAGCAGATGGCTCTCAGCACGGCTGAAAGTAAAACCAGTGCATAAGTGCAGCCCTTGAATGCACACAAACTAGAGTGAGGAAGATAATTTTACCAGTAAATGTTAACAATAACAGTAGGGAACAAATATAAGAAAAACAACACAGTAAAAAAACCAATAAACAATACCTGAATACGTTTCTTACTAAGTAAATTGCATATAAAATATGGAGAAATATGTAGAAAATATAGACCCAGACAGGCAGAGATTACATGTATTTAATATGGTCCTGGCAGCTACCCCAAGATGATGTCTTCAGTGATTGAAACTGGAACATAGTGTTATGAGCTGGGTGAAACCTTGCTGTGAGTTGAGTTAAAACCTTGTTGAGTTTGATGAGTATGAACCCACCCTTCACTTACCATCACTGTAGGTAAGTTAATCAAAATCCCTAACCTCAGACAAAAGGGCTATGTGAACCCAGGAGTTTTGGACTATGTCGGTGGATGCTTTTTCCTGAGTATTGTTCTGGGGAATGGGATGTGCGTGTGCGCATGTGTGCGGAACACAAATGACTGAGAGAGATGAGAGCAGAGGAAAAAATCCAAGAAGAAGCCTTAAGCACAACGTGACCCTGACAGAAACTTAGAGAGAGGTTGTGTGTCAAGGGCCAGCTAAAAAGAAGCCTTGGGCTTGTAAGCTAAGAAACTACCTTTTGCCTTTGGTTTCCTTGCATTTGGTGAAGCGGAACAGAGAAGAACAAGGAAACAATGAGACAATGTCGGTCCACATGATCAGCAGTAGTCTAAGTATACCAGCTGCCTAACCATTCTCAGCTCTGATGTAGGCATTGTGGTAAAGGAGGGAGTGGAAGCAGGACGAAGACGTGGCTTTGTGAAAGTTTATGGGGCGTACAGCTGAGCAACATTTTTCATCTGAAACTTTTTTGGAGAGGAAAAAAATGCACATTTGGCAACATTGAAACATTTCATGAATTTGTGTTGATTTTGCCATATTTCGTGTGATAAAAAAATCCAAAATAGTCAAAATGTTTCATTTAAACATTTTCAAAGTGTGCTGAAATAAATCATGGCTTGGGTTACCTCAGCTCTTCTACTCTAGATCTTTGACAGTATATAGAGTACCATGCCAGTGCATAAAATGGAGTCATTACATGGATATTTAACACTATATATTGTGTCAATAATTATTATGGAGCCCTTAACAAGTAGGGCTTTGAAGCTCTCCTGATGCACTGTGTCAATGCATGCTATAGGATCATTAGCATGTCTTTCTTTGACAGGATGCCTTTTAAGAGCTTCTTCACAGGACAGCCATTACAATATATCATGTCAATGCATACTATAGAGCTATTAACTAGAAGACATTTAATGCAATACACCATATCATGACAATGCATGCTATTAGGCAACCCTTAATCATTGGATCCCTGATATTGATATACCAACCCTAATGGCTCTGAAGGAGCCATTAAGAAGTATAGTGTCAAAGTGCTATAACGATATTTGCAACAGTATATTATGAAGCCATTAAGTGAATATTCAGAAACTCATTAAATCAAAGGGAAATTGTGTATTGTCATAACTGAGGTGCCATAACATTCAGTGCATGCTAAATATGTAATGGACAGTTGTTACTTTCCATGACGAGGCCTTTTCTAATGTTAATAACTTGGTATTACCAGCCTTCCAAAAATATAACAAGCAGAACATTCCAGTTCACATTCCTGGCAAACTGCTTGCATCCTTTTTAATTTAGGAATTAAACTTTATTATTACAGTTACACAGACATAACTGAGTCAAAACACTGTTTATTTTTTTCTTCTTTAACTACAAAGTGGTGAAAATAATATGATTAAAAACACTGGTCTACAATTTTTGAGAGGTCGTCTGCTTCAGAGATAAAATGTGATATTTATTATGTATTTTGATGTGCTGAATTCAAATATGACAATTAAAACAACTGATTGGCTACTGTTTCTAAGATATTTAAGTTTTTACATTTTATGTCTATGTATATTGTGTAGATAGTAGAGTTTTAATCATAAATTGTAAACCTAGGTCTTTTCATGTGTTTATGGTTGCTTTACATGATAATATTTCACCTGTCCTGTTTATGTAACACTTTAAAAATCAGCAAAAGGGTTATATAACTAAAATTTATTATGAAACAAAAGGGAAAAAACTATAATGTACATAGTTTAGTCCTATTCAGTGTCTACTCGGCGCTTCTTGGCTTGTCTCTTGTATTCATTAAATGAAGCATCTCTTGTCACTGTCCAGCAATAGTCTGCAAGCATTGATGGGCTCCATTTGCCCTGATAGTGTTTCTCCATTGTTGCAATGTCCCGGTGAAATCGCTCGCCATGCTTGTCGCTCACTGCTCCGCAGTTCGGTGGAAAAAAATCTAGATGAGAGTGCAAAAAATGTATCCTTTATCTTAGCTTCACTTAACCTTGGACATTTTCCATGGAGGTACTTGAAAGCTGCTTGTGTTTTGTCAATGGCCTTAACAAAGTTCTTCATCAGACCCAGCTTGATGTGTAAGGGTGGTAACAAAATCTTCCTTGATTCAAGAAGTGGTGGATGCTGAACACTTTTCCTCCCAGGCTCCAATGACTGTCGGAGTGGCCAATCTTTCTTGATGTAGTGGGAATCTCTTGCACGACTATCCCATTCGCAGAGAAAACAGCAGTACTTTGTGTATCCAGTCTGCAGACCAAGCAAGAGAGCAACAACCTTCAAATCGCCACAAAAGCTGCCACTGATGTTGGTCATAGTTTATGCACCTCAAAAGTTGTTTCATGTTGTCATAGGCTTCCTTCATATGGACTGCATGACCAACTGGAATTGATGGCAAAACATTGCCATTATGCAGTAAAACAGCTTTAAGACTCGCCTTCGATGAATCAATGAACAGTCTCCACTCATCTGGATCATGAAAGATGTTGAGGGCTGCCATCACACCATCGATGTTGTTGCAGGCTACAAGATCACCTTCCATGAAAAAGAATGGGACAAGATCCTTTTGACGGTCACGGAACATGGAAACCCTAACATCACCTGCCAGGAGATTCCACTGCTGTAGTCTGGAGCCCAATAGCTCTGCCTTACTCTTGGGTCTTTCCAAATCCCTGACAAGGTCATTCAGTTCACCTTGTGTTATGAGGTGTGGTTCAGAGGAGGAGGATGGGAGAAAATGTGAGTCCTGTGACATTGATGGTTCAGGACCAGAAGTTTCATCCTCTTCCTCTTCCTCGTCTGACTCAAGTGAGAATGATTCTGGTGCATCAGGAACCGGCAGTCCTTCTCCGTGGGGTACTGGGCGTATAGCTGATGGAATGTCTGGATAATGCACAGTCCACTTTTTCTTCTTTGACACACCTTTCCCAACTGGAGGCACCATGCAGAAGTAACAATTGCTGGTATGATCTGTTGGCTTTCTCCAAATCATTGGCACTGCAAAAGGCATAGATTTCCTTTTCCTGTTCAACCACTGGTGAAGATTTGTTGCACAAGTGTGGGGCCCACCTCTTGTCCTGATCTCCTGATCTCCAATTTTGCAGCCAAAATAAAGGTGATAGGCTTTCTTAACCATAGTGGTTATACTGCGCTTTTGTGATGCAAAAGTCACTTCACCACAAACATAGCAGAAGTTATCTGCACTGTTCACACAAGTATGAGGCATCTCTGCTCATTTTGGCTAAACAGAAAAACTAGAGCAAATCAACAATTTTAAGCATCATTTTCGTTCTCAGTGACCCAGAATTAGTAAAGTTTGACTACATTTATTTCAGAAGCATTTTGGCTGTAGAGCAGTGAAACTTGAAACAATATAATGTGACTGAAAAAACAAGACAGCAAGTTGAATTGGTATGATATAATTATTATTCCTCTGAGAAAAAAAAAGTACATTCCTTGAATGTATGGTAGATGCTTACACAGTACTAACTGTTATGTCATGACTGGAACCATTATAATAATACAGTATCTATGAATGTTTTTTTACTTAATTTAGCTAGCAAAGGAGGATAGGTTCCTCCTTCTCAGAACACAAAAATTGGTTTCACTCTTATTCACCGAGTAGGTGTTTGATGCTAAAAGTCAATTATCATTGTTTGCCCAGATTGACAGACATCCCCAAATGGTTTGTCAAATTGTTGCAGCATAATTCATTTTGCATAATGTAACAATTCCAAGTGGTGTCAGGAAGTAGGAGGGGGAGCAGAGTGGAGGAATGATCGTGTCAATGATAATGATGTCCATACTCCTTCAGACACTGGCAGAAAGTTACATTAGCAAATGTTGATTGACTCATCAGATGTAACCTGACACAGTTTTACACTGCCAAACTAATAATTAGCATTGTCACTTACAGTGTGATAGAAACAAAACCTCAAAGGTATTTGGTGTTATCTAGAGTGATGGATAATAACTTAATATGTGTTAGAAATAAAACATATTAAGTGTTATCTTGGTAAACGTACAGTCAATGTACACATTAGTAATTCTCATTTAGTCAGCTGATGCCAAGGTATTTTTCTGGTGTTATTGACAAATGTTAAGAGGATAGAGGTGTGGGAAAGCACATTTACTTGCAAGAAGCTGGTTTTCCTTGAATTGTTAATGATATTTGTGCAAACGGCAAAATTTTGTACATTTCTCCCAAGTGTTTGAATTGAGTATGATGAAATGGTATCACCTTACATGCCCTTGGCTAAATTTTGGAGAAAGGTAATGAATTGTAGTATGGGAAAATTTTACCATTTTTAGGACATTTTGCCTCTTACATCACTGCCCCAGGGAAAGAATGAAGAATTATCTCAATAATACTATCAACGGAAAAAAAAGAAGCAAAATCTGCCATAATCTTTTGCAGTTTCTCAAAAATGTGATTTTTCCTGGCTTCACTGAGAGAGAGAATATTTTCCACAGCTTGTGAGTTAACATGTTTCCCCTGTAATTCCTCAGTTCAGGAGACCAGATCTATTCAAAAAAGGCTCTTAAGCACAGCTTACATTTAACTGCATATTTTAGTCCCACTGAAGTCAAAGCTTAAGTGCTTTGCTGACTATGGAAGGACTTATGCACATGGTTAAGTGCTTTCCTGAAGTAGGGCCGTAGAGTCTACCTGCATGCATTGCTCCCATTGACTTCAGTGCTGAAAGGTCAGGTGCCTAAGAGCACAGAAAGACTGAGAAGTGAGAAATAAATTATATTAATTAGTTATAGTGACCTTCCTATAAGATTTATACAGTATAACAAACAATGTTACTCTTTAGCTGTAGGCACCATCCATGTGACTTACTCTAAGTGTGTGCAGAGTTTTTCTCTCAGTCGATTATTAATAACCATCTCTTAAGAGTCTTTTCTCTCCTGTCCCAATCTAGCTCACATTGAAATTAGTGGGAGTATTCCTACTGACTTCAGTGGGAGGTAGATTGGACACCCTGTGTTTTGGATGTAAACCAGGAACCCCACTGGCTTACTTCTGAGAGTAGTGCCACTAGTGTATTAGGACTACTGATTTAGTGGGTCTACTCATATGAGCAAGGTGAGCAATGTTTGCATCACTGTATGTTAAGTAAATACTTGATTGGAAATCAACTATAGTTGGCAGGAATTTCATTCAAATACCACATCACTTGCCCAACTGCATTCCTAATAGTAACATAGCCCATTCCTCAGCACAAAGCAAAATAGAACATATAATTAATTTTATTTGAAAATCCTGTCTGAGCACTTTTCTACCTGTTTCATTTCACTGCCACATCACAAGATAGACTCTGAGCAATGTCACATACCCTGAAGAAACAGAAGAAAGAGAATAAATATTATTTTTTGGTGTTTGCATATTCAGTCTATGCAAATGTATTATACTTTGTTCAGCTTCATCATAATGGAAAAAGCAAGCAAGATAAACTTTTTTTTCCCCAAACACTTCATACATGTTCTTATTTTGCATAGTGCATTCCATAACTCATTGCAGGCTTTTCTTTTTAGCGAGCCGCCTCAGGCTATTATTTTGGAACAAAGCTTAACTCCAAACGTATCCAGCATAAAATCACATGAAATAGTTGGCCACAGCTACACCTACAGGTTTTGGAATGAGAGACATTAGAAATGGAAAAGACCTATTAATCTGTCTCTTTGCAGACACCCCTGCAGTCCAGTCTAGTTTGTAAAACTCCCTTTAATCTCCCAGCATTTGCAGGTCCTTTTTGCTTATCAGGCAAACCTAAGTGAAATGTGTACTCTGCAAATGAGCTAATAAAACAAAACAAAACAAAAACAGTTTAAAACTTGTGCAGGCAATTAGATAGTTTGTGTGACATTTGAAAGTTCTGCATTTTTCTGTGTAGAAATCTGGATTGAGGTATCATAACAATCTTATACCACCAGGTTGTGCTGTTGCCCTTATGCAGTATACACTACAATGGAACTGTGCTACTATGTTCAGCCTGTGGACATTATTCATCTGGGAGGAGCCTCAAACCCTTAAAACCAGAAAAAGAAGTCGTTCAGAATCACTTTCTTTCTGGTTTTACTGCTCAGTTTTTTCTCAGAGATCTTTGGGTTGTTTTGTAAACCACTGGCAGTGTTTCTGGGCCGTGAAATTCAGGTACAAAATAAATTACCCATCTGCACGGGCTTAAGATGCAAACACTGCAAAGCCAAGCTGTAGATTGATGTAACATTTAGTGCAGTTTCCAGTAAACCATCCATTAAGTTCATTGCTGAAGCTAATCTCTATTATGGCATTTTGCCTTACTTTTTTTTTCTTTCCCTCTTTTGGAAATGGCTCTTTTGCAGCTTTTTAAAGCCATATACTACATGCAAAATCTGAAGCACACTGAGGGCTGAGTAAAAAAAAACAGGAGTACTTGTGGCACCTTAGAGACTAACAAATTTATTTCAGCATGAGCTTTCGTGAGCTAAAGCTCACTTCTTCGGATGCATAGAATGGAACACACAGACAGGAGATATTTATACATACAGAGAACATGAAAAGGTGGAAGTATGCATACCAACAGGCAGAGTGTAATCAATTGAGATGAGCTATCGTTAGCAGGAGGAAAAAAAACTTTTTGAAGTGATAATTAAGATGGCCCATAGAAGGTGTGAGGAGAACTTAACATAGGGAAATAGATTCAATTGGTGTAATGACCCAACCATTCCCAGTCTTTGTTTAAACCACAGTTAATTGTATCTAGTTTGCATATTAATTCAAGTTCAGCAGTCTCTCTTTGGAGTCTGTTTTTGAAGTTTTTTTGTTGCAAAATTGCCACCTTCAAGTCTGTCACTGAGTGGTTAGAAAGGTTGAAGTGTTCTCCCACTGGTTTTTGAATGTTATGATTCCTGATGTCAGATTTGTGTCCATTTATTCTTTTTGCGTAGAGACTGTCCGGTTTGGCCAATGTACATGGCAGAGGGGCATTGCTGGCACATGATGGCATATATCACGTTGGTAGATGTGCAGGTGTACGAGCCCCTGATGGTGTGTCTGATGTGATTAGGTCCTGTGATGGTGTCACTTGAATGGATATGTGGACAGAGCTGGCATCGGGCTTTATTGCAAGGATAGGTTCCTGGGTTAGTGTTTATGTTGTATGGTGTGCGGTTGCTGGTGAGTATTTGCTTCAGGTTGGGAGGCTGTCTATAAGCGAGGACTGGCCTGTCTCCCAAGATCTGTGAGAGTGAGGGATCATCTTTAAGGATAGGTTGTAAATCTTTGATGATGCGCTGGAGAGGTTTTAGTTGGGGCTGTAGGTGATGGCTAGTGGTGTTCTGTTATTTTCTTTTAGGCCTGTCCTGTAGTAGGTGGCTTCTGGGTACTCTTCTGGCTCTGTCAATCTGTTTTTTCACTTCAGCAGGTGGGTATTGTAGGTTTAAGAATGCTTGATAGAGATCTTGTAGGTGTTTATCTCTGTCCGAGGGATTGGAGCAAATACGGTTGTATCTTAGAGCTTGGCTGTAGACAATGGATCGTGTGGTGTGTCCGGGATGGAAGCTGGAGGCATGTAAGTAAGTATAGCGGTCAGTGGGTTTCGGTATAGGGTGGTATTTATGTGACCATCGTTTATTAGCACAGTAGTGTCTAGGAAATGGACCGCTTGTGTGGATTGGTCTAGGCTGAGGTTGATGGTGGGATGGAAATTGTTAAGCCCTCGAGGAATTCCTCGAGGGCTTCTTTTCCATGAGTCCAGATGATGAAGATGTCATCAATGTAGCGCAAGTAGAGTAGGGGTGTTAGGGAACGAGAGTTAAGGAAGCGTTGTTCTAAGTCAGCCATAAAGATGTTGGCATACTGAGGGGCCATGCGGTACCCATAGCAGTGCCACTGACTTGAAGATATATATTGTCCCCAAATGTGAAATAGTTGTGGGTGAGGACAAAGTCACAAAGTTCAGCCTCCAGGTTAGCCGTGATATTATCGGGGATACTGTTCCTGATGGCTTGTAGTCCATCTTCGTGTGGAATGTTAGTGTAGAGGGCTTCCACATCCATAGTGGCCAGAATGGTGTTTTCTGGAAGATCACTGATGGATTGTAGTTTCCTCAGGAAGTCAGTGGTGTCTCGAAGATAGCTGGGAGTGCTGGTGGCATAGGGCCTGAGGAGAGAGTCCACATAGCCAGACAATCCTGCTGTTAAAGTACCAATGCTTGAGATGATGGGGCGTCCAGGATTTCCAGGTTTATGGATCTTGGGTAGCAAATAGAATACACCTGGTCGGGGTTCCAGGCATGTGTCTGTATAGATCTGTTCCTGTGCTTTCTCAGGAGTTTTTTGAGCAGATGGTGTAGTTTCTTTTGGTAATCATCAGTGGGATCAGAGGGTAATGGCTTGTAGAATGTGGAGTTAGAGAGTTGCCTGGCAGCCTCTTGTTCATATTCCGACCTATTCATGATGACAACAGCACCTCCTTTGTCAGCCTGTTTGATTATGATGTCAGAGTTGTTCTTGAGGCTGTTGATGGCATTGTGTTCAGCACGGCTTAGGTTATGGGGCAAGTGATGTTGCTTTTCCACAATTTCAGCCCGTGCACGGTGACGGAAGCAATCTATGTAGAAGTCTAGTCTGTTGTTTCGACCCTCTGGAGGAGTCCATGCAGAATCCTTTTTATTATAGCGGTGGTAGGAAGGATTCTGTGGGTTAGTATGTAGTTCAGAGGTGTGTTGGAAGTATTCTTTGAGTCGGAGACGGCGAAAGTAGGATTCTAGGTCACCGCAAAACTGTATCATATTCGTGGATCTGGAAGGACAAAAGGAGAGTCCCCGAGATAGGATAGATTCTTCTGCTGGGCTAAGAGAATAGCTGGAAAGATTAACAATATTGTTGGGTGGGTTAAGGGAGCTATTGTTGTGGCTCCTTGTGCCATGTAGCAGTTTAGACAGTTTAGTGTCCTTTTTCTTTTGTAGAGAAGCAAAGTTTTTGTTGTAAATGGCTTGTCTAGTTTTTGTAAAGTTTGTCCATGAGGAAGTTTGTGTAGAAGGTTGGTTTTTCATCAGAATATCTAGTTTAGAGAGTTCAGTCTTAATCTTCCCCTGTTTGCTGTATAGGATGTTGATCAGGTGGTTTCGCAGTTTCTTTGAGAGTGTGTGGCACAATCTGTCAGCATAGTCTGTGTGGTATGTAGATTGTAATGGATTTTTTACCTTTAGTCCTTTTGGTATGATGTCCATCTGTTTGCATTTGGAAAGGAAGATGATGTCAGTCTGTATCTGTACGAGTTTTTTCATGAAGTTGATGGATTTCCACTCCATACGGCTAAATGCAGTGCCTTGCATAATGACAGGTTTCAGAGTAGCAGCCGTGTTAGTCTGTATCCGCAAAAAAAACAGGAGTACTTGTGGCACCTTAGAGACTAACAAATTTATTTCAGCATGAGCTTTCGTGAGCTAAAGCTCACTTCTTCGGATGCATAGAATGGAACACACAGACAGGAGATATTTATACATACAGAGAACATGAAAAGGTGGAAGTATGCATACCAACAGGCAGAGTGTAATCAATTGAGATGAGCTATCGTTAGCAGGAGGAAAAAAAACTTTTTGAAGTGATAATTAAGACTCCATCTCCAATATGTATATTAGGAGGAACAAACAACCAAGCCAACCAAACCCAAACTTGCATTTTAAAGTGTGACAATAAAGGAGCCTCTTTGTTATGACACTGTAGAGCACTGCTGCTCGCTGCACACCACTCTTTTGCCCCAGTGTGTTTCTGGCATACACTACGTACACACTATTTTTTCAGAGTAATTCTTTAGCGTGGTCTTTTTTTCACTTTCCTGACATTCCCCATGCTATTTCTCTTTTAAAGTGTATCTGTTTCTTCCAGTTCCTTGTGGCAATTTCCTACAGGCTCTCTGGCTGATTCCCTGCTGTGTGGTTTCTAGAGTGAAAGAAACATCAGAAGTAACCAGGGGAACCTGCTGGAATGCCGATCACTTCAAGATCTGGTCTGATGGTAATTAGAGGTTGAAAGTTCTCAAATTTTTCACTATCCAGTGTGTTCCTCAGTATGTCTGGTTAAAAAGAAGTCTGATAATGGAGGAATAGTGACATGTTTAGTAAATATATATCCCACTGAACTTTTGAATGTTCTGCAGGCAACTCAGGGGCTAACAGCTGGGATAGTCTGATGTAATCAACACAGCATCTACATTGACGCTGCGTTGACCTAGCTACATCAACCTAAGCTCTATGCCCCTGACTGAGGTGGAGTTATTAAACTGGTGTAATGGGCGACTTACATCGGCAGAAGCAACATTGTAGTGTAGACACTTACAGAGTGAGGTTGAGGGAAGCTTCCTTACGTTAAGCTGCCTCACAAGGTAAAATAGCATCAGAAATGTGATGGAGCAAAGGGGGCTATGGTGGGGACTCAGGACTGATCACTGTTATGTTGCATCAGAACACTGAACCATTAGAGGAGGCCAATTTTTGACAGTTCAGAGTTTGGCAGAAGAGGCAGAATATTACCCCGATGGAAGTGGTTCTGGCTCACGAGGGGATACTTTGTGGAAGCCATCCTTTTATCTTTAGTGGTACTACTTTAAAATATATTGATACCAGGAAGACCAGTTGTGAGGATATGGTGGCAAACCTTGATCTTTGGAAGTGGATAACGTTGAAAAATATTCTTTGTTAATTGGCCTCTAAATCCAGATAAAATAGACTTCTGTAGCCCTAAGGAGGTGGTTTTGGCAGGTTGCAACTACCCCTTGCCTAGTAAACATTTGGCTCATTTTTGTTATCTCCCAGATTTTTCCTTTCCTTTTAGGATACCTTCCCTGATGCAATAATACCCTTACAATCTGACTGCTGCTGACAGCAGGCAAGACATCAGGCATCCCACACGGGTCCTTCTACCTTCACTCACAGTAATGGAGGAAAGAAGATAGAACAGGGTTTGCAGACTTGCTAGGACATTTAACCACCCCAAAAAAGCTGCAAGGGCCCCAGTACGGGAGGAAGTAATTTGGTTACCCTGTTGCCAAAAGGAAAAGAACAAAGAGTATCCTTTTTTCCATTCCTAAGAAGCTGGGACTCAGATGTGCGTGTGTCTTGCTGCCATTGTGGATGGTGTGTGTTAGGGTTGACACATAGCCCCAAATGCACTCCAGAGGAAAAGGGCCAGATTCTCAGCTGGTGAAAGTCAACATTGCTCCATTAAACTCAAAAGAGATATCCCATTTACACCAACTGAGAATCTGGCCATTCAGAACGGAGTGTCTGATGATAATTAGATGTTGCAAGTTCTCAAATTTTCCACTATGAGTTACCTGTACAGCAATTCCTAGTTTATGGACGGCATGTGTGAAGAGTTCCTAAGTGTAAACATAGGAATTATAAACCATGGAACTTTACTTTTGTCTAGCTGAGAAAATTATTAAAGAGAGTGTTATAGCTCAATATGTTGAGGATAAACCAGTATACTTTCAGTAAAGGGAAAAAAACCACCTTTCCTCTCTAACCCATTCAAATTATATAAAAGAGTTAATACAATAGTATATAAAGGAGAATTGGAGAAGATGATTTATTTAGACTTATAAAAGCCTTGTGATAAAGTCCCTCACAAGAGACTATTATGGAAATTCAATAACCACAGGGTAAAAGGTAAATTTCTGCCATGGATTAAAAACTGGTTAAGAGATAGAGGATAATTAAAAATAGTTAATTCTCAGCATGGAAAGAGGTTAATAGTGGAGTGCCCTAGGACTTGCAACTGGGACTGATCTTTGTCACTTTAAAACATGAGCATGGTAAAAAAAAGTAGCACTGCCTTACTCAACAGATCTTCTCCATTACTGTAGTTTAAGTCAGGTTTGCTTACATAAAGCACAACATTTTTTTTCTGTTTTGATTTATGATGACACCAGAGAGCTGAGACAGTTTTGGGAGAGTGAGCTCAATCCTTCACTGGCTTGCACATCACCAAGAGAATAGTTCCAAGTGTAAATTCTTTGTTCTGACTTGTGAGTCATCAGCAGTAATAAAGACAACTTTTCTCCCATATCTCTCAAACGAGTTTGTAGCACCACAAGTTGGATAATAAACCATAGTTTTTTTCTTGAAAACCAGAAAAATGTGGGGTCAGATTCTCAGCTGATGTAAATCAGCCCCATTAAATCCAGTTGAATTATATTAGGTGATACCAACCCTTTGTCACAGTTTCAAGATAACTGCACCTCAGTGATCCCACAAAAGGCACCAACTTAAGGTTTCCAGCTCCCAAATGTCACCTTTCTTGGGTGGAGACCTACAACCCTCTCCCTCCTGACTGGGGGTTTTAAGGCTGCACAGCTTCCTGACTTAAACTGTGATATCTCTAGCAAGCCCATCTTTCTAAAGGTCAATGCCTGTGTTTTACTTTCTCTCTAAGGGCTATGAATAATGTATTGCCAACAGTTACAAGTTATCACACTGCTCTTTCTAAGCAAGCACATTTATTCTTAAGGTAAAAGCATTACAGAGAAAACACACAAAACAATAAAAGTTCCTAAAAGCTTACCAGAGATCACCTTTCAGTCTAATGGGGCCGTGGGACCAAAATTTATCCAACCCATTTGCAAGTGTTGGTCCCCCGCTTGGATAGAAAATCTTGTCCATTTGCTGAATCAGAAAGAGGCCCTAAGTCAGTTTTAACCCAGCCTTTGTATATCAAAAGCCCTTTTTCTGTCTGTTGGGGAAACCCAGTTTGAACCAGTGTGTGCAAACCTCCCCAGGACGAGGAGGTGGCACTTTTCTGGAGGTGGTTACAACCTCAGTGATTCTCCTTAATCACCCCCACAGTTTCTTGTTCCTGGAGAAGTTGTGGTAAATCTCCCTCCCTAGAGCTGCATACAACCCTGGCCACAGTGAGATATACACTTAATACAAAATGGGATTGCAATATCTGTCACACCCCTCTGTAGAAAGGATCATTTAAAACCCATGTAAGCCCTATTTTGAAGGCATAAGTGAGGAACATGACTTCAGTCGACTTTCTGCACAAGTGTAAATTTAACCTGATGTAAGCAGCTGAAAAAGATTCAGTAAAATTAGGGAACTGAAAAAAAAATATGGCAGATATAACTTGATGCAGACCCAAATGGATTCAGTATTAGCTGTTACCTCTCAGGACAAAGACATAAGCTACATAATGCACAACTCAATAAAGATTCCTGCTGAATCTGCAAAGGGAGCCAAAAAAGTGGATAAATTGTTACAACAGGCTGTGTTAATAAACATTATATGAAAAAAATGTTGCTATTGTATAAATCATTATCACAGTCTCTTCATTTTGAATAATGCATTCATAGTTTTGGTCACCTGAACACAAAGTGGACACAGCAAATATGCAAAATGTCCAGGAAAAGTGTATTATGTGGAACACCATCTAGTGCAGGCCACATGAAATATCTCACTTTTCTAAAAATAGGACTGGAAGACTTCCCAGATGATACAATGTGCCTGCCCTTTGAGAATAGTGTAAAAATGAAGTCAGTAATTGGATTTTTTTTTCAAGGTTTTGTGTAGCAAATGCAAAGCAGTTTCTCTGTTACACACCATATAATAGTAGCACCCATGAGTCAGATGTGAAGTTTGATGTGGAACAATTGACACATAGGTTGACTTTAGAATGGACAGGAATGCAGAGGGGTTCATTGGTTTTAAGGGGAAAAATCTATGACACAAAACCAAAAATATTTACAAAAGTATTTTGTAAATATTGTTTTCTTTTTGCTGTTTTCCTTCCCTTTCTTTTCCTTTACTCCCACACAGTGATTTAGGCAAGACTAAGAAGATCAGTCTATTTTCTCAGATTGATGCTATCCAGCTCACTATTTAAGGGCCCACTATTGCAAAGTGACTCATTTCAGTTGAATTCTTTAGTGCCATGCAAGTTTTAGTACCATGAGTAGAATGTTGTTTTAAACAGTCATTATGTTAAATTGTACTGCAAGGCAAACAGTTTATCTACTAAGAACTGTATGATAATGTAGAAAATAGTGGTTTGTTTTCTAAATCTGGCCAATATTTTTCACACAAAATGTTTTGCTCCGAGAAAATGTGGTTTTGCTGAAGTCGAATTTTTCAATGGGAAAGCGTCAATTTTGACAAAATGTTTTGATCTTCTATTGGGAAAATCAAAACAAAATGTTTCATTTTGATCTGGCATTTGAAACAAAATACATTTTTGGCATGATTCAGGACAGAAACAAATACAGAAATATCAGAATTTCCCCTGGGATGGAAATTCCAATTTCTGATCAGCTGTAATGTTCCCCTTTCATCAGATCCGAGCCTGCAAAGTGATGAGCTCCTTCACCTCCCACTGAAGACAGCACAACACCGTGAGTTAGCTGTGGGTCTAACAGGGTATTGTCATTGTGATTTGAAGGCATGAATCACCGCACAGAGTCAAGCCAGATGCATGGAGTTTTACACTCATCCGCATTAATGAATTAATGCAATATTCCTTCACAGTAAACCCTCTGGGTAGATAAATATTATTATTTTATTTGTATGAAGAGCTGCATCATGGCATTTCATGCACTGCAAACCAATATTTGCATTAATCAAAAAAACTAGGTGCTCCTTTCTTTATTCCGGGTATTAACTCCATCTGTTAGCTCTTTTAAGTTACGATGTGTGTGGACGCCCCCTCCAGATATTTAAAAGTCATAGTAATGAAAGCATTTTCAATAGTATTTCTTCATTGTGGCCATCCAAGTCCCGAAGAAGAGGCTAGTGCTTGTAGTATGTTGTGAATGTCATTCTGGTCAGAGTGGGAAAGGTTTACAAAATAGTAACGTTTAGTAGTGTTTCCTAAAGATACTCAGGCTCTGGATTAATCAAATCTGTTCTTTTAGTTCATTCCACATCTAGATTCCCCTCAAATGAGAATACTGTGAAACAAGGTTATAAAGGGTTCAATTAATGGCTGCCTTATGACCATACAGCCCTATGGCAATTACCATTAGACCAGAGGGCCTTCGTTACTGGACACAGAGTTGGCCTGCCAGCACTGTGCTCTCCTTCTCTTCTCCTCCTCTGCCAGCACTGTGCTCCTCCGTTGGCCCCAAGGATGCTTGGGGTAGTGTTAGGGGTGTTGATAGAGTGATGGGGTGTAGTCCAGCACTAAAGCTGGGAGTGAATGGCACTGTGGGTATGTCTACACTTAAACACCTATGGTTGGCATGTGCCATCTGAGTCAGGCTCATGGGGCTCGAGCTAAGCGGATGTTTAATTGTGGTTCGGGCTGGAGCCTGCACCCTGCAAGGTGGGAGAGTTTCAGAGCTCAGGCAGCAGCCCAAGATAAAACATCTACACCAAAATTAAATAGCCCCTTAGCCTGAGTCCCACAAGCTTGATTCAATTGGCACGAAGTAGCCACAGGTGTCTAACTGCAGTGCAGACATACCCACAGAGCTCTTCAGCAGCCAGGCAGGCATGAGTTGGGACACCCCATCAGCACCTAAAGCTGAACTAGCCCTGAGATTGAGTGCAGTGCAAAATTCTGTCCTTGGGCATGGCACAGCACTAATTCAGGAATGAATTCCATCCCCAGTGTCTAGAGTTTCACACGGATCTGATTTTCCACTAGCATCAGTTTTACACCAATGTCACACTCTTGACTTCAGAGTTACTCTGGATTTCATTGGCGTAAATGAAAAACAAGCCAATCTATTGGTCCAGACTAGTACAAATCATACCAGCTATTCAGACCTAGAGATGCTCAACAGGATGCTCTAAAGGGCCAAATTCTGGTTGTAGTTCCACTGAAGTAAATTAGGAGTCGGTCCACTGATGACAGTAGATTTACACCAGTGTGAAACAGGCCCTAAGAGGAGGTTCAAAAGTTACAGGAAGCCCTAACGTAGAATCATCATAGGGCAAAATCAAGAAAATGTGAAATTAGGCAAAAACCTTCCAAAAAGAAAGAAAGGAAAAGGAGAAAAGGGAGGCACAAGAGTTATTAATGTCAGAATATCAAGTCTAACTTAAAGAGAGAGAAAGAGAGAGGACACTGGTAACAGGAAACTAAAATTAACCATAGTTAGGCCTGATGTTTAGGACTTCTGGAAGAAAAGTTAATATGTTAAAAGTTCATATGCACCATAGCTGTGATTTTGAGAGATCAGGTATTGGAAAGGGAACAGTTCTACAACCCAGGAAGGCTGGGAACTTATTTTTATAATTTATGGAAAGGTAAATATTCAATGCCATAATGCACCCAACAGGCACCTGCCCTGAGTCCAAACAGTTAATTTTTGTAACAGAAGGAAGGAGGGGTTTTGTGCAAAAATGTACAAGAACCAGTGACCAGGTTGACCAGATATGGGGACCTGAGACACAAGCAATACCATCCAGAACCTCATATAAGGAGCTGGGAAGCAAGTTCCTGATTACCAGAAGCACATGACTCTTACTTGGCCACAATAGCTTACGAAAGCGGCTGAGGATTTAGCTAAACACCCATCCATCTGAGATCACACTTGGCAGGGCATTTTAATTTGATTTTCCTCTAACACCAGAAATATAAGTTTGTTTTGGGGAATAGGGATTTCCCTATCATGACATAGTGCTTTTTATGTCTCCCAATGAACATCTACAACTGCAGATAAAGGGCATTAAGGTCTGTAATATCATTCAGGTTGTCTTCATCAACACAGCCTACAAGTCACTTGTCAGAGTCATTTGCCAGTGTTTTCCTCATTTGCCAGCCCTTGGACTAATAAATACATAAAAGGTAACTATGATCAAGCTGTCATAGACCACTGTTATACATGCAGGTGAATAGTCTATGACGCGATTGGTATTGTTCAAATGGATGGTTTAACACAGGAGTCTATGGCCTGGTCTACACTAGGGGGTGGGGTTCGAACTAAGGTACGCAAGTTCAGCTATGCGAATAGCATAGCTGAACTCGAAGTACCTTAGTTCGAAGTACTTACCCGTCCTCACGGCGCAGGATCAAAGTCCGCGGCTCCCCCGTCGACTCCCGGTGGAGTTCCGGAGTCGATGGGAGCGCATTCGGAGTTCGATATATCACGTTTAGATGAGACGCGATATATCGAACTCCGAGAAGTCGATCGCTACCCACTCACCCGGGCGGGTAGTATGGACGTACCCTATGTTTTCACACATTATCTCATTCTAATAAACACTATTACCTAAAGTATGTTTTAGTCTGCAGTACGCTTCAGTCTTGAACCTGTTCATCCTGGTGCTAAGCATCCCTTGTGTGTCTGTACAATACTGTTTCATAGAACAAAACTGATCATAGCTTTTTTAGTTTACTGGAAAGGGAGGGAAGGAAACAGAGAGGAGTGGGAACAAACTGAATGCATCTCCGGAGGTCTTAGAAGAGGCTTTTCTATGAGTGTTCAGCTCCAGGCAGTAAAGTGTCAGGCATGTGAAATTAATAACTGAATGATTAATAGTGAAAACTCCAGGATACCAGGCTGTGCCTTGATGAGCCATATCCATGGATTAGCAGCAGCCAACCCTCATCACACACACAAACCCAATCCCCACCAAGCTCCCCCCCACAAATATAAATGAAGAGTAATACATTAGTGCAGCATCTGAAGCACCATAATATTAGTTGCTGTAAAACTCAAGTGCTCAGGATGTGCTCATCTGATAGCCTATAACAATGGCACTGCTAACTGATACACTCAGCAGGACAATGCTAGACCCAAAAAATGAGTTCTGAAATCAACTGACAAAACTGTTTGCTCCATTTCTTTTGTTTATAACATGCATCACACTTGACAATGTTATTAACATTAGAGCTGGGCAAAATTTTTCAGCCGAGACATTTTTGAAATAAAACCTTTTGACTTTTTTTTTAATTCAAAATGAGTTTTGTTTGGAAATTTCCTTTAATTTTATGGTTTTTTTAAAATGTAAAGAAAGGCTCAAAAACTAAATGAAATGTTTAGTTTCAGGTTCCACAAAATATTTCATTTCACAGAAGTTTTAAGGTTTTTCGTTTTCTTTTTTTAAAATTTGTTTTGGATCAACCTGTAACTAATTCTTTGTTGATTTTTAGGAATTGCCCACAAACTGAAAAAGCTGGGGAGAGAGGGACACAGAAAAGAGACAACAAAGGTAGGAGGGTAGCCATCTGTACTAGTTTTATGCTACGTGGGGATTCCCCACAATGAGGGACTCACCACCTTTCCATTTAGACAGTTTTCTCTGTCCTCTTCACATTTCTCACAGCAGGATCTAGATCCTCTTGTCATTCACTTCCTTAGTGTAAATGGTCGACCTTACAAAACCATCTCCAGTGTGGCATGATCAGTGGTCTTTGCTCAGGACAGTTTAAGGCTGAGGGGCCTAACTAAAGACAGTGGGAGTCTTTGACCCGAGTGCAATGGGCTTTGGATCAGGCCCTAAAAGGAAGGTGATCTGGAAGTACATTGAGTTGGATGGGATAGATTATCCAGCTCCTGTCCACACTGTATCTGGCTCTAGCTTTTGGTGTAACCATCACTTTCTTAAGTGCTAAAACTTCACATACCCAGCAACAGACAATCATCTCCATACTTGCTTCTTCTGACTCTAGATTGACACCTCCAGCGCCACTTTTAGCCCTGCTTTATAGGAAAAACAAACAAACAAACACACACATACCTCTCCCACTGATTTTCCAGCCTATTTCTCTATAACACTTATCAGAACTGTTTTCTCCAGACCAGAGTTACAAGCTGGTAATATCAGCAATTTCTGTTTGACCTGGCATAAAAAATCAGATGAACATCAGGGTAAGGAACTAGGTAAGTCAGGTATGGGCTTAACAAGTGACCAGTAAGACAAGCCTATTTATTTACCTTTTAAGCAATGTAGTATGACTCTCTTTTTATCAAGCTGTGGTAGAAGATTCAAATAGCTGCCCTGCACTTTTTGTGTTTGCTTGTTACTTTCTCTCTTTGCTGTGAACCGTTGTGGTTTGTGTTACTTTATCATTGGTGTCCATCTTGCAAACTCTTTTTCATTAATTTTCAATCTTCTTTCCAGCTCCAGAATTTCCAGCTCCCCCTTTTTCCCCTCTAATGTTATTCTCAGATGAACATCATGTGGTTGCTTTACTTGGCATGGATGTCTTTTTACTCCATTTCCTAGATTCCCCCCCCTGCTTTATAGCATTGGACTGGATTTCAGAACTCCTACGCTCATTTTTTGGGTCTAGCATTGTCCTGCTGAGTGAATCTGACATATCAGTCTCCCCCGCCCCCAGACTGAATAATTAGACTTTTTGCAGATATCTCTGAGATTAAAGCTAGTGAGAAAATTGGGGGGCGGGGGGGGGAGATGGGGTATGTCTGTGGGAAATTTTGAATTAAAACAAACAAACCCAAATTATTTTGCTTTTCAGCTGAAAATGTGTCAGTTTTTGAATTTTCAGATTTCTGAGAAAAAAATCTAAAATTTTTGAGGTAAGCCGATAGTTTCTGTGAACATTTTCATTTAGTCATGGACTGAATTTTTCCAGCCAGTCTTGTCTGTGAGGGTTGCGGTATGGCAATCACCACCCACAAGCCTCTGCCAGGTTGCAGTATTGGAACACAGTCCTTCTGTGGTTGCTGTTCTAGCCCGTGAGTTGGAATGGTGGCTGCAGTCCCTCTGCATTCCTTCTGTGAGTTTTTGGGACTCTAATGTCTTTGGCCACACTCACATATTTGGGGCCAGCATGGATGGGAGACAGAGGCCCCCTATGAGACTTCCCCATTCTCAGGGGAAGAGAAAACTGTACATAATTCCTTGTGAGAGCTCTCCACAGCAGGATGAATTTCACAGTGGTGTCATGGGGCTTAGTGATAGTGGTAAAGTGTGCTGAGAATTGCAGGTAAAGTGCAAGGTATTTTTTATTATATTAGCAGTAGCTGAAGAAAATGATGTAAGAAATACAACAATTAAAGCTATTTTGACATTCCTTTTTACGACTTCAGTAGAATCCCATATGGTTCTTACCAGGTCCATAATTTTTCTGCCAGTGTGTGACATGATGCAGAAAAAATAACAGAACTTCATTGTGTGAATAAGCGTCGGAGACAAGCCCATAAATAGCTTCAACTGAGGAAAGTCACTTAAGAGGCTGTTTGATGTGCTGTTCTGAAATATTGCAATTTTGACATAGAGCAGAAAGAGAGGCCAGCTAATGGATAATTGCAGTATTAAATACAGGACAAGAACAGAGCTGCAAGGTCACTGTGAGACAGACAGGTAAGCAGTGCTGAAGACGACCATGTCTGTAAGTGAGATTTTAGCCATAACCACTGTGACAGATAAGAAAATATCCTGCGACATCCTAGAGAGACCTTATTGAATTAAGTATAAATATTTTAGGAGTTAATTGTATTAATTTTATTAACAATGCAAATGTCATTGTACTATTGGCATGTAATTCCATGAGGTAGGGCTACCATAGCCCTCCAGGAACTAAGAACAGTGGGGGGAAGTTAGGCAAATTCACTCAAGTTGTAACACCTCCAAAGAGCTACCACCACCTGGAGAAAGGCTTGCATATACTGGTTCTGACTAGGTTCTCCAGGGACCAACAAATAAAAAAAGGATTTTTGCTTAAATAGCCTGAGTTTAAATTAACTCAGGGCCTTCTTTCTGATCCAGCAAGACAGGACCTCTGGTCCAAGGGGACCCAGTCCTTAGGGAAGGGTTAGCAGGATTTTGGCCTACAAAGGTGCCATAAGACTGAGGGGGCTTGTTCTGACCAAAAGCTGTTACAAAGCTGTTACAAAGCTGATCGCAGAAAAAAAATGTGGGTATGGTTTGAAAGACTGTTCACTGGCCAGAGCCCATGTTGGAGTTAGGATCACTTCTGGTAAGCTTATCAGCATGTGTTTTATTGTTTTGATGTTTTCTCTGTAATGCTTTTACCTTAAGAATAAATGTTCTTACTTAGAAAGAATTGTGTGGCAACTTAACTGTGGCGATGACACAGTGTACCATCTCTGAGGCGGGAAGCAAAGCAGGCCTACTTAGGCAGTCTAGCTGTTGCTGTGGATACCACACCCAAGAGAGGTGATGACTGAGGAGCCTGGAGCCTAGAGTAGGTGCCTTGGCTGGACCACGGAGGGGAAACACAGGAGCAGTTGCCCTGAATGTGACAACTAGACCCTCTAGAGTACACAGTTACATTCTCAATGACACATACTGAGAATCTAAGGAAGTGACTGAAAACTGGTGGGCTATCTAACCAGCCTAAGAAAGGATCAGTACCTTTCCTGAGTCTGTTCTAGGACAGCATTTATTATCCAAACACAAAAACTCATGAAGAAACACAAAATAAAGGGATTTCCCCTGACCACAGCAGGCAGAGATCTTTCTCCTTGCCTGCCTCAGCCTCAGAAAGAGGAGACACCCATTTTCTCAATCCCGTGGCTGTATCATATAACCCTTCCTTGCTGTTTCACCCTGCCACAGTAACATAAACCAAATAAGAATAAACCTGTATTTGATCAGATCTGCAGGGGAATCAAGCTCAAAGTTTTCAGAGCAAAGGCCTAGCAAAACCTAGTCTGAAGGCAGAGCCTCAAAAGAAAGACCACCATGTGAAATGCATGCAAAAGCATGTCAGGGCTTGTAGATGGTATTATAATTGGGCATCTCTGCTCAAACAAAGAACAAACATAATAAAAAGGTTCAGTTGTGACTGAGAGAAAGATATGCACCGGCCAACTAGGCGTGGAGGCTTTCTGAATGGCGTTGACATAGTAGAGCAAACTCTCTGCTGGGTGCCTAGTTGGCTCCCTTATTCTCCACTCACCCATGGAAGTTGCTGTACTGCACAATGACTGTAGCAAGTGCTCTCCTAGAATCCAATGGGAATTTTGTCTTTGGAGAGGTTTGACTATCAAGCCTATATCATGTAAGACCCAAACAGTGTAATTGTCTTGTAGATTTCAATTGTATTGTTATGCTGAAGGTGTTGATGGATGCCTTCCAGTGGGTCTTTTATCTATAGACAATCATAGACTTCACTGAAGCTGATGGGTGTGCTCAGTACCTTTCTTTCCAGCTAAATGGAAGGAACAATTGGATGCACCTTTGTGTAGTGATAGCTAGAAAGAGTAAGAAGCCACTGCCCAAGGCAATGGATGCTGTGGTACAATTGACTGTCACCTGGGGTTTGTGGGCTTAGGAATTCCTGAGAGTGATTGTAAAATGCAGGGCACTAAGGGATTGACTGGCTGCAGCTGTGTGTGTCTGTGTGCGTGAGAGACAGAAAGCTGCAGAAAGTGCAAGAAGCATTGGTGAATGTGGCCCTTGGACGGAGTTGAGAAACAGAGGGGTTTTGGGGTGCAGTTCTCCCTGGAAAGGCAGACTTGGATTTGTAAGTTATAAAGATATTCTGCCTGCTGTTGTCTGCGTGTACTGTGTTCAGGAAACAGGACTTTGTGTGTAGTCATTGTAAATACAGAGGATTGCACCAAAGAAATATATAACTCATATCAACAATTACCATTTCTAAAGGAAACAACTGCCAAGGCCCTAAATATTGGCTAACTGCTCAGGCCAAAAAGAAGTGACATTATTAAGGGGCACTAAAAAGGCACAACATCTGAGCTGCTGAATATTAAAGTTTTGGATGTACATATTTAGATAGATCAAATATGCAGAAATAGAAAAGGTATATTTCATAGAATTTACAATAACAGTTTTGATCTTTGTGCTGGCTCTGCAACAACTCTCAACTAACTATTCATAGCTGCTTGCTAGCCTCATGCTTCTGCACAAAGATATTTTGGCATGATAAAATGATGCATATTGTGAGTCAAGTTGTTTTTTTTGAAGAAAAACAGCCAGGTTAATTTTAGCTGCAGTGAAAAGAGGGAACAGAATCAATGTTTTCCTAAAATAAAAGAACAACAACAACAAAAAAATACAATATATGCCATGCTCTTAACTATGTATTACTAGAGATATGCAGAAGCACAGAATTTTATTCTGGATGGAATGTCACTACATTTTGCAGTTTTCACTCTCTCATCTACTTTTCACGTGCCTGAATTTCAGGTATATATCACTTAAAAATATATATCTAAACGTCATTCTGGTCTCTGCAGATCAGAAGTAACTTCAGTAAAGTCAATGAATTTAAAACACCGTAAAACCAGTAGGTGAAATTGAGCCCTGAACTGAGTGTAAATTCCAGGTTTTTGCATTTATCACCAGTTAAGTCTGACGTAGGGCCTGATCCTCTGCTGATGTAAATTGGCGTAGCTCCACTGATTCCACTGGAACTATCATCATTTACATCCGCCAAGGACTTAGCAGGTTCATGGATATGAATGCCAGAATGGACAATAATATAATATAGTATGACTTGCTGTATAACACAGGCCATGGACTCTCCCCCAGTGATTTCTGTATCAATTTATGTTTAAACTATAGACATCAAATGATGGAGACTTTGCCACATTCCTAGGTAAGTTGTTCCAAAAACTACTTACCCTCTCTATTAAAAACATGTTCCTTTTTCCAGTCTAAATTAGTCTAGCTTCAGCCTCCAGCACTGGATCTCATTATGCCTTTTTTCTGATAGGTTAAGGAGCCATCTGCTATCATATCTCTTCCTCCTGGTTGTCTTTTAACCATCTCTGAGATAAACTAAATATATTGAGCTTCTTTCATTTAAAGGCAGGTTTTTCAAATCTCCTCCACTTTCTGAACCTGTTCAAATTTTTCAATATCCATTTTGAAGTGTAGGTGCTAGAACTGGACATAGTAGTCCAGAAATGGTCTCACTAATGCTGTATACAGAGATGATTTCACCTCCTTACTTTCTTTCTATTTCTCTGCTTATGCCAATGAGGATCACATTTGCCCTCTGAGATATGGCATTGTAGTGACAGCAGATGTTCAAATGATTATCTACCACCAACCCAAGTTTTTTTCAGTGTCACAGCATTCCAGGATACTGTCTCTCATTCTTTGTTCTGAGAAGTATGACCTTACATTTGATTGTATTTAAATGCACGTTGTTCAAATGATCCCATCTTATTGACCAGGACCCATCATTAAGACGCTCTGCTTGCCATGGAGGTCATGGATTCCATGACTTTCCGTGACTTCTGCAGCAGCCAGTGCACCTGGCCTGGGGGCAACCTGAGCAGCTCGGGCAGCCCTTGGGCAGGCACACCAGCCACTGCTGGGGCAGTCTCGGGACCCCTGGCTCACAGCAGTAGGGGTTTGAATGGGGGGGGGGCCTCAGGACTGGGGGTTGGGGTGTGGGGCAGTGCTTACCTGGGGAGACTCCCTAGAAGGGTGACAGCAACTTCCCTCCCTCAGCTCCTAGCTCCATATGCTGCCCCTGCCCACAGGCACCGCCCCCGCAGCTCCCATTGGCTGCGGTTCCCAGCCAATGGGAGCTGCAGGACTGGGTTTTAGGGTGGAACGGAGGCAGCATGTGGAGCTAGGAGCTGAGGTCCCCACTTCCCAGGATCCTGGCAGGGTGCCTGCCCCAGGCCCACCAGGGCCCCTGCCCTGAGCACCCTCAACTCCTCTCCCCCCGAGCACCCACAGTGCCTCCCCCGGCCATGACCCCCTCCCCAGCACCTGCGGCGTCCCCCAGGCTGTCCTCCCAAGCTGCACCCCACCTAAAGATTTAGTCAGAGGTATATAGAAAAAAGGTCATGGACAGGTCATGGGCCATGAATTTTTGTTTACTGCCCATGACCTGTCCATGACTTTTACTAAAAATACCCGTGACTAAAACGTAGCCTTACCCATCATTACTGACCACTCCACCAATTTTCGTATCATCTTCAAGTATTAGCACCAGTGATTTTTTATTTTCTCTGTAATCATTGATTAACATAAGGAAGAGAATGAGCTGACACAAATCCCTGTAGGACCCCAAAGGAAATCAGTTTTTAAGCCATTTAATATGGGCTACATTTGGCATTTAAGCTTCTAAAGATAGGGCTTAAGTGTTGCATATGCCTATCAGTGGTCCTTGGCACAGGGCCAGATTTTATCCATTGTGAATAAAACTTAAACCCTCTATATCTTTTGAACATGCCAATACATATTATAAGCCTAGAAGACCAATGTTGTGGAGGAGATTCTCAGGCGGTATGTATTCTCATGGCTTCATTGAAACCAAATTATCAAATTTATTTCTGTTCAAATATACAAATGTGTTTCTGAATATGAAATTGCCTTCCTCCATGCCCCTCTACCCCCACATTTGCATTTGAACCCAAAGAACTGGAAGCAAAAACAAAATGGGGAAAAAGGCACAGTTTATTAATTCTGATCAATTACTCTCCCAGTCAGGAATAATAATTTTGTTATGGAAGAAAAATAAATTGTGAATATTTATTCTCTGATGATTATTTTAGAGATGCTGTAACTGTTTAGCATAAATTGCACTGGAATGTTGTTTTATGTAGTCCTGTGGGAGGCTACATAAAGTGCAAAAGTACACTATTTTGGAGTTTCAGAGGAGTCGGAGAAGTGATATTTATACAGAATATTTAACAGGTTATCTGTGTTCTATGGGGCTTATGTACCTAATATTATTTTCTAAAGTGGTTCATTTGATGTTAAGGAAGTATGGCTGTGATCTGCCTAGGTAGAAATATCTACAACTTTGTAGAGCAATAAATACTTTTTATTAGCTAAAAGGCTAGAGAAGCAACATATATTAAGGAATGGTCAGAGAAGATGATCTGAGATAAAAAGACAAGAAGCCCCATGTCAAGTGAAATATCAGGATGCATTGGCATGGAAACTGACAGAGTCAGTTCATTCAAGGCTTATGGTGACAAAACTTCCTCTGCTAATGAGTCTATTGGGTTATAAGTATGAATATTTGAGTCCCCAAACACCATAATATGGACTGATTTAAGCCTGAGTACAGAAACAAAGTCTGAAAATTGTGATTCGAATGAAGGATTTGGTCAGGGGGATGATAAACTACCATAATATTAATCATTGTGGGTGAATGTAGATAGAAGACTACATGATCAAAAGATGTATAGTGAATATTTGCTGTATTCATTTTTTTTGGGGGGGGAGATTATTTCAATAAAAATAGCTATACCACTTCTGTGTCTCCCAGTGTCTCCCAGTAAATTATGTGGAACCTGGAAATGGTTTGGAAAAGGAAATCAGACATCTGGGGATAGATAGGCTTCAACACAAAGAAGCTAGAAAGGGAAAGACTTTTAGTTCAGCCAGTCCATCTTTCTGTTAATGCAAGACTTCTACATTTCTACATCTGATTTTAAAGGCCCCAGCTGATGGGATTGTCACCTCTTCCTTTGGGATGTTATTCTACAATCTAATGTGCAGCTTTCCTGTTACTTAGACTAAGCCCTGGTCTATGCTGTGGGTGGGAGGGGTGTCGATCTAAGTTACGCAAGTAGCCGAAGTCAATGTACTAGATCAACATACCGTGGTGTCTTCACCACAGTAAGTCAACTGCTGCTGCTCCCTTGTTAACTCTGCTTGCGCCTCTCGCAGCGCTGGAGTACAGGAGTCAACGGGAGAGCACTCGGGGGTCGATTTATCGCATCTAGACTAGATGTGATAAATCAGTCTCCTCTGGATCTATCGCTTCCTGCCGATCCAGCGGGTAGTGAAGACATACCCTAGTGTCCTTCATATATTATAGAACTCTTAGTTATACCTCTGTGTGATTAACTAAATAATTTGTTACCATCCTTTATGCTTACAATCCTTACATACTTGTGCACTTGTATTGTATTTCTGCTTCAATCATCATTCAGCCATGTTACAGCCATTAACTCTTTTCATTTTTTCCTCTCAAGCCCACCCCTACACAAACCTCATCATTTTTCCAGCTGTTCTCTCAGTTCCTCCCAGTTTAACATTTTTTTGGGTAAGGTATTGTCCAGCACTAAGTGCAATATGCCCAGTGAGATCACAGTGGAGTCCTATATAGGGAGACTATTGCTTCCCTGCTTCATTATACCCTCCGCATTTAGCACCCTGATCAAAAGCCTATTAAAGTCAGTGGATGTCTACCCATTGACTTCAAAGGGCACTGGATCCCAAAGTTACATTGGACTTTTTACCATAATGCAATGCATGAACATGTCTAATCTTCTGTCCACTACCATGCAGTATTCCTAATTCATAGGTTTCTTCTTTCCACAGAATGTGGGAGTTTTAGGCTGTTCTCCCTCCATTTGCATTAGCATGCTTTCTTCCCTAGCTGAATCTTGTATTCTGCCCATTTTTCTAATCTATTTATTTATTTTGCTATCCTCACTGGTGTTTCCAAGGCCTCCTGGATTGGTATAATGTGTGTATTTCATTAACATCCTGTTTACACCCTCTTCCAGATGAAGAGGTAAAAGGATCCCAGACCTAACGCTGACCTCTGTAGTACCCCCAGTGGACATGTTCCCACCAACTTACTACATCATTGTTTATCACAATTTTTTTTCCTGTCAGTCAGCCAATTTTTAGTCTATATGAAAGTGACCCTGACCAAGCCAATTTAAATTATTTTTTCAATTAAGATTTCATGAGACACAATATCAAATGCTTTCCTAAAGTCCAAATATTTTCCCGCTGCTGCATTTCCGCCCCATCCCTCATCCCACAAGTGCTCTGCAGTTAGACCTCCCAGGGATATCGTAGTTGTTCCCTAGGTACAGGACTTTGTTTTGCAATAAAGCCCAACCAAACAGAGTAAATCAGCACCACAATCAACTATATTTGTCAACAGGTAGAACTGGTTGTTCTTTGTGTCTGAACGTGATTTGGTACAGGGGATGTGGGGCCTTTCAAGAGGCAGTTATGGCTCCCTGAGGCCATAGGTGCTGGAACTAGGGGTACTGCAGCACTCCCTCGACTGAAGTGGTTTCCAGGATTTACAGTTTGATTCAATGTCTTTCAGCACCACCATGATAAAAATTGTTCCAGCGCCCCTGCCTGATGCTGTACTGGACAACCCTCCTATGAGTTAGAGAAGGTTACCTCACTTCCATTTTATTAGGTCCTTATGTGGCCCTATGCCAATGAGGGCTGCCAGAGCTCTTACCCCCCCAACACACCCATATGCCCTCTATGCTGGGAGTGGGAGGTGCAGTTGGCATAGTAGTCTGCTCCACTGATTTTATGTCAATGGGGAGCTCCCCTTCACTTGAAACCAACAAAGCTACAGTACTTTGTGGTGCTTGAGCCTAGAACTGAAAAGCTGGCCCACAGGCTTTCTACACCCATGCTGCTCATTGTTCATGGTTCCATTACTATCTAAGGATTTGATTCTGTCATCCTTATTTACACGGAGTAGTACCTTACTCCTCAGGCAGTCCTGTTGATTTAAAGGGGGCTAAATCGGACCCATTATATTCAGGGCTACACTGCTGAGAAGCTCCCACCTACTTCCTTGCACAACCCCACATAAGGAAAGTACAGAATAGCACAGGGGCTACTTCTGAGTTTTTTGCCCATACTGGGAGCAACTTGCCACAAAGGAGACAGGGAGGGAGAAGGCAGGGTCACTGACCTGTGCATCCTCCATGGCTGCACGCGAACCAGGGCCAATCTTTTCTGTTGCTTGAGTAAATCTTTGCATTGATTGGCTGAGTTCTATATGCACAAGTGCAAGTATGAGAATGGTCTTTCCAGATCAGTTACATTTTATTCCCTCTCGTGTTTTCATCTCCCTTTCATATATCAGCCCCTTTTTCACCAAACTGTGATTGATGCTAATAGTCTGATAATGGGCATTATTAAAAACTTAACGTTTGTCATTTTCTACTGACTGTGGTATCTTCTGTTTTAAATATAGAAAGACACTATTGGTTACTCAGTATCTTGGGCTGTGAATATTTAGATTTAATCATATCCATTGTAACTTCTTTCCAGTCTTATTTTTCTTTAGTATGGGTCTGATTCTGATATCAGTTACACTGGTGTAAACTAAAATTAACCCTCCTTGAGGTAAATGGTGTGCTCCACTATAAAACCAGTGTGAGATTAAAATCAAGCCTCATAGTATAGTTTTCCTTTTACCCTTGTTTCATCAAAGATTACTCCATCTCTGGGAATTAGAAATATATTTCAGACTGTTATGCTAAACATGGTGCTCCTGAATCCTCCTTGTCAGAGGACAGTCTCTCTGCAATAAAAAGAAAAATACAATGTTCTGGGTTTAAGATCATAAACGTTATACAAACTTCCTACTCTGCACTTGGTAACTAGTTAGCCATTGAGATAGACTGCATAGTAGTCTCACCAATGAGTTACTGGGATATAATCAAATTCTCCAAAAGAGGTCCTCTCCTCTCAGATATTTTCCTCTGTTCAGTTAATCACCTTCATTCCCTGAAAGCAGTTAGGAAGGGGATTGATCCAGGCATTATTTCTACTTTATCCATCCCAGAATCTCAGACAAAAGCACTTGATGTTTCCAACTGTCCATGTGATCGAAGAGAAAGCAGATGAGCATAAACCAGAATGTGTGTCATTTGTAACCAAGCCAACAATAAAAATGAAGGTTTCCAGCCATTAAAATGATTTCCCAATGATTTTGGAAGACATTCACACCCATTGTTATGGCTATAAGGCATATTTCTCCTCATGGACGGAAATACACTGCCCATAGTTTTACATTCTATTCAAAGTGCTGCCAGGGCATCCAATACTATATATCTGAAGAAAATTATGGAATTAAAATCCTTTCTCATTCTCTCATGACTTAAAGTACAGTAGGACCATGCTTTTCTATAGTTGCATGAACTGGAAATTTACATTAATTGGTCAAGGTTTATGATATTTTTCACAAATAATCATATTTAAATCTATGAAAGATTTTAAAAGGCCTTTGAATAATGAAGAAAACCATTGAAATTAAATAAACGCAATGGCTTCTTTTTTTATTGCAAACATATTTTAAGGCTCGACAGCAGTTGCAGTGTTCCCCTAATTTTTGCTATAAAAGGGAAGTAAAACAACAGTTTATTGTGGCAATACTTCATACTGGCCTACTTCTGTAAATTGTCTTTAAGCTCTAGGGTAAAGACGAGAACATTCATGTTTTTAAATTGGATACAAAAGCATTTTATATGCTGTAGCTGCTGTAGCATAAATTGCTACACAGAGACTATCAGATATGTCTAAACATATTGCTGCTCAGCAAATTGCAAACATTTTTTTGGCTTGCTTTACCTTAAGTAGTTATAGTTAGTGCTTCTGTTAAATACTTTCAAATGTTTGGAAGGTCCTTTGCAGGCCATTACTATGTTTTCTCTACCAGGCTTCTGTACACTGATCCAGAACTCATGTTATTTGAAACTGTGGAAACATGATTTGAAAGTGTTTTAGGATACCGCAGGGCTTGTGTACATGGAGCACCAAGGCACACTCCGGGATACGATTTCTAAAGTACATTAATGTGCATTGATTCGTCCATGAAGCCCCTGCTGTTGCACATTAAAAGTTCCCTAAGCACGCTTTAACATAGTGCTATTTGAAACAGATCTATGTTAAAATCCGCTAGGGAACTTTTAGTGCACACCAGCAAGGGCTACACAGAGCAATTATTGTGCAACATTTTCATGCACTTTAGAAATCACACCCCTATTGTGTGCACTACTCCACTGTTAGACAAGTTCTCATTTTAAAAATAAATTTTGAATGTATCTAAGCCATATCTTTTACTGGAAATTTCAGATAATGGGAAAAAAACAAGGCCATGTTAATTTTTCATTAGAGACCGGAGGAAAATCAAATAGATGATATACTAATCTGGATTAGGTTCATGATTAGGATGAAGGTTTGGGTTCTAATCCAAATCAAGACCTCCTGAGAGAAGGGTCTCAAAATGGTAGGAATGTCAAGATCAGCTATTTTCATAAGATTCCATAGGCGTGGGTTTAATCTTTCAAAAATGCTGCATGAGACTCTGGTTTCAGTCTACTCCAAAACATAGGCTTCCTTGATTTTGGAATTCAACCTAGACACACAAACTCACACCCCAAAAAGAGAGTCAGTCATATCTGTGAATGAGAGTTAGATGTGGAGTTCTGATTATGGCTCATCGGTAAGACCAACCATACACAGTAGCCTACTAAGATATATTACAGTGGTAGGGGTGAACTAATTAATCGATGGATTAATTAATTTTTATAAAACATATTACTTTACTTCTATTCTGGATTCTAAATTGCTTTGCACATAATCATTTTTGTGCATTGATGCTGGCTAACAGTAGGGTTCTCATTTATAAGTAATGGCAGCATAAACACACCAGAATATTAGGAAACATTAGGAAATGGATAGATAATAAGACAGAAAATATCACAATGCCACCATATTAGTCCACGGTACACCCACATCTCGAATACAGTGTGTAGTTCTGGTTGCCCCATCTCAAAGATATATTTGAATTGGAAAAGGTTACAGAGAAGGGCAATCAAAATGATTAAGGGTATGGAACAGTTTCCATATGAGGAGAGATTAAAGAGATTGAGATTGTTCATATCAGGAAAGAAATAGCCAGTGAGGTTGTGACAGAGGTCTATAAAATCATGAATGGTGTGGGGAAAGTGAATAGGGAAGTGTTGCTTACCCCTTCACATAACATGAGAACCAGTGGTCACTCTATGAAATGAATAAACAGCAGAAGAACTTCTTCACAGTCAACCTGTGGAACTTGTTGCCAGGGGATGTTGTAAAGGCCAAAAATATAACTGGGTTAAAAAAAGAATTAGATAAGGATTTGGTGGACAGGTGTATCAATGGCTATTAGCCAAGATGGTCAGGGACACAATATACTTTGAATGTCCTTAAACCTCAGGTTGCCAGAAGCTGGGATTGGATGACTTGGGACGGAACACTCAAGAATTGCTCTGTTCTGTTAATTCCCTCTGAAGCATCTGGACACTGTTGGAAGGGAGGATTCTGGGTGAGATGGACCATTGGTCTGACCCTGTATGGTCAGTCTTATGTGCTTATGATGTTCGTTTTGGGGCGGTGTCATTGAAGAAATCAGTGTACAGAGCACAGAAATGGTTCCACCATCTATAGACAGAATCAGCATGGTTGAGGGGCAATTGATGCCTAAGGATGGGCCAGAAGATAAGCCCAAGACATTCCCCACCCCTAAATATTGCTACAACATTCAGATCTCTTATATGGCTTTGGCTTTTCAACAACATTTTATTTTCATTTATTGTAGAATAGAATTTTTCATTCAGTGTGGAAAAAGAAATACATTTTAAATCTAGTAACTGTTGGGTTCTAGGGCCTGATTGCACTATTCCTGTTTTCCCAAACTAAACAGAAGAATAGTCAGTGAATAAAAATAATGATGATGGGACCCAGTCCCACAATCCTCACTCCTGCAAAGAGTCCCACTGACATCTGTGAGACTACTTGCAGGAGTAAAATTAGAGCTACTGTGCTTGCATTAATAAAGTTGCAAGTAAAAGTTGCTAACAGAGAGATTATCATAATTTGACATTTTGTTTAATATTAGAGGTAAAATTATCTGCAAGTAAGTACATTTCAAAAAAATAACATCAACAGATGCTGCAGTTAAAAAAAAGTTATCAGCTATCCCTTAATGTTATCTACAAATACTGTAAAACTTGGAGTAATTACTGTTAAATTAAATTAAGTTTTGTAATAAAAATAAATGTTTACAAACAAAGTAAATTTCCCCGTTTCCCTCTGTTTTTCAAATTAGTAAAGAGAGTGAAGTTTAATCAAGGGCAGTCATTTCCACTTTTACAGTAACAGCAATTTTGAGAGCACTACATCATGTTTTTACTTGGTGTTAACACTTCAGTAGCTATTGCTCATGTTTTTATTCCTAAACTAATGATATGAAACCCTGAATTTATTGTAATGGGAAAAATAGCAGTCTTCTTTGTTACTATTTTCTTGCCTTAAAAAGAACTGACAAACATGTCTGTCATCTATTTCAATTCAGAAGAGACACTGAAATTTGGATGCAAGGAAAACTCATCATATTTCCTGGGGTAGCAAATGCAGTTGCCATAGGTCCAGATTAAAACATGGCTAAGCTGGTTAAAAAATAAATGTTAACCTCTACACAAAAATGTTCAGATTATTTTGCAGACCTTGCATAATGGAGCTGTTGACTCCACTGAAATCAGTGGGGATTTCAACCTTGTAACCGAGTACAGAATTTGCCCTTTAAAACAAGATTTTGGAAAAACAAACTGCAGTCAGCATCAAAAGTGCCTTTGTTCATTCCTGGCTAGCAAGACATCTCCAGCATGTTGACCTATGTGTTCATCACCTCACATTGGACTATTGCAACTCACCTATCTGGCCAGCATATGAAGATCCCTGAGTCACCCTAGGTCCAGAGGTAAATAAAGTGTCACAAATCATTGCTAACCTTCTCTTTTTAATATAATTGCAGCATTATGTTAGAGCATCACCTTTCCATAGTTTTGGTACATATTAAGCAAGTATTGCTAATAAACAAACACTGAATTCTGTTGCTGTCATCCTGAGCTTTCAATCCTCCTGGAATAAGAAATAGAAACAGATTTTTAAACCCAAAAAGAAGTTATTGTAGTATTTACATGTGCAGTAGTAGTAATTGTGTTTTAGGCCAAAAGGAAAGACGGACTATGAGTGTAGGATGTAGTTTAGCATTAATGCAAAGATACAGTTGCAGCAGAAGCAATGTTTTTTCTGCTGTCTGAGAATTAAAGGGCCATTACTTTATTGTGTCCCTTGAATATATAATTAAGTTTTGTCTTTCCAGATGAAACAACTGTTCTGCTACTAACCAATGAGAACTCCAATCTGGTTCTCCAGATCAACAATTCATACTATATATAATAAATAATAATAATAGTAATAATTTCATCGGCATTTGAAAAATCCTAAAATGACGTGACCATCTATGCAATCCATGACAAAAAGTCATATTTTAACATATTCTAATTTCAAATTTTATTAGCATGCATTGTTCCTCATATCCCTGATATTCTGGATTTCCATTCTGATTCTGAAAAGAGTAGTTCTTCATTTACCTAATCCAGGCAAGACCCTTGATCCTGCCAAATTAGAAACTCATCCATTCACTGTCCTTTTTCATTTGAGGATGAAGTATGCAGAAGCTCTGACATTTTTCCTGGCCTTTTTGCCATATGCTATACTTTCATAGCCAGTGGTACTTTAGCCAGAAGCATCTCAGTGAAAGACTGATGATGAGATAGACCTAAAGACTGATTTCCAGAGGCACAGAGAAATCTCAGTTTCAATTTTTGTATTAATATTGACTGTCATAAAAGGGAGCACGGGCAAGAATAAGAACTCCTCTTTTACTCCTGCATTGGCTACTGAGTTTGGGTTTGTAGGAGCAAACTGACATTGCATGCAGGGCCGGCTTTAAGCCAATGCCCCTGCTTCCCCAGAATCGGGCCCCGTGCTTTAGGCATCTTTTAATTATTTTTTTTTATACTTGCCCGGCGGCGGGCTCTGTGTGTGTGTGTGTGTCCGCTCCGGGGCTTCAGTGGCATTTTGGCAGCGGGGGGTGGGGGTCCTTTAGTGCCACGGAAGACCTGGAATGGACCCCCCACTGCCAAAGTGCCGCCAAAGCCCCAGCGCGCCGCCGGGTATTCGAATCAGGCCCCGTCGTTCATAAAGCCGGCCCTGATTGCATGGCCACTTACTCACCCAAGCAACAGGTGAAAGAGGAGTGGGAAGCGAGAAGCAGGAAATGGGACGGCCCTAGACTCTGTGGTCCAGCAGAGGCACCCACTCTAAGCTTCTGGCTCCGTAGCTGTCACCTCTTTTTCCCTTGACTGGGGAGACTCATCTCTCTCTCTCTCTCTCTCTCTCTCTCCTCTGACGGGGGTTTTCCAGGCTCCACAGTTCCCTGCCTATACTGTGTTATTACCAGCAAGACAGATTGCCTAAATAGGTCAGCCTCTGTGCTTTGCTCTTTCTTCAGAGCCTAGGAACAGCATAATTGTCTGCAATTTTAAGTTACCACATAGTTCTTTCTAAGAAAACACATTTATTTGTAAGGTGAGAGCCTTATAGAGAAAACATTAAAAACAATAAAAGAACCTACCCAAATACTAATAAGCTTACCAGAGATCATTCCCCAGCCCAACTACAGCAGGTGCTCTGGTAAGAGTCAGTCTTTCAAACCCTACCAAGGAGTTTTTCTGTAGTAGCCGCTTTAGCTCAGAACAAGCACAGCAACTGGTTAGAACAGCCTGTTTCTTTATATAGTTTGGACCCATGACAGTTTCCAGGAGAGGTGATCAGTAGACAGTGGCATAACTAATAGGCTGGGTTTTTGCACCTCCCTCATAGATATTTCCAGGAATTCCACTTCACATGTATTGTCCCAAAAAAACATTCTTATCTGCAATATTGTTCAATATAGTACTTTGATCATCCAGTCCCAAAAGAACACAAAACCTTTTCATTTAATGCAATGGACTCCCAGGATACTTAATTTAATTCAATAAGGCTTTTTTTCAAGGATATTGCTGAAAACTGCCACAGCTTTCACACCTTGCTTCCATCCCCTCCCTGATTCGCTAACTAGTACTCCTAAAAGGGCAATTTGAGTAAAGTTCAGTGTGCTGTTGATATAGATCATCTCCTCACAGCAAAGAGGAATTGTGACTCTGGGGCATGTCTCCAAGCCAAAAGGCCTGTCAGGGCTACTCTTGGTGTTACACAGCTTATGCACCTCCCCATGTTCATGGCTGTGCCTAAAAATGTCACAAATGAGGCCCTCACATTTTTTAACATTATTCCAACACATAAATCACAGTCTGTGTTCCAAGAGCTTACAGTCTAAAGTTAAATCAGTGGAAACTCTAGGTTCTGGACACCTCTAAAACTCAGGGTCATACTATCCCAACTTTTTTTAATTAAAATGTCCTATTCTTCATACTAGATGAGATATCAGATCTCACCAAGACAGATTTTCCTATATTTTAATTGCTGTGGTGACTCTAATTCACTATGAAATTGTCTAATAAAATAATGTCTCTGAATCTTTAACCTTTCCCCACAAGAGATTTATGCAGTGTAGAATTACATGCATAGGTGCTTCATTTTCTATTTGTATAAGAAAACTCAAATGAAAATAGTATATAGATTATACATTACACCAAGCATTTTTCCCCACATTAATAGCACAATTTCCCCTGAATATTGCAAGGATATGAGGATATTACTCATTTGACCCTTTCCCTTTCTTCAAAAGTGATTTCACTAGATATTTTTCTTCATATCCTTGTAAAATAAGTACTGTTGACTAAAGCTGAGGTACTGGGATGTTGTTATGAGCCGGGTTGTTATGGGTTGGGTTAAAACCCTATTAAGGTCAATAGATTAATTGAAGGATGAGTTCATACTTAACTGTAAACATAAGTCCCACCTAAGAGAAAAGAGTGTGTGAACCCTCCAAGGAGTTTTTATGTTGAGTATTATTCTGGGTAGGTGTGTGTTGGAGTGTGAAAGAATACACAGATATTTGGGGTCACAGACAAAAACAGAGAAAGAGGCAGAGTTAAAGAGACAAGAAAAAGCCAAGCAGAAGCCTGTAAGCACAGTGTGACCCTTGAAAAACCGAGACAGCTTTTGTGTTTGATGCTGACTGAAGCTATAGCCACACTACAGCTTATGTTGGCATAATTTATGTCACTCAGGGGTATGAATAAACCATCCCCTTGAGCATCAAAATAACACCGACACAAGCGCCGGTGTGGGCACTGCTATGTCGATGGGATAACTTCTCTCATCAACATAGCTACCTCCTCTCATAGAGGTGGTTTTATTATGCTGACAGGAGAGCTCTCTCTCATCAGCATAGAGAATCTTCACCAGAGTACTACATAGTTCTAGTTAGGAAATATATTTTGTTCCTGGCGGGGAATTGACTAAAAAGGGAGGGTGGAAGGGGGAGTTAATTTTTGCAGAATTTGTTCTTCAAAGGTCTTTTTTTTTCAAAAACCCAGAAATCTCAAATCCAATATTCTTTCAATTTCATTTTTCAATGTAATTACATTGAAAACAGACATTTCCTGGAGAAGTTTCCATTTGAAGGAATATGCTATTTTTCATCAAAAAACATTTCAAATGAATATTTTGAGCAGCTATACTTCTGTGTTTCTTGGAAGAATTGATGGCCTTAAAACACCTTAAAACAGTCTATTTATTGCGGATTTCTTAAATCTAAAGTAAAAGTAATGCAGACATGAAAGTTTATTCCTTTTTTCTTTAAAAATATTTTTTTAACATTTTTATTTAAATCTCTGATTTTCTACTGTATTTTATACACATCGTTTTTTACAGCATTTTTTTATCAGTTTACTCAGGGTGCCAAATATTCAGGGGCACTCTTTTTTGCTGCCATTACACTGTCCTTATTTCCTTAATTCATTGAAATTGGAGGTGAGGTGTGACTGGAAGTGATGGAGAATTGTTAATTGTATTTCATCTTTTGATCATTGTTCTGAAACTAGCTAGTGACCAAAAATCACTACAGTTTGACAACTGTTTAATATCTTATATTAAGTTTGTTGATGGGCTCAGTCCAGTTTCTAGTGCAAATAAATGTCCACAAAAACTCAGATCATAATTATCACCATAAATCTTTGCAGAGCTGTCAAGAATGAATGGCATGGAGATTAACCTCAGATATCTCACCAATGCCCTCCCGCCTATTTGCTGGCCTGCAGGGATTCTCCACAGAGTCAGTATCTATGCCACACAGAGTTGCACACCCTTCCAAAATCTTTTAGGTAAGGTAATAATTGGAGATATACCAATCTCCTAGAACTGGAAGGGACCTTGAAAGGTCATTGAGTCCAGCCCCCTGCCTTCACTAGCAGGACCAATTTTTGCCCCAGATCCTTAGTAGAGAGAGGAAGGATGGCACAGTGTTTAGGGCACTAGCCTAGGACTTTGTTGTCCTAGGTTTAAGTCCCTGCTCTACCACAGATTTCCTGGAATGACTTTGGGCAAGTCACTTAGCCTTTCTATGTGTCAGATTCCCATCAGTAAAATGGGGCTAATAATATTGATGTGATATAATAACACTTGTGGTGCTAACAGTGAACTTCAGCCACCCTGATTCATATTGAGTAGCACCTTGAAGCAAGTATTACCATTGATTTCAGTGGAACAACTCATGGAATAAGAGACTATTCAGTATGAGTAAAGGTGGCAGAACCTGCTTGTAATGTCATGATGTCACAACACCCTTTCGCTAAACTTTTTAACTTGTACATTACGAAGAACGGGAATCCATATCTAGAGACTTTAAAAAAAGAATTGCAAATTCTTGTAGCATAACAGTAATAATAGTAATGTTGTGGTATTTGTCTTGCCAATGATCCAGTTCCCTTGTTGGGATAAACTATGTTTCTTTTAGTTTCATAGTTTATCCACTTGGGAACTGTATTAATGCCTCCTAAAACAGTGTGATAGTACTATTAGCACTTAATTATATTGCAAGCTTTTCAGACTTTAGTGTCTGCCTTTCTGCAGCAGCCACTACATGATCACTCTTCCTGAAACCCCAGAATGTGTAAGAACGATGAATAGCGCTTTTCAGTACACAGATCAGGGAAAGCTGATGCATAATGTATTTGGGAAATTATCAATATAATTTACAAAAATCATACCAATGACTCATTTAGAAATAACTTGTATGGTTTAATCAGTATTATTGCTGGTATAATTACCTGTGAAAACTAATTCCGAGTTCAGTCCTGAAAATCTTTACTTACTGAAGAAATCCCACTGATGACAAAGGGATTCTATGAATAAGGAATAATTGCGTAACTCATGCCTGCTTGGTGTGGCACACTTTTCCCCTCTAGTATCAGAGGGGTAGCCGTGTTAGTCTGGATCTGTAAAAGCAGCAAAGAATCCTGTGGCACCTTATAGACTGACAGACGTTTTGCAGCATGAGCTTTCGTGGGTGAATACCCACTTCGTCGGATGCAAGTAGTGGAAATTTCCAGGGGCAGGTATATATATGCAAGCAAGAAGCAAGCTAGAGATAACGAGGTTTCTTCAATCAGGGAGGATGAGGCCCTGTTCTAGCAGTTGAGGTGTGAAAACCAAGGGAGGAGAAACTGGTTCTGTAGTTGGCACACCATTCACAGTCTTTGTTTAATCCTGAGCTGATGGTGTCAAATTTGCAGATGAACTGAAGCTCAGCAGTTTCTCTTTGAAGTCTGGTCCTGAAGTTTTTTTGCTGCAGGATGGCCACCTTAAGATCTGCTATTGTGTGGCCAGGGAGGTTGAAGTGTTCTCCTACAGGTTTTTGTATATTGCCATTCCTAATATCTGATTTGTGTCCATTTATCCTTTTCCGTAGAGACTGTCCAGTTTGGCCGATGTACATAGCAGAGGGGCATTGCTGGCATATGATGGCATATATTACATTGGTGGACGTGCAGGTGAATGAACCGGTGATGGTGTGGCTGATCTGGTTAGGTCCTGTGATGGTGTCGCTGGTGTAGATATGTGAGCAGAGTTGGCATCGAGGTTTGTTGCATGCATATCACCCACGAAAGCTCATGCTGCAAAACGTCTGTTAGTCTATAAGGTGCCACAGGATTCTTTGCTGCTTTTCCCCTCTAGTGACACCTAGCCCAGATAGAGCTTGATGTGTCTGCTACAGCTGTGGCTTAAGAGTCATGTGGCTTTTAACTCCTGTAGTAGAGACTCATGCATTTAGCTTCAGATGTCTCAGATTCAATCCCACCCACCAATGGCTGGGATGTGTTGGAATTACAATTGCTCATTGAAGAGTTATAATATCAAGTCCTAGAAGAGGAAAGTTGAAATTTCATATTGTGTATTATGAGCATTATATTGTCACTGAATTCTAGAAATTCCTTACATAGGCAACAAAAGTGTAATTAAAATAGATATATTTAGAGATAAAAATATAAAATAGATAATATTTTGTAATTTAATAATAAAAATTAACCATTAAACAGCCCATAAATCGCAACAATTAAATATTACATTGTTCAACAGAAATTTGCTATATAGAAAATATCCCCCTAAAGGGATATTTACATTCCCTCTTCCTTGAATGGGTTGAACATATTTCTCGATGGTTTGATGGTTTGACCCTAGTAGTAGGGCTGGATGGGAAATTGTTTTCCAGTCCCACATGTTTTTTTTTGAGATTTTAGAAAAAATTCCCATTCCAAATGAGGATTAAAAAATCAAAGTCTCAAAAATGTTTGAATTGATAAACCAAACATAATTTTGGTTTGGTTCAATCAAAACATTCTGCTTTGATAATTTCAAAATATTTCATGTCGATTTTACAGATACTGGTGTGTATCTAAAATAGTTTTATTTTATGACCTGTATCATTCATAATTAGAAGTGATGTCTTTTATATAGCTATTATGTATAGTACCACCATCATGTCTCTAACATTGCAACATTTTCTACAAAATCAGCTCATAAGTTATTGTAGAATATGTCTTTTTCACATTCCTTTCCTTTTGAGTAAATGCAACACGATTGATTTGTGGGAACAGAGGCAAAGAACTTATGTTACACTTCATTTTAGGTGGCAGTTCTAATATACCTGTATAGTACACATAGTGAGAAAATTGATGCAATACTATATGGAATGTATGACCATACTTGGATAATATGTTCAAATTAATGTTTCTTTGCCTCTATTTTAGGTTGCAGTTCCAGTGCATACTTACATGCTCGATACCCTGCAGCGAGGAAAACTGGCAAAGAGCTCTAGAATAGAAGAAAAAGTTGTGAAACTTTTAATCAATAATTTGAACATATTATGTATTTTATACTGACAAACAAATCTATTTATGCAGCTACAGTGGGCATACTTAAAAAGCTCATTCCAATGCTAGTGATCTAGTGGACAGAGACTGGAATTCAGAAGAACTGATTTCTATTCCTGGCTCCACTACTGGCATGCTGGGTGAGTTTGGTAAAGTTACTTTACTGCCTCAGTTTTCCATCTGTATAATCGAGATAATGATACTGACACCCTTTGTAAAGCACTTTGAGATCCATTGATGAAAAATGCTGTATAAGAGCTATTTAATAGTAGTATTAATGGTATTCTCTATTTTATTTATAAGGATTTCCCAGTAACTGGCTAAATTTCAAAAATCAGAGGGACATTTTAAAACTATGCCCAAAGAACCATGTCAAAACCTGCAGTGTCAGCCATAACCAGGCTACGTATAGTGGGTGACCGTCACCCTTCATATATCGTCTACCACTCGGCCAGCATCTGCAGCCTTCCACCCTAGGAATTGATGGATAATTTATTCTGGAGCAGAATGTAAGATTGTTTGAACACCACTGAAAAACAGAGAAAGCTGTTGTACTGCTGCACCACCTGTTGGCCTATGTGTTTTACCAGCATACAACTATCATAGCTGGATGTCTACAGGAGATATTGGACTTGACTTGCAGATATTTAAAGGCTGTTGTACACTACTCTAGAAGTATAAAGGAACTTTTAGGCCAGTGACGATGCCCTCCTCTGTATTTCGGGCCCCCCTGGCTGGTGCAGAACTGGTATAAAACAGGTAGAGGACTTGACCAGAGTGCACTTCACTATGGCTAGTCTGTACTTTCCAGACTTCTTAAGGAGCCATGGAAAGCAAAGCATAATCTACAGCAGCTTTGAGGCTGCTCCAAGTTATACTACAGGTTAAGCAGGCTGCTTCAGAGCCCTAGAATATAGAATCTCAATGCATGTAAGTTGTCCTAGCTCAGTTGAAGTCAATGCAGCTGTGACACAGTTAAACCAGGAGAAAGCACAAAGGCAACTTAAGGTAACTTTTGCCTTTTACCCATCTCTTCCCTGCCCCAAGTGCAGGAATGAGGTAGGTGAGAATCAAGACCCTAAGTTTATCTCTTTTGACAGGCCAGAAGAGATTTCTAGTGCAGAAAATGATTTATTTTTAAAAGCTTCAGCAAGTTAAATTTCTAGACTCTAGAGTGAATAGCAGTACAGACTAAAACAGATATTAAAGTAAACAAACAACATTAAAAACAGAAGAGAATAACAACAAAAGAGATCTTCAAAAATCTTGTAGACAACTTAGGAAGAAAACTTTAGTGAAAAGTCGTTGTGATGAATGTCATGCAAATTGGTGCATTAGAAAAGCTAACCAAATAGCAGCAGCAGGAACACATTTGCTTACTAAATTATGTAGCGAAATCAGCATGATATATAGGTAACCGTAAACACATTTGTTCTCCATTAGGAAGGATATCTATCAACATCCCCTCTATGTGTGCTCCTGGTGTTTCGATGTGTTTTCTTTCTGACAAAATGAAAGCCTTTTGATCATGTCTTTTTAAGTGTAAAACACTATTAAGGTGTAGCCAAATTTTCCTCTTAAGTTTGCATGTGAATTTTTGAAATTTGGCCCAGGACATGATATTGAATGGCTAACAGCAACTTCCATTTAATCTTTTTCATCTTCTAAAATATATAGCTCTTTAAATTTTCACATCTATCACATGATGGTCAATTGCCAAAATTGTGAATGTTTTGGGCACCTAGGTGACTATTAACATCAATCCATTTCAAGCTGCAGTCCAGATACAGAGCATGGCCAGCTGTATCCTACTCCTGATTAACATTTTCTTCGTGCATTTTAAAATTATAAATTGCTGACATCTGATGGTCTATGGAGCTTAAATTACATGATATTTTGAACTTTGCTATGGCTGTTTATACATTATATTTCTTTTCAAATGTGACAAAAATCTTTGTTTGTTCAGTTTGCCCCTAAAGGTCAGTTAATAAATATTGAATGATTTTGTCCTCCAAGTCTTTCCAGAGATATTAAGTTAGTTATTCATTTGACTGATTTTTTAAAATGGATTATTAGTGTTACTAGAATATATTGGCTGTTAATTCAAAATACAGTACTAAGACATTTAAGAACTGAAATTAATTTGTGCTGAATGATCAAGAAAAATAAAAAAATTATATTTTTAAAATCTTCCAGTCAAAGCCTATGATCGAACTGATGCTTCAAATGCACTGTCACTATTTTGATTAATCAACCAACATGATGAATGAATACAAATATATATCAAGCAATTATTTTTCTGGGAAATTACTAGGAACCATATTGTAGGCTTTAAAGTCAGGGTAGGACAACAAAGGGGAATCACAGGAATGACTCTTAAGGAAACGAGGTTTGAATCTTAAAAACACATATCCCACTGTCCCCGCTGGAGTTTTCTATTCAGTTGACCAATTTCCTGGTTGACATTTACTCACTGATGGTAGCTTTTTCTCTTCTGCTTTAGTCTTACATTCTTTCCAAATATGTTTGAGCACACTATCCCCCTTCATAAGATTACTCTTCTTTTCTGCAAAACTTTCCCTTTGGATTAATGCCCCATTCCTCCTATAAAGGTCTATAATTAATAACATTATAGAGTCATAGAAGACACAAGTGGATTTTCCCTTTGAAGATCAGCCTCCTGTTATTCATAGACTCATAGATTCCAAGGCTAGAAAGGAAGATTGTGATCATCTAGTCTAACCTAGGCCATATAATAGCTACAAAATAATTCCAAGAATATAGCATTCAGAAAATATATATATATATATATACACACACACACACACATATATATACTTGGTGCTGTAAAAGGGCCAATTTCACAAAGATGGAAACACTATATATAGGGATAGCTCAGTGATTTGAGCATTGGCCTGCTAAACCCAAGGTTATAAGCTCAATTCTTGAGGGGGCCATTTAGGGATCTGGGGCAAAAATCTGTCTAGAGATTGGTCCTGCTTTAAGCAGCAGGTTGGACTAGATGACCTCCTGAGGTCCTTTCCAACCCTGATAGCCTATGAATAACATAGCCTGGACTTTATTCTGTTTGCACATTGAAAATGTGATCAGGTGATGCTCATTTGTACATAAAGTACTTTTAATTGTTAGTTCTAGGATCAGTTCCTCTTTATCTGTCAAGACAAGGTGAACAGAGAATTATCCCTTGTTGGATACAGCATTTTTATGATGACCAAAGGAAAGAAGTAGGTGTCAAGAATGATTGACAGAACTAGCACATTTTCTATAAAGATATGCACAGCTTGCTATGGAGGTTTTACAAAATGTGATTTTTCTTTTCCAAGAGTATAATAAAGCTCTAGGACCAAATGGACACGTATTTGAATAGGGAAAAAATGTTCTGCAACATCTTTAGCAATGTCAGCCTTATAAATATAAATAATCATGAACTAAAAGTAAATGATGATGCACAGTTCAAAGCAATAATATTTTATGCTTTTAACTTTGCATTTTCCATTGCCTGAAACATGAAGAAATCTATTAGTGCAGTGTCTTAACTAATACAGTTTTTCTCTTTGCCAGTTATGAAATAGTTTATGTATTTCTATTTATCGCAGAATATGAAATTACCAATGTTCTTTTGATCCTTGTTTGTTCACCAATGTTACCAATGATGGCAGCACAAGTCCTGGAGTACAGTTTGCTAGTTAAAAGTGATATATAGAGCAAACAAAATAATTTTGTTTATGCTTTTTAATGCTTCTTACTAATAAATGTATAAACGGTATCTTCAGGTGGAAATGTATTTCATTTTATTTTAAACAGGCTTTATTATTCCTTTCCTCTCTTTCCTGGAAGACATTGTGAAGACCTAGGAAGGAAGTGAGTTGTGATATCACACAATTTGTGACTTGAGCTGTAGTTCTCCCTTCCCCCAACCCCTGGAAAAAGGATGAGAGCCATAGGCTATGTAACTCATACTCACATCCATAGTTACATTCCACTGGGACAGAGGAGTAATGGTTTGCAGAACTGGGTCCTATAATTCATGACTTTTCCCCTACATCTGCTCTGTCTGTGATATCCTTTTTTCATGCTTATTCACAACAGTGAAAGAAAGAAAGAAAGAAAGAAAGAAAGAAAGAAAGAAAGAAAGAAAGAAAGAAAGAAAGAAAGAAAGATTCTTGTATTTTAGGGCGACAACATGGAAGTCAATAACATTACTCCAGATTTATTTACAAAACAGAAGTGTTGGTCCTGCTCCCATTATGATCAGTGGCGAAAATCCCATTGATTCCAGTGGGCTAAAACTAAGTTAATGCTGACATTTGGATGTTCAGATTAACAACAGATTTTATTACTCCAGTTTCTAATGCCAATAAAAAGAGCACGTCCACTTTTTTATCAAACTAAACTGAACTAAAAACCATTTCCTTCTTGATTCTAATCTCCAGGCCCTCCAGGGGAAATTCATAGGGCTGGCTATCAAGCCACCATGATCCATTTCTCCTGGGTTGTGACAGTGGGATTTCTTTCTCATTGACAATTTCAGCTTTATCCAGTGAACAACGTAGGGGGACACATGGGTGCAAGTGCGCCACAATGTGTAAATGCAGTAATTATGTATGTTAATGAGAACATTAGCTACATTCTCAGTTCTGGATCTAGGGCCCATCTCTAAATAAATTACACATCATCCTTAACAAGCAACAAGCTGAAGGAAGTACAAAAAGGGCTGGACATGTTAAACCTTTCTGTGTCAGTTTAGTAAATAGTTTCAATCCTGTCACCTTCCAGCTGCTTGCACGTCTACCACTGATCACTACCACGAAAGACTGGGAATTGTGTTTGGCTCTAACTTAGGCCCAGAGGGTGCCACAGGGGCAGCTGAGCCCCACCTTATTCCTGGGAGAAGGGAGTGGTGCACATGGAGGGCCCCTCCAGGCATGGCCCTCAGGGGGGACAATCTTCCTTCATCTAGACCCCACACTGGGGAAGGGGGTGGAAATCAGATTTGCCAAGGGTGAACAGCCCTGGGATTTTTTTCCCCCTCAGCTTTCTCTTGGTGATTCTGTAGGAAGCAAATGTCAGGAAGAGTTCTTGGTAGTATGACTCTTGGGGTTCATGTGCTGCTTGGGGGCAAGGACAAATGCACTGGGGGACCAAAGTTAGTGGTGTAACGGGCATATGTGTGGATGATCTGGTCTATTGTGATTCTATATAGATCCTGTGGAATCTACTGGCTTTCAAAGCAGGCTCCATGGACTTTTCTGGGATTGGAAAAACTTAATCCTTTCTTCTCTCCACCAAACATGATGATATGGAAGCACTGAAGCAGTAATTTCCTTCACCAGAGTCCCTCCTAAGTGAGTTACTTCAGGAGGAGATGATCTTTTGCCGGAGTATGTTAAATAGGCTAAAAAGAACCACACATTTAGCCTCATCATTCAAAGTCTGGGGCTATCTCACTGGGTTCTGGTTCTCACTGCTCACATTGCAAGTAATGTCTTTTTTCCGCAACAACTGCCAAAAAAAAAGCTGAACTATAGATTTTAGTATAGGTCTAAAGTTCACCTCCTGCATATTTATATTGCATCTCTAAATAAACCTTCCTCTGTTGACAAACACTCATCTTGCATATCAAATATTAATACTTATTTATGCATTCATATTGTGTACCCAAATAGTTTAGCATTCACATTTATTTAGTATGCACAGGTACACATTTCAACATTCAAATGACATCTCATCTCCCTTACTGTACATTCATATTCAGACCATCAGATTCTTCTGTGCACCTGCAGGTTTATAAAATATTTTATTGCAGAAGGACCACATTCTACCTTCATCTATCTCTGAGCCTCCCTACTGCAGTTCTTGGGATGTATGGGTATAACCAAGGGTCAAATTTGGCCCACAGTATTCATTATCTTAACCCGGATGATCATAAATTAACATGATTGTCCCATCACAAACATGTCAAAGAATACTAATGATTGTAATGTTGTGATACAGGCAGATACAAGGGGAACTGAGAGATATTTGTGGCAACACAGTGATTTATTAGTAATGAACCTGAAGAGACAAAGAATAGTAAGCAATATTCTGCGTGTACAGATGTCTTTTGGATTAACTCTTAGAGAACCTGCCCCAACAATAATCATTTAATGAGAGTGAGGCAGCATAATCTAGTCACTGTCATGTCATAATTTTTCCTGCAGGACTTGAACAAGAAGAAAAGCTTAATTATTGTCTTAAGTGCATGGTTTTATAGAAGTATTGAGGACATCAAAAGGCTTAAAAATAACTTGACTGTGAGTGACTACAAGTTCCTCACTTGTGCTCTCCCAACACTTGATTTCCTTGTTAAACGTCACTTCAAATACTGGTCTAAAGTCAAAGCTAGATCACTCAGTTCCTTATATGCTAGCAACAAACATGAATACAAACCAAACAGATAAATAAATCACCACCAGGTTTGAACCTAACTTTGACCTTAGATGGCATCTTCCCAATTGTTTTTTGTTCCTTGTGCATAACATGCAATTCTTTTTTCCTCTGCAATGGGATGAATATGTTATAAACATATGGATCTCACACGTGTAGAAGTTTGTTAAGTGAGATAATAAGAGCCATACATTCAGCCTCATCTTTCAGCTTCTATGGCATCTGGGGCTATCTCACAGCATTCTGCTGTCTCACTAATCACATTGTAAATTAATATACTTTCCATTGAAAAAGGTGCTAGAGAAGTGCCAACTGTGATGATGATTGTTTTCTGTATTCGGAATCAGCTTCAGTAGCATTTGTTGTCATCCACTATTTATATATCAGTAAGATCCTATTTAGAAAAAGAAAAATCAGGAGGCAGAAAAGGCAAAAATATTCCATGACACAGGGGCAAACCAAGCAACAACAGGACACAAATAACTTAGTTGCTAAGGGCTCTTATGCTTCAATGCAGATGTATTTATTCACTTTAAAAATGGACCATAAACGAATGCAATTGATATAATTCAAAAATTCCCCTCAGATAAACATCATATTTGGAAACCATAAACCACAATAAAGAAATATGTTGATAGAATTAGAGATAGAAAGAACCTCATCTCAGTAGAGACATTTTTGGCAAATATATACTCATAATTAACTATAAGGACTCCCTGTACCCTAGAGCCTACTTAAGAGAATGAAACTGCAAAACTCAATAAAAAGGTATGTATTTTAAGCATAGTGAAAGTATAGTGAAAGGAGATTTGCCAGTTAGCTCTCTTTCATGTTAATGGAACGTATGCAGCTAAATTCTACTGCACTATAATGAAAATTAACTCATAAATATGAGACTGAGAAAATATAAAGCCATGATTTGATTTTCCAGTTTTAGCATATCTCATTTCATCCATGGACATTCTACACAACTCAAAAGGGTATACTTATTATACCCCATATTTTACTTTTTTATTTATTGGAAAAAGCAGTGATCAATGATTGTAGTAAATTTAATTAGATGCCCCAAAGACTGGAATTTCAAATTCAAATATTGATATTCATATTCCAGTATGTCATTGTGACAGATGTGGCAATTTTCTGCAATATCCTTAGAAAACCTTACTGAATTAAGTTTAAGTAACTTTGGAGACTATTGCATTAATGCAAAGGTTATGTATTAGTATGGGCTGTAATTATACGTAGCCTTTCTGGAGGGGATGTCTGATGTGAACTCTGTGAAGTGTCATGAATTTCCCACTTCTGGTTTTACAAAAGCCCAGCCTTTTCATGCAACACCTTGAGAAGGGGACCATTGTCTGCTGATTACCTGTTCCAGGAGTCTAAAGATCAAAGGCCCAAGCTGTATAAAGGAAAGACTGAGCTATTCATGGGGGATGCTAGTTCTAAGACTGTTATGAACTTATAACCACAGAAAACCTTCCAACAGAAGGAGCCAAGTGAGATGGCTGTATGCCGATATAACTTAGGTGGAAATAATTTTGTAGTGTAGATATGGCCTTAGTGGGATTTGAAGGACTGACTCCAGAGCCCTTGCTGGGGTTGTGGTGATCTCTGGAAAGCTTATTAGTATGTACGTGGGTTCTTTTAGTCTTTAATACATTTTATCGGTAATGCTTTAACCTTAAATATAAACGTATAACTGCGGACAATTGCAGCTGTCCATAGCATTAGAAGAAAAAGCAAAGGGCAGGCGCTGGCCTGTGGATATCACAGTGTAGGCAGGGAAATGTGCAGCCTGGAAACATCCAATGAGAAGGGAGAGAGATGTGGGTCACCACCCAAGAAAGGTGGCAGCTGAGGAGTCTTGGGTAGGTGCCCTTGCTGGATGGAGAATACAGGTGCAGTTGTCCTGCACTGTGATAGTCTTTTCAAGTAGTTAGAAATAAAAATGTATGAACAGGGCCGCTGCAACAATTTTTATAGTGGGGGTGCTGAGAGCCATTGAACCAAACTGCAAACCCTGTATATAATGGAAACCACTTCAAGCCAGGGGATGCAGCTGCACCCCCAGCACCCATAGTTCCAGCACCAATGGGCATGAACCAGAGCTGGCTGCAAATTTTTGAAAATGTCAGTGAAAAATAGGACTTTTTTTTTCACAAGCATTTCTGTGAAAAATATTTTCTGAGTTGTGAAAGTGAGCCCCCTAATATTTGCAAAAAACCCTCAGCCTTCTACCAAATTCAACACAATCTGCAGAAAGTAACACTTTACAGAATCATATTACAATAACAGCAAATTATTATTATTATTATTTTTTTTACAAAACATGTAATTCCCTGGTCCTGTAAACAAATATGAAAATGCTCAGAGGAACAGTCCCATTGACTTCATGGGTGTAGGAAAATACATAACTGAGGGGGGAAAAAAGCTTTACAGTTGTGTATCAGTAATTACATATCAACTTGCACTCTGGGTGGCCTAGATGATAGCATATTATGGTAATAAGTGTGCATCAATAATTTTATATCATCCTGCACTCATGCTGATACTACAGCATTTCACTACTACCAATGTCAATCTAATTGCTGTGGTACCAGTATTGAACTATACAGGTAACAACAAATATTTGCCTTTCTTTTATACACACTCTGGATGCCAATTTGACTCATTCCCTAGCGAGGAATTAGAACGTTCAGTGCCATCTGCAAGAAGTAGAGAATATATTTAATAAAGTCAAACTATTTAATGATAATTTGCAGCATCTATCACATTGAATGTATCCATCAATTTGAATGGCAATGTCTTATTTCCCTCAGCTACCTGGAACATTTTATTTATGTGCTAATATTATTTTGTTAGGTATAAAACCACAATATATTTTAATCACTTATGCAATAAGATTTAAATTATGATTGGAACACCTGGATTACATAAAATTTGAGCAATTCAAAGCAAGCAAGCAAAAACAGCCCATTACCCAAAAGTGGTGCTTAAAAGTGAACTTCACTGCAGAAAAATACTTGAACAACCCTAAGGCCCAGCTCTAAAAGTACTTGTGTTATGGTCCATTTATACACTCATTTCATTTCATGTGCTTTATTCAAACAAACATCATCTGGACTTTTTTTCCCCCCAAGCACACTGTTGTAATTACAAACTTTCCCCCGGTATACTCTCGGGTGTTATAGTTATTATTCTGTTGTTCAAGTGGAGAAACTTAAAAAGAAGACAGTTGGACAAGGGATGTCTCCAAAAGCTCATAAAAACTTTTGCGTCAGATCCTCAGATGGTGAACGTCAGCATATCTGCACTGAAGTCTCTGATTTGCACCCAGCATCTGGCCCTTTGGACAAGATATCAAAAAACAATCTCCGATCTATTATCCATCTCCAACCAGAGCTGATAAATGTGTCAGATGGATGTGCCGCCTTCCAAAAAGGCAAACCTCATTTATTAAATAAATAAAATTTCCAATAAAACAAAAATCAGTTCCTGAAAAAATGCACATAAAAGTTACTCTCTCTCTGAAAATTAATTTGAAGAAGCAAACCTAGCATAACAGCTATGCAGTAATTTGTTAAATAATTAAGCTATTATCCAGGGTTATGGGCCTGGTCCTGCAGCCTTTACACATGTGAATAATTCTTCCTCAAATGAGTATTTCCACTCATTTGTATTTATTGGGAGTTTTGCTTGAGTTGGGATGACAGACTTGGCCCCACGGTCAGAAATTATTCTTCTAATTAAAAACAATTGTCTGTTTTTAAAGAAAAAATAAATTATGTTAATAGATTCCAGTTAGGGCCTGATGCTTTAATTTGTTGGGCACATTCAGCATAATGACCTCAGTAGGAATAAGCAGCATTCACTACTTTGCACGAGGCACACAGCATCTTACAGGGTCCTATCATTAAACCAAAAGTGTAATTTTTAGTCAGCTGGATAAACATACAAAAACTGGTTTCTAAAACCAAAGCAATTCCCCATACTTTCTGTGCTATCATGTAAACCAGATAGAGTCAAGACCCTGTTTAGTTCCCTAATGTATCCCTAACCCTGAGAAATTCTTCCCAGAAAACCATTTTAGCATGGGTTAAGGTTTATTCAATCTAAGCAGCAAACCAAATAATTCTGGCCTCTTTGTAAATGGGGCTAGACATTTAGCAACAACAGGCTAAAGGAATTATATCATGTCTCATTTTGATCCTGGCAGAAAATACCTTAAGAACCTAGAAATACAAAGGAGGAAAATAGTTATCTATGTATGGCCTCCAACATTGTTTATTTCTATCTGGCTTCTAAAAATTATTGAAGATTCCCAGTTGGAAGGTTGTCTTTATTTTAGCAAAACCTGTTCATCCATCTCTATTTGGAATAGCTTTCTCTGTGTATGAAATTCCAAATGACTACGAATTCCTAGGTAGCCACTAATCTCCCCCGTCTCCCTTACCCCACGCTACTGAGTCACTTGCACCCACTCTAATGTTCTCTACCACCATTGCAGTCACAAGTGATACCCTTTGCTACAAGTGTTCTAATTTTTATTGACTCTACCTTGCACAGGTTTCCTCTCTTAACAGTTCATTCACTGGAGGAGGAGGAATGGTCAGTTGGCCTTTGACACTGTATAACACTGGCTTGATCCAAAGTCCATTGAAGTTAATTAGAATATTTTTGTTGACTCCACTGCACTTTGGATTGGGTCCTTATGTTGCTTGTGCCAAAAAATGAAGTGGATCAAATGCTGGTAGGTGGTTCCCAAATAGGATTTGGATTGCGGAAATCAGCTTGATAATGTTCATTATTATGGTATTGTAATCAGCCTGTGGTATTTGTGCAGTCTTAGAAAAGAACCATTCCACACATCAGATGCTGACAACTTTTGGGACCTTTGTGTAGCAGAGTATTAGGTGGACCGGGAGGTGAATCACACATCCCCTGTACTCTTGGAATTCAGAATGTTTCCTCCTTCGGAGAGCTCAGTAGCATGTATTTTAGCTTCTCTCCTACTATCTCTTTGTGTTATACAGATTGTTCTGGTTGAAGATATTTCCTATAGATTCAGACTAAGCAAGGCAGCTGTTGCTTCGTGTTACACTTGCTATGACTCTTAGCACTTGTCATGTGTATCACAATTTCTTTTAGCTTTTTTAAACACTTTGTTCCATAAAAAAGAAAAAAAAAGGAGGAACAGACAGATTGTCAGCTGGCAAACAAAACTCTGTGCTCATACTGAGAAAGTAGGATACAGATATTACTGGGCAATCACTACTATGTTGATCTATTTTCCAGGTGCTATCTACAAAGCCATAACATCTCAAATCTATCTTCTATCTATATATATGGTGGCATTTATATTTTATATTCTCTTTTTTTCCTTCTCTTTGATCATTCTCTTCTTCTTAAAACAGCTATGCAGATGCATATATTGAGATGATCATAAAGGAATCAGTCATGCCATCAAGGGGGTGGTCCAAAGTTGCACAATGGATGGGGAACCTGGCATTCGGAAAATGTACGAAGGCATCCTGTCACCTAACAACTGGTAGCTCTGGCCGCCATTTTGCCTTCCTGAGTGAAAACTCTAAAGCCCTTCGGAATGCATTAGAAATAACAAATGGATATGCTTGAATATACAGCCTTTTGTATTAAATGTCATAAAAATGGTTATGGTTTTGCTTGATTTTACATTCAGTTCTTCTGACATGATATAGCTTGTCTGATACAGACAAGCTGAACTGTGTCTGGACTTGATCCAAAGCTCACTGAAATCAATGGAAAGGTTATAATCAGTCTTTTGGTGTAGGGAAGTAGTATCTGATGCAAAGGAAACATATACTTATACGGTTTGATTTTTTAACCCTTACATAGAATACTCTAACTCAGATTAACAGTTCTCTTCATTTAATAAGGTATGTAAGTAAAGGTAGCTGATTCTTTACTTCATGTGAAATTCCTTCAGGGCTATTTCAGACTAGTAGTTAGATTATTGTCTCTAATATCAACAGTAGCTTTTGTAGTACTAGCAGGTTGAGAAATAGATACATTATTTTCTGAACATTCTAACTTTCTTAGATATAAATTGGAAGCCAAACCACTTGTCTCACTCCCACAGTTTAAACCCCATGACATTTTTGATGCTTCTGTTCTGGCTTTTTCAGTGAGTTTGTCTTTTCACTGGAAGCAGCAAAGAATCCTGTGGCACCTTATAGACTAACAGATGTTTTGCAGCATGAGCTTTCGTGGGTGAATACCCACTTCTTCGGATGCAAGCAGTATTCACCCACGAAAGCTCATGCTGCAAAACATCTGTTAGTCTATAAGGTGCCACAGGATTCTTTGCTGCTTCTACAGAACCAGACTAACACGGCTACCCCTCTGATACTTGTCTTTTCACTGTTAACATCATTTTTTCTCAGTGATATACACAAGTGATATACACATTTTTTCTCAGTGATATACTCAGTGTTAATTAGAGTGGATTCTACATAATGCAGGAGACTACTGCTCTCACCTTTGTCAACCAGGAATGTATTCTACTTAGTGGGAATGAGTTTGATGTACTTATCCCATTCTACATTTATGCACAACTTTAAAATGACCACAGAGTCTGCCACAACTGATCACAATTGGAATTCTCTATTCAAGAGACCAGGACTGGAATAACAAGTTACAACTGAGGACAGAGGCATATGGGATGGAAATCTTGCACAGTGACAGCCTGGGTTCTGGCCACTGCTGTTAGCTCTTCCCTCCCAATATATATACACAAACATAAACGAAGAATTGAAATACATATAAAAAATTAGAAGATATGTGGCTCCATCTTTCTTCCTGTTTCTAATGTTAAATTTATCTTCCAAATCTCACACTATTAACCTGTGTATACTGGACTCAGATTTAACACAAGAAGAGTGTACATTTGAACTAGGAAGGAGTGAATTACTGATGTTATACAGCAATGTTTTCTCTACCGATTCCTAGGCATGACATAGCATTTATTAAACCTTTTTATAATGAACAGAATGCCAAAGTAAGAGATATGACACTTGAGAATCTTTATCAGAATATTGCTTGACATCCCCTATGAGTCTTGGGAGGAAATACTCCTTCCATAATATTGAACAAACATGTCTATTAAGTGCACTGAGTAGGTAGTACTTGCATTCACCTGCAGAAATTTTGCTTGGATGATATATTGTATTAATAGATTTTAATAAGTGATGTCTCATTTGGCCAGTGCAAATCAATTACACCTGCATTTTTGTGATCACTCCTGTCTGCAGCTGGCACAATCACATAATGACATTATTCATCTACCTATTTTGGGGTTTTGTACTGTCGCTCATCAGCATAGGATCTGAGAACCTCCCAGTTTATCAGTTAGATTGGAAGAGCCAAGGTCTTCAAGTTGATATCATGGAGTTTCATTCTTCTCTGTTTATGCTACAGAAAAAAATTACTTGGAGTAGTTTCTGGGGGGTTCTTTCTTTCTTTCTTTCTTGTGCAAGAGGGTGGTGGTTGTTATAAATGTCATTGTGGTTCTTGTGGAAAAGCTTAGCTTCTTCTTGTGTCTGTAGAGTACCTAGGATAATTGGCCTCAAAAGTTATTTTCTATGCACATTACAAATAATATATTGGCAGTTGAAACGTTGGAAGGCTTGCGTTGGTGTTAGGCAGTGCAGAGTACTGGAAGGATTCAAAAAAGTAACGGATGCTGAAAATAAAAAATTAGACGGAGTGTGATTCCAGAACCAGAGAAGAGCTCCGAGATCACCAGAAGAGTGAACTGTTTCATAACATACATGACTTTTATGGCTACACCAGTGACTAAGAGAGTCAAGGTATGAACAAAACAAGAGATACTATCCAATTGCTCATCATCCATAATTTCCGTGAACATGTTGGCTGCAATTTCCAAAGACATTGACTTTAAGCTGCCATCTTCTTGCCAGGATTTCCTACAGATTTCCCAATATGTTAATGGATATTGAGTCTTTAGTGAAGAGGGCCACATTATCCAAAGTTAATGGATTATTTCTGGTAGTGGCACCAATACAAGTTGTAACTAGGAGAGCAATAGTAGAAGAGAGAGCGAGGGGGTAGGGGGTCGGAAGAGAAGCAGCAAGGAGTCTGATAGCAGCAGCAATTGTTCTATCAATGGATTGCAAAAGTCATTTATACATGGATGGATCTGTACTGGTTCAGATATCAGTGAAGCATTGAATGATTCCCCAAAGAGCTGTCTTGAGAAGTCTGGACAACTTCCTTACAGACTGTCAGAAAAAAAAAAACGGTTGCTGCACTGATCTATAAGCTACATATGGCAAAAATAGTGGATTTTGCAACATGGTAGCAGTGATTTTCACCCTTTCATTTGTATTTAATACTCACATGACAAATTATCTTCTGTGATCCCTTTAAAACTTTGCACAGCGCTGTACATATTATTGTCTTGAATTTGTATACAAAAACTGCAACCTTAATGTTAAATCCACCTATGGATGCCTAGCTGATAAGCCCATTCTATAAATTGGATCCTTCACTCCATGTATCAGAGCATGGCCCTACCATTACCTTTCCCATAGCTATAATGACCAGAACATTGGACGGAACTTGGTTTCGCTTGACCCTTACACTTCACAAGAAGACTACTTCTCTGTAATGCCATTATTAAAACCTTTTATGAATCCAAGCCTTGTATTGGCATTTTTACTTCTGGTAAGTACTGTGCCAAAGGCTTTAGAGTTTTATACACTATAACCCTTTTTCTGCTCAGTGTTTTATGGCTTATGGCCATTCAGAATGTTATTTTTTTCATGTTTTTTGTCTCAGCCTCATTATCTTTTATTTTCCTACAATGAAATGCATACGCTACTTATCTGTTCATACACCTAGTTAACTTGAGTCATTCAAAAGTTTATTGATTGTATCCAGGATTTTTTTTTTTACATCAACAGATTACATGCTCCTTCATCTAGGACCTTTTGGTGTGTTGCTAGCCAACTTTCTTTCTTACAAACTGTTTCTAGACTAGGTCTGACCTGTTGAGGTAGTTAAACATTTTGTTTAAGAAAAGAAAAGAAAATATCAAACAAATGTTGTACACATGGCCTCCCTTATGCACATGCATGCTAACTGTTCGTAAGTAAATTATAACTTTTTAGGTGTCTCCCATGCTCCATCCCGAGTAGCATTTTTCTACTGCAGTTTTCAGCACGGAAGTCAATATATTCAGCCTTCCCAACATTTTCTTTCTTGAGGAAACAAAATAAAATGTAACACCCACTGCATTACATTAACTTTGTATCAGTTTGCTGTTACATCCTGGGATTCCCAAAAGGTTTTGGGACCTGATTTTCAAAGGCAACATCCAATTTGTATCCACAATTAATTGCAGGCATAAATGATATTTAACGTCCCATCTGACTGCACCCATCCATCAGGCATGGTGACTAGATAGCTAGGTCCCATTTTTGTGTCCACAGTCAGTTGCAATGTAAAAATTTAAAAGGTATTAACTAGAAAAATAATTCACATATTCAAAATGAAGGCCAGATTCTCACACCCATTCTCTTAGTGAATAGCTTCTTTATTCTGTAAATAGCACCACTGAACTCAATGGGACAGTTTTCAATAAAGCACTAAACATTGAAGTGAATAGGTTTAAGCATGTTCTTAAATGTTTTCCTAAACTGGGGTTAGGCTAAGGGTCATTTAAAAATGCTGATCTTTAAAATTAAGTTTTGTTTAAATCGTGTACAGTGTTTATTGAATATGCTTGAGGAACAGGGAGAGAAAAACAGACATTCAAAATGCTGTCTCTTCTCAATTAAACAGCAACAATGCAGTAAAAAATCAGCAAAAAATATTTTTCTTTTAACTTACACATTTAAAAGTCCATAAATAAAATGAAACATTCTAATGTTTCAATTACACTTTCTAACAGTTTAATTAAAGAAAAATACCTAAGAGTGAAAAGAAAAAAATGCATTTCAGAGGACTGACTTAAGTACTCTGTTAATCGTGTTGATGTTTAACATTCAGCCTCAGTTTTCCTTTGTACAACATGAGAGTGCACTATAATTTAGCTATCTAATTTACACTCGACTACATACTGTTATTTGGCAAATTCTTTTAAACATATGGGGCCAGATCCTCAGCTGGTGTTAACCAGCCTAGCTTAATTGAAGATCTGATCCAAAGAAAAGTAGCAGGGTCCTTAGCATACAAGGTACTGGGGCATTGTTCTGAGTACTTTCAATCCCACCACTTTCAGTGGGAGATAAGGATACAAACATCTCTCTGGAGATGCAAGAATGAGTCCCTTTCTTTTAGAGCCTGATCCATGTAGTCGATGCCTAATACACATGTAGGTCTTGTCAGCTATTTCTATATATATATGCAGCAAGAATTCTTGAGCTGCAAAATACCAGGGCTCTAACCCATGTAACCCTAAAACTTGGGCTCTGACACCACCCCATCCCCAAGCAGGGTCTGTGGGTTTGAGTCCAGAGGGGTGTCTCGCCTGGGTCAGGCTAATTTCTGTGTAAATGGAAAGGGGGCTTGATCTTAAACCTGATTCAGAGCCCAGGCTGTGTGTGCTATGTATACATATCCTTAGAGGCACCAAAAGGCCCTTAAGCACTGATTAGTCCCATTGAACAACTGAGACACAGTAGCAGTTCATGTGCTCCTGGGGCATAGAGACTTTTTCTTCCAGGAATCCCCATTGAGCATAATACGCCCCAAATTGGAAAGGAGGAGCAGGAAAGAAGAAGGGCCCATGGCTCTCCTTGAGGCACAGGCAGGTGGAGATGGCTGGATGTAGTGGGGGAAATACAGTGCACATCCTGAAGTAGGTAGCAGTGGATATGCTGGGAAGTTCAGAAAGAAATTTTGAGGAAGAGTTCCTCTCAGAGCTCCTCCTAGGGTGCTATAACCCATAGCACAGCCAGCACAGGGCTCTGGCTGAACTTTGATTTTGTGGGAAAATGAAAATACCTTCACAGTGGAGAGGATGAACCAACGCTCCTTGAAGTTACTGAAATAATTTCCTTTGAATTTTATGGAACGTGAACCAGGCCTTAAATACTTTATCATTAGGAAAAGAGTTAAGACCCGTGGATAAGCTATAAGATAACTATGGAAGCAACATATACTCTGTATAATAACAGACAGCAGTTATGGAGGACTGATTCTCTTCTTACACCAATGTACTTTAGAGGGTAGCTCCACTACAGTGAATGGAGTTATAGCAGTGTGTGAGAAAGGAATCAGGCCCAATGTGTCCTTGACTACAACATTTCTAAATCATAAGAATATAAGAATGGCCACAGTGGGTCAGACCAATGGTCCATCTAGCCCAGTATCCTGTCTACCAACAATGGCCAATGCCAGGTGACCCAGAGGGAATGAACAGGACAGATAATCATCAATTGATCCATCCTCTGTCACCCATTCCCAACTTCTCACAAACAGAGGCTAGAGACACCATCCCTGCCCTCCTGGCAAATAGCCATTGATGGACCTATCCTCCATGAACTTATCTAGTTCTTTTTTTAGCCCTGTTATAGTCTTGGCCTTCATGACATGGCAAGGAGTTCCACAGGTTGACTGTGCATTGTATACAAAAATACTTCATTTTTTTTGCTTTAAACCTGCTGCCTATTAATTTCATTTGGTGACCCCTAGTTCTTGTGTTATGAAAAGGAGTAAATAACACTTCCTTATTTAATTTCTCAACACCAGTCATAATTTTGTTGACCTCTATCATATCCCCCCTTAGTCATCTCTTTTCCAAGCTGAAAAGTCACAGTATTATTAATCTCTCCTCATATGGAAGCTGTTCCACAGCCCTAATCATTTTTTGTTAGAATCGTAGAATATTAGGGTTGGAAGAGACCTCAGGAGATCATCCAGTCCAACCCCCTGCTCAAAGCAGGACCAACCCCAACTAAATCATCCCAGCCAGGGCTTTGTCAAGCCTGACCTTAAAAACCTCGAAGGAAGGAGATTCCTCCACCTCCCTAGGTAACCCATTCCAGTGCTTCACCACCCTCCTAGTGAAATAGTTTTTCCTAATATTCAATCTAGACCTCCCCCACTGCAACTTGAGACATTGCTCCTTGTTCTGTCATCTGTCACCACTGAGAAAAGCCTAGCTTCATCCCCTTTGGAACTCTCCTTCAGGTAGCTGAAGGCTGCTATCAAATCACCCCTCACTCTTCTCTTTTGCAGATTAAATAAGCCCAATTCCCTCAGCCTGTCCTCATAACTCATGTGCTCCACCCCCCTAATAATTTTCACTGCCCTCTGCTAGTGTCTCTCCAATTTGTCACATACTTTCTGTAGTGGGGGGCCCAAAACTGGTTGTAGTACTCCAGATGTGTCCTCACCAGGGCCAAATAGAGGGGAATAATCACTTCCCTCGATCTGCTTGCAATACTCCTACTACTAATGCAGTCCAATATGCTGTTAGCCTTCTTGGCAACAAGGGCACACTGTTGACTCATATCTAGCTTCTTGTCCACTGTAATCCCCAGGTCCTTTTCTGGAGAACTGCTGCTTAGCCAGTCAGTCCCTAACCTGTAGCAGTGCATGGGATTATTTTGTCCTAAGTGCATGACTCTGCACTTGTTCTTATTGTGCCTCATCAGATTTCTTTTGGCCCAATCCTCTAATTTGTCTAGCTCACTTTGAACCCTATCCCTACCCTCCATTGTATCTACCTCTTCTCCCAGCTTAGTGTCATCCATGAACAAACCCAGCCTCAGGACTGACCCCTGGGGCACTCCGCTTGATACTGGCTGCCAACTAGACATCAAGCCATTGTTTACTACCCCTTGAGCCTGACTATTTAGCCACTTTCTATCCACCTTATAGTCCATTCATCCAATCCATACTTCTTTAATTTGCTGGCAAGATTAGGGTGGGAGACCATATCAAAAGCTTTGCTAAAGTCAAGATATATCACATCCACCACTCTCCCCATATCCATAGAGCCAGTTATCTCATCATAGAAGGCAATCAGGTTGGTTAGGCATAACTTGCCCTTGGTGAATCCATGTTGACTGTTCCTGATCACCTTCCTCTCCTCCAAGTGCTTCAAAATGGATTCCTTGAGGACGTGATCCATGACTTTTCTGGGGACTGAGGTGAGACTGACCGGTCTGTAGTTCGTCAGATTCTCCTTCTTCCCTATTTTAAAGACAGACACTATATTTGCCTTTTTCCAATCATCCGGGACCTCTTCCGATCACCACAAATTTTCAGAGATAATGGCCAATGGCTCTGTAATCACATCAGCAAACTCTCTAAGCACCCTCAGATGCATTGCATCCAGCTTCAGGGACTCGTTCATGTCAAGCTTTTCTAAATAGTCCTTATTATGTTCTTTCACCACTGAGGGCTGCTCACCTCTTCCCCATATTGTGCTGCCCAGTGCAGCAGTCTGGGAGCTGACCTTATCTGTGAAGACCAAGGCAAAAAAAAAAGCATGCAGTACTTCAGCTTTTTCCATATCATCTGTCACTAGGTTGCCTCCCCCATTCAGTAAGGATCCCACACTTTCCCTGTCCTTCTTCTTGTTGCTAACATACCTATAGAAACACTTCTTGTTACCCTTCACATCCCTTGCAACTCCAGTTGTGCTTTGGCCTTCCTGATTATACCCCCGCATGCTCAAGCAATGTTTTTATACTCCTCCTCAGTCATCTGTCCACGTTTTCACTTCTTGTAAGTTTCCTTTTTGTGTTTAAGCTCACCAAGGATTTCTCTGTTAAGCCAAGCTGGTCGCCTGCCATATTTGCTATTCTTTCTGCACATCGGGATGGTTTGTTCCTGTGCCCTCAGTAAAGCTTCTTTAAAATACAGCCAGCTCTCCTAGACTCTTTCCCCCCCCTCATATTAGCCTCACAGGGGATCCTGCCCATCAGTTCCCTGACGGAGTCAAAGTCTGCTTTTTTGAAGTCCAGGGTCCGTATTCTGCTGGTCAACCCAACTCAACCCTCTTCTACTTCCCTTACCACTTCTTCCCTGTTTGTGAGTGGCAGATCAAGAAAAGAATGGCCCTCAGTTGGTTCATTCAGTACTTGCACCAGGAAATTGTTCCCAACACGCTCCAAAAACTTCCAGGATTGTCTGTGCACTGCTGTATTGCTTTCCCAGCAGATGCCAGGGTGATTGAAGTCCCCCATGAGAACCAGGGCCTGTAATCTGGAAACTTATGTTAGTTGTCCAAAGAAAGCCTCATCTGCCTCATCCTCCTGGTCTGGTGGTCTGTAGCAAACACTCACCATGACATCACTCTCGTTGCTCTCACCTCTAAACTTAACCCAAAGACTCTCAACAGGCTTTTCTCCAGTTCCATACTGGAGCTCTGAGCAATCATATTACTCTCTTACATGCAGTGCAACTCCTACATTTTTTCTCCCCCCACCTGTCCTTCCTGAACAGTTTATACCCATCCCTGACAGTGCTCCAGTCATGTGAGGTACCCCACCAAGTCTCTGTTATTCCAATTTACATAATAGTTCCTTGACTGTGCCAGGACTTCCAATTCTTCCTGCTTTTTCCCCAGGCTTCTTGTGTTCATGTACAGGCACCTAAGATAACTAGTCAATTGCCTACTTTCTCAGTATGAATAAGGAGTCCTCCCCTGTTGCACCCTCCTCCTTGTGTTTCCTCCTGTATCCCACTTCCCCACTTACGTCAGTGCTTAGGTCTCCATCCCCTGGCAAACCTAGTTTAAAGCCCTCCTCACTAGGTTAGCGAGCCTGCCTGCAAAGATGCTCTTCCCTCTCTTTGTTATGTGGATTCCATCTCTTCCTAGCAATCCTTCTTCTTGGAACAACATGCCAGGGTTCAAGAATCCAAAGCCCTCTCTCTGACACTACCTGTGTAACCATGCATTTAATTCCACAATTTGATGTCCCTACCTGGGCCTTTTCCTTCAACAGGGAGGATGGATGAGAATATGACTTGCACCTCAAGCTCCTTTATTTTTATTCCCAGAGCCACATAGTCTGTAGTGACCTACTCAAAGTCTTTCTTGGCAGTGTCATTGGTGCCCATGTGGAGAAGTAGGAAGGGATAGTGGTCCAAAGGCTTGATCAGTCTTGGCAGACACTCCGTCTCATTCTGAATCCTAGCCCCAAGCAAGCAGCACACTTCTCTAGTTTCCCAGTCTGGATGGCAGATGGATGACTCTGTCTCCTTTAGTAGGGAGTCCTGGACCACAACCACCCATCTCCTCCTTTTCGGAGTGGTGGTCGTGGAACCCCCATCCCTTGGACAATGCATCCCCTGCCTTCCGGTCAATGGGGGTCTCCTTCTGATCCCTTCTCTCAGGTGACTTTTCCAAACTATTCTCTGCCATAGCACCTGTGCAGAGAGCCTGAAAATGGTTTCTTGCCTCTATCTGCATTGAGGGTACATGGGTTCTCCTCTTTCTTCTTATGGAGGTCACATGCTGCCAATTTTCTTCCCCATTCTGCACTGCCCTCTCTAATTCTTCAGCATGCTGTGCCTGCAGTACCACATACGGACTTCTATCCAGAAAGTCTTCTGGTTGCACTTTTCTGAACCTTTTCCAATTCCACTATATCTTTTTTGAGATGGGGTGACCACATCTGCATGTAGTATTCAAGGTGTGGGCATACCATGGATTTATATAGAGGCAATATTAACATTTCTGTCTTATTTTCTATCCTTTTCTTAATGATTCCCAACATTCTGTTCACTTTTTTTGATTGCCACTGCACATTGAGTGGTTGTTTTCAGAGAACTATTCACAATGACTCCAAGATCTCTTTCTTGAGTGGTAACAGCTAATTTAGACCCCATCATTTTTTATGTATAATTGGGATTATGTTTTCCAATGTGCATTACTTTGCATTTATCAACATTGAAATCGGCTTCCTCTTCTCCCTGTCTGCATCCTTATCGCAATAACAGTTGTTATCTCATGTTAATATTAGATATATATTGTTATTTTAATAACTAATTATAGGACTCATAATGCTAATGATAGCAGTTTAGTTTGTAATCCCATCTGTTCATTTTGCCCAAGCTGTTTATTTTCTTTCATGCCTTCAAAATATTCCTGATTTGTAATTAATCACCCATTTTGACTTTTTTTTTTAAATTACAGATTTTTTTCCCCCTAAAATAAAAATAGCAGAAGGGAATAAACAGAAGCTGGCATGGCACCCCAAGGCAAGAACAGCTGGATTTCTAACCCCATGTCACTCAGTAAATAACTGCTAAAAAGAAAATCCCAGTAAAAATTACCATTGCAACAGCTGGAACACCTTATTCCAAAGAGAATGACCTAATCCCTTTTCCTCCTAGAATGCTTTAAAATGGTAATAAGTTGAGAGGATGCTTCTGTCTCTCATCCATTCATCCCAAGGTGAAGTTGTGCACCTGTTGTATATTTAAGTATATATAAGCAGATCATCAGGCAGTGGAAAATGTCATAGCATGCTACTGTTCAGTGTGACAGAGCCACACAGATTTATACCAGCTGAGGGACTGACCCATTAAGTGTAGGGGTATTTGAAGAACAGAGCATTTGTAACAAAATTTTGGTTAAAAACAGACTATAGGAGTGACTGAGAAAAGACAGAGAGGTGTGTTCTATCACAAGTAAATGTACCATGCGCATATTAAAGATCATTCATAAAAATCGATGTGCCCCCTTGTTAAGAGTAAAGTATCATCTTATCCCATCTACAGCATATCAAGTATGAAAACTATTTCCTGTGGTAGTAAATTGTGCCATCCCGTGCTTCCCAGTGTGCAGGCAAGACTGGGTTAGCATAGCATAGTTGCCACGATAAGCATGTGTTTCATACAAGCATGTGCTGCTTCAGTATTTCATTCTCCATTGCATTGGTTAGACTACAGTAATGTCTCCCTTCAAGCAATAGGTTGAAAAGTGTTTGTAATGGCTACCTCACATGAACTAATTTGCTCTGGCTGTAGCTCTGCATGCTTCAGACATGCTTCTCACAAGAGGACAAGCCGGTGCAGCTATGAAACTTTGTGGGCAATGTGGACATGATATATCACTATGCATATTTGAAAAGATTGAGACTAGAGCCTTAGAATGCTCTTTCTTTCTTTTCCTTCCATATTCTTGCTCATTAGTAGCTTAAGAGCTATTTCAAGAAGAGAAAATTAATGCATCTTTTAAACAAACTATAAAGTTGCAGAGAAAGAAAATGACATTGGGACCGGTGAAGGTGCAACTCTTGGAGAATTGGGCTCCCTATTCATTTTAATAAGAATTTACAATTATTTTTCACTTTGACTCAATCCTTGACAAAGCTTTTTGATGGACTCTTGAGAAAGCCTCTTGATAGGACTCTTGAAAAAGCCCTGGCTGGGATGATTTAGTTGGGGTTGGTTCTGCTTTGAGCAGGGGGTTAGACTAGATGACTTCCTGGGATCTCTTCCAAACCTAATCTTCTATGATTCTGTGATTCTATGATCCTGAAAACTCTTACTCCCATGTGCAAAGTCTTACTCAGAGATACTATCCATGCAAATAATAGTTAATTGACCTTCTGAAGCATCTGGCACCAACCATTGTTGGAAGACTGGATACTAGGCTAGATAGACCATTGTAGTGACCTAGTATGCCATCCTTTTGTTCTCATTTTATAGTGAAGTCATAATTGTGCTAATACTAAAATGCTTTGTTTTCACTTATATCTTTTGCAGCCTGCAGAAAATTATTGTTGCTTCATCACATGGTCTGAATGCCAACCTGGACAATTCTTGCTTTCCTTATCAATGCTGGGTATAGTTTCATAAAAAAAAACACCCTAAGTAAAATCCTGGCCCCTTTGAAATCTGTAGCAGAAGTCCCATTGATTTCACCCCCAAATTGCAGGGGGAGTTTCAATATTGAAAACTTGCTGATGGATGTACAGTCTAGAATTGAATTTCTTTGAACTCTTGATTTTCTTATTCTTGTATTTGATTTTACCTTCTGCTCAGAAAAAGTGGATTCTCCAGTTATCTTTGGTGGCTAAAACAATTAACTATGTTATGGAGGAAATCACCACTGATCTCCCAAAGCGAGCACTAGTTTAATTAGGTTATACTGACTTGGATGCCTTTTGACATTTTTATACAATCATTGAGCTAAATTAGAGAAAACGACAAGTATTTATTCTCCATCTAACTAGGATGTTATTTCCTCTCTCTTTTAAGTGTACAGCAAATGCTTTATCCAGCTTTATTTTTATGCTCTTTATTATATATTTCCCCCACACTCAGTATTCAGTAATTGCAATTGCTTACTGCAGCATGTGGCTTTATCTTGCTCCTACAGAAATCAGAGCAAAATAAAATAAAATCTGTTCCCTTTTAGCTGGTTTCTTTCTGGCAGTACTTTTCCATTTATAAAAAAGTTGATTTAGACTTTATTAACTGATTTTAGGGTATATTAACTTTGCATTCTAAGGTGTGTACTGTTATTCTGGAGAGCTGGAAAGGCACCAAAAAGGAAAGCTCTCAGTGTGTGTTTTCACTTATGTAGAATTCAAAATGCATCAGTGTGTATGTGGTTAAGTAAATTTTGCCATCTGCAGAAGTGGACAGTGAGGGCTTTTAGTTCTAACTTTCCCTCTTTGTTGTGTTATACTTCCAGGCTTGTGTTTGTGTATATGCTTTGATAGACTTCAATTATTTTCTTGACAGTAGAGAGAAAATGAATTGCTGATTATGGTGCAAGCTAGTAATTTATTCTTGAGAGAAGAAATTTCTTTTTTTTACATATTTTTATTTAAAACCAACTTTTATAACTTTCTACAGCTTTCAGCTAATGTGATAAAGAGATATGTTTACCTGTAACTAGGAGTGGGATCAAGACTCTATTCTACATTTATGTGTTTCAATGTGAGAGCAAAGTAATGAGATTGTTATTTACCACAGAGCTTTCATCTATGGTGAGAATGTGAAACATCAGATAAATCTCATTTGTTTTCAGCCAACACATACATAAAGGAGTCCAATCCTGTTGCAATTACATGAATGTAACTTAAACTGAATTCAGTGGGAGTTTTTTCTGTGAGAGTAAAGCAGACCCACACCTGTAATATGCTTGGTTAAAGAGCAGTCCTGTGAGCTGCTCAACATCTGTTATAAGCTGTTGAACTCCAGAGCAGTTGAATCTTTTCAGAATTTTACAAGAGTTGCTCAGCAACTTGTACGTTCAAGCCCCAAGTCACTGAACTAATTGGGTATTGGTAATCTTGGTTTATTTATGTATTTGTCTAAACAAATAAATATGGTCTTAGCCTTCCATAACTTGTTATGTGTGTTGTTCCACAACTTGGAGTTGCTAATGAGGATTTTCAAATGGTAAGTGTTAAGGTAGAAAGCTTAGATTCAAGAAATGTTGATTGTTATCACCCAAGGATTAAACACAGATTTACTGAGGTAACTCAGAACAAGCCAGGCATCTAAATTATCTGCTTCCTGTGCATAACAAAACAACCTACATACTTGCAGGTCTCCATTGCCCTTTTGGAGATACTGTAGGATCTCAAAAACAACAAGGAGTCTGGTGTAGGATCTCACTAACTCTCATGATAGGTACACTATTATTCTGTATTTGATTAAAATTGCATACATGGAAATGATTTCACTGATACTGAGAATTAGCAATTTTTTCCAAATTAGCAAGCGAGTGAACACACAGTTATATTGTGTCCAGATCCCCTCCATGGCATTGAGGCCTTGAAAAGGATCCATTTCACATTCAGCAGCAGTCATACAGCTGCTCCTTGTCTACTATGAACAGCTCCTACCTACTCCCCTGGAGGCTGATTCAATGACTATGCCTCTCCTCTTTGTCATAGTGGTGACCAGAGCATGGCAAAGTGTTGCTGAGGAAAAAACAGTACCTCCCGTGACATCCCAGTGTGCAGGCTAGGAGTTCCCCAGCTATGTGAGAACTGGGGAAATAGCGAGTGACTGAGTGTGCTGCAGAACCAGCTGATAGTTCCAGAACTGAGTTGAAACTGGAGAGAACAGATTCATGAAGGCCAAAGACTTTCTCCCTTCTTCCCTTCTTTTCCTGGGGAATGGGAAAGACAGAATAAAGCTACCTTCAGCTCATCCAAGCCTCTCTGCCTTTCCTATATTTCTCCATGGAATTTCTGTGAGGAATTATGGAAGTTCAGCATTGCAGTAGCTCCTGTTGAGAACTCTACATGGAGAAGAAAGAGCTGGGCTCTGCAGAGTACCAGTCATGAAGTGGTCTCGGGTTGTGTGACTTCTTTGCCTCCTTCCAGAACTTGCCAGAACTTAGTCATGGAACAGCTATGGAGCCACCAATGCTTCTTTGTATGTGGCCTGGATGAGTTTGCTCACTGTGGAGCCCCCAGACATGGGCGTAAGAAGATAAGAAGATACTTATGTGTAAGGGAGGGTCAGCATTTGGCCCAATTTAAAAACAAGGTAGATGGGTCACAAAATATATTTCACTCATTTAATTTAGACAACAGTGGTCTATTTTAATTATGTATGCTAATATTTCACAATGTGCCACAGTATTTTTGTAAAATTAGATCACAGTAATCTGAAAATTTACAGCAACAGCCTGATATTAAATTTTTGCCAAGAAGTGGGGCAGAGAGAGACAGTTATGTGTGTAAATTACAAATCGTAAGGATTAACAAAGTGCATATTAATGAGGATCTACTGCATTCATTAGAAAATATAGGTGAACTATTTAGTGTTGGTATTACTTGTTTTGGGCTTATTAAAATTATTACTAGAGATGGCTGAATATTAGAAAAATATGTTTGATTACATTAGTGCTTAAATTCTCAATGTTATTTGAAATGGCCACTTCTAATTATTACCTGTCAATGAATGCAACAGTGACAAATACTTATTAGCTAAATAGTAGGTTTAGGCTTTATGTGTCAGTCTTGATGAACCTTTTTAGTATACCTGGAGTGTATTTTAATGGTGAAACTCAAAGTTTCCTACATTGCTATTCAAACTTGCATTCATAACAGATCCACTTTTAATGCAAGATAGTGAATGTTAGAGAAAAGATGGGCCTTCTCAACAGTTTAGACAAGTGGGTCTCAGTGTGTGGTTCATAGACTCCTGCGAGTCTGTCATCTACGTTTAAGGGGTCTGTGAAAGGCAGACTGAAAACTGACTGAACAGAATTTGATTATATATACAGACAATATATTTCCAAAGGAATCCACACCTCCATTTGAAATTTCCAAAGGGGTCCAGACAAGGGTGAAAGTAACTGAAAGGACTTACCAGTATGCCGGAGCCCTGAGTGGGGGGCGTGACCTCAACTGGAAGAGGCGTGGCCTCAACCAGAAGAGGCAGGGCTTTTAAAGCTTTGGGCTCCGGTTGTGGCTGGGAGCCCCAGGGCCTTTAAATCACTCCAGAGCTATCAGCTGCAGAGGCGGCTGGGAGCCCCGGGGCTGTGGGGTGAAATAAAGGGCCCAGGGCTCTGGCCGCCGCAGAGCTCTGGTCCTTTTAAAGTGCTGCCCAAGCCCAGCTGCTGGGCTCTGGTGGGGATTTAAAGGGACAGAGGCTGCAGCTGCTGTGGGGAGCCCCGGGCCCTTTAAAGCACCACCTGAGCCCGGCTGCCGGAGCTCCAGCGGCGGCACTTTAAAGGGCCCGGGGCTTCCCGCAGTGGTAGGAGACCCGGGCCTTTTAAATACTTGCCCGAGCCCAGCTGCTGGGCTCCGGTGGGGATTTAAAGGGCCAGAGGCTCTGGCCGCTGTGGGAAGCCCTGGGCCCTTTAAAGCGCTGCCCAAGCCTCGCTGTCGGAGCTCCTCCGGCGGCACTTTAAAGGGCCCGGGGCTTCCCACCGTGGCTGGATCCCTGCACCCTTTAAATCACATCCAGGGAAGCTGGTCCAGTCCAGCACGGCGTACAAGCTCTTGCCGGTATGCCGTACCGGACCATACCAGGTTACCTTCACCTCTGGGTCTAGACCTCCATTCAAAATTTATTGCGGATTTGCAAATGAAAAAAAATTGAGAACCACTGGTTTAGATTCCTATGACTTGAAGTGGAAGATACTTGGACCCAGAGAAATTTGGAACTTACTTTTATCTTCAAACATGATTTTCCTCTCCTCAGGCTTCTTGGATAATGACTCTTCCTTTTCTTCTAGTATCCTTTGCCTATGTTGAATATAAACCTGATGCCTAGCTTCATCTGTGCCGAGCCCCATCTGTGCCGAGCCCCAGTGTTACAAATTCTTGTTAAACTGGTGAATGTTTCTTCTCACAATCAAGTCAGGAAAAGCTACAAATTCTGGAGCATGCAAGACCATGATTGGAGTTCGCTAAAGTATGGAATAACTCAGAAGATGCGGCACTGGGGTATACCAGCTGCCACTGAAGTGTAAGTGTATATGTAATGGAGAAAGCAGAGAAAACAGAGGGCAATGGAAAATTTAGACATGAATTACAGATCCCAGAATAATGATAGTGCACAAAAATCTGACAACAGAGACACCAGTTGGCTATTACTGTTGTAGATAAACCTTGGAGGAGAAGGTAGATTTTTCTCTCAGCAAAACTATTGCAGCAAAATGTGTGCAACCCCATAGCTCATGGGTAAGCATTTCAGGACCGTGATTCTTTATTTCCTTCAATTAATTACCAGGTAAACATTCCTGAAGCTTCATTTTCTTTCAATTGTTTTGCTGATGTAGGTGATATCTGTCATCAGTACAGAAATCTCAAACATTCCAGAGGGCAACTTACACATATTTTTCATTTTGACATGGTTTATGGCACATGCCATTACTGGATTGCATTTAAACTTGCAGTGACAGCATGTCATTGTTCAATTAAAGTTTTAGACATCCCTCCTAATTGTAAATATTGCAGCACTTCAGGGACCTTCATTTCATTCTTTTTTTCTTAGTTGTTGTGGAAATCTAGAGCTCAATAAAATAAAATGGCTGGGTTCTTTGTACAGAAATGCGGAGACACCACATTATTGACTAGTTTTTCAGATGTTCTTGTAGAATTTATTTTGTAAAGGTGACCTTCGTACTGTACAGTACTCATAAAATGTGCAGCTGAAAACCTTCATTATTAATCTAAAGGACAGGGTACAATATGGGAGGCAGTAAAATTGCATAAGTGTTTTCATATTTTCCCACTAATGTACTGCAACTCTGTTTTGGAGTAATCCCTTTATGGATCAGCGGGTACTTCAAACATTATTCCACTACACTTCTTGACCTCTGCTGAATCTGCAAGCAAAGGTGCCAATTTTGAGAGTTGTTTTAGGGATGTCACAACATTAATCCACTAGGAAATGGATTCAGACCTCTAACTCTACTCTGAATTATCTGGGGTCTGTGAAGGGCTTCTTGAAAACAATTGAAAACCATTTCTGACAGCATGAAAAATGGAGTTTTGACTACATAACTGTTTTGGTTTTTTTTTCAGAAAAAAGTATCCGATTTCCTCCGAAAAAAAAAATTCATTAAAAAAATGCCCTAAAACCAAAATATCCCTCTAGAAAACCTAGGTAATGTTTCTGGCTGAAATATATTGGTATTCGAATTTCCACCAAAAGAAATCAAAAATTAGATTAGGTGACTTAGGCTACTATCTTCTTTTTAGGCTCCTGACTTCCACTAATTTAAAAATAGTTAGGAGCCTAACACCTTTTAAGCATTCAGACCTGGGTGTTTATTTTGGAAAATGTATTTTTTGGGGGTGTTTTTGGTGAAAAAAGTACGTTGTGTTTTATTAAATAATAGACATGTAACTGGGAGCATTTTAGAAACCTAAAACCATATTGGTAAATATATGTTTTCTGTAGGCCATCATATAACCTTTTGGACTTGGAAAACTGCTAGATTTTTTTCAGCAACAGAACTCCACTTGCCACAGAAGAGCATATGTGGTGGAAGAGGGCTCTTAATCATTAGCAACTTGAGCTAAAGACCTGATTCTTCTCTCATTTATGCAAGTAAGATGGGAATTAGACCTTGTCTCTTACCAGTCCTTGGAGCAACTGAATGCTCGTCTCACAATATTAGTTATTTTTTTATACGGTGTGAAAATTCCTTTAATAAACCTATCCTCTATATGATACACGATATGTTTTATGGAATGTTGAACGTCTCCTTGACCAATTTAAGCTCATGCTGCAGAGGAGTAGGTGGAGCTAATGTGCATTTGATACTATCTTAGCAGAGTCCTATCAAAACCCTGAGCACCATCATAAGACCGTTTGAGGCAGACACAAAAATAAATGGTAATAATGAAGCTGGTTTCAAATGGATCATCCCTTTTACTAACTTGATGAAGCCAAACAAAAAGCCTTATGCAAAAACACTTTAAGATTGCTAATGATGCTGCTATAGTGTATTTGTTGGCCAGCATGCTGAAAATGAATCTTGACTGAATGTTGCCATTACTAATGTTCTCCTAAGGGTTAAAACTACCCTCAAGCAAGAGGCATTATTACTAATAAATTCTCAAATAAATAAATATAGAAGAGGTAAGAAGGGTGGGGGGGAGGGAAGAGTCCCTACTGGAATCATTTTGCCAGCCAGTGAAAAGGGAGTTGAATGCAGCATGTGTTTCACAGCATAAAACAACACTACATAGTAGTTTAAGACAGTGTGAAGGCAAAATATTAACCCCAATTGAATCTAGAAGGAAAACGAAAGGGGAAAAGTCTTTCTTTTTCATTAGTATTAGCTGCACCTGTGGAGGAGAGAAGTCTCTTGAAGTCTCATTGTGTTCATGAGTTCTCCTGGTATAGCTATTAACAGCCTCCACAGTACTGAATTTTTGAATGATTAGTGTGTTACTAACTGGTGTCTAAGGTGGACATTAGAAGAAAAATGCCATCTAGCTTTTACTGTTGGCTTTTTTTCTGTGTCTAACATATGAAAATTGCCTTACCTAATCTGAAATCAACATGTGTTTACAGCCTTTTAGTTACACCAGAGATTTACATTCAAAACAAAACAAATCATATAAAGTTGTTTGATTTGCTAGTGGTCTACAGTTCACCTATCAGCAACAGCAAACATACCAGCTGTCCTATTTGTCTTTGATTTGAGTTAAGGACATCCCTTGGTTTGAGGTAATAAAATCAGCAGTCTCTTCTATGACAGTAAATTCAAGGCAGGTTTTAGGAATGTGTGTGGATAATAGGCTGTAAAGACTATTTAGTTAGGCAGGGAGCTCAGAGTCCAGGGTAACCTGAAGGGTCCTATCACAATCCAGCAGTCTGACATCTGAGTCCTGTCTATTCTCTGCCAGTAGGGATACTTACATGTGAGAGTAACACAGCTCTTTTGCTTTTCGGTTTCATTTTTAGTAACTAATGGTTTAGCGTAGGGCCCCAAAACATCCCTCTGGTGGCCCAAAATCATTTAACAAATTAAGAAACTTTCCAATTCACTAGAAATAAGCAATATTATTTTTGATTTTTTTTTAAAGAGGGTAGAAACTGCATGACTAGTTGAAATGTATGGGCAAAACAGTAGCTTTTGAGAAGCTTATATCATGAATGAAGGATGGTTTGGGGGATTATTTCTTACCAATAATAAACAGAATAGATGATAACATAAATTAAATCTGTGTCCATGACTGAATAGGAGATGCATCCAAGACATTCATTATTTCTCTCTTTTCTTTTCCTTTCCTCTTTCTATTTCTAATTCTTTCCCTAACTTTCTTACTTTCTTAATTATACTCAGACCACATTTTTTTCCTTGTGAAGAATTATTTAATTTTACATATTGGTTCTTGGCCCTACAGTAGTTAACATTTTTATCAATGACTTGGAAGAAAACTTGACATCATTACTGATGAATTTGGAGAGGATACAAAAACTGGGATGGGGGAGGGGATAGTAAATAATGAGCTTGTCTTAATTTGAATGTTCTTTATTCTTTATTTTATGTACCTATGGAAAATGTTCTATATTAATATTGCTACTATTATTACAGTATTTCTGATATCAATGAGAGAAAAATTGATCAGCAAACGTTTACTTAAAAAAAGCTGCAAAGAGTCCTGTGGCACCTTATAGACCAGGGGTCGGCAACCTTTCAGAAGTGGTGTGTCGAGTCTTCATTCATTCACTCTAATTTAAGGTTTCGCGTGCCAGTAATACATTTTAACATTCTTAGAAGGTCTCTTCTATAAGTCTATAATATATAACTAAACTATTGTTGTATGTAAAGTAAATAAGGTTTTTAAAATGTTTAAGAAGCTTCATTTAAAATTATATAAAATGCAGAGCCCTCCGGACCAGTGGCCAGGACCCAGGCAGTGTGAGTGCCAATGAAAATCAGCTTGCGTGCCGCCTTCGGCACCCGTGCCATAGGTTGCCTACCCCTGTCATAGACTAACAGACGTATTGGAGCATGAGCTTTCGTGAGTGAATACCCACTTCGTCAGATGCACCTCCCCTCTTTGTCATAGTGTTGACAAGAGCATGGCAAAGTGTTGTTGAGGAAAAAACAGTACCTCCCGTGACATCCCAGTGTGCAGGCTAGGAGTTTCCCAGCTATGTGAGAACTGGGGAAATAGCGAGTGACTGAGTGTGCTGCAGAACCAGCTGAGTTGAAATTGTTAGTCTATAAAGTGCCACAGGACTCTTTGCAGCTTTTACAGATCTAGACTAACACGGCTACCCCTCTGATACTTAAAAAAAGCTGATAATAGATTCACAGATCAAAGAATAAATGCTATCCTTTGAAAGACAGAATAATATATACATATATCTAACGAGGATTAAAGGCAACAGTCATAGCCACTGACAAAGTGGCAGAGAATATTTCACTAAGAAACCTAGGAAAAGGATATGCATACTCCTGATCAGAAGACAAATTGGATAGAAAATGATAAACTTTGTCAGTTTTTAAAACAATCCAATGAAATTTAGACTAGAAATGAGGAATACATTGCTAACAGTGAGGGTAATTCACTACTTGAACAACTACCTGAGTATGTCATGGATTACCCATCAATTGAAGTCTTTACATCAATATTGGGTGCCTTTCTAACAGCAATGCTGTAAGCCAGCCAGAACTGAAGGGCTTGGTGTAGGAACCATCTAATGAAACTCTCTTACTTGTGTAATGCGGAAGGTCAGATTAGATCATCACAATTGTTTTGCTAGCCTTAAAATCATTCTATTAATGTAATCAAATAGATCCATACTTTAGAATTCTGTAGAATGGTGGAGGAAAAACCAAAAACCAAACCATAACAAAAAAATCAAGTAGCACGTCATAATTTATTAAATTCTATGATTCTATGAGGAAAAGTGTCACCAACCAGATCAGGAAATATATTAAGGTGAGGTATGTGGGGGAGACAGAATCTTTACTAAAATAAGTAGATAGCAAGTGATGATAAAATAACATCCCACACAGTATTAAATACTGACAGGCCCAGTATTCAGCAAAAAGCATCTAAATGAACATGACAGTTCATCAATGCTTTCCAGATATTTACCATGTGCTAAGAGGAGAGGCAGAGCAAGAAATGAATGAGGTGACAACTGGGGGCAAAGAGATTCTGGAGAAGATGGAATTATCATTGTGAGAATACACGGTGAATGATGACGTGTAGAAAAAAATGAACAAAACAAGTTGTGGAATTTATTAGAAAGAAAAGGGTGTCAGCAAACTGCAATTCTTCAACACAATTAAGAATATCAAGCAAGCTAAAAAAGTGAGGAGTCCAGTGGCATCTTAAAGACTAACAGATTTATTTGGGCATAAGCTTTTATGGGTAAAACCCCCACTTCTTCAGAAGCTAAAGATTCATCAACCTTGGCTGGTAATGGATAAAGGGTTTTCTGTTAATAAAGGTATTACAATTTTGTTTTAAGAAAAAGTTCAATATTCAGTCAACCAAGCAAGTAGCCAAACTTCATCATTTGTTGTACAGTTGTCTACTTTACTTTTACGACAGATGAAGAAGACAAAAGGACATTGATAAATATTGTGGGTAGCTATTGGGTGAGAAGCATTTGAACCCAATGTAAATTGAGGAAAGTTTTATTGTATTCAATTTAAATGATTTCATATTAGAAGTTCAATGAAAAGCATGAGTAGTGAAAGGTTTCATTCACATATCTCAACCCATCCATGAAAATATAAGCTTCATTACATCTCTCCACTAGGAAAAAGAGATAATATAAGAAGACACTAGAAGTTCCTGAGTTCATGTGAACCCCTCTACTGTAATGAACTCTTGCCTTTATGGTAATTTTTCAGGGCAGACTTTTCTCTGACTTTTGAATCTCTTATTTCAAAATCTGTACAGCTTATTCCAGCGGAGGAACTTCCAGAACACACTGTGTAGCCAAAGCATGAAAGTTTCCTAAGCAGAATCATCAAATGCATAGAAGAGATAATGGCTGGTCTTGTGGCCTAGGCACAGTGAACTTGGACTCCAGAGATCTGAGTTCAATTTTCAGCACTGTCACAGACTTCATGTGTAATCTTGGGACCTGATCTAAACCCCATTGAAGTAACTGGGGTTTCCACTGACTTCAGCTGCACTTTGGAACAGGCCCTTAGTCTCTCTTTGCCTCAGTTCCACATCTGTGAATGGAGATAATAATACTTACCTACTTCATAGGATGGGTTGTCAGAATAGATCTGTATTTACATTGAGCACTCAGATATTATTGTGATGGAAGCAAGGTAATGCCTGAGTGTATAAGCAGATGCTAGTCTCATAATTTAATCGACCAAAATAAGATATCCTTGTAGGAATATTAACGGATATAATTAGAATGTTACTAATATTGCAGTCCTGTTCAAATGAGGGATTTCAATGAGATTTATATTGAGTATCATGACAGCTGAATTGGCTATTACATCCCTTCTAACAATCAAATAACAATAGTGAGCTTTCTGTCTGGGAGTCTTTTAACTGCATTAAATCATCAGTGAAATTTCATGCAATAAATAAAGTGCAAAGGTCCAATTCATATTTTTCAGGTGCTTTCAAAGTTATGTTAGTATTTTACCCAATTTTTCGGAAGACCCCAAATTGAGCTCTGATTTGCATGTGTAAATGTTTGTGCCCACAAAATTGTATATGCACCCTACATTTATATGCACAGTTTTGGTAGCTGAGAATTCATCAGACTTTCTTGAGCAAACACGTGATAGTATTACACAAACGATTACATAGGCGGTTCTACTGACAAGTCTTGTATGCACATTTTTTGTGTGAATAATATTGGAGCCTATGGATAAATATTTGGTTCTTAATAGCCCAAGGGCTATCATTGTAATGAACATTATCCTCATCTTGTTACACACAGCACTCCTAGCGATATTACTACAGTCCATTTCATGAATCAAGAAGAAAATATTTTCTATGCAATTCAACTTTGTCCTTCTTAAGAAGCCAGAAGCAGTGCTAACTGTTCTAGCAGAGGTATTTGTAATTTATTATTTATATTATTGTAGCACACAGGAACTGTAGTGATGAACTAGCACCCCACTGCATTAGGTGCTGTGCAACCACAAAACAAAAAGACAGTCCCTGCCCCAAACAGCTTACAAGTATAAGATAAGATACAACAGAGAAAGACCAAGCAACCTAAGGCCGAGCACAAGGAAACAATTAAACAATATTTGCACCGACTTTCCAAAGTGTTGGGGGGTGCACGTCCCCCACCTCTGGCCAGGCCCCACCCCTTCCTCCAAGGCCCCACCCCGTCCTGCCTCTGCCCACCCCTGCTCCATCCCTGCCTCTTTCTGCCCCTGCTTCATCCCTGCCCCACCTCTTTCCACCCAGATCCGCCTCCTCCCCTGAACGCACAAAGTCCTCACTCCTTCCCCACCCCCACAGCCTCCTGCATGCCGCAAAACAGCAGATTGAGGCGGGCAGGAGGGGGAGGTGCTGATCAGCAGGGCCTGTCGGCAGGCAGGAGGCACTGGAGGGAGGGGAAGGTGCTGATAAGGGGGCTGTTGGTGGGTGCTCAGCACCCACCATTTCCCCCCACGGATGCTCCAGCCACGGAGCACCCACAGAGTCGGCGCCTATGGTCAGCATGATAAGCTGTGATCTCAGCACACCAGCAGGAGTTCACCTTCAGTTAAACATATTTATAATGAATGATGTTTAGGCCATGAAAAGAAGAAAGTACCAGACATAAAGCATATCTCATAGACAAATGATGTTTGGAAGTAGGTGAAATTCAGCAAACTATTTAAAAAAACATTTTCTCATATATTTATAATACACATCTTAATATGTCCATCTCTTCTATTCATTGATTGAAAGAAAACACACATATTTCTAAAGGGACAGGTATTGCATACCATATTACATGAAAAAAGTCAAAGATATTAATAAGCTGTAGAAAAATAAATGAAAAGTTCCAAGATTTGTTTCTGGTGTCATCTAATAAGGAAAAAAATCTCCTGAAATTACAGTTTAATGTGTTGTTTTTTTTGGCATCTCCAGACGGCACATATACTTCATCATGATAAAAGTCAATTTAAAAAAATCTTGATATAAATGCATTTTTATCTTCATGAAAACAGATAGGAAGCAAACAACTGCATATATTAGATGTGATTACTAATTTGTGATGGACAACATATAAAATAAAACACATTACTTACACACTGATGCGTTAGGCAGTAGCACCATCAAACAAAGCACCATCCAATTCATTAAAACCTTACAATTATTGGATCCATCCTGCAGTCTTTATCCAGGCAATACCCCCATTGAATTTTATGGGAGTTTTAAAGTCTTTGCTCAGCCAAGGTAAAACCTGTCTATAACAAAGTAGTATTACATTTCACTGTTCATTGAAAGGCAACATGCATTTTTTCATTTGCATTCACATGAAAAATAATAATTAAGAGTGTTCTCCAGCTTGATGCATATATATATTTAAACATACTTCCTAGATTCTGAAATATCAACTTCCTTGTGGAGTTCACTGAGATCATAAAATTGGAGCAGCATTTCATAGAGCTCCTTTTAGTTCATATTGTGGTATTAAATATGATCTTTCCTGCAAGGGAGAGAAAACGATTGTAAGCTGACTGTGTAAATTGTACTTCAGTAAAATCAAAGAAATTAATATTAAATGATTTACTGTAAATCTCTTGAGCACAGGAGGCCTGCTCTAGACAGGAAAAGCAAACACTTATGGGGTACATTATTATGATGGCTTATGCTAATTAAATTGTAGCAGAAATGCTTAATTTATGTAAAGGGGAAAAATATTTCTTGGTTCAAGCTTTATCTTGTTAAGAGGATTTACCTCCTTATTTCCTGTAATAAAGAGCTATTTCTGAGACTATACTGAAAAAAACAAAGACTAGCAAAGCTTTTCTGCTAGTTGCCATGACACTTTGGATCTCAACCTACAGTTCAATACAGTGGTTGCAATTAGGTTAATTAGAACATTATCTCAAAGTACATAGCTATTGTACGGAAGAAGAAAAAAACCCATCTCACTGAATACACTGCTTGCTCACCAATAAATGAATTTTTAAAAATTACAGTTCTAATTATAATGAATAATTTATTTCTCCTAGGGACGCTTGACATTTAAAGATTATAACTTGAGAAATAAATACAAGATCCACAATAGTAATATCATAGGACACTCAAACCTTTTATTTGACCTTTGAGTAATTTTCAGCCATAAAATAATGGGGGAGGGAGGGTGATTCTTCCTTGTCGTGAAGGAACAAAATCAGTTCTATCTTACTGTTTGTTTGTTCGTTTAATTAAAAAGAAATAGTAAAACAGGGACACATTTTAAAGGGTTAAACTTCTGGGAGGGAAATTCTCTTTTGTAAAATATGAGGCCTTTGGGTCGTTGAAATGTTAAGATGCCAGTTAAAAAGACATGAGACTTATTATTGTTATTATTTATATTGCTGTAGTACCTATGAGCCCAGTCATGGACTAGGATCCCATTGTGGTAGGTGCTGTACAAAGACAGAACAAAAAGAGAGTCTCTGCCCCAAGAAACTTAAAATATAAAACAAGTGACAACAGATGAATGCAGACAGACAGATGTGGGAATACATGAAAACAGTGAGCCAATACTGCCCAGCACGATAGACAGTGGTCTCAACACACCAGCATCCTGGCCATTGTCAAGTTTTATTAGATATGATAAAAAAAGGAGGGTTCTAATGAGGGTTTTGAAGGAGGATAATGTGTTAGTTTTGCGGATGTTGACCTGGAGCTTCATCCAAGCATGAGAGGCAGCATAGTGAAAGCATAGAGGCACCTCTGTGTGAATCCTGGCCACCCACTTGTAAAAGACTGGAAAACAAACTTTATAATGATAAACAGATTTGAACTCCTTCAGTTTATCTTAACAAGAAGACGACTGGGGGGTAGGGAGAGAGTGACCCAAGGACCTCGATGCCCAGTGACAGAGGGCTCAGGGATATATAGGATTGCGGAGATCTCCTAGGTTCATCAAAAGATGTCATGTGAGCACCACTGAAAGCATGTGTCACTGGTCATCACAATTATTGCAAAATGCATGAGCAGATAATGTTTATGAGTAAAGACAAAGAATTTTGGGGTGTATAATTGGGAGTACGAAGGTACACAGGGCATCCTCCAATCTAGGAAGACAAGCTGCCACTGGGTTTGGTCTTGTGAAAGAAGGATCTCTGCCATCCTGGTTGAAAATGCTGGGAAAAGGACTTGGGGTAAGCTATCCTGTAGGATATTGGGGAATGTTGTGCAAGTTAAGTCTGGGCTCTAGAAATCATGTTATAATGTTATTTTATATATAACCATTTGTTTCCAGCGTTCTTTCTTACTATCATTTGAATATCTGTTCTTTAATAACACATTTATTCTTGATTTCACTATAAATCTAAGCATAGACGATGACTTCTTCTGGCACCGGTGGGTGCTTGACCACATCTCTGCCCTGGCCCCACCCCGACTCCACCTCTCCCCCACCCCCATTCCAACCCCTTGCCCAAAGTCCCCACCCCAACTCTGCCCCCTCCCCTCCCCTATTCGACTCATTCCCCAAATCCCCACCCTGGCCCCACCTCTTCCCCTGAGTGCGCCACATTCCTGCTCCTCCAACCTTCCTCCCAGAGCTTGTGACAGCTGTTTGGCGATGGCACATGCTGGAAGGGAGGGAGGGAGGAGCAGAGACGCAGCGTGCTGGGAGGAGGCGGAGGCAGAGGAGGAGGTGAGGCGGAGGGGCAGGACGGGGAGCTTGGCTGCTGGTGGATGCAGAGCACCCACTAATTTTTCCCTGTGGGTGCTCCAACCCTGGAGCACCCATGGAGTCAGCGCCTATGTATCTAAGTGTTGTGTGTTAAGCGGCATGATGATCCTGAGTTGAATCTAGTAAGCTGATGTGCACTGTTCCTTTGGATATAGAGAATCTGAGACTTCTGAGAGTGTTCAGTGGATCAGGAAGTGGACACTCCAGAAGGATGCTCAGAGGATTTGGGGATTGGTGTGTAGCTATCACTAAGTTGTGCAGAGGCAGTGAAGCCTGTGAAGGCCTGGAGGGTATCACTTGTGTTGCCAGAGGCTGGTAGAGTCAGGGAACTGATCCACAACAAGCACTCACAAAACTTCCTTATGCTAATGGCAGGTTGTAGAGAGGTGCTTCCTAACTGCGGGTATCCCTTGGAAATGTCACAGGATGACCTGATCAGTCTATAAGCACTCAATGGGGAACAAAAAAATTGATACCTAAGGGTTCTGTAAACTAGCAGGCAAAGGTATGACAAGATCCAGTGGCTGGGAGTTGAGACTATACAAATTCAGACTACAAATAAGGCACAATTTTTTAATAGTGGTGGTGAGTAACAACATGGGTTGTGGTGGATTCTCCAACACTGGAAATTGTTAAATTAAGATTTGATTTTTTTCCTCCTAAAAGATATGCTCTCATTAAAAAAAAAATAATTCAAGGAAGTCCTATGCCCTGTGTTGTACAGGAGGTCAGACTAGATTATCCCAGTGGTCCCTTCTGCCCTTAGAATCTATGAATATAAGTCGATGAAAGTTTTGCCATTGATTTCAATAGAGCCAAGAATTTACTCTCTAACTTTTTCAATCTCAGACAATTTACCTGGGTTAACTACTATACGCTAGGCCTTGTCCAAGTAAAATCCAGCCACATTAAAATTACCTTTGCCATAATTTACAAGAGCTCCATTTCTTTTTATCACTCAATGTGTGTTACATAGTGGGTGCAAAGATAGAGTACATGAGATGAGAAGCTAAAATTCCAGAAAATGATCCTACCTCACAACTGATTCTGAAACCTAATATCAATCACATCACTCCTTTTCCAAAGAAGACACCCATTTGTACATGCATATCGTTTTAAACCTGCCTCAGAAATCAAGTTAGCAACATGTCTTCCACACGACAGTGCTGAAACATAAATCGTACAATAATCATATCTTCATGAAGTAAAACGGAGTTTCAGTATTTTCCATTACTTTATAGTTTACTATAAAAGCTTTTATCGGTGTTTCAAATTTTGATAAAAATCAGGAACACATGTCAATATTTTCAGAGATTTGGCACCATCACAACCATTTTCTGACAAGCTGCCTGAAATTTTTCAAATCAGGGACATTTTATTATTTCTTTTTTGATAAAACTTCAAATTTAAATGAAAAAAAAATGTTTGGGTTTGGTAACCATCTATCTTGTAACCCAGGGTGTCTTGTGGCTGTGCAGCTTTGGCCAGAGCTCTGACCCCCAACAGCCTGATAGCAGCCCACAAGCCTCACTGTGGCTTTGCCTAACCTTGTTACTTCTTGCAGGCTGAAATTAGTACACTTCCTGCCCCAATTTTCCCCCCAAATAGTCCTACTGAAGGACCAGACCATTTCACTGGACCCTCAGAGAAAATGGTTGGTCCTCTGCCTTTACAGAGACAATAAAACACTCTAATCGGTTAACTTTCTAGAAGCACATCCTTTACTAAACTTAAAGCATGGATTAAGTCATACTGTGTAAAAGAGATATAGGTAGAGATAGTTACATGCAAATAAAAATGAAAATAAGCATCTAAAATTTAATCTAGCAAGGTACAGTCTTTGTTCAAGATGGTTTCTCTCACCCATAATCTCCTTTCCAGCCTTTTACTGGCCAGGTTGGCCAAGACCCATCACAGAGATCAAATTGCTTGGTTTCTTTGTCTCCTAAAGTGAAGGATAAAGATGGAGTGTCTCTCTGTTCCTTATATCCCCTCTCTCTTACAAGTCAGGATTCAGTCTCCTGTGTTTCTCTGGGGTGCAGTAGCCATGACAATTTTTTGTCTCCTAAGCTCAGGATCAGGATAGCTACCACCAATTTAGCGTGATGGCTTTGTTTACTGCTAACATTTAAATTGAGGTAAACCCACATTTCTTTGTCTAGGACAGACCTGTTTATCTCCTTTGTCTAGGCTAGGTGGTGTTCTCTTAAACATATTCTAGTAACAAAGGGAAATCATAACTTCGCATCTCATGGCAAAATGTGCATTTTTCAATGATATTAATAACCAGCATGTCATTACTTTCATAAGATACATCACAAGGCATATATTGTACAAGTATCATTGCAGTTGTGTCTAAGGTATGACTACAGGGGTGCTTAGCGTCACACATATTTAAATATAAGGTATTATTAAGGTCAGAAAATCACAGTGGAGATGCTAGAATTTAGCATCTCCTGACTTTTAGTAGTGGGCTTAATCCACAAGACAAGGATCAACTCTTACTGCTTCTGCTTTTTCAAAATGTACAACTCACCCTAGTGAGTGTGTTACAGGTCCCGCTCTGTGCCAATATAAAGAAGATATAGGTCCATTACAGCTTCAGCTAGAGAGCCAGGACTTTTTAGCTTTATCTATAGCAGCTTTTGATTTTTTTGCTCTGGAGGTCCTCCATTCAATCCCCAGTGTGTCAACCACATAGTAGTGGTCATCACATAAGGTTTGAGCTAGAAGAGGCTTTTTGATTTTTGCATGATATTTTGTTGTTTAAAAAATGCCCCAATTTTGCTTAATGTAATCTTTGGGAATATAATTATAAAATGTGTCCGTGGGGGTTGATAGACTTATAAAGATCATTAATGAGATTAATGTTCTACTCTGCATGTTATGGTTTGATTCCTCTCTTGCTTTTCATGAAGTTTAAACAAACATAATTCCTCTATTGTCAGAAATGATTAGTGCTACTGACTAATCCCTGTGTTACTGGGACAACAGTAGATATCTGGGTATAATCAACAGCTGGAGCCAACTGTTCTCTCAGAGGGTCCTAGTTCTGCACACTGAATAGTACCTTACTCCTCAGGTCATCCCTCTGAAAGCAATGCAGCTACTTGCTGAGTAAGTAGACTCCTCCTTTCCATCTTCTGCCCTTCCCTAGTCTCCTTGCCCCATTCCTTCAGTGACCCCTCTCCATGTTTTTAATATTTCCATCTAGCTAATCTTCTCACTAAACCTCATCCAAATAATTGAAATAATAATTAAAACAAAACAACAACAACAAAAGAACCCCCCTCCCCCCCCAATTATGGCACCTACATATTTTGCTAACCATTACATACTCCCCACTCTGTTTTGGATTTGTTGTTGCTGTTGGTTTTGTCTGTTTTTTTGGGGGGCGGGAGGGGGGTTGGTCTCTTTAGATTGTTAGCTCTTTGGTACAGGGAATATCAACTATTCTGTGACTGTACAGCGCTTATCGCAACAGGACCCTATTCTCAGTTGTTCCTTAGGCACTACTGTACTAATAAACATAATAACATATTTTTAAACAAGGTACTACTCAAAGGCAAGGCCAAATTTGGCCTTTAACCTTCCAAGTCTTTGCTGGCATTATTCTGCCATTAGTCCATTAAACTCACTGGGTATGTCTCTACTGCTATTAGACAACCACTGGTGGCCTTTGCCACGTGACTTTGGGTCATGGGGCTTGTACTTGGGCTGTTTAATTGCAATGTAAACATTTGGGCTTGGACTGCAGCCCAAGCTCTGGACCATATCCTAGAGCCTAGACTGTGGCTCAAGCCTGAACATTAACACTGCAGTTAAACAGCCCCTTATCAGAAGCTGCACAAGCCCAAGTTAGCTGGCCCAGGCAAGCCCTGTTTTTTAATTGCAGTGTCATCATATCCACTCTCATCCCCAACCTGTGTGTACTCATAAGTTTTACAATGAAGGGAAATGAAAAATAAAAAAAACAACAACTCATCAACAATTGTAATTAGAAGGGAAAAGTATAAGTGTCAAGGAGAATATTCTGAATAAGTTCATTGCTTCATCACTAAGGCTAAGAGTTGGTCACAGAGGTCACAGATTCCATAATTGTGACTCCTGGGACTTCAGCCCCATGCAGTGGGGCTCCAGCTTCCGCGATTCATTGTTTATTGCCTGTGTCCTGTAACACAAAATACCTGTGACAAAATAGCCTTATTCATCACCCGTGGCTTTTGTTTTGTGCATTTTATGTGCGACCTGGTTCATAGGCCAAATTAGCCACTTGAAGCTCAGTGCAGACTTGCAGCCCTTTGGGTCTTAGTAAAAAAGCTCATAAAAATAATAAAAATAAATAAAAAATAAATAAAAACAAACATACATTAATTACAATCCTCTCTCCTAAACATGTATATTTGGGATCTGACCCTGCATTTATTTGTTTTACACATAAACAACTGGTTGTTATGCACATCTTTCAATACCCATGTTCTAAAAGCCATTATTGTAGATGATTGCTATTATAGTAATACGTTCCTCTGCTTCCCTCTCCCCTCCAGCCTCCTCCCAAAGACAAGTACAAGGATGTGGCTAAAGAGTCCCAGTAATCTTGACTGCTGGAATGGCCTCCTGGGGATTGTTGGAAAATGCCATATATTATCCTGTGGTGTAACAGCTCCTAGCTAAAAACTACCTTTGCACCACTCTCTCCTGAACCACAGCATTTTCCAATCCATGCCAAATCCGAGTGCCAAACTGTACCGAGAGGACATTAGGGGGAAAAGTCTGGTCTGTTTGTGGAGTGGAATTTGAGAAGGGAGTGCCATAAGGCTGGCTTCTCAACTGGAGCTGACCTAAGGTTGGAGTGAATTTTATATAGCATACGGTTGTTTTGATAGTAGCATCTCTAGGCAAATGGGAGGAGGAAATGTACTGTTGGTTACCTTAAGTTTTCATTTCCTTGCTCTTCAGGTTGTGTGTCACGTATATTCTATGTTCTGCAGCCCATCCTTAACTGATAAATGCCACAGTATTCTTGCCTTCCTCTGAAAATCTTTCCTCTTTGAAAAAGCCCCTTTCCACCATAAGAATGATAAGACTGACACCCGTCCCACACCAAATCCCCAACCAATCAAAGCCAATAAAGTAAAATACCAAAACCCTGAAACAAAATCAACCGGAACCCAACCAAACATTCATTAATAAAATCTAAATAATTGTAAACACAACCTCCCCATCCCAAGCAGAGTTTTCACTCTGAATAGACAGGAGTGCTGGACTCTTCATGCAGTCTGCTAGGAACTTGTCTGTTGCTATTGATTTTACATGGAAGGCAATCAGATACTATAGTGATGACTGGCAGTAATATAACTCTAAGTAATATAAGATAGATACTTATATATGAGTATATATACTTGCATCTCATATACATACATATAGTAATGTCAGTCACTTTAGCACACAGCTCTGTGTTTTACTGACAGCAAAGCATGGATTTCATTACCTGATACATTCGGAGTAAAAAGACTGAAATGAGCTCAGTAAATGAGGATGGGGGTAGAAATTGAAAAACTTTTGAAGAAATTTTAAAACAATGTAACTATTTTAATGTTTATCCTATAAACAAGCGGAATGTGAGGAGCTATGTAATAGCTTTTCTATGGTAATTATATCAGTTTGTTTGGTCTTTTACCAGATCATTAAGCTACTGAAGTTGCTGGAGAGCTAGATTTTTTTTTTCTTGAAATGTTTTTAACAGTTCTTATTGGATTGTGTAGGAGTTTTTGTGGTGATAAAGAGCTTTAAAGCAGCTGAGCAGGAAGTTATTTTTGAAAAAGCTTGAGTGTCTTCTGAATAAGATTTTTTTTCCCTCTTGCAAAGCTTTTCAACAAAACCTTCTCTATATTAAAGGATATGAAAGTGGTAGAGAAGGAGCCATCTAAAATGTTTGGCACTTATTGGTCAAGGGTTTATGAAGAGGGGAGGGAGAGCAGAGGAATGATTTTTGCCTGCTGGATGTTGGTCGTAAGAGAAAATATATATGCTCTATTTAAAGTTCTGTATGATGTTTGCCTGCATCGGGGCCTCAGGATCACTTTTACAGGGGGAGGAGAAGCAAAATGTAGGTCTCCTTGTCACTCATTCTCCCTCTAAATCTTACCCATGGAATCGATCATGAGCCTGTCTTTGTTCCTGCACACGGGCATAAAGCTTTATAAAACATCCCCTTAATTCCCTATACAGTCTATCCACAACACAAGTCACAACATGCTGGGAAAGCAACCTTCATGGTGGCCCTCACTACCAGCAAAGAAGGCAGGGAGTAGAATTATAAGGGAGCAGAATCTGCTCTTCTCCCCATGAAGGTGCCATCCAGTACAGCTGACTCAGAGTAGAATGGGAAGTTGCACAATGAGAAAGTCATGCATCTTACTTCCCCCATGGAGCAAGGAAGTTGTTTTGGACTAGGTAGTACCATTTACTCAAGTGCCAGTCTACGTGTTTATCCTACCAATATTCACAAACTCATATAACCGGGGCTTGGATTATCATAGAATCATAGAATCTCAGGGTTGGAAGGGACCTCAGGAGGTCATCTAGTCCAACCACCTGCTCAAAGCAGGACCAAACCCAACTAAATCATCCCAGCCAGGTCTACCACTGAGAACAGTCTAGATCCATCCTCTTTGGAACCCCCTTTCAGGTAGTTGAAAGCAGCTATCAAATCCCCCCTCATTCTTCTCTTCTGCAGGCTAAACAATCTCAGTTCCCTCAGCCTCTCCTCATAAGTCATGTGCTCCAGCAAATGAGGCCTCACCAGTGCTGAATAGAGGGAAATGATCACGTCCTCGATCTGCTAGAAATGCCCCTACTTATACAACCCAAAATGCCATGGCACTGTTGACTCATATTAGAACTGCTGCCCAGCCATTCGGTCCCTAGTCTGTAGCAGTGCATGAGATCGTTAATGAAGATATGATACCGGCTGCCAACTAGACATGGAACCATTGATCAATACCCATTGAGCCCGACCATCTAGCCAGTTTTCTATCCACCTTACCGTCCATTCATCCAGCCCAGACTTCTTTAACTTGCTGGCAAGAATACTGGGAGACTGTATCAAAAGCTTTGCTAAAGTCCAAAAATAGCACATCCACTTTATCTCATCATAGAAGGCAATTAGGTTAGTCAGGCATGACTTGCCTTGGTGAATCCATGCTGACTGTTCCTGATCACTTTCCTCCTTTAAGTGGTTCAGGATTGATTCCTTGAGGACCTGTTCCATGATTTGGATGCAGTGCATCCGGCCCCATGGACTTGTGCTCGTCCTGCTTTTCTAAATAGTCCCGAACTACTTCTTTCTCCACAGAGAGCTGGTCACCTCCTCCCCATACCGTGCTGCAGAGTGCAGCTGTTAACATCTCCGGCTAGCTGCAACTCCAAGTGTGATTTGGCCTTCCTAATTTCACTCCTGCATGCCTGAGCAATACTTTTATACTCCTCCTGGTTATTTGTCCAATCTTCCACTGTGTTACTGCTCTCTCTTCTTCTTCCTTGTCAGATCCTGAACTGACATCCTCATGGTCACTGCCTCCCCCAGTTCCCATCCACTATTGCTCCTCTTACTATTCTTTCCTGTTTGTGAGCAGCAGGTCAAAGAGAGCTTTTCCCCTAGTTGGTTTCTCAGCACTTGCACCAGGAAATTGTCCTCTACTTCTAAATTTAATCCAGAGACTCTCAGGTTTTTCTGCAGTTTCATACTGGAGCTTAGATTATCTCTTTCCCATGGACACCAGCACTTAAGATAATAAAAAGATGGACAGCAAAAGACCAGATTAACTCTACTTTATTATTATCTGCTCTGTAGTACTGTAAGTGAGATAGTTGCTTCTTTATTGTAGTTATAGCTATATCATTATAGTTTATTTAGTTGTCTATGAATATTCTAGTAATGGAAAAATGTTTGCACAAACAGTGAATATTAATACAACGTGAGCTTTAAATTAATTACACACAAGAATTCAGACCATAAACCTGATTCTAAAAGTTATATTCATCCACTCAGGAAACAAAAATGATACTGTGTTCTAGCTAGCCTAGACTGAATTACCATAAACAGTGGTGGATTAAATGGGATGTAGGTCTAATCCATAAAAGATATTTTCATTTACTCCTCTTGATGAACCCTGCCATTCTCTGATACTGGCACCCCTTCCACAAATCCCTTGGTCCAAACATTGTGGATCCATGACTGCTATCCCAGCCCAACTTCTGAATCCTTGACTATATAGATCCTTCTTTAATACACCCCTGTTCACAACAAACTACTTATTAACAAACAATCAATGGATCAATCTGGCTGGAATTTAAAAAAAAATCGCAAACTACTTATTGAGAAAAATACAGAGAGATGCTAAATATCAATTGGATGTCTCCATTTTTAGTGGCCAAAACCGGATTCCTGGGGCTTAATTTTTAGAGTTGCTAAGCATCCACATTTTAAGTGAAGTTGGTTGGAGCTGTGGGTGGTCAAAAACTCTGAAAAAACTGGGCCCCAATAGTATAAATCTGGTTACCCGAAATGAGAGCCCACGTGAGAAAAATTCTCCCTGTGAGAATTTGTTAAGGTCAGAAAGCAACACTGACAAAACCAGGAGAAGTAGAAGGAGGGATATTCTGTGGTATTCTTCAGTTCAAAAATATTTGTGCCACTTGTGACAGATTTTATACCACTTACCTTTAGAGCGGCTGCTTCTAGAAAGTAAACATTTGCCAAATTACAGTGCAGTGGTATTTGAGATACTACAGGTTTCCACTGTGCTTTGGATAGACATTACTCTAGTTTCTTGGATATCAAACTATGAGAGAGTACCCGTGGGATGTCAGGGGAGATGATGTGGAAAGACAGGGAGGCAAGGCACTGGATGAAGAAAGGAAGAACCAAAAGAAAAACACATCTAAAGAGCATCAGCCAAACCCACTGTGACATTCTATACCTTGGGAGAGCGTACTGTAATCCCCATATTCCTCATTTTCATGGAATCGTGATCTTACATATAAAGCATGCCTTGTAAGGTATCAAGGGAAAGGTTATGATCTGCTGAAAGTCATTTCTCTATCCATATATGTGTATCATTAATGCATATGCAGTTATGAGATTGTGCTGTAAGGTGGTCACTAAAACATGCTGTAAGTTGGGGAATCAGCCAGACATTAGCTCACCAGAGGCAACAGCAAGGAAATTAACCCACGCCTGGGTGGGGTGTCAAACAACCCTTCAACAGCCATTGTCCAGCAAGGGAGCTACAATGCAATGGCTCACCTGCATGACGCCACACCAGGGGAATTGCTCAACTTTGCTTGGAGAGACTCAGCAGTGCCCCTCAGACATGCCTGGACTTGTGCTCCCCAAGCACATGGACTGAAGGTATAAAACAGACAGAGTGGACACATACTGGGCCTTTCTCCTGCCCCAACCTATGCTGAAAGCAACCAAGACACTGAGAAGATGACAAGACTCCAACACAGGAGATTGGCCCAGGTTTAAGGAACAAACCTGTATATTGAGGACTGAAATATCCAGTGGGATGAGAAAAACTGCATAATCTAGTTGCTGCCCAGTCTAGTAGGATTGAGAGTTTAGACTCCGGGCTTATATTTTATTTTATTTTGGTAACCACTCTGACTTTTAGCCTATCACTTAATATCACTTAAAATCTACCTTTTATAGTCAATACATTTGTTTAATTGTTTATCTTTACCAATGAGTTTGTATGAAGTGTGTGGCAAATTTGCTCAGGTTTACAAAGGCCGATGTATATCCACTTTCCATTGTTGAAGTGGTGAAGCAATTAGTAAATTTGCACTGCCTATCTTGAGCAGTGCAAGACGGTATATTCCTGGGGTACAGTGCTGGGAACTGGTGGGATTTGACTGGTGCCTTTCTCTGTGTGATTCATGAGTGGCTCTGGGAGTATTCATACAATCTAGCTGGGTGTGGGACTCCACATGCAGTTGTGCTGAGTGATCAGCTCCTGGAGGGGTTGCTGCTCACTAGCAAGGCATTGTGAGAGATAGCCCAGACTGAAGACAGTTAAGGAAGCACAGCAGTCCCACAGTCCCAGGCTGCACCCCGGGGATCCCGGCACATCCACATCCCAGCACCCAGCTTGAGTAAACAGGTCAGTGATTGTGCTTGAAGAGGCAGCAGTGGAACATTTCTCCCCTGAAGGTTCAGAGCTGGTCAATGACCTACATGATGGGTGGATAGGATGAGAGGATCCAATCAACAGAAGATGTTTTGGTACTGCTACCATCACACCCAACGGTCACACAGGGGAAGTCATGATGAGCAGACAGTCCCCCCCTCTTCCTCATCCATCTCTATTTTGCATAGCTGAATCACAATAGATCCACTGCCCATGGTGGAGCCAGATGTGTCTAAGTGATCAAATGAAAGAAGAACCATCTAAGTATGGATGACTGAGAATTTCAGAACATATAGGGAAGGATTTTTAAAGCTGCCAAGGAGATTTGGATGCCCAGTTCCTATTAATTATAATGGAAATTAAGGGTAGGATTTTTAAAAGTGCCCAAGTGATTTAGCTGATTTAGTGAGTTCCAATGTTATTTGTGCTCCAAATCACTTATGAATTTTTAAGACTCCCACTTTGGACCTCTAATTTCCTTTAGACACCTTCAAAAAATCTCAGCTAAACTGCAGAATGCATATTCTTTGCATTCACAGATTTAACGTTATCTGACTGGTTAGAAAAATCAGGTTAAAATTAATAAACAATTTATATTGAAAGAAATATTGCCCTTCCTTTTATTATTATTTTCTGCTCTTTGAACCTTCATTCAAGTCTTGTAAGGTTTTTTGTTTCCCTACTCACATTCCTTTATAGTGGGGAAAAATCATTTTGTTCATTAGCCATTTGTCAATTTGTGTTTTTTAAAAAGTAGCACAGTTGTTAGAATACAAAACATTCCAAAATTGCAGCTGTGAAGATTTAAACTAGTGCAGAGGAGAACAAAGATATATTTCATGCCATAAATTATGTAAAGTAACATTTGAATTTAAAGGAGGCATCAAAATAAGATGACTTTGATTGCATTTGCGAATGACTTTTTTTTTTTTTCCAAAATCCTAATTAGCCAGCATAACTTTTAAAATCTGACTTTTTTCCCTCTATTGCACTGGCAATTCCAAGATAATGTCAGTGTTGCAGTCCATGAGCATTTTGAGAATTAATTAAAATGTCATGAAATAGTTCTTTCATTACCATATATGTGGTCATAAAAATAATTATAATTCCTTCTTAGAGGTGGAAGAGCGTTAAGTTTGATTGATGTAATTAATGAAAATGTAGACAGTTCCAACATACTAAATAACAGAAAGTAGAGTATTAACCATCTACAGTGCAAAAGTTATAATCATAATAAACTAAAAAAAAGTTTAGTGTTAAGAGGAATAATGTAACATAGAGCCTAAAAGACCTGTTGCAAATTATGGATTTGTCTGGGAATGCTTATATCTTTTTTAGGGAGAAAAATATCATGTTAGGGAACTCGGAAGTCTTCGAGTTTTTTTAATCTCATTGAAAGAATATAATCAGTGCTTTTAATCTTATCAGATGCTAAACAGCTGGATGACCTGATTTAACTGTTGTGATTATAGGGAAGTAATAGTGTATAATAGTTTCCAAATGTTAGCTAAGAATTTTCAAGCTGTATAATACACTGAAAAATATGCAAATAAACAACATTAAAAGAAACACTGTGATTAGCATCAGTGTGTACGCAAACTGCTTATATAAGTAACCTAACCTTATTACAGTTGTGTTTGTATTAAAATATTCACTCTCTTTGCTCTGCGTTAGTCTCACAAATACAGGTAGGCCAGATCCTCAGTTGGTATAAATCATTCACTCAAATGAAAATCAGCATAACTCCACTGAAGTCAATGATTTACAGTGGCTAAGAATCTGGCCTACAGTCCCTGCAAGTCAGAACAATAGAAGTCAATTAACAGGATCATCTTAGTGGCAGACAGCTCCTAACTGGGAAGCTCTTAACCAGAAATGTGTGTTCATCCCAACTGTTGGGTTATTATGTTGGAAGATTTATAAAAAAGGAAAGTTAATTAGTATAATAAATACACAAATGCAACGCTAAAAGTCCCTTTCCTGGGAAAAAAACAAAAGCAAGATGACATGAAAACATAACATGAAAATAGTGCAAACAGTAAAAGCGTAAATTGAAGCTTGTGGATTCATATTGTACAGGTTGTGTAAGATAATGCTTAAATCTGATTGCAGAAATGGTAACGAATATATAATATGGAAATGTATAAGAAGTCAATGAATGAAGCCTAAAGTGGAGAAATACCAGATCAGAAACTGAAGGAATGAGACTTAAGAACCAGACCAAAGATCAGAGGCTGAGACAACATCATGAAGAGGAGAAGAGATTCCTGGTATCCCAGAAACAGAGAAACTTGCCCCCCTATCTGCTCCATCTTATCTGTTTATTGCCTGACATAAATATATATTCAGACACTATATTCAGTCAATTCTATCTGAAAATTTATAAAGGCAAAAATTGATTAAGCCTGAATTGGATGGACTCGTGACTCAGTTTCCCATCTCACTTTCCCAAAACAATAGACAGCTATATTTACTTCTCCCAGTTACGCTGTAATCCTATTACCTAGTTTATCAGCTTTGTCAGTTAATTGATTCTTTATATATTCTGCTATCATACCCAAAGTGCCATTTTTAGGAAAAGTGTTGTAAGGAATCATGCATAATATAGTAAATAGCTGATTGATAATTTGGGGTGGAGGGAACGACAAAAATGGCTTTTCAACACCAATGAAAATGTATGGAATTCAACAGGACACAAGCACATGCTAAAGTGTTCTCCTTAATAGGCATGCTTTCTGAAGCAGGTGATACTCAATAAATGGTGCTCCACTATTCTCTGCCTGCCAGCTATGGTACAGAGAATTAGTGCTCCTTGCTCTCAACGATCCAGTGGCAGTGAGCATTCACGTAATCTTCCTTCCCAGACCACATAGGGTAAAAAAGGAAGGGGTGGGAAGAGTACTCATCTATGAAGAAAAGGAGAGAACACCATAATGCCCTTTCCATGAAAATGAAAAGAGACAATGCAAATTGAAGTCTCCGGTTCATAGACTAGTGCCTTCCAATAGTTCTTTTTTCCATATATTGTTCCAAGTTTTATAAAGTTGTACTGCGTATTGACAACACTGGGTAACATCCTAAGGGCTGTTTATTGCTAGTGCAAAAAAAAAAAAGCCTACCATCAATTAGGTACCGCTGATCTAAGTAGTCCAGAAGCTGCAGGGGGGACTGCTACCTTTGCCCTTCCAGTCTGCTTTCTCTACATTTGTTTTTTGGAGATTCATCCTTCAATGGAGAGCAGCCGAGGCAGTAAAAATTGTTAGATGTCAGAGTTGGGAGGGCTTGGAAGATCTGAGGAGCAGAGTTGGAAACTGTGTGTATTCACTTTCATAGTTTGAGATTCCCAGCAGCACAGTCCCAAAACTGGCTTCATTGCCAAGAATGAAGTGCCAGACAGCAGGTGGAGTGACAGGCATTCTGTACGGTTGCCCTGAGATCATTAGGGTAGGTGGGCAAGATTCTCATGTACCCTCAGGGTCTGCTTGATTAGAAGACACTCTTCATGTGTCCCCTCCAAATGACTTCTAATTTCACCATCCCTCGCCTACTTATTTCTGCATCTTCAAAGCCATGGCTTTGTGTGTTCTTGAACAGTTTTGTGTGTTCTTGAACAGTTAGGTATGACAGCAAGCATAAAAATTAGGGAGGGATGAGGTCATCTCCCTTCTCTCAGCGCAGTTCTTTAGCACGTTTCCTAGTGCTTTATACCCAGTTTACTTGTTAATGTCTCAAATAATGTGGTTTCCTCTATTTCCTTTGCAAGATTATTCCAAGGTTTAACAAAATTCCTCATGAAAACATTTTTTCTTGATTTGCAGCCCACATCTGACTCGTCGTCATTGGATCATTATACTAGCTCAGTTCAAATGAGCAACAAATGACATGGAGGATGGCAGAAGTGTAGCAGCTGGGGGAAACATACCTGCACATGCTACATTACTGTGTGTATGTCACTGACACCTGTTCTCACAGGTAAGTTATTCCAAATGCCAAGTTTGAAAGAACTATTTTGCAGAAGCGTTAGCTGAATTTAAAGTTTTCTAATAAGTCATGTCGGCTGACAGATTTTTTTCAGTCTCACAAACAATTCTGACTAAAAAAGCACTGTGTGGTAAGCTGAAGCAGGTGGGAGTGGGCACACACATCTGTGCATGTTGCTGCCACTTATTTCGGCTTCAGTTCTTTTATTGATATTGATGCTTTGACAATTGCTATGCCAACGTCTCCCAGATGCCATGTGTAATCAAATGCCAAATAAATGATCACATTTTTAATGCTGTATTTTAAATAACTTTTTTTTTTGCTTGGAAAAGACACATGTTTTACAACACTCCTGTTGATTGGTGATGACACTTGTATTTTTTCACTCCTGCAAGAAGAGTGCTTGCTATTGCACTAGCCATTATGCATCCACTACTGTGTTGGTTGCTGCTCGGGCTGCCATTTTCCTGTCTTTGCATGATGAATTTGGAAAATGTGCATCACAAAATACCATTCTGATTTGGTTCATATATACATGTCTCCAATATTAACTCTGATATTTTGTCAAACTAACTCCTGCTTTTTTCATATCAGTATTCTACCTGGCTACATGAGGTTTTTATATGAAAACATTCTGGGGGCAGATTCTCTAGTATAGCATGGCTTCTTTATACCACTCTAGGCATTGTAATGGAGCTGTAATCTAGCCGCAAATGGGAAACACAGAATTCCTGTCTGCCGCACATTACTCTGCCATATCTGGGTCTGCACCTCTACACCTCTGTCTGTTGCATGGCAGTAGTTCTAAATTTCACCAGTACTGGGGCTGATCTTTCAAATCATGGAATTATAGTGGTTTCCTGTGATGCAAGAACCTCTCGATGTTAGCTGGCAAGGGGGTTACAGGAATATCTAGATTCTGATATTTCCATTCTGGTTCACCAAAGAATGTCATGTGAGGTCTTAAAAGAAAGCTGGGTCACACTGGTCATTAATATCATTGTGAAATGTTTGTACAGATACCATGTAAGGAGTTATGTATGTGTGCTGGGAATATATGTTGGTAAAGTCTGTATCAAAGCATTAGTTACCAACAGAGGTGAAAAACAGGTTTTCCTCTTGCCTGAAGGTAAGAAATGTCTCTCTTTCAGTTGGGATGTAAATTAAACTTTGTAAACAAACACAATGGATGCCCATATGCAGATAAAGCCAATTGTTAATGAAAAGATGTGAAGTCAACAAGGAAGTAACAGATTGGGAGGGGGGGAGAAACAAAAGATGGGTGGTTAATCTGTCTGCAAGTACAGACAATGAAACTTGAGGTATGTATAGAAGGTAAAGAAAACACCCCCTCATCCTGCACCGAGGAAATAAATGGGTAGTACATTTACATTCATGAAAACAGGGTCTCAGCCAACCTTGTCTGAAACAGCTACAAAATAATTGCGATGAGATAAACTTCTTTAGACAGGAGGTTAACCTGATAGTTAAGTGTAGTATGATTTTGTTTTATATGTAACTATTTGTTTCCAATATCCTTACTCACTATCTCCTGAATCTCTTGACTTTGATAATACATTTATTCTTATTTTGACTCTAAATATATCTCAGTGCTCTGGTGTTAAGTAAAGCACTGGTCCTGAGCTGAATCTTACAAGCTGGTGTGTATACAATTCCTTCGGGGACAGCAAACCTGGCATTTTCTGTGAGTATACAGTATCAGGGGCTGGATATCACAGGAGAATACTTCAAAAGGATTTGGAGACAGGAGTACAGCTGTTGTTAACCTGCAATGCAAAGTAAGGGCTAGCATAGCTCCAGGGGAGTGCTTGAGTGGGTCACACACTGCAAGTGGTTGGAAGCTGACACTCAGCTAAGCACAAGCAAGACTCCCACACACTGGTGATCCAGCGAGGATCCAAACATTGGATTTTGTGTTGTACTAAGGTGAGCCTCTTTCCACTCCCCAATAGCATAAGACTGAAATGGATATTTGTCTCAGATAATTTGCAACAATGAGTATCAATAGTAGTGACCATTTTACAACAAACATATTTAACTAATGCATTTTATTCTATTGCATCACCTTCTTGCATTTGTATGAATAGTGCTTCAAATGCAGAGTTTTTCCATTCAACAGTAGACCTCCTATTATAAGTTGAGGATGGGTCTGTTGTTAATAATGAACTTTTCAAAAAATATGAGAACTCTCACAGCAAATTCACTTTCTTATTCTTTCTCTAAACCAGCTTCTGGAAAAAAAAAGTGTGTCTTAGTGAGCAGCACAAGAGAGGCACTAAAGTCCCCAAAGGCTGTAACAGGAATCTGAATACCAAGTGGAGCTGTTTGGAATTTTTATTATTTTTGGACAAAAATAATTGAAAAGAAAAACTTTTGTTTTTCTTTCTTTTTTTTTTTCATTTTTCCATGAAAAAATATCTGAAACTTTTTTTGTCAAAATGAAATAGAGGCAGCAGCAGATTTCTAACCTCTTTACTTGGTTCTAGCCACTAGATGGGAATAAGGACAGACTTGGCCAGTGTGTTAGGAAGCTAAGAAATTTCTAATATCTAAAGTCTTATGGTCACTGGAGCAGGAATTTAAGGTAGTTTCTCTTGCTGGTTCATTGGAAGATAATTTAATATTTAAAATGTTGTACTTCCCTGGGATCCAATCAGTTGTCACCTGATGTTGTTTTGATTGAATATTGGTAATTGATAAAATAACATTTTAAGATGATCTAGAACTCATTATGTAATATAACTTCTAGATGCTGTAATTGTTTTATTGCCAACAAATACGGAGTTAAATTTCTCACTTTGGGTGAAATCCACAATTAGATGGAGAGACAGATAGAAATTGATGCAGAAATTAGTTATTCATTTAAAATCATTCATTCATTCACATACAATGAGTGGTGTTTTCAAAAGCGCAAAACAATGTTCTGATATTTTTTCCTAATGAAGTCAATGGTAAACCTCTGATTGATGTAAATGGGAGCAGAGTTAGAGTAATGCTTAGAGGTGTTGAAAATCCCACTCAGTGCTGTCATCTCAGCTTCTACCTATGCACACACTTAAAATGGAAGAGGAAGAATAGGAAGCAGAGAAAAAGTTCAGTAAATATTATATTATATATATATATATAAATATATATATACACACACATACACTTTCATATTTAAAAATTCTTTTTTTCTCATTCTTTCTGCTTCTCTGTCTCAAAGGGAAAATAAATCTATAGGTAGCCATTACAAAGATAATTAATACTTTTGTGCCAAGAGTCAGATTTACTGAGTGCAACTTTTGTCAGCAATATACTCATTAAAAAGAGCACTGCCTAGGAGTTAAGTTATAGAGGGTAAAAGTGTAAGGAGAATATGAATAAAGGATGTTGTTGGCTTTTCTTTTACAAAAACCTTGTCATGTTATTAAACAATTTTCTTATTCTTATCCATATTTCTATTTAGATTTAGTGTAACTTCAATTTATTTTCCAATAAGTTCTGTTAAACAGGATACAATCTCTGATTGCCTGTCAGTTTGAAAGTATGCAGGTGCTTGCATTTTTGAAAACCTTTTGTGAATATGGCATAACTTTCAAGTCTAACCTACTTTTCTTCCTCTTCCCTCTCTCCCTTCCCCCCTAGAATTATACTGTGGTCCCTTATGAATGTTGCAAAAGATCCACAAATTTCTAACTGCTGCATAAAGTGGCAAAATTTTACATCTCCGAGAATGTCACTTTGATGCACAGAGTTTTCCCCCTGACCCCATACGATAGCTTGAACTTTTATAGGGCAGTCTTTAAAAAGAATTTTTAAGACACTAAAAATCTGTAGAAAAAAGTTATGCAAATTAGTATCTCTCTCCTGTGAACAGTTATCTACTCTCTTTTGGATCAAAATTTACAAGAGTAAACTGGAAAATAGCACTCTATATAACTTTAAGATGACATTCCATATCTCAAAAGTACTTTACATCCCAAGAGGTATCCCTGGATGTTTTCTTCTTGAAATAATCAAGCAAATAAGCACATAAATCAAACACACAAGAGCCTCAGCTGGTGTTAAATCCAGGTGAGGTCTAGCACACTTATTGTAGCTTGTTGACACAACACGTATGTTATAGCTTCGCTGACATAGCAATTTCTTCTTGTTATTCTGATGGCCGAACAAAGTGAAAGGATGACTTGATCTTTACTCTGTAAGGAAGCCAAACTAATGAACACACTTATGAAAATGGCTTATAGAATTCAGTTAAACAATGGAAACGTTTGTGTCAGGTTTATGAACCAGAATTTAAATGGAGAATTAGATCTCATCTATGGAAATCTGTGGGATGGATATATAAAACAGCAACTATACAAAGGAAAATAATGCTCTATTGAATTCTATGTTTTTAGAGTGTGGAATTCCACTGACTGCATCTGTCCAGGCCCCAGAATAACAGACCTCTATCCTATGAGCTGAAAGAATAACTCAGTTAGCTGGTAGCAGTATTTAATTGTTTGTATTTATAAAAATATGGAACAAGGCTCCTATACAAAGTCTTAAGTACATCTGATACTTTATGGTAGTAAGCTCACATCCTCTGTGAACTGGTCAGAAGAAGAGAGACATAACACACAATCAGTTATCTTTATAACTATTCCTCTATACTGAACACCTAGGAAATAATGCAAATTCTGAGGTAACACTATTTAGTTATCTATGGCAGCTACATTCCGCAGGGTCATGATTTCATAAAGATAGAATCATAGAACCTTAGGGTTAGAATGGACCACAAGCATAAGCTTGTCTAACTCCCTGCCAAGATGGATGGTTAAACACAACAAATCCTACAAGACAGATAGCTATTCAGCCTCTTTTTGAAAGCCTCCAGTGAAGGAGCTTTCACAACTTCCCTAGTCAGTTTGTTCCATTGTCCTACTGGTCTTACAGCTAGAAGTTTTTCCTGAGATTTAATCTGAATCTGTTATGCTGTTGTTAGAATTCATTGCTTCTTGTCCTGCCTTCTGTGGAAAGAGAGAACAATGTTTCCCCATTTTTCTTATGGCAGCCTTTCAAGTATTTCAAGACCACTATCATGTCTCCCCTCAGTCTCCTCTTTTCCAAACTAATCACACCCATCCTCCAGCTTCTCTATTCAATGTAAACAAACTAACTATCTCGCAGCCTGTCAGCGGATTACCCTGATGGGCCATGTGTGGTCTGCATTCCGCAGGTTGCCCACCACTGCAGTAGATGGTTGAGTTGTTTTTAAAAATGCTCTAGAATAGAATCCAGCAAAGTCAAACTGCTTAAAAGCCGGTTGTTATTGATGTGTGGATCATGGTCACATGTATTTCAATTTTTCTTCTCCTAATATGATAGAATTGTACCACCTTGCAATGGAAGCATCCATATTCCGTTTAGCCATGAGCTTCTTTTAGATTTCTTTCCTCCTTTTTCTTTACATTGTTAACATAACTCTTTTTAAGGTGATAAAATGGGGTGTGTGTGATTAAAAGTAGATAAATTATTTTCTTGAAATGCAAAGAACATTCTTTTTCCTGTGAGATTTTGTTCCCTCTATCTTTTTTCCCCACTTTGCAGTCCTTAATTTTAATTAATATTACAGACATATTTTTGACAGAATATCCAGAACAATTACAGCATTTACACCTTCTACGTTTTTTTTCTTTACTATACTCAACTAATTTCTTGGATTGAGTCTCCAGATTGAAATCCAGTTCACACCTTCATTTTGCAAAAATTCTGGTAGTCTCCTCCTACCTCCCTTCTCGCTCTCTTCTTTTCTCTCTCTCTCACACACATCCTCCTCTCCTTGCATTTTGGGGTGTATTTCCACACAGGACTCATTTTCACTCTGTACAAGACATTTGACCATAGACAAATCTTGTTTTAACTGTGTTAGGGTAATTCTCATGCCAATGAAAATTCATGTTTTCACAGATTTGAGACAAGTGAGGTCCAAGCCCGATGTTGACTACATTGTGAGGTGTTCGCATATTACTGGTGCTGTGCAAACTGCCTCAGCCTGCAGCCAACTGGCTATCTTTGTGTGACTGGCTACTGTTAATGAAATGGCTGACCTATCTAATGAGGTGGTGTAGCACAAGTCCAGGCTTCATATCAAGGGGCTGCATCATTTCAATTTATAAGGTGATTTTTTTTAAGTAGTCTAGAAATTTACCAGACTGACTTGGAGCCTAAAGTTCTCCGACTACCTACAACAGGGACAGCAAGGCAAGATTCCCCTCAATGTTTTGTGAGACCACCACTTTCACAAGAGAGAGGTGATCTTTCTTCAGGGCCATTCAGTCTTTGGCTTCCCTGCTGAAACTGCCAATTATGCTGATTTTTTTTTTAATATGAATACTAGTCCACTAGGAACTGGACAGAGACCACCAGCGTATTTCACATAGCCTTTTGAAAAAATGTTAGCCATTAATGGCTTTCAACAAGGGCCATCTTGGGCTAGATTTGAACTAACAACCGAGAGGTTAAAAGTACTATTCAGTTCATATTAACCCTTGGAGCCTCCCCAGTTAACAATTTATTTTAAAAGAAAGAGTGTGGGCCAGATTCTCCACTTCACTCCATTAGTTCTATGCTGGTGTGACCACACTGGGATCAATGGCATCACACTATTGTATTGGTGTAACAGAGTGGAGAATCAACTTGAAGTCATTGCCCTTTTGGGGTAGGAAGGGGAGGAGATGGAGTGTGGGAATGAATAATTTCTCTGATAGTAAGTAGGAGAATGGGTCTGAGTGCTTCTTGTCCTCCCTTTTTGCATGATTGCCAGTGCAGGGAAAGGAATGGCACCCTGGAGAATCTGCTCCACACTAGATTACTTCACTTATGGAGAACCAGGAGCAAAAGAACTAAGGCTGTGTCCTGTCTCTGTAGGTGAGTGAGAGGGAAGGGAGATGGGAAGGGCTCCTCAGGTCCTCTCTGCACTTGCTCACTTGTGGAGGGGCCAGATATAAACCAGCCTGCAGCTATTTATTTTTTAAAGTGGTTCTGTATGAACATCAAGAGCTGATGAGAAATGACTATTTTCCCCCTTTCTTTAAACTTAAAAGCCAATACTATTTCCCCTCAACATTTGTAGGAGTGAAAAAAAAAACTGATAAAATAAAATGGGCTCCTGGGCTGAAGCTTAGATTGTGATTTTCTGCTCCAAGATTGTCTTTACAGGCAAGTTTTACTTTTCTGCTGTACCGGAACAGCCCCTTAAACTTTGGTGCTGCTATAATTTTTGAGAACTGAGACCTAAATAACAAGCCGTTGGGGTCATTAACATTTTGCTGAAGTCAAGAAAGGTGAAGCTTGGCTTATTTGTTTCTTCTGCAATGTGCCCCTTGGTGGAGTTTACTATTTTTTTTTCTTTTCTGTATAAGTTTAATAAGGTTGTCTGCAGTTTTGCAGTTTGAAAACACATCATCTTTAATATTAAGTAACTTGCTTGTACACCTGACTACACAATAAAGTGCTGATATATACAAGAAAAACAAAACTGCAGGTTATGACATCTACAGTCTATGCTAAAATATATGCAGACTTGGTTTATGGGCCACTGCTCTAGGATATATTTTTTACTCAACATCTTTGATTATGCTACCACCACCAGCTTTCAAGATATAAAAAGGCAAATGACAGGTGCTGTCAGATACTCAAACAAAAGCTGTGGAAATTCACTGAGCATGTAATATGGTAGATTTTAGCAAAGCTAAAAACCCCTGGTAGCTTCAACTGAGTTGATCTTTCAGAAAGCTATTTGAGGAAGAGGCTCACAAAATAATGAATTGGATGTGGTGTTACATAACTAAGAATTCCCTGGGGTCTTGTCTGCGGTCTTATTTCATACATTGTAATGATTTTCATGTTAGATCAAAGAACAACATAAAACAAAATAGAGATGAAAACAACCATTTAGTGCCCTCAAGTGTATTGCTTTTGTTTTAAGAAACCCATAAGCAATGCCGGAGAAGGTATTTCCCTCTTCATATAAATCATTACATTGTAATGTTTTCATCAACAAAATGAATCAAAAATAATTTTGTGTTGTTGAAGGCACATATTAGATCATAGAATCATAGGACTGGAAGGGACCTCGAGAGGTCATTTAGTCCAGCCCCCTGCATTAATAGCAGGACTACATATTATCTAAACGATCCCTGACAGGTGTTTGTCTAACCTGCTTTTAAAACTCTCCAATGATGGAGATTCCACAACCTCCCTAGACAATTTATCCCAGTGCTTAACCACCTTGATAGTTGGAAAGTTTTTCCTAATGTCCAACCTAAGCCTCCCTTGCTGCAATTTAAGCCCATTGCTTCTTGTCCTATCCTCAGAGGTTAAGAAGAACAAATTTTAGCCTTCCTTCTTGTAGCAACTTTTTATGTACTTGAAAACTTATGTCACCTCTCAGTCTTCACTTTTCCAGAGTAAACAAACCCAATTTTTTTCAATCTTCCCTCATATGTCATGTTGTCTAGACCCTTAATCATTTTTATTGCTCTTCTCTGGACCTTCTTTAATTTGTCCATACCTTTCCTGAAAGGTGGTGCCCAGAACTGGACACAATACTCCAGTTGTTGCATAATCAGCATGGAGTAGAGTGGAAGAATTAAAAAATATAAATATATATGGAGATATACCTATCTCATAGAACTGGAAGGGACCCTGAAAGGTCATCTAGTCCAGCCCCCTGCCTTCACTAGCAGGACCAAGTACTGATTTTTGCCCCAGATCCTTAAGTGGCCCCCTCAAGGATTGAACTCACAACCCTGGGATTAGCAAACCAATGCTGAAACCACTGAGCTATCCCCCCCAATACATCCCAGAATGATGTCCACTTTTTTTGCAACAGTGTTATACTGTTGACTCATATTTAGATTGCGGTCCACAATAAACCCCAGATCCCTTTCCGCAGTACTCCTTCCTAGGCAGTCATTTCCCATTTTGTATTTCGGCAACTGATTGTTCCTTCCTGAATGGAATACTTTGCATTTGTCCTTATTGAATTTCATCCTATTTACTTCAGACCATTTTTCCAGTTTGTCCAGATCATTTTGAATTATAATCCTATCCTCCAAAGTATTTGCAACCCCTCCCAGCTTGGTATCATCCACAGACTTTATAAGTGTACTCTCTATGCCATTATTTAAATCATTGATGAAGATATTGAACAGAACCAGACCCAAAAATGATCCCTGCGGGACCCCACTCATTATGTCCTTCCAGCATGACTATGAACCACTGATAACTACTCTCTGGGAATGGTTTTCCAACCAGTTATGCACCCACCTCATAGTAGCTCCATCTACTGTTTCTGAGAAGGTCTTGTGAGACAGTATCAAAAGCTTTACTAAAGTCAAGATATACCACGTTTATCACTTCCCCCCATCCACAAAGCTTGTTATCCTGTCAAAGAAAGTTATTAGGTTGATTTGGCATGATTTGTTCTGGGCCAGTTCAACTCACTTCCCAAGATGTGGATGTTGTTAGAGTTAAAGATTGCCTTCTTTTTTGCATAGGGCACACATTCCACCTTAGGGAGAGGACCTTTGTGCCTCAGAGTGGATAAATAATACCTTCCCAAACTCCCTAGTGCACACTGTACTAGTGCCCATAAGTGATACAATAACACTGCATGCAAGTAGTAATATTGTTGAGCTGAAAGGTGCTAATGGCTGCCAGGAGTTGGGTCTAAGACCAGATGCCAATTAAAGCTAATGGGTGTCACAAGCACTTTCTTTCAGGCTCCATATCTAGTAAAACAGCTGCAGAAAATGGTTTCAGTGCCCAAGGCAGCTGGCCACATGGCAAGCTATATTAAAAGAGGTGTCCCTGGTTACAACCATGGAGTCTAAGGCCATGTGTACACTGTGCTGTAGTGTGAACTGTAAGGGTGTGAATTGCTGAGTGCACAAAATGTTCAGATCTCACTGAGCCATATGGGTGACAATGGAGTGAACTAAAAGGTACCAAGTTTGAGTTAATGTAGCTCTGTTACAAACAGGACTAAGCTAACATGAACTCAGTAACTTTTAGTTTACACCAGCAGCATTTACACATGGCAGTAAAAGCACAATATTTTGGTGCACTCTACAATTTGCATCTCTATAGTCACAGTGTAGATAAGACTTAGGATATTGGTTGTAGACTGCGGGTATTGGAGTCAGAAAGAATTGATTGTGACCATGGGTGACACAGCTAATTGGACACAAAGCTCACAAGAGTGGCAGATCTGAGGATTTCTAAGCAAGGCAACGACCTCCTTTTTTTTTTTCCCCCTACATTGTTGAGAAAAACGACTTTGTGTACATTCTTTGTATATGAACAGAACTACACCAAGAACATGTCTGACTCTTACCTCCAATTGCTCATCCTAATGGAAACAACCCTGTAAGGCTCTGTGAATATTGGCTTACAGCTCATGTGAGAAAGGGCACCAATAAATTATGGTATTATTGCTTTAATTTCATGACTATAAATAATGGTGGACATGGGAGGAACCTAAACCAGTTATTTTATAAATACATGCAGCATTGTGGAAAATGAAATAAAAAAGACCCACAATATTCTTTAAAACAGATAAGCAAAATGAACTCCAGGAATTCTCAGCACTAATCCCAGAATCCAACATTTCCCACTGTTTAGCGCTTATTTCTCATTTCCTCACAAATTAGACATAACACAAGAACTAGGGTCACTAAATGAAATTAATAGGCAGCAGGTTTAAAACAAACAAAAGGAAGTATTTTTTCCACACAACACACAGTCAACCTGTGGAACTTCTTGCCAGAGGATGTTCTGAAGGCCAAGACTATAATAGGATTCAAAAAAGAACTAGATAAGTTCATGGAGGATAGGTCCACCAATGGCTATTAGCCAGGATGGGCAGGATTGGTGTCCTTAGTTCAGTGGTGAGCAACCTGTGATCCACTGGCCATACGTGGCCTGTCAGGTTAATCTGCTGACGGGCCGTGAGACAGTTTGTTTACACTGGCAGTCCGCAGGCACAACCTCCTACAGCTCCCAGTGGCCACAGTTCGCCATTCCTGGCCAATGGGAGCTGCATGAAGTGGTGCAGGCCGCAGGGACATGTTGGCTCCTATTTCCTGCAGCTCCCATTGGCCGAGAATGGCAAACCACAGCCACTGGGAGCTGCAGGCAGCCGTGCCTACAGATCGTCAGTGTAAACAAACTGTCTCATGGCCCACCAGCAGATTAGCCTGTTTGCCAGAAGATGGGAATGAGCGACAGGGGATGAATCACTTGATGATTACTAGTTCTGTTCATTCCCTCTGTGGCACCTGGCATTGGCCACTGTCGGAAGACAGAATACTGGACTAGATTGACCTTTGGTCTGACCCAGTATTGCTGTTCTTATGTTCTTAAGAGAGATGATTTGTTAAATTGCATGTATTTCATCACACATTATGAATGAATAAATTCACCTAATTCTAAATATAGGTAGTGGTGTAGTATTACAACCCAGAGACAAAATAGCAGCAAGCTTAAAATGAAAATGATCAGTATCAGAAATGAAAAAAAAAAATCTAGGGAATAATTTACTTGTCAAATATAGCCTTTTTTCAGCTCTTGGAAAATGTGATTTCTTCAAATGTATTCATTATTGGTCCTACTTGACTATTCTGTAAATGTATTTTAGTGTATGGATCATTGAAAGAGTGCAGTGCTCAGTATTACAATTTTATCTGTGTTGGTTAGTTTTGATTAGTCATGTAATTGAATAGGTATTATTTCTCTTTCCTGATTGCATGAGCATAATTTTCCCAGGAAAAGGTCTTGAAGAAGTCACTGTGGCTTTGAATATCTCAGGGAGAAGGAACAGTTGAAGGAGACTTGGAAGGTAAGTTAGGGAACTGCAGAAAATGTTAAAGCTTTTCTGGCTTGCCTAGGTCTCAACAGAAGCATCATTCCAATTAAGCTAATGTAAGATTTACTTTCTGATTGAAGAATTTAAATTTTCTCTCATCACAGTCACATAAATGTACACTCTAATTGTGAAGGATGAGAGCTGATTCTTTTGTGTCTTTTTTAACTGCATGTGAGCTAGGGCTCTGGGAAAGGATCTTGGGACCTGTCTACTTTTTCTGGCAAATAATGTGTTATCTATATAGAAATATACACCTTACTCCATGAATGAGTTTAAAATTTATTCCTGATTAAATTCATGTCCATGCAAAGGGTCAGCCAGCAAAAGCCCTGTAAATAGGAACTTAAGTAGGTCATAGACCTTGCACTAGCCCTTTGAATAACTTAATCCTTTCTGTAAGTATTTGTCAGAGGAAAACTTGATCACTCAAATGTCTGTGAAAAGTATATCAAAGAGATGAATGAGCCTGGTGAAAGAAATTTGTTTTGAAATTCTAGCAAATACTCAAATGTTTGCATGATATTGACCCATTATTGCCCAAGGCTGTGGTAGCAGACACGATTATGTAGTCCTGGTGTTTCAAGTGCCTGGCTTGCTGAGAAGTACTTCCAGGGCCGCCCAGAGGATTCCGGGGGCCTGGGGTCTCCAGCGGCAGGGGGCCCCCGCTTCAGCGGTAATTCGGCGGTGGGGGGTCCTTCTGCTCCTGGACCTGCTGCCGAAGTGCCCCAAAGACCCATGGCGGGGAGTCCCCGCCAGCGAATTACCGCTGAAGCGGGACCCACCGCCGAAGTGCAGCCGGATCTTCGGCGGTAATTCGGCGGCGGGGGGTCCTTCCGCCCCGGAGTGGAAGGACCCCCGTGCCGGCGAAGACCGGGAGCAGAAGCAGCTCCGGGGGCCCAGGCCCTGCGAGAGTTTTCCGGGGCTCCCGGAGCAAGTGAAGTACCCCGCTCCAGGGGCCCTGAAAAACTCTCGTGGGGGCCTGGAGCAAATTGCCCCACTTGCCCCCCCTCCTTCTGGGCGGCCCTGAGTACTTCTACCTCAGGATCTAATATCGCATTCTAATTGTACAGACTAAATTGTTTAAAGGACTAGCTGGAAGCATATGTGGACATCTGCAAATGCATAAATATATGTTTAGTTACCAAAGGGCTTGTTAGAAAGGTGAGTTGCATCTAATTGCGTCATACATTTCAGAGTACATGCTATAGGTGTTTTCAATGAGTTTTTACTGTGTAGGGCCTGAAAAAATCAGGTTCAGAATCTCTTTGAAAAGATTTAATTCAGAAGAGATACAGTATCCCAAATCTATCACAAGGTGAAATTTTCTCTATCAACAGAGGTAGTTTCTGACTTTGATAAATTATTAGACAATGCTTCAATATCCTATAGCACAGAAAGGGGGGAAGAAATACATTTTAGTAAAGGTATAAATAACTCTTCAAACCAGTATGCATTCTCTGTGAGCCTTAATTAAAGAGGGAAAATCATGTTAGAGTGAAAGACTGTGATTCAATTCTACAGAAACTCACATCTCTAGCAAATTTGTCATTTAACAACTTCATTATTCAGTTTCAAAACATCTTGGAAAAGATCTTTTCTTTTCTTTCTAAAGCAAGGACACAGTACTAAATCTGGTGGAATTATTCATTGTGAATAATGTTCATTATGCATTTAGCACTTCTTATTTCCTGTTCATTACAGACTTTTAGCTAGTTTTACTGGTATTTTGTGGCTGCTGTGCAACCAAGTAGCAATGAAAAGTAGCTATAACCAGCTGGTTAACCTAAGTTCACAGTGGCCTGATGAAATGAACGAGTGAATGAATCAGGCTATTTGATTTTTATTACTCTTTTTGCTATATGGAGTTATTCTTCAGTCCCAAATTGTTTCTTAATCTATACAATTATTTGCCATTCACAGTGTCACGTGGTATTGCTTTTGCTCCCTTATGGTATAACTGAAACTTGAATTAGAACAACAACTAACGAAAATTACAGATTCCCAAATCTGAACAGAACAGCATTCCCAAAATATTTGACTTCAACAAAATATACTGGAAGATACAGGGCACTTCATTTATTGAGCACTTTCACGTCCTAGCATTTAAAAGTGGCATTAGGCACTTCCCAGGATTTCTAAAGACTTATGTCTTTGGGGGTGCAAAATTTCTTGCATGGGCCCTCTGTACTAGAGGCCTGATCCGGCACAGTTAATGGGACTCTTTCAGTAAATGTTAATGGGGATTGGATCTGATCCTGGGGAAATTCATCCTCTAATCCTTGCTTGAAGCAGTATTATCCCACAGGTAGGGCACTGGTCTGGGACTCAGGAGACCTAAGGTCTAATCCCATCTCTATCTGTGGTCTGCTGTGTGATGTTGGTCAAATCTCTTCAACTTTCTGTGCCTCTCTTCCCCCTCTCAGCCTTTGTCTGTATTCTTTATTCAGTCTGCAAGCTCTTTGGGTTCGGGCAGACTCTTACTTCATGCCTGTTGAGTGCCTAACACTGAGTTTTTGTCTTGGTTGAGGCCTGTACACGTTAATGTAATATAAATGATTATAATAATTAGTTAAAAAGAAAAAGTGCAGTATATTGACAATTGTGCTTTTATTTATTAGATTTATTATGCTGAAGGTCTGATCTAAGTCTAGAAAAGCTAAATTAGTGCTAAATTCAATCTGGATAAGCACCAAAAGCCTGGCTGCTTTTCTGAATTTTCTTCATCTCCTCACTAAAACCTGCAAAGCAAAAAATATAGACAAAGGCAAATAATTAAAATGTTCATTCCATGATTAATTTAGACTATATTTTTTTCAAGGAAACTTCCCTGCACAAACAAATATTATTTAACAAAGTATCTTTTTATCAAATTATCCTTCCATGAACTTCAAACTGCTGACCTGCTTACTAAGGTAAATTTTTATCATGCAATGCTACATCCTCAGTGGTTCTCTACCTCACATTATTTAAGACAGGGGTCTCAAACTCAAATGACCACAAGGGCCCCATGAGGTCTAGTGCATTGGCCCGAGGGCCGCATCACTGACACCCCCACCCTCAATGCCCCTGCCCCTGCCCCCACTCCACCCCTTCCATGAGGCCCCGCCCCTACCCCACCTCTTCCCACCCCTTCCCATCCACTTTCCACCCCCTTTCCCAAAGTCCCCACCCCAATACTGACCCTTCCCTGTCACCAGGGGGTGCAGGAGGGGTGTGGGATGCATCAGGGGGATTGGGGCAGGGAGTTGAGGTGCAGGAGGTGTGCAGGGTGTGGCAGGTGGCTCAGGGCAGGGAGTTGGGGTGCAGGAGGGGTGCGGGGTGCAGCAGGTGGCTCAGGGCAGGGAGTGCAGGAGGAGTGCGGGATGCGGCAGAGGGCTCAGGGCAGGGAGTTGGGGTGCAGGAGGGGTGCGGGATGCGGCAGGTGGCTCAGGGCAGGGAGTTGGGGTGCAGGAGGGGTGCGGGGTGCGGCAGGTGGCTCAGGGCAGCAGAGGGCTCAGGGCAGGGAGTTGGGGTGCAAGAGAGGTGGCTCAGGGCAGGAGTTGGGGTGCAGGAGGGGTGTGGGGTGCGGCAGGTGGCTCAGGGCAGGGAGTTGGGGTGCAGGATGCGGCAGAGGGCTCAGAGCAGGGAGTTGGGGTGCAAGAGGGGTGCGGCAGGTGGCTCAGGGCAGGGAGTTGGGGTGCAGGAGGGGTGCAGGGTGCGGCAGGTGGCTCAGGGCAGGGAGTGGGGGTGCAGGAGGGGTTCCGGGTGCCGCAGGGGGTCAGGGTGCAGGGTGCAGCAGGGGGCTCAGGGCAGGGAGTTGGGGTGCAGGAGGGGTGCAGGGTGCAGCAGGTGGCTCAGGGCAGGGAGTTGGGGTGCAAGAGGGGTGCGGGGTGCAGTGGGGGTCAGGGTGCAGGGTGCAGCAGGGGGCTCAGGGCAGGGAGTTGGGGTGCAGGAGGGGTGTGGGATGCGGCAGAGGGCTCAGGGCAGGGAGTTGGGGTGCAAGAGGGGTGCGGGGTGCCGTGGGGGTCAGGGTGCAGGGTGCTGCAGGGGGCTCAGGGCAGGGAGTTGGGGTGCAGGAGGGGTGCGGGGTGCCGCAGGTGGCAGAGGGCCGGGAGTTGGCGTGCAGGAGGGTGCGGGGTGCAGCAGGGGTCGGGGTGCAGGGTGCAGCAGGGGCTCAGGGCAGGGAGTTGGGGTGCAGGAGGGTGCGGGGTGCAGCAGGGGTCAGGGTGCAGGGTGCAGCAGGGGCTCAGGGCAGGGAGTTGGGGTGCAAGAGGTGCAGCAGGGGTCAGGGTGCAGGGTGCAGCAGGTGGCTTATGGCAGGGAGTTGGGGTGCAGGAGGGGTGCGGGGTGCGGCAGAGGGCTCAGGGCAGGGAGTTGGGGTGCAGGAGGGGTGCGGGGTGTGGCAGCGGGCTCAGGGCAGGGAGTTGGGGTGCAGGAGGGGTGCGGCGTGCAGCAGGGGGGTGGGGTGCAGGGTGCAGCAGGGGGCTCAGGGCAGGGAGTTGGGGTGCAGGAGGGGTGCGGGATGAGGCCGAGGGCTCAGAGCAGGGAGTTGGGGTGCAAGAAGGGTGCGGGGTGCAGGGTGCAGCCGGGGGCTCAGGGCCGGGAGTCGGGGTGCAGGCGGGGTGCGGGGTGCGGCAGGTGGCTCAGGTCAGGGAGTTGGGGTGCAGGAGGGGTGCAGGGTGCAGCAGGTGGCTCAGGGCAGGGAGTTGGGGTGCAGGAGGGGTGCGGGGTGCGGCAGAGGGCTCAGGGCAGGGAGTTGGGGTGCAGGAGGGGTGCGGGGTGCGGCAGAGGGCTCAGGGCAGGGAGTTGGGGTGCAGGAGGGGTGCGGGATGTGGCAGAGGGCTCAGGGCAGGGAGTTGGGGTGCAGGAGGGGTGCAGGGTGCAGCAGGGGGTCAGGGTGCAGGGTGCAGCAGGGGGCTCAGGGCAGGGAGTTGGGGTGCATGCAGGGTGCAGCAGGTGGCTTATGGCAGGGAGTTGGGGTGCAGGAGGGGTGCGGGGTGTGGCAGAGGGCTCAGGGCAGGGAGTTGGGGTGCAGGAGGGGTGCGGGGTGTGGCAGAGGGCTCAGGGCAGGGAGTTGGGGTGCAGGAGGGGTGCGGGGTGTGGCCGAGGGCTCAGGCCCTGGGCAGGCTGGCAGGCTCCTGGCCCCACGCCGCTCTGCTCTAGGAAGCGGCTGGAACCACGGCCCCTCGAGGAGCGGGGGTGGGCACAGGGCTCCACTGCTCCTCCTCCAGGTACCTCCCACAAAGCTCCTATTGGCCATGGTTCCCTGTTCCCTGTTCCCTCTGCCTCCTCCCGCCTCCCCTCCAGCCCAAAGGGACGTGCTGCCAGCCGCTTAAGGGAGCGGCGCAGGGCTCGCGGCGCCATGGGGAGAAATCCCGCGGGCCGAATGCAGCCCACGGCCCGCAGTTTGCTCACCCTTGGCCTGGAGGTGAGCAGAGGGGTGGGGGATGGTGCGGGGACCTTGGCAGGCTGCACAGAAGTGCCCTGCGGGCCGCATGTTTGAGACCCCTGATTTAAGAGGTAACCCCTTCTTCAGCCAAAAGGAATCTAGGGCTACATTCACAAAAGCAGCAAAGAGTCCTGTGGCACCTTATAGACTAACAGACGTATTGGAGCATGAGCTTTCGTGGGTGAATACCCTCTTCGTCGGATGCATGTAGTGGAAATTTCCAGAGGCAGGTATAAATATGCAAGCAAGAATCAGGCCCCCCCATCTTTCCAGCATAGATGTGCGCTGTGCACACCTACTGTATCAGGTCTCATTACAAAACAGTGTGTGTGTGCGCATGCTCACCAGATTTCCCAATAGCCAAGTTGTTAGGACAATCACCTAGGATAGGGGAGATTCTCAAGTGTCTATAATGGGGTGGATCTCTCCCTCATTCTCTGTTTTTTCATGAGAAAAAACTGACTTGACTTTGGCACCTCTCTCTAGGAGATGGTTCATGGCTAATAATCCAAACTGGAAGGAGACATTTCCCTTCGGCCTGTCAGTCAAGCACCCAAGACCAAAATCAATGGGAGTTAGGGGTTTAAGAACTTTTGATATCTGGCCCCTAAACCCTTTCCCTGCATCTCACTTCTAGGAAGCTGAGGAAGCTGCTTGCTCAGCTAACTGGATTCTGAACCTCCCCTCTTTAGACATCTAAACTCTCCCCATACAAACCATGGGGAGACTGGTCACATAATTTAGATGTGAGGCTTATACTAGGCAGAAGTGAACCTACAAGTCTGGTATTGCAAATCTGAGTACCGCAAAACTTTATGAAATAAACCTCTACACACTAGAATTTTAAATGGACAAAATGTGATCCTAGGAGAAATTCTACATTCAATTACATAAAAAGTATAAATTATAACTGTTCTAGGAGTTTTTGTTCATCTTGTCTGTTACAGAAAAGTATATTATATGCCTTCATCATCCTCCTAGACATAAACCTATGTTACTCCAGGACTAAAAATCAGGAGTAGATTAATTGAAATACTCTTATAAATTAGATCTGTGTGAAATACAGTATTGTAACAAGCCCCAAGACTCAACTTCCTTTAATTTTGTGCCTGCTGTCAGAACAAGACTGTATATGTGAACCTTTTACCAAATCCTTTTGTTGTGAGAGTTTTCAGGACAAGAAAGAGAAAAAGTTTCACCAGAAACCAATGATTTTTGTTTTAGTGTGATGTTATTAAACCAGAAAAAAAATCTATAATCTCATAACGGAATCAACTGAAAGAAGCCAATAGAAGCTGTAAATTTTGTGTTTGTTTCCTACTGAGTTTTATACAAACCTGAAATTCAAAGCTAAACAAAGGCATGAAACAATGTGAATAGCATGAGCCAGAAAAGTTGTCCAAAACATGTGCAAACTAAGTCTTTTATGCTACAATAAGGCATCTATGGAGGTCAATGGAATCCACCCATACAGAGCTAATTTCAGGGGCCTCATACTGCTAGGTTTCACACAACTCTAATTCCATGTAGAGGCCTGTTGGTATCACACCTAACTCCTATTTAAATAATTGTCCCTGAGATTTTCTGATTCCAAGGCCCAAATGGTATTAAGCTTCAGAAAGTGTCTTCATTTCCCTACATTTAGCTGTTCTTTTCTTCTGTGGGTATATGGTCTTGTTGTTCCTTCCAATACTGAATTAAGACCCCTAGAAACAATACTTTTGGAGTAATCTAGAGTAGACATATTTTCCAGAAGTGGTGAGTCAGTGCTTCAAGGGACATAAGGACCATGGCCAAAATAAAAAAAAAAAAAAGACTTCTTGAAATCTTTGAGAAATTAAAAGACTTAGAAGATATGGGAAAGAGAAAAAAAGAAAAAAGAAAAATAAGGAGGTGAGGAAAGAACAGGACATAATTATTCTCTTCCTCAAGAACTACCAGCCCACTGTTTGACTCAGGTAGCATCAAGAGCAGCTAACAGTAGGATATCTTAGAATCTTTAATCTGAAAGAGATATGATTTGATTTTTATGTTCAGCCAAAGTGTAAACAATGTCGTTGTACATCCTGATAGAATGGTATGCAAGTGGTGGGGCTGGCGAAATCCCTTCCATCCCAGAGAAGCAAGTGAGAATACCTCTGAAATACTATTGGAAATGTGTCTCATTCATTTTTATATTTAGAAAGTATTAATCAAGTCTGAAGTTGAATTTTTCAGACTTCTTTGTAAAATATGACAAACTGGAGAGCTGTCACAGAATGGGTAACACTATTCAAATGACATCCAGTGGGAAAAACAGTGTCATCTATTAAAAAACTATTCTATCAGACCTCTCAGTATGAGGACCATAGGTTTGAGAGGCAACACAAATACCTGTGTGAAAAATGAAGGTCCTAATTTAGAGATATCGATAAATTTAAAAAGATATCAGAAGTATTGTACTCCACCTCTAGACTGCTTATTTTTGATATACCAAGAAAATGCATGTTTTTAGATGTAACTTTCCATCAAATTTCTATGATTAAGAGTTGCTTTGAATCTGTCCATTTTGCAGTTATGATGGGTTTTTTAAAGTACATGATTATTTCTCTGTGATTTTGGAAAATGAATAGTGCATTAGGTTTTCAAAGAAATCTGTACTGAAGACCTCTAATTCAATAATTTGAAGATTTAGCCTAATCACAAAAACTTCCTAATTGCAATGTCCTCAGAATAGACAAAAAAAAATAATGTTCACCTTTATTTCCTTCAAATATATCTGGCTGGTAAATGTATAACAGAGTGAAAACTAAAGAGAGGCTGAGAGGGGGGAGACACAAGGAAAATAATGAAATTGGTTATCATAGACAAGAATGCTAATTAACAACTGAATTGTCTGAAATGGGGTTATACCAGACAGCAAAGTAACTTGCTGTGCAAGATGTTCATGAAAAAAAACATTTCCCTGAAGTCACTATAAATGTGAGTTAGGAGAGTGTTTATAAGCAAAATAATAAATCATTGCTATGCTCACCTGGCTGGGAAGAAAACTAGAGTGAGAAATATTCCAGAGAATCTCCCTCATTTCCTGACCCCCAACCCATTTTCTGTATCTGTTGAGCTTGGCAGAATTCCCAGAATTATAGTAGCCAAAAAGAAATAGGCCTTCCAATTCACTTCTCTTCCAGTGCACTACTGTTCTCTACATCACATTTTCTAATAGTTTGTAATGTCTAGATAAATGTCCCCAAGTGACAGAACTTCTACTACTTCCTACAGTCTACAACCGTGATGGGCAGCCTGTGGCCCATCAGGGTAATCTCCTGGCAGGCTGCGAGACAGTTTGTTTACATTGACCATCCACAGGCATGGCCGCCCACAGCTCCCAGTGGCTGCAGGTTCCCCAACATTGGTCTACAGCCTAATACATCTCTTTGTCAGGATATTTGCCAGCCTAAGTTGTCCCTTTCCTAATGGCACCTTATTTCTCATTGCAATATCCCTATATACACCATTCTAAATAATTCTGCATCACCCTTGGTGGTTACACTCTAATATTAGGTTTACTCTTTTTTGGCTTAGTCAAGATATATACTGCAGTATATAGGAATTAGGTAGTACCCTTTTAAAATAGTTTGTGAGCCTTCTAGTGATGCTTACTGTGTTCTATATTTTAGAAGCTACCACTAACCAGCTAGAACAGTAGGATGTATACAGCTAGGCCTTCCATGCTTGTGTATTGTTCATTAACTGTTTTTGGACCCCAACTGATTTCTTCATATTATTAATAAGAGCAAAAACAAACATACAAGTTACATTTTCATAAGTCATTCCACAGAGACCCTGATTTTTTTGCTGCTCTTCTCTGAGCTCTATCAAAATTATTAATATGTTTCCAATAATGTTGTCAACAAAGCAGAATGCTATCTCTTAGGTGCAGTTGCACCAAATTTAGTGTAGTGTAGAGGGAAAATATATTCTCTCTCCTCAGACACATGATGCCCCATAGATACAGGCCAAAACTTCATTTCATTTTTACTGCTATATTGCACTGCAAAGCTATATTTACCTTGCTTTCTACCATCCTCCCTGCTCATTCCTAGCAACACTATTTCCCATGGCTCCATCTGCCATTCTGCATGTGTTTCAAATTATTTTTCCAAGATAGACCTCATTTTGTTATTTGCTTCCTATGTTTCTAACCTGTCTGGGCTGTTTTAAATCTGCCTTAATGAATATTGTGATCTCCTCCCAATTAAGCATCAACCTAGAGTTTCAATAGCATGTGGTTTACGCTCACTTCTAGATCATTAATAAAGATCATATCTGAATTGAATTTAACCCTAATATCTGTGGTACCTCACTGGATACATCCCCATTACTTGCTACACAGTGGTTCATCATTCCCATTGTTACAGTCATTTAGCTTGTTTTATGAGAATGTTCATATCCAAACCAATTTGGATTAAATTTCCCAGAAAGATTTCATGGGACACAGTATCAAATGTTTGATTGAACTCCTAATATACAACTGTATCTACTAGTCTCATAATTATATAAAAAAAGATACAACCAAGTAAATCTGGCAAACTTTACTCTCCATAACATTAAGCTACTAATTGTACATGGTTATCCTCCTGAAGTGCAGGGAATTTTTTTCTCTCTTAATATTTGTTCCATGATTTTAATGCTAACATAAGTTAAACTTAAAAAACAGAGAGATCATGCCAATTGCCATCTTCTGAAAATTGATGGTGTGGTGCTAATGGTTTTTGCAGCCTCTCTTGTTGAGCAACCCAACAAATTCTTGCTTCACACAGAAGCAAAGAGATAAATAGGCATGTAATAGTTCTAACAAGGCACATAAGAAGTCCCTATAAAAACACCATACAAACTTTAAACTAATTTAACAAAGGTATGAAACAGCAGCTTTGAAGACACAGGCATTAGCACATAAACTATGTCTTCCTATAATCATTCCCTAGATTCTTCATATACAGTAAGAGTTATAGCACCTCCTCAGTGCAGAGCTTCTCTAGTAGCTGTGTCTGAATGCAGGCCCTTCCTTGCTTAATTCTTACTAATACTAGGATTTTAAAGCAGAAGTTTCCCTAATAGTTCTCTTCATACAGAGATTTATATGCTCCAGCTTTCTAATGGCCTCACAAAAAAGGGTTTTCCTAACCAGGTTTTCAATATAACTTTCTCTCAGCACAAGATCTTATACTAACTATCTGAGCTTTCCTACTCAGCTGTCCATGTCTCAGTTTTATAGTTCCACTCCTATCAGGGGGAACACCTGGGCCTCACAGGTGCAACCCATAAGGGAAACAGCAAACAGCCTTGATAAAGCCTAGGGTATCAAGCCTAGCTATACAGAACAAACTTCTCTCAGAGCAAATTCACCCTTAAGGCAAAATTCTTGGAGAAGCTCTCCTTCCCCTACCCCCAAGACTGCTAAACCATAGTGACTAGGTCACAGATATTCCAGGGCATCTGTTTTCCCCTGATTTTTTCAGTATATTACATGTTTACATAATATTTAAAATATAACTGTCATTGTTACAGTAAAATTTATTGGCCGATATCCAGATATGCAAATCATGGCATACCAGTCTTCAATCTATGTATGACAGCAGCACCCAATGAAAACATTAATAGCTGGATTCACATTATAAACCCCTATTTTTTAGGTTTTTGACTTGACAATAAAAATATAAATGAATTGAATATAGTTACTCCTGAAAGTTGTTACAGTGAAGCCCTGGGGAGAAATGTTCTCTAGAGACCAAATGCACAAAAGGTATTTAGTGTGGAAGTAGATATGCTCTGAGCATTCCTGGCAGGATAGCCAGGTTAACACCTAGCTTTAGCTGGTTTGAGGATTCTGCTGAGGCCTAGGCATGAGATAGGGGCTCCTTATTGGACTGAGGCAGCAGTGCTCATACTCAGAGGAAGAAGCCAAGGCATCTCAGGGATGTTAATGGCAGAAACATAGGCACTGAGGGATTTGGGGCATCTGCAGGGTTAGGCAGTAACTTTGTAACTGTTTTGGGGCTCTCGTTGGTGCCTACATTTTAGATTTAGGTGCCTAAATAGAGAGTTAGGCACCTAAATCCAAGATTTGTGGAGCTGGCCTAGATATCTATAGGACAGACCCCGTTTAAGAAGTGCAAGCATAGTCACAAGCTTTTCCACATAATACTGCTCATGCACTCAGTCCTAACTTGGAGAGACGAATCAGAGGCCCTGATCCTGCAATGAGTTCTGTGTGGCCACATCTTTACACAAGCATAGGGCCCCACTGACTTAATTAGAGCTCTATGCAAAGCAGATTCTGCCCACATGGAGCTAATTCCACAAGTAGCTATAGGCATTGGAGGGTAGTTCACTCTCCATTTGTTTTCACATTGAAAAATTGTTTTCTTCCATGCTGTGAACTTGGAGATCTCTTGCTGCTTCCAGAATGACACTGCTAGGGACTCTTTTCATTCTGTCTGTCTCTACTTTGTTCATATAATCTATATCTAGATTATAAATTATGGTGTTTCCAAGGTATTTATCACCATAGAAACTAGATACCAGTTGTCAAAAAAACATGGTGACAGTAGTGCACGGGTTTTATCATTATGAATGTTTCTCCTAACAATTTCCACAACGATACATCAGGAGAGTTTTAGAATTACTTAATATTAATATAATGTAAGTATATATTCCCTCTTCTGCTTCCTGGTTTTGGGTACAAAATCAGTCTCTCCATAGTTTCATTCTGTCTGGGGACATGGTACTCATCAAACACTTTTGTGAAAAGTTCCATTATTTTTGGGCATTATTCTTGACAACAGTGTCTCATCCATGTCTCATCTTTTCCCCCAGTAAGATAGTGAAAAAGCTTTACCTTCATTTCCTCATATTTATAGCCCATGGTCAGTTCTGTGCACAGACTCCATTCTTTCTTCCACTGCTGTACAAGGTTTTCTGTCTGAAAATCCAGTAATCCCTGTACTCTGAGTCCCTCCATGCTGCTTATTTGCTCTGTTTCTAGGTGCTGATTTTAATCACAATTTCTTTCTTGCTGTGGGTCTCACTAGATTGATGACCTCTGTAACCATGTTAATGTATTGGGTGTTGGGACTCTGTTTCTGAAATCAAACTAGCTCTTTATTAAGAGAACAATCGACAGAGATACTGCAACCGCAGTTGGCATTTTAGCCAGGTGCATGCAGACTGACCTCCTGATGCCCCCGAAACCTGTGCTTCTCTCACCATGTTTCATGCAGGTTGCTATAGTGTATAACACAGTCCATTATGAATAATACATAACATGTGGCATACAGTCTGTTTTTCATCTCTAATGACAGAAACATGTTATTGTTAATGGTTTAGTGTGAAAATGAAATATATATTTTATTTTAGAGTATGCTTGTCTCTTTCATTCCAATGAATCAGGTGGTTTTTAGGTTGGGTTGTTTAATTTGTTTTTTTCATGTTGCCTTATAAAGAACAGTTGATGCACCTTAAAACAACTCTGCCATTTTGAAAGGTTCTTTCATTTCTGGTGGAATTTCCTATTATGGACCAGACTGTAGCACCCTTACTCACTCAGTAACTACTTCGTCCACAAGCAGACTAATTGACTTCAGTGGATCTACTCATGCTATAAAGTTCTATTGAGCCTCATAAGTAAGCCAATAAACAACTTACATACAAATATAAGTTTTTACAAAGAAAGTAAATAAAATGTAAATTATTCCAAGTAAGTCAGTTTGCCTTCAATATAGCCCTGACAGCAGTAGGTGTTTTCAAAATGGTAGAACTTTTGTTGCGCTGCACTCTAGATATCTGCCATTGGAATGACCCATTGAATTGTACTGCAGATATATATATTCTTTATGGTGACTTTTATTATTTTCACCTCACAATGGAAGAACAAGTGCCATTAAAATCTTGATATTTACCATTTGCCTAGTGAAATGTATCCTGGCATTTTCAGTATTCCCATGCTAAATACAGCAAATAACATAGTACTGGCAAGTTCCATAGGACAGAAAATATCAAAGGCAAGGGAAAAAAAACATGGGAGAAAGTTGGAGGGAAGAAATCATCTTCTTGAGGAGGATGGTAAAGCTCAATGTTCATTTGCAACCTAGCCCCAAACCTTATTAAGTGTTTGGATTCACAGGAGTTCATTACCATCTATGGGAGGCTGTTATGCTTACAAGAAGCACATGGAATCTTTTTAAAGGGGATAAGGCAATACATTACGTTTATTGAGAGAAAATTTAAGCATTAAAATCAGCATATGCTTCCAATCACACACATGCACCCCAAAAGGTTCTGCAGCTGGATCTTATAGTTACCAGTCCTTAGTGTTGCTTGGTCAGTTCCAGTGGCCAGCTGAAACTGCACATGGGGAAGGGGATCTGGATCTCTGTTGAACGCGTTCGAAGCTCTGATATTGATGCAGAATGAACCCAAAGTCCCATGGCAATAGACCCTTCTTTTATACTAATAAGTTCCCATACAAGCCTATGGACCTTGCTGTGTCACACCGGAGCTGTCAATCACGAGTTATTCAAGGTTGTTCTTAATCAGCATTATTGTTACCGGGAGGATCCGCAGCTCTTTCTTATCTCGTCCCTCTGGCTCAACTTCTTATTTTGTCCCCGGGGTGTATGCTTTTGCTTTAGGATCATCAATCTGCCATCTGGGTGATTCTGATAATAAAGTTGGTGCCTCTTGACTCCTCCACTCCCCTCTTGACCATCCAGCCCAGCTGTCTCTTCTCAGTTAATCAGTATACCATACATTCTTCACTCACACACCAAACAGTAAATAAGGCAATAATTACATCCATAAAACTTCTATCCTTCTAAGAACAATGATTAACACAATCGGCAAAGAAGAAACTGAGAACAATTTCATTTTACTAATTCAAGGCTACAATTTCTTCTTACTAATTCAAAGCTAGCAGAGTATAAAGCAAAATAAGCAAAATGGAGTACAATTTACTCGAGACAATTTCTCCCCATTAGGCTTTTGGACTAGATCAGTGCTGCAGTAGTCTGCCCCACTCTTTGGCAGTCTAGCTTCACTGAAGCTACGCTGACATGGTCTCCCCCTTTCTGCTGCTGACCCCAGAGGCCAGTCCCCTTTTAAAAGAGTGATCACCACCAGGTGAGGTGGGGAACAGATAATTCCCAAGATGCCAATATGTATCCTCCTAGCTCCCGGCCACTGATTCCTCACCTAGACTACCCTTTCCCTGTGCTAATCCGTGGACCAGTGTATTATCCTCCCCAAGCCTAAGGTTGGGCAGACAGTGGTATGGGGCAGCTGAATCTCCCTTCATGCAGAAGAGGTAGATATGTAGGTGGAAAGTCCCCTCCTCTGTTTAGATTTAAAGGGATTTAATGTGCCCACTGAATATAAACTACTGATTGTTACCATCCCCAAATAATATGAATATTGTCATTTTTAATTTAAATAACATTGTCACTTGAAAAAAAGCCTGATTGTCTCTTGCCTTATGATCAAGTGATTTTACGTCCAACTCCTTCTACTAGAAATTGAACTAATTGGAAGACTGTTCTTGTATAATGCATGATAGCTTTGGAAGGTATGGTTGCAACCTTGCCTCAGCTGATAAAGACTATAAATGAACCAGCTGCAGCTTCTCCTGCTGAAAATAGCTGTATGTCTTTTAAAATTTTAGTGAGGATTAGCACTTTGTCATTTCAGTGCATCACTCAATATAACAGGTAGAATAATGCTCTGTGCTGAATGATGCAGCATAATAATATGATGCACTGAAAAGATGAAATGACAAATCCTTGACATAAAACGTGCATCCTTGTTTGAACCAGTATTTGCCTTTCTTAAATAAAGAGACATTCTCATGATGGAGTACATTGGACAGCTGCCTATTTACTTGCCCATAGACATATTAATCCAAAAGAGAAAGTTAATTAGCCTATCTGTGTGCAAAGCAGTAGACTGTACTTTAGTTGCTAATTATTTTAATAAAGGTAAACACCTGTTGACAGTACAACTTACTTTCTTCCATTAGTAGGTATAGCAGATGTTAGTTATGCAATATAAGGAAATACAACAAAGCTGAGACAAACTAGATTAGGTGTTTTACGCAGTGTTCTTATTGTTATTACAAAAATATATCATTTTTTTAACAGTTTGATCCCAGTTGGTCCATTATTCTTCATATAATACAGGTATTAATCTAGTGCTGATGGTAAGTCATTCTATTTCTCTTAGTTCTTGCCAACTATGGTTCTGCATATTAGATTTTGTAACCCTGTTCTGCAATCCTTTCTCTGAGTAACATTGACTTGCGCAAATAGTTACACTGGCAAAGAGGGGTTGAACCGATAAAAGAAAGAATCATATATTATAAGAAGATGGGCCAGATTCTCAACTAATGTAAATGGGATTAGCTCAACTAAAATCAATGGAGATGTGCCCATTTATACCAACAGAGGATCTGGCCAAATATGTGTGCTGACTATAACGCATAACCTATATTGCCTGAGCTCTGCTATTATGGCACCAGACCCTCAGCTGGTGTAAATCAGCATATCTCCATTGAAATCCCCTTATGAATAAGGATCAGTATGAGAAAGGGGTGCAGAAGTGTGTCTCAAGTGACAAAATTCATTTATTGACTGAAGCACCAAGGATTCTGACTAGGTATCTACTTTTGTTTAATGTCAGTAAATAAAAACATTTCCTTAACACCAATATAATAGGAATTTGCAGGATATATCATTAACATTCTCTTGAATTATTCTAATTTGAGGCAATCCCTAGATGATATGAAGGGGATCCCTGCCGAATTTGGCAGTGAATGTTGTTCTGTAAGACTGATGTGCAAAAATATTTAATCCTATTAGCTTTTCATTGGTATTTTCTCCATTAATTAAGCATCTAATACTGGTTAGCACAACACAAATTTGGAGATGCTTGAGGGTTTGTTTGTTTTTTCCCTATCTAACGTCACATTATCAGTAGTTCACTTTAATTCTGTATTTCCCAGGTTATACAGATTACCCATTTGTTTTTGTTTTGGTAAAATCTGATTATTTTATAATTCCTTACCATTGCCTCTTTTGGAGATAAATCTAATTTAAACTGCCTATAATTCTTATGATTCTGTTAATAATAATTTAATTGTAAGAAGATGTAAAATGATATATAGATTGCAATTGTATGAAAATGTTACATAAGTAACTCAATTGTGTCAAACAATTATTTTATAATTTAATTTTCTTTGTGCCCATTTTTTCCTTTGGTGAAATTAGGTATAATATTGATATTTTAAATGGTGTTAAATTTTGAAAGTTGCATCAGACTATAATTTCAGGGATGTATTTTTGCTGATGTAACTCAACTGAAGTTAGTTGAAGTACACCATCAGAGATTTTGGTCCCATGTACTCAAAAATGTATTATAGGTTCCAGCTTTGTTTCAAAACTGAAAAGGGTGTCTAGTTCCTAGTTTTTCTTCAGATGTGGTCAACATTATGCAGGGGAGGGGAAGGGGAAGGGGAAAGCTGCCATTGTGATGCTTCAGATCAAGATGGCAGAAATAACTCAGAAGCAGCTATTAAGAGTCATCTGCTGTCAAGGTGGCAGTAAACTAGCATTTGAGGAGCCAAAAAAATATCTTGAGAACAGTTTGTGGTATATTTGCTGCTGTTAAGTGTCAAACTGCATCCTCATCCAGATCCGCATCTGAATAGTTCTCAAACTGGTGACCCCTTTCACACAGCAAGCCTCTGAGTACAACCCCTCTTATAAATTAAAAACACTTTTTAATATTTTTAACACCATTATAAATGCTGGAGGTGAAGCGGGGTTTGGAGTGGAGGTTGACAGCTCGCAACCCCCCATGTAATTACCTCACAACCCCCTGAGGGGTCATGACCCCCAGTTTGAGAACCCCTGGAATAGTGCATCCCCAGAGCACCTCTGAATATTGTAAGGATGGGTTCAACTGTCAATTAAGAGATGGAAACAAATATGGTCTTCCTGCAATACTGAATATTTCACCATGTTAAGTTGATGCAGCAATTGGAACAAAAGATTTGGGGACACATCTCAGATCCAAGGAGTCCCAAACTGCCAGCAAATAATCAAGGATTTTTAAAAAAAAGCCACTTCAGAAGAGGATCAGAGGCAGAGAAACCACCATGGTGATGAGAGCCAGGAAGTCTTACGTTTTAATTCCTGTTGCCAATTTTTACAACATTATTGTGAGTCTCACACAATTTGGTGGTTTTCTTAAAGCCCCTGCTCCTGGAGGCAAGTGATGAGAATCTCAGCTTTCATTTTTAAAGAAGTTTCTAGCTCTCATGGTTGTGGAGAAAAGTTGGAGACATGACCTATCTCTAATCTAAAGGCTCAAACATCAAAAGGCAAATAAAAAATAAGCCAACATGTATTTTAAAAAAACTCATTATTTTGGGGGCCTAATTCATGATTTTTTACCACTTGACGTTGGCAAGACTGATTTTAATCTCTGTGCACCAGTTTCCCATTTATAAAATTGGATAATAATACTTCCCTATCCCTATGAAATTAATTCATATTTGTGAGGTGCTCAGATAGATACTATGATGATTGGGACCATATAAATACATTGACTCTTGTGATGAAGGCTTTTGCAATGTTTTGTGCACTTGTTTTTTGACATCTCTTTTATACAAATTACATTTTGTATTTCAGCAAGGAGTAAAAGAAAAAGCCAATCGTGTCAGCTGACTTCTTTTTGCCATAAGTTTAAAGGAAATGCCTGCTACAGGAATAGTTTTGTAGCTAATCGTGGTGTCAGATTTGACTAACATGCTCACATTATTAGGTTTATTAAGTGATGACACAGATGACACAGTGATGAGAGAGTTGCAAGCAATCAGGCTTTTGCAACATCAGTTAATCCAAGAAGCGATTTTATGCTGTTCCTCCTTACTGATCGGTAACCATGGTTTTAATGTTGCTTCTGTCTAATGATTCACTGTGTGGCCTCGGTGTCTATGAGATCTATGAGAGTGGCTTTCAATTGGGCCTAAATTACTTAATCTTCTTAATTCATATTGGCATAAATTAGTATATTCACATCAATGGAGTTACGTAGAAACAAAAACAGTGAGGCTAAAATTAGGTAAATTGGTGTTAGTTTCAACAGTAATAGAAGGGGGATAATGAGATAATCAAAAGCCCATTGAAGTCAAAGCTCCCATGGAATTTAGCCCCCAAATAGTTACTTACTTACATGTTGTGAGGTTTAGGTAATATTTCTACTGCCCTTTAGAAATATAAAGCAGTAGATAAATGCTGTGTACTATGTTTATAAAATATTTGTGATGCCTCAAAAATTTAAAGCGTATCAAATTCACTACTACATACCGGTATATATGTAGTTATATAAGTAGTGAGTGAATTTATATATATAATGAACTTAATCAATTTTATTTTGGAGGGGTTATTATTTATAGAGTGCTAAAATAGTCTTCAACATAGTACAGAGCATATTAGTAACAGATTATGAAAATGAATTTGAAGTTTTTTCAGTAACAATAAAATTAAAAACTTCTGCAAATAGGGGACTCTGTATCATAAAGTTGGCTGTTTGCGTTCTTCAACCATAGACCAAAAGAGAGCACCTCTGTTTTTGTGCTAACAGAATTGTCACAACGAATAGAGTACCTGATCATTTTTATCCTCTCCATCTTACCGCCAAATATTCATCTTGGCAAAATGTCAAATTACCTGCTTAACTGATCAAATGTACAGTAACATCACCTCTAGCTCATCTACCCACAGTTCTTTATTGATTTCTCCCCAGACAAATTTTATCTAGATTTTGAATACTCAGAGGAGATCTATCTTCCTGCAAATTAAATTAAGAAACAAATAAGCTTCTTTGCTTTCCAAAATAATAATTTCTAAGTACCCATGTGACATATGTAAGAAAATTTTTCCCAGCATGTTTAACTACAAGGCTATTTCTTTCCTGAATGCTAAATCAGTCAAATTTATTTGGGGCCTACCAAATATACCATTCCTTCTATCCCTAAAACCTATATTGACATCAACAGGAGTTTAACATAAACAATGAATGCAGAATCTGGCCCTTGGTGAGCTATAGAGCCAGATCTTCAGCTACTGTATATAGCTCCAATGACTTCAATGGAGCTACACCAATTTACAGCAGATGAGGTTCTGTCTAATAAACTTTTTTTTTAAAACCTGCACTCATCCCTGTTAACATCCATTCGGAAAGCTTTGCATACCATAATTGCCATTTCTTACAAATGAAGGCTTTTTAATGGAAAAAGTGGCTATGCAGTATTCATTTCAAAATGATGCAATACATGGATTTCTTAGTGAAGCCAGACATTATTTTTACACCATTGCAGAACAGTCTTTTATTCCTTCTACTCTGAATATTTCTGTTCACATTACACATTGCCTTATTCGTGTGGCTGCTCTATCTTTCCCTCACATTCAGCATCAACATTATGCATTCATTGCCCAAGTTCTGTTTATCATTAACATATATTATCTATAGCTTTTCCACTACTAATATTGCACTTTACAATTTGAATTACTTTCATGATGAGAAAACATGGGATGACAGGGTAGGGTATGACAGCTTTGTGGCTGGTTGCCATTGAATGTAACTCCACTAGAAACTGCTAAATCTAATACACCAATGGATGCCTTTTGGATCCTGAATAAAACCATTTCATGGTAAAAATTGCTACTAGTGCTTATCCTTGTGGTGAACATACAGAGGCCAGATCCTTGCTTTGATTATATCCTGTTTTCCCCCTACTCCCAAACTCTCATTTGCATTTGCTTCTTTCATATCCCATTCCACACCCATTGAGTTTCCATTGTCCTTTTTGGATCCAATCCTTTACTAATGTGAGTAATCCTTAATCAGAACCGCTGTCTGGTTGTAGATAAAATTATCATTACTACTATTGTTATCTTGGGATAAATTTAGGAAACTGTATAGTCCTGGCTGTCCATTTCATCAATGTTTGTTTCTATTTTGGAGCTACAAGTTGTTGCGTTTTAACTACTTTACTGCAATGAGAACTATGGAACAGTGGTCTACACATTACAAGAAATACACGAAAAACTAAATTAAATACATGGAACTGCTTGCATGCGTAAGGATTTTCAGGATTAGTTCCTAACTTATAAAATCATCATCAGAGTGAGGACTGTGTTCCATCTTTACCTGGAAAGTACCCCGCACACTTTGGTTGTTGTTGTTGCATGTCTGAAGTCAGTGATGATTTGAGATTGTCAAATAACAGGCTGAATTGGAATTATTTGATCAAAGATTATCAATCAGAATATACAGAATACAGAAAGACTAGGTACATTACCACCCTTGATTGTAAGGTAAAGGGCTGGCTCTGGGTCTCTTCTTCACTGCCACTGGTGCAATTCACAGTGTCATTCTCCAACTAAATTCCAAAAAAATCTGTCATATAGGGTTTTTAGACAAAGAGATGCCTGTTTTTCAATAATAATCTCCAAAGCCATATGTTCTGATGTAATTTCTTTTAATATACAAACTTTCTCAATTTATCTTATTGATGTGTGAAGGCATAATTTTTTACAGCTGAGAGGACCAACATTCTTTAAGATAGTATCTCTCAGTGGGTCCTTCTTCCCCATAAACATGTTTTCCCTATTGATCCCCCAATTGGAAAAATCTGATGTAACAATTATGTCTCATCAGTCTCCCAGGTTTATATATGCCCATGTAAGCATTTAATATGTATATTAATGGAATGGTTTCCAAGAATATTTGGAGTTCTATAGACATAGAGATGCCAAGGATTATTAAATACAGCCTAATGAATAAAATTCCTGAATAGGGTTGCTTAGAAGTCATAGATTCTAAAGAATAGTTAATATATCAATGTAGAAATACTAAAAAGGGTTAATATTTACTAACAAATACTAACATTATACAAATTAATAACAATAGCATGGTGAAGAATTGCAGTTTTCTTAGTTAAGTTTAGAGTGTATAAGTCTCTGGCATTTCCATACAGGTTATTTTTATGTATTCATTGCTCTTTCACCAGGAAAATCAAATGGAGTGTTGCATTTTCTCACTGCTGTGTAAGAGCCTAATTCACAGTTCAATGGTCAGACTCTTATAGATGTTAATGGGCCAAACAAAACAACTGTACCCTTATTGTGTGAATTATTATTATTATTTTCATGTATTTATTTTGTTTTATTTATATGCATGTATATGTATGTGTGTAAATCATGTTATTCATGTGTAACTGGAATCATTTGTGTATTTAATTCTTAGTGTCATAAATCATGGGCAGAATTAATCATGCAAAAAGATAAGGTCCATATAAAACTGCAAAATTCACAGACCAGATTTTTTTTTTAAATAAAGTGAAAATTAAATAGCAGGAGCACTAGCACTAGCTTGTTTCACCTATCTAGACAGACCTTAAGGACATTAACCTGACCACATTTATAGCCTACACATCCTCACAGGTTCAACATTTGGGCCACTATGGACCAAATATCCCAAAGCCAAAGCATTTGTTCACAAAAGCCTCTATACGTAACCTTTGAAAACTCAGTATAGAGTCTGCTAATTTATAAAGAGAAAACACCTCTCTTTATAAATGGGGTCCATTTTTGCTGGTGTGATCAAGACACTTCCCCCATTTTGCTGGGAAGGGACATTTATGTAGTGGGATAGTGAAAGCTGGCAAGTAGATCTGCAACTATACAGATCTACTGTGCTAATCTCCCTTGTGGAGACCCTCTGTGGGAATTATGTGAGTGCAATTTTCAAAAGCTCTTCAACAGGACCAAAGTTAGACCAGCACTATGGGCTTTTGACAATCTGAGCCTGAGTAGCCATATAAATTTGGAACCAGAACACATCACTGCACTCACAGAATATTTGGATATTTAATAGTACATTAAATAAGTTACACTGGTTAGATATAATTTAATATTGCCATGTGTCAATATTTAGCCATTAACTGATATTTAATTTACTGCCATACACTGGTATGCCAGTTCAGAGCTTACATATACCTATACATTTAATGTTTGTGGTTGAAACTGGGTGTATTGGGTCAGAGTAATCCATGATGTAATTCCACCAAAGTCAATAGAGTTTACATCAGGGATGAATTTGACCCATTGTATATTGCTTAATAGAACTGCATACTAGTTGATGGGCTACAGAGTTGGTTTTCTTCTGGTGACTGAAATATTTGGGATGTGTGTATAGTGCAAGTCTAAGACATGAATGCACCTGTGTGCTCTATTCATCACCTGTAGATTACTGAAAATATTACAAATGCCTAAAACTGATATGACTTCACAGATTTCCCTTTGACAATAGATTTACATTTAAAGCAATCCTGTCATGTATTATAACAATTGAAAAATGAGCTCACCGCACTAATTTTTGTTACCCTATTGATTATGTAACAACTTTAGCCAGTCTGTTTCCATTAATCATTTGAGGGAGCATTTTGACAAATATATATTTAATTTAAGTGTAATTCTGTCCTATTTTGTCTTTCTCCATTTAGCCTTTATTCACAGCAGACAACCTGTTTTATCCAAAAAAATTAATGAAATGAGATAGTTATTTTATATTGCAATTTTCCCTGAATCAGGACCACAGGACTTGATTTTATGGCTCTTTTGCCTCTTCTGTTTTAATTAAATCCACTTGTACTCTGCCTCTGCTTGTCTTCATTTAATAAAACAGAATATAAAATGTTATAGATGTTGTTCATACATCTTTTAAATTATACTCTTGCAAGCATCTATGTTTTAATTCATCACAGTTCAAACTGTAAATGACTACATCTGTGCTGTTTTATTCATAGAGGATCCTCCCTGTTCCTGTGTGGAAACAGGGGGATGGGGGAAACATGACTACGGCATTGTCTTCACCTCTGCATAGGCCCACAATATTTCTTCCACAGGTCCAGGTATATTGGTATGGACAGGGGCAAGGATGGGGCAGGCCAAGGGTGGAATCAGAGGGACAAACTTCTCTCTCTCCCACAGCAAATTGCAGTGAATTTCTGAAAAGTTAATGAGTTAATTCAGAATCACTCTGTATTAACGTTCCTACCACTCCAATCCACAACATAGAAACCCTTTCGGGGAACATGTCTAGGTAGGAACAGCAGTGGGCAGAGTAGGATATAGTGGCAGAACCCCCAATGAAGTCATACTCCTAGGAAACCAAAAGGGACAGCAGAAGCTCTGTATCCCAAGTTACTTTACCTTTTAAAAGGCATTTTAAAAATGAAGTTTGGGTCTTAATCCAGCATTCCTTCTCTGTCTATATTTTCTTAGGGTGGGCCTGCGAGTTCCAATTAAAGTTGAAAGTATTGTTTGATGCTAGTACACACTCCCACTTCTTTCCTTTGTTCTTCTCCACTCTCTCTGTCACAGTCCCTGTGAGTCAGGCAACACCAGGAAAAAAAAATCACATTGCACCCACACATGAAAATTAATGAAAAGCTCACGACACAGTTATCTCGATTGTTCCGTATCTGATTTGGCATTTGAAAAATTCTGTCTCTCATGCCTCCAAATGTTTCTGTTTGCCAGCAGCTTGATGACATGATTAGATTTGTGCTCAGTAATTTTACTGAGGTTTTCACACATATAGACCAAGTAATAATACAAAAAAAAAAATCAGTAAAACAATGTAATTAAGAGAAATGAAGAGGGGAAATTGAACAAGTAAAGAAGAAATGATATGACATAATGTGCCTTGTACAGCATGAATTGTATCATAACATGAGATAATCAAATGATATTAACTAGGCAAAAAGAACAGGAGTACTTGTGGCACCTTAGAGACTAACAAATTTATTTCAGCATGAGCTTTCGTGAGCTACAGCTCACTTCTTTGGAATGCATAGAATGGAACATACAGACAGGAGATATTTATACATACAGAGAACATGAAAAGGTGGAAGTATGCATACCAACAGGAAGAGTCTAATCAATTGAGATGAGCTATCATCAGCAGGAAAAAACAAACGTTTGAAGTGATAATTAAGATGACCCATAGAAGGTGTGAGGAGAACTTAACATAGGGAAATAGATTCAATTAGTGTAATGACCCAACCATTCCCAGTCTCTGTTTAGGCCTGAGATAATTGTGTCTAATTTGCATATTAATTCAAGTTCAGCAGTCTCTCTTTGGAGTCTGTTTTTGAAGTTTTTTTGTTGCAAAATTGCCACCTTTAAGTCTGTCACAGAGTGGTTAGAGAGGTTGAAATAAATTTGTTAGTCTCTGAGGTGCCACAAGTACTCCTGTTCTTTTTGCGGATACAGACTAACACGGCTGCTACTCTGAAACCTGTCATTAACTAGAAAGACGCATGTTATCAAAATTAAGGTCAAAATTTGTTCAAGAATAAGTCATCTGTCTTCCAAATAAAAGCGAGTGATACCAGTTATTTTTCAGCACACGACTTTTAAAATGTGGGCATTATAGATAAAATAATGTTCTAAATGAAATTATTAATATTGGGACTGAAGAGAGACTTTCCGTTGCAGAAGGCGTAAGAGAAGTTAGATGCTAATACAATAATACATTTGTATAAAATTAAGTACTTCCAGATTATATCTTGGATTTTTAAAATAATTAAAAGTAATGACCATGAAAGGGCCCATTTCTGATCTTATTGAACTCAGTGGGAATTTGTCATTTACTTTGGTAAGAAAAAGATTGCGGCCACAGTGGACTTTTTATGGCACTGTGAGGGACCATGGGTCTTGAACCTTGGCGTACAGGGCTCTTAGAGGTAGGCTATTCTAACCTGATACTCAGTGACCTGCTAACAGTTGCTAAAATAGCAGATGAACTCTAGTCCTGGGATCTGATTGGTGGAACCGTGGGGTCCTGATTAATCTCCAGCCTCTATTTCACCCACGCGCAAGAACAGTAAGTTATCCATGCAACTGGGTTCTCCCTGCTTTTGTCTGCTTGCCCTGCAATACCTGTTCCCACTGCTTATCTCCTGGTAACCTTGACACCTGACTCTTGGTTTGCCCTCTGGCCTTTCTTGGACTCTGATCTCCTAGTAACCTGATCCTGCCTGCTTCCTGACACCTGACTTTTGGTTTACCCTCGGATCTCCTGGTATTGGCCCTGGCCTGACTCCTGCTCCAACCACAAGGTAAGACTGCCCATGTCACAGTTGTGACAGTCACTGATTTTTGCCTAGGTAAATCCAGGAGCATGAAAATACACCTGATCGTCTTCACTGCAATCTGGTTTATATTATATTGGGCTCAAGCATTTTAATGTCATGTTCTGCGTGAATCTCATTCCCACCTCCCCACCCCTTAATCAAGAGGAAATTAGGGGTGTATGTGTCTTCTCTTTTCAAACCTTTTCATTAGTATTTCCCTTTGACCAAACAGAAGTCGATGTGGGCACATATCCCAACTTAAGTTCTCCCCTTCAACCATCAAGTTTATTTTGAGAGCCAGAAATTCTATTCATTGGCATCAAGCCAATCTAGGGGGCTGAATTATATATCAAAACATCCATTTCAAGCAAACCACAATTTCTAGCAAATCAAGGGACATTTTCAGAGGTGGAGTGTATACCACATCATGTTTCTCAATTACAGAAAAGTGCTTTTTAACCAACATGGACTAGTTTCTACCTTTATTTCTCTAGGGTTGGAGGTGCTTAACAACCAGTGGTTAAACATAAGCAATGACAGGAATATGGTTAGTCAGTGGAGATTTAGTGGCTAGGATGTATAATGGAAATACCACCATTTGTTACCACCAATGTCATTGTTTGTTTGATTCTCATTGAGTCTCATCTCTTATGATTTGAATCTTATTGGTCAAATAATGGAACTTGGCTTTGGACACAGAGCAGGGTTTCTAACTGGTGTCTTTTCCCTTGGATATTATAACAATAATTAATATGATGAAACCCCACCGGCTTTATGGAGTCCAAATAACCATACTTACTAAATATACACAACATGCAAGGCCTAGTTACATATACACACTGCTGTGCTGTCTGGTTTCTAAAACTTAGCACCCAGTGAGCACCACAAGAGGGCTCACACAATATTAAAAGATAATCTATCCTTTTCTGATCATTTTGATTTGTCATGATAGCTTGATAAGTTGTGCGCCATGTCTAACCTATCTCACCCAGGTTCTAAATCAGGGACTGTTTGCTTTCCCTCCTACAGCTGAGAACCAACTTAAATTTATTTTGATTTATTTTTTAACTCCAGCCAAAGTCAGTCATTTGCCTCTTGTCATGCAATCATTTCACTTGGGACCAAATTTTGATTATAGTGGATCCAAGGGAAAAAGACTCTCATTGATTTTAAGTGACTAAAGATTTAGCCTTTGATCCTTAAATGAAAGTCAGGTCAAACAGATTTTCATCATTCACTCCTGGCTCGCTCACTTCTCAATAGAACAAACAGAACAAATATTAATGGATAACGTTACATTTGGTTTTATCTCAACCTGTTTTAATTATCAAGGTCCAGTATCAACTACCCATTAATTATCAAAGTCCCTAGATTCATGTTAGAATAAGATATGACACTGTTAATCTATTTCTACTAGTCCACCTTTTTAAAACAATAAAATTAAATAAAAACCATGAAAAGAAAAATAATCACTTGATCAATAATTAATTGAATACAGCATTGCCATATTAAAATCTTTCATTTCTGTTTCAGAACAAGCTGTCTAACTCTAAGGCCTGGTCTACACTACACGTTTAAACCGAATTTAGCAGCGTTAAACCGATTTAATCCTGCACCCGTCCACACAACAAGGCCCTTTATATCGATATAAAGGGCTCTTTAAACCGATTTCTGTACTCCTCCCCGATGAGAGGAGTAGCGCTGAAATCGGTATTGCCATGTCGGATTAGGGTTAGTGTGGCCTCAAATCGACAGTATTGGTCTCCGGGCGGTATCCCACAGTGCACCAATGTGACCACTCTGGAAAGCCATCTGAGCTAGGATGCACTGGCCAGGTAGACAGGAAAAGCCCCGCGAACTTTTGAATTTCATTTCCTGTTTGCCAAGCGTGGAGCTCTGATCAGCACGGGTGGCGATGCAGTCCCAAATCCAAAAAGAGCTCCAGCATGGACTGTACGGGAGATACTGGATCTGATCGCTGTATGGGGAGACAAATCTGTTCTATCAGAGCTCTATTACAGAAGACGAAATGACAAAGCATTTGGAAAAATCTCCAGGCTATTATAGACAGAGGTCACAGCAGGGACTCAGCACAGCGCTGCGTGAGAAGCATAACGAAAAGTCAAAGAATCAAATGAACGCTCATGGAGGGAGGGAGGGGGGACTGAGGACTCCAGCTATCCCACAGTCCCTGCAGTCTCTGAAAAGCATTTGCATTCTTGGCTGAGCTCCCAATGCCTGAAGGGTCAAAAATATTTTCCCGGGTGTTTCAGGGTATATGTCGTCAACTTACACCCTTCCCCCCCCCGAAAGAAAAGGGAAAAAAATGTTTCTCGCCTTTTTTCAGTGTCACCCTATGTCTACTGCATGCTGCTGGTAGATGGGGTGCTGCAGCGCTGAACACCAGCATCCCCTTTCCGGTGGCAGACGGTACAATATGACTGCTATCCATCGTCATCATCAGCCTGTGAGTGCTCCTGGCTGGCCTCGGTGAGGTCGGCCGGGAGCACCTGGGTAAAAATGGGAATGACTCCCGGTCGTTACCGGCAGATGGTACAGAACGGCTGGTAACCGTCCTCATCATAGCAACTGGAGGCTGAGCTCCATCAGCCCCCCTCTTTCATGTCTAAAGAAAAGATTCTGTACTGCCTGGACTATCATAGCAGCTGGAGGCTTCCTCCCCCTCATTTTATCTCACTAAAAAGTCTGTGTTTCTTATTCCTGCATTCTTTATTACTGCATCACACAAATGGGGGGACACTGCCACGGTAGCCCAGGAGGGTTGGGGGAGGAGGGAAGCAACGGGTGGGGTTGTTGCAGGGGCACCCCCTAGATTGGCATGCAGCTCATCATTTCTGCGGGATCTCTGGGGCTCTGACACGGAGCGGCTGTGGTCTCTGGTTCTCTAGTACACTTGCCCCATATTCTAGGCAGGACTGACTCTATTTTTAGACAAAACATAAAGAAGGGAATGACCCAGGGAGTCATTCCCATTTTTGTCCATGCGCCCCCGGCCGACCTCACCGAGGCCAGCCAGGAGCACCCATGACAGCAGCAGATGGTACAGAATGACTGATAACCATCATCTCATCGCCAATTTACAGTGGCATGGCAGACGGTGCAATAGGGATGGTAACGGTCTCTGCTACCTTGCAAAGGCATATGAATGCTGCTGTGTTGCACTGCAGTACCGCATCTGTCAGCAGCATACAGTACACATATGGTGACAGTGACAAAAGGCAAAACGGGCTCCATGGTTGCCATGCTATGGCGTCTGCCAGGGAAATCCAGGGAAAAAGGGTGCGAAATGATTGTCTGCCGTTGCGTTCACGGAGGAAGGATTGAGTGACGACATTTACCCAGAATCACCTGCAACACTGTTTTCGCATTGGGATCTCAACCCAGAATTCCAATGGGTGGGGGAGACTGCGGGAACTATGGGATAGCTACGGGATAGCTACCCACAGTGCAACGCTCCAGAAATCGACGCTAGCCTCAGTACATGGACACATACTGCCGAATTAATGTGCTTAGTGTGGCCGCATGCACTCGACTTTATACAATCTGTTTTACAAAACCGGTTTATGTAAAATCAGAATAATCCCATAGTGTAGACATACCCTCAGGCAATGCACCTTTGGAGAAAGGCATCTATTGTTCCTCTGAATTATAAATAAGTGAAGGTCTTGTAAAAATCACAGGATGCCTTTATAAATGTGTATGATTAGAATATTTCAAGACTTTGTTCAGGAGCTAACAAATTTCTGCCAAAATTAATGGAATTTTTCTGACACACTCATCCTGGCTTCTTGCTGACTACTTTTAAAAATAGCGTTTCTAGTACAATCACGGAGGGCCTGTTCCCACGGACAGCTCCAGGCACCAGCACACCAAGCACATGCCTGGGGCGGCAAGCCATGGGGGGGCGCCCTGCTGGTCGCCGCGAGGGCGGCAGGCAGGTTGCCTTTGGCGGCATGCCTGCGGAGGGTCCGCTGGTCCCATGGCTTCGGCGGACCTACCGCAGGCATCCGCTGAATCCGTGGGACCAGGGACCTCCCGCAGGCAAGCCGCCGAAGGCAGCCTGCCTGCCGTGCTTGGGGCAGCAAAATACCTAGAGCTGCCCCTGCCTGTTCCATCATATTATCTCATGTTAAGTAGTTCTTTACGTTGCTCTTGTTGAATTAATGGGTCTGCTTGCAGAGTGAGGTTCTGCTCAAAGTGAGTGAGGTGAGATTGAAACCTTTAGCTTCTTCACCACAATCAGTCTCACCAAGGCCCACATTCAGCAAAGTATTTAAGCACATTTTTAATTCTGAGAATATGAGCAGTCCCATTAATCCACCTAAGATGGAATTTCTTCTTTTACAGTTTTCTAAAAGGGCTGGTTACTGAAGACACCCTAAAACATCGTTAAAGGAGCCCTAAGGTAAGGGTGAAGAAGGGAGAAGCAGGAGAGCTGTGGGGAAGTGGCCCAGGGAAATGTAGCAAGTCTGGCAGTGAAAGGTTGGCTGCCAACAACTGCTACCATTAGGGTCCCTGGGCTGGAACCCGGAGTAGAGGGCAGGCCCGGGTTCCCCCCAACCCACCACTACAGGAACAGCTCCTGGAAGGGGAAGTCAGGTCCCTGTCAGGACAGGAGGCTGAACAGAGACTGTGGGAGTTCTCTCACCAACCTCCTTGCAGCCTATGATGAAAAGGGCTCAGTAGACTGTAACCCTGGCCCTAGAGAGAGAAGGGCTACGTGGAGGGTCACAGTGAGCCACTGAGGCTAGCATAAACCGTCTAGAAGTGCAGGACCCACAGGAGCAAGGTCAGAGCTCTGCCACACTACTATAAAATGGGTACATAACAGGTTGAAAAACCATTCCCAGAGAGTAATTATAGTGGTTCACAATCATGCTGGAAAGGCATAACAAGTGGAGTCCCGCAGGGATCAGTTCTGGGTCTGGTTCTGTTCAATATCTTCATCAATGATTTAAATAATGGCATAGAGAGTACACTTATAAAGTGTGCAGACGATACCAAGCTGGAAGGGGTGGCAAAGTGCTTTGGACGCTAGGATCAAAATTCAAAATGATCTGGACAAACTGGAGAAATGGTCTGATGTAAATAGGATGAAATTCAATAAGGACAAATGCAAAGTACTCCACTTAGGAAGGAACAATCAGTTGCACACATACAAAATGGGAAATAAGTGCCTAGGAAGGAGTATTGTGAAAAGGGATCTGTGGGTCATTGTGGACCACAAGCTAAATATGAGTCAACAGTGTAACACTGTAGCAAAAAAAGCAGACATCATTCTGGGATGTATTAGCAGGAGTGTTGTAAGGAAGACATGAGAAATAATTCTTCTGCTCTACTCTGCGCTGATTAGGCCTCAACTGGATTATTGTGTCCAGTTCTGGGTGCCACATTTCAGGAAAGAGTGGACAGATTGGAGAAAGTCCAGAGAAGAGCAACAAAAATGATTAAAGATGATTTATGAGGGAAGATTGAAAAAAATAGGTTTCTTTAGTCTGGAAAAGAGAAGACTGAGAGGGGTCATGATAATAGTTTTCAAGTACATAAAAGGTTGTTACAAGGAGGAGGGAGAAAATTTGTTCTTAACCTCTGAGGATAGGACAAGAAGCAATGGGCTTAAATTGCAGCAAGGGAGGTTTAGGTTGGACATTAGGAAAACCTTCCTAACTGTTAGAGTGGTTAAGCCCTGGAATAAATTGCCTAGGGAGGTTGTGGAATCTCCATCATTGGAGATTTTTTAGAGTGGGTTAAGACAAACAGCTGTCAGGAATAGCCTAGATAATACTTAGTCCTGCCATGAGTTCAGGGGACTGGACTAGATGACCTTTCAAGTCCTATGATTCTATGATATTCTTTTGTGGTTTAGTAACTGGACAGGGACTCAGGAAAGGTGGGTTCTATATCTAACTATGCCATTGACTCCTATGATATCAGACAAGGCACTATCCTAATACATACTCACAAGAGGGCTGAGTTATTATTACATAGTCATCCCTAATTATGCACGTTCTAACTGTTTGTTGCAACATTTTAGCTTCATTTTTTATTTTGGTTACAGATAGGTTGGAGAAAAGGAGAAAAATGCTAAATAATAATAATTAATAGATGTTGGTCCAAAGAGACCAAATTTCTTGACCTTGCAGGCACACTGCAAAATACATCAGTTTGATAATGCTTTTACTGATGGCTGATATAAGCAGAGTACTCAGCTAAAATAACTTTCTTTAGGAGCAAAACTTCCTTTGGTCATGTAGGACTATCCTGATAATTCCCAAGACAAAGCCAAATACATTTCCTTATTCAGCTAGCTAGAGACAGGTACCACCTATGGAAAGTGCATCCCACTGTTATACAAAGAGTACATTTTGTTGGTAGCTGAGAGATACAGAGATATTGTAACTGAGTTGACTTTACCAATCATGTTTCATTGCTTCTAAACAGTTAGTATCCTTGTAGAAGAAATAACAAAATAGTGATAAGGTTCTCTGAGTTACAATGTCCTTTATTGCACAGAATCTACATGTGATTAGATAGTGAGTTCACATCACAATAAGCAACTACTAGGTTCAAAACAACTTTGTTACTTCAATCATCAGGTCTTAAGTAGGACTTAAGTAAGGCATAGGCCTCACGCTGCTTCTCTACACAGTGATGAATTTCACCCAAACGTGATAAGAAATTAATGTTTCTTCTACAATTAATAAAATGACAATCACTTCAATCCATGATCAACATTTTGTATGCCACAGTTTAAAATGAATAGTGTTCTTACACAATGCAGATTGTAATGATTAAACTAATGTTCAGCATAGCTTCTATTAGAGGTGATAAAATGCCAGAAGATGTAAGTTGCACTGTACTGTGAAAAATGTTGTCCTGTAACAATTTCTGTTAAATCTTATGGCATTGCAGACAGATAGTGCATTTGTGTGTGTTAATGCTTTTAAGCTGTTATGGAACAAAAAGAGGGCATTGACTTTAAAAAGAGGCAAAGAATAGAAGTGCTGATAAAAAAATATCTTTGATTTACACAGCTTTTATACACAATCTCTTGTACATAGACCTTTATGAAACTCTACCTCACTTTCTCTGGCTAGCACTCATATAAATTGTACTAAAAAATATTGTGTTAGCAGGGAAAGGACATATCTGGCTATTCTTTTACAGAGAGAAGGTGAAGGGTTTCTGAATTTCCACAAAATTGTAGTTAAAAAAGAACAAGAAATCTTTTTTCCCGCCTCTCTGTACAGAGGTAAAAATATCACTCAGCTTCATCTGGCATTATTACTATTATTAAAAATTGTGATTCTAATCTATGATAGCATGTGCCAAATTTATGTTAAAACACATGTGGGTTTTTTAGCCTGTATGTTTACATTTTCATTAGAACTAGGTTGCTACATGCAATCATGTATTAAGGGCCTTTCAAAGAATGTTTTGTCTGTGATGCCAAGTGTATGATCATCCAAAAGATTTGTAGTGTGTTGGAGGGAGGGAATGGAATCCACTGAAAAAAAATGTCTTGCTTTTGTCTGTTGCATAAAGCACACATTTATTTAAATAGTGCTCTGATTAGCATATATCGGGGACATAAATAAAGCTGAGTAGTAGACAGCTGCAGGAGAAAATGAATTGTGAAATTCAAAGTTTCAAGATTCGCTCTCTGGCTGTTTTGCACTGCTCTGCTGATACAAAGCAACCATAAGCAGTGCTGAAGTGTCTAATTAAGATGGGATAATGGATGCTCTGCTTTGCCAGTGGAGGTCAAAGCAGAGGAGCATACCAGTGAAGCTGATTTACTATCTGTAGGACTTCCTCCCATATGATATTTGAGAATAAATAATTATTTTATCATCCTCACCAACTATTTACTCTGTGTATTACTAAAAATGCAGACAGAATTTATATTATTTAACTACAAAAACAAGGCTGGGATTTTCAAACCAGTCCAGGGGAAAAAATAACCACATTTTTATTTTTTAGCATTTTTCAATTTTTGAAGAAAATCTATGCTTAAAATAATATTAAAGGAGAGAGTTTAATCCAAGTTTTCTATTAGGTTTCAAAACTCAAAATTTATTCTTATAAAGTTCTGCTTTCTTCTCCATTTGTTTGGATGGCGGGAGAGGGAGGAGCAACTGATTGGACCAGATTTTCAAAACTGCTCAGTGCCCAGTGTTTCAGTGGGTGTTACTGAGTTCTGAGCACTTTTGAAAAAAAAATCTTTTCACTTCATATAAGTGCTTGGGTGGTTGCCAAAGTCTTTGGGAAATATAGTCAATGAAAATATAGGATTAATTTTACAAACTTTCCTCCCTAATTTCTTTGATTCAAATTTTAAATAATCTTCACTCATCTTTCTCCCAGCAATTACAAACTCATCTGTCACAAATTGAAGCTTAAGGCCAGTATAATATTTTCTAAATCTGTTACCAGAAATACTTGCCATTATTACACCATCACCAGATCCATACAGACAAGCCGAGCGGTTGAGTTTATTTATTATTTTCCCCTCAAATACTGTTTCTTCTGTCGCTGGCTGATTGTCAATGTTCTTTGAGTTTCTTAGCATTGATGAGGAATCTGCTTGTCTTTTCTTCTCTCTGTCAAAGCACGGGTTTCCACCTCTGCTTTGTGGAAATTATCTGCCATATAAAAATAAAAAAAGAGATGGTGCTAATCTTAAAAGCTGTGTCATACACTGTATCAGTCAAATGATTTTTCTCTTACCATGCATCAATATGTTTTACATGTGTCAAAAAAGCTTAGGGTTTTTTCCCTTTGTTCCATTAAAATTGTTGTCCTGTGTGTGCACTTGAGACGTTCTTAGGCTGGTGTCATAAAGAATCATTGACTTCTTGCCAAGATGTTAAGGCTAGGGTGCAGAATAGAGGTGAAGGATTATAGAATACACCCCAAAGAAATAATGTAAGAATCCTGCTAAACAGTGAAAGGTGGAGAAAAAGGCTAGGATCAGGGCCAATCAGAGGGGCGGGGGGGAGGCCAGGAGGGCCATTTGGCCTGGGCCTCAAGCTCAAAGGAGTTGAAATTTAGACACTTGTTAATTTTTTGGCATATGATAAGTTTCACAACTTGTTTTTTATGCACATCCTTATCGGACCAGAAAAAAAATTGTTAAATAAAAAATATTCAAATTATGTCTCATTGTTTTTTGGTGCCTTATTTTGTTTGCACGTGTTGTCATTTTTTATTTTTATTATAGCTAGGGGCCTCAAAGGAAGGAAGTGGCCAGGCCTCTCTGGGCCTCTGAAAGGGCCTGGCTAGGATCACATGACAGTCTTTCCACCTGCCCTAGATGGCTAAGTGATATGGATCATTGCTCACTCCCCCGCCATCACTATCTGTGTACTGATTGTATTCTTCAAAGGAGCCAGATGCTCTCACTAGAAATATAAAATATTTGATTAATAACAGAGAATATGTGCTACTGATGTGCATTTTTATTCACACTTCCTTCAGCTATTTTGTTTTCCTTCAAGTTTCTTGTTAATACATCAAATTCTCCCATGTTATTGTTTTTTTTCATCATCTTAAATAAATGTGGTCTATCAGATGCAACAGATCTCATATGTACAGATAGCCAGGTTACAAAATAACAGACCAGCCATGGAGTTAAATATCTTTCTAGGAAAAGATTTAAATAAAGATCAAAAAATTAAAAGTGACTTCGCTCCTCGAGTTCACATGATAAGCCTGTGCATGGTAATGTGTTAATCCTCACTACGAATCTGAAACTACGAGGTGCACATAGCCTCTTGGGAGGTGTTAGGTGCCCTAGTTCATCTAACATTAAACACGGGGTTCCACACCACAGATCTTGGGGCATACACTTGAGGTACATGAGGTCTGTTGTCGTCACACCTGTACTGGGCTGCCCTGCACTCCCTACCAGCTCCATTTGAGCTTCCCAACCATTACTTCTGCAGAAGCCTCAAAGAGGGACCCACAGCATGGCTAGCCTCTGCAGAAATGTATACACAGGCTGGTATCAGATTGCTAATTCTGACTCATCTCTAGGACTGGTTGAAAAGCTTCCATGGAAACTGACATTTGATAGAAAATCAGATTTTCAATTAAATGATTTTTTTCATATAAAGTGTATGCTTTCCAGGGAAAATTTTGAGTTTGTGTCAAATTTTTCAAACAAACACCAAAAAAAAATCCTGTTTTTGGTTTTTTTGTTTTTGAGCATAAGTTTAAATTTCCCATTGACACCCCTTTTCCCCTGCCATTTTCTGACCAGCTGTAATAATCTCCACTGGATGAGCCATGAATGACATGCATCCTTGTCCTGCCTCCAGCCCACCCACTGCCCAGACCCTCCCCTTGTATGGATACAGGACCTAAAGGAAATTTCTCTTTGGGCCCCAAGAAAGGGAGGTGGCTGGTTCTTACCCGCCTTCTGTGCAGAGAGGATGAGATCCATACACAGATGGCCACTTACCTTAGCACACGATGTAGGTAATAAAATTTACTCTACCGATCAGAGAGTTTTAACATATACACTCACTACTGAACTAGGTCAAAATTATTTTCTATATTTGTATATTTTTATTCTTCATTATAAAAGCCTAAACCATTAGACTTTTCTTGAGCAGTAAATACAATCTTATATCACTGTCTCTTTTCCCACAGTTTCAACACAGGAAATCAGTAGAAATCTCAGTCAGAGATGGTTTTTATATCAACTTCCAACTAAATTAGATGAGATTATTAAGCAGGAAAGATTACAAAATGAGGCACATGTTGATGTAATAGCCTGTATATACAAAGGTAACTTTCCAGACAAACAAGTTTCAATATAAAAAAATCAGACTAAGTAGAAATGATTTCATTCAGATTCTGGGGAAATCAAATCAAGTAATTGATCCTCATCTGAACCATTCAATTTTTAATCAGCAGACTTATTTTTTTCCTTAATTTGACTATTCAACTATTGCATTGCTTCATCATAATCAAAAGAGAGAAAGACTTTTTAACACCTCTAACAAGAAAAAGTTTGGCAGGGAAAAGGACTGAAACAAGAAATCTGAGTAATACATAACTTGCTTGATTCATGAGCATTTTTCCCTTCTAGGGTTTGCAAGACTACATATAGCTGGAATTATATGGATTTGTTTGTTAGTATAATCTTTCCTTGTAATCTTCAATCCACTGCTGTTGGAGAGGACACTGTCAAATTGAAATCTACCTAATTTCAAAAGAATGAGTAAAAACTTCCAGTACTGCTCCTGGCCCAGAGTCCACCTGCCAGTCCATTCCCTGTTTCTGTGTGAAAGACCTACAAGTTATGGGACACACTGACTGAGATTCTGATACTGCAATATAGGACACAGTGGCAGATTCTCATGTGGGACCCCATTGACTTTAACAGGATCTCATGCAGGCATAGGGATCCAGCTGAACACATTACAATGAAGAACCAGGGCCTATGAACCCTAGAGAAGGCACTGACAATGAATAAAGTGCTGCCAAATATACAAAGAAAACAACACATGGAGAAAAATAGAGAAAATATTGTTTTCCTCTAATCTCTTTCATTGACAATAAGTTTGGTATACAAAGGAGAAAAAGAATTTCAGATGGCATCTCCTATTTTCATGCTCCAAAGACAATTTAAAGGTTACAATCAAGTTTCAAATCATAAAGGTGTAGTGATATGGGGATATTGATACATTAATATTACTGGCAACTCCCATTGACTTCACCTATGGTTTATAAAATATAAATTACATCCCTATGGCTGGCTTTTAAAGAAGTGGTGGGATTGAGGGTAGAATGACTGTCTAGTATTTAGACTAGAGTATCAATTTCCCTTTTTAGCTATACAGCTTCAAAAGAAATAACTTACTTCTCTGACCAAAAGCCTCAAGACATGCAAACGGCTTATCAAGTAAATTAGGGTGCCCTTACAGTCTAAAGTGTAAAAACAAAACAAAGAATCTGTTCCGATTTAGAAAATTGTTGAGACTCACAGATAAACTGTGCGTTGTGAAGTATATGCTCTTTAAGAATATTGTTTTAATCGACAGCTATTGCTGAAACTGATATGCATGGGCTAGCTTCTGCCATCAGATAAGTGTGATCAGTTCCCTGTGAAATAGACAGAAATTGGACATACTGAATTTGGCTTTTGATATTTTTAGTAAAAGTTAACAAGTTTCTTAATTTTCATACATAATAAGTTACATTTTCAATGCATACAATTTCTTACTTCTCAGACACATTAAGCTATATTTTCAATGCATTCAATTTCTTCCTAATAACTAAGTGTAACAATGGCAGACCCTACTAAATTCATGAGCCCCTACTACTTGAGCTAAAAGCCACATAGCTGTTAGCTAAGGCTGTAGCAGACTCATTAATCTCGCTCTCTAAATAGTCTCGGTGCCACTAGAGGGGACAGAGCACCACACCCATGGTGTGTGGGTTACACAAGCACAAAATCCTAGTGTGTGAAAATCTTCAACAGAGATAGAGGACAACGTTCTGTCTTAATTTACTCCCACTGAAATTCAATGGGTTTTCATGGATCAAAATGAAGGCAGAAGAATTTGTCCCATTACATAAAATTTTGTATTAATTAATCAAATTATTAATTATTATTATTGTTGTTGTTGTTACTTATTAGAGATAGAAAACAGGGCCACAAAAAGACAAGATTATATTTCAGGCACGAAAATTATCATTTGAACTATCACAATTATTCATTATCTACACAAAAAATATCTACATGCACAAGGCTACCATCATCCCTTGTAACTTCAGGTGTTCAATTTTCATCTGGCCCTTCTTGCCAACATAACTGGAGGCTATAGTTGACAGATTGCTGAGTGGTGTGGTGTTGTGAAACAGAAATCATTTTATATGCTGCTTCCTTGCTGTTATACAACTGGTGCTTGTCCAGCCTACATCTATCACTAAACAGCCAACACATCCTCGATGTAGAAAGGAAGCTTTTGCTGCCCAGGGCTTTTAGTATACTGACTTCCACTCTCTCTTAACGTCTCTCCAGTTTTGCTCACAAAACTAATACAAATTTTTTTCTGGTTATACATTTATTGTTCATCCATACTATTGGTCAAAAAGGCTAACACAACCTTAAATCCACAACCCGGAAGAGGCTCATCTCCCACACCATCTTAGGGCTATATCCTGAGCCCAATATAATGAGTCTGTATTTGCATTGCATTAGTGCCCGAAAGAGTCCATAGGCTCCTTTCTGCTCAGCACCATATAAACACAAATAATGCAGTCCCAACCTCAAAAGAGAATAGCTGGGCCAAACTCTGGGTAGATCTACAGAGATCTGGGGAATGAGTACTCCCCCACAGGCTTCAGAGTGCTTGTAGATCTGTTCCACTGATTCCATGAAGCCCTTACATAAATTTCCCAGTAGGGATGAGGTGAAAAGCAGGATTTACACAGTTATTTATTTTTGTATTCCCGCAGAGCCAACAATGTGACATTTCTACCTTTCTAGCCTCATACCATTCACCTTCAGTGAGATCATGCAAGTTTAACTGATGACAAACACTGGACCAAATTCTCCTTTCTTTTACTTTGGTCTAAATCCAAAGTAACTCCCCTCTAGTCAATAGAGACAATCCACTTTTACGCCAGCATAACGGAGTGGAATTTCACCTACTATGTATGTGAATTCTGTTTCCTGGGGTCACCGAACCTGAACAATATGTTGTGCATTAATTCCCCTCAGGAGTTACTATGTGTTATGTCAACTGTTTTGCCCTGTTATCTGTGTATTACTTACCTCTTAGAGTCCTTTCAAAAAGAGTGGAATATGAGAAGCACTTTATCCAGTCTTCACTGTATTTGAGCTGTTGCTGTCAATCAGGGTTTTTTAAGGATTCAGCCTTTTTTGTTAAATGTTTTCATTAATGATAAGATTACTGATAAGAATCTGTATTCTGTGGGTCCTGAACAATACTTAGCTATACCATCCAAAAACCTGTCATGTATGAAAAGACAGAATTGAAAAAGGTAAAGAGTGGAAGGGTTGGAAGAAGAGAGCTTGTGCTACTAAACTTATGTAAATATTTGCTTTATTTTACCCATTGCTCTTCTTTGCATAGCTAGATTTTAAATAGAACATTACTGAAGCCTATGGTGTAAAAATTATGACATGGGATTAAAGATCAAGACATATCTGTGAAACTTCTAGGTAAAAATCCTACAGTTTATATCCACTATATATTCAGTCTGCTTATACTGCTTTAATTTGGTTGACTTTCTTTCCCCCTTTTTAAAATAGACTTCTTCACTAGCAAATATAGGAACTGGATGTGGAGAATTCTATTTGTGCCCCAAACTCATTCTTAATAAAGACTTCAATCAATGACACCTGCCAAATTATTATTAGTAATAATATTACAGAAGTGCTTAGAGGCCCCAGCTAGAGTCACACATTAAGTGGCACATAAACATATAAGAAGAACCAATCCCTGCCCTGAAGAGTTTACAATCCAAATAGACAAGCTAGAGAGAGACTGTATTATCACCCCATTACACAGATAGAGAACAAAGGACACAGAGATTAAGTTACTTACCTCATGGTCATACAGGAAATATGGGACCGACCTGGAAATTGAACCCAAGTCTCCTAAGTACCAGTCCAAGGCGTTGGCTATAAGACCATCATACTCCAAAACTCAGAAAACAAAATACCCAACAACAACAAACATACAGCTATTTGTATCCCATCCCTCTATTGACAACTGTCTGATCATTAAAAACATCCACCAAACTCTTGAATGTTATCACTTGAGAAAATGTGAACAGTTTATCAATTGAGCAATGACATCAAGCAATACTTCTGAATACTGTACATCACTGTATAATCCCAATGTTACATACGTGCCTTGGGGAAGAGGGAGGTATGGACCCAGTTCTGCTCTGATTGAAACCACTGGGAGTTTTGCCATTGACTTCAATGGAAGCAAGATCAGGCCTCACATTCCTAAAGGCTGATATGTATCAAAGTGGACACAGACATACTAGGAAGTAATTATGTATTATGAAGAACAAAATATAGGCCATGATTCTTATGGTGTTATTTTACATTCTGTTCCATATCTCAGTATCTCTTATCTCTCAGTTACTGCATAATGAATTGACGAAGTTTCAGTTGCTTCCATCACTTTGTAATCTGTCATTCTTTTTAAAATGTATTATGTATACAAAATTATTATACTTGGGAAAACTTTTGTTCTGAAAAAAAACCTCATCAAAAGAAAGTACTTTTTAAATCAAAGAATTAGTGATGCTATTTGATGTTAGAGAAAACACAACTGTTTGCTGGTGTAAATCACCGCCATCCTTTTAATGCCTTAGGCCTTTTATGCACATGGGTTTGAAAATGTGGCTTTCAAGGCATGTTAAGTTTTGAACTTCACTTTTTAGTCTCCTCTGTGACTTTACAGAGTTTTTTCAAGAACAATAATTGATGAGTTCTCCCCTCCCCCCTTCTTTCTTGGCACCAGCTTGCAGGAATATTGGAATAGTGACTTGGGCAGAAAGAAATGACATCAAGGGAAAAGAAGGAAGTGTTCTGTGGGAGTTTCATGAAGGGGGCACTTACTGAGGCAGAGTCATAGCAGTACCATAATACTGGTGCCAAAATAATAACAATAATAACATGTTGGACTATTGCGTAATGTAGATTATGGCTAAGCTGCTTACGTTCAGCTGAACTCCACTCAGCACAGGACCTGATGGAGGAAAAAGCTGGTTGTACCCCTCAGGGTTGCTCTAACTTGTGCCTGACTACAAGAATCCCCAACCGTGTCACAGTCAGAGATTGTTGGAATTGAATTGTACTCTGCTCAAGCCCCCTGTTTCTGTCCATACCCCTAACATGCCCCCTATGCCTATGGCTTCTGGCATAAAATTGGACATGTCAGACCTATCCCAGCTAGGGATTCCCCTCTCTATGCCAGAGGAATCATTGGGTAGCCAGCTAAATGTATTTGTGGGTGCTTTTTCACTGGATTGGGGTGTAACAAGAGTGTAGGGGTTGGAGCAGCACTGAGGATCTGCACCTTTCTAAAAAAAAATTATGCAGTAAGGATGGTTTGTAGTCATATACACTCCAGCAAGGACCTGAAGAGTTTTAAAATAGTTGGAAAAGCCAGCTGTTCTCTTCTCTAAAAGGACCCACAAGTATTTTAGAATTCAGCAGAAGCTGTATTTACAAAAATGGTATGTATGAATACTTGCAGAATTTTAGAACTTAGAATTATATTTTCTGATATAGCTTTTAAAATGTGTAGATCACTATTATATGCTTAAAATAACTGAACTATAGTGATATAATAGTAAAGAATAAATTTATCTACTCTTCTGTGCCAGCTGCCAAAGGGTCCATCAGTTGTGTGAAATAAGGTGAAGCCTGTACTATCTGGGATCATTTTTCATGAAGTTCTTATCTATTAAATCAGAATTGCTTCTTCATATAATGCTGCTTTAAACTGCTGGTTGCAAAGAAGCACTACTACCCAGCACCTCCACAGGTGGCGGATCATGGAACAACCTTCAGTGAAGGTTGGCCGCAAAATAAGCAGAAGTAACTCTGATGAATAAGCAGTCACAGACCAAGGAGCGGCAGCATCACCAGATGGCAATGTTGTCCCTCTTGAAAAGCCACATGTGCCCTCTGATGGTGCCGTGACATGGCAAGTTCATGCCGCCATTATAATAAGCCTGTCCAGCCCCCAATCCTTTGGGAGTAAGACCTTTAAGGTGGAGATTAACACTAATATCCTCAATGGCTGTTAAGGCAGATATAAGTTGCAACGGAGCAAGATTTCCAATTGTCTTGGTCTGCTTGCCATCGGATTAAGAATTTTTCCCATCAAGAATCTGTGGGGAAACTGATGTGCAACAGTTTCTGCACATTAAAAAAAATCCATGCACAGTCCTCTTTCATGGAACGACTTCCTCAAGTCCTTCAGCGACTAGCTAATGGTGACAGGAGCAGGATTGTGATGTCTGTGAGCTCCTAGTGATAAACTGATATGGAGGCAGCAGTTAAAAGAGAGTCGTTAAGCACTTGGATGAGGCAGGAGTGCATTTTTGGCTGCTGTAACTGTAACTGAGCAGTCCTTTTTAGGATTTTCTCTGTTCACCCCACATGGGGAGGGGGCTAGAAAAAATATCCCAAACACAGCCTGCTTCACACCTCCCATCTGGAGTACTGCATCCAGAGGAATCATTTTGTAGCGGTCAAAATCAGCAAAGCCATTTAATCAAATCTGGGACCTGGAATGTCAGGACTCTCATGGACCAACCCAGTACTGATCATTCAGAGCATTGTACCGCAATTGTGGCCTGACAACTTAGGTGATATGACATCAATGTCCCTGTCCTGAACAAGACCTGATGAGCAGGAGAGGAGCAGCTAAAGGAACAAGGAGGTGCATATACCTTCTTTTGGAAAGGAAAACCTGAAGCAGAATATTGAACTCACAGAGTTGGATTTTGGCATCAAAACTGAACTTGTCAATCAACTTAACAAGCTCCCTATTGGAATCAAAGAACGTCTTATGAGTCTTCAAACTTGCAGTGAACCAATATGCTACTGTTACTAGAGCATATGCCCTGACACTTGATGCCAATGATGATGCCAAAGAAAATTTTTACACCAGCCACTGGTGGACCAGTGACAGATCGGCTCATCCTTCTTAGTGACTTTAATGCTAGAATTGAACGGGACTCAAAACTATGGAATGAAATCATTGGCAAGGAAGGTGTTGGAAAGATCAATTGAAATGGCATCCTCCTCCTGACCAAATGTGCAGAACATGAACTTGTTGTCACTAACACCTTGTTCTGCCAGTGAAACAAACGCAAGATATCATGGCAACATCCATGATCTAACCACTAGCATTTGATTGACTATGTCATTGTCCAGGCCCAGGATGGCAAAGATGTCTGCATTACTCAAACATGACTGGAATTAAGGACTGCTGGACTGATCATCGCTTCAGCCACTCAATCATGACCATCAGACTGGCCCCTAAACATGAGCTTCAACAGGAATGATGCAGACAGAAAATCAACATAGAGGCATTCAAGGATCCAACAAAGTGTGATCTCTTCCATCAATCCTTCAGTGAAAAACTGACAAAACTCAAAGGAAGACAACCAGAATATGTCAGCAGCACCTGGGGTGCCATCAAATCCAGCATCCTCTGTGTCTGCGAAGCCATGGAAGGGTTCTCTAATGGGAAACATTGGGACTGGTTTTATTAAAATGATTGGAAGAGACAAACATAAGGTCTTTTGTGTATGGCAGAATTACAGCAACTCTTTGGAAAAGAAGTCAGCTCACCAACAAGCAAAGGCAGAGGTCCAAAATAGAATTTGCAACATGGAGAACTGATGGTGGCTGGGTAAATCAAATGAGATTCAAATTCTCAATCAAATCCATGATATGAATGGCTTCTTTAATGCTGTTAAAACCATTTATGGCCCATGTGTCCAGGCCAACCTCCTTGAGATCTAAGGGAGGAGGGGAGTTGATCAAAGAAATGGAAGCCATCAACGTGTGCTGGAAGGAACACTTCTAAGATCTCTTCAGTTGGGACTCTGAGGTTGATAACATTGTTTTCACCTTCATCCCACAATTCCCAATCAGAGACAAACTCATAATACCTTCAACCATGAAGGAAATGTGCAGAACTATTAAGCAGACGGAAAACAACAAGGCATCTGGAGTCGATGGAATCTCTGCAGAAATTACAAGCCGGAGTGAGAGGAACTTACCTCCCAGCTATACACTCTTGTTCTGAAAATCTGGAACCATAAGAAAATCCCAGATGAACTTAGAAATATTATGATTGTGATGATTTTCAAGAAAGGAGATAAATCTAACTGTGGAAATTATAGAAGAATCTTTCTGTTTGTATCTGTAGGAAAGGTCATCACAGGACTTATTCTGACCCATCTTCTTCCTCTTGCCAAAGACATTCTTCTTGAATCTCAGTGTGGGTTTAGGCCATCCAGAGGCACTATTGACATGATTTTCACTGCTCTCCAGCTGCAGGAAAAATGGAGAGAACAACACAGATCACTATTCCTGGCATTCATTGACCTGACAAAAGCCTTTGACTCCATTAACAGGGAAGCATTATGGAAAATTACGGATGGCCACTGAAATTTGTCACCATTCTTAATCTCCTTCACAATGACATGCAAGCCGTGATCCACTGTAATGGATCTACTACAGCTCTTTTTAAGGTTAAGACAGGCATCAAGCAAGGCTGTGTCATTGTTCCAACGCTCTTATCCATCTTCCTTGCTGCAATAAAATAGAGATTTGATCACCGATAAGATCCTGGTAGGAGTGCAGCTAGTCTGCCAAATGGATGGTAAGCTGTTCACCCTTGGCCGCTTCCAATCCAGAATCAAAACATCACCGACTTCAGTCATTGAGCTTCAGTATGCTGCCAACAATGTAGTGTGTGCTCACTGAGAAACAGATCTTCAGGAGATCATCAATGTCTTTTGTCTTTGTTGAAACATATTAGAAAATGGGACTGATGCTTAACATCCAGAAGACAAAGGTCCTTCATCAGCAAGCTCCTGGTGCACAGTTCCCCAAACCAGCAACACAGATCCACAACAACCCTCTAGAGAATGTTGCACACTTCCCATATCTTGGAAGCCACCTCTTACAGACAGCTGATATTGATGAAGAAATCCAGTACTAGCTCAAATGGGCAAGCTGAGCTTTTGGTCATCTGAGAAAGAGTGTTTGAAGATTGCAACATCAGAACCAAAACCAAATTCATGGTCTATAAAGCTGTTGTGATCTCCACCCTACTGTATGGGGCTGAAACATGGACAACATATAGGCGACATCTTAAGGTGCTGGAGAATTATCATCAATGCTGTATGCATAAGATTCTCTGAATCAAATGGGATGATGCACACACTAACATCAGAATTCTCTTGCAAGCCAATATTACAAGCATTCAAGTGATGATTATTTATCATCAACTTTGCTGGACTGGCCATGTTGTCCGGATGCCTGATTTCAGACTGCCAAAACAAGTCTTCTACTCTCAATTCAGCCAAGGCAAACATGCTAGAGGAGGACAGAACAAACACTAGAGGGACATCCTCAAGGATAATATGAGGTAATGCAATGTTGACATTAACTCATGGGAATGTATAATCCAGGACCAACAACAATAGAAGAACTGCTTGAGACAGGGAACTCAGCACTTCGAGAATCAGATGCGACTACGTGTAATGGAAAAACAGAAGCAACAGAAAGAGCATGCTATGGCCTGAACCAATACCCCAGGTTCACCCTCCATGCTCGGAAACACACGGCTTCAATGTGGGAGAGTCTGTGGCTTCAGAAGAGGCCTTATCAACCATCAGTGGACTCACAGATACTTTGAAATGGACAATCCATAGGAGACAATCATCCTTGACTTTGAGGGATTCCCAATGAGTTTCAATTGTCATTGTTGAGATGGGTTTTTTTCAGTTTCATTTTTAAAGAGGCTCTCAAACATCCACTCCCAAGTGCCTCTGGATCAAAGAACTTACATGCTCCATTGCTTTATAGTGATTGTGTTGTTGAAATAAGTGGCAAAAAATGTTGGAAGTGCATTTCAAACTCCAGCTGAATAGAGTGTAAATGTCTTCGTATGATAGCAGAGTGTGAAATCTTCACTAAAATGCATAGGGTAAGTATGAGTGTGTAGTGGCTTTTTAAAGCCAAGTTAAGGAGCTATTTTGAAGTCAGTTTCATATTACTAAGGGGTCAGTCCTATTCTTTATATAGGGCTTCATTTTGCCTGGCCCTTACACAGCTGCACAGTAAGTGTGTGTCATGGTGGGAATAACGAGCCTTCACAAACTTTGTACATTTGGCATAGTGCTGGGTAGAATTACAGATTCAGTATTCATGCAGTCATGGGACTGCTACTGAGATGACACCTCAGGGGCACAAATAAATAATACTCATTGAATAGGAGAAAACAAAAACTCACTCGTCACAATCAAATGTTGGGTTAACACTTTCAGTACATTTCCCTCTTCTTATTCAACCCTTTGTATCCAAGTACCTGGACTTTGTCTCTGAATACCCTCAATTCCCATTGACTCAACAGAAATTAAGGCTCTTCAGCACCTCACAGGATTAGACTTAAAGACTGTTGGTGACAGTGCTGTTAAACCATACAGCAGAATGCAAGAATGGTTTGGGGGATGAAAGGGTGCCTATTATATCCCTCAGTGATGGTTATAGAGTAAGAGTAAGAACGATGGATTCCTTAAGAGTTAGTTCAACATCTTATCCATCACTAACAATTCAGTGTAATAATATTCTAATTTCACTGTACTTCTGGGAAGACCAGGTACCCAGCTGTTAAGGATCACATAAACATTTCTTTCTATAGTTGATTTTATCTGTCATTTGAAACAACCTCTATATACTTGCATGTTTTGCTTTCACTTCTATTCATATTTTATTTGACTTTTGCATGACTTTCAGTGAAGCTGAATTTAACATCTCTTTTAAATTATCTTTGGTGTTTTGCTTGCCTGCCTGGGACTGTTTAGAATGTGTTTGAGTCATTGCTCTCCACATTTACATGGGTAACTTTTGTCATCCTCCCATGGTTCTTAATTTTTATTGTCTTGAGAGTATAATAGGGGCGTCTTGTTGAATTTTGGAATGCTGCTTCTGGGTCAGATTAGTCACAGTCAAAATAGTGGATTTCAATTCTGCGCTGATGACGAAGTTGTCAGCCAAGCCAACTAAAACAAATCTTAAAACTCTTATTCCTTCAAACCCTGTGGTGAATATAGAAGCATGGATTAGAGCCTTCCCCCCATCTGCCAGCCCTCTTGTTCTTAAAATAAATTGGCTGTGCTCATGATTGGCTTTCAGCATCAGCTCTAGGCTATCTCAACATTTGTTTTTGGCTTTTGATGGATCTATATTTAATCTAAGATCATTCGTTACTAAACTTCAGTTGTCTATAGCTCAGCCCTGGAAAGCTTGTTCAGGTTTTTAGCTCCTCCAGATTAGAGTACTCCAATATCCTTCTTCCTAGTTTGCCAAATAGACTACCAATGTTCAGGTTGTGTACAACTCTGCCTGAATTATATTCAAACTAACAAAAAGCACATTTTTCCAAACCCAGCATTGTGCATTTATTAGTTATAGAGTAAATAAGTGGTGAATGCTGGGGTTGGTTTGTTCTCTCTCTCTCTCTCTATGTGGTTCTTGGAGCAAATGCTCCTGAGTTTATCACAAGTGTAATTCAAACACAAGTGCCTCTTGAGACTTGGAACTTCTAATTTTCTCAACCATGACAATTTTCAATCACTAAACAAAACCTCACCAGTAGATACACTGGTATCTTCCAGGAGATGTTTCAGGAGCCAAGCCTCAGGCTTGAAATATCTAAGCTTCCTGGCATTTCTCTTAGTATTTGTTTCATTATTTTGGGCCAAAGTCCATCTTCCCCTATGGCTTTTTTTGTACCAGTTCCAAGGGCCTGTCTTCAAGAGTCTCCTTTAAGCTCACTCCTCTGTCATGGCTTTAAAGTATGCCAGAGCTGGATAAGAACAAGAGAGGGCAAGTTAGGGGGGATCAATAATAGGAGAGGGCATAGCTGAAGCACCCATATACTCTGGCTATCCACCAGCTGTGGAAACACAACTTTCATTCCTCACCTTATCCTCTTTCCTCCATCTAATAATGCTAACCACTTCTTTTGCCTCCTTCATCCACTCTCATCTCTGTGTACATTCCCTCAAATTCCGTATGGCTGGAACCACTTTCCTGATCCTGTCAGCCACATAACCAGCCTTTCCTTACATAAACCCTAATCTTCCCCTCAAAATTTTTTGTGATATATATGTGTGGTGTGTATGTCAGTGTCACAGGGGGAAAAGAAAGAAAATGAAAAGCTATAGCCCTCATAATAAAGGCAGGTGGTGAAAACTAATTTGTAGTTTGAACACCAGGTGATTTTATTGCACAATTATCTACCTTTCCAATGTTATAATCATAGAATATCAGGGTTGGAAGGGACCTCAGAAGGTCATCTAGTCCAACCCCCTGCTCAAAGCAGGACCAATCCCCAAACAGATTTTTGCCCCAGATCCCTAAATGGCCCCCTCAAGGACTGAATTCACAACCCTGGGTTTAGCAGGCCAATGCTCAAACCACTGAGCTATCCCTCCTAAGATAAATTATAAGATGAGTTAACAGGACACTATGAAGTATGAAGTACCACTAGTCTCTTGAGTAGGACAGTGGTAACACATACATCCCTAGATATTTTCTTTTTGAATCGCACATTATCCTCTTTTTAGTTTGTCAAAGTATCATCAAAAAGAATTAATTCAGACACAGTTTTAGTACTTAAGTATGAGTAACTTTTTATTTAGGAAACGGCACACTCCCCCCTTCTTTGATTTTGCAAAAATATGACACACCTTGTTTCTCCAGACATTATTCCCTTTAGCTTATGTCCAGCATAGCTTTCTATGTCTCTCTCAGAAACTTCAAGTTGTAGGAACCTGATAGCAGCAAGGAACATTGTTACCTCAAGAACTCACCACTTTGCATTTTCCTGTTCACACTGCTTTTTGAATGCTCTACCTGTTTCAGTCCCACCTTTACTGGGCCTGATCCAAAGTTCTTTTAAATTAATAGAAGTCTTCCCATTGACTTCCAGTGGTCTTTGGTTAAGGTCCATTGTTAATACCTCAGTTTATTCATTCAGTATCTAAACACCATGCAGATTCATCTTGCCTTTTGGAGTTCACTTCACTATTTCTATTCTTGTAACTCTGAACTCAGAGCTTGAGTGATTATCTCATGTGAAGCTGTCACAAATATAATACTAGTAAATATGATCCAAGGCAAAAAATTGCCTTTGAAGCCAGAAACACAGGGCCATATCCTGAGTTGTTTAAATTGTAATAGCTCAATAAAAGTCAATGGAGTTATGAAAATTTACACCATCTGAGAATCTCGCGAACAGATTTTAATCATAAAAAATATTAAACTTCAGCCCTCAAGGCAAATCTCAGAATTTGATGTGGAAAAATAATTGTCATTTTTTGTCTGCAAAACATTTGCAGCTGCAGAAATTGTTTTCATTGTCAGATAAAATTTATACCTCCAAAATGCTGGGTTTTTTAAAACTAGGAATAAGAATTAGTCACATGGCTCGAGTAACAAGTGCTGTTAAATAAGGTAGCTATACAAAAAGCAAACACTCTTCTTTCTGCTAGTGGCAAGCAGACATATGTTTGAGGATTGGACATAAAATAATATGGGAGACAGGGAGGTTATGGGACAGATTTTCAAAATGTGTAGTATGTTGGGTGCTGAGCTCTTTTGAAAATGTAGCCCCAATTTTGAAAACTCAACACTACAGAGTATGATTCATCACCATGTCACTACACTGTTGCACCAGCATATCTCCATGGAAGACAGTGGGGCGGGGGTCACATGAGCCTAAAACTGGAGCAATGCTGTGATGAATCCATCCCTTTGTATTTCACAAGGCTAGAAAAATTCTGCCTATGACACAGGAGGACACAAACTTGTCAATAGTACAAGTGCTTAGGCAGGAGGCTTCAACCAGTTGGAACTACAATTTCACACATGAGTGACTGCTAGAATAAAAGACAGCTGTCCTTGGTTACATAGGGAAGAATAAAGTAGACAGTGTAGATGTTATCGAATCCTGACATCCACACTTGGGGCCAAATTCATAGTTGGCAGAAGCAGCAGCAACTCCACTCAAGTCATTTAAAAGACTTAATTTAAAGAGGGAGATAGGTCAATGGGAGTTCCACAAAGCATGTGATTAAAGGGTGGAACCCATGCTTTGTATATTGATTTGTAAAGTGATTTGGAACACTTTAAAATGGTAATAGATAATGTAAACTGTCTACTATTCCTAAGAAGAATTACACTTCAAATGAGAGGCCTACAGATTCCTCTCATGACCCATGTGCTGCTCTAACAGCAGGCATCACCACAGCCAGCTTGTCCACATCTTATTCAAAATGCCACAAGCACCCAGCCAAACCTTCCTTTTGCTATTGTTGTCCCTGACTAACCTTCTTGCCATGCCCAATACATGCTGGGGCTTAAAACAACACGAGGAAAAGGCTCGAAGCCAGTACATGGTGTCTGTCACTGGTAGTGTAACACCATGTCTGACTGAATGTGGTTTACGGCAAGCAGCCCATTCCTTTTTTCTTATATACATGAAGAGAAGAGATCCACTAATTTCAAATGAGAAAGTGTCAGCATTATTTTTTTCCTCTGCCCTCCGTACCGGGTTACTTTTCCCTCCAAGGTGGGATGGCCCTTAAGGGAGTTGGTCTTAGCCCCCCCAACTTGTGCTTTCCAGATGATCTTGGGAGGCTAGGGAGCAGGTGATAACTTGAAGTTCACTTGGTCTTCAAAAGAGCAAGCATGTAGCTTAGTTGCTAGTGAGAGCTGCAGGGAGCAGGAAGGGTCCTGGAGGAGTCTCTGAGTCAGAGGAATAGCTCAGTTCACATGTCACTCCCAGATAAGTGAAGTGTGAAGTGTAATTCTACAAGAAGCAGACTAATGAGAAGAAGGAAGCAGGGAGGTTCACCTTAGCTCCTAGAAAGATGGCCTGGGAATGCAACCCTGCCCCCAGAGAGCAGGCTAAAAGGACTGTAAGAGCTACAGGGAGTAGAGAGGATCCTGCAGAAGACCATGGTCCGGGGAAGGAAAATGATGGTGATATGGAACTCCTATTAAACAGTCTTATTTTGAATGAATGAATGAATGAATGAATGAATGAAAATCAAAGCCCTGAAGAAAAGGGACTGAAAACCAGTTGATGGAGAGAGTTCTTTGGTTCATGGGCCAGTGAGTTAGCCCACTGGCATATACACTTCCACTTCATGAGATGTAGAATAATTAGGTGTGAGCATTTAGCCTCAATTAGTACCCTAACTATGAAGATAAGTGGCTTGTTTTAGAGGAAAAAAATCAGTTTTCCTTTTCTGAATTTTTTTTTAAAAGGAAGTACCCTAGTAGTTAATGGCTTTAAAAGTATTCAGTTGGCAGACATAACATGCAGGCACATACACAATGGAAGAAGTAAATAAGCCTATTCAGATACAGTGCACTTCAATTGACTTGAATCTGAAACTACTATTTCTGGAGTGGGGAGGGAAATAAAAAACTGAACAATGTTGCAAGTTGTTTTAAGAGTTCTTGCCTTTTTCAGCTCTTACAAGTAGTCTTCAGATTTCTTTTTAGCTTTTAAGAAACTGTCAGGACAATCTGTTGTCCAAAAGATTAACAGTCAAAAAACCATAGTGGTTCTAGTGGGAGAGATCAATTAAGAAATACGTTGCTGTTAGGTGATGAAGTTTTAAAAGCTGTTCCAGCTAAAGTAATACCTTTGAAATAATGTATGTGATAGCATCGCTGAACTCTTTTAAGTCTGCAGAGATTATATGAACTTTTCAAAAGGTTCATCAGAAGAAAAAAAACATTACCAACTTTTCAGATGAAATACATTTTACAAATCCCACAAAGAAATTAAAATGTAAGAATAACAGATTCTTCTACCACTCTCCCGTCAGTCATTCAGATCTGTACATTCCACTGATGCTTAGCCAGAATATGGTTCTTTGTGGTCCGACAGATGTCATTTCACCTGACACTCAAGAGGCACTGCCATCATCAACAGGAATCGGTTCTTGGCCTTACACTACTGAACATTTTTATTAATGACACAGAAGAAAACAAAATCATAACTGATAAAGTTTGTAGGTGGCACAAAAATTGGGGGAGTGGTAAATAATTAAGAGGACAGGTCACTGATTCTGGAATACTCAGTAATCTGGTCTTGAGCAAATAGTATGTGTTTAAATATGGCTAAATGTAAATCTCAACTATACGAACAAAAATGTAGGCCATATGTACAAGGTGGGGGACTCAATCCTGGGAAGCAGTGACTCTGAAAAAAGATTTGGGGGTTGTGGTGGATCAGCTGAACGAATTCCCAGTGTGACACTGTGGCCAAAACAGCTAATACAATCCTGAGATGCATAAACAGGGGACTTTTCAATAGCAGCAGAGAGGTTATTTTACCTCTATATTTGGCATTACTGTGACCACTGCTGGAATACTGTGTCCAGTTCTGGTGTCCACAATTCAAGAAGGATGTTGCTAAATTGGAGAGGGCTCAGAGAAGGGCCACAAGAATGATGACAAGATTAGAAAAAAAAATGCTATATTGTGATTGAGCTCTGTGAGTTTATCTATTCATCTTAAAAAACAGAAGGTTAAGGGGTGACATAATCACAGTCTATAAATATCTGCAAGGGGAAAATATTTCAATCTAGCAGAGAAAATATAATTCGATCCAATGGCAGGAAATTGAAGCTAGACAAATTCAGACTGGAAATAGGCATAACATTTTTAACAGTGAGAGTAATTAACCATTGGAACAAACTACTAAGGACTGTGGTGGATTCTCCATTATTGACAATTTTTAATCAAGATTGGATATTTTTCTAAAAGATATGCTGGGGGAATTATTTTAGAGAAGTCTATGGCCTATACTATGCTGGAGGTCAGACTAGATGATAACAACAGTCCCTTCTGGCCTTGGAATTTATGAAATAATACACAACTCATCAAGATCTTAAGCATGTGCCTGATTGTAAGCACATGAGAAGCCCCACTGACGAAAATGATGCTTAACTATCTTGATGAATTGGAATCTAAATAAATTATTTTCCAAAATGTTTGAGTATGTATTTTCACTCCCAAGTGGCGTGATCTAGTAGGCCTGGATTCAAAATCCACTGAAGACAATGGTAAGACTTCCAATGACTTAAGTGGACTTTGGATCTGGAACCTAGTCCTCTTCCTCAATAATGACATCCAAAGGCCAGAAAAGAAGAGCAGGGGGTCAGAGTAATCCAGGGGAGGACAGGAAAAATGTGACAAAACATTTGATAATACCACCTATTTAAAAACATTCCCCCACTCCTCTGGATTGTTGGAGTTCTCCTTAGTTCCTCTTTTAAGACTTGTTCTTAATTTCCCTTTAAAAGCTTGTTGAGAAGGTTCCCTTCCAGCTAAGAATATTGATTGAGGAAATCAGGGTGTCTCACAAGAAGAGGAGTTTCTGTAGCATTTGCAGGGATGTCAGGGGGTAAGCAACCCTATTCTAAGCTCCTCTTAGCAGACAGTTCTTCTCTGATGGGTATATGGCAGGTACTTCTCAGTCTATGTACAAATATGTCCTGTGATCGCCAGCTCCATTGGTAATCACTAGCCTCCTCAGAGCTTCATAACACTTTTACGCGTGAAAATTCCTCATTCTGAAGGGGAATGATCTCTAGACAACAACACAGTTAATTAAGAGTGATTCTGTGATCCTATGTAAATCGTCATCCCAAGTACCTGAGAGAAGAGAGTTTAACAGCCTCTCTGATTCAGACATTGAACAACCATCTAAAAAAAATTAAAGCAAAAGACATTTCCAATTTTTTAATTTTGTTTATGATTCTACTTCGTCCTTTAATGGGAGACAATTCTCAGCTACAACCTCAGGGAGGTTAAGAGATCAACAGACAGGAGAAGTTTTTCATAAGATGGTCACAAAGAGCTATTAAGACCTGGGGCATCATAGTCAAGTAGGAAGTAATAAAGTCAAACTCAAAACATTTCCCTGCAAAATATAAATGTTATGTAATCAGTCCTTGTCGTTCAATTCCCAAAGCTTTTATTTAGATGAATGATACCAACCTGAAAAAGCAATCTCCCTTACAATTATGTAAAATTATGCAAAATTCAAGAGGAGACAACACATTTAAGTCTTAATTCTCTGCTGCTGTAAATGGCCAAAGCTCCAATGACTTAAATGGAGTGATATCCATTTACATCAACACATAATTTGGTCTTTAGTTAATATCTCAAAGATTGAGGCTGCAGTCCGAGCAAAGATCGGTCATTTCTCAGAGAGGGACTTTCAACTTCAACATCAGTCACAGAAGAGGATAGAGGCTGCCTGGTAGAGAATTTTAAATTTAGAATTTCAATTCATAATTCCCTCAATGCTATTATTACCTAAATCACAAATCTTAAGGATTTGTTTAGTTTTAGGTAACAAAAGATTATAGCATTGGCTGAAGCACTTATGTCAGATGCATCAATAGATTCTTTTTAGCTCTTACCTAGTGGGAAATACTGCCAGTTCACCGGCTAGAGGGCATGGAGAGAAAACAATCTGGCAAGCTAACATCTTGTAATCCAGTCAAAATTTGTAATAAAGATATGTTTTGGAGAATACAAGTATTGGGAAAAAGTAGTAGCAGCACTCCAGAACAAGATAAGGGGTGGGGGGAGAATCTCTCTTCACACCCAAAGCACAGAAGGAGGAATTTAAATTTATAGTTCCTCTAGTAGGTTCCATTCAGGGCAAACAGTTTGGTAGAAGATACTTCTCATCCAGTGTTACATCAAGAAATTGATCAGAGGTAGGTTCCGCATAAAATCCATCCAAAAAACAAACAAACAAACAACAACAACAAAACGGAACTGAAAGTAACTTCAGCAGGACAGCGCCACTAGTTTTGTTACAATGAGTGTGGGGGGATTCTCTCTCCAAGGACATATTGATTAACTTAATATCAGGCAGACGGGTACAGGAAGTGTTAGACTGAATGATCCAATATCAGATGATCTGTCTCCCAACAGTACATTTTCTATTCATTTCTAGTCTTTTCTCCAATTTAGTTTTAAAAAGTCCTAAAATCTTAGCGATAGATATGTCTTATTAGATGGCCTATTGAACTGGTAGTTTCTAAGAATCATATTAATATTATTCACAGAAACAAGACACCAATTTTTCAAATAGGGCCCTGATTCAAGTAAGAATTTAAGCCATTGCTGTTCTTTTATTGATTTAGGATTTAAACGTATGTGTAAGTGACCTTGAATTGGGGCCTACAGTGCCTAAAAGTATACACCAATATTGCAATACCTCTTTTAGGAATTTAAGTGCTGCCTTAGCTAATTAAATATGAATTATAGACGCCAATCTTTAGACATCCAAGATTGCAAATTTGTCAATGAGCAATTCAGAGATGCAGGAAGTAATATTAATAGTATCATCTTCTGGAGGTGAAAGCTCTAGGCTTTCCCAGAACTGGACAGGTTTTCAAATATCGATTCCATATATTTTGAAGTACCCCAGAAGAACAAGTGATAAAGGCAATTATGAACCTTAAGGCATTCAACAGACACATCAGAAAAAAACAGGATTAGGATTGAAATACTAGTCTCAAGAACATTAACTATCTCTCTGGGGTATTTGCTATGCACTGTATATTCCAAAACCATTAAAGTCACAGAAATTCCTCAGAAGCATTTCCTGCACTGACATTTGGCCTTTCCACATTGCCCAGGATATCTACAGATTCCTGCTATACAGATCACATTCCCAAGGTTCTATGGCCATGTGTACATATTTAGTCATTCTTGGGTGCTTTATGAATCAGGTTGAGCACAACAGAACAAGCAGCACAAGAAACAGCAGTCATACCTGAAGCTGCAAGGTGTCATGGGGAAAAGCAAGAGTTCCCAATTCTCTCTCTTTGGAGTGAGCATATTGTAAATATTCAAACAGAAATGGTCACTATATCAAAGGAAAGTATACAAACTATTCAGGTTCTGGGGTCCAAAACGTTGTTGACAGTTCCATTAAGGTTAGGGATTTGGCAGAAACTGTTGGAATAATGATATCGGGTCTCTGTTGTAGGGCATGTGCCTCACCCACACTCCCCTAAGTGGCCTGTTGATGCCCTGCAGATGCATTGCACTCAGTCCCTCATGGGTCTTTCCAGACAATTACCCAGATTAGATTAGTTCAGCCCCTCTTTGCAGGGTTTGGCTTATTCAATCATTTTACAAAATGTAAGTCACTTATTTAGCCGCTCAAGTTCATGCCCACTCTCATCCATACAAGAGTCCTGGTCAGTTTCCTCTCCTGTTCAGGAGGTCCTCGCAGTCCTACCAGAACTGTGTTGTACTTCAGATGATCCCTCTGTTTCTCTCCTGAAGACCAGAGCCTCCTAGCTTTCCCCCTTAGAGCTGGAGATTTACTTTAAGCCAGCTGTATAGCCTCAGACATCTTCTCCACCTGCTGGCCCTTTTCCCAATCAGTCCTTCCACCTCAGGTTGGGGGAGTTCAGTAGTGAGACCTTCCCCTGCTAGCATCTTCTCCCAGCTAACTTCAGGAGCCTTCTTACAATGTTTACAGGTATCTGCCCTGCTATGAAAAAGACAGCGTTTATACGGGCCCCTTCTCCCAGCTTATTGGCTGGGCAAGAGGGGAAAGGTCCCAGGCCCTTAAAGATACTGTAAAAGCATTCCTTCTAAATGCTACATCTTCCCCAACCCCCTTTTCCCCCTCCTCCCTCTTTCCTTTCTTCTCTGTTTTCCATGAACACATCAGTGCAAATCGTGAGTATGATTCTCTTCTCATAGTGGTGAAAATCCAAAGTAACTCTACTGAAGTCAATGGAAATACATCAGTGGGTGTAAGTGAGAGGAGAATCTGGCCCCCTGTTTTTAATTCTAATATTAACATTGGGGGGTGATTATTACAAATCATCTCTACTTGCACCATAAGCATATTTACATTCAAAGCCTTGTTTATTCTTGGAGCATTCTACATTCAGTTAAATTCAGACTAGAATTCTAATTACATTAATAATTCCCAAAATATTAAATTATGCACCACAATTTTTGTAATCCTTGAGCTCCTCTGTCAAAACAGGTGTATGTCTCTTGTAGAAGTTCATCATGCTGTGCAAATTATAAAGATTTTCATATTTTAATATTAAACCATTAATTTCAGGAAATAGAACACCTGCTATTTTGTGTGTGAAAAACTTCAGAAACAATTACCTTTCATGAGTGGACACTGCTTTTGATTGAGCCTGTCAGAAGTGCCTATATAGCCTTCTTGATATAATAAATGGGATATTCATACCCTCATTTCCATAAAAATAGATTTTACAGAATAACTGTTCTGGGATTTATTAGATTTTCCTGCAAAGCATTATAATTATCTCATACATCAACCATAACTAGTGCTTATTATAAGTGCCAGTTGCAATCATTTGCTGATTTTGTTGGTGTTCAAAGAGTATTGAAGATACATTTTCAGTCTACCCAGAAAACAGTAGTTTATGTGATTACATAATGTATGCATAATTTTTTCTCTAAATATTGAACGTAACCTAAGTAATAATGTTTTGTCATTGCACTGTAGAAAAAGTTGGATATGGATATAGATATATAACCTGAAACTGGATTTGAATTCATTTTTCTACTGTCATTCTCCACATTCCAGCAATGACTTTATGATATGTGAAGTGGATTGCTTTATGGAAGAGGTACATTGTAAAATGCCTCTTAGAAAAAAGTCATAAAGAACATGATAGACATTTGCATTTTCCTATTACCTTGTCATAATTTGAGACAAAGCTATGTACACTAGTATAAATAATATTACTTCATTTTTCTATAATAAAGGGAGACTGTGGGTCTGATACCCACCTCATTGGTGTTAACTGTGTCACTCATATAATTCTACTGACCTCAGTAAAGCAACTGCTCCTTTTGAGTACATGTGTAAAAACGGTCAGGCCCTAGTTCTCAATCAACCTACATATACTTGTGAATCAGAAAGTAGCTAGTATGGTATAGACTGGTGGTTTGGAAAATAGCCTCAGGATTATTATGTGGTCAGTAAGGAGGAAAAAAACTGCTAATCTTTGTCTCAGATTTTAACTAGAGCTGGTCGAAACTCAGAATTTCTGATCCATGGGAAATTTTGACATTTTGAAATGTGTTTTCATGCCATATACAAAGGCCCAGACAGTTTCCCCAATGTAATCAGTGGAGTGTTGTATCTGCCTAAACTGCAGTCACTGCACTGCTCCCACCTGGGGTTCTGCTGCCACAATGTATCCCTTCAGTTTATTTTCTCTTGTTTCCTTATTCTAAGTCCACTCAAAAGAACATATATGAAGGGATGTAACCGCTGCTTGACTTATATTAGGAAAGAGGAGACTTTTTCCACCCATTGCAGACATGCCCATGTATTCAGGACTTTTGGACCAAGATATGTATCCAGATTAAAAATACTGTTTGGTATGATTGTCTGTTATACCCATGACTCCAGCTATTTGGTCTGAAGCCCTGTAAAGACCATGATACTTTAATCTCACAGCTCCTGGTGGTAAGTAGGTAGTTGCAATGCCTGCAACAAACATAAAATGTGCATACACTTTTATAGCCTACTGAAGTGGATCCTCTCTTCAGTTTTACAATAACTGTATTGTCCTTCTTATTCTGATTCAGACAAGTGGACTTTTTTGTTCTTCATGATACTCTTAGAACTTGGGATGAACAAATATAATTAGAATCTTTTTTTGCTTCTGTACCTTTAAATGTACCTGCTACCAATTTAATCCTGTACACAGTGGCTCTTGTTGATGTTCTCTTCCTTCTTCAATTGCTGTATGATTCCTGTTATTAATATGAAAATTAATAAACATTTTTTTAAAAGAGAAATGCAAAGTGCTTATTTGATAGGAGCAATACTGTAACTGAGGCATAAATCCTTATGCTTTTTAGTTGCAAAATAATTCACTAGAGACACACCAGTTCAAATTAAATGACAACTTTTATTATCTACAAGGCCGTTACCTTTTTTATTTCTTCAGGCTTCATGTAACTTTCACACAATTTGAGCCAGAGCTGGTCAAATGCTACAAATAATGGCTCTCAAGCATTTTCACAGATCAAAGTGGGAAGTTAGTTTAGCTGTTGTTTGTATTGTTGTTATTATTATTATTATTATTATTTCTTGTTCGTAAGAAGTCAACTGTTGCCAGATATCTGTTAGGCATGGGATTCTTAAAAGTGATCAGAATTGGTCTCAATTCCCTTTCAAGTCAATGGTAAAAACTCCTATAGCCTTCAATGGGAGTGGAGTTTTTGAAAAAAAAACACGTGAACTGGTCACAGATCCCAAAATTCTCACAAATTTCAGCATAAATGATTATTATTTATACTTAAAAGGTGTTAGTAGTTATTCCTCAACATAATCCTATTGCTTAAAAAAGCTTCAATCAACTATTCAGGTGCTTAGGTGATCAAGCACAGAGTGTAGTATATAAGTGAACAGTTTGTGCAGAAACTCTAGGCTGAAATATAGCCACATAAGGCCTGATCCAAAGCCTAATTAACTCAGGAGTATCTCTTCACTGATGTCAGCAAGCTCATCAAGTTTTCAGTGACTGCTATTTGTAGAAAATAGGCTCAGTCCAGGAGCAATTCATGGAAAAAAAAGAAAAGGGCTAAATACAAAGCGAATATTATTGCCTACAAATAATTAGATCAACCCTTGTTTGCAGGAACGTATAACAGTTCCTTACTCCCATATCATGAAAGGGATTTTTTCCCCACACCATTCCTCTTCCTTGCTTGTGGCCTTACCTCTTAGAAAACGGCAAATACACTCACTTTTTCTACACCAGCTGTCAAAAATGTATTTAAGGAAAGAGTACACAATTAGGTTGTTATCCAGTGTCTAATTAGACAATAATTTAGGTGAAGTTGTATTAGCAACAAGTGTGTTAAGTAGGAATCTAGCAGTCTTCATGAATAACATGCAGAAGGATCTTTTTTAAAAATATGTGTATATTTATAATTGTGTTTTAAATCGAGATGGGCCTGGACTAAAACTGTAAAGTTCCACAATTTCATTATCATATGTGCAAAACGTATCTATTAAAGACTGTATCATAATGCATACACACAAGGGGGCTGAATTCTGGCATTTCCTAACATCTGAGCGCTTGACTTTGGAACCTTAATAATATTTGTTTGCTTTCTTGTTCTTTTCCTGTGTGTGTGTGAGAGAGAGATTTCCTAGGTTTTCCAAAAGCAAACTGAAGAAACAGAAATTTCATACTGTGACATCATATTGACATGTACACGGTCCACCAGCAGACTTGGAACAACACAGACCTCTGCTTCTTGAGTCTAATGGAGTAGGATAGCAGTAGTAGGTTGTTTTCCTTTAAGGGGCCCAGCACTAAAGGGGGCCCAGGCATGTTTTGCCATTAGATGTCACAGATATTTGCTGACAGCAGAGAAATAGAGCAACTCAGGAATGTTGGGTTCCATTCTGGCCCCTGGAGGGGAGTGTGCTCTAGTGGGCACAGACTTCTGCCCATTCTCCCCAATCTTGATGACTTCTACCCAATCCCCTACAACTCCTCCCTGTTTCTGTCCTGTCTCTTTCCCACTCTGGCTCCTTGTCCCAGCCCCATTCTCCTTTCCTATCCAGTCCCAGTCTTCCCTTCCAGCTTCACTGTCGACATCCCTGTCTCCTACTGTGAGAGGATGGAGTCATCCTCAGTCATCCTGTGGAGATGGTACATGAGGAGTTCTGTTATGTGGAGGATCTGTGCCGCGATGATGCACGATCAGTCAGGTTAGCATTAGGAGCTGTGAGAGTGTTGAGCAAGCTCAGAGAGGACAGAATCTTTGGAGATTTTAGCTTCTAAAATGTAGGAAGTCTCAAATGAGTACATGTGACCTGCAATTTTTCAAAAGCCCATAACTTGGCCAAATTTGGGCAGATTTTCATAGGGATGGCAAAAGGCACATCCCTGACCAAAAAAAGAAAGGGAAAAAAAAAAGCCATGATCCTGTCAAATTTCAGGTCCCTGCTCCAAAACATGGGGATGCTAGGTAGCCAGAATTTTTTAACGTGGAAAAATAGTACATTTGCCCTTCATCTCATTCTCAGAAATGGCTGAAACATTTTGGCTGAAATTTAAAAAAAATGAGGCAGACACCTGGCATATAAAATTTCAGCCTAAACAGCTTAAGTTAGTCAAAGTTATACATAAGTGAAAACAGGATCCTATAGTGGGAAGTGTCAGGCAAACTTCTTATGTGGTGGTATCAGCTGTACCTCTAATGATAATATATGTCTGCTAGGAACACAGTAGTGCCAAAAGCATCTTTCAATGTACTTTGGATGGAGTCTGAGGGCTTGTCTACACTACAGGACTATTTCGAATCTACTTAAGTCGAATTTGTGGATTCGACCTTAAGTCGAATTTGTGTATCCATACTAAATACACAAATTCGAACTTCTGAGTCCACATTCACGGGGCCAGCGTCGACTTTGGAAGCGGTGCACTGTGGGAAGCTATCCCACAGTTCCCGCAGTCCCCGCTGCCTATTGGAATACTGGGTAGAGCTCGCAATGCCTGCTGGGGGAAAAAATGTGTCGAGGGTGGTTTTGGGTTACTGTCGTCATTGAACCGTCAATCACGCCCTCCCTCCCTGAAAGCGCCGGCGGGAAATCTGTTCGCGCCCTTGTCTGGTCGGTTACAGCGTGGACGCCACAGCACTGCGAGCATGGAGCCCGCTGCGATCATCGCTGCACTTATGGCCATTGTCAACTCCTCGCACCTTATCGTCCACCTCTTCCACAGTCAGCTGCTGAGAAACTGGGCGAGGAGGCTCCGGCAGCGCGGTGAGGAGAGTGGCACAGACCTCTCAGAAACCAGGGTACGCCGGGCAGTGGAGATCATGGTGGCAATGGGTCACGTTCATGGTGTGGAACGGCGATTCTGGGCCCGGGAAACAAGCACAGACTGGTGGGACCGCATAGTGCTGCAGGTCTGGGATGACACAGAGTGGCTGCGAAACTTCAGGATGCGTAAGGGCACTTTCCTTGAACTGTGTGACTTGCTGTCCCCTGCCCTGAAGCGCCAGGACACACGGATGCGAGCAGCCCTGAGTGTGCAGAAGCGAGTGGCCATAGCCCTCTGGAAACTTGCCTCGCCAGACAACTACCGGTCAGTAGCGAACCACTTTGGCGTGGGCAAATCTACCGTGGGGATTGCTGTCATTCAAGTAGCCCACGCAATCGTTGAGCAACTGCTCTCAAAGGTAGTGACTCTCGGAAATGTCCAGGTCATCATAGATGGCTTCGCCGCGATGGGATTCCCAAACTGCGGTGGGGCTATAGATGGGACTCACATCCCTATCCTGGCACCAGCCCACCAGGCCAGCGAGTACATTAACCGAAAGGGCTACTTTTCAATGGTGCTGCAAGCTGTGGTGGACCATAGGGGACGTTTTACCAACATCAATGTCGGGTGGGCGGGCAAGGTTCATGACGCGCGTGTATTCAGGAACTCTGGTCTGTTTAGACGCCTCCAGGCAGGTACTTTCTTCCCGGACCACAAAATAACGGTTGGGGATGTGCAGATGCCTACAGTGATCCTCGGGGACCTGGCCTACCCGCTAATGCCCTGGCTCATGAAGCCCTATACAGGCGCCTTGGACAGTGAGAAGGAACTCTTCAACTACCGGCTGAGCAAGTGCAGAATGGTGGTGGAGTGTGCTTTCGGACGTCTCAAGGGGAGATGGCGGAGCTTACTGACTCGCTCGGACATCAGCAAAAAGAATATCCCCGTAGTTATTGCTGCTTGCTGTGTGCTCCACAATCTATGTGAGAGCAAGGGCGAGACCTTTTTGGCCGCTTGGGAGGTTGAGGCAAATCGCCTGGCTGCTGTTTACGATCAGCCAGACACCCGTGCCGAGAGAATATCCCAGCGGGAAGCGATATGCATCAGGGAGGCTTTGAAAGCGAGTTTCCTCGCAGAGCAGGGTAACCTGTGACTGTCCACTTAATTTTAAGACAGCCTGGTCATGGGCCTGTGTCTGTATGTGTCGAGTTAGATCTGAGCTCACAAACCAAGTTTCCCCCACTTCCAAAGGACGTTTTAAAACTAAGGAAATGTTTCAGTAATTAATAATAAATCTTTCGTTGACTTTGCATTTCTGTTTCTTGGTTGAAACATGGAAGCATTCTGTGCTGGGTAAGGTGTGCACTGATGTACAGACCACTTGTCCAAAACAGGACGGACAGCCTCCTGCTCCTACATAGGTCTGTGGGGTGGGGGACGGTTTACGCTGGTTGTGCATGTAGGGGGAGGGTTGCAGGAATGGGTGGGTTTGCAGGAAGGCGAGGTGCCGTCTTTGGATAGGGGTTAACATGACGGCTGTGGGTTTGGGCGTTAGAAGGGGTGAGGGGTGTGGGGGAAGGGTGAGTATCTGCCCCTGGATGAGGGCTCTTTTTGGGGCTCAGGGCACCGGGGAGGATCGTGGCTACGGTCGAAGTGCATGTGAAGGGAAGCCTGCCTTTACATTCGGGGATGGCAGGCACCACGACCCTGGACAAGCATACACATCAAGGAAAGACCCGGGGCAGCATACACCACACAGACTGTCCCTGGTGCCTAGTGACTGCAGTCTGTGTGTGCCCTGCAGTTGACCCTGCACCCAAGTCTGTACCATGGTACTGTGGGCTATGCACTGCAATTACAATTTCCCCCCACACACACACCCACAGAAAGTCTTCTGACACGAGAAACGTGACGGAAACAGTGAGTAACACCAAACCGCTTTTAATAATGTAGTACACAGTGGGGGGTTTAAACTTGGAGTTGGGACTGGTTGATGCTGTAAGGAAAGAACTTGTACAAATTTACAGCGCGAGAGTTATCTCGAACATTAGCAGTCTGCTGCGGTGCAGGGACAGTTCTCACGGCCCCTACCGCCCCTCCTTCTTGTAACTTTGGGTGAGGGGGAGACAGGACTTCTTGGCGTTGGAGGGCGGTTGCAGATGCACTGCAGGGGGGCTCTCTCCTCCTGCCTGCGGTCTTGCAGAACATCTACAAGGCGCCGGAGCGTGTCCGTTTGCTCCTCATTAGACCAAGCAGCGTTTGAGTCGCCTGCTGGTCTTCCTGCCACCACCTATCCTCCCGTTCCATGTGTGTGCGATGCTGCTGACACAGGGTCTCCCTCCACTGTCTCTGCTCTGCCGCCTCCGCTCTGGAGCAGGCCATCAGTTCCTGGAACATGTCGTCCCTAGTCTTTTTCTTTCGGCGTCTAATCTGAGCCAGCCTCTGCGAGGGGGATGCCGGGGCAGTCCGGGAAAGAGCCGAAGCTGTGTGATGCGAAAAAGTAGGTGATTTCCTTGAACACATACATGTTTGCCAACAGTGAACACAGTCTAGTCAGTTTCAGTTAACAAGACCAAACAGGGCACCAAGTATCAGGAGATCTCAGAACTAGTCCGAGATTTCGGAATACGCTCTCATTGGCGGCGCCATTGCACTGGAGAGCGCATGCGAGGAAAGACAGCTGCATCCCTCTTGCACAAAGTCCTGGTAAGCCTTACAGTACATACTGCTTATCAGTTAGTGGTTAGCTGTGCTCTCCTGCTAAAGGCAATGTGCAAAGCAGAAAGGATGAGCCTTTTGCAGCCCCTCCCGCCAGTGCACGGAACGATCAATGGATGCTTGTTCTCTGTGGCCTCTCGCACGTGGCTGTTAGGTGAGGGTCATTGTTATGCAACCTAATTGTAAACCATTAACAATAGTAACACTACACTAATTGCCCTACTTAGATGCAGTATTTGCAGAACGAGATCACCCTGAGGCGGGTCAGGCGTGCCCAGAAAGACAGGATGTTACGGACGCACTGCACAGACCAGGACCATATGAAGCAATGCTAGACAAGGCAATGGTTCCACTGTAAATTCAGATGTCATGGCGTGGAAGAGTCTGCATACACGGATCGCCAAACAATGCACCTCTTCCGAGAAACCTCATGCGGAGGCTTTGCGAGGAACTGAATGACACCTTCGTGGAAATGTCGCTAGAGGATTATTTTTCTATCCCCATTTGTGTGGACCTTCTCTTCATATAGTTTAATATATCTTATAGTTTAATATTTAGAATTTTGTAAATACTGTTTCTATTTTTTCTATAACAATGTTATAAAAAATAAATGTTTATACGTGTGTTGCACTTACCGCCTGATCCTTCCCCTGATTCCGAGTCCGGGTTAACGGGCGGGGACGGTTGGTAGGGGATCTCTGTGAGGGTGATGAAGAGATCCTGGCTGTCAGGGAAAGCGGGAGTGGGTTCGCTGTCGCCTGCGCCGTCCTCAAAAGACCCTTCCTCATCTTCCCCATCGGCGAACATCGAGGAGGAACTGTCCCGGTACACTATTCCATCCTCGGAGTCCACCGTCACTGGTGGGGCAGTTGTGGCAGACCCACCTAGAATGGCATGCAGTGCCTCGTAGAAGTGGCATGTCTGGGGCTGGGCTCCGGAGCGTCCGTTTGCCGCTCTGACTTTTTGATACCCTTGTCTTAGGTCCTTCACTTTCACGCGGCACTGCATCACATCCCGGCTGTATCCTTTCTCTTTCATGGCTTTCGAGACCTTCTCGAAGGTCTTCGCGTTCCGCTTGCTGGAGTGCAGCTCCGAGAGCACAGACTCCTCGCCCCACACAGCGATCAGATCCATGACTTCCCTGTCAGTCCATGCTGGGGACCTCTTTCTATTCTGGGATTGCCCGGACTCCTCTGCTGGAGAGCTCTGCATCGTTGCAGGTGCTGCGGGGCTCGCCCCGATGTGCAACCAGAACGTCAGATTCAAACCGCCCAGACAGGAAAATGAATTCAAATTTTCGCGGGTCATTTCCTGTGTGGCTGGGCAGAGAATCCAAGCTCGGACTGCTGTCCAGAGCGTCAACAGAGTGCTGCAGTGTGGGATAGCTCCCGGAGCTACTAAATTCGATAAGCATCCACACCAAGCCTAATTTGAGCTAGCCGTGTCGAATTTAGCGTTACTCCACCTGCCGGGGTGGAGTACCAAATTCGAACTAAAGAGCCCTCTAGTTCGAATTAAATGGCTTCCTGGTGTGGACGGTTGAGCGGTTAGTTCGAATTAACGCTGATAAATTCAAATTAAAGTCCTAGTGTAGACCAGGCCTCAGGCAAACTTATTATGTGGTGGTATCAGCTGTACCTCTAATGATAATATATGTCTGCTAGGAACACAGTAGTGCCAAAAGCATCTTTCAATGTACTTTGGATGGAGTCTTAGAGATGTCTTTGTGAGTATGATCTGTTACATTATTGTGAAACGACACTGCTGTTTTAGCTTTTCAGGCTTCCATCAGCCCTCAGATTGCCAGTATTCCTGTTCTTGTGTGTTTTGTTATATCTAATACATTTCTGTGAGCCCTATAAACATATTGGTCCCGATTCTCCTTTCACACTGATGTAAATCAGAAGTAACTCCATTGAGATCAATAATAAAAATACCTACTTCCTAAACAGCACATTTTATCAGTAGATCTCAAAGCACTTTACAAGAGAGTTCAGTGTGAGTATCAGACTGCTGGGCAAGGAGAATCCAACCCACTTTGGAATATAGCTCCAGCATTTTCATTCCACACAAAAAAATTGAATTAAAAAAAAATGTTTTAAAATGGAACAAAACCAAGACATTTAGAATTTTACTGTTAAATCTGATTATTATAAAATAGTTTGGGTCAAGTGAAATGTTCAGTTTCAATAAAATGGAAGCTTTTGGTTTTTATTTTGAGTATTAAAAAACATAATGAAAACAAACAAAATTAAAAATTAAAAATTAAAAGCCATTTAAAAACAAAAAAATTGAAATGCCTATTCTGATGATGTCAAGATGGAACATTTGGACATCATCAAAATATTACATTCTAATTTAAAAAAAATAAACAATCAATATCAGCCAAAAAATTCAATTTGGATGAAACAGAATTTGGATAGAAAAATATTTCTGTGGAACATTTTCAACCTACTCTACTTAAGTTTATTTTCCTCAAGATTGTTTTTCATATATGTTAATTACACTTTCCTTGGGATTTTTTACCAAGACATTTTTCTGAATTTTACCAACAACTCCGATTGTTCAAATTAATATTTTAGAGTGTATTTCAAGGAATTTGTTTTTATATCCGAATATTTCCATGATATTTAAAGTACTAAATTATTTTATTTCCACCAGAGAGATGTGGGAATGCTTGGAGAGAATGATCATTTGTCTTGTGTAAGAAGGAACCCCATAAAAATGACTGTAGAGAGAGTGCACTGTAACTGAGCTTTGACAGATTACTGAATAGAATAGAGGTGACCACAACCTAGTTTGTGCTTCAACAAAGCAATTTATTTAAAAACAAACAAACAAACAACCCCCCCTACATTTCTATCAGAAAAGTCTGGAGAGTTTTAGAAATTCTCAGAGGTAATTAGTCAAACAGTTTTTGGTACTTGATTGATTGCTTTTTAAAATGAATTAAAGCCCCCAGAGCTGCTGCAAAGTTAAAATCGTAGGTCTAGACATGAGGTCATCATTCTTCATTACCAATGTATGTGGGGAAAAAAAGTGAAGTGCTTGTGACTGAAACCAAAGCATTTACTGGGATAGGCCCCCACTGTAAACTTCCCTCTGAAATTATATTTCATTTACCTAATTTATCTGTCGTTCGCTGCTACGTTGTTTTATACTGGATTCCATAGCCCAGCTTCTCACCTGGCAAAACTAAGCAAGTGGACATGGCAGGTTCAACACACACTTTGTTTTCAGAAAGAGCCGTGTTTATATTTGTTAAATTACATTTGTCTTTAGTATCCAAATTGTGATGGGTTAAGGGACCATTAAGCACTAGGGTATGACATGATTTACATTTATCTATACCAGTGGTCCCCAACACGGTGCCCGAGGGTGCCATGGCGCCCGCAGGGGCATCTTAATGCACCCACGTCCTGGCCCCCGGGAGAGCACCTGCCGAAATGCCGCTGAATTTCAGCGGCCAGCGATGCCTCTCGATGCTGCTGCTTGCCGTCGACAAGTGATGTCATCGAAAGGCGTTGCTCATGCCTCTTGATGGCGGCGTCATCGTTTCGGCAGCATTTTGGCGGGTGCTCCACCGCCGCAGTGGTCCTTCGGCTGGTGCCCGCCAGCCAAAAAGGTTGGGGACCACTGCTCTATGTCCTAGTAAGGAGGAGAGGATGGAAGACGATAAAATATGGGTCAGATCTGATGAGAAACAGTCAAATGAAAAAGAGTCCCATTCAATTACATCATCAATTACAGCTAAAAAGTGACAAGTTTTTAAAGTGCTTATATACAAATGCTAGAAGTCTAAATAATAAGATGGGTGAACTAGAGTGCCTCATATTAAATGAGGATATTGATATAATAGGCATCACAGAAACTTGGTGGAATGAGGATAATCAATGGGACACAGTAATACCAAGGTATAAAATATATTGGAAGGACAGAACAGGTCGTGCTGGTGGGGGAGAGGCACTATATATAAAAGAAAGTGTAGAATCAAAAGCAGTAAAAATCTTAAATGAACCAAACTGTACCATAGACTCTCTATGGATAATAATTCCATGTTCTAATAATAAGAATGTAGCAGTAGGGATATATTACTGACCACCAGATCAGGATGGTGATAGTGACTGTGAAATGCTCAGGGAGATTAGAGAGGCTATAAAAATAAAAATCACAATAATAATGGGGGATTTCAACTATCCCCATAATGACTGGGTACATGTCATCTCAGGATAGGATGCAAAGATAAAGTTCCTTGACACCTTAGATGACTGCTTCTTGGAGCAGCTAGTCCTGGAACCCACAAAAGGAGAGGCAATCCTTGATTTAGTTCTAAGTGGAGCACAGGATCAGGTCCAAGAGGTGAATAATAGCTGGACCACTTGGTGATTAGTGACCAAAATATAATTAAATTTAACATCCCTGTGGCAGGGAAAACACCAAGCAGCCTAACACTGTAGCATTTAATTTCAGAAAGGGGAACTACACAAAAATGAGGAACTTTCTTAAACACAAATTAAAAGGTACAGTGCCAAAAGTGAAATCCCTGCAAGTTGCATGGAAACTTTTTAAAGACACCATAATAGAAGTTCAACTTAAATGTATACCCCAAATTAAATAAAAAAAAAACATTCTAAGAGAAGCAACAAAGTGCCACCGTAGCTAAACAGCAAAGTAAAATAAGCAATGAGAGATAAGGAAACTAGAAAGGAGCATAAACTCTCGCAAATGAAGTGTAAAAATATAATTAGGAAGGCCAACGAAGCATTTGAAGAACAGCTAGCCAAAGACTCAAAAAGTAATAGCAAAAATGTATTTAAGTACATCAGAAGCAGGAAGCCTTCTAAACAACTAGTGGGGCCACTGGACAATCAGATGCTAAAGGAGCACTCAAGGACAATAAGGCCACTGTGGAGAAACTAAATGAATTCTTTGCATTGGTCTTCATGGCTGAGGACGTGAGAGAGATTCCCAAACCTGAGCCATTCTTTTTAGGTGACAAATCTGAGGAACAGTCCCAGATTGAGGTGTCATTAGAGGAGGTTTTGGAACAAATTGATAAAGTAAATAGTAATAAGTTACCAGGACCACATGGTATTCACTCAAGAGTCCTGAAGGAACTCAAATGTGTGACACCAATTTTTTAAAAAGGGCTCCAGAGGTGATCCTGGCAATTTCAGTACTGGGAAAACTGGTTGAAACTATAGTAAAGAATAAAACTGTCAGGCACATCAATGAACATAATTTGTTGGGGAAGAGTCAACGTGATTTTTGTAAAGGGAAACCATGCCTCACCAATCTACTAGAATTCTTTGAGGGGGTCAACAAGCATATGGACAAGGGGGATCCAGTGGATATAGTGTACTTAGATTTTCAGAAAGCCTTTGACAAGGTCCCTCACTAAAGGCTCTTATGTAAAGTAAGTTGTCATGGGATAAAAGGAAAGGTCCGCTCATGGATTTGTAATGGGTTAAAAAAAAAGGGAAACAAAGGATAGGAATAAATGCTCAGTTTTCAGAATGGAGAGATGTAAATAATGGTGTCTCCCAGGGGTCTGTGCTGAGCCCAGTCCTATGCAACATATTCATAAATGATATGGATAAAGGGGTAAACAGTGAGGTGGCAAAATTTGTAGATGAGACATAACTACTCAAGACAGTTAAGTCTCAAGCAGACTGCGAAAAGCTTTGAAGGGTCTCACAAAACTGGGTGACTGGGCAACAAAAAGGCAGATTAAATTCAATGTTGATAAATGCAAAGTAATTCACTTTGGAAAACATAATCCCAACTATACATATACAATGATGGTATCTAAATTATCTGTTACCACTCAAGAAAGAGATCTTGGAGTAATTGTGGATAGCTCTCTGAAAACTCCACTCAATGTGCAGTGGTAGTCAAAAAAAAAATGAACAGAATGTTGGGAACCTACATTAAGAAAGGGGTAGATCAGGGATCAGCAACTTTTGGCACGCGGCCCATCAGGGTAAGCCCCTGGTGGGCCAGGACAGTTTGTTTACCTGTAGGTCCCAGAGGTTTGGCAGATCATGGCTCCCACTGGCCGTGGTTCACCATTCCAGGCCAATGGGTGCTGCGGGAAGCAGCAGCCAGCACATCCCTCAGCCCATACCAAGTTCACTCATCTTATTACTTAGACTTCTAGCATTTGTATACAAGTACTTATACAGTTTGTCAGCACTTAGTTGTCTGCCCTCACATGCTATAATTGAATGGGACTCTTTCTCACTTGACTGTCTCTTTTCAGTTCCGAGCTGTACTTTATTCACTTTTATCTTCTCTTCTTTACTAGGATATAGAGAATCCCCATTAATAGATCGTCCCGAAGGGATGTTTCTACCGAACTTTGTGCTCCTCTGCACCTGTTACCTTTCCCCCCAGCCCTTAGTTAAAAACTCCTCTACAACCTTTTTAATTTTACATGCCAGCAACCTGTTTCCATTTTGGTTTAAGTGGAGCACATCCTTTCTGTAAAGGATCCTCCTTTTCCAAAAGATTCCCCAGTTCCTAATAAATCTAAAACCTCCTCCTTACACCATTGTGTCATCTATGCACATAAGTCTGTTCTGATATCTCTAGAGATCCACAATCTTTGAATCCACACACAATTCACCATGCAGTTTTCCCAGTCATCACAAACCCAACTATCTGTATTTCTAATGATCAAATCCTTCTTTACTATTACCTGTCTCTTCCTAGTAACTGGTGTTCCCTTCCACAGAGGGGTATCTTCAGTGCAAGAGGATACCATGCATCATCTGGAAGGAGGATCCTAACTATGCAATCATTCCCCTTTGCTCTAGTTTGATGTTCTCCTTCCCAAGACTTTCATCCTCCTCAACAGCTCAGAGGCTGTCAAGCTGGGGCTGGGACAACTCTACTGTGTTCCAGAAAGTCTCATCTATGAACCTCTCTGTCTCCCTTAGCTCCTCCAATTCAGCCACTCTGGCATCAAGAGTCTGTACTTGGTCTCTGAGGGCCACGAGCTGCTTTCACCAAATGCACATACATGTCACCTGCCCACAAGGCAGGTAATCATGCATGCTGCATTCAGTACAATAAGCTGGATAGCTCCAAATTTGCTGCCAGAATTCTGCCTGCATAGTTTTTACTCTGCAGCTTTTATATTGTTGTTGACATTTTAGGTAATTAGAAAGTTATTTGAAACTGCCATTTTCCAGAAGATTTCAAAGGAGCAACATCTTTCCAGCTGCATCAGAAGTTATGGTACAATATTGTTGAAATTATCTTTGAGAAACTCTAATCCATTTTTGGGGTCCTCATTCTGAAGGGGGTTGACTTGTAGGAATGCCATCTTCTTTTTCCTCTTCTTCTGTATGATGACAGAAAAGGTGAGGAAAGAATATATGAGTATTTTTTTTTCTATTCACAGTTTGTGAAATTCTCAGTTATTCCAATCAATTACAAATTTTTTGGCTTTGTTCTTTATACTCTATAAATGTAATAGCTGACAAATATTTCAGAGTAAGTATTTTGAATGCCAACTTCCACATTTACATGCTGTTGGCTTGTGAACAATTCAACATTGTTTTTGTTCCCTTTTGCATTGCCTAATGTATCTAACCAACACAGCATGAATTTCAAACTTCAGACTTTGAGTAATGCTATGCAACATCCGATTTGGAAGTCTATTTCTGCAAATCAGAGCGATCAACTGTGCAAATTAGTTAAGAAGAGATTGATGTGGACATGGAAACATTGAAACATGCATCCAGAGTATGGTTAAATGTAGGGGCTACAATGTTAGTAAACTATTAACCAATGACTACTGCCTGGCACCAATGGCCCTGGGTTTTAAAAGTCTAAGGATGGTATGAGGGAAATGCCCCCTCTATATCTCCAGGACTGCTCAGGGACCTTGGCAGAAAGACTGGGTCCCACACTTTTTCAGGAAAGTTTGGAGAAGGAGGAGAGCCCTTTGCTGAGCAAGACATGAAGGTATACCTTCTCACCATGCAACAGTGGGCCCATGCCTAAGCAACTGATTGGGCAAAGCTAAAGATGACTACAAGCCAGCAGTGAGCAGAAGCAATCCCTCCTTCCTCACCCCAAACCTTCCAAGTGAAAGCAGTCACAGCTGACCCCTGTACTGCAGTCAAGACAAGGTCAGAGAAAACCAGGGAGAGCTTGAGCTGTTCCCAACCACTGAAAACCAGAGAAGGGAAGAGTTTGCACATGTATCACCAGTGTTCATGGACCCACCAATTACATACCCCGTTTCCTGAGGTAAACATACTGGTACACTTACTCCACAAATATTCCTATTGTCTAAATTGGGACTTTTCAAGAACCAAGGTGCTATTCAGCATGAGCAAAGGTATCAGAATCCTGCCTTTAACTTTGCTAGTACAAATCAAAATGTTTGTATGTGCTGATATTTGACCATAACAAAACTGCACAACCACTGCCCCCCAAACCAAAACCAAAACTAAAAAACTTGAGCACACAAAAATGCATCCACTATTTTAGATCCTAGATTGAAGCTCCCTTGAACATTTGGCTCTAAATCTACAGTTGTTCTTCTAAGAAACAGAAGTATCTACTTAATGCTTAAAAGATAGTTTTGCAAAACTGGAAGATCTCAATAAGTCACACTTCATCCCCTTACTAATGGTGGTGTTGTAGGACTTTCTTTCGGATATGAAAAGGGAGAAAAACAAAAAAAACAAAAACAAAAAAACAATAGTACTGTAAAATGTTTGAAGAAGGGGGTCCACTTTTTTGATCATTTTGACTGAAAGTTTTAAGGTCTCAATGATGCATAAATGAATTTAGCAGTTTTGTTACATATTTGCATATGTTTCACATAGGGGTGTGTGTGTGTGTGTGTACGTATATATAGCAGAGATAAGTTAATGATATAGTTTGATATAGCTGCCACCAACCATAAAATTCAGGTTTTACATTTTTAGAGAACTCTAGGTCCTACTTCAAATCCAGCATCTGAAAAAAAAATCTCCTATAATTTCACCACAATACCAGATCTTTGCAATGTAATACAGGGGTACACAATTTTAAAAACCACACACACACACACATCTATATCTATATCTATCCATCTATAGATAGATAGATAGATAGATGCCCATTTTAATGTTTCCTAAAGACTTTGAATAAATATGTATTATTTGAAATGTGCTATGTATTAGGCATATTATATAATATAGCATATTGTATAATACAATTACTCTGCTCATCTTGAATGTGGAATGATGAACAAACACAGCTGCTCCCTACTGCACGTAAGTGTTTGCCCTAGTAACCCAGCCATACTACAATTGAAAGGTGCATATGCAGAATGGCTGTATCTGCATAGCTAACCAAGGAAAAATGCTCAGCACTTATTGGTCACAGAAAAAATAGCAGAAATGGAGATCATGTCAAACATGCTGTTGGAGAGAGAAAATTCAATAATTGTACTTTCTACAAGAAAACAACTTGTGATTGAATGACTACAACAAGATTTTTAAATGCACCCACTTTACACATCAAAAGGAACCCAGAATAAAAGTTACTTGAATCGCTTCCTCTCGGGACTAGTAGTATTTACTTTCACAGAGAAACTGGAGTCATACTAATGCATATAAATCACTGCACAGTTTAAGCAGAAAAGCTATTTCCAGGGCATACTAAGAAGATATGTTTCTTTCAAACTTTTGAAAACAGTATTTCACTGATCACATAAAAGTGATCTACATTGGAGAACCTGATTGAAAGTCTGCCTGTTCTTTTGGTTGACTGAACACCATCACTGCATAGCACCATTTACTTTGGTGATAAGTCTATGGTTCTTTATGTCTCCCTTTGTCACCTTTCTTCTGAAAAAAGTAACAGCAGTGCTCAAACTCTATGAGATTTGTTTCTTGATAATATGCACTATGAACGATTCCAACAGTTCCCTAGATTTTTTTGTTACAATCACCATCATAATATACTGGATTCATGGTCTTCTCTAATGTTACCTTCTGTACTTTTTTGTCTACCTTTCTTTCAGATACTTAGAGATCACTTAATCCCATCACACTATCTTGTTCCTGATACCGTGCCATCCTACTTATCATATCCTACAGTCATAGTAATTATATAAGATTTGTGCGCAATATTTGGTCCATCATTTAATTATGTAGATGCTCTAGGTATCTCTAGCCTCTAACTGCCTGAAGATGGGAGTGGACAACAAGGGATGGATCACTCAATGATTGCCTGTTCTGTTCATTCCCTCTGAAACATCTGGCACTGGCCACTGTCAGAAGACAGAAGAGTTGTCTAAATGGATGATTGGTCTGACCCAGTATGTCTGTTCTTATTGTAACAATAATTAAGGTAATCTAACACTCCATTAAAAACTCACTTCAACAAAAACTTTAATTGAATTAACATTGGCATAATGGATGCTTTGCCAAGGCAGAATTTCTCAAAAAACTTTAACATAAATTGAACAATGCATATCCAATGTTTTTCAAATGTCTGTCTGGGGCCATGCACACATTCTGACATGGACTTTGACTTGTATGTGAGATTAAGATCTATGTTTTGTTCTTAAGGTCCATACTGAATCCATACATGCATTTTGAGTAGATGCATGTTTCCTAATACGTGCCTCAGACTCAGACCTGAAAAATTCCCAGCCAAAGTAACATCAGCTATTCAAATCACTGCATGGGAAAGAAGAAAAGGCTGAGAAAGGGGTTTATTGTATGATCTCTCTATTCTTTTGCAAACTATTTTTTCTAGTAATACAGTGTAGCTCCTGGGAACCTTATTGAGCTCAAAGAAAGTTCTGTCTAGATTACTAGTATCCACCCATATCTCTGATTTACCACAATTAAAGTCTTCTGACCTTTTCACCAGCTGGTGGCATTTAACTGGTGAGTAGGACCAGAGAGAATATTGATCCTTGTGTGACTTCACAAAAGAGTGACAGAGGTGCAATTTAACATCATTACTCTTGTAGGCATCCCTCCATTTTAGTGGATTCCCTTGGACCTCTGCCACCTCTCTGAGACAGAACAGCAGTATCTCACAGTCAACAGTGTCAAAGGATATAGAGAGGTCTACCAAGATGAGAATGGAAGCCTGCCTACTGTCCACTGACAACCGGAGATTGTTCATCAATGACCGTGAAGTTGTTTCTGACCCATATGCAGGCCTGAATCAATATCATGCCGGATATTAAATCATCTAGAATATTAGATGATATTTCATAAAGAGTCTATTTATGCAAAAAAATGTTGTTTTTTTGTTTTGTTTTTTTCTCTCTTATTTCTCAGGGGATTTCAATTTTGAAGAGATTTTCTTACAGATGATATACTCCGTGATAAAACCTGGGAGTATAATGCACCTTTAAAGTTCTGCATTTTCTTTTAGAATAAAATATGTAAGAAGTTGTTAAAATCATACTTTGAAATGTTTCATACTGTCCATAGGATTTGGTTACAGGCAACACCGGTCTATTCTTTCAAGGTAACAAGCAATGAAAGCCTATGATGGGGCTCCTCATCATCTGTTGGATACATTAGATACACAAAAGTCCAACTTCAGGAGCATAGCACCTCATCATAGTATAATGCAATGCCTCTTTCAACTATTATGGCATGTACAAAATGTGATGTGACAAATCAAAAAACTAAATAAAAGGGGTCTTCAAAGAGAGACATCACTGTGAATTGTGGTAGTGACAGTCAATTCTTTTAAAACTGTCATGCAATTTGTTGCAAAACATTTTCAAAAGTAGACATTTCCCCTCTGTTCCTTAGAAAGATGCAAATAAGAACAGTAGGAGTCCTTCACATCTCTCATTAGGATGTCATTCAACACATTTAAATGCTTACATGCTACCAGTCTACCAAATAGAATGAGGGACTGAATAAACTAACTCACGATTCCCTTTATGTAATCATGTTTTTAAGTGTTAGTAATAGATCTAAAGCTGTAAGTGAATAAGCTGGTTCTCCTAAGCCTGCTTGCTAGGTAGTTTTTTTTTGTTTTGTTTTCAAACTCTCACTCACCAGCTCTAAAAAAATATGAGATGGCACTTACAGAGTTAAAAAAGGGAGAGAAAAGCCAATAAGTGAAAAAAACAGAGCTAATCAGAAAATGGCTTCTCCCTCCCCCAAGAAAATTTTGACTTTTCATCAAAAACTGAAAAAATTGCCACCAAACCAAAATATTCTTCGTTTTCTGATAAAATGTAGACACTTTTCTGCAAAATGCAGACACTTGTCATAAAAAAATATTTAGTTGAAAACCCAACCTTCCATCCATCATCCAAAAAAAAAAAAGTATAGATGGAAAATTTCCAAGCAGCCTGAGACAAAAATGCTCCTTAGCTCTCACAGTAATATTTCAAAATGTGAATGTTAAAATATAGAAATCACTCAGATTATAGTTTTGTTACATTATGTCAGTTCTCTCTTCCCAATCCACCCATCAAAAAAAACCACGGTACTATTGTGTACATCTTTTCTTTTTAGTTAATATTTTGACAGTCACTGAGGAACGCTGGATGCTCAATGTCTGTTGCATATTGGAGAGGATTTCAAGGAAAGCAATATAAAGCGCCAGATACTACAGTGTTTGATCAGGGAAATTTCCATCACATCAGAATCCTAATTCAGGTACATTTTCCCTTCTCTGGTGCTGTTTCTCTTCCGGTGCTCACTGATTGCTATTTATTATTTGTATTACCATAACATCACTTGAACAGTTTCTGGCTCCACACATACTCAGTGTGGGATCATGAGGCAGTGTTCTCATTCTGAATTTCATTCTTCATTCTAGTTTCTTATATGGTTCCAGTGCTTTCCTATCAGACACATTTCTCTCCAGATAAGCTTAATAATCACCTTCAGGCAAATGAATAACAAGGTTAATAGCACATCCACAGGCTTTGAGTGGTTTGTTCTTTGTACCTTTAAATAATCTCTATTTTTTTCATGCAAGATTAGGGCTGCAAATGTTTCCTTTGTCTTAAAATCTGATCTGAAGTCAGTCAGAAACATCTGACACAATAAAAGCAAGTCACACATTATTTAGCAATATTATTACCTAAAGGAGCTATTATTCCTAATTGTTTTATGATTTAACTACTGTATACTGGTTGTGCTTGCTTCTGCTAACAAGAGTTGTAGATGGAACTCTTGATTGAGTTTTAAATGTCAACTAATTTTATGAAGCAAATGCCTTCTGAATAAAAATAAAGATTAGTCAAGAAACCTTTTTCTCCAACAGAGATAATATAGATGTCTTTATTCTATTTATTTTTATTCATAAAAGAAAACAGAGCTCCTAAGAGTAAAATGAGCTGCTGTTATTTAGATAGAAAACCAAGGATAAAAATGAAGACAGTGGGTTTGAATCTGGTCTCACTTACATTGATTTGAATGGGGTTACTCCTGATTTATGCCAGTTTGAGATCAGGCATCCGGTACCTTCCCCTAAAAGACAACATATAGAAGGGAAACGGATGACTAGAAGCAACAAGGGCTTGAACTAATGCCAATTGAAGTCAATGTAAGGAATTAGGGTACATCTACATCACAAATTAAGGTGTAATTGTAGTGTGGGTAGACATAACTGTACTAGCTTTAATCCAGCCAGCCTGGCTAACTACATGGCAAAAGGCATGGTGGCATACACTGCAGCGTGGGCCAGCTGCCCCTGTACAAGCTCACCAGAAACCCTGTTACTTGTGCTACCTAAATTCAAGCAAGTGTAGGTATGTCTATTCATGCTATTACACCCTAATTTGTGGTGTAGATCTACCCTTAGACTGTAAACTCTTCGGAGCAGGGAGAAGTGTTTTGTTTTGTGTTTGTATAGCATCTAGTACAATAGGGTATGAGGCCCATGACTAGCCAACCTACAAAAAGAAATGTTCCCTAAATCAAACCAAACCAAACCACAAACAAACCATACAGATACAATGCAGCCTAAGCCAAAGATTGTGAAGACATTAGACCAGTGTATCCAAATGGTTATGGACAGTGTGAAATGTTTCAAAGAAGAAAGCCCTAGCGTTACATGCTAGCAAAGTGTTCAGATGCCACTGAATGTCAGGTAACTCTTGTTTGGACACCTCTCATTTATCAATATCGTTTATACAATGTGGCCTTGCCAAACAAGCACAATAGTCCAACTTTCAGTTGCACTAAGGCTGAGGGAAATAAAATGCTTGCTTTGCTTCCCTTATGAGAGCTATAGCCTGAAACAGCATTGGCTTTTTCCCCCTAACAGCATTCCATTTCACTAGTACTTAATTTGTTACCTGCTTTCTCTCCCCAATTCTGTTCTGCATTGCTACTTTCTATCCAGCTCTCCCCTGTATTTTATTTCAGCTTGGTATTCTTCTCTTCCATTGAGAATAATACATTGCATGAAGTCTCTTTGAAACACAAGCCACTGGGTATAGTCCAATATTTCAATCTCTTTTGATCCTTTTGTAGTTTCTCCTTTTCCTGCCCCATATTTGCAGCAACTCCTACATTGACTGTTCAGCAAAACTGATCTCTACCCTATTGATTTCAATTTTCTGTTATTTCATAGAATCATGAAAGATTAGGGTTGGAAGGGACCTCAGGAGGTCATCAAGTCCAACCCCCTGCTCAAAGCAGGACCAACCCCAACTAAATCATCCCAGTAAGGGCTTTGTCAAACCAGGCCTTAAAAACCTCTAAGGATGGAGATTCCACCACCTCCCTAGGTAACCCATTCCAGTGCTTCACCACCCTCCTAGTGAAGTAGTTTTTCCTAATATCCAACCTAGACCTCCCGCACTGCAACTTGAGACCATTGCTCCTTGTTCTGTCATCTGCCACCACTGAGAACAGCAGAGCTCCACCCTCTTTGGAACCCTGCTTCAGGTAGTTGAAGGCTGCTATCAAATTTGCCCTCACTCTTCTCTTCTGCAGACTAAATAAGCCCAGTTCCCTCAGCTTCTCCTCATAAGTCATATGCCCCAGCTCCCCAATCATTTTCGTTGCCTGCCACTGGACTCTCTCCAATTTGTTCACTTCATTTCTGTAGTGGGGCCTCCAAAATTGGATGCAATACTCCAGATGTGGCCTCACCAGTGCCGAATAGAGGGGAATAATCACTTCCCTCAATTTGCTGGCAATGCTCCTACTAATGCAGTCCAATATGCCATTAGCTTTCTTGGCAACAAAGGCACACTGTTGACTCATATCCACTTTCTTGTCCACTGTAATCCCCAGGTCCTTTTCTACAGAACTGCTGCTTAGCCAGTCAGTCCCCAGCCTGTAGTAGTGCATGGGATTCGTCTGTCCTAAGTGCAGGACTCTGCACTTGTTCTTGTTGAACCTCATCAGATTTCTTTTGGCACAATCCTCCAATTTGTCTTGGTGACTCTGGACCCTATCCCTATGCTCCAGTGTATCTACCTCTTCCCCCTGCTTAGTGACATCTGTGAACTTGCTGAGGGAGCAATCCATCTAATCATCCAGCTCATTAATGAAGATGTTGAACAAACCCTGGTGCACTCCACTTGATACTGGCTGCCAACTAGACACCAAGCTGTTGATCACCATCTGTTGAACATGACAATCTAGCCAGCTTTCTATCCACCTTATAGTTCATTCATCCATCCCATACTTCTTTAACTTAATGGCAAGAATACTGTGGGAGACTGTATCAAAAGGTTTGCTAAAGTCCAGGTATATATCCACAGAGCCAGTTATCTCATCATAGATGGCAATCAGGTTGGTCAGGCATGACTTGCCCTTGGTGAATCCATATTGGTTGTTCCTGATCACCTTTCTCTCCTCCAAGTCCTTCAAAATGGATTCCTTGAGGACCTGCTCTGTGATTTTTCTGGGGACTGAGGTGAGGCTGACCGGTCTGTAGGTCCCCGGATTCTCCTTCTTCCCTTTTTAAAATATGGGCACTATATTTGCTTTTTTTTCCCCAATCGTCCGGGATCGTATTACACTGATTAGGAATGGGGCTTGGGAACTCAATGAGCTAGATGCAGACAATAAGCAGCACTCCACAGGGTGGAGGCGGGGCTACCCTCATGGTGATTCCCCGGCTTCCACAGTGAGAATCCTCTTTTCTGGGGTTCCTTGGGCAGCATCAGCGAGGGGGAAACAGGGAATGAAGAGGAGCTATGAGGATATTTGAGGAGCTATGAGGATATTTGGGGATTGGAACTCTCCTGAGTGGAATGACCAGCAAAAAACTCCATGACAGGATTTTCATGGAGATTTTGTGTCCCTTAGCACCTCCTTGGGCTTTTCTATGGGAAGGGAAGAGTCCCTTTGAAATTTTTTTGACTGAAATGAATAAAAGAAATATTCCTTCTTTTCCCTCACAGTCAAAAGTTACCGCTTTTATTCTTCTAGCTGACGTCTATATAGCGGCTGAGTTCTAGGGGCTGCTATGAAGGAATCACTTATACTCCTCATCATGACAAGTGCTAGATGTAGGAAAGAAATTAACAACTCAATCCAGTACTCATTTTATTATTAATAGTTTTTGCATTAATGATGTCAACAGGACCCCTTCATTGAATTACTGGTTTGTATTCATCTCATGGTGGTGTCTCTATGTTATTAACTGTCAACTGCACTTTGGAATTCATTATACTCCAAGAAATCACATATAAAGAATAAAGATTTACTGGTGATATTGGTAAAAGTCACAGATAAGATGGAGCTGAACACACAATTCATTAAATGCGTAATGCTGGAGAACAGAATTATTTATTTATTTGTTTTTATATTCTCCCCCCACCCCTCTGCATTTCTAATGGAGGGGAAAAGGAGAGTTAATCCAAAGCAAAACTATTTCTCTTTCTATAGTTTCTTTCCTCTGCTTATCACTCTACGATATTATTTGCAGTCATTATGAGCTGAACCACCCTTTTAAAATAGGTAGGTACCGTTATACCCATTTTGCACCCTCCCTTGAAGCACCTTCCTGTGCTCAATGCTGCACGAGACTTGATGGGAGACTAGTCTGGTGTAGTAATGGAATTCTTATGTTTTCCATTTTACTGACGGAAAAAACTAAGGTCTTGTCTACATATGCAGTAATTTTGGAATAGTTGTGGAATAACTATTCTTGAATACTTGCATGATTGGACACGCTTATTCAAAGTTTAAATTCACACCCTAACTTCATCCAAATTAATTTTAAAGTGTAGCCAGCCAAGCCTTAAGACACAAAAGTCAAAATTCTGTTTGTTATTCACAGTAGTACCATAGTGTCATTGACTCCAGTAGAATGACTCACATTAGTAAGGTGAGCAGGATTTGGCCTGGAGAGGTTAAGGGGAAAATTTTCAAATATGGGTAACTACATTTAGGTACTTTAATTTATGTTTAGGTCCCTGCCTATGAATTATAATCTTTACACTGGAAAGATTCAGACAATTTAGAAAGAACCAGGATTCAAAACTTCTACTCATGTAGGGCCTTTGCTGTCTTCAGCAGGAACAGGATGAGGCCCTTAGTTAGGAAAGCAGGGGAAGGAATTGCCTATCAAGAATCTGTGGGCCAAACGAGTCCTCAACGTAACACACTATGTAGCACTACTGAATTCTATGAAATGACAAGATGTAAATTAGACAGAAACTGGATTTGTATTTTCAGGAACCTGTCATTTCAAATGTATAAACACCAAATGAAGTCCTCTGGTTTACAACAGAGAGTTATTATCTCAGCCCTGTTATAGGATCTCTGTCCATAAGTAATTCCATATTTCCACTGAAGAAATTACCACAAAGGCAGAGAATTCAGCTTGCCAACTTTTAAGCATCCCAATGGCTAACTTTTCATTATGTTTATAGTATGCATATAAAATATGTATAAGAAATATACTAGGGCTGTCAAGCGATTAAAAAAATTAATCGTGATTAATCACGTGATTAAAAATTAATCTAGATTCATTGCACTGTTAAACAATAATAGAATACCATTTATTTAAATATTTGTGGATGTTTTCTACATTTTCAAATATATTGATTCCAATTACAACACAGAATACAAAGTGTACAGTGCTCACTTTATATTTATTTTTTATTACAACTATTTACACTGTAAAAAACGAAAGAAATAGTATTTTTCAATTCACCTAATACAAGTACTGTAGTATTTTATCATGAAATCAAGTATCAGAGGGGTAGCCATGTTAGTCTGGATCTGTAAAAGCAGCAAAGAGCCCTGTGGTACCTTATAGACTAACAGACATATTGGAGCGTGAGCTTTCGTGGGTGTATACCCACTTCATCGGATGCATGTAGTGGAAATTTCCAGCATGTAGTGGAAATATGCAAGCAAGAATCAGGCTAGAGATTTAACTAACCTTGTTATCTCTAGCCTGATTCTTGCATATTTATACCTGCCTCTGGAAATTTCCACTACATGCATCCGACGAAGTGGGTATTCACCCACGAAAGCTCACGCTCCAATACGTCTGTTAGGCTATAAGGTACCACGGGACTGACTCTTTGCTGCTTTATCATGAAAGTTAAACTTACCAATGTGGAATTATGTAGAAAAAATAATTGCATTCAAATATAAAACAATTTAAAACTTTAGAGCCTGCAAGTCCACTCAGTCCTACTTCAGCCAATCACTCAGACAAACAAGCTTAGTTACAATTTGCAGGAGATAATGCTGCCTGCTTCATGTTTACAATGTCACCTGAAAGTGAGAACAGGCATCGCATGACACTGTCTTAACTGGCATTGCAAGATATTGACGTGCCAGTTGAGCTAAAGATTCATATATCCTTTCATGCTTCAACTACCATTCCAGAGTACATGTGTGCGTGCTGATGATGGGTTCTTCTCGAAAGCGATCCAAAGCAGAGTGGACCGACGCATGTTCATTTTCACCATCTGAGTCAGATGCCACCAGCAGAAGGTTGATTTTCTTTTTTGGTGGTTCGGGTTCTCTAGTTTCCGCAACTGAGTGTTGCTCTTTTAAGATTTCTGAAAGCATGCTCCACGCCTCATCCCAATCAGATTTTGGACGGCACTTCAGATTCTCAAACCTTGGTTCGAGTGCTGTAGCTCTTTTTAGAAATCTCACATTGGTACTTTCTTTGCGTTTTGTCAGATCTGCTGTGAAAGTGTTCTTAAAATGAACATGTGCTAGCTCATCATCCGAGACTTCTATAACATGAAATATATGGCAGAATGTTGGTAAAACAGAACAGGAGATATACAATTCTCCCCAAGGAGCTCAATAACAAATTTAATCAATGCATTATTTTTTTAATGAGTGTCATCAGCATGGAAGCATGTCCTCTGGAATTGTGACTGAAGCATGAAGCGGCATACACATGTTTAGCATATCAGGCATGAAAATACCTTGCAATGCCAGCTACAAAAGTTCCATGTAAATGCCTGTTCTCACTTTCAGGTGACATTGTAAACAAGAAGCAGGCAGCACTATCTCCCATACTTGTTTGTCTTAGCGATTGGCTGAACAAGAAGTAGGACTGAGTGGACTTGTAGGCTCTAAAGTTTTACACTGTTTTTGAGTGCAGTTATGTAACAAAAAAAAATCTACGTTTGTAAAATACACTTTCATGATAAAGAGATTGCACTACAGTACTTATATGAGGTGAATTGAAAAACACTTTATTTTGTTTATCATTTTTACAGTGCAAATATTTGTAATAAAAATAATATAAAGTAAGCACTGTACACTTTTGTATTCTGTGTTGTAATAGAAATCGATATATTTGAGTGTAGAAAAACATCTGAAATATTTAATAAATTTCAATTAGTATTCTGTTGTTTAACAGTGTGATTAATCACACTGAAGACAATGGGGCTACTTGCATAAGCAAGAGGACCAGGATTAAGCCCACAGTCTGATGTTCCCATGCCCAATTTTTTCTCTCTCTTCCTGTATTTTTTTCTTCCAAAGATGAGAAAGAAAAAAATATATATCTAGGAACTGATTAATAATGCTGCTAGGATCGCCTGGCAACATTTTATATTTTATAAAGGACAGCTGCCCTTTGGGCAGAAATATTCCATTCTTTTTTACAAGCTCTACCATCTAGAACAACAACAGTATTTTGTCTTAGTGGCAGAGACTGGTACTGAAAATGGAACTGGGGGGAGAGAACTGAAGCTGGGAGATGGAAGGAAAGGAAGAGATGGTGTAGGAACTTATACCACCACATAATGGATTCTATAAGACTCCCTGCTATAATGGAAGTCCATGCTGTAAGGATTGCTAGGAATTCTTTTGTAACACAACAGACTTTTATTTTTAACCAGAAGCATCCTAGTATTTCTATGGTTCTGCTTTTGAATATGAGCTCTGAAGCAAGATAAAGCTGGCAAAGCATTGCTGAAATATTACTTTATCAGTTGGGGAACTGGTGGGGTGAAGTACTTCTTTTGTGATTTAATTCAAAGTAATGCTAAAAAGTCTCAAATTTAGGGCCAAATACTTCTCCCTTTGCGAACAATGAGACTATTTGTGTAAGTAAATATGTCTTTCATGAGATTGGTGCTTTTGTAAGGTGAGGAGATTAAATTTTCACAGTAATAGATGACTGAAAATGTGCTGCTGTGACTTAACCGCGTGGTCTAGGTTTCTAGGGGCTAAAGACCTAGAAAGTAGAATATAAGAAAGAGGTTACTGTGGGTAGTTATTATGTATTCTTATTTAACCCTAGTACAGGGCAGCAGTTGAACCCAAATGTCTGTAATTTAAGTTAAAAAATAGGCATATTTTTTAAAACAGTGAAAGACTAAAGAGACCAACATAATACTTTTCTGCGTGGGCCAGTAGTATGCAGCAGAACACAAATACAATACAGTAGTAGCTGCTGGTGGCATATCGCTGCGGGACCACTATAGAAATGTACAAACATTGCACTGTTGAGGGTACTTCTCAATGTGCACTCATGAAAACTGTTGCAACTGGCAGTTATTTAGAAGCTCTTTGCAAAGAGGCACATGCTACAGATGCAGCTTGGGACTTATTTGGGTCTGTTAAGGGCTCAAACATTGCTGAAACTGCTGAAGTGTTTCTTTTCAAGGAGTGAAGTACTTTCCTGTCACTCAGGAGGCAGCAAACTACTCTTGCTATCCCCTTCCCTCCCCAAGTACATCCTGTTGTTTGTTGCTCAGTAAATGAAGATGAGATAAAAAAAATCCCTTAAATTAATGGCACCCCATCCAAAAGTGATGTAATATTTTACAAGTTAATTTATTGACAGATGATGTGGAATGTGAAATTACAATTCATATTTTTAAAGCGTTTTAACACTTCACATCACTTATGCAAATAGTTGCATCAACAGCAATCAGCAACAAAAGTGGGTAATGAGTAATGACAAATAGCCCTTTATTAAGCATAAGGTTATCTTCTGCCCCCCTTATTCAGACACTATTCCCACTGACTTCAGTCTGACCTTTACATGCCTTAGGATGACAGGATTTCACCTATCAAGAGGGAATGGCTGATAGGGCATTCTCCAGAAGGGCTCCAGGCCCCCAGCACTTTTGGATGCTCTCCCACCTGTGGTCCGAATAGCCCAGATTTGTCAGGTTTCAGGTTTCACAACAGGGCCCATTTGTACTGTATTTTGCTTTTGTTATTTTAAATATGTGGTAGGGTCTTTGGAGACTGTGCGGCTGCTTTTTAATGATCCTAAATCAAAATAAAATAAATGTAAAGAAATAAATATACAATATGGACTCAACTCATAATCCCATCTCCCCCCATGCTGACTTAATGGCTTGAAACCAGTGTTTCATGCTGCCACAGGAGTTGTGGAAAATACATTTAATTCCCTGAATGTGGTGGTGGTGGGGGAGGGGGTTATGTTGCAGGTCATAGCCTCAAACCCTGGGAAAGAAAGCAGTGTATCACTTACCCTAGCTAAAGATAGCCAACTAAGAAATGGTACTACTTGGGAAGCTACTCATCTGAGCTGTTTGTGGGTTTCTGTTGCAACATCATGGATGTGGAAGATTTCTCCTACTGAATGCTGATGATGAGCCATCCAATTTTGAGGGAGGGATAAATAAAGCCATCCTTTATGACAGAGCTGGATAAACATTGGCACAGTGTTGGGTAAAAAGATAATGTGATATTCCATTTAGCTAGTCTCAAGATGAAACAAAGAGACTAGAGTTCTGGATAATAATGATGGTTCAGAGGCTACAGGGAAATAATTAAAAAAACCCAGCACAATTACAAGTAGTGGAGAAATAATGGGAGAAAGGAAATATAAATATAAACTACATTTTTTCTTGAGAGTTCAGCAACTTTTGTGTACTTCTTTTCATAGTATGACAAGATCTACACTCTCCTTTAGAGCTGGAGGCCTGAAATTACCATATAAACAATTTGCAGCAGAACCTGCAAATGCTGTAGGACATGAGCAAATGATGCATTGACTGTATCTATCACAGCTGTATTTATGGTGTAGTCATTTGGAGCAGAAGTGACTTGAGCTACTGATGTAAAAGAAAGAGCTGTAAAAATTAGTAATCTCCTTTATACTAAACAATCTGAAGTGGTTGGCACAGCTGATGTGTAGACTGGAGTCAATCCAGAAGAATCAGCGTTTCCCCCCTCTTTTAATGCAGGTTTTTTTTAAAAAAATCAGCAATGCGACTGACACAGCCATCCTAGTTCTGCGGGGGTAGAGAGGCATTTTGCTTTTGTTAGACTTCTCAAATGTTTACTTACACTTTCCATGACCAGAGGATACAGAATTCGCTTTTTAAAACAACTTTTTGTTTTAGAGGTTTCTTCCTTTGGAAATAATTAGCCTATCCTGCAAATTAAAAATAATTGATTGTGATTGCACATAGAGGGCCCAATCGAGGTCAGAGCCCCATTTAGCTAGACACTGTACATGCAGATAGGGAGAGACAGTCCTTGTCATAAAGAGTTTACAGTGGTTCTCAACCAGGGCTACGGGTACCCTTGGGGGTATGCAGAGGTCTTCCAGGAGGTACATCAACTCATCTAGATCAGTGTTTCTCAACCTCTGAGTTGTGAGCCCCAGGGGAGTCATGGAATGGATTTGAGGGGGTCACAAGTCACATCTGGTGTTAGGGGATGGCAAGCAGAGCAATTGCCTGGGGCCCCACACCACAAGGATTCCCACAAAGCTAAGGTACATGTTTCAGCCCCAGGTGATGGAGTTTGGGCTTCAGACACCTGAAAGGGGTACAGCAGTCTGGAAAGTTTGAGAACCACTGGTCTCAATCAACAAGACAAAGAAAGGATGGGAGGGGAAACAGGGGCACAGAAAGATGTCATACGGCATCGCTGGAAATGAAACTCAGGTCTCCTTTGTCCAGCTCCTGTGTTTGTCCCACAGACCACACTGCCTCCCTGAGCACATAGGACCTTTATTGACATATATAGGAGGCTCTGTATAGTGCACTTGCAGGATTGGGCACATTATCTTATTCTCTAGAGTCTTTTCCTTTTCTACAAAAGAAACAATATTAGGGTAAAATTTTGATCCTCTCATTCACAGGAGCAGTCCCATTTTTTTCTTTTGCAGTCCCTAATATTGTTTCTTTTTCTTCAATGTGTGCTTAAAGTTAAGCACATGCCTAAGTATCTTTCTAAATCAAGGCCTTATTCTTCCATTTTGATTAGACTTGTCTGCTCCTTGAAAGTGATGACAGCATTCTCCAGGTGTCCAAGTGCTATTCTTCATTTCTCATCCATGACCTGGTCCTGCACCCCAGAAGTCAGTGGCTTATAGCCAGCTCTGTTGCTATAGCTATATGGACATATGGTAAATAAGATATAGGTATGAATTGAGGTAGTAATGCAAAAGCTGACAGATCTCAAGCCTGTAAAGACAATAGCTTAGGCAAACTAACTAGGCCCAAGGCCTAAACACTTGACATAAGTAACTAACTGTGACTCAAAGCATCCTGTATTCATACCCTACACCAGGGGTCGGCAACCTTTCAGAAGTGATGTGCTGAGTCTTCATTTATTCACTCTGATTTAAGGTCTCGCATGCCAGTAATACATTTTCATGTTTTTACAAGGTCTCTTTCAATAAGTCTATAATATATAACTAAACTATTGTTGTATGTAAAGTAAATAAGGCTTTTAAAATGTTTAAGAAGCTTCATTTAAAATTAAATCAAAATGCAGAGCCCCCCAGACTGGTGACCAGGACCTGGGCAGTGTAAGTGCCACTGAAAATCAGCTCACGTGCCACCTTCGGCACACGTGCCATAGGTTGCCTACCCCTGCCCTACACACTATTGTAATAATCTTTCTACAAAATATGCCTTGTGAGGTATCATCTGAAAACTAATAACTCACTGGTCAATAATAACATGGTGAAATGTATGTAGCAATATTATATGTAAAGTTATGAATTCCCCTTTACGATGTACCCTTGTTCAAAACCAGACAGCCCTGCTTAGGCAAAAGTTGTTAAACAGGCCTATCCTAAACAAAGGAATGTGTGTTTACCTCAATTTGCATATAAGTACTAAACAGAACCATCAAGAATGGAGGAAGCCAAGCAATTTGCATTTTAGCAAACAAGAGTGTGAGAGGGTTCAAGGGTGGGGAAGAGCATGGACCCTTCTTCGCCACCAGACTCCATGTCGCCTTCCTCACTGCTTGAATAAACTTTACTTTGACGGGTAACCTTCAGAAGAATCCATTTCAAAGGTTCACTGCACTATAAAAAAGGGGCAGAAAACCCCAAGTTCTCTGTTTCACCTGATACAACAAGGGAACTAGCACCTTTGGGCCTCTGGAAGAGATTCTGACTGAGGAGGGGGTCAGCCACCATCTTGCTGGAAAACTGGGTGAGAAGAGCTATCTTGAACAAATCCTTGAACCAATTTTGCTAAATTAAAGTTTCAGAATTTTAGATGTGTGTTTTCACTTTTATTTGCTTGTAACCATTTCTATATTTATACTTGAACTCACTTAACATCTTATCTTCTTTTGTTAATAAACTTGTTTTACTGTTGATCTAAACCAACAGCACTGTGTTTGTAAAGTGAATGTCCGCTCCAGTTAATGTGTCAAGCTAGGGTTTTTTTTGTCTCCTTAAAGGAGTGAACAGATCTTATTATTCCTCTGAATGTTGCAGGAGATGACTGGATATGTCAGAGCACACAGGTCTGGGGAAGTTCAAGAGTGGGGTGGGTTGAGGTCACCTGCTAACATTAACCAAGTCTGGTAAAGACAAAAGTGTGTCTGTGATAAATGCTGGCAGGCTGTTGGATTCAAAGTGGTTGAATCAGAGCTATCCAGCATACAGCACACAAAGTGCATGCTGGCTATGTGTATGTCCCAGACAGGGAGCCACAAGTAGCAGAAGCTTTTTGGGGCACTCAGGGTTATAAAACAAGTGGTGATGCAACCTCTGATTGGTCTGAATTGTAGCCTAGAACAGGACACTAAATGATAAATGATCTTATATCACAAAAGGTCACAAAATAGAATAATGTTATAAATCAGTGTTGCTAAGCTGCTTACAATTAACCACAAGAGGCCATTTTATACCAATTTTAGTTATTTGAAGTTTGGAACATCAGCAGATGTCCGACCACAAGAATGCCATGGTAACTAACTGATGTATATGCTAATAAGCTTGACATAAAACCCTAATAACGTAGGGGATAAGAGGACCCCAACATTATTAAGGTGAGAATTCAGATAAGGAAAAGGGGTTGAAACCCCTACTGAATATGCATTAGGAAAAGGGGTTTCAGTGTAACACATTATAGAAGCTGTATGCTAGTCTGTGTGCCTTGGGAAATGCCAGGATGACACCCACTGGTGATTATAGTAATGATAAAGATGACAATGAGGAAGATGATGACAGATACTTTGGGTTTCTCTGCAAGGGATGGTGTGAATAGTGCAAATGCTAGGTGACCCGTGGTGTTATCTCTCTCCTTTACCAGACTGCAAAGTCTGTACTGTTGTTCGGTTGACTAATAAAAGTAAATATTACAAAAAGAGCACTGTGTTGTCCTTGTTGTGTTCCATGGGGTTCCCCTTTTGTTAATAACGTCTCTACTGTAGTCAGACTTGGAACTGAACTCTCACAGATTAAAGTAGGTGTAAACCTTCCCCTTGGGCTGAGTAATTAATTAAAGTAATCTATAACTATATAGGCTGCAGGGTCAGACCCAAAAGCCCCTACAGAAGTCAGTGGGAGTCTTGGGTACACCACGGTGTCAATGGTCAGTGTCCAATAAGGGATTTACAATATCATTCCATCTGTTACTGCTGCATATTTTCTATTTTTAACTGCCTTGCAAGAGAATCGAGATCATTTAATAAGAGACAGTTTAGGTAGAAATGAAAAAAAACAAAAAACAAAAAACAAAATGGTTTTACTTCTACCTCCTCTTTCTATTCATGTTATTATTTTAATAATATATTAATAATCTATAGCACTGTACAATACCTTACTGTTCAAATGTATATAGTGTTATTCACTGGCATTATCCCACAGCACCTATCAGACAACATCTTTATGGTGAAAGAATGATGAACAATTGAGTTTAAACCATCCCGTATTGTGACACAAGCCAATGTATTCCAGAAAATTCAGAGCTCAGGATGAAACAGTGTCCTCTTCTTGCTACTGTAAAATTGCACACTCCAAAACACAAACTGCTGGCCCTTCATGAGAACTCAAATTTTACTTTGTCTTCTGTGCTTTTTGTTAAAATTCCAGGAAGTTACTTATAGACAGGTTTTGTTTTAAGTTTCTTTTGTTTTGTGTGTGTGTGTGGGAGGGGGCATTTCTGTTTTTGTTATTTTTTGTTTGTTTTGTTTTGAATAAAGCAAAAAAAAATCATGAAAGGTTCTAAATTGCATGTAATGTCTCCCTGAGAGAGTGGGATGGATTCAAAGGAATCGTTCCACTCTTCTGAGTCAATATCTACACTTAGTTTTTATAATGTACTATAAATATGTATTCATTTTTAAAAGGCTTCCCAGAAGACAAGATTGGCTTTTCATAGAGCTGTTTCAGTCTATTAGTTAAATATATGTTTAACTATTGTAAAGCCTACTATTTACCCAAGAAATTCAATAGCTCTTATAGGGTAAATCAGGTGAATTCTCACTCATACATGCTTTTTTAAATGAATAATAAGTACCTTACAGAACACAATGGCTCCCCTCTAAGAGCTTCCTAATGCTCTTAATGCTAGAGCTGTGTTTCAAAGGGAACGCATACCAGAGCAGTGATCCATCTAATCCAGTATCCAGTCTGTGACAGGGACCTGTATCAAATACTTCAATATGAAAGGTGAGCAATTATGGAATAATCTGCCCATAGGGGAACTTTCTTCCTAACATCCTTTCTTAGGGGCTGATCCAAAGCCTACTAAAATTAGTGGAAAGGCTTTCACTGACTTCTCTGGTTTTGGATCAGGTCTTTGGACATCAGCAAAAATACAGCCTTTTTCATGGAATTTTGCCTTTGGGGGATTCATGCTGTTTTGCACTAAAGATTGGTTCTGAAACAAAACTTAGCCCCAATCTTGTGAAAGTTTAAAAAGCATGATGTAGATGTCAGTGGGTATTTTTGTATTGTTTTCTTTGTATGCACAGAGAAATGTATGTGTGGAAATTTGGTAATAAAAGGCACTTGTAGCATGATGTAACCTTATACTCAGAAACACCATGTGATGACAATATACATATTTTAATGCACATTGCTATCTTGAGACTCTGTAACATCTGCAAGTAAATTAAGCAGACACATATAGCAGAGTAGCCAGGTGCACTGCAATGTCACTTTCTCATCATTTCTATGTTTCTGAAAGGCTCTATAATATTTTTGAAAGTTATATGTCAGAGTGTTATTAAAATTATAAAGAGGTTCAGTGATAACCATTTTCTGGAAAGGCCTTTCTCTTTCTTCCCCCAAGTGAAGTATCTACCTTCTGCATTCTACACTTCCTGGGAGCTCAGATTGGTTCAAGGGAAAAAACAATCTTCTGAAACCCGAAATGCAATAGCTCTAATAACGGACAGTCAGATGTTGAAATGGTGACAATTACTGTCAACTGACACACACAATGAGCCAAATCCTGATCCCACTGCAGTAAGTGGAAAAATTCCCATTTACTACGATGAAACCAGGATTTGGCCTAGCCAAACAAGCTATTTGTTTTCTAAAAATTATTTCACATCCTTTACAGAATTGCATAAATGGCTACTCTCTTGCAGAACTAATAAACCAAGATTGGAGCAAATGATATTGCATGATTGAATGAGAGTCCTTTTAATATATGGTGAGTATGGAGACAAAATGGCAAAATACAAATTCTTCTTTATTTCTCCCAATGGATTCCTTTTCAAAGACTACATTTTAAAAGCCTACATAGTACAAATAACTGAATTTTCAATGACACTATCTATCTTTCCGGTGTCTGATTAGCTGTTGGCTTTATTTATAGCTTTGAGCATGTGATAGAAACATAGGTAAGAAGACATGAATCTTTCTGCCTCAGTTGACAAGGCAACTAATACATTACTAAGCCTCTTTCATTCTTGTTCCACTTACCTGTAAACCAACAGTGTCTGTTGAATTATTTTTGATATTGAATCTATTGATGAACTGCAAAGGTTAAAATTAAAGTGTGATTTATGCTGTAATCAGTAGCATGGTGCTAGAGCACCAAGTGATCGGTACAAAATTATAACCATAAATATACTTCAGGATTTACTTTATAACCTCTGCCAAATGGCTCTATATTTTTTTTCTCCTTCACTCTCTCTCTCTCTTTGCCCCTCTCCCTGCCAGAGATATTGTAGGATAAGAAATGCAAATAATGTGCTGATAAAGATCATAAGCTTTCAGGTCTTGATGACTTTGTGAACAAAACCCTTGTCTATTTCTTTGGAACTCCATTTTAACTCCCACTTAAAGTCCTTGAATAAATGAATCTGAGTGGTGTAATATGTGCTCAGTTTCTCATTGACAGAGGCTACAGATCATAAAACTACCAGACATAATTCACTGCAGTTCAGTGCTCTTGGATGTATCCACTAGTATCAATAATTACTTAGCCATTGAAAGGATAAATTCTCCAAATCAGAATACAAGAGATGTCAATCAGACCCTCCTGGCCTTGTGTGGGCTGTAAGCTTTCAGCGGATGTTATGTTCGACAAGCAAAAACTACCCACTTTGCATGTACACGATCTGTACGTGGGGATGTAGCATCTATCAAATAACAAGCTGTCTTTGAGAAAAGAAATGGCAGTTAAGAAATTAGTTTTCCTTATTAAACATTTTTGGAATGTTAGGGTACCATTAAAATATAAAGGCCTTAAAATTGAGACACCTCTGAAAATGCAATAGGAAAATTTCTCATGAATAATTGTTGTAATAATTCACAAATAAAACTGGATTTGAATGAAAAAAGCCCATCAAAAACCCATTTTTGTAGGGTGTAATATACCCCATGCTGGCCTGGCAACAAAAGAGGTAATGCAGCGACCACTAGCCAGGACTGATTGGCAGCTTCACAGCAGCTCGGAGAATAAAAAAGTGTAGAAGCAGAGTTGTGGGGTGGCTGCCAGAAGAGCAAGCAGTCTGGAGAAGAAAAGTCCTGCCAGCAAGTTGGTAAGAAGCCACCCACAGACAACGCGCCAGAGAAGAGACAACTGAGTGTACAGGCTGGAGAATCCTACACAACTAAGGGAAATAGGAGGGAGTTCAGGTCACTGCAGGAGGAGGTGAAACTTGATTCCATCTGTCTGGTTCAAGCACCCTGAGCGGGAAGCCAGTGAAGCGAGTAGACCTACATTCCCCTACAGACTCCTCAGAGAGTTAAGAACCAAAGGATCTCTGAAAACCAGGAGCAAGCTAACCCCATCAAGTATAAGGGGAAATCTGTATGCCCAACAGGACTTCAGCTAACATCCTTCATAGCCCAGAATGGCACTACCATGGGGACTCAGTCCAGAGGAGCTGATTGACCACCCTGCCAGACCGAGCGGACTCTGTGCAACACTCTGTCTGACCAGAGGGGACGCTGTTGCATTAGCACACCTACCCACACCATATTTAAAGACAATAAGAAATGTTGCCATTAAAGAATCATAAATGCTTTCCAACTCCCTACCCATTAATAGATTAAGGGGTAGAATAGGATAACATGCTGAATATGGTACTAAAATATAAATATGAACAATTGCTAAATGAGAAGATTAAAAGCTTTGATAGCTATATTTAATGATTTGTAATTATGCATAATAAATGAGTATAGATAAGATAACTTAGAATTCTTCTTTTACATAGAATTGCTGGTCTACTTCAATTGGCATTATTACTGACAGACAAATGCAAAAGTGCTGGAAGTTTTGAGGCAAAACCACAAATGGTAATTACCAGAAGCCTTTTACTGGGAAGATCAAGGAACAGGGTGACACAAAACAACATGACAGAAAAACTGCATAAACAGTAAAAAAAATAAATGCATAAGCTGGGTAAATTGAAGCTTGCTTATGGTTAATGAATGGGTTACATAAATAAATAGGTAATGTGCTAAAAGCTGACTGAAGAAAAGTTATATAATACAGAATATAAAGATATTTAAGAATTCAAGAATGTGGCCCAAATTGGAGAAACACTGGACCAGAAACTGAAGGAATGGGACTGAAGGACCAGACCAAAGGATGAGAGGGGGCAAAGGCCATCATGAAGTATACCCATCATCCACACAGTGCCATGGAATGCGGTAACTTGAACCCACAGACTATTCCATCTTGTCTGTTATTACTGTCTGGCATAAATATATATTCAGATATTATAAGTCACAACAACTCTGTCTGAAATGGCATAAAATATATATTTGTATCCCTCTTAACTTTGAGATTTGGCACCAGCAGTAGAATTTCCAAAATATCACAAGAGAGAATATTTTTGTAGCACTGTACTCTCAATCTGACAAGAACAGTAAAGTACAATACAAAACACGAGCCCATTCTCAAGAGATTTCCAGTCCAATGTTACATTTCTAAGATGTTTGGTTAGCACTCACATACCTTCAAATGAACTTTAGTGACGATATTCAATCCAAACCCATCCAGGCCTTCGTCCTTCCATCATGTGATGTTAACAACTGTGTTTCAGCTAGACTATATCAAACATGTGGGACTGTAGTCAGCCAGATTAGAGAAGATAGAGAAGGAAAGAGACAAATGGAAAAACATGGTAACATTTAAGAAATACATGTTCCCCCTCCCTTTTCTTCACTAATGTTGGCTAGTTGGATGCACCAAAAGAGAAAAACATCAAAGTAATCTACTGTGGAGTGGGTGTGGGAGAGAGGGAAGCCATTCTATAACTCTTTTGCCCTGGAAGACAAAGTTGCATTATTAGGACTTTGCAGAATCTGAATGATTTAAAATCCCAGACTGCACGATTCCTAAATCTGCAGGTAAGGAACCTTGTTAATAGTCTAATCCCTGGCAGGAAATGCATTGCCAGCAATAGGCTAGTGCCAACCACTGGCACCAAGGGGTTAGGGGAGTAGAATTTCTGAAGACTATTTTTTAAAAAGGGAAAGCTCTTTTGGAGTGTAACCTAAAGGGACAGATTTGTTAATGATGTACTCTCTTAACTGGTAATAGAGTGATTTTCTACTTGTCCAGCACCTGTAGGAAAGGTCGAACTAATGATGAATGAACCAATTTGGGCAAAATAAGAATCATACAGAACTTTTGCCCACATTTTTCAGCCCCAGAAAATGTCGGGCAAATCTGTCTCTCCCTTTTACACTCCTATGACTCATTGCTTAAATTACTCAGGGTTTTCAAGCTGTGGTCCATACCCATTCTTTAAGGAATGCAAGTAGAGCTTGTTTTTCCCCTATATTGTTGGCTGGCATCCTTGGAAGTGTAAAGCAGCTTGGACTCCTCCTGATCTTGAGTGGTTTGGCCAAGTGACCATCTCCCCATTTCCAAACAGCATGTGAATGGCTGTACCTAGCAGTGTCTGTGCTGAAATTTTGTTGTATCTATTCTGTTCTAGTTCAATGGCATTCTGGGGCTTCCATTGAATTTGTTCCTTATAGTGACTAGCATGTTGCTAGAATCTCAGAGCACATGAGGATTTCTTTCTTTGCAAAATCATTGGCTCCATGGACTTTGTATGTACTTTACTGTTAGGGTGATCAGATAGCAAGTGTGAAAAATCAGGACAGGTGGTGGGGGGTAAGAGGAACCTATATAAGAAAAAGACCCCAAAATCAGGACTGTCCCTATAAAATCAGGACATCTCGTCACCCTATTTACTGTGGATGTTACTGAACTAATGATTCCTCCACATATGCCAGCCTGGCCAAAACTGCACTGTGCAACTTAAACACATAATGCTAAAGAAAGGTATGGAGTGAACACAAGACGAGGCACCAAGAACTTATGAATTCTGTTCCCAAGTCTAATATTGATTCTATCTGTGATTGTGGGCAAATCACTTTCCTGCTGCCTATAAAATAAGGATAAGACTTATCCACTTCATGACAGTGTGTTAAAGTGAATTAGTTCGTGTTTGTAAAACACTTGGAAGGTGAAAAGCACGATAGGCACAGTGCTGCTAAAGAGGTTTAAATGTACTGAAATATGTTAAAATGATATAAAGAAAGGTAAACCTACTCAGAATCTGAGTGTTCTGCATATTTTGATTAAATTAATAGGCCCATTTGCATAAAAGTTGATCAAAGTTTGCAAGGTAATCCTTTTCTAGACAAATTAATCACCATCTCAGGAAAAAATTGCCCAACTCTATATGAAATGTGGCTTCAGATATTGATACTCAACATTCAAATGTTTGCAAACTTTTCAAAGCAAAACTAGAAAATTATGCACAATTACATGGAAAAGAAACCAAAACTATGCACAATTCTGCAGAAAAATGCAAAAAGGCAGAAAGTGTAGAAAAACAACTAGCTGTTTTGCCCAGTTTCAGCCCCGATCATAAAATGAAGTAAAAAAGATACACTTTGAGCTGAGATTTGAAGACACTAAGTGGCCCTGAAGGGAGAGGAAGAGATTGGGCAGAACACGAGAAAAGTTGAAACCAAATGGTGAATCAATGAAAGTTTTAAATAGAAATTGGATGATTGATGTTCCCAGCTCAGGAAAATACTTTTGAAGCTAGAGCTCCTGCTGTAATTGAGTCTTCTTCTGCAAAGGGACTGCTAAGGAATGGATAACAGATTCATTTGCAACAATGAGAACTTCATTGCTACTACTCTGGACTTACATAGAACAGCTGCTATGAATTTGTTTGAAACATGATTAGGTTTGCAACCCCCTGCTAAACTGCTGCCTCACCAGTCTTGGGACTACACTAGTTGTTGTTTTTTTTTGTGTCACCTGCTGTATTCAATTGAAATTGGTGCTGTAAAAGGACCCCTCATATTTTTAGTAGACTGAAATTACATTGCCCAGACATAACATGTTGTTTAGCAGTGACTGAAAAGGCACTCCACAGATCAAAAGACTGATTAAATACAGCTTTGATTTATTAGACCTTCCCACTGCTGTTGTCATTTGGGCTGCATTGGAGCATAACTTTCATGAGGATAAACTGAGTATGGAATACAAAGACTTCCTGTCTTTCAGAGATTAGAAAAACACTGTGATCATGAAAAAGCAGCTACCTCTAAGCCTAGGACTAGGTCTTCATAGAGGAGAACAAATGTTCATTCATGACTATGGCCCACGTGTGTCCACAGAGACTCATGAAAGGAGGATCCAGCCCAGCAAGATGGGAGTTTTGCTTTAGTGTAATCATACTACACTGTGGTAGGGGTATTTTCATTGGTAAATGTTTTCTAACAATTTAGAGCCAGGGGAACCAATTGTCGGGATATCTGGGTTAGATCTGTCTGAAATTTTTCTCGTGAAAATTTGATTAGATTTGGTTCAGCTGAAACATTTTGTGAATTTGTGTTGACTTCATTGAATTGCATCAGTTACAAAAAAATCCAACAAATCTAAATGACTTTTTGTTTCAAATCTGATTTCATTTGCATTTAAAAAAAAGATTAAAAACTCGTAAATGAAATGAAACATTTTGTTTTGGAGCAAATTAAATGTTTCATTTTACCTGAAACTCTTTTGTTCCTTTGCTGAAAAATTCTAAATAATTTCATTTTGGGTTGATCAGAAACAATCCTCCCTATCCCCCAAATTTTTCAGTTTGGCCAGAAAGCCAAAAATCAGTTATTTGCACAGCTCTAATTATGGTTCTATTCTCAGTTCTGCCACTGACTCATACTGTGGTTTTATGTAAATCATGTCACCTTACTTCACTTATCTATATGTAAAGCTGTACAATCTGAGGCTTAACTGTTAGCTAGCATAGTGCTTTGAAAGTCTCACATAGATAATGATTCTACAGTTCCTACGTATTTGGAATAACAGTTTCTCACATGAATAGTTCCAATGAATTCACTTGACTACAATTCTTCCTGGCCTTTACATGAATCATGCAAAGATACAATGGTGGGAGGGGAAAGAAGAAACATACAGATTGGGCAAAACCTGACCCTTAATTATTTTTAAGGTCTGAAACTAATGATATACACTAAATTAACTAAATCCCTTCACAGATACGTGTGCTTTCAATGTAATTGATTCCAGTTTCTCAGGGAAGGAAGGATAAACTATTTTGCAAATACAGGGCTGAGGGAACAAATTCTCAAGACTAAAAAAAATTATTTTTCAATAATGTGAAATATTTAGTGGGTTGAACACACCCAAAAAACTAATTCCCCCTGCCCCCCCACCCCGAAATGAGGGTACATTTCACAAAAAAGGCCAGAATCCCTTGCTGTGACAAGAGAAAAATATTCTTCTTGTACAAAATGGATGAAAATACACTAATTTGTCTTACATGATGCCAAAACTGTGGTGTGTTCACAGTGAAAAGCTGTGCTGACCTGCAGGAGTGGACTTTTTTTCCACCTGGATCAAAGCTACACATATTTTCATAATGCTGGAGACTAATATCCATTACCCAGACTCATGTTGCATAGCACCTTCTTTCAATGGGGCTGCTTGTTGGGTGAAGTTCTACTCAACTTGAATAAAGATTGTAAGTCCTCTGGTTTCATTCTGAAGATGGGAAGGCTTGTGAAATAAGCCAGCAGTGAGTAATGGTAGCAGAATTGGGCCCCAAACAAAGGACATTCACATCTCTTCTCTGAGTACTTTTGTGGTTTCTCAAACAGTGGTTGGGGGATGATTTTGAGACTTTCACTAAGGTTAATGAAACTGCGCCTCTGGAGCAAAAGATGTATTTAGTGCTATTCACATTTTCCCCCAAGGAACTGAGCACATTCTGTTAATCTTGAAGCAGTATTTCATTCTGGGGATTTATAGGATATTTGATTAACTATCACCACATCTGCACTAAAGAAATTCCTCTAGATGAAGATGCTGTTAATGTTACTGTGCAATATTAGTCTGAAATAAGGTTGCTAGGGGCGAGAGACAGTGTGAAAGCAGAGTCTTTACGAAAATCCCCCTTGAGGCTTCAGCTTTAGGAGTAGGCCTCACAGTCTACTCTGTGTGGGGAGAAAAAGTAAATCTCATCTCTCTAAAGAGTCAAATTCAGAGCAACTCTGTGAGGGAATCATGTCAGAAATGTCCTCATCCAGAGCCCTCTCTCTTTGGTTTTACTGAACTAAGATCATTAAAGTCAAGGGTTTGCCTATGTGGATCCAATTGCAGGATCAGGACCTAAAAGAGCCTTCAAATCTTGGTCCTACATTTCTTTACACCAAAGCATAAAGCGGATGGAGAAATAGATATTGTTGACATTGAATATAAATGAGGATAAAATAACTTCTTTCTGTCCCTAGCAATATGAGGTATATCCCTTTAACTGCACAAGTGTCCACAATGTAACTAATATTATTTAGGTGAACTTATTAAAGTAGAAGCAAGGAAAAATAATACAATTAAAAACAATATAGGATTTTCTTCCCCAGTCACTTCTTATAATTGTATTGATTTGCAATTCATCATTCTATTTAAAATTCAATATTAACACAATTGTAATGTATCAACTTTCCTCCGAAATCAATCCCATAGCCATTGCCAGGCCCCATTATGAAGTAATAGCAATGTTAATTTTATTCTGCCAAGTGAAAATTGACTGATTTATCACACCATTATAGAACCATCCTGCTCTTTGAATTTGTTTGCAAAATAAAGTGTGGCAAGAGAAGAAAACATACTAACGTGACTGCACGTTCTGCTGAAAATAGCAGTGAGAAGAAAGAGTTATAAGTCACAAAAATTAGCAGTGATTTTTGGGAAAAGAATGTAGTCCAGATACTCCAATGGTGTAAATTAGCGTAGCTCTGTGAACTTCATATCCCCTCAGAAGCTTCTGACTTCAGTGGAGCTACACTAACTTACAGCAGGTGAGAATCTCGTCCTCAGTGCAATATACTTTAGCAATTGGAGCAACACCATTGGATAGGTTTAACAGATTGGAATTAAATTAATAATTTTTGTTGATGATGTGCAGGATGGAATATAATCCAGCTGAACCTGACATGTCTCAGCTCTGCAGGGCTAAAGGCTTTTCAATGCAGTTGGATACATGGTATAGACCAGACTTTGGCAGCCTGAACCACTTTTTATTGGCCCACTTTTAAAACCTGCCAGTTTTAGAACCTCCAAAACCACAGACTTCTCCCACTTCAGCTGAAGAGACTCCTTTGGCTATAAATAGCAGGCTGTTACAGTCAATTGGCTCTTGCCAATTATCAGACAGAGACATAATTGCACTCACTAAAACAGTGTGGGACACAAACATTTTATAAATGGAAAGTGATTTGCTCAAATTAAGTTCTAGAAATGGACAAAGGTTCTCATTGTTTACAAACTAATTTGCCTGCACCTAATTTCAACACTGGCTCATCCTAAAATGAATCTTTTACAGACCATTTTCATATACTATAAATCTGTCTTTTGCCCCTACTGATTGCAGAGCTAATTTACTAGTGAACAGAAGCAGCTAATAATATTACATGTTCTAAAGTATCTGAGATACATGAAAAAAGACCAGCAATTAATGTTTGGTATTATTTAGATTTTTTTATTTTTTTTTTGACTGCTGGCATTATGCAAAGTGCAGTCATTTTAGTCATTGCTTCAGTTGCCACTAACTTTTCACAAGGACGTGTTTCATGGCCTGGAGCATTGCTTAATAAAAAATAAGCAAAAATACCTGTTTTTAATTATGTAAAAGGCAAAATAAGCTAACCTTTACTGATAGCATATACTGAACTTGAATAAAGCACTAGCTGCCTTAGCAGAAGCCTGAGGGCCTCATGTGATACCATGAAAAATGGAGAAGAGAAGTGCAATTATAAAAATGCTGCAAGTACTTATTTGATTATAATTTTGGCCCTGTCTAATTGTAAAACATTCTATTCTACTTGGAGTAAATTACCTAGTGCATGGTGCTGACTTCTTTTGTTATACATTCAATATTTTGTGTTCTGGTCATTTGGTTGTTTCTACTTTTATCGGTGAATCCTATTAGAAGATGGGTCTAATGTGCTTGAAAATTCCAGTCTGTGTTCCTGAATTTTGGAATAAATGAAGTAGAGATAACCTGGATAGAAACCTTCTCAGACTTTACACACAAAAGGCCAGTGCCAAATAGGACAGGACTTTGAAAGTTTTAAATAGCTTTGTGTAGACATCCATTGGGAACAGACATGTTCAATAAAACTAGTTTATCTTGATACTGGAGAATGTTTATTCTCAGATCTCAAAAATCTGAGACAAAACAATGGCAATGAGAGGCTCAGTACCTGCTGCCATGCTAGAGAGAACAAGATAACATGCATTAAAGAACTGGCAACAAAGAAAATAGAACAATGAATAGAAAAAACAAAAAACAGTAACAAGGACAAGGAAAACAGGATCTGAGAAGATTGAGGTAAAAAGATGAAGCTGGAGAACAAAAACAACAGGTAGCAGATTCCTATCCTAACTATAATCCTAACTCAACCATCTCTGCACATTTGTTGGCACTTCTCCCTAGAAAATGTGCTTAATAAGCATCCCTTGATTAAGCCTCACTATACCCACGTTACCCATATATCTCTCCACATTACAATGGGATAATTGAGGCACAGAGAGCTTAATTACATAGCCATGGTCATTGTGAGAGCTGATACTAGAATCGAGGGGTGCAGGGCCGGCACAACCCATTAGGCGACCTAGGCGGTCGCCTAGGGCACTAACATTTGGGGGGCAGTGACTGCGGTGGCCGGACCTTCCGCCGCCTCTGTCGGGGGCGGTATTTCAGGAGCGGAACCTTCCGCTGCCTCTGTCGGGAGTGGCATTTTGGGGGCGGGACCTTCTGCCACCTAGGGCGGCAAAAAACCTGGCGGTGCTCCTGGAGGGGTGTGATTATTTGGGATCGGGAAGTAATTTTCCTCCAGGTCAGTTGGCAGAAGCCCTGGGGGGTTTTCGCCTTCCTCTGCAGCATGAGGCACGGGTCACTTGCTGGAAGATTCTCTGCACCTTGAAGTCTTTAAACCATGATTTGAGGACTTCAGTGGCTCAGACACAGGTTTGATACAGGAGTGGGTGGGTGAGATTCTTTGGCCTGCATTGTGCAGGAGGTCAGATTAGATGATCATAATGGTCCCTTCTGACCTTAAAGTCTATGATTCTATGATTCTGTTTTGTGCCCCTAAGAAATACAGCCCAGAGCTCAGCCTAGGGAGAGTGGGGGCTAAAATGGCTGTTAGCTACCATTGGCCCTCCTGATCCTGAGCACTTCCAGAGGATGGAGAGAACCTGCAATAATTTAGACACCCCAGGGAACTGTCTAAGTCATGGCAGTCTTATTGGTCTGCCCTATAGGTTGCAGTATTGCTTGTATGACTGTTTTGCTCAGTTCTGGCAAGAAGTGACTCCTCCCCCAGCCAGATCTGATGCTTTCCAGGCCCCTTATGTGCTCCAAACCTTTTACATGGTGTATGGGGCTGAAGGGGGGAATGCTAATTTGACCCTAGATATCTGGCTTTGCAAACCTATGCTTTAATCCCTGTACCACAATGCTTTGCCTTTACTTGCTGTTGGTACCTGGTAATGACAGTGTTTGTCATCATGACAGTTCTTTGCTCAGGGACAGGGGCACTGCTCTCAGTATTGGTGGCTCCTTTCTTGCTTCTTAGAGAGAACCTTTGGCTCACTTTGGATTCTTTTCCTGTAATGTGACATCAATTATGAGAGAGTGTTGATTCTGTCCTCCCCCCACCCCCCACTCCACAAGGCGCTACAGCATATCATACACCCTCAGCATCTATTGCTGTTGCTGTGGTACAGGCTTGTGCACCACACTGTTTGTGCTGGTTCATGTTGGGTTGGCACTGTCTCACACTGAGGGCAGTATGAAGTTGCATTGCCTCATGGAGGTGCTATCAGAGGAGGGGTAAGTTATTGTACTTAGGACTGGTTCTAGGTGAGAAGCTGCACCAGTATGGCAAAGAGATACACTAATGTGGTACCTTTCCCTATGGAGCCCCAATCAGATTTTACAGCTGCCTCCCTTGCAGAACCTCTTAGGAAAAATTGTGGCAATATTGCTCTGCGAACCATCAAGGTGAACCTCTTTGTCTGAGAATTTTCACACATGGTCTTAAATGTATTTATAGTACTCAGATTAAATACAGCATTTTCACCTTCTCTGTGGACAAATAGCCATCTCTTAATTGTACATCTTCTGTTTAATAGACTTTTTTCAGTAAATAGTATTCTAGTGACTGGGGAAATAAGAGTTTCAAATATTTGTCTGGAAGTTGTCTGCCAAAATATATGACTTTCTGGGTCTAGGAGAGTTTACCATTTCTTAGGGAAATCAGGATATTTTACCCATATGTACCAGTGATAGAGCAGGTAATGTGCTTTCTCTGAGCTAAGGGGGAGAGTGTGGATGCTTAGATGGATCTGATTTTATGTGCAAATCTCCTCCCTCTAAACTTGGTCCCATAAGTCTCACCTCTTTTATGTCCTCATATTTCCAAGTTGTGTTCTATGTGCAACTTGAGAGGCATGTAAAAATATATGGGGCAAAATAATCTTACTGGTATAAGTAGCTTTTATTCTACAATTAAGTTTAATTAAATCACAGCCTTATGATGCAATGAGGTTAATGGGCAAATAAGCTACTTGTCCAGTCCTAGCCAACTCCCTATTTGTTATATGAGGTCTTGATTCTGATACTCTTAATCATGTTGAATTGCAGCCTATCCACCACAGAATTCAATGAATTGAGTAGTACTGCTAGTCAACCAAGGTATTACTTAGTGTGAGTAAGAGGATCACAGTCTGGCCCTATGATTGCAAATACCAAACTCAAATGATGCAGGGTAGTTTACACCAATTGTAGTGGCATATTTATTTTAAAAAAACAACCCTGAAATGTGCATTCACTTGTTTTGAGTTTATTTGAAAGTCATTTCTTTAAAATAAATAATCATTCAAATAGTTTCCATTGAGGCCCGATCTTGCAAAATGAGATGTAAAGATCAAGCCTAAGAGGATTACTCTTTTCAGCACTTTTGGTGAGCTACTCAAAACAGTTATGTGATGTACCAGTGGCTCTCAAATTTTTGTCTATGAACCATTTGCATGGAGAGCTGACTGCTCATATATGACCTGATCAAAATCGACTGAGATTAGCAAGAGTCTTTCCATTGACATTGATGGGCTTTGGATCAGGCCCATGGTACTGCATCCTACTATTTCCAAGTGTACAACAGCATTAAAAAAGCCACGAGGAATATACTAGCTATATATCTTATGTTACTTTTCCATGTAATCAACTGCTGTAGTTGCTATATAACATGGCCAGTTGATCAAGGCTAGGCAAGAGATAGGCAGAGACCATTGGTACTATCTGTTTATTTGTCTCCATTAACAAGCAAACACACACAAAAAAATCTATTCCCTTCAAAATGTGAACACAGTCTATGGGAGAAGAATTCCTATTCATATAGCTCTCACTTTGTTGCAAAACTTTTGTGGTTCACAGAACCAAAAGCTAAAATAAACTATTTGGGGAATAGTCTGATTAAGCACATATGCCTCTAACTTAAATTCAGAGGGGTAAAGAAATGCAGCACTTTGAATTTCTGCTAGCAATGTTCCTCCAAAGCTGGGGGACATAACACACAACAAACTCCAACTCTTAATGATTTACAATGATATTTCCATACAAACAGAAGCTCATCATTTGGAGTCTACAAAACAATGTGCCTGAGTTAAATGTGCTGGAAGTGCATTCTCTTAATGCATTATATATAGATGTGTGTATGTATCAATCAACAGGAACTTGAAACTGATCTGATATCCAAATGGTAAAGAAGTGAAGAGATAAAACTGAGAAACGGGTCTCTAAATTGTCACACAATTGTATGAAAATTCTGTTGTCTCAGGTCTATAAGGCTGGCAGCTTTTGAAGAAAATATCCTAAATGAGCCTTGTGATTGATGAATACCACCAAAAGGAGCAAATAAAATTCTAGATTAATATTTCAAACAGCCTCACAAAGAAATTCCTGACATATGTTTCTGGGTAGCATATACAATTATTGGCCAAGTTCATTTGTGTACATGTAGCATTCAAAAGACATACGAAAGTAGATTGTAACACATGACTGATGCAGAGTAGGGTGATTGTTCCTCAGAGAAGCATGATCTCCCTGGGGCTACTCTTTGTACATGGTGGACACACAGTCTGCTCCATGCATTATGATCAAGCAGAATATTTCTACTGTGACCCAGAGTGGCAGGGGATGATGCCATCTTTTCAGTATCCTGCTTCCCAGCTTGCAGAGAACAAAGGGACAGCCATTGTGAGCAGCCCTGAATAGCCATACTAAGGGGAGAGAGTGGGGAGCATGGGGAGTGTAGGGCAGGGCTGGGAATCATCCACCAGTCCTGCAGTGAGGTTCTTTTTTTTATAGAAACTCAATGAGATCCAATGAAATTCAGCATGTGGAGAAAGAAATGCTATGACAGTCATGTCAAACGGGACGCGTGCCATATGCAATCAAACAAGTCCATTTCCTTCTATCTGAAAGGTGAGAAAGTGTGAAGATGTGTAGTGTTATAAAAGGCATTAATAAAATCAAAATGTTGCTGTTCTAACTGAAAATGAACTGAATGTACAATTGACTGTTTTATGGTTTATAATCTATCTATAATCTATAATGTAATCTATTGGCCAGATTCTCAGTTAGTGTAAATTATCATGGTTCTATTACTTCTGTGGTGTTATGCTGAATTATATTAACTGAGAATCTGTCCCTATAGGTAGAATTTTCAAATGTACCTAAGTGAATAAAGGAGATTTAGGTTGGATATTAGGAAAAAGTTTCTAACTATATAGATAGTTAAGTACTGGACCAGGTTACCTAGGGAGGTTGTGGAATCCCCATCCTTGTAGATGGGGACAAACACCTGTCTGGTATGCTTAATCTTGCCTCAGCATGGGGGTAGGGGATGGACTAAAAGACCTCTTGAGGTCCCTTCCAGCCCTACATTTCTAAGATTCTATTATTTAGGAGCACAAGTCTCAGCGATTGTCAATGGAAATTGTGCTCCTAAGTGATTTAAACACTTTTGAAAATTGTACAATTTATTTCTAAATGTATCTATAAAGTATGGTGACCTATGTGGAAACATCATAGACAGCAAAAATCCCTGGCTTTAAGAGTGTTACATTTTCTAACCTTTTCCAAGAGAGTTTCCGGTCCTGTAATTCACAGTTAGCTATTAATTCACCGAACTTGGACTAGCAAAGATGGCAAGGTCTGTTTATATTTAATACACAAGATCCCCGACTGTGGATATGTGTCAGAAAACTCAAATAAAAGCAATATATAATCTGTGAAACTGAGGTGATAAATTGAAAATTATTAGGTGACATACATTACCATGTGAAATAACTACATCAAGTGTGACACCTCAGAGTGAGCAGGGAAATGAACATCAATTTAAAGGCTGTAACAATGTAAGAAGACTCTGTTAATTAATCAGAAAAATATCCCAGGCGATATTGAAATTACCCAAAATCAGCAGCTGAGGTGTTTTACTCATTAGGTTATATACTAGCTTCAAAAACTCTGTATAGCAAGATGGCCGTGAAGAAATGAGCTAGTGACTAATGGGAAAGTGAAGGGAAACCCTCTAGTTTGATTAATTGAAAGATGAGCAGAATCCCACATCTTCAGTAATCTGCTTTAGATTGGGGAGAGGCTGTGAAATCCTGAGGGGGCACTGCTCTTGTATTAAATATGCCCATCTTGAATCTGATGTCTAACTCTACAGTATATTGCATACTTCCTCCTTTGTTATTTTTACAGCTTTGCATAATAGGATAGATCAATTCAATAAGCAACAAAAATGTAATGAAGTGCTTACCATACTGAGTTAATAATCTAGTGTGGCCAGCTCTAATGATTTTATCACAAGTCTTATGATATTTGGTGTTTTTCTTAAAACCACAGGTCCTGGAGGCATGAGATTACATGAAAATCTCAGCTTTTTTTTTTTTAAGTCCTATGATTGCAGAGACCTGAGTGCACCAGAAGCAAATACAAAGAAACACCAACATTCACTATTTTTAAAAGATTGTGGAGCCTCTCTCATGATATTTTTAATGCTTGGGGTTGGGAAAGCTGGTGATAAATCTCTTCCAGTATCGTGCTTTCAGCAATGGCCAATGTTTAATGATTTAAGAGAATGGTGGGGAAAAATCATAAAGTCATAACACACTGAATCAACTATATCATGCCATAGATGAGAGGAGGAATAAAGTCCTTCCTGATCAATTACACCATGCGATTTGATTGCTTATATTCCTATTCTTAATTTGCATAACAACAACTCATTAACATCACTAAGTTAGCCAGTTCTTTTTACATATAAATCCACCCCTAGTTTTTTACTTGATGACCTCCTGCAGCAATTAATGCTATAGGATGGCTCCTGTCATAGGTCTTCTCCCCCACTTTGAACTTTAGCGTTCACAAGATGGGGACCTGCATGGACTCCTCTAAACTAAAATGCTAGTTTAGATCTGTTTCTTGCTGCCACCAGTCAGTTTTTAAGTGTCTGACACACTCCCTGTTCCCCCAAAACTTTCCCTGGGGAACACAGATTCAAACCTGAATCTCAACACAAAGGGAAACAAACCATTTCCCTCCTCCCCTCTCCTAGTGCTTAGGAGAGATACCTGATTCAAACTCCTTGAATCAACCAAAGAGGGATTCACTTTTCCCCCTCCCCTTCCCCTGAAAATCCAAACAAGGGAAGAAATCAATCAAGTTCTAAAAAGAAAAGATTTTATTAAAGAAAGAAAAAAGTACACTCTCTCTGTATTACCAGGATGCAAAAATACAGGGTCTAACTTATAAAAACTGGAGAGACTTCCCCTCCCTCCTCCTCAGAATAATCAAAGTAACAGCAAACAGAAATAAAGAATTTCCTTCAGCAAACACACAATTGCAAATGTAGAAATCAAATTATAAGACTAATCTGCCTTTTTAATTAATACTCACTACTGGATAGTAGGAACTACTCCAGGAGAACTTGGAGACATGTCTGGTCTCTCTTAGATCCAAAGAGAGAACACAGAGCAACCAAGGAACACAGACAAAGGCTTCCCTCCACAGAGATTTGAAATTATCCTGTCCCTTGATTGGTCCTCTGGTCAGGTGTTCATCAGGTTACTGAGCTTGTTAACCCTTTGCAGGTAAAAGAGACTTTAACCCTTAACTATCTGTTTATGACAGCTCCTTACTAGGCAGTGCTAGTTACAATACTATCCAACACGAGTAAGGCCACCAGAATCTGGCCATACATTTAATTTCCTGTCTTTGCCAATGAAATACTGTTCCAAGCCATCCGGCAGCACCATGAACATGAGAATAGACTAGTGGTCACTAATTTGGATGGCCAGATAAGAGATGGGGGACAGACCTTCAGCTAGTGTTAGTCCAGGTAACAGCAGTGAAACAATGGAGCTATGCTGATTTAGACCATATGAAGACATGTTCCTCTAGGGATTTAAGAAGCTGGTATAAGGTGTACTGGATACAGAGGACTAACTTCTAAAAGACATATAAGGCAAGAAAGGCATTTGGTCACCTAAATATGCAGAAGGTGCCTAGGGGACTTTCACAAGTGTTTAGGTGCCTAACTCCCAGTGCAATCTCTTGATTTTAAAATTCCACTAGGCACCTGTTTGCATATTTAGGTGACCAAATACCTTTAAAAATCAAGTCCATAGGGGCTATCTGGTCTAAGCAGGAATTTCAGAGAGAAGCTCTTGTCTAACTCTGAATCAACAAGCAGATTGATAATTATTAATGACTCATAAATCATTACATTTGCATTCAATAATGCTGATTTGATGGATGCATGAACAGATTCTCTTGGCTGGTGTTCTCATTATTTATTGTCAAAAGGAAAGGAGAGTTTAAACAAACCAGCCCCATACTTTCTATGCTTAGCATGCTGTCTCTGGGACAGGATACAATAAATCCAAGGAATGTGGCACAACACACATCACCAGGATTGGATCATCACAGTTTATCAAGCACATGCAAAAGACTGGCAAGGACATTATTGTCTAAAGGATGATGGGGACCTAAACACTCTCAATGAAGCTTGAGGAATAAATATAAAGGTGGATACAGTATTTTCAGGAAACCATAATACTGCAGTAATAACTTAATTCTGTCTGTTGCTGCTGTGCTTTGATATTAATAGCAAACAATCTATATATGTTTAACTCAAAAACCAACCAAAAGAAGTTAGGTATTGAGGTATAGGCACAGACAAGGGGCACCCAGAGGCCCAGGTAGGTTGTACAAGGGTAACTAATTTATGGCAAGGCAATGCAGAAGTAATTCAGATAGTCAACACTACTTCTGTGGGTAGTGAGACCTTCCAAACTAAACTCTTAAGCCCTGATCAATTTAAACAAAAAACAAAGGCTGAGTGGTATTCAGCAGAATTCATTAAGCAGAGCAGGAATTTCCTAGCAGATTAAGACAGATGGATTTTAAAGGGCCAGAATAGCAGTTGCTACAGGAAGTGATGTTGCTGATTCAGTAGGTGGCACTCTTTCTTCTGAATCAGTATTGAACTAGTTTCCCAGCATGAAGTTAAGGAGTACTGAGCTGTTAAAGGTGTGTTACCTTTTGGCTGAGATAGAAAACCAAAGTGCTGATTACTAGTGGCCATTATAAATCATACAGAAACTATTGTAAAAGTGGGATATCAAACAATTACTCTGGCCAAATTCTAACTCATGGGTCAAAACCTGAGTTAGTCCTTAGTAAGACAAACTATCACTGAAGTCACTAGAAATTAAAACTAAATAAGGTCCTCAGGATTTGGACCAAGGGAAGTATATTTTACCTCCCTGCTCTACAGTAAATTTTCCTCTGCAGTTCCAGTGGGTTATGTAATGTATTCTATCTACTGTCCTAAGCTATTGACTTGCAGCTTTCCAGTGGTTATGCATTCCAGTGAATGTTATATGGTTTAATTAAATTAATGTTTGTAAAGCATTTTGAGATTCTTGGGTGAAAGTACTGTAGAAATGAAAAATACTATTTATAACACCATTAATATTATTTGTATCACCAAATATTGTCTGTATCACCACTAAGAAAAAAATGGAAAATGTATCACCACACCATGCTCTTTGGTCACATCCAGAGCTAAATCATGTATAGAGAGATGTGAGTCCACTATTGGCTTTGGGAGTAACTTAGGTAGTAGAGGCTCATGCGCTTAGATGCAGAGTTTCTAGGTACAACCCTTGAAACCACTCAGTGGAGAACGGGGTGTCATTTTAAGGAGAATAAAGAGCTACGTTCCCTCATAATACCATTCTACTCAGCACTGGCTAGTCCTCAGCTGAAGTACTGTGTCCAATTTCAGACACCAATGTATAGAAAAGATGTGAAGAAACTGGAAAGGATCAACAGGCAAGTGACAAAGATGATGAAAGGGATGGCATGCAAGCCATACAAACAAAGACTGAAGGAACTGGGTATGTTTAGTTTGGAAAAGAGGAGATTGAGGTGGGCTAAATACTTGAAAGACTACCATAAAACAGGTGAAGAAAAGTTGTTCTGTCTTGCCACAGAAGTCAGGACAAAAGGCAAGGGATTCAAACTACAGCATAGCAGATTTAGAATTTTTTGAATCTCAGGAAAAACTTCCTAACTGTAAGAACCGTAGGACAATGGAACAGACTGCTTAGAGAGGTTGTGGAAACTCTTCACTGGAGGTTTTCAAAAGGAGGCTGGATAACAATGTTTAGAAACAACAAATCCTGCATCTTGGCAGAAGGCTAGACTAGATGATCCTTGTGGCCCTTTCTAGCCCTATGATTCTAGCTAGCAGTCAGGCTCCATACTCACCTCAGTTTAGGGTGACCGGGTGTCCGATTTTCAACTGGAACACACGGTCAAAAAAGGATCCTGGTGGCTCCAGTCAGTGTGCTCCCAGAAAGCACATAGGGGCAGCCAGGGGGCTCCACATGCTTTCCCTGCCCCAAGCATGTCCCCTGCAGCGCCCATTGGCTGGGAACCACACCTGAACCCGCCGCCCCAGTCCAGAGCCACCTCCTGCACCATGAACCCCTCACTTCTGGCACCACCCCAGAGCCTACACTCCCAGCCCAGATCCCATACCTCCTCCCACATCCCAACCCCCTGCCTCAGCTTTGAGCCCCCTCCCATACTCCAAACCCCTTGGCTCCACCCCCCAGCCTGGAGCCCCCTCCTGCACTCCAAACCCCGCATCCCCAGCCGGAGCCCACATCCCCTCTCACATCCTAACCCACTACCTCAGCATAGAGCCCCCTCCTGCACACCGAACTCCTCATTTCTGGCCCCACCCCAGAGCCTGCACCCCCATACGGAGCCCTCACCCCCTCCCACACCTCAGCCCCCTGAGTCAACCCAGTGAAAATGAGCGAGTGAGTGAGGGGAGAGTGAGCAACAGAGAGGGGGAGATGGAGTGAGAGGGGTGGGGCCTCAGAGGAGGGGCGGGGCAGGGGGAGGGTCAAGGGTGTTCAGTTTTATGTGAGTAGAAATTTGGCAACCCTAATTCAGTTACTCATTTTTATTATATCGTTCTGCTTTCCGGGTCTTCTTCACTAACAATACTGCCCCCTGCTTCCTCATTACACACTTTGAATCTGTATTTCTGCTTTATCTGCAGATTGCACACTGCAAAAGAATTGTGCTAGTTTCTCCAGATTTCCCCATGGACTGCAGGCCACTTTCTGTGACACTCTTCAAAATCTCTTTCTGACATCTAAAATGGATAAGCAGTCTCAGAACATACAATTGTTGACCTAAAGAAGCTCATATTCAAAGAATAGCTGCAGTAATATTTCTGCAATTTCCACATCAGTGTGATCCTATGAAATCCCTTTAGTTTCTTAAGTCAGGCCAATTAGTAGACAAACTGACCTATGATAGAGAGTGAACAGTAAATGCTAGCCTTGGTGTTTTTGTATTCAGTAGCCAATGGCTAAAGTTCCAAAGTCAAACACTAGGAACTCTGATGCTTCAAGAGAAACTAACCGACCTCATGAAACAGACCAGAAAATAAGATCCAAAGGAAGAGAACTAGGTGAAGAGGTCCTCAGAGTGTACTCCCACAGAACAGAACGAGAAAACTTCACAACATTTCTGTAAACTTTCACACAGGTACAGGGACAAATTCTAATATCAGTTACACCTAGAATACAAATCTGGAGTGAGTCCACAGAAATGTACGTGGATGAAATGGAGATCAGAATCTAGTCCACTGTCTTTCAGTTACACTTCAAAAGAATATCCAGGTTGTCAGCAAATACAGATCTTAGTTTAGAAGTATATTCAAACAATGCATATAATTTCCATGTCAGAATACAGTTTTTGGAGGTAAGCACACTATCATAGCCAAAGGGTGTGTTACAGTGAAGATTAAATTCCCTCACATGACTATTGACATATCATTAGGTATAAAGCTGACAAATTCCTAGAAGACTCAGTGGCTGAGATTATCTGTTGTCCTAGGGCTCCTTATGCTTCTCTGTTGGTATAAAAGGTAGTGTGTCTATCCAGGCACAAGAGAACTCATGGAGGGTGGGTGAGGTCCTACAGGTGTGGAAAAGGAGAACATAGCACCTATCTTTAAAAAGGGAAACAGACAGGACTTGGGGAATTATAGACCAGTCAGCCTAACTTCAGTACTGGGAATATTCTATAACAATTATTAAATAATCAATTTGCAACCACCTAAAGGATAATAGAGTGATAAGTAAGAGACAACATGGATTTGTCAAGAACAAATCATGCCAAACCAACTTAATTTCCTTCATTTACTGGCTTGCTGGAAAGGGAATAAACAGTACACATGATTTATCTTGCTTTTAATGATGCTTTTTCACTGTCTCATTTGACATTCTGATAAGCAAACTAGGTAAATGTGATATTGCTGAAATTACTATGAAATGGGTGCACAACTGTTTGAAAAACTACTCAAAGAATAGTTATCAATAGTTTGCTGTCACACTGTGAGGAGGTATCTAGTGGAGTATGGCAGGGGTCCATCCTGGATCCCTTACTATTTAATAGTTTCATGAATCGCTTGATAAATAGAGTGGAGAGTATGTTTATAACATTTGCAGTTGACACTACTATGGGAGGGGTTGTAAGCACTTTGGAGGACAGAATTAGAATTCAAAATAACCTTGACAAATTAATTAGATGACATTCAATGGACAGGTGGGTAAAGTACTACTCTTAAGAAGGAAAAATAAAATGCACATATATGAAAAGGGTTATAACTAGCTAGGCAATATCACTGTTTAAAAGAATCTGGGGGACATATTGCTTAACAAATCAAATATGAGCTAACAAATTCATGCATTGCGAAAAAGGCTAATATCATTCTGGGGCATATTAAAAGGCATGTCATATGTAAGCTAAGAGAAGCAATTGGCCCTCTCTACTCAGTACTGGTGAGAACTCAGCTGGAGTACTCTGTCCAGTTTTGGGCACTGAACTTTAAGAAAGACGTAGAGAAACTGAAAAGAGTACAATAGAATGCACCAAAATTCATAAAAGATACTAAAAACTTAACCTACGAGGCTAGCTTCAAAAAATTGGCTTTGTTTAGTTTTGAGAAAAGACGACTAAGGGCGGGGGAACCTGGTAACAGTCTTCCAATATGTTAAGAGCTGTCATAAAGAGGACAGTGATCAATTGTTCCCTATGTTCACTGATGGTAGGACAAGACGTAATAGGTTTAATCTGCAGCAAGAGAAATTAGGTTATGTATGGGAAAAACTTTCTAACTAGGAGTATAGTTGGCTTCCAAGGGTACTTGTGGAATCCCTGTCATTGGAGGTTTTCAAAAACAGGTTAGACAAACACTTGTCAGGGATGAGCTAGGTGTACTTGGTCCTGCCTCATCATGGGAGGATGGATCAGATGACCTCTCAAAGTCCCTTTTCTGTCCTACATTTCCATGAATCTATGATAAAGGGCTCTTTGAATGGTAAAAAAAACTAAAGGAATGTTAGTTGCCCTAACAGCTCAAGCATGTTTCTTGGTGAGCAGTTCAAATGTATGCCCATTCCACCAGACTGTTCAACTCATAGCACTACTAAAGAACTCTGAAAGATTTTCCTATGGAAGTGGACATAAGGGTCTTCCAATCAACACCATGATCTGCTCCAGAATTACAACAATAAATTTTAAATTATTGTAAATTAGTCCAGTGATAAGTATCATGCATGAATTAAATATCTGCAATATCTGCATATCTATTATATCAGCTTATAATATAGAATTCAAAATGACAATAAATACAATGAACAAAATCCTGAGAGGTGCTGAGTAACTACAATCCCCATTGACATCTGTGAGAACTACAGGTTTTCAACCAATCTTCAGCCACAGGAAATGTATTGTGCATCTTCTGAGTACCTGTAACTAGTTCTGATGCCAATGGGCAGGGGCGGCTCTAGGCACCAGCAAAACAAGGTGGTGCCTAGGGCGGCGAAATCTAGGGGGCGGCAGGCTGGGCCGGCGGACCTGCCGCAGTCATGCCTGCGGGAGGTCCGACCAGAACTACCGCAGGCATGACTGCCGGCTGGACCTCGCGGGACCAGCGGACCCTCTGCAGTCATGCATGACTGATCGGTAGAGCCGCCTGCCAATGGGTCCATTCCAAGTAATGACAACACTCCCACTGTCTTCAGTGTTTCAGGGTCAAGCCTAATATAGTTGCTGGTGCTCGGCACCCTCGGGATTTGATCCAGTGACTTTAAACCATCCAGAAAGACAAATAACAGCAAATGAATTCCTCAAGTAGTTTGGAGACAAAAGGCAGCTACAATGTCTTGTCATCTACTTTCAAACCATGTGCATCCATACATGGATGACAATCATGCAACAGGGCATTCACACTACTGTAAGCTCAGCCAGTGTTTAAAATGTTCTGAAAAAAGATGGGGGGGGTCTATCATAAACTGGGTGCATCAACTTTAGTAAGACAGTGCTTACGATGTCCCTCTCAGCAACTCAGATTTTTTTTGTTATCATTATTTATTGGGGGGGGGGGGCATCTGTGGCCCCTTATGATATGCCTCTGCCTCACACACACACACATGCCTTAGCACTGAACTCAGCTATGCCGGTTGGAAAGTGCCAATTAAAAGTGGGAGAATGCAGTGTGCATTTACTATCCTAGTTTGTCTGGATCTCAAAAACACCACAGCTCAGTACAATCTGGCAGCCTTTGCGCAAGGAAGAACCAGCAATGGGATAACAGGAGAATTGAAGGTCAGGAATGAACTGTCATCAGAAACAAATGCAATGTCGGCCTGCACTATATCTATCTCTAGTAAATATTGTGCAACAAATAGGATAAAGTTGCAGGTATATAGTGCAGAGAAAGAAAAACAAAAGCAAAATTTCTGCTAGTCAGGCATAAAACCACATTCAAACTACCAACTTCATTAACACAAAGGTAGAAGGATTGGAGTTCCATATAACAACAACACTTGTATTGTTTATCTGATTTTTTAAGGAACAAGATCTGTTTAAAGGTAGCATTTAATGGTGTTAATGTGGCCACTATTTCATATCAGAAGTGAATAAGGATAAGAAATTTTACAGAAGGGACAACTGAGGCAATAGAATTAGCTGCTTCTGAGCTGAGGGCCTCACTCTTAAGTGTCCTTTCAATTACTGTGTGTGTGTGTGTGTGTGTGTGTGTGTGTGTGCGCGCGCATGTGTGTGTGTGTGTGTGTGTGTGTAATCCAGTTAACAGCATTTAAAATATATTAGCAAACATCAACTATAAAGCTGTTTTTCCCTGTAAACATAAACTAAATGCTAAATTGAAATTGATTTTCTGTGGAATTAAATTACATCCATATTAATGCTAAATAAATTCATTCTGATAAATGTTTTCCATTGAATACCAAAGTAATTCATAGTGATTAGTGACTCACTGTGAAGCATGTTGCCCCTCCTTGGTAGAGATAATTTATCACATAGGACTACTTCCCTCTTCTCCCTCCCCCCTGGAAGGGGCATGGCAACATTAATGAGGTATAAATTACATTTCATTCTTCATCACTTAGTCACACCAATTAGTAAAAATGGCTTTTTAAAAAGCAAGATACTTTTTCCAGCTTCTCCTTTGCAAAAATAGGGAAGAAAGAGAGTCATGAAACAAAACCCATGTCAAACCTTGTACATTTCAATGTCTCATTCTATAAGCCTTCTTATAAAACCACAGGGTGTTTACAACTACATTTATAACCTCACAAAAATACCCCCATTACACAATAGATACTACTCAGAATCTAACTCCTACTTTCATCATTGTAATTAATATTCTTATGCTCCTAATAACTATCTCCCCAAAAGGAAAGAGAAAAGAAACCAACAAAGAATATATTCCCAAGGCACAATAAACTTTTGCTTTTGAACTTTTCAATTTGCATATGCTTGCTCACTTAGCAACATCTATAGACATCTCTATTCTTTCCTCTTTATATCAGAATGCCATATTCCTTTTCAAGGCAGAAATTACCACCCTGAACATTGACAAATTTACATTGTTGGGCAAAGAATAAAATTAGACTTTCAAAACTACTACACATTTCTTAATTCTCAAGCATTCTCAATTCCTTATTTAAAAATGGAGAGAGAGAGATTTTAGCACTTTACATCAAGGATGTGTTTTTAAAGGAGCTGCTGATGGATGAAAATTGATAACGAGAACTGGGAATGGGACATAGAAACTTTCAATTTTAGATCAACGCTCAGCAACAACAGTCCAAATTCAACCACAGTGGTAATAACCAAAACATACTGCACATTTGAGAGCATTCCTGTGTTCTTTGTAAAATTAGTTGCTCATCTCAGTCCAGTTTCTACTAGATAGGTTTCCAGATCACAAATATGTGAATTTCAGATCTGTTCTCTTTTTTATCTACCTAGCTATCATGTTTTCATTGTTGACAGTATTTTTAATCTTCCTTTTATGGAGGAAATGCCAATAAATGAAAGAAAATCAACAATATTGGACCCCCCCAAAAAAATTCAGAAGCCATATTTCTGACAAATAGAATATGATATCAGATTGCATGTGCAATACATACAGTTGTTACAGCTACTTTAACAATTAACAGATTTATTTCTTGAGTTGTATGAAAAATAATCAAAATCAGCACAAATTAGCATCCCGGTTGTCCATCCCATTCATTGAGCTTTAACATCATCATCTAGACGTTGCCCTTCGGTGACATGGTGGTAGCATATTAATGGGAAACGTGCAGTGCTCCTGCCTATGCTTTAAAATGATGTGGTTAAATATGGGACTGCAGTCTCCAGGGTTGTCAGTTACATTCCTTCCACCCGGACAAACTCCTTAAAAAGGAATACAAATCTTGCAAAAGGAATGCAAAACTATGAGGTACTATATAAAGCTGAGTTGTGAGATAGATACATTGTCCTCCTTTGTCTAATCAAGTATTAAAGTAAACTCAGGTTTAAAATGTTCTATCCATAACATTGCATTTTCCAGTAACTGATTCATTATGGAGCTTTCTGAAATAGAAATGTCATATTGTAGATGAAGTATTGTGTAAGCAGAAGAAATCTGAAATATTTGGGGCTGAATTCAGCTCTCACACCAATGTAAATAAGAACATAAGAATGGCCCTACTGGGTCAGACCAAAGGTCCATCTACCCCAGTATCCTGTCTTCTGACAGTGGCCAGTGCCAAGTGCCCAGAGGGAATGAACAGAACAGATAATCATCAAGTGATCCATCCCCTGTTACTCATTGGCAAACAGAGGCAAGGGACACCATTCCTGCCCATCCTGGTTAATAGCCAAATCTCAAGTAGCTGCATATGGCTATGTCTACATGATGAGCTAGGGGTATGATTCCCCTCCTGACGTACACATACAGTAGCTATTATCAAGCTAGCACAAGTACAAACAGCAGTGTAGACACAGTAGCATGGGTAATGACAGCAGAGGCATGGCTGAGCCATGCCAAGTACAAATCTACCTGAAAGAAGTGGGTTTATGCTCGGCCCTGTTCAGTGATGCCTCTGCTGCCACTAGCCATGCTCCACTTCTGTTTATATTCACACTAGCTCCATAAGAACTGGCACAAATATATGTACATGAGCTGGGGAATCACACACTTAGCCTGTAGTGTTGCCATAGCTTTAAAATCAGTGGAGTTATGCCAGTATAACTAGAAACAGGTCTTGGCCTCTGATCTTTTCATAAGGCTATGTTTGTTGAAAAAGAGTAGGAGAAATGTAAACCCTGAGTATCCAGAAATGAAGTGACATTAAAAAATTAATCATTCTCTTTTTCCTTATCCCCATCCCCCACATTCAGAAAAAAGAGGAACCTTAATAGTGAACTCAGCAATGACCTCCCGAATGCACGTAATGTGTTGGGTTACCAGATAGTAACAGTGAAAAAAATGGGACAGAGGAGGGGGGTGGGGGTAATAGGTGCCTATATAAGAAATAGTCCCAAAAATGGGACTGTCCCTTTAAAAATGGGACATCTGGTCACCCTAGTAATGTGTGCCAATCTGATGTGCTCACCTGTTGATATAACTTATATAAACATGTATGAGGCCACAATGTTTTGAGTGCAAGTTTGATGAAACTGGGGTATGTATTGCCTTTGGGTATTGGAGATGAAGTGAAAGCCATATAGAGCACTGGAGTGTTGTAGACAATATGAAGGTGGAAAGGTATGCACAAGTCTTTCTCCTTAACTCCTTATTTCCATGCCTTTAAGTTTTTTGGTGGCTGGAGTACATGCTGCCACAACCTGAACTGTCACTAAATGTAGTTTGTTTCTAATACAGAAGAAGAGGCCTGTTTTCTATCCAAGATGATATAATGATTGGGCCAGATGCTGATACAGTTATTCAGAGGTTCTTAACTTTTCCATGCTGTGATCCCTCTCCTTAAAGATTTTCAAGACCTTGCTCCCATCTATCCATAGAGAAAAAGAGAATGACCACACACCCTTGAAATCTATTTCCAATTTCCCTGAGGGTTGTGAACCACCAGGATGGTAACCTGTACCCTTATTTAAATTTAAAAGCACCTTACCTCCTAAGTGATCCCATTGATTTCAGTTCAGTAGGTTCATTCAGTAAGGTATTATAACCTGACCCATAAATAATAAAATCTGCATGGAAAGCTAATGAATCCAATATGTTCACAGACTAGAATCTTAACTGGCAGATGAAACAGGATGTTTGTGGTTTTGTCAAAGAAGATTGTACTGGAATTTAGTTTGAGGTTTCTTTGATTGTTTTTGATAAGTAGGTATACTACAGCCATAATCAGATAGGCACTTAAGTTTTATGCCATAGACGAGTATTGTTCAAAAGGAAAATTCCTCAACAATTCCTGTCTTGAAGGAAATTTGGCCCGCATTTTGTTGCATATATTTTAAATTTTATAGATCTAAACAAGTGTGATGTAGAAATATAACAATTCTGATATAGGGTGAATATTCCCCAAAACACCTAAAATATATAGCAGTGAAAATAGAGTATAAAATACAAAGTCTGAGGATGTCTGGAAGGTTAACTTTAAAGGACCATAAAATAAAAAGAAGCTGTGACGAAGAAGAGATCAGCAGTTGAAAGAGGAAGAGAAGAGGACACGGCTTCTATCCCTAAATCATACATGAGTTTATATGGTAATTTGTAGCCTTGGAGAAAAAGGGGTTGTCAAAATAAATAAGACAGGGAATTAGAACAGTGTAAAAAGGATTTACTCTAGGAAGGGAAGGAGGGAAGACAAAAGGAGGAGAAGAGGGAAAGAAAAGGGTAGGAAGGAATGAAATGAACTATAAGAAGTCAATTTGGTAAATCAGACCTTCTTCGTTTGGAGAATATGGAGTTACCCTGTTACCACTGGAAGTTAACATGTTACTTACTGAAGGTGAGAAGTTGAAGCCAAAGAATCATGGGATTTGTCAAAGGTCATCAATAAAAAGATAGATAGCCATGTTCCCCTCCTGACTGTCTGTCCCTAAATAACACTGCATGCAAATCTAGATAATTAATTATGGCCTAGGTGACAAAGTAAATGAGGTCTGAGCAAGGAAATGTCAATACTGGATTTGGAAAGGATTGATCTGATCCAAGATCAAGTGTTTCCAGCTTCCAGTATGGAAGATGCAGCTGTACATATAAAACAGGTTTTAATTCTGTTAAGAGTATGAGACCTGTTGCGGAAAGTCTGTAAATATGAAGAAATACAAAGGTAGGGTATATCTAGGCCCCTTGAAAGTTACAACATACAGGAGCTAGAGTAAACTGCTATTTTATGTCTACAGGTACTGAACATGTGTCTGTATCTTTTTAACCAAGAGGGTTCATTCATACTTATTGTCAGAATCTTTCACGTAGAGAAGGATTGTCATCACTAGTTGCAACATGATGCAATAGATGGTCCCTGGGATATTCTGGAACTCAAAATAAACAAAGAATTATTTAATCCTATTCTATTCAGGTTCTTATACCACATTCAATACTGTAGTATTTGAGCACCATCCAGTAGTGCATTAAGCAAGGTGACTAACATCTGTGACTTGTTGTGTGTTCTCTCATTCTCTCCACAGAGTTAGACATGTGTGCAGTGTAGTATCTTGTTTTGGTAGGCTTTTTTAGTTTTCTTTTTGATTTTCTGGTTGTTTTTTTTCTGTGTGCATGTCTAGACACACACATAATCTTATGTATTTAAGTTAGTGAAGACACGTTCAAAGAAATGAGCCTTGCACTTGGAGTGGAAGATGGTGAGATTTGTGTTGATCATTAGTTTCTGGGGGAGTTCATGCCACAGAGTTGGACTAACCCCCAAGAAAGTTTTGTCTGCTGCACAGATGAGCTTTACCTCTGTTGTAGAGAGTTCCGTTGTATAGGGTTGCCAACTCTGACTGAAGTTATTCTGGGAGATTTTTCCCCCCAACATGACGTAATGTCATTTTCTTAAAATAGCCTATTAAAATCTCCCAGATTGCTATCAATAGTCACTGGGAGATTGATGCCGATTCCAGGAGACTCCAGGCCAATCCTGGAGAGTTGGCAAACCTACCATTGTACCAAGGAGAGACATTGTTGACCATGCCTTCGTACCAGAACTTTAGGCAGTCTTTTAGATATTCTTGGCTCAGGCCATGAAGCACCTTGAAGATAAGGACCAAGACCTTGAATTTGGTTCAATATTCTATAGGAAGCCAGATTTGATATTCTCATGGTAGTCTGTGTAGCTGAGGCTATGTGCACTAGTTGGAATTTCTTAAGTACTGAAGTCTTCATGCCCAGGTTTATTGCTCTGCTGTACTCCAGTAGACAGGTGAACCATTCAGAAAGGTTTATAATCCATATGTGTCCAAGGAGAGGTCTATAAGTTTGACTTTTAATCCTGATTCTGATATTGAATCCTTCTGTTGTCTGGTGCAAGTCATGAGGATATTAATGAGGACATTAATTACTCCATTTAGTAATCAAGAACTAAATGTACCAGTTCTGTGAACAACAGACAGGGCACACACAAATGGAAAATGGACTGAGACTAGAGCTAGTTAGAAATTTTTTATCAAAAGAGTTTCCCATTAAATTATGATTTATCAAAACTGATTTTTTTTGTTTGTTGCATAATCATATTGATTTGGACTAAATTTCCAGTAGATAAAAATATTTTTAAATAAAAACAACTTTGTTTCAGAAAAATTAATTTTGGAAAAAATTGAAAATTTTGTTTCAAAACAAACTTTTAATTGGAAAATCTATTTTATTTTTCTCAAATTTAGATGATATTTTATTTATATTAGGAGAACAGATGTTTTCAATGTCCTTGCGTTAGCCTGCAATCATGTTTCTATGACACTGAAAACAGCTGCTCTTCTGATTAGTACACTGTGCTTATCCACTTTGATCTAGAAAATAAGATAAGATATTTCAATCAGTACTAAGTAGCAACAGCCCTTACTGATTTTTAAAATATATAAAATGAAATAGAATATTTTACTTGTACATTATATCATAATGCATTAATTTTATATTATAACATGATATGCCATCTGATATTATGCACTAATATTGAAATGTCATGAAATAATGTAAAATACTGAAAATAATATAAACATGAATAAGCAACATTTTGAAATAAAAATTCTGGTTTGAAATAAAATTTCATTTTTTCTAAACCAAAATTTTCATAATTGATTTTTTTCAAAAAATTTCATCTCACATGACATTTCAGAACTATTTTGTTTTTGTTCCAATTGAGAATGAAATGTCAAAACTTCCAGTGAAATGGAAACTACAGGTGTTCACTGGCTGTGAGACCCCTTTGAAAGTCTGTTTTAATCATTACTTGTGTAAATAATTGCTCACAAATGCAAGTAAGCTGTTCATAATCTGGCCTTCAGAATTCAGGCGGATTGTCCTATCATGTAAGCAATAATTGAAATTATATGGATTTGGTCATTATCTGGGGCTTCAAAAGTATTTGACACTGCCCCATCTTTTAAAATGTTAGTGACATTCTATGATTTTTATTAAATACCTGTGATGTTTCTTTTTAATTTGTCACACAAGAGACAGCACAGGTGGCAATGCAGAACAGCAGGATTAATCTGAAATAGAAATAAGCTCTAAGGGCATTATCCTTCTGTCAATGTTTACACAAAATCCCCATTGACTTTTATAGGAATTCTTGCTACTTAATGATGCTAAGCTTAGGCACCATTCTTTTTTTTCCCCTCGTTCACATGCAAAATATTTGATTGTCAAGAGCAGTGATTCTGAAGAACTTGTTAAGAAATATGGAAACAAAAGTCACTTTGTAGGAATTACTTATAGGTGGCTTAATGCTTTGCATTACCCCCTCAATCTCAATCTTAAAAAAAATGGGGAAAGAATTTAGCCTTATTATCACTATAGAAATCTGGGAGCATGTCTGGCTTAATGTGAAACAGGCTTCAAGGACTTTATCCTTACGATTCTTCTAGAACAAGATATTAAACGGGTAATATTGGACTCCAGAACATTTGTTGAAGACACATTGATGTTAGCAGTTAACATAAAAAATGGATTGCAGTAATTATTTTAGTGGCCAAAAGTTATTTTGAGAAAATCAAAATCTGCAGCTCCTCCCTCATACACAGACTGGCTTAATGAGTTCACTACTACTGCATTAATGGAAAAATGACTTTAATAAAAACACTTGGAAAAATATGGGGATGTCTGGTCACACATAAAACTATTGCAAACTTTTGCAGTTGAGTATATTTAGTCCCCGATACTCATAGGTTATGTTCTCACTTATTTAACTTTTTAAACACTTTAATAGCTGATGCCCTTCATAACGTCTACTGATTCAGGTTTTTTGGTTTGTTTTTGGTTTCTTTTACAGGTGTTACAAGTAATGAATGTTGAATTTTGTTTTTATATGCTATTTCCATCTTAAGCGTGTATTTATTTATGTTTTGTTTTATGTGATTATAGTCTATATTAAAAATAAAGTTAAAAATGATTAGTGATTCTCAGACATTGTGATAAATCCACTCTCTTATTTCTACTGTGCTTTGGTATGTCTGAAAAAAAGATCAGATATAATCACTGCAAAAACTACTACTAAATTCTAACTATCTCATGTGTCCATGGGTCACAACAGTACTCTTTTTTGTTTAGTCTTGTTTTTTTTGGTTTGTTTTTGGGTTGTTGTTTTTTTTTGTTACCCCCTACAAATGCATTGCACAAGGTCATTAATTATGGAGATATCAGCGAAGGACATCAAAATGTCAGACAGGCATCATCAGGATGGAATATATCAATAGTCATTAGCATTGTCCAGAGGAGAGGGCAACAGTTAAGAATTAACAGAATGGCTATAGCTTAGATAAACAGGTAAGGCTCAGAATGGCCTGGAAACATGGGACCAAAATATAGAAGAGCCAATAAAAAGCCTTTGCTCACCTTGTAAACTGAAACAAATTAACAAAATGCAATAACTTATTAAAAGCAACACCAAATAAAGAGCACGGTTCTACTGATCTGCCCATGAGACGGAAACAGTAGTAACTGTTCCTGGAGCACCACTATTAAGTTAACCTGTGGTGCCAGCCATGCCAATTTTCACTCTATTGTCCCCAATACATCCATTTACAACATAATTATCAGTTATATACACTGTTTCAAGGCACATCTGTAATCTAAACTCATGTGTGCCTTTTAATAATTTATTTTCATCCCATAAAATCTAGTTTCTCTTGTCTCATCAATATGCTTGGTAACATGCACTGCCAAGTCAGACCTGGCACTCTTTAATGATGTTATATTAGTGTGACCTCTTTATTACACTCTCTTCTTAGTAACAACAGACATTTGAGCTTTGATAGACAGATAGATCATTTTTTCCACAGCTGTTCATGGGGAAAAGAACTTCTTGTGGTTCTGAGAAATTCTTAATGAGATAGACACTCAATAATGAATTTACCATAGAAAGAGAGAGTGAAGGCATATTTGATTAAAATATTATTAAATAAACGGTTAGTTCCTTTCAGGGCTGCCCAGAAGATTCAGGGGGCCTGGGGACTTTGGCGGCAGGGGGCCCCCACCGCTGAATTGCTGCTGAAGACCCGGCACTTCAGGTGCCGGGGAGGAAGGACCCCCCGCCGTGGGTCTTTGGGGCACTTTGGCGGTGGGTCCCGGAGCGGAAAGACCCCTGGCTGCCGAATTGCCACCGAAGACCCAGAGTGGAAGATGCTCTGGGGGCCCGGGCCCCACGAGAGTTTTCCAGGGCTCCCAGAGCAAGTGAAGGACCCCTCTCCAGGGGCCCCGAAAAACTCTCGTGGGGGTCCCTGTGGGGCCCGGAGTCTGGGGCAAATTGCCCCACTTGCCCCTCCCTCTGGGCGGCCCTGGTTCCTTTTAGACTTAAGTTGGAGAATCATTGGGAATGTCACAAACCAAATACTTCTGTGTTGCCTAATCATCCAATAAAGAATGTAGAACTAATTAAGTATTATGTCTGACAGTATGATATTTACAACATCACTATACACTCACAGCCAAATCCTTAGCAGATGTAAATCAGTGTAGCTTTATTGACTTCAGTGGAACTACACCAATTTACATCATGTAAAATTCTGGCACGCTTGTACAGTGATGTAGCTGATTTGTTTCCTGAGATCTTGCTCCAGGATCTGTGAACTGTATTATATACAAAGGGGTTTAGCATGGTGGTGGTTAGAGTAAGATATAATTAAAGATTATTTTGTTAGTGGGATATGGCAATCGTTATTGTTGTGCCTCTGAAGACCATGATAATGCAGACAAGTATGTAGATGGAACTAGAAGTAAGGATGTCAGATTTATTATGTTTAATAAAATCTAATAGAAGTTATGCAAATGTACCTTATGGAGGTGTTTTATTCTGGAATTGTTTATAGACAATATTCATACAGGGTGTGATAAATTAAGTGTGTGGGGCTGTGTAATAGTCCGAGGTTGGGGCCGTGCCCTCTCAGGGGGCGGGGGGGAGCCAGGGCCTCACTCACAGTCCGGTCTAATCAGTCTCTGGGTTCTGAAGGTTTTGGTTCCCCCCTCAGCCAGGGAGGAACAGAAGGCACACGTTAATGCAATGAGTCCCAGCCCTCAGTCAGGCGGGGACAGCAGAGACAGAGTCTAGGGCTCAGACCTTTCCGCAGGCTGAGCACCCACAAAGTCAATAAGCCGACCCTCTCATTCAGGCGGGCCAGCGAACCAGTTCTAAGCTCCGGTCCTGGCAGCGCTGAGCTGAGTTAGTCAGTCAGCCCCCCCAGCCCTAGCTCAGGGGGGGGCAGCACACAGAATCCAGGGAGCTCAGATCCCACTGCAGGCTGAGCAGCACTCAGGTCCTTGCATCAGGAGCTGAGAGCAATAACAGTTCAGGGCTCAGGTCCTTGCCATCAGGGGCTGAGCAAACAATGGTCAGTAAAGCCCAGCCCTAGGTCAGGCTCAGGTCCTTGTCTCAGGGCTGAGCAACAATAGTCAGTAATCCCCAGCCCGCTGGGCTCCCCCGAGAGGCGGGCTTTATACCTCCTGTCCCGCCCCTTGACTCCGGGGGGGGAATAGGCGCGTGGCTCGCTCACTGAGGTGGCTCCGCCCACTGAGGTGGCTGTTCTGGTTCCTCTCTCTCAGGGGCCATCGGGAGCCAGGCCGCCTCACTACAGGCTGGTAGCTCCCCTTTATGGACACCCAACCAGCCAGTTAGCTGTAAAATCCCTCTTGGTAGCTGTTCTCTGCTTGCTTTACCTGTAAAGGGTTAAAAGTCCTCCAGGTAAAGAAAAGGAAGTGGGCACCTGACCGAAAGAGCCAATGGGAAGGTAGAACTTTTTAAAATTGGGAAAGAAACCTTCCTTTTGTCTGTTATAGGTAATAATTGGAAATATACCAATCTCCTAGAACTGGAAGGGACCTTGAAAGATCATCAAGTCCAGCCCCCTGTCTTCACTAGCAAGACCAATTTTTGCCCCAGATCCTTAAGTGGCCCCCTCAAGGATTGAACTCATAACCCTGGGTTTAGCAGACCAATGCTCAAACCACTGAGCCACAGGGAGGAATTCCCAAGTGCTCCTTCCTGGGTTCAAGGGTTTGGGGTTTTTTTGCATTTGGGTGATGGCAGCATTTACCAAGCCAAGGTCAGAGAAAAGCTGTAACCTTGGGAGTGTAATACAAGCCTGGAGTGGCAAGTATTACTTTTTAAAATCCTTGTGGGCCCCACCTTCTGTACTTAAAGTGACAGAGTAGGGATTCAGCATTGACACAGGGCCAAATCCTATCATCATTATTATTCAGTCTTTAACTCCACTGATGTTAATATGAGTTTTCTCTAAGTGAGAACTGTAGAAGGATTTCAGGATTTGGATAGTACAGTACACTGATATCTTGTCTGACCTAACATTTATACATACTTTGATGTATCTACTATTTTTTGAAGTCTGCTTAGGCTAATAGCAATTCTGTATAGCACTCTGTAGATTTCTGAGGTTTCTCTATTTTATTATTTCATTCTTATAATTGTATGTCATTGTTCTTGAAACAGAGGGAAAAGAAAAAAAAAATAATAGATCCATCTTAACAGGGACTCTAAAAACAGAAGTAGTTATAGTCTGATTATGCTGAAAGAAGTAATTGAAATCTTTAGTAATCCTCTGGAAAAATTCCTTTACATTTATTAAAGGTGTGATTTGAACCTTTTAATATGTAGAATACCATTTTCAAGAGAAGAAAGCAGAGGAGATATTGAAGATAGAAATAAAGAAGGTTAGCCATAAGGTTTTTTTCCCCACATTGAAAAACCTGAAACAGGATAGAAAGCAAAATAATTCAGACATAGCTTCTCTGATGCTTATGAGATGTGATAATTTAGTTTACACACACACACAAAAAAAGTTAAGGCTGTCTAGAGATAATAGAGTGCCAGATTCTGATCTGAAAAACAACAATGTAAACCCACTAAATTCTGTTGGTGTCACTATATTTGCTTGGAATTTATGCCAGTGTAATTGAAATCAGGATCTGGCCAAATAACTTTGATTTCTGGAGAAAAGATAGATTTTCTTTCATTTAAATGGCATTATTATTAACCTGAAGGCTGTCAAAAAAGACACACTTGCTTTCATCAGCATTAAAATGTGATGTTACTTCAAAATGACAGTGGTAGTATGTTGTCTTTTCAAAGGAAGCATGAGCAGATTAACCATGATTAAAAAGGTTGGTAAGAGAGAGGATGTGTTAAAGATCTCAGCAAAAGAAATCCTGGCTCCTTTGAAGACTACAGAAAAGTAACTGAAATCTCTTCAATGACTAAATATTTCCAGAACATGCTCAGAGCAGTCAGGAATAAAACTAATAATTATGTGTGTGTGTGTATATATATATATATATTGCTAAAAGTTTCTTAAAATACTGCTTTCCTTCCAAAAATCCATCTAGCAACTAAAATTAAAATACATGAACTAGATTAAGAAAAGTGAGAATGATCTGGACCTCAGCTGTACTTTGAATTGATTCTGATTATTTTCAGTTTGAAAGAAAAACGTCTAGTTTTACAATTTCAAACAACTGCACACCTTGTATAAAGCAGGGTCTCACCAGGTTTGGTGATCTCTGCTGTGGGAGGAGCTGCTTCGTTTGGACTGTGACATTTCTAGCTGAGCTCTTCCTTGGGTCAGAAAGGAGACGATGCAATCTATGGCATTGTTGAGCCAGAAAATGCATGGAGACCATAAGATTTGATTACAGGAATCCAGAAGCCAGCAAAGAGTGTGAGAGCTAAGACCTACAGCAGAGGGTGAAACCTTGGTTACACTTAAGTCAATGGCAAAACTCCAATTACTCGAATAGGGCCAGGATTTCACCTGAGATACCTTTTTAAAAATTGGTTATGGTGAAAGTTTTGGTTAGACTGGGAAGTAGAGGAGAGGGGAGTAGAACATAGAAAAGGGTGTGAGAGAAAGAAGACTTCCAACAGCTGAGATAATAATTTTAAAACTCAGGAGTTCTCTAACTGAAGCAACTTGTGAACCTGCATTTAAAGACCTAAGCTTTTTTTTTTGGCGGGGGGGGGGGGGAAGAGGGGGAGTTTAAGTTCTATAAACTGGTCAAAAAGCAGCAAAAATTGTTTGCAAAAAATACATCCAAATTTTATATTTCCAAATATGAAAAAAAATAATGACCCGCTCTAGTTTGTAGAACTATTTTTTGAAAATACAGATTTTTCCAAGATGCTACTTCTGTTACAGAGTCTTTCAGTTGGCATTCTACAGGGCGTTGAGCCTTTCTTCCTCCTGCTGTGGACTAATTGAATGGCTGCTTTCACCAATTCTCCAGCTGTGATAGAAACAGTTGCCCAGAGTCAGAGATGCTGCCAAAAGACTGGGGAGGAAGGATAGTAAGTTCCCATGATATATTGAATGGGAAGAGCAGTTTATATCCCATTTTCAACAAATGGTGACCATCAGTACATTGACTGGCCCCAAAACGAATGGGTAATTTGTTTATTGACCATGTTAGCAGGAAGAGAACTAGGAGCCTAAGCAAATGTTCACTAAAGTCTAGGGGATTATTTCTATTGACTTTACTGTGTTCTGCGCCCAATTCTTTCTATCATAGTATTTTAGCTGTTAGAATTTCTCATTCCTCCACTCTACTAAAGGAACACATTTTATAGTTCTTAGCAAGTACTTAATAGGCAAACAATAAAACATTATCATCAATATCAGCTGAAGAGGTATTAGAAGGAGTGTTACAAAAATAGAATGAAGTTAGAAAACATTGCTAGAAGTGTAGGGAAAAGCTAGTCTTCATTTAAAAACCAAACACTGTTTTTCCATTTCTTTTCATCAAGATATTTCATCTTGACAAGCCCTTTAGCATAAATGTCTCAAAACTCCTGAGTCCTTGTACTTAACACAGTCAAGACCCTAAGCTCTAAACTGTCATATACCATTATCATGTTTCAGATGATTTCTCTTATCTGAAGGATGGTACCTCCCAACCGTGCAGATTTTACCTCATATTTGTGTTTGGTTTCATCATCCTAATATATGATCTTTTATCATCGATCCAGTCCTTTGGAACTATAAGCAGACAATAACAAAGCATTAACTTCACAGTGACTAACTGTCTATTATTCCATGTACCTGGGATGTAGTACTAACCGTCAACTAATGCTTTTGAATGATGACTGTCAATTAATTACAGTTCACTTACGCAATTAACTCAAAACAATTAATAGCAATTAAAAAATTCATCGCAATTAATCACAGTTTTAATCAGAGTGTTAAACAGTAGAACACCATTTGAAATTTATTAAATATTTTTGGATGATTTTCTACATTTTCAAATATAGTGATTTCAATTACAACACAGAATACAAAGTGTACAATGCTCACTTTATATTATTTTTATTATAAATATTTACACTGTAAAAATTACAAAAAAATAGTATTTTTCAATTCACCTCATACAAGTACTGTAGTGCAATTTCTTTATCATGAAAGAGCAATTTACAAAGGTAGATTTTTTTTGTTACATAACTGCACTCAAAAACAAAACAACGTAAAATTTTAGTGCCTACAAGTCCACACAGTCCTCCTTCTTGTTCAGCCAATAGCTAAGAGAAACAAGTTTGTTTACATTTACAGGAGATAATACTGCTCGCTTTCTATTTACAAAGTCACCTGAGAGTGAAAAAAGGTGTTTGTATGGCACTTTTATAGCCGATATTGCAAGGTATTTGTGTGCCAGGTATGCTAAACATTCATATGCCTCTCCATGCTTCGACCACCATTCCAGAGGACATGCTTCCATGCTGATGATGCTTGTTAAAAAAATGCATTAATTAAATTAGTGACTGAATTCCTTGGAGGAGAATTGTATGTCTCCTGCTCCATCATTTTACCCACATTCTGCCATATATTTTGTGTTATGGTAGTCTTGGATGATGACCCAGCATATGTTGTTTGATTTAAGAACACTTTCACTGCAGATTTGACAAAACACAAAAAGGTTCCAATATCAGATTTCTAAAGATAGCCACAGCACTCGATTCAAGGTTTAAGACTCTGAGATGCCTTCCAAAATCTGAGAGGGATGAGGTGTGGAGCATGATTTCAGAAGTCTTAAAAGAGCAACACTCCGATGCAGAAACCACAGAACCTGAACCACCAAAACAGAAAATCAACTTTCTGTTGGTCGCATATGACTCAAATGATGAAAACGAACATGCATCAGTCTGCACTGGTTTGGATCATTATTATCAGCATGGACACATGTTCTCTGGAATGATGGCATGAAGGGACATGTAAATCTTTAGCCCATCTGGCACATTAATTTCTTGCGACGCCGGCTCCAACAACGTCATGCAAATGCCTGTTCTCATTTTCAGATGACATGTAAACAAGAAGCAGGCTGCATTATCTCCTGCAAATACAAAAAAAAAACGTATTTGTGTGAGCAATTGGCTGAACAAGAACTAGGACTGAGTGGACTTGTAGTCTCTAAAGTTTTACATTGTTTTATTTTTCAATGCAGTTATTATTTGTACATAATTCTACATTTGTAAGTTCAACTTTCATGATAAAGAGATTGCACTACAGTACTTGTATTAGGTGAATTGAAAAATATTTCTTTTGTTTTTTACAGTGCAAATATTTTTAATAAAAAATAAATATAAAGTGAACACTGTACACTTTGTATTCTGTGTATAATTGAAATCAATATATTTGAAAATGTAGAAAACATCCAAATATATTTAAATAAATGGTATTTGATTATTAACAGTGAAAATAATCACGATTAATTTTTTAATCACTTGACATCCCTATTTTGAATATTATGTTCAATAGCTTTGAAGATAATACTCAAATATGTATTCTTGCAGATTTAGAAAAAATGTCTAAAGCTTCCCTTAATTGTTGAAATAGCTACAAGTTTTTTGTGCTTTATAAATTACTTTTTGATAGTGGACAAATTATCCAGAAGAGGTTATCAATGTAATCTATTAAGTTATTTAGTAGCTGCACAATTACTATTTTGATAATTCAGTTGATAAGTATTATAATGTTCTTCTTCCGACATGTCTGACCTTTAATAATAATAATGATATGTAGTTTCTTAAGAATATGAATTTGAGTGACTAGGGCATCTTGAAGAAAATTAAAGGTATTAGTTGAAAGGCACACTCAAATAATTACTTCAGTGTCGCTTCATTTATACAACTTAGATTTTGAATACATGGGCCCTCAGTCACAATTATATAATTCCCATTAACTAGACATGGTTAAGATTTAATTACTAGGATTTATAATGATTTGATCAACACTATAATATGAAATTGAAGAAGTCTCATGTGAACGAGTTGCTTTGTTTGACCTCTGTCGTGACTCATAGATATGGCTCATCTGTGGAAAAGACACAGTTATAGACGCTAAAGCCTTATGGACCAATAAACTATTACACTAGAACTGTGGGAGAGGCCTAAAATCACTAACCAAAGTCATGCTAAGGACATGCAATGCATGCTGGGACATAGGTTTGAGAACTGAACTTTGTGGACACTTTCTGAATCGCTGTCCAAAGTCGTTTTGTTTATGAATTAAGATTATTTAATTTAAAATACTTGCCTGGGAAATTCCGGAAATGACTCCTATGGGGTCTTTGTAAGTTGTTTGTTTTTTGGGGGGACGGGGGGGGGGTGTTTTGGTTTTTTGCTTTGTTTTGTGTTTTTTTAGGATAGATAGATAGATAGATAGATAGATACTTCCTAACCTGCAAAGAGTTAATTTGGTTGTGCGGATTTTTGCTCTGTGTGTCAAAAGAGCCAAAACTCGGTCCTGAAGTTGGCACCAATCATTTTACCACAGGACATAAAGAACATCACTTCCCTCCCCCCCTTTTCACTTTGCCTATCTTCTCTTTTATCTGTGTTTTGTTGGAGATATTGACCTGATTGACCTGAAAACAAAATCAAATAAGTGAACTAGGAACACTTTAGTTGCAATTCAGTTAACATGTCTGCCATTTAGGAAAATGTTTAAGAAACAAAGACTGGATTTGTAACTTGCAAATATGAAAACTGTGCTGTTATCATGTCCTGTTAGAGTGTGTTTCCATTAAATGATTTTTCACACTTGTTCTTTGGAATGTGGTAATCAGTAATTTTAAAAGCAACGGAAAATTTCGCTGTGAAAAATAGAGAAGGGTGAAAAATGGAAGCTAATGAAGCAGGGGCAGAGCATTACTCTAGTAATGATTCTACAATAACTGAAAAAGGACTCAGGTGGCAGAGATGAACAACAAGTAAATCTGCTCTTCCTGGGCTCTAGCAGACAATTGGCCCAGAGTTCCCAATTGTCCATCTCTGTGGCAAGTAATTTTTATTGGTTAACTTGAAATGACAGCCAGTGCTTAAAACAGTTTGATGGAAAAATCAAAGAGCTCCTGGGAAGGGACTGACTCCATTTAAATAAAAGTAGGTCAACTGGTCAAGGAAGAATCAAAAAATGGAAAAGGATTCAGAACATCATGACAATTTATTTAGAAAGTCATAAATTGTGAACAGGCATGAAAAAAAAACTGCATAAAAATCAGTAAAAGCTGAGTGACCATAAAGCTGCTCACCATCAGGTTCTAGCAGTAAAAGATGGCATTGTTCAGTTGGTGAATGATACTTTATTTCTATTCTATGAACTGGATAAGCACAACAGCTTTTAAGAACCGACTGTGGTTGAAATACACTGGAGTGCCAACAGCAGAAAAAAATCATAACCCTATCAGATGCAAGAGTAAAGGAGTGAATTGGGTAACTTACAGCTAGGGTTAAAGGAATGGAATGTGTTAAAGGAAAGGAATTTTGCATTTTTGCTAAGAGAAGCTATGGTGTGGACAAATATTGATTGTGTGCCAGTCTTCACATAAGTTAGGAATTTGGCAAGGGAAATTTGGCAGATAAGTCAAAGTACAGAAAAGTTTGTTTCAAGGCTGAAAAAAAGTAATAAAGATAAGTTCCTTGATGTTCTGAAAAAGATTTGACGGAGCCAGGGCCGCCCAGAGGATTCAGGGGACCTGGGGTCTTCGGCAGCGGAGGGATCCCACTGTCAAATTGCCGTCGAAGACCCAGCACTTCGGCGGTGGGTCCCGGGGCAAAAGGATCCCCTGCCACCGAATTGCCACTGAAGACCCGGAGCAGAAGAAGCTCCGGGGGCCCAGGCCCTGTGAGAGTTTTCTGGGGCCCCCGGAGTGAGTGAAGGACCCCTCTCCAAGGGCCCCGAAAAACTCTCGGGGCCCCTGTGGGGCCCGGGGCCTGGGGCAAATTGCCTCACATGCCCACCCCTCTGGGCGGCCCTGGACTGAGTTAAAAAGAGAGGGTACATGACAGTTGGAACAGATAAGATTAGGCTGTTGCATTTATCATGTACTTCCTCTGTCAATAAATGGAGAATGTCACTAAGTTCAGAAGTTCAGCAGAATTTTAACTTGCTAGAAAAAGTTTTGAGGAAGGTATTTGGAAATTACATAGATAGTTTCTTGCAGGTCTGCTTTTGAAATCAGGCATTGTTTTCACCAACCCATTCCTGATTATTACAAGGACTAGATTACAAGCTTATCACTGAAGTATTTGTTGCTGTGAATACACTCAGTGGAAAGCACTCAGTTTAAAGAACTGGAGTATTTTGGGAATTTGCACAAGTGGATGAGAATTACTTTCATGGGAAAAACGAGCACCAGACAAGAATAATTTGAATGATGTGATAAAGACAGCTACTGAAATTTTGGGTATACAAATTAATTCCTAACAGAAATAAACCTGCAGAGGCTTCTATTGGTTTAAATTAGCGCTGTTTCTTCATAAAAAAACTAAAAGCCTTGGCAGGGAGGGACAAAGTAATGACAACTTTCCAAAAGTAAAGTTAGAGAGATGAAAGCCATGCTAAGAAACCTGTTACAGAGACAATTGACTCCGGGGGCTTCTGTCCCAGTCCACCCCAATCTACTGTTCCTCATTCTCCCCCTACATGGAACATAAGATTACATACCCTCAGTTCCCAGCCAAGAGGACAAGGGCCAAGAACAACTACTCTACTGAGATTTCAGGAAAATGTCCCGTTCATCAGAATGTTCCTCTGCTCTGCAAAATCAAATTCTAGACTTGGAAAGGATTCTGAGCATCTTCTCTGTTTTACAGAGCAAGACAGGATTGCAACTCTGATTGATTTAGGCAACTGAATTGACAGGATTGCAGATGTGGCTGATAAAGGCCACTGTGTTGATATAGTACACTTGGATTTCTCTAAGGCATTTGACTTACTACCACATGACATTTTGATTAAAAAACCTGCATTATATGGGATTAACAGGGCACACATTCGATGGATTAAAAACTGGCTCTCTGACAGATCTCAACAGACAGTTGTTAATGAGGGGATATTAATGGGTGGGGCTATTTCTAGCAGGGCCCCCCGAGATCCATTCTTGGTTTAACTCTTTTTAATATATTTACTAGCCATCTGGGTGGTAATGTAAAATCTTTGCCTGTAAAGTCTGTAGATGACACAAAGATTGGTGGGGTAGTAAATAACA